>NC_064844.1:14105000-15355000 GCF_024166365.1 Elephas maximus indicus
AAGACAGACATGGAGAAAAGACACACAGGACAGAGGGAAGACAGGAATGTCAAGAAACGCCCAGGGCTGTGAGAAGCTGGAGGAAACAAAGAAGTATCTTCTAGAGAAGACAGAGGGAGCATGGCCCTGTTGGCACCCTGAATTCAGACTTCAAGCCTCCAAAACTGTGAGACAATAAATTCCTGTTCTTTAAAGACACCTACTTTCTGATATTTTGTTAAAACAGCCCTAGGAAACTGTGATGGTTAAGGATGTGTGTCAACTTGGCTGGGCCATGATTCTCAGTGGTTTGGCAGTTGTAATGTAGTTTGTCAACTACTCAATGAGGTAATCATCTCCATGGTGAGATCTGCTATCAGCAGCCAATCAGTTGAAAGGAAGTTTCCTTGGGGTGTGACCTGCATTTAATATACATGGACTTTCTGGCAAACCTCGCTGGCTTTTGCTCTGATCTGGAACCTGCACTTGGCTCATCATCATCTGAACTCTGGTTCTTGGGACTTGAGCCTCTAGTCTGCCATCTTATCTGCTGATCTTGGATTTGTCAGCCTCCACAACCTGTGAGCCAGCAGCCTGCCTTCTGATCTGCCAATCTAGGGTTCATCAGCCACTGCAGCTACATGAGTCAGGAGAAGCCTCCAGTCTGATGTCCGACCCATGGACTTGGGACGTACCAGCCTCTGCAACCAAAAGAGCCATTTCCTTGACATAAGTTTCTCTCTCACTTTCTCTCTATGCTTCACTGCTTTTTCTTCTCTAGAGAACACAGCCTAAGATATTTGGTGCCAAGAATGGTTCTAGAGAAATAAAGATTGTAAGGATGAGTTTTCTAAATTGGTTCTGAAGTCAGGTTAGTCTTAAGATGTTGATGACTCTGCTTCCGGCAGTAAAGAGAACACTGCTAGTCCATGGTGTAAGGTGGCAATAGAAATATGCAAAATATCACCACCAGTAGGTGATGTTTTGGTGAGAGGTGAGGATCCTGGTGGTTGCATATTTGCTACCTTTTTTACAATTTTGTCAGAATGAGAAGCATAAGGAAGCTGGTTGGTTGGTCCTACTTTTGCTAGACAAAGTGGTGAAAGAGATAAGCTCAAGGTTTCAGAGTTACGGCTCTGCGAAGACCTCAAAGTTGCTGCTTGTGCCCTAAAAGAAAGCCTTATTTCTTGCAGTAACATTCGATATTGCCAAAAACCAAACCCAGAGTCTTATCGTAAGAGCAGCTAACTTACAATACCAAATAAATTCCCAACCTCAAATGGTGTCTGAAGTTAAAGTGAGGACACTGTGAGGGAAGAAATGGGATCCTGAAACTTGGGGTGGGGACATATGGGCAAATAATCAGGAAGCTGGGAGCCCTGAACTCTTAATTCCATTGAATCACTCCTGCCAACAAAACCATTAGCCCCTCCACCCCCATCTGACGAAATTAACCCAGCTCTGTTCAAAGGGCCTTTGTCTGAGGTATCACCTGGGGCAGTATCTGAGTTATCATCTGGGGAGGCATCTGAGTCATTGCCTGGGACATCACCAAAGGCAAGTGAATCACAAGACATTGCTGAATGTTCTTACAACACATCCCCACCACCCATTTTTGCTTCTAGATCTGTGACTAGACTTAAGTCCCAGCAAGCTCCAAAAGGTGAAGTACAAAGTGTGACCCAGGAGCAGTCACACTACACTCCAAAAGAACTGCCCGACTTTTCTAATATGTACAAACAGAAACCTGGGGAAAATGTGTGAGAATGGCTATTAAGGGTGTGGGATAATGGTGCTAGGAACATAAAGTTGGATCAGTCTGAGTTTATTGATATGGGCCAACTAAGCACAGATTCTTCACTCAATTTTGCTGCTCAAGAGGTTAGGAAAGGACCTAATAGTTTATTTGGTTGGGTCACTGAAGCATGGATTACATTGTGGCCTACTCTAAATCAAGTTGAAGTACCAGACCTTCTTTGGTATAGGGTAGAAGAAGGTATCCAAAAGCTAAAGGAAATTGGCATCTTAGAGTGGATTTATCAGGTTAGAACCACAGACCCACCCATGGAGTGGCCAGAGGACACACTTTTTACCACAAGGGTGAGGAACAAATTTGTGAAGGGAACCACAGCATCCTTGAAGACAGCTATAATTGCTATTTTATGTAAGTCACATTTGACAATGGGAGCTGCCCTAACTGAACTAAGACACCTACTACAATGGGGCTGGTTGGACCCCTTGGTGGTAGGAGCCAAGTAGCAGCACTCAATTGACTAAGACAAAGTGGGTGTGTTTACAGTAATGGACTGCGGAGTCAAAGCAGTAATCAGAATAGTCTGATTCATATGGACTTACAGCATTGGCTACTTAGTCATGGTGTTCCCAGGAGTGAAATAGATGGGAAATCTACTAAATATTTACTTGATCTGTACAAGCACAAGAATTCTAGGTCAAGTGAATGGCAGTCTAACTTGAATTGCCAGAATACAGTCACAGCCCCTCAGTCAGTTCCCAGACTTGAGCAAGTTTACAGACTCACAACCCATTGAGTGAAGGGGAGGCTAGGTCCGCCTGAGGAAGAATCCCACTGAAACCTGTTGCTGTCAAGTCAATTCCAACTAATAGTGACCCTATACTCATGGGACCCCACTGCGCTGCCAAAAATTTATACTGTTAATCTTTTTCCCAGACTTCCCCAAAGGTATTTATGGCCTTTTACAAGAGTGTTTGTTCATTAAGAAAAAAAATAACCAGACTTTTTAGGGATTACTGGGCACTGGCTCTGAACTGACAATAATTCCTAGAAAACCAAAACATCACCATGGCCCACCAGTCAGAGTGGGGTCATATGGAGGTCAGGTTATCAATGGAGTCTTAGCTCATGTCCATCTCACAGAGGGAAGTGGGTCCCTGAACACGTTCTGTAATGATTTCCCCAGTTCCAGAATTCATACTTAGGACAGACATTCTCAGCAACTGACAGAACCCTGGGTCCCTGGCATGTGCAGTAAGGGCTACTATGGCAGGGAAGGCTGAGAGGAAGCCATTAGAACCACCCCTACCTAGGAAAATAGTAAACCCAAAGCAATATTGCATTCCTGGAGGGACTGGAGAGATTACTGGCACCATCAAGGACTTGAAGGATGCAGGGGTGGTGATTCTCACCACATCCTCATTCAGCTCACCTATTTGACCTGTGCAAAAACAGGCCTTGGATAGATCTTGGAGAATGACAGTGGATTATTGAAAACTTAATCAGGTAGTAACTCCAATTGCAGCTGCTGTTCCAGATGTGGTTTCATTGCTTGAGCAAATTAATACATCTCATCGTACCTGGTATCCAGCTATCGATCCGGCCAATGTCATTTTTCCCATAGCTGTTTCGAAGGACCAGCAGAAGCAGTACACCTTCATCTGAGGGGTGTATCAACTCTCCAGCCCTATGTCATAATTTAGTCAGCAGAGAATTTGATCGCCTTTCCCTTTCACAAGATGTCACACTGGTCCATTACATTGATGACATTATGCTGATTAGACCTAGTAAGGAAGGAGTTTCAATGACTCTAGACTTATTGATAATACATTTACATGCTAAAGGGTTTGAAATTAACCTTACAAAAATTCAGGTGCCTTCCCACCTCAGTGAAATTTCTAGGGGTTCAGTAGTGTGGGGCTTGTCAAAATATTCCTTCCAAAATGAAGGATAATTTATTACATCTGTCCCCTCCCATAACTAAAAAGGAGGCACAGCACCTGGTGGGCATCTTTGGATTTGGGAGGCAGCATATCCTTCATTTGGGTGTGCTACTCTAGCCTATTTATCAAAACTAGAGTAGCTGTTAGTTTTGAGTGGGGCCCAGAACAAGAGAAGGCTCTGCAACAGGTTCAGGCTGCCGTGCAAGCTGCTCTGCCACTTGAACCAAATGATCTGGCTGATTCAATGTTGCTTGAAGTCTCAGTGACAGATAGAGATGCTGTTTGGAGTCTTGGGCTGGCCCCTATTGGTGAATCACAGCACAGACCCTTAGGATTTTGGAGCAAAGCCCTGCAAGTAACTACTGCAGATAACTACTGTGGATAACTTCTTTCCTTTTGATAAAGAGCTTTTGGCTAGTTACTGGGCCTTAGTAGAGACTGAACGCTTAACTATGGGCCATGAAGTCACCATGTAATCTCAGCCTCCCATTATGAACTGGGTGTTGTCTGATTCACAGTTTCTTAGTCATCTAGTGCTGCTGTAACAGAAATACCACAAGTGGATTGCTTTCACAAGGAAAAGTTTATTCTCTTACAGTCCAGTAGGCTAGAAGTCCAAATTTAGGGTGCCAGGAGAAGGCTGTTTCTCTCCATCCGCTCTGGAGAAAGGTCCTTGTTATCAATCTTCCCTTGATCTGGGAGCATCTCAGTGCAGGAACCTAAGGTCCAAAGGATGCACTCTGCTCCCTGGGCTGCTTTCTTGGTGTTGTGATGCCTCCATTCTCTGCTTGCTTCCCTTTCCTTTTATCTCCTGTAAGATAAAAAGTGATGCAGGCCACACCCCAGGGAAAGTCCCTTTACATTGGATCAGGCATATGGCCTGGTAAGGGTGTTACAATCCCACCCTAATCTCCTCTAACATAAAATTATAATCACAAGATTGAGGACAACTGCACAGTACTGGAAATCACGGCCTACCCAAGTTGATACACACATTTGAGTTGGGGGGGAACATAATTCAATCCATGACACACAGAGTCATAAAGACAGACATGGCCAGCAAGAGTCCATAATTAAATGAAAGTGGGCTCAGGCAGGACTTGAAGGCACAAGTAGTTGCATGAGGAAGTGTCCCAAATGCTTACGGTCTCCACTCTTGTCACATTACCTGCCCTCTCGCAGTCTGCACCTATGACCTCAGGCAAAGTTCTTTACGATCAGTTGACTGAGGAAGAGAAAACTCGTGCCTGGTTTACAGATGGTTCCGAATGATATGCAGGCACCACTGGAAGGTGGACAGTGGTAACACTACAGCTCCTTTCTGGGACCTTCCTGAAGGGCAGTTGTCTTAGTTTTCTAGTGCTGCTACAACAAAAATACCACAAATGGATGACTTTAACAAAGAGAAATTTATTTTCTCATAGTCTAGGAGGCTAAAAGTCCAAATTCAGGATGTCAGCTCCAGGGGTAGGCTTTCTTTCTCTGTCAGCCTTCTCATCAATCTTCTCCCAGGCTAGGAGCTTTTATGAGCAGTGACCCTGGGTCCAAAAGACAAGCTCTGCTCACAGCACTGCTTTCTTGGTGGTATGAGGTCCCGACTCTGTGCTTGCTTTCCTTTCCTTTCACCTCTTGTAAGATAAAAGGTGGTGCAAGCCACAACCCAGGGAAGCTCCTTTTACATTGGATCAGGAATGTGACCTTAGTAAAGGTGTTACAATCCCACCCTAATCCTCTTTATCATAAAATTACAATCACAAAATGGAGGACAACCACACAATACTGGGAATCATGGCCTAACCAAGCTGACACATATTTAGAGGGGACACAATTCAATCTATGACAACAGTGGTAAAAGGAAATACTCCAAAGGGCAGAACTTTGAGCACAGCCCTTGGTTGTTCACTTTGTTAGAAGGAGAAATGGTCAGGTATGCAGTTGTATACTGATTGTCTTAGACTGGGTTCTCTAGAGAAACAAAACTAGTAAAGTGTATAAATATGTATATATAGAGAGAGAGATTTATACCAGGGAAATTGCTTATGCTGTTTTAGTGGCTGGAATGTAGTTCATGGGTCAGGGTAGAGGCTAGGGAAAGAGGATGACTGGTTTCCACAGAAGGCGTCATCCTATTCACTTGATTGTTAAAATTCTCCTCTGCCGAGGTCACCCTTTGGTGAGCATTCACATGAGACACAAATACCTTCACTTCTTTGATCCATTCGGGGAGATCTATCCACATACCTCTTCTCCATGCCTCCTAGTCATTGATTAGCCAGCAATCAGGTGGCAAGTTGATTACATTGTACCACTTCCATCATGGAAAGGGCAGTGTTTTGTTCTTACTGGAATAGACACTTACTCTAGACATGGATTTTTCTCCCCTGCATGCAATGCTTCTGCCAAAACTACCATCCATGGATTTACAGAATGCCTTATACATCCTCATGGTATCCCACACAGTATCGCTTCAGATCAAGGGATTCAGTTCACAGCAAATGTGCCAGTGGGCCCATGCTCATGGAATTCACTAGTCTTACCATGTTCCCCAACATCCTGAAGCAGCTGGCTTGATAGAATGTTGGAATGGCCTTCTAAAGACACAATTATGGCATCAACTAGGTGATAATACATTGCAGGATTGGGGGAATGATTGTCAGAAGGCTATATATAAACCAGCATCCAATATATGCTACTGTTTCTCCCATAGCCAGGATCCAGGAATCAAGTGGCAGAAATGGGAGCAGCACCACTTACTATTACTCCTAGTGACCCACTTGCAAAATTTTTGTTTCCTGTCCCCAGGACCCTATGCTCCACAGGTCTAGAGGTCTTAGTATTAATGGAAGAAATGTTCCCTCCAGGTGACACAACAATAATTCCATTGAACTGGAAGTTAAAAATCCCACTCAGCCACTTTGGGCTCCTCATGCCTCTGAATCAAAGGACCAAGGAGGGAGTTACTGCCTTGGCTGGTGTGATCAATCCTGATTATCAAAGGGAGAGCAGATTGATATTACATAACGGAGGTAAAGAAGATGTCTGGAATATAGGAGATCCCTTAGGATGTCTCTTACTACTACCATGCTCTGTGATTAAAATCAATGGAAAATTACAGTATCCCAATTCTGACATGACTAATAATGGCCCCAACCCTCAGTAGTGAATGTTTGGGTCATCCCACCAGGCAAAGAACCCCAACTAGCTGAGGTGCTCTCTGAGGCCAAATGGAATACAGAATGGGTCGTGGACGAAGGTAATTCTGAATACCAGCTACAACCACGTGACCAGTTGAAGAAGACAGTTATTGTTATAAGTATTTCTTCCTTGTATGTGTGCATCAAATATTTTTCTTTTCTTCACTTATAAATTATACGATGTAAACAGGGCTAGTGCATTTTTTGTTGTACCCATGTTAGTTGTATCATGTTAGGCACAAGTTTAACTTTATAATTGTCTTTATTTAGAGATTATGTGTGGTTAAAGGAAATGTGTACAGGTGCCAAGTTGACAAGCAGAGGACTGTGATGGTTAAGGTTGTGTGTCAACTTGGCTAGGCCATAATTCTCAATGGTTTGGCAGTTAAGATGTAGTTTGGCAGTTATGTAGTGGTGTAATGACCTCCGTGATGAGATCTGATATAATGTAATCACCTCCACCATGAGATCCACTATAAGCAGCCATTCAGTTGAAAGGATGTTTCCTTAGGGGTGTGGCCTGCATCCAATATATACGGACTTTCTGGCAAATCTTGCTGGCTTTTGTTGTGATCTGGGTCTTGCATTCAGCTTGTCATCATCTGACCTCTGGTTCTTGGGACTTGAACAAGCAGCTTGCCTTCTTACCTGCCAATCTTGAATTTGTCAGCCTCTGCTGCCCATAAGCCAGCAGCCTGCTGTTTGACCTGCTGATCTTGGGTTCATCAGTCCGTGCAGCTCTGGGAGTCAGAAGAAGCCTCTAGCCTGACTCCTGACCCACAAACTCAGGACTTTCCAGCCTTTACAACCACCTGAGCCATTTTCTTGATATAAACCTTTCTCTCTCTCTCTCTACATATATACACATATACACATATGGAGCCCTAGTGGCATAGTTAAGATCTTGGCTGCTAACCAAAAGGCCAGCAGTTTGAATCCACCAGCCACTCCTTGGAAACCCAATGGGGCAGTTCTACTCTGTCCTATAGGGTTGCTATGAGTCAGAATGGACTCGATGGCAATGGGTTTGGTTTTTTGAGTTTTATACATATACATACATATATATGTGTATATATATATTTGTAAGCAACCAAACCCGTTGCCAAGTTGATTCTGACTCATAGTGACCCTACAGGACAGAGTAGAACTGCCCATAGGGTCTCCAAGGAGTGGTTGGTGGACTCCAACTGTCAATCTTTCAGTTAGGAGCCATAGCTCTTAACCACTAAGCCATGTGGGCTCTCTCTCTGTCTATATATATGTGTGTGTGTGTATATATATATACATGTATATACACGTATATATAAGCTTCACTGATTTTTCTTCTCTACAGAGCACAGCCTAAGGCAGAAACTAAGACATTAGTCTTTCAGTGAACTTTCTCCCACCTCCCCCTCCTTCTGAAGCTTATTCAAAGGGAATTATTTTCAGACTTCTATCTAAAAGAGTCCTCTCAGTTGGAGATCTCTGAGGTTCCATATTTATACAACTTTTCTTGTATAAGCAAGATGATAATGGTAATGATGGCTCTCCAAACCATTCTCCAAGGCCCAGTTAAATCCCTACTCCTACATAAATTCTTCTATGTCCATTGTGACCTCTCTTCCTCAGAGCTCCTACAGTATTTTTTGTCTATTCTATTCACTGGTCACATCACACACTGCCTCAGGAGTTTCCCTGTCATTGTCTCAAGTTGTTATTTATCACTAATATTCTCTGTATACCTGTCATGTTTCTAGGTTTGGTGTCTCTAATGAGATTACAGGATTTTTGAGTCCAGGAATGTACATTGCACATCTTTATATTAATAATTTACAGCACTCACCATAGGCTGAGCATGACACAGGACTCCATAAATATTGATAAATAGTAACTTATTTTTGTTCACTGTTCTTATTTGGAAGTTTACATGATCTACTACATATTCAGGAACTGGACTGCTCTGGAACATCAAAGGCCCTTGAAGAAGTGACTCAGTTTGTAATCTAGTGACAGCAGAGGTCCTTTGACTTTAGGAGGTGGAGGCAGAATCACCACCAGAATCAGCCCAAAGCTAATTTCCGTGAAGAGGATGTGAGGCATACCTCTACTCTGCAGCCTTTTTACCAGTTCTGACACCAGCTATCCCTCCTATGGCACTCTCTATCTCTCTGCTGGGTTCGATAATTCATTTTAATGGCCACTCAGAACTCACAGACTGTACTCACGATTACTTGGTTTATTAGGGAAATAACAGGTTACAATTCAGAATCAGGATCAATTTAGAAATAACAGGAAAAACTCAGTTCATCAATCAGGACAACTTCCAACCAAGGCAGCTCTCAGCTTCTTCTCTTCCATGCCTGCAGGCAAGCCTACTGCTGCAGGGCCCTGCTCCAGCCTACTGCCACCGGGCTCTGTCGTCTCTCGGCTGCTTCTAGCCGTCTCGTGCCATTTCTTGCCATCTTCAGTGTTACAGCTCCTTCTTTCACCCATGTCTGTAAAAACCTCTGTTGGGTAAGCTGCTAATATAGCAAACTCCTTATCAATTTCAAGGCGCGTCCTCCATCCCAGCAAAACCACAAACCAACCGATCCCTTCAGTAGACCAAAAATCCACCCACTTTGCATAGTCATTGACCTGTCCTCGCAAAGATCTTACACACCCACTTGCACGGTAAACTAACCAGCCAATTATTTCGGCAGACTTATAAACCAGAGGCCAGATAGGCAATATATAAAGAGAAACTCACTGGGCTACACAGTCACATCGTGCTTCAGACTCACTATGACTCCACCTACCACATGGAGGTGATAATTCTTGCTGATTTCTGCTACATTGGTAGATGAGAAGGTTAACGTTATTTTTAAAAATTATGTGATAGATGTGAATTTCTTTAAATAAAAGCTTGCTTACTTTAAATTCGTGGCACAGGTGTACCTTACACAGATATCACAGTTCTGAAAAATAGGATGCAAAATGAGTTTTCATCGAGTTATTTTTCAAACACCTTGATTTCATCGCCTCAGGTTTGAAGTGATGATGTCAGTTGTGAAATAAAATATTCAGTGACCCATTGCCATTGAGTCACTTCCCACTTCCAGCAACCCTACAGGACAGAGTAGAACTGCCCCATGGAGTCTCCCAGGAGCACCTGCTGAATCCAAACTGCCCACCTTTTGGTCGGCAACCATAGTACTTAACCAGTACACTACCAGGGTTTCCAAATACACAGTAGGGACTTGAAAAAGAGAAAGAAAGAAGAAAAAAAAAGCCTTGATCAGATTAACTTAACTTGAAATGAAGGCCCTGCCCTAATTTATGTACTTATAAATTCAGATTTTTTCCCCCTTTGCTCTTCCTATTCTCTTCAGCCTCTTCTCAGGCTCCTCTCTTGTTACTATTTTTTGCTGATGACTCCCAACTGTATGTCTCCAGCCCAGATCACTCCCCTGGGCACCTTATTGGAATATCTACGTGTTTCCTGGACATAATTTGGACATCTCATGGGCATACAAATTTAATATGTTTTAAAATGAATCTGCCCACCCAGCTCCCCTGCCATGTCCCCCCTGAAAAATATGTTTCTCCTTCTCAGTGTAATGGCTCAGTGAAGGGCACCACTATCTACCTTGTTGAGCAACCAAGTCATTCTTAACTCTTTCCTCTCCTGTAACTCTCACATCCAATCAATCACCAAGATCAATTCATTTCTACCTTCCAAATACCTCCCTCCACCCCACTGTCACTTCCCAAGTTCAAGCCTAGATGATGCAACAGTCCTCTCACCGGTCTCCCTGCTTCCAATCCTGCCATCTCTAATCAGATGTTTAATCAGTTTGTTCAGATATGCTTTTCTTGGCTTAGCTTTCAATATCTTTGGATCAGCAGCTATCTGGGGCTGGAGTACTGGTTCATGTGTGTCATTCTTGTGTCCAAACTGAGGAGCACTTGCTTCTCAGGAATCTATTGCAGTCAGAGAAATCATTCTAAATACAAAACATATCAAGTTGTACCCTGACTTAAATTCTTCAATGGCTCCCTAATGCTTTCAGAAGACAATCCCAACTTCTTATCATGAAGCATCAGTAAACTGTTGTCACAATGATAATATGTAACAAGCTACCCTAAAAACCAGAGGTTTACAACAACGATCCCTTATCCTCATGCTCACATATCTCCAAGATGGCTACAGGTCAGCTGGACTAGGCTAAAATTCAGGCTCCTGGACTCCAGGATACAAACTACAGAAGGCAGATTAGTTCAGGTGTGTACACAGCATAAAGAATCTTCACAATGGCCCCACTTTGTCCTCCCAGGTCCCAGCACAGAACCTGGCCCGTTGTAGATGCTCACTAAATGTTTGTTGGACAGCTGAATGCAACCAGATAGGGCTGGCTCTTGGGAAAACCAAGAAGTTAATGTCTGTGTCTGCAGCCTTCCCATTCTGCCTGCTGTTTTCCTGTTCATAGTGTCTCCTGTCTAGGAACTTGGTTCCCTCATGATCACTTGCCTCTGCTAACTACTAAAATCTGCTCCCACAAAGGCCCTGCATCCAATAATTTACATATTAATAAAAATATTAGTATAGAAATTCTGCCAGGTTTTCTTGGCATCTGCGTCCTCTCTCTGAAGAATATGTCCTCTCTGTGAACTTTGACCTCTGCAGTCGCTATGAGTTGGAATCGACCCAATGGCAATGGGTTTAGTTTAGTTTTATTTTGTTTTAAGGAATTTAAATCACCCGGTAAAAGATAAAGAAAATTTTAACACTAAGTCGCAAGTTATAGTGTCCTCCATGTGACCTTAAATAAAGCCAGATTCAATCCCATTAGCCTATCACACAGATGTTAGCTCAACCCCTCACAACAGTGTTGTGAAAAGTTTTCCTGAATGAGGTGCTTTATTTTAAGCTCTCCAGGATGGAAGCTTTCTCTGAATGTACTATGAATAAAGACAACTGCCGCAGAGAGTGATCTTCCCATAACATGCCAACATTCATGCCAGCCGCCTCATGATGAATCCTTCAGCCTATGGTGTACACGTGACTTCTTCCAGTCAGATCCCAGAATGCCCCGAGAAATAGGTCACCTGAAATAAACATCAACTTCGCTTCAAAAAGATTCTCTGCCTCTGTGGTCAATTTAGGGACGGATTATCCAATGAACAAGGTATGCACTGACTAACTAATGCTTACTTGCTAATCTGTAGTGAACAACTTCACCTGTTTTTCACCACATCAAAGATATAGAAATTAGACATAGGCACGGACATAGAATTAGAACCTAAATCTGGCCAGTGTCCAAAATCCATCTTACCAGCACCTACTACATGTCTTATGTTTGAGTCTCCTTAATGACAGCATGAAAAATACATTTCCAGAATTGTGGAGTAAGCCAGGAATTGTTTTGATCAGCCAATCAACAATCCTCCAATTAACAAGTGTGCACTTAAAGCCCTATGACTGCTTAGCTCCTTGCTAGGCACTGTAGGGGAAACACGGAAGTAGGTGATGGGCTCTCTGACCCTAAAGAGCTTACAATCTAGGAGGAAGAATGGATAAGTGCTCAGGTGTGTAGTCCAGCTCAGAAATGGGAGAGACCAGTAAACTGAATAAGGAATGGATGTCAGGGTTCTAGCTGCAAGAAACTAAATTTAAGCAGAAAGGACTTTATTTAAAAGTTAGTGGACTAAACCACAATATCACTTCACACTCACTAAAAAAAAACAAGCCCGTTGCCATGGAGTCGATTCCGACTCATAGTGACCCTAGACAAAAGAGTAGAACTGTCCCATAGGGTTTCCAAGGAGCGCCTGGTGGATTTGAACTGCCAACCTTTTGGTTAGCAACCGTAGCTCTAAACCACTATGCCACCAGGGTTTCCTCACACCCACTAGGATGACTGTAATCAAAAAGCCAGACAATAACAAGTGTTGGCAAAGATGCGGAGAAATTGGAAGTTTCATATACTGCTGGTGGAAATGTAAAATGATGCAGCCATTCTGAAAAACAGTCTGTAAGTTCCTCAAAATATTCAGCATGGAATTAACATATGACCCAACGATTCCACTACTCGGTATACAAGCAAGGGAAATGAAAATATACATCCACACAAAGACTTGGACATGAATGTTCATAGAGGCATTATTCATAACATCTAAAAGTAGAAACAACCCAACCGTCCATCAGCTGGTGAATGGATAAATAAAGCATGGTATATCCATTTTTTTTTTATATGGTAGAATATTATTCACCAAAAAAAGGAATGATGTACTGATACGTGCCACAACATGGAAGAATTTTGAAAAGTAAAACAAGCCAGTCACAAAAGCCTACATATTGTATGCTCCCATTTATATGAAATGTCGAGAATAAACTATCTATAGAGACAGAAAGTAGCCTAGTGGTTGCCTACAGCTGGGATTGGAATTGACTCTAAGGCAACGGGTTTGGTTTGGTTTTTGGTTTAGAGCTGGGGCCACAGAGGAATGGGAAGTGACTGCTAATGGGCACAGGGTTTCTTTCTGGAGGGATGAAAATGTTCTAAAATTAGATTGTGGTGACTATTGCACAGCCCTGTAAATTTACTAAAAACCTTTGAATTGTACACTCTAAGTGGGTGAACTGTATGGAATGTTTTAGATATAGGCCTTGATAAAGCTGGTTTAAATGAAAAAAAAAAAAAGCTAGTGGGTAGCTTATAATCTTTCTGAGAGGCTTGGAGAACCAGACTTAGAGGTTGTACAGACAGAAACAATGTGCCGAATTATGCAGCCAGCTGGAATGACAAAGACATCACAGCCGCTGCTGCTAGGCACGGACTGTGCTGCTTGCCCAGACAGCAAACCAACACAGAATTCATCTTCTGGACCCACAGCCATTTCTGGAGCCAAATTACCTGTCATATTGCGCCCCCACTGGCCAGCAAAATGGATATTTCCACATTGTCCCTGCTTCTTCTCACCAGGAGTGTGGAGTGGGGGCCTCTCACTGAGAGAGCCTAGGTCCCCTGCCCACATCCTAGCTGCAAAGAAGACTAGGAAATTGAGTAGTTAACATTTTCAGAGGTGGTAAGGAAAAGTGTGTCCCTGGGTAGTGCAAATGGCTTGTGCTCAACTACTAGCCTAAATGTTGGTGGTTCGAACCTAACCAGCAGCATGGCAGAAAAAAGGCCTGATCTGCTTCGATAAAGATTGCAACCAAGAAAACCCTATGGAGTAGTTCTGTAACACATGGGGTCACCATGAGTTGAAACTGACTAGATAGCGATGGGTTCGTTTGTTTGTTTAAGGGGAAGTAAACATTGCCTTTTATGGGGAATTCTCCATATGTAGGAAGAGCGTGACCACAAAGAATGCCTGAGACTGCTACAGAGGTTTCTCAAAGTGAAGATGGTTTCACTGGTTTTTGAGGGATGGACAGGATTTGGACCAAGAAGAATGGAAAAGACATTCCAGCTGAGGAAATCACATTAGGTAAGTAGAAATAAAACCCTTGTCTATGAGTCAGAGTGACATCAAGCCCTGGGCTATGTAGTTGTGGGGTCTTGAAAAGAAAGGTTGCCCAAAGTGAGTTATTAGAGGGAACCCTCAAGGTCCAAATCTCTTGCCAGATTTTCTTCGTAGTCACTGGGGGCCTTAGTGACAGCTTGAAAGTTGGAACCAACCAGCCCCCAAGTAGCAGGGAGAAGGCACCCAGGTGGTTTCTTCACTTCCTTTGTTTGGTCTCCTTGCACACGTGGGCAGGAAACAGCAGTGGAAAGAAGCGCTGCTTCTGAGGTGTATTCAAATGGGGGCATGTTGGCAGTTTGGAGTGGGACATGTTAGTTCTGGTTTATGCTGTTGAGATATTTTGCCAAGCGATTTTTGTCCCTCTGTTTCCCATGAACATAGGATAGATGGTCCTTTTCTCAGACCATCCCACATCATTTCTTTATATTCTTCAGTTCTGTTTGGAACCCTAAATCTTTGCTCCCTCTGGGTAGCTGGGATGATGTAGAGCAGGCTGGAAGAGGGTCTGGCTCTTTCACTATAGTTCATTTCATTTTTATGTTCCCTTTCTATCTAGTTTTTCTTAATAGCTTTGAGATGAATTTCCGTTCAGCCTTGCTCTGGCCTTGTGAAAGCTAAGATTTGAGTTATTAGGTACAATAGGAACATTTATTTATCTGACTTTCATCAAGATAAATAACAAATTTATATAAAATCCTAGCCCATAAAAAAATTCCAATATATATATAAAAAAAAAAAGTGTAGTTTATTTAACAGTCTTAGAAAACTTTGCCAGAAAATATCAACATGGTAAATTAATTTGCTAAATGGCGTCTTAACCTGAAGTCACTTATATCACTATGGAGCAAATGGAAGAGGTGAATTTTAAGAAAGTCTCACCGTGGAGTTAAAAAAAAAAAAAAAAGTACCACATCAGCAACATCGTACATAAAAAGCAGGGAAGATGGATTCACCATCAATAAATTTAATAGCAGCTACTGTGCCATTTGCTAGTAATTTACTTTGAGTCTGAATTATTTTAAATAAGGCATCACACATAAAGGTAAGAAAGAAAAAATTACCAGCTCGGTTTCCATTAATTCCTCAGCCAATAACTTTGAAATAGTATAGAATTTACACATCAACAGCAAAAACTCACTCAACCAGGGGAAAAATGGGCCGTTTCTCTTTGGCGTCCAACTGAAGATACCACTTAAGAGCTATTCCCTGGCTCCTGAAGAGTCTTTTAACTGTCTCATTTCTTGATTTTAACTTGACTAAAGCAGCTCCCCATGATACAGGGAAATGTGAATGAATTAAGTTTTCCCTACTCTACAAGGGCATTATCCAGACCTCCAAGTGGCAACCTGTCCGGATTTGTGTTAAAGATTGTGTCACGAGGACTCCACATTATAGCCAGTCCTCCGTCTATTAGTCCAGTCTTTCTTTAGACAGACACCGACAACACAGCTGAATAGGCTTCATCTTTAGACATGCTAGCAGTTTTATGATCTTCTGGGATTAGACCATTACTAGAATTTGAAGAGTTCAGAAAGTCCGCAGCAACCATTCACAGATCACTATTAGGGTGATTATTTTATTTATGGAGGATAAACTTATACTTAACCCTTAAAACTACCTTGCTTTTCTTCCATGTACTAAATACAGCCGGGTTACTTCCAGAGAAAAAACTACAGTGCACAAACATTCACCAGCCAATTGTCTAAGAACTGGCCTTTCGATTGATATATAGAAATTCTTTTTCTATAAAGGATATAAACGTTTAGGAATGTAGTTATAAATTGGGTTTTTTTCCCCTTCAATTTGTCACTTGTCTTTTAACTTTATTATTTATTGTCAGACAGAATTTTTTTATTTTTATGCATTAAAATTTATCAGTCCTTTCTTTTTTGCCCTCTGGGATTTGTACCAAACTTAAAAGACCTTTCCCATGATGATATTATATAAAAATCCTCGTATGTTTTTGTAAAGCATTTTAGGGATTGATTTTTTATGTTTAAATCTTTGATGCATCTGGAATTTATTAGATACAAGGAATAAGGTAGTGATCCAATTTTGTTTTTCCAAATGGCTGCCAAGTTATCCAAAAACTATTTCATGTTTCATCTTTTGTTAGATAATGCTTGAGAGTGCAATAAGAAACTTGTAAATTGATGTTTCCTATAGCCTCAGATCTCTTGAAAAATCCATCCCACACAGTATGTGGAAAGCACCATCATTAAGAGATAAGCTGCTATAGGGAGAAAGTACAAGAATGAGGGGCAAGAGGACTGGCATTAGCTCGAATCCAGGCAGACAAGTTTTGTGAGGCCTGAAACATATAAATTTGTGTTTATGTATGTGGTGGGGGAGGGCAGGGGTGCCTTATAAGAAAAATAATATAAAATTACAAATATAAAATTAGGTACAGACATCATCTAGATGGCGGAGTAAGAAGCTCCACACTCCCGTCCCCCAAAGAAACATCAAAAAACGAGTGGAAACTGTCAGAACCAACCTTATCTGAACTCTGGTAAACAGACAGAGGTTCACAGCAATCAAGTGAATACTTAATGAAGAAAGAGGCAATGTCAAGAAAATGGTAGAAAAGCTTTGTGGCTTTTTGTTACTAGACCGTGACCTCCTCCACACCAGCTTGGAAGCTGGATTGAAGTGGCAGCCTGTGTTTTAGCTTAGGATCCTGGTCCTGGGTTCTGAAAGGAACAGACCACACCTTATGCACAAATAACAGTGGTTCTTTGTTCAAACCCATTGGGTGGCTACCTAAAGGGCTGAGCACATCTCTGTTTTGCCCACCTTGGAGGTAGAGTAAGACAGTAGAGAGTAAGGAATTCACTTCTTGATGTTATTGTGCGTCTGTATTGTTTTTATTTTATATTAATGTTTATGTGAAATTTTCTCAAAAAGGAAATTAAAACTGAAATTACAAATGATATAGAATGTAATGAAAAGGTGACTACTTCATAGGAAAACCAACAGAACATACAAAGCTACACTCTGAGGAAAATGTGTAGCCTGAGTACCAAAAATAGAAGTACTAAAAGAACAATGAAGACACCAAAAGAAAGTAACAGGAGATACTTAATAACGATGAAGGTTGAAATTATTGAAGTGTAAAAAAAAATATTTATTTATTCATCCATTGAAAAATAACAATGCACCCATCACATGTTAATATTAATAACAAATATTTAACAAAAAATAATACTTTCCAAAACAAAAAAGGTAATTTAATGAGAAGATTGTCAGTGTTTTATATTTTTAAAAATCTCTTTAATATTTGGCTTAATAGCAGACAGCTGGATTCTTGTATCTACTTCAGCATTCAATCTGTTGTGTGGTGTGGTTTTAGTTGAAATGTATGAAGAAAATATGTCCTTACACAGATATGTAGTTGGAAAAGGAAGATGTATCTTAATAGCTTTTTCAGATAATTCTGGATGTTCTTCTTTGATATTACACCAAACCTTGACAAATGATAGTTGTTTGAAGGTTAGTTGCAACATGGAATATGAGACCCCATCAATCAACTTTTCAAACTCTGTTTCATTCAAATCTATTGGTTTATCTTTGAATTAATCTTTTATCCATGTGTGATGGTTAAGGTTATGTGGCAACTTGGGTAGGCCATGATTCTCAGTGGTTTGGCAGATATTAAGTAATCTTCCTGTATTTTGTGATCTAATGTGTGCACCCAATCAGTTGAAAGGGGAGTTTCCTTCAGGGTGTGACCTGCATCCTATATATATGGAGGTTCTGGCAAAGCTCTCTCTCTCTCTCTCTCAATAGTGCATCTGTCTCATCATCCTCTCACCTCCAGTTCTTGGGATGTGAATCAGCAGCCTGCTTTCTGGCCTACAGATTTTGGATTTGCCAGCTCCTGTAGCCCTGTGAGCCAGAAGCCTGCCACCTGACCTGCAGATTTTGAGTTCATAAGCCCCTGCAACCACATGAGTCAGGAGAAACTTTCAGCCTGCTACCTGACCCGTGGATTTGGGACTTGCCATCCTCCACAACTGCTTGAAGAATTTCCTTGAAATAAGTCTCTTTATATACATTCTCTTATATATGCTTCACTTATTTTGCTCCCCTAGAGAACTTTTTTTTTTTAGAGAACCTAGCCTAAGACAGCATACATGACTTTGTAACACATGCATGATCTTTAGAAAATATTAGTTACCTGAGTTATGCAGATCTTCCAAAAGTTGACACATTTAACTATACCTGTTGCCATTGAGTTGATTCTGACTGATAGCAACCCTATAGGATAGAGTAGAGCTGCCCCATAGAGTTTCCAAGAAGCGCCTGGTGGATTTGAACTGTCAACCTTTTGGTTAGCAGACGTAGCTCTTAACCACTACGCCACCAGTGTTTCTGAAAAATCACATTTGTAAATATTACTACCGAACTCACCAGGAAAGTCTTTAGATACTGAGAAGCTGTCAAGCTCATGGTGACAAATACAAGTTTTCCAAGATTCTAGTTTTCACTCGAAAGCTCAGATTTTATCTTTGGTAACAAACACTGTCAATTATTTTCCTTGAAATTGCAAGCTCACTTGAGTTCATTTTCAAGAAAATGTCTGCTAAGTGTTTAGTTCACCTAACAATTCAATTACAAAACTTTTCCTGGAAACAACCATCATATTTTATTACACATTGAGTGTTTATATATATCTCCCATTTTGTCGCACATAATATTAAAAAGATATTAAGGGCTAAGGTTTAATAAAACTAATAAGTTTTACTCTTTCCTCACAAACATTCTTAATAAAACTGACTTAAAAAAAAACTATATGTGAAATAACTACTAGTACATATTGATTCCACTACCTTGATTCATGATGAAACACAAGCAATTTTTACCTATCACTGGTTTTAAACTATCATTACAAATATCAATACAGTAAAAAAAAAAAAAAAAAAAAAGAGAGAGAGAGAAAAAACAACTTGGTATTATTATGAAAATAGTTTTTACTTCACAGTATCTCTGTCTTGTCTTGACAGAGAAAAGATCTTGAGCCACACTTTGAGATCCACTGTTATAGACAATAAAATCACTCTAGGAAGATAGGCTTACAGAATGGATTGAAATGAGTTAAAGAACATTAAGAAAACTGCACAATATATGAAAGAACAACATAAACCAAACCCAGAAAAAGTCAGAAATGAGGTGGCAGATTTCAGGAAAGAATTACAAATGAAAGAAAAAAATCATTTCAAAAATAAAGACTAACCTAGAGCTAACAAGTACAATAAATTGTGCCTTCAAAGGACTAGAGGGTGAAGAGTAGAAAAAAAGTTTTAGTTTAAATACAAAAGACAAATGAAAAGATAAAAAGAATTTGAGAGAAAGTGACACGTACAGAAGCCAAGCAGTGTTGAAGGTCCAACAGACAGATAATAGAACATCTTGGGGAGAAAAATCCAAAGTAGGTGAACAGAACAAATATTAAAAATCTAATTTATGAAAAGTTCTTGAAATGAACAATGATTTGAAATTACAGGACACACCTTTCCCCGAGAATATTGACCCAGAATGACCAACACCAAGACATATTCTAGAATGATACAGAAAAAAAATCCTTCGGTCATGTAAGCAAAAGCAACATATGACATGTAAGGTAAAGAAAATTGCATTAATATCAACATTTCAACAAAAACACCATATGCCAGAAGAAAGTGAAATAACATATTTAAGATACTCAAAAAAAGAAAATGTGCTTTTTCTGCCTGTGGACACCGCCAAAGAATCGTCATTGAAGTCTTTCTTCCCACTGCCATAGTGTCTAAGTCAGAGTTTCCTAAAGAGCCCACACAGCTGCAGAAACTCTTCATCACAGGGTTGAGCTTTGAAACAACAGACGACTGTCTGAGGAGCCATTTTGAGCAATGGGGGATGCTCATGGACTGTGTGGTAATGAGAGATACAAACATCAAGCAATCCAGAGGCTTTGGGTTTGTCACTTATTCTACTCTGGAGGAGGAGGATGCAGCATGAATGCAAGGCCACACAAGGTGGATGGAAGAGTTGTGGAACCAGAGGGCTGTCTAGCGAGAAGACTCTCAAAGACCAGGTGCCCACTTAACTCTGAAAAAGATATTTGTTTCTGGCCTTAAAGAAGACACCAAAGAACGTCACTGAAGAGATTATTTTGAGGAGTACAGGAAAACTGAGGTGATTGAAATCATTACTGACCGAGGCAGTGGCAAGAAGAGGGGTTTTGCTTTTGTAACTCTTGATGACCATGACTCCGTATATAAGACAGTCATTCAAAATTACTTTACTGAAAATGGCCACAACTGTGACATAAGGAGAGCCCTATGAAAGAAAGAGACGGCCAGTGCCTCACCCAATCAAAGAGGCTGAAGTGATTCTGAAAACTTCAATGGTGTCCGTGGAGGTGGTTTTGCTGGGAATGACCACTTTGGTCATGGAAGAAAATTTAGTGGGCAGGGTGGCTTGGTGCAGCCGTGATGGTGGTGGATATGGAGGCAATGGGGATGGTTATAATGGGTTTGGTAATGATGGAAACAATTTTGGAGGTGGTGGAAGCTTCAATGATTTGGGCAATTACAACAACCAGTCTTCAAATTTTGGACCCATGAAGGGAGAAAACTTTGGAGACTGAAGCTCTGGCCCTTATGGTGGTGGAAGTCAATACTTTGCCAAACCACGAAACTAAGGTGGCTATAGTAGTTCAATTAGCAGGAAGCAGTAGCTATGGCAGTGGCAGAAGGTTTTAATTACTGCCAGGAAACAAAGCTTCGCAAGAGAACTGACAGGGAAGCTACAGGTTACAACGGATTTGTGAACTCAGCCAAGCACAGCGGTGGCAGGGCCCAGATGCTACAAAGAAGACATGTTTTAGACAGTACTCATGTGTAGGGGCAAAAAACTTGAGGACTGTATTTGGGATTAATTGTATGACAGGGTATTTTAGTTTCTGTTCCCTGGAAAGTGTAAAACATTCCAAATAAGGGTTTTAATGTAGTTTTTTTTTTTGCACCCATGCTGTTGACTGCTAAATGTAATAGCATGACACTGAACAAATGTGTCTTTTAAAAAAGAAAAGAAAAGAAAGAGAAAGCGAGTTAAGGATTTTAAAACTAGAAAAACAGATTTTCAAGAATTAAGTACACAGATAAACTATTATCAATATACAACAATTTAGGAAACTTTGTACTTATAACCCTTCCTGAGGAATCTGCTAGAGAATTAATTTCAGATAACCCAAATGACTAGAGAGACATCAGCATAAGGATTGTTGGTGAGCATTAAACATACTGAACATATGATTGCTTTTAGAACTGAGACAAAATGAGGGTTAAAAGAGGGTCTAGTGTGTAATATATATGCTTTATCAATACAGATACAGTACAATTATTAAAAAGATGAGGAGAACAAACAACAACAACGAAAAAAAACCAAACTGTTGTTGTCCAGTTGATTCCAACCCATAGCGACCCCATAGGACAGAGGAGGAAAACAGGGAGAGCAAAAGAAAATCTTTTACTGTATTTTTATGCAAATAACGTGTGCATTCTACTTTTTTTTTTTGCCAACTGCACTCTCCCCCTGCAAGGTATTTTCATAAGTCCACTGTGCCAATTTTTTTTACATGTTGCTGTTAAAAAAAAAAAAAAACATAGCACACTTAAGAAAACACCTCATGAGGGAAGGGCACAGTCGGCAAACAAACGTAGAACACACACGTTATTTGCATAAAAATGCGGTACTTTGTTCTTAGTAAACACTATTCTTTTTCTGAATGCAGCATATATGGAAACTTAATGTACCACATAGGTAGAATTTCAGTTCATCAGGGAAAAATAATTTATTTATAGAAGTGGCACAATGGGATAGCCATCTGGAAAAAAAAAATGTATGTCATACACAAAAATAAATTTCCAAATCAAGGCCAGATTTAAAAGTAACAAAAAAAGTAAAATTTTAGAAAAATCTAGGAGAATAATCAACCTTGGACTGAGAGAAGTATTCCTGAATAGAACAGAAAACTCAGAAACAATAAATGAAAAGGCGGGCATATTTGATGACATAAAATTTAACATATTTGCAAAGCAAAAAAGCATAAGCATAAATAAAACAAAAAAAATAGTCTGGAAAAATATTTGCAACACATTCGTTCATTTATAAATATTTATTTGATCACTCTATGTGCTAGATGCTATCTGATGCAATTCTGAATAAAACAAAAAATATCTCTGAATTCTTGGATCTTACATTCTAACAATAGTTAATACATATGACTGATAACATGCAAAGAGTTCTTACAAATAAGAGAGAAAAACAACCCTATAGAAAAATGATAAATATGTACCACTAGTAAATATTTATTATTTACTAGTGGTAAATACATATACATATGTATATACACACATATATACAATTCCAAGAAGACTTCCAAATAACTCTAAGCATATCAAATTGTATTTATTATATTCTTATGGTGGAAAAACTATTTCTCCCCAGCTTTTTGTTCAGTGGCCTCATGCTGGTAGCTTGAAATCCGCCATGGTGGGAATATTTACACTACAGAAACCTGCAAATTCTACAAATCAGGGCTTGAATCATTTTTGTTGATTGTCTAAACTTAAGAAAATAACTGAGACAAATGTCAAAAATGCAGATTAGACTTAAAGTGTGGCATACCTGTAGCCATTACATTATGAGTGGCACAAAACGTAAGGAGATATTCTTCTATTATTTGAAAACTATTATCCAACTCAGCAAAGTCACTCACCTCATTGACGAGTAAGTGAAGCTAACATATGTAGTGCTGAAGCTGAGATTTTAGGTTAATGAACACAATTTGAATGAAGTTGAGAAATGGTTTAATAGTAGATGACACTTAAGATTTAATGACAATAAACTTATGAGGAAAAGAATTAGTGAATTGGGATGAAACTCCATTTACCAAATTGTGGTCGAACTGCAACCATAGGTTGTCTGTGGCTATGAGTTCAGCAAAAAATCAACTAAAGGATTCAATAAGAATGAACTGCCTATATAGAATTTACAATAAAAAGTATTGTATATTTTATTATTTGTAAATTGTGTACTTTTAATATCAGTAAAATTTATAATAAATTTATGTACATATACACACACATACTCAATGTTAAACAGTTCAACATTTACCAGCACACCACTGTTCCACCTACATCCCTTTAGCCAGAATTTGCTCACATGGTCAAGGAAGGTTTCTTCTATCCTGGGCAAACTAATGGCTAGCTAAAAATTCTATTACTATGGTAAAGGATAGCCTGAATGTGAGCAGAGAATTGGCAGTCCCTGATACAACACTGGAAACCCTGGTGGCATAGTGGTTAAGAGCTACGGCTGCTAACCAAAAGAAGAATGTGGCATCAGGATTGGTGGAAGACTCATTAACAACCTTCGATAGGCAGATAACACAACATTACTTGTTGAAAGTGAAGAGGACTTGAAGCACTGATGAAGATCAAGGATGACAGCCTTCAGTATGGATTATACCTCAAAATAAAGAAAACAAAAATCCTCACAACTGGACCAATAAGCAACATCATAATAAATGGAGAAAAGATTGACATTGTCAATGATTTCATTTTACTTAGATCCACAATCAAATCCCATGGAAAGCAGCAGTCAGGAAATCAAACAATGTATTGCATTGAGCAAATCTGCTGCAAAAGACCTCTTTAAAGTGTTAAAAAGCAAAGATATCACTTTAAGGACTAAGATGTGCCTGACCCAACCCGTGGTATTTTCAATTGCCTCATAGGCATGCGAAAGCTGGACAATGAATAAGGAAGACACAGGACCAGGCAGTGTTTTGTTCAGTAGTGCATGGAATCACTATGAGTTGGAATCGACTTGACAGCACCTAACAACAAAAACAACATATAAAATTGTAAAGGTGGTCAACAGAAGAGCCAAAAATAAAAATATAGCTAACAAAACTTTGGGGTGGGAGGAGGTGAAAGTTCCTATGTTGTTGTTTTTGTTATTGTTTTTGTTATTTGCCCCTGAATCAGTTCCAACACACAGTGACCTTATGTATACTAGAACAAAACATTGCCCGGTCCCGTGCCATCTTCATGATCATGGGTATGTTTGAGCCTGTTGTTTCGGATATTGAGTCAATTCATCTCACTGAGGGTTTCCTCTCATGTTCACTGACTCTCTACTAAACACGATGTCCTTTTTTAGCCATTGGTCTTTCCTAACAACATGTGCAAAGAAGTGAGCTAAACTCTTGCCATCCACACTTCTATGGAGTATTCTGGTAGTAAACCCATTCTGGTAGTAAAGGTCATATAAAAACCAAAAAACCAAGCCCGTTGCCGTCAAGTTGCTTCCGACTCCTAGCAACCCTACATAAGTGAGCTAAATTCCTCATCTTTCATAGTAAGGAGTCAATTGATAAAATCTAAATTTGGTAAATCAAGAAATAAATGTTTAGCATATTATTTTGAATGATCGTGAGGACCAAGAAAAACACTAAAAATAGACATGACTTTTTTTTTACTCTGTGTTACTTTGAAATAATAACCTTCAACAAAAACCAAAAAAAATGAACGCTTTGACTTATTTAATTAAAGAAAACTGCTTCGAACAGTGTTGCTGCAGGCAGTTCTATAAGTCCAAAGGTTGCCCTCCCACCAGCCCCATAAATGAATGTTATTTATGACCACTTCGTGATATAGATGTGTACAGCTATTTACCATTTCTGCTGGGAGGATAGATGTTCACATTCATATGAGACAAAAACAAATCAAGATTCAACCAGACAGTCTGCTGTGGGCTTGGGGATTAGAAGAGCAAAAATAAAAATAAAAAACTAACCCAGCAACATACTCTGATAAATCACTTTTCCTTTCTGTCCTGTTCTTAAGAAAAAATTTAACAAACTCATCTGTGTTGCAGACATTTTTATGTACTCACCACTGAGTTATAAAAAGCAAGAAGAAAACATTTGGCTGAACTGGCCCCTGCACTGGAAGTTTAGCTGTAATCATGGTAGGGCTTTTCTTCCAGGACTCACTATTACAGAGCACATATGTCGCTTCATCTTTGCAACAATGGCTCTTCTCTTTTTTCTTACCTCTTTAAACAACATTTCAGGAAGCTTCAAAATTTTACCAGGCCCTGTAGCTTTCATTTCTTAAGACCAAATGAGATCATTTGAACCTTAGGGGGACGAGAAAATACTTTTTTCAATTCTTACTCAAATTATGACCATCTCAATGGCTCTTTCCTTCAATATCGTACCCTTTTGTTCTTTTTAACCTTGAGGAGTGGGTTGGGTTTAACCCTACTCTTCCGTTGCCCATCTTCTAGGCCTGATTCACTTAGGAAAAACCTAGAATTATTCTAAGCAAGTACCAGACAGTTTAGAAATTTTTAGCATTTTGTTTTACCTATAAAGGAATTCTACCCCCCGTCTGTTAGTTTGTCGTACTGTGATGGCTCATGTGTTGCTATGATACTGGAATTTATACCATCACTGTTTCGAATACCAGAAGGGTCGTGCATGGTGGACAGGTTTTAGCAGAGCTTGCAGACTAAGACAGACTAGACCAACTACTTCTGAAAATCAACCAACCAATGAAAGCCTTATGGATCACAACAGGGCATTGTCCAACTCACTTGCTTTGGACATGTCATCAGGAGAGATCAATTGCTGAAGTAGGACACCCTGTTTGGTGAAGTAGAGGGTCAGTGAGGGCAGAGACTCTCAGTGAGATGATTGGCACAGCAGCCACAATGATGGCCTCAAACATGACTGTCATTGTGAGGATAACACAAGACCAAGCAACGTTTTATTCTGTTGTATATAAGGTCGCCATGAGTTGGAGCTGACTGGAGGGCAGCTATCTGTCTGTCTGTCTATATCTACCTGTCTATCTGTCTACCTATCTACCTACATATCCATCTATCTACAAAGGAATTAACACTAATGGGTGCCAATTTAATAATAGGCTTTGTTTACAAACAATATTATTTAATCCTGTCCCTGTTCTTGGTCCAACTGTGAAGGACCCTGTCTTAGCCAACTAGTGCTGCTATAACAGAAATACCACAAGTGAATGGCTTTAACAAAGAGAAGTTTATTCTCTCACAGTCCGTTAGGCTAGAAGTCCAAATTCAGGTAGCTGGCTCCAGGGGAAGGCTTTCTCTCTGTGGGCTCTGGAAGAAGGTCCTCATCATCAGCCTTCCCTTGGTCTGGGAGCATCTCAGAGCGGGAACCTCAGACCCAAAGGACGTGCTCAGGTCCCGGCACTGCTCTCCTGGTGCTATAAGGTCCCCCTGTCTCTCTGCTTGTTTCTCTCTTTCATATCTCAAAAGAGACTGACTTAAGACACTATCTAATCTTGTAGGCTTCATTGATGTAACTGCGGCTAATCCATCTTATTACATCATAGTGACAGGATTTACGACACATGGGGAAATCACATCAGATGATAAAATGGTAGACAATCATACAATCATACGAGGGAATCATGACCTAGCCAAGTTGACAGATATTTTGGGGGGACACAATTCAATCCATGACAGACCCAAAGTTTGGAATTTGGTGCGTCATATTAAACCTTTACTTACTCCACTCATTTTTCCATCTACCACTTCTGCCATTAACCCAGGCAGTACTAAGCCCATTCCAACGTGATCTAGATTTGTCCCCTGAGCCCTTCTCCTCCTCTTTCCAGTTTGAGACATTCTCACTCTCTGCCTCATTCCCATTGGTGAAAGATGTCTATGCCCTCCACATTGAGCTAGCCTGATCAACTAAGTCATACCAAAAAAAGTTTAGAATGAACCCTCCCAAATAAAGCACACAGTTCTTTCAAGACTAAAAATGTCTAATGCTAAAAAGAAAAAGCATAAACATATAAAATTGTCCCAGTCTTGTTTTTCAACTAATTTATCACGAACATCTTCCTACATCATTTTTCTGCAGCATTCTTTTTCACGTTTCAAAATTCCATTATACTTCCCTGTCTTCCTACTGCTGAGAATTTAGGCATTATGACTCCAATTATTCACCATAATGAACATCTTATACATAAATCTGTGCACACAAAGCTTGATTTTTTTTTTTTACCTGTGTTTTAGGTGAAAGTGTACAGAGCAAATTAGTTTCTCATTAAACTGTTAAAACACAAATTGTTTTGTGACATTGGTTGTCAACCCTGTGATGTGTCAACACTCTCCCGTTCTCCACCCCAGATTTCTAGTTTCCGTTCTTCCAGTTTTCCTTTCCCTTTCTGCTTTCTTGTCTTGGCTTTTGGGTTGACGTGCCCATTAGTCTTGTATACATGATTGAACTATGAAGCACGCCCCTCACGTGTGTTATTGTTAGTCTTATAAAAAAAAAGACCTGTTTAATCTTTGGCTGAAAGGTAAACCTCAGAAGTGGCTTCAGTACTGAGCTAAAAGGGCAACCAACTATAAGATTTGATGGTGTCTTAAGCCAATCTCTTTTGAGATATAAAAGACAGAAGCAACCAGAGAGACACGGGGACCTCAAACCACCAAAAAAGCAGCACCAGAAGCAGAGCACATCCTTTAGACTTGAGGTTCCTGAACTGAGATGCTCCCAGACCAAGGGATGACTGATGCATCACAAGGGCCTTCCTTCTAGCCAACAAAAAGAGAAAGCCTTCCCCTGGAGCTGGCGCCCTGAATTTGGACTTTTGGTCTACTGGACTGTGAGAGAATAAACTTCTCTTTGTTAAAGCCAAAAAAAAAAAAAAATGGTGACCAAGAGCCATACTCTCTGGGTTTCTCCAGTCTCTGTCAGAACAGCAAGCCTGGTCTTTTGTGTGTATGTGTGTGTGACTTTGAATTTTGTTCTGCATTTTTCTCCCACTCTGTCTGGACGCTCTACTGTGATCCTTGCAAGCGTAATTCCTATATAGTGAAGGATGACCAGGGAGAACGTTCCTAGATGGTCTGTTGTGCAGCTTCATTCTCCGTACATGCCTGCAGCCCAGTCTTTTCTGACCACTATCTGCTGTCCTTGGCTTGCAGTCATCACGCTGAAACCTATTACTGTGGAACAGACTTGAGGAAAGGACTGGAAAATTTATAAATCTTGACACTTGTGTCTAAAAATTCACTTCTATTGTATATGCCTCTTTTTATCAGTCCAGATAAAAGCTGATAAAATTTAACCAAACTCTTCATGATCGATTCCTGAGAATTCCGTCTGGACAATCAGAAAGGCGAGTGAGTTTCTACAGTAAATTTGGGCTTTGTGGGACCAGCAGCTGCTCTGATTCTTGGATTGGCTGCTTTTCTTCCTTTGCTTCTGTAGCCCCTTTTCCTCAGTTCAGAAAGTAAAGACAGGAAGTAATTATCCCTCTTTTCCAGACTTATGTTGGAACACAGGCGTGGAGAGAATGATGATGATAAGTATTCAATGAGTGAGCATTGACTCTGGCTAAAGCCTTCGTTCTACTGGCAAGACCTAGTCAAGAAACAATACTAGAGCAGAGGGACAGGACAATCCGAACTGGAGACTTCTTGCCTCCAAGAAATACAGGACTCAGGGCCCTCCCTACCTCCTTACAATGCGATCCAGCTGTGTGTCCATCCTCTGTTCAGATTTCCATAAAGAGCAGATTTTCCAAGCCTTTGATGATTAAAAAGTGGTCACGGGAGGATTAAACTGGAATTGAGGCAAAAGTTCATAAATCTCCTTTTAGCCACAAGAAGAATGAAGACTTGGCCTCCAAAATCCTGGAGATGGGCTGATGCACTATCCATCTCCTTGCTATCTTCAACATTTAGTTATAAAGAGGGGCTCAATTTTAATAGAACACCACGGAAAAAGCCTGGTGGACAGTTAGGTATTTATTTAAGGTATCATAGAAAATGTGTGTGCTCTGTGTCAGAAAGATGGAGGATCTTTTCTTGTGACCGTAATTAAAGATCTTCCCCACAAAAGACACCCAAAGAGCATCTGTGCACTAAACCAGAGGCAACTGCCAGGTTCTCAGTTACTCCCACCCCCACGTTGTTGTTGTTAGATGCTGTCAAGTCAGCTCCAACTCATGGGAACCGTACCTATAACAGAACAAAATTTCACCTGGTCCTGCACTGTCTTCATGACCATTAGCATAATTGAGGTTATTGCTGTGGCTTTTGTGTCGATCTATCTCACTGAGGGTTTCCCTCGTTTTCGCTGACCCTCTACTTTACCGACCGTGATGTCCTTTTCTAGCGACTGGTCTCCCCTGATGGCAAGACCAAAGTAAGCGAGCTAAAGTCACACCATTCTCACTTCTAAGGAACATTCTGGTTGTATTGTAATCCCACTTCGTATCCTTCCATGTTGGACTGTGGTCCTCTCATAAAAGTTTGGCCTCTAAAGTGTGAGTTGCTTTTAGTCAAAGCCTGCTTTCATTTAATGAGGCAGAAACATATAAAATGGGGACAGCTATAGATTTGGGAGAGCACAATGCTTCCTATGTTGTATGATTTGAGGGGCACCAGGAAAACCACTCTGTCTCCCATCAGATGCGTCCATTGTTTATATTAAAAGAACTTTTTTTCCTTTTGAGTCTTAAGGCCTTTCTGACTTTGAGGGTCCTCCGTTATGATACGAATACTCTGGAAAGTGTCATAGAATTACCTAACATTTTAGAAGGGGCTCATTTTATTATCATGTTTACTTTATCTTATATATTTTAAATCAGTGCAGTGTTTTTTCTAATGAAATCTTACCTAGGAACCCTGAAGCAGAGATGGAGAGCCAGGGTTCACCTACTTGCCTTTCTCCTTAAAATAAGGAAATGCAAAAAAAAAAAAAAAAAGGCATCAGTTGCATATTCTAAAATGAAATGTGAATTAAATCTTTGCAGGACCTCTTATGCACCCCTGCAGAAATTTTGTTGTTGTTGTTGTTAGGTGCCGTCACAGAACTTTAGGGTTCCTCAATAAATAGTTTGAATAATGAAAAACTGGACAACTAGACCTTATGTGCCTCTTCGTATCAGGCAGCAGGAAGGACATAGGACCACCTATGAAGTACTCCTGAAAACAAAACATACCAAAACACCTGAATCCAATCAAGCCTCTAGACCTAAACTATCTGTTTACAGAAAATAAGGGTATAAAGAAACAACTTAAAGACACCATGACGAAGCAAGCAGCCAATTGCAGAATGTAGGAAACTCTACAGGACAAACGACCTGGCTTATTCAACCAATAAATAGCATGAGAAAGGGAAGGGGGACAGGTAAACTATTATAAAGACTTAGAAAATGTATCAACCAAATGCAATGTATAGGCCTTACTTTGATCTTGACTCAATCAAAGCAATTATGAAAGAAAATTTTTGAGGCAACTTGGGAAACCTGAGCATGAATTGAGTGTTAGATGAAATTCTGGAATGATTGCTAATTCCACTGTGAACTAATAGTGATTGGGGGGGTTGCCTGTTTTGTTTTTTAATCCTTCTCTGTTAGATTCATGGAAACCCTGGTGGCATAGTGGTTAAGAGTTCTGGCTGCTAACCAAAAGGTTGGCAATTCAAATCCAGCAGCTGCTTCTTGGAAACTCTATGGGGCAGTTCCACTCTGTCCTATAGGGTCACTATGAGTTGGAATCGACTCGGCACCGACGGGTTTGGTTTTTCTGGTTTTTGGTTAGATTCATTCTAAAGTATTCATGGGTAAAATGGTATGAAGCTGGAATATGCTTTAAAATAACTACCCCCAAAAAGTTGAGGGGAGAATAGTTGAAACAAAATTAGCAAAATTTTTACACTTGATCAGTCTAGATGATGTGGGCGTGGTCATTGTTACACAATTATTGCAATTTTTGTGTATATTTGAGGTTTTTCACAATGAAACATTCTAAAATATGGTTTGGAAACCATAGATATATTCAATGCCATTTATGGTCCTTTAGGCCAAGATGTAGAATAGGTTCCTGGAAGGTTTTTGACAAATAAGTTGAGAGAGGGAGGTAGGGAGAAGGAAAAGCAGCAGATGGCAGAGGAATATTGGAAAGGAACGTTAAAACCAGCTCCTGTTGAGTCAGTTCCAACTCATGGCGACCCCAAGTGTGTCAGAGTAGAACTGTGCTCCACAGGATTTTCAATGGCTAATCTTTTGGAAGTAGATCACTAGGCCTTTCATTCACAGTATCTCCGGGTGGCCTCGAACCTCCAACCTTTCAGTCAGCAGTTGAGCTCACCAACCGTTTACACCTCCCAGGGACTCCAGAGGAACACTAAAGAATTTAAAACCACATATACCACGATTTTGCTGGTGGCAGGTCCTTCAGAGGGGGGAAAAAAAACTGTGCTTCCTCAGCTGCAAGCCACAGCCTGCCCTGACTGGGTTTTCAGTAACTGCAGTCACAGGGGCCTGGCCGAGTGGTGAGGACCACTCAGTGCACCCCTTCCCAGAGCAGGAGAAATAGCAGCCTCATTCTACTGATTACAGTGGCCAAGCATCACGTACCGTGGTTGTCAGCGGCTCCAAGTTAAACCACAGCCTCCAACAGTGTCCTGCAGTAGTCAGTGATTGCATCCAAGCGGCCCTTAAAGGATCTGGGGACCCAAGACAGCAGGGACTTGAAAAACAAGAGCCTGGGGCAGCATTACTCACTCCCTCCTTGCTTTTGTGAGGTCGCAATGGACCTTAGCAGTGTTGAGAGCACTGGGTGAGGTTCAGAAGCCCTGGGCAGCTCTTCCTCTGCTACTTGCTAGCTGTGTAGACGTGGCAGGTCTCTAGCTGCAGGGGCTGAGCACCCCATTTGTAGAAAGAGAGTTTGGATGGTTTCTCTTGTCTCTTCTATCTCTACAAAGCATTCACTCCATTTATTTATTCATTCATTTATTGCATGAATATTTACCCTATAAAAAACCTTAATATATTCTCAGTTAGCAAAGAACTCTAAGGCTCCAATAAATACAGAATCCCTAGAAAGCTTTCCCTTTAGTAGAACTCTAAACTTAGAGAAACTGCCTGCTGGACTCAGTGGGCTAAGAGTTAATTTCTCAGTGCTTCTCCTCTGAATGAGAAAGGTGCCACAGGTAACCTTATCCTCAGTCAGAGGCGCCTCACAGGTGTATCCTGAATATTGAAGAAGGAAAATAACTTTATTTTGTCATGACTGTATCAAACGGCAAGCAGTTCTTCCTGCAATCGTATCATTATCCTTTTTTTTTTTAATTCTGAAATTTTACCACGCAGAGGAAAGTTCTGTTGATATTCTTCGCTATGTCTTATAGCTACCGTCTTTAATGGCTGCAGAGCATGCCTTTGTATGGCGCACTCTAATTGACTTAACAATTGCCTGTGTAGGTAGTTTCCTACTGTTAAAATGCTGAGATGAATATCCTTGTCCAGACATCTTTGCTTAGTTGTCCAAGAAATTTCCAGAAGTGGAATTTCCGAATCAAAGGAAATGCATGCTTCGAGTTTTGATAAAACTCTTTAAGCACCCTCCAGAAAGACCGTAGCAATTTACACTGGCACCGTGTGAGAGTGTCTCTGTCACTCCATCCTTCCCAACATAAGTGTTAGCGTTCACTTCAGTCTTTGCCAACTAGTCCTTGCTGAGGCTTCACAGGGTCTCCTACAATGCTGTGTTTCTGTTTCTATACCTGAGAGGTGGTATAGGGCTGTTTTAAGTTGATCCAGAGGCCGGCCGGCAGTTTTCTCCCTCTGTTTCTGAGGGAACAGGAATCTGTCACTGGGAACCTGAGCCTCTTGCTCTCAGAGCAACAGCTGGGAGAAAGCAGGCAGCCCTAGCCTGTCCTTTTCTTTGTCCTACTGCTAGAGTAGGCAGGATTTTCATTTCAACACCATGCTTCCAGCTTCAGGAGGTGCCCTTCAAATTTCCTCTTTAATCACAGGCAACTGAAAGTTAACTCATCGAGGCTTCTGTTTTGGCTATGTGACACAAAGCCTGCCTGCTCCCCAATTCCGTAAAGAACACTTTTTTTTTTTTGGTATAATGTAAGCTTTACTAAGCAGCAGTGAGCAATAGAGGAGATTCTGTTTGGTTTGCATTGCTTTCAGTTATGATTTCCTGCTAGTTGCCTGACTTAACAGCCAAACGTAGAGGAAACACCACACCATAGGTAACTTCTTTCTTAAAAGATTCAATTGGATTCATAAGTCCTGGCATGGACCTATCAGATTGGTAGCGATTGTTTTTTCTAGCAAATTAAGTACCTAACTGATTCATTCCTCTGGCCAGTCTTCCCTCCCCCAGCCCTGCCTCATGACATAATAGCTATGAGGTTATGAAAACATATGGAGAGAGGTTATGAGAACCAGTAAGGTTCAGAACATGCTGTCTGACAGTCTAAGCCGCCTTCATGAATGTGTGCAGATCCCCAAGCCCGTTTTCTCTGCAGAGAGCAGGCTGTTCCATACTGCTCGGAGCTGCATTATCAGATCAGCTCTTTGAGGCCTCTCCCCCTGAATGCAAACCTCTCTTAAATAAGCCACTGGCTCAAGGAGCCTTTCCAGCAAGTGAACTGATATAAGAAATGAGGGTATTTTAATCCTTCTGAAGAGGACACGGTGTGAAAGGCAGGCTTTTTACAAGGGTCACAGAGGGCTATGGATTTTTCCTAATCGTAAATCAAGCTGTTGATAAAAAGCCATGTGCTTTCCGGGAAGGTGTGATTTGAAGTAGCACCGACCCAAGACACAGTGAATATACAGTGCATTAAATAAGGGGTGACAGCACCTGGGCTGCAGAGGGGTGGTTCCAGTAATTTTTAGAAGTTGTATGTTGAAGACTTCAGGGAGTACTTTGAAAGTGTCATCTTTTGCAAGAATCACTTTATTTGCTGGGCACAGGGGCAGTTGTTGGAGTACATGGTCGTAAGAGGACTCTCCTCTTCCTGTTTTGCTTTAAAATCATACTGTCTCTTCCCCTGAAAGAAAACTTGTTTAGGGCAGTGTTGCCCTAAATTTAAACCAAACACATGCCATCGAGTCGATTCCGACTCATAGCGAAAGCAACCGTGTAGGACAGAGTAGAACTGACCCACAGGGTTTCCAAGGAGCGGTTGGTGGATTCAAACTGCTGACGTTTTGATTAGCAGTCATAGCTCTTAACCACTTCGCCACCTGGGCCCCATGCCTTATTTAGGTAAGTATAAAAAATCTTGTACACCTACTCCTACAGAGATTCTGACAGCCTCTACCCACACTCAACAAAGAAATCACTACCTTCTGTATACCCTACCAGCCTAGAAAATTTCACCTAGCTTTACTTGAGGGCTTTTTTATTGAGAAAATAATAGGGGATTTTTTTTTTTTTTTTTTTTTTTGCCAAATGTCTTCAAATATTGAAAATTACTTTTCAAATCACACTATTTTCCCAAGAGTGGACAACGGCCTTCCCAGAGGATCAAGAAATACCCCATTCCTAATACTTACTAGGTGTCCCTGGGTGGTCAAAGACTTTTTTAGCAGTGTCATTACATTTCAGCAGTTCTCCACATTGTGAAGTTCTCCACCTTCCCACTGAAGAATCTAAATAAATGATTTTTCCCAGATTCCCTTGCTGTTATGATGCAGGTGTGCGACAGAGTCTACCATTCAGATGTACCTATGTGAGAATTTGATTCAGAAACAGCTACCTAAGAAAATGGCATACATTTTTGCTAGCAGAGGTGACCACAGAGCAACGTATTTCTGGGGTTGATAGAGGTGGCTACCACTTCCAGAATATGGCAAATACTCTGTTGTTCTAAGGGGAATGACAGCAGCAGCCCCCTTACCAGGCCCTTTTAACAGCATGGTTCTAGATGTTATTTCTAAGAGATCAGCCTAGAGTATTGACTCTCAGTCTTGGCTATGAATTGGAAAGAATTGAGGAGCTTTAAAAAATAGCAATGCCTAAATTCTGCCAAACTCTCTGATTTATGATCTAGGGTGTAGCATGGGCATCAGAATATTTAAAATCTTGCAGGTGATTTTCATGTGCAGCCAAGTTTGAGACCTTTCTGGCCTCAAGCCTGTGCCTCTATTTCTTCCAACAATACTTCAATAAATTCCTTGTCAATTAAAATAGCTAGAGTTCATTCTGTTGTCTGTGACTAAGAAGGCTGACCAGTAAAGGATCCCAAGGCCCCTTCCAGATCTAAAAATGTAGGATATTATGGTGTTCTGTCTTTTTAAATTGTTGGAGAGGTGCCAAAACAATTCAATGGAGGAAGGATAGTCTTTTCAACAAATGGTGCTGGGACAACTGGACTGTCTATATGAAAAAGAATAAAGTTGGACCTCCATATACAAAAATTAAATCAAAATGGATCAAAGATCTTAAGGAAAGAGCTAAAACTAAAACTCTTAGAAGAAAACGTAGGCATAAATCAGCTCGACCTAAGATCAGTCAATTGTTTCTTAGATATGACAACAAAAGGACAAACCACAGAAGAAAAATCAACTGGACTTCATCAAAATTAAAAATATTTGCTTCAAAGGCTACCATCAAGAAAGTGAAAAGAAAAGCTAAAGAATGGGAGAAAAATTTTGCACATCATCTGTCTGATAAGGGACATGAGTCTAGAATATATAAAGAATTCTTAAAATTCAATAATAAAAAACAAATAACCCAATTAAAAATGAGCAAAGGCTCTGAATTGACATTTCTCTAAAGAAGATATAAAAATGGGCAGTTAAGCACATGAAAAGATGCTCAATATCATTAGCCTTTGGAGAAATTCAAGTTAAAACCATGACTGGGTACCACTTCAGACCATGAGAATGGCTAGAATAAAAAATTAAAAAAAAAAAAAAAAGAAAGAGAAATTGGGAAGGTCCAAAGCAAGATGATGGGTGAGCGGTTCCATGCTTCCATCCCCCAACCAAAACACCAAAAATGCAATAAAAAAACAGGCAGAACCAATTTTGTCATAATTCTGGAAACAAGCCAAAGGGTTACAACAATTAAGTGAATGCTGAATCAAGAAAAAAAATGTCATCTAAATTGTACAAAAGCATTTTGGTTTTCTACTCACTTTTACCCCACAGCCTTCCTGGCTCAGGGTGCCCATCTTAAATCTGCAGTGGCCTTATTTCCAGAGAGGGGGTCTGGTCTCTGAAGCTAGAGGAGCAGAGCAGACTTTATTTGCAAATTATTATGTGTATCAGTTCTAACCTTTCTGAGGGCTGCCTGAAAGACTGAAGCAAGACACTCCTCTTGGTTTGGTTTGTTTCTGAGCTCATGTGGGATGAGGAGGAGCAGACAATGCCCAAATGCTGTAACTGCCTATAGCTGCCTAAGGTTACCGAATGAGATTAAGGCATACAATAAGTACCTAAAAACTAGAAGGAGAAGCCAGGGAGAGAATTTCTGTCAGAAATTAAGGCTTTCAAGACCACCATATATTCGGGAAAATTAAGAAAGCCATATGCAAGCCCAGCGTAAGAAACATGCTCAGAAATTACTTGAGAAGACCCTAGTCGTTCACATCAGACTGATCTCTAATCTCAGTGCAAGTCTGACTAAGAGTTGAAGGAGAGCCAAGAAGAGAGCCAATTTGCAAAGACTGGGAGAGGAGAAGTCTTGAGTTTTTTTGTTCCCTCCCCTCTATTGTTCAAGGAAATCTGTCAAAATATGAGCTGCATACAAGCTAAGGAAGAGACAAGTCGAAGTCCACACACATACAGGAAGGGAATCTTTGCAGAAATAGTTAGGAGAAGTCACTAAATAAACAGACTGCTACAGCCTCCTACATTTTTTTCCTCAAAAAGCACCCCCTGGAAAAGGGAAATAATCTGGTTTCCAAAATTAACACATTATAATATTCAGATGTCCCCATTTCAAAAAAAAAAAAAAAAATCACAAAGCATACAAAAGTAACAAAAGGAAGGCCAATGCCAAAAAAATAAAGAAAAACAAGACAAAAAAGTGACAAACTATTCTTATGGAACCCAGATAATAGACTTACTAGACAAATACTTAAAAATAACTGTATTCTATGTGCTGAAAGATCTAAAGGAAAACACAGCTAAAGACCTAAAGAAAATAAAAGAAATGATGCACTAACAAAAGAAGAATATCAATATAAAGGTAGAAATTATAGTAACAAACCAAACAGAAATATTGTAACTGAAAAGTACAATAACTGAAATGAAAAATTCTCTGAAGGTATTCAACAGCAGAAATGAGCTGGAGGAAGAAAGACTCAGTGAACTTGAAGATAGGAAAACTAAAATTATTGATTCTTCAGAGCAAAATAGAATGAAAAAGTTTAACATAGCCTAAGGGACTTGTGGAACAGAAAAGGATGGCCCATGCATAAGAACAACAACAGAATAGTGACACAAATCATCATTGAGGAGGCCAGATAATGGACTAACATATGCATTATGGGAAAAATCTATTCCATACAAATAGAAACCAAAGAGAGATACATTAATGTCAGACAAAATAGTCAAAAAACTGTTACGACAGACAAAGAAGGACATTATATAGGGGTAAAAGGGTCCATTCATTAAGAAGATACAACAATTGCAAATATATATGCACCTAACAACACATCCTCAAAATACATGAAGCAAATATTGACGGAATTGCAGGGAGAAATAGGCATTCCTACAATAATATTTGAAGACTTCAATACATCACTTCAGTAATGGATAGAACATCTAGACAGAACATCAATAAGGAAACAGAGGACATGAATACAACTAAAAACTAACTAGACCTAACAGACAATATAGGACATTGCAGCCAACAATACAAGAATACATTCTTTTGTAGTGCATATGAATCATTCTCCAGGATAGACCACATATTAGGTCACAAAAGAAGTCTTAGTAAATTTTAAAAGACTGAAATCGTATAAAGTATCTTCTTTAATCACAATGGAATGAAGCTAGAAATCAATAACATAATGAAAATTAGAATACAAAAATTAAGCAACACACTATTAAACAATCGGTAGTTCAAAGAAGAAACCACAGGGAAACTAGAAAATACAGGCAATTGAAAAAAAAAAAAAATACCCAGCCCAGTGACCCAATGCCATCGAGTCGATCCATACAAAACTTTATGGGATACAGTGAAGGCAGTGCTCAGAGAAAAATTTATAGCTATAAATACCTACACTTAAAAAAAAGAACGATATCAAGTAAATAACCTAAATTTTCATCTTGTGGAACCAGAAAAAGAAGAATGATTAATCCCAAAGCAAAAGAAAAAAAGAAATAATAAAGATTAGAGCAGAGTTAAATGAAATGAAAAATATAAAACAGAGAGAATTGATGAAACCAAAAATTGGTTCTTTGAAAACCCACCCACAAAAAAAGATCAATAAAATTGACAAATCTTTAGCTAGACTAACAAGGAATAAAAAAGAGAAGATTCAATAACTAAAATAAAAAATGATAGTAGGGACATTAATACTGACAGTTATGGACTGAACCACGTTCCTCAAAAGAACGTGTTGTAAATCCTAACCCCTATACTTGTGGATGTGATCCCATTTGGGACTAGAGTTTTCTTTATCATGTTGTTGCTTTTGTTCGGTGCTGTTGAGACAGTTCCCATCCATAGCAACCCTAGGTACAACAGAACAAAATGCCACCTGGTCCTGCACCGTCCTTACAATCATTGCTGTGTTTGAGCCCATTGTTGCAGCCACTGTGTCAATCCATCTCATTGAGGGTCTTTTTCTTTTTCCCTGACCCTCTACCTTACCAAGCATGATGGGGAATTGTCCCTTCTGATAACATGTCCAAAGTATGTGAGACAAAGTCTTGCATCCTCACTTCTAAGGAGCAGACTGGTTCTACTTCTTCCAAGACAGACCTGTTTTTTCTCCTGGTAGTCCATAGTATATTTAATATTCTTCAACACTATAATCAAATGCATCAATTCTTCTTCGGTCTTCTTTATTCATTGTCTAGCTTTCACATGCATATTAGGCAATTGAAAATACCATGGCTTGGGCCAGGTACACCTTAGTCCTCAAAGTGACATCCTTGCTTTTTAACATTTTAAAGAGGTCTTTTGCAGCAGATTTGGCAATGCAATATGTTGTTTGATTTCTTGACTGCTGCTTCCAAGGGCATTAATCGTGGATCCAAATAAAATCAAATCCTTGACAACTTCAATCTTTTCTCCATTTATCATGATGTCACTTATTGGTCCAGTCGTGAGGATTTTTGTTTTCTTTATGTTGAAGTGTAATCCATAATGAAGGCTCTAGTTTTTTTTATCTTCATTCATATTTTATTACGTTAATGAAGCTGTGTCAGTGTAGGGTGTGTCTTAAGCCAATTGCCTTCAAGGTATAACATGAACACATTAGGCACAGAGAAACAAGCAGAGAAGGGGGAAGATAGATGCCAGGCCACAAGAAGATTGCCAAGGAAAGGGGGAATAGAGACTGAAAAGAGACAGGATCTTCCCCCAGACCTGAGAGAAAGCCTTCCCCTAGAGCCAGTGCACTGAATTTGAAGTTCTAGCCTCCTAAACTGTGAGAAAATAAATTTGTTGGTTAAAGCCTCCCACTTGTGCTATTTCTGTTATTGCAGCACTAAATAACACAGAATTTGGCGTCAGGAGTGGGATGGTGTTCTAACAAATACCTAAAATGTGGAAGTGGTTTTAGAATCCGGCAATGAGTGGAGGCTAAAGGAATTTTGATGTGCTTCATAGTAAGGCCCTAGTTTGCCTTGAAGAGACCGTTGCCTTGAAGAAAATTGTAGACTTAAGGACTATTTAGATGAGGGCTCAGAAAGAACTGAGAGTTTCTATCATGAACAGAATGCTGCTAGAAATGTGGACATTAAATGTGCTTGTAGTGAGGTTTTAGAATGAAATGATGACCATGTGATTGAGCATTGGAGGGAAAGTGATGCTCTTTATGCAGTGGCAAAGAATTTGTCCATTACATTCAAATGTTTGGTGGAAGGTAGAACTTGCAAATGATGAATTTGAATACTTGGCTGAGATGATTTCTAAGCAAGATCTTAAAGGGGTAGCATGGTTTCTCCTTGTCACTTGCAGTACAATGCAGGAAGAAAGAAATGGACTTAAAATAAACTGTGCAAAATGAAATCACAGCTTAAAAATTTGGAAAATTCTATTGTACAAACTAAGGACTTGCATCCTAGAACTCATACCAAGGACATGGCTACACAGTGTTTTGCTAAAGAGATTAAACCTGATGGATCTATTACACTACCGCATCAGAAAATCCATCAGCTTAGACTGAAGGGACAGAGACAGGATGAAATGAAGGAAAGCTGTCTGCCTCTTGGAATTCTACAGGCAGAGAACAGGCCAATGGAGCACCTTGGTTCCAAACATCTGTTGACCTCCAAGGAAAGAAAAAGACCATCCCTGGAGCAGTTCAGAGATCAGCAGAACTATTGGGAAGGAGCACAGGAAGCAGGGCTGCCTAGGCTTCATAGAGTCACAGGCTCCTAGGTTTCAAAGGGTGGAGCCATGGCTTCCTAGGTTTCAAAGAGGAACTTTGCATCACCAAACTGTCAATAGGGGTTAACTCTGAGGAGTGGGCCTGAAGTGGAAGGAAAGATGGCATTTTTACTTTTTGTTTTATTTTACTTCCATATCATTAAAACTTTCATAATAGATCCTTTAGCCATTAATCCACCCAACCCAGTGCCATCGAGTTGATTCCGACTCATAGCGATTAGAGAGATGCAAATCAAAACAATGAAATATCATCTTACCCCAGCTAAAATGGCACTGGTTTAAAAAAAAAAAAAAAAGATAACAACAAATGTTGATGAAGATGTGGCGAGACAAGAACCCTTTGCTGGTGGGACTGTAAAATGGTGCAACCACTATGGAAAAGAGTATGGCACTTTCCAAAAAAACTAGAAATAGAACTACCCTATGGTCCAGCAATCCCACTTCTAGGTATACACCCTGCTGTTGTTGTTAGATGCTGTCAAGTCAGTTCCGACTCATAGCAACCCTGTGTACAACAGAATGAAACACTGCCCAGTCCTGCTCCATGCCCACAGTCATTGTTATGCTTGAGCCCATTGTTGCAGCTGCTGCGTCAATCCATTTCATTGGGGGTCTTCCTCTTTTTGATGATCTGTACTTTACCAAGCATGATGTCCTTCTCCAGGGACTAATCTCTCCTGACGTGTCCAAAGTATGTAAGACATCGTCTCGTCATTCTTGCTTCTAAGAAGCATTCAGGTTGTACTTCTTCCAAGACGGATTTGGCAGTCCATGGTATATTCAATATTCTTTACCAGCACCACAATTGAAAGGCATCAGTTCTTCTTTGGTCTCCCTTATTCATTGTCCAGCTTTCACATGCATATGATGCTATTGCAAATAACATGGCTTGGGTCAGGCACACCTTAGTCTTCAAGGTGACATCTTTGCTTTTCAACACTAAGAGGTCTTTTGCAGCAGATTTACCCAATGAAATGCATCCTTTGATTTCTTGACTGCTGCTTCCATGGGTGTTGATTGTGGATGCAAGTAAAATGAAATCCTTAACAACCTCAATCGTTTCTCCATTTATAAATATCAGATAGGTTTGTCTAAACCAAAATAATAAAGTTTTATATGATCAAAAAAGACAAATGCCTCAAACAAAGATAATGACAAAGGACAATTTGGTAAAATACTTGCAACAAATATGCCAGATAAAAGGTTAATAGCCTTAATAGATAATAAGATTTTACTGATAAATAAGGTAAAGCTAAATGATGGTGAAATTGGGACATTTCCAGATAAACAGAAATTAAGGGAATATGTAAAAACCAAACGAAATTTACAAGAATTATTAAAGGGAGTCCTCAATTTGAAAACATACATCAGAACACAGCCTGAATCTAGGACGCAAGACCACATCAGCCAGCTTACCAACCTAGGTAATGAACTCTCAAGGATTAATCAAAACTAAAAGATTTACATCAGGGCTAATCTGTAAATGACAACAACTTCAGAACAATAAAAGCGGGAATAAACAGTATAGGTATAAAACTTTCAAATGGAGAGGAAGGCAAGGCGATACCAAGTAATAACTGGTTCAAATTTAGGAAGATAAGGGTAAATTTCAAGGTAACCACAAAGAAAGTTAACAAACCTACTCATCAAAATGAAGAAGAAAAACAAAGTCTCAGTGAACACAAAATCTACAAAAACAAAAGAAATAGAAAAAAAACCCCACAAACAAAAGGAATTCAGCACAGGAGAGCAAGAGGAACAAAGAAAATATCAGCACTATTAAATGACAGCAATTAAAAAAAAAAAACTTACACCTGTCAATAATTACACTGAACATAAATGGCCTAAATGCACCCATAAAGAGACAGAGAGTGACAGAATGGATTAAAAAAAAAAAAAAGGATCCATCAATGTGCTGTCTACAAGAGGCACACAGAAACAAAAACATACATTTAATAAAAATCAAAGGCTACAAAAAATATATTGATCAACCAACTACCAAAAAACAGTAGGAGTGACAATACTAATCTCAGATAAAATAGACTTTAAAACAAAATCCACCATAAAAGACAAAGAAGGGCATTATATATAATGATTAAAGGGATGATCCATCATGAAGACATAAACATAATAAATGTCTATGCACCCAATGACAGGCCTCAAAATACATAAAACAAACTCTAACAGCACTGAAAAGAGAAATTGACAGGTCCACAGTAATAGCAGGAGACTTCAACACCAAGTCTTGGTAAAAGACAGAACATCTAGAAAGAAACTTAGCAAAGACACAGAAGATTTAAAGGCTACAATCAACTAACTTGACCTCAAAGACATACGTAGAACACTCCACTCACCAGCTACAAAGTATGCATTCTTTTCCAAAGCATGTGGAATGTTCTCCAGAACAGACCACATCTTAGGCCACAAAGCAACAACCCTCAACAGAATCCAAAACATTTTGAGATAATACAAAGTATGAGGGACATTACAACAGACCCAAAAGAAATAAAAAGGACCATAACAGAGTACTATGAAAAACCATACTCCAACAAACTTGAAAACCTAGAGGAAATGGACAAATTTCTAGAAATACACTATCTACCCAAACTAACACAAAATGATGTTGAAAATCTGAACAGACTCATAATAGGTGAAGAAATTGAAAACGTAGTTTTAAAAAACTCCCAAGAAAAAACACCCTGGCCCAGATGCCTTCACTGGAGAATTCTACCAAACATCCAGAGAAGAGCTTACACCAGTACTACTCAAACTATTTCAGATACTTCTGAATTCATTCTATGAAGCCAGCATAACCCTGATACCAAAACCAGGCAAAGACACCACAAAAAAAGAAAATTACAGACCAATATCTCTCATGAATACAGATGTAAAAATTCTCAACAAAATTCTAGCCAATAGAATTCAACATCATATCAAAAAAATAATATACCATGACCAAGTGGGATTCACACCAGGTATGCAAAGATGGTTCAACATTAGAAAATCGATCAGTGTAATCCTCCACATAAGTAAAAGAAAAGAATCACGTGATCATCTCAATTGACACAGAAAAGGCATTGGACAAAGTCCAACACCCACTCATGATAAAAACTCTCAATACCATAGGTATAGAAGGGAAATTCCTCAACACAGTAAAGGGCATCTATACAAAACCAACAGCCAACATCATTCTTAACGGAGAGAGGCTGAAATCATTCCCCTTGAGAACAGGAACAAGACAAGGATGCCCTTTCTCACCACTCCTATTTAGCATTGTGCTGGAAGTCCTAACTAGAGCAATAAAGCAAGAAAAATAAATAAAGCACATCCCAATTGGTAATGAAGAAGTCAAATGTCTCTTTGTGAATGATATGATACTATATATAGTATCATACATAGTATCATATATATAGTATATATATACCCACCAACCCATTGTTGTCGAGTTGATTCCGACTCATAGCAACTCTATAGGACAGAGTAGAACTGCCTCATAGAGTTTCCAAGGAGCGCCTGGCAGATTCGTACTGCTAACCCTTTGTTTCACAGTCACAGTCTTAACCACTATGCCACCAGGCTTTCCAATACTATACATAGAAAACCCAAAAAGCTTCACTAGAAAACTACTAAAACGAATAGAAAGATTCAGCAACGTGGCAGGATAAAAGATAAACATACAAAAATAATCTGGATTCCTATACACCAATAAAGAGAACAACAAATGAGAAATCAGAAAACAATACCATTTATAATAGCCCCTGAAAAAAAAAATACTTAGGAAAAAATTTAACGAGGGATGTACAAGACCTATACAAAGAAAACCACAAAACACCACTGCAAGAAACCAAAAGAGATTTACATAAATGGAAAAACATGCCATGCTCATGAATAGGTAGACTCAACATTGTGAAAATGTCAATTCCCCCCAAAGCAATCTACAGATGCAATGCAATCCTGATCCAAACACCAACGGTATTCTTTAAAGAGATGGAAAAACTTATCATTAACTTTATATGAAAAGGGAAGAGGTCCTGGATAATTAAAGCATTACTGAAGAAGAAGAATAAAGTAGGAGGACTCACACTACTGGACCTCAGAACCTACTATACAGCTACGGTAGTCAAAACAACCTGGTACTGGTACAACGACAGACTCGTCAACCAATGGAACAGAATCGAGAATCCAGATGTAAATCCATTCACCTACAGTCACCTGATCTTCAACAAGGGCCCAAAATCCATCAAACAGGGAAACGAAAACCAAACCAAACCCAGTGTTGTCAAGTCAATTCTGACTCATGGCGACCCTATAGGACGGAGTAGAACTGCCCCGTAGAGTTTCCAAGGAGCGCCTGGAGGATTTGAACTGCCAACCCTTTGGTTAGCAGCCATAGCACTTAACCACTATGCCACCAGGGTTTCCAAATGGGGAAAAGATAGTCTTTTTAACAAACGGTGCTGGCAAAACTTGATGTCCATCTGCAAAGAAATGAAACAGGACGCAGACCTCACACCACACACAAAAACTAATTCACAATGGATCAAAGACCTAAATATAAAACCAAAAGCTATAAAGATCATAGGGAAAAATAGGATTAACACTAGAGGCCCTAACATACAGCATTAACAAGATACAAACCATAACTAACAGCACACAAACTCCAGAAGATAAGGTAGTTAACTGAGATCTTCTAAAAATTAAGCACTTATGCTCATCAAAAAACTTCACCAAAAGAGTAAAAGAAGAACCTACATACTGGGAAAAATTTTTTGCCTATTACAAATTCGATGAAGATCTAATCTCTAAAATCTATAGGAAAATCCAACACCTACACAACAAAAAGACAAAGAATCCAATTAAAAAATGAGCAAAGGAAATGAACAGACACTTCACCAAAGAAGACATTCAACCAGCTAACAGCTCACTATCACTAGCCCTTAAAGAAATGTAAATCAAAATCACAATGAGATACCACCTCACTCCAGCATTACTGGCACGAATCAAAAAAACCCAGAAAATAACGAATGTTGGAGAGGCTGCAGGGAGATTAGAAATCTTATGCACTGCTGGTGGGAATGCAAAATGCTACAACCATTTGGAAAAATGATACAGCGCTTCCTTAAAAAGCTAGAAATAGAAATACCATAGGATCCAGCAATCCCACTCCTAGGACTATATCCTAGAGAAATAAAAGCCATCACAAGAATAGACATATGCACACCCATATTCTTTGCAGCATTGTTCACAATAGCAAAAAGATGGAAACAACCTACATGCCCATCAACAGATGAATGGATAAACAAACTATGGTACGTATGCACAATGGCGTACTATGTAACGATGAAGAACAAGGATGAATCTGTGAAGCATCTCACAACATGAATGAATCTGGAGGGCCTTATGATGAGTGAATTAAGTCAATCGCAAAAGGACAGATATTGTATGAGACCATTACTATAAAAACTCATGAAAAGATTTACACACAAAAAGAAAAAAATCTTTGATGGTTACGAGGGAAGAGAGGGGTGGGGGGGAACACTGAGTAGACAATAGATAAGTGGTAACTTTGGTGAAGGGTACGACAGTACACAATACTGGGGAAGCCAGCACAACTTGACAAAGGCAAGGTCATGGACGCTCCATAGACACATCCAAGCTCCTTGAGGGACTGAATTACTGGGCTGAGGGCTGTGGGGACCATGATCTCAGGGAACATCTAGCTCAATTGGCGTAACTCAGTTTATAGAGAAAATGTTCTACATCCTGCTTTGGTGAGTAGCGTCTGGGGTCTTAAAAGCTTGTGAGCAGCCATCTAAGATACTCCACTGGTCTCACACTGTCGGGACCAAGAGAGAATGAAGAAAAACAAAGACACAAGGGAAAGATTAGTCCGAGGAACTAATGGACCACATCTGCCATGGCCTCCACCAGACTGAGTCCAGCACAACTAGATGGTGTCCGGCTACCACCACTGACTGCTCTGACAGGGATCACAATAGAGGGTCCCAGACAGAGCTGGAGAAAAATGTAGAACAAAATTCTAGCTCACAGAAAAAGACCAGACTTGCTGGTCTGACAGAGACTGGAAAAACCCCGAGAGTCTGGCCACCGGACACACTTTCAACTCAGTTCTGAAGTCACTCCTGAGGTTTACCCTACAGCCAAAGATAAAACAAAACAAGACTAAAGGGGCACAGCAGCCCAGAGGCAAGAGGAAGGAGGCATGAGGGGACAGGAAAGCTCGTGACTGGGAACCCAAGGTTGAGAAAGTAGAGTGTTAACAGGTTGTGGGGTTGGTAACCAATGTCACAAAACAATACGTGCAATAATTGTTTAATGAGAAACTAGTTTGTTCGGTAAACCTTCATCCAAAGTACAACAATAATAATAATAAAATCCCACGCAAATAGAAACCAAAAGAGAGTTGAAGTGGTTATATTAATATCAAACAATACCATAAGGAAAACAGGAAATTTCATCAAGATGTGGAAATTAAAAACACTGTTGAACAACTAATGGCTCAAGGAAGAAATTGCAATAGTAACTAGAAAATGAATGAATTAAATACATAACATACCAAAACTTATGAAAAGCAGTGAAGGCAGTGCTCGAGGGAAATTTATGGTTACAAATGCCTATATTAAAAAAAAAAAAAAACTATCAAATCAATAACCTAACTGTCCACCTTAAAGATCTAGGGGGAAAGAAAGAGCAAACTAAACCCACAGCTAGAAAGGAGAAGATAATAAAGATAAGAGTGGAGGTAAATGGAATAGAGAGAATAAAAAAATAATAGAGGAATCAACAAAACCAGAAGATGGTTCTTTGAAAAGGCTAACAAAATTTTAGGAGCCCTGGTGGCACAGTGGTTAAGAGCTCAGCTGCTAACCAAAAGGTCAGCAGTTCAAGTCTACCAGCCACTCCTTGGAAACCCTGTGGGGCAGTTCTACACTGTCCCATAAGGTTTCTATGAGTTAGAATCTACTTGACCACAATGGGTTTGGTTTTTTGGTTTAGCTAGACTGACAAAGACAAAAGGAGAGAAGATGCAAGTAACTAAATTGGAAACAAAAGTTCTACTGAACTTTGAGAAATAAAAAGGATTATAAGAGAATACTATGAATAATTGTACACCAAGAAATAATTGTTGTTGTTAGGTGCCATCAAGGTGGTTCCGACTCATAGCCACCCTATGTATAACAGAAAGAAACACTGCCTGGTCCTGTGCCATCCTCATAATCATTGTTGTGCTTGAGCCCATGTTCCAGCCACTGTGTCAATCCACCTCATTGACGGTGTTCCTCTTTTTCGATGGCTCTATACCAAGTATGATGTCCTCCTGCGTGGATTGGTTCCTCCTGATAACAAGTCCAATATATATGAGATGAAGTCTCGCCATCCTTGCTTCTATGAGCATTCTGGCTATACTTCTTTCAAAATAGACTTGTTCATTCTTCTGGCAGTCCGTGGTATGTATGCTCAATATTCTTCGCCAACTCCATAATTCAAAGGAATCAATTCTTTAGCCTTCCTTATTCATTGTCTAGCCTTCGCAAGCATATGAGACAATTGAAAACACCATGGCTTGGGTCAGGATCACCTTAGTCCTTAAAGTGACATCTTTGCTTTTTAATATTTTAAAGAGGTCTTTTGCGGCAAATTTGCCCTATGCAACGCGCCGTTTGATTTCTTGACCGCTGCTTTCACGGATGTTGATTGCAGATCCAAGTAAAACTAAACTCTTGACAACTTCAATCTTTTCTCCGTTTATTATTATGTTGCTTGTTGGTCCAGTTGTAAGAATTTTGTTTTCTTTATGTTGAGGTGTACTCCATACTGAAGGCTGTGGTCTTTGATATTCATCAGTAAGTGCTTCAAGTCCTCTTCACTTCCAGCAAGCAAGGTTGTGTCATTTGCATATCACAGCTTCTTAATGAGTCTTCCATCAATCCTGATGCCACATTCTTCTTCATATAGTGCATCTTCTCAGATTATTTGCTCAGCATACAGATTAAATAAGTATAGTGAAAGGATAGAACTCTGACGCACATCTTCCTTGACTTTAAACCATGCAATGTGCCCTTGTTCTGTTTCAACGACTGCCGTTTGGTCTCAGTACAGATTCCTCATGAGCACAATGAAGTGTTCTGGAATTCCCATTCTTTGCAATGTTATCCGTAATTTGTTACAATCCACAGAGTCGAATGCCTTTGTATAGTTAATAAAACACAGGTAAACATCTTTCTGGTGTTCTCTGCTTTAAGCCAGGATCCATTTTACATCAGCAATGATATCCCTGGTTCCACGTCCTCTTCTAAAGCTGGCTTGAATTTCTGGCAGTTCCCTGCATGTGTACAGCAACAACCACTGTTGAATTAACTTCAGCAAAATTTTACTTGGTTTGATATTAATGATATTGTTTGATAACTTCTGCATCCCATGGTATCACCTTTCTTTGGAATGTGTACAAATATGGATCACTTCCAGTTGGTTAACCAGGAGTCTGTCTTCCAAATTTCTTGGCATGGACGAGTGAGCACTTCCAGTACTGCATGCATTTGTTGAAACATCGCAATTGGTATTGAGTCCATTCCTAGAACCTTGTTTTTCAACAATGCCTTCAGTGCAGCTTGGGCCTCTTCCTTCAGTACCACCTGTTCTCGATCCTTTGCTACCTCTTGAAATGGGTGAATGTTGACTAATTCTTTTTGGTACAGTGACTCTGTGTATTCCTTCCATCTTCTTTTGATGTTTCCTGCATTGTTTAATATTTTCGCCCATAGAATCCTTCAATATTGCAGCTCAAGGCTTTAATTTTTTCTTTAGTTCTTTCAGCTTGGGAAGCGCTGAGCGTATTCTTCCCTTTTGGTTTTCTGTCTCCAGGTCTTTGCACATTTCATTACAATACTTTGTCTTCTCAAGCCGCCCTTTGAAATCTGTTCAGATCTTTTACTTCATCATTTCTTCTTTTTGCTTTAGCTACTCTACATTCAAGAACAACTTTCAGAGTCTCTTCTGACATCCATTTTGGTCTTTTCTTTCTTTTCTGTCTTTAATGACCTCTTGCTTTCTTCAGGTATGATGCCCTTGATGTCATTCCACAACTCACCTGGTCTTCAACGTGTCACGTATATTCTTGAGATGACCTCTAAATTCAGGTGGGATATACTCAAGGTCATACTTTGATTCTTATGGACTCATTCTAATTTTCTTCAACTTCATTTTGAACTTGCATATGAGCAACTGATGGGCTGTTCCACAGTTGACCCCTGGCCTTGTTCTGACTGATGATATTGAGCTTTTCCATCATCTCTTTCTGCGGATGTAATTGATTTGATTCCTGTTTTTCCATCTGGTGAGGTCCATATGTATAGTCACCATCTATGTTGTTGAAGAAAGGTATTTGCTGTGAAGAAGTCATTGGTCTTGCAAAATTTTATCATTCGATCTCTGGCGCCTTTCTATCAAAACCAGAAAAACCAAACCCACTGCCGTCGAGTGGATTCCGACTCATAGAGACCCTATAGGACAGGGTAGAACTGCCCCATAGAGTTTCCAAGGAGCACCTGGCGGATTCGAACTGCTGACCTCTTGGGTAGCAGCCATAGCACTTAACCACTATGCCACCAGCATTTCTGCCTTTCTATCACCAAGGCCATATTTTCCAACTACCAGTACTTCTTCGTTTCCAACTTTCAAATTCCGATTGCCGGTAATTATCAATGCATATTGATTGCATGTTTGATCAATTTCAGACTTCAGAAGTTGATAAAAAAATCTTCAATTTCTTCATCTTTGGCCTTAGTGGTTGGTGCATAAATTTGAATAATAGTTGTATTAACTGGTCTTCCTTGAAGGTGTATGGATATTATCCTGTCACTGATAGTGTTGTACTTCAGGACAGATCTTGAAAAGTTCTTTTTGATGATGAACGTGGTGCTATTCCTCTTCAATTTGTCATTCCCAGCATAGTAGACCAAAAGAAATAATTGCACACCAACAAATTGTACACCAGATAATTAGATTATCTACATGAAATAGACAAATTCCTAGAAGCAGACAAATTACCTCAATTGACTGAAGAAAAAATAGAAAATCCCAACAAACGTATAACAAGTAAAGAGATTGAGTCAGCAATCAAAAACGTCCCCAAAAAAGAAAAGTCCAGGACCAGATAACTTCACTGGAGTATTCTATCAAGCATTTAAAAAATTAACAACAATCCCCCTCAAATATCCCCCTAAGTAAATAAATAAATAAAATAAAAGGAGAAGAAATATTTCCTAGCTCATTCTATGAGATTATTTAAATATTCACTTGTGGCTTGTGCCTACCTTATTAGACAGCACAGAATTTGAAGACTTTTAGTTAATTCATACAGTTGAGAAATCGTCACCAAAATCTGGTTTTAGACCACTTCCATCATGAGGTCCTTTTTAAGTTTTAATTTCTGTTAATTATCCTTTTTAATTTTATTCCAGTTAGGTTTTAACCATCATTCAGTCTTTATGTATATGAATAGTTTTAAAATTCTTATCAGAATACATAACTTATTTTGGATTAATTTTTTGGCTGGTTTTCCTTTTAACTGTTAACTGAGATCAGGACAAAGAAAGAATGAGAATTTTGTTTGAGGATAGAAGGTAGACAGAAAGAGAGGGAACTTGGGAGCTGTCTTAGTCATCTAATGCTGCTATAACAGAAATACAAGTGGATGTCTTTACCAAAGAGAAATTTATTCTCTCACAGTCTAGTAGGCTACAAATCCAAATTCAGGGTGTCAGCTCCAGGGGAAGGCTTTCTCTCTCTGTTGACTCTGGAGGAAGGTCCTTGTCATCTATCTTCCCCTGGTCGAGGAGCTTCTCAGGTGCAGGGACCCTGGGTCCAAAGGGGGCACTCTGCTCCCGCTGCTGCTTTCTTGGTGGTATGAGGTCCCCAACTCTGCTTGCTTCCCTTTCTTTTTATCTCTTGTAAGATAAAAGATGGCGCAGGGTACCCTCCAGGGAAACTCCCTTTAAAAAGAATCAGGGATGTGACCTGAGCAAGGGTGTTGTATCCCACCCTAATCCTCTTTAACCACAGGCAGAGATTATGATTTATAACACATAAGAAAATGGCAAAATGAAGGACAATAGTAATTATGGCCTAACCAAGGTGACACATATTTTGGGGGGACACAATTCAATCCATGACAGAAGCATAGGGCATACCCTAGGAAAAGTGACAGAAGGGATATCAGGAGCACAATGGACACATCCAGGCCCCCTTTTGGAGGGTCAAGTTGAGAAGGGGCAGGTCCTTAGAGTCAAACTTCTCCCCACTAAGGCTGTCCTTGGGGACAGGGGTGAGGAGGGGATACCAGTTCATGTGAAGTAAAGCCCATGAGAGGTCATCAGTCTGTCTTCCAGATGAATTAATTCCAGAGTTTCTCTTCTACATCCTGGGCCCTGCCAAAGTAACTGACCCTTACTGAGCATCTTCTATGGCTTCAGTTCTGTGCTAGGTTTTCATCTCTTTATTTGTCTCTGCTCTGCCTTTACATACCACTTATTGGCATTATTACTCAATTAGTCCTTGCATTATTGATTTGCATTGCTCTGTCTTCATCCATGTTCATCTTTTTCCCCCCTCAATTAACTTATAAATTCAAAGTGAGCATTGACCTGGTTTTCTTCTCTTGTAGCCTCCACACTGAGCAATGTGTATAGCGAATTCACTCATTCAACAAAAACATATTGAGTATCAAGTGCTAGTTGTTAGTCTGACATCATTACACATTCACAAATGCTTTTCCATGTTATTTTCAGATATGACCTTCTCTCCCTTTCCAGTCTTCTGATTAACTTCCTTTCTCTTGATTTTTTTTTTCATTTTTAAAATTTTTTTATTGTACTTTAAGTGAAAGTTTACAAATCAAGTCAGCCTCTCACACAAAATCTTACATACACCTTGCTACATACTCCCAATTGCTCTCCCCCTAGTGAGACAGCCTGCTCCCTCCCTCTGCTCTCTCTTTTCCTGTCCATTTTGCCAGCTTCTAACCCCCTCCACCCTCTCATCTCCCCTCCACACAGGAGATGCCAGCATAGTCTCAAGTGTCCACCTGATCCAAGAAGCTCACTCCTCACCAGCATCCCTCTCCAAACCATTGTCCAGTCCAATCCTCGTCTGAAGAGTTGGCTTCGGGGATGGTTCCTGTCCTGGGCCAACAGAGGGTCTGGGGGCCATGACCACTGGGGTCCTTCTAGTCTCAGTCAGACCATTAAGTCTGGTCTTTCTCTGAGAATTTGGGGTCTGCATCCCACTGCTCTCCTGCTCCCTCAGGGGTTCTCTGTTGTGTTCCCTGTCAGGGCAGTCGTCAGTTGTAGCGGGGCACCATCTAGCTCTTCTGGTCTCAGGCTGATGTAGTCTCTGGTTTTGTGTCCTTGGTGTTCTTCATTCTGCTTTGATCCAGGTGGGTTGAGATTAATTGATGCATCTTAGATGGCTGCTTGCTAGTGTTTAATATCCCAGATGCCTCTCTCCAAAGTGGGATGCAGAATGTTTTCTTAACAGATTTTATTATGCCAATTGACTTAGATGTCCCCTGAAACCACGGTCCCCAAACCCCCGTCCCTGCTACGCTGGCTTTCGAAGCATTCAGCTTATTCAGGAAACTTCTTTGTTTTTGGTTTAGTACGGTTGTGCTGACCTCCCCTGTATTGTGTGTTGTCTTTCCTGTCAACTAAAATAGTTCTTATCTACTATGTAATTAGTCCTTTCTCTTGATTTTATGTAACAAGACATTCTTGAATATAAACAACAAAAGTTGAGTCTGGCTGATTAGGCAATGAAAATTTACTGATAAGATGTTGGAATGTTCACAGAACCACTGTGAGGACTAGAGAATAGGCTTGTCTTAGTTATTTAGTGTTACTGTAACAGAAATACCACAAGTGGATGACTTTAACAAACAGAGATTTATATTCTCACAGCTTGGGAGGTTAAAAGTCCAAATTCCGGGAACCGGCTCTAAGGGAAGGCTTTCTCCTTCTAGCCTCTGGTCCTTGCCTCTTTTCAGCTTCTGTTCCTCAATTCCTTGGCAATCTTCATGTGTCATGGCATCTATCCTCTCCCACTTCTGCTTGCTTCTTCTGTGGCTGATGTGCTTTTTATATTTCAAAAAGTGATTGGCTTAAAACACACCCTACACTGACATGGCTCTATCCCTAAATGAGATTACATCCACAGGAGTAAAGGTAAGGATTTACAACACATAATTTTGGGGGAACATAATACAATCCATAACAAGGCTTAACACTGAGTTTCCAGAAATCATGCTTAAGACTGCACCCCATAACTGGCCTGATAAAGAACTCACAGCTCCAGGAACTCACCTGCCAACCACAGCTGACCCTGAAAGCCAACCACCTAAAAGAAGATGCCCCAAGCTGCCTCACTCATCCAGACACCATCAGCCTGGACTACCGCAAAATCCTCCTAGTTGTTTCTCTTTTTCCATTTTCACTCTCTCCTCCATGACAATCCATTGTCTTCACAACCAAAGCGAGCCCTAAAAATAAAATCAGGCCATTGCTTTTTTGTTTAAAATTTTTCTAGGAACTTCCCTTTGTACTTAAAATAAAATCCCTTACCTTGGCCTGCAGGTCTTACATATCTTTCAGACTTCATCTCCTGCCATTTTCCCCCTTCTCTCTCTGCTCCAACCACAATGGACCTTTCTTCTGCTCCTTCTGCAGAAGAAACTCCTTTCCACCTCAAGGCCTTTGTACTCACAGGCCTAAAATGCTCTTCCCCCGAACTCATTCATGGATGGCTCCTTCTCATCTTTCAGTCTTTATCTCAAATGTCATCTCTGCAGAGACCCACCCTAATCATTTCCTCTACAGTAGGGGCGACCCCCCAAGTTGCTCTCTATCATATCACTTCATTTTACTTTATTTTATTTAACATATCAGTATCTGAAATTAGTTCATTTATATGTCTATTTTTTAATAGGGTTGAAATTTTACTCACTATATACTTTTTTTTATATACTTAGATGTACAAAAGAAAAACATTATCTTTTTTTTTTTAACTTTTATTGAGCTTCAAGTGAACGTTTACAAATCAAGTCAGACTGTCACATATAAGTTTATATACACCTTACTCCGTGCTCCCACTTGCTCTCCCCCTAATGAGTCAGCCCTTCCAGTCTCTCCTTTCATGACAATTTTGCCAGCTTCCAACTCTCTCTATCCTCCCATCCCCCCTCCAGACAGGAGATGCCAACACAGTCTCAAGTGACCACTTGATATAATTAGCTCACTCTTCATCAGCATCTCTCACCTACCCACTGTCCAGTCCCTTTCATGTCTGATGAGTTGTCTTCGGGGATGGTTCCTGTCCTGTGCCAACAGAAGGTTTGGGGACCATGACCGCCGGGATTCCTCTAGTCTCAGTCAGACCATTAAGTATGGTCTTTTTATGAGAATTTGGGGTCTGCATCCCACTGATCTCCTGCTCCCTCAGGGGTTCTCTGCTGTGGCCGGGCACCAACTAGTTCTTCTGGTCTCAGGATGATGTAGGTCTCTGGTTCATGTGGCCCATTCTGTCTCTTAGGCTCTTAGTTGTCGTGTGACCTTGGTGTTCTTCATTCCCCTTTGCTCCAGGTGGGTTGAGACCAATTGATGCTTCTTAGGTGGCCGCTTGTTAGCATTTCAGACCCCAGACACCACATTTCAAAGTGGGATGCAGAATGTTTTCATAATAGAATTATTTTGCCAATTGACTTAGAAGTCCCCTTAAACCATGGTCCCAAAACTCCCGCCCTTGCTCCGCTGACCTTCGAAGCATTCATTTTATCCCGGAAACTTCTTTGCTTCTGGTCCAGTCCAGTTGAGCTGACCTTCCGTGTATTGAGTATTGTCCTTCCCTTCACCTAAAGCAGTTCTTATCTACTAATTAATCAGTAAAAAACCCTCTCCCAGCCTCCCTCCCTCCCCGCCTCGTAACCACAGAAGTATGTGTTCTTCTCAGTTTATACTATTTCTCAAGGTCTTATAATAGTGGTCTTATACAATATTTGTCCTTTTGCCTCTGACTAATTTCGCTCAGCATAATGCCTTCCAGGTTCCTCCATGTTATGAAATGTTTCATAGATTCGTCACTGTTCTTTATCGATGGGTAGTATTCCATTGTGTGAATATACCACAATTTGTTTAGCCATTCATCCGTTGATGGACACCTTGGTTGCTTCCAGCTTTTTGCTATTGTAAACAGAGCTGCAATAAACATGGGTGTGCATATATCTGTTTGTGTGAAGGCTCTTATTTCTCTAGGGTATATTCCGAGGAGTGGGATTTTTGGGTTGTATGGTAGTTCTATTTCTAACTGTTGAAGATATCGCCAGATAGATTTCCAAAGTGGTTGTACCATTTTACATTCCCACCAGCAGTGTATAAGAGTTCCAATCTCTCCGCAGCCTCTCCAACATTTATTATTTTGTGTTTTTTGCATTAATTCCAGCCTTGTTGGAGTGAGACGGAATCTCATTGTGGTTTTAATTTGCATTTCTCTAATGGCTAATGATCGAGAGCATTTTCTCATGTATCTGTTAGCTGCATGAATATCTTCTTTAGTGAAGTGTGTGTTCATATCCTTTGCCCACTTCTTGATTGGGTTGTTTGTCTTTTTGTGGTTGAGTTTTGACAGAATCATATAGATTTTAGAGATCAGGCACTGGTCTGAGATGTCATAGCTGAAAATTCTTTCCCAGTCTGTAGGTGGTCTTTTTACTCTTTTGGTGAAGTCTTTAGATGAGCATAGGTGTTTGATTTTTAGGAGAAACATTATCTTTTTATTTCATCTATAATAATTTTAATCTCCACTATCAGCTACCTAACCCACTGGAGATTGGGAGGCGGGTACTATATTTTATAGTTCAATCCATTTACTTAAACAGATGCAATAATTTGGTCTCTTGGCAAATGTTCAGTCTTTTAGGGATAAAATCTTCAATAGTTCAGAATTATTCTTCCTCTCGTTGCTCCCATCTCTGATGGTGAACAGGCATGCAGGGGAGAGGTATGACTTACATACCCCATGCAAGTGGAGGTATTCCCAGGATCCATACGATGTTCTATGACTCCTCAAAGGCCTTGGCTACAGAGTGACTGGACCAGACTGGACAGGAGTCGGCTGAAGGGAGACTACTCCTGTCTCACTATTGGGGTTGATAAACTGTGCTCTTAGTCCTAACGTTCCTACCTACTATACCTACTAAAACCGAAAAACCCATTGCCATTGAGTAGATCCCAACTTATGGTGACCCTATAGGACATAGAACTGCTCCATCGGGTTTCCTAGGTTGTAATCTTTATGGCAGCAGATTGCCACATCTTTCTCCTGCAGAGCAGCTGGTGGGTTCAAACCACTGACCTTTAGGCTGGCAGCCAAATGCTTAACCACTGTACTGCCAGGGAACCTTTCTATACCTACGGGAGTCTCTTTATCCTGTCCCCCAAGCTTCTTCAGCCCACTGAGGTTCTCAGCCCCTCTGCCTCCCCTCCACCTCCTAACAGCCTGGCACTGATGTTCTCTGGGCTCCTGCCCCTCAGGCAGCAAGTCTGGGGTAGAGGTATTGAGAAAGGCAGCCTCCCCATCTTGAATAGGCAAAGGGCTATGCCTGCCATCTTCTATGATATAGGAACTAACTCCCTGTTAGTGCTATCTCCTTATTTAGGTATGCTTCCTGTTTCTGGCCAAGTTGAGGAAGAAAAGAGACTGGGGTTGCGGGACCAGCTGAAACTGGCAAGAACTAGATCTGGCCTGCCTGACATGCACAAAACCATCGACCCCTCGTCCTCTGGATGACCCCAGGACTCTTTCTCCACTGGATGGGACCAAACTTCAGTAGCCCAAGATTGGGCGAAGGCTTTCAAAAGCAAGGGGTCCGAGGCTAAGCTCTGGTTTGAGAGCACCCCACCACCACCACCTTTTTAGACTGAGAGAGCGTAGAAAGGCTGGACTGCCTGGGAACACTTTTTCAGGCCAAAAAATCAGCAAGCTGGCCTCACTTCCAGGCATTCCTAAAGACCCCAGACCCAAGCTACTTCACCCATATAAGCCCCTTGGGCTATTGTTCTGGGAGCCATCTTGGTGACACAAGTCTGTGTGTTGCTCCTTTGCTTGGCCAACCAAATAAAGCCTCTTCTTTCACATTCACCCATTTTGTGTCTCTATGCCCCCACACCAAGCAGGCCTGGAACAGCCTGGTTACAGTATCCTTTGCATTGTGGAAGAAAGTACATCTGAGTCCTTCAGGCTTACTCATTGTCTTAGTTACCTAGTGCTATTCAACAGGGGAAAATCTGGTGGCATCGTGGTTAAGAGCTACTGCTGCAAACCAAGAAAAGGTCAGCAGTTCCAATCCCCCAGAAGCAACTTGGAAGCACTATGCAGCGGTTCTGCTCTGTCCGGTAGGGTCTCTATGAGTCGGAATCGACTCATCAGCAGTAGGTATGAGTAGGTATTCTAAGAGAAATACCACAGGTAGGTGGCTTTAACAGAAATTTATTTTCTCACAGTTTAAGAGGTTAGACGTCCAAATTCAGGGCACCCAGTCTAAGGAAAGGCTTTCTTCCTCTGCTAGCTCTGGTGGGAATGTCCTTGTCTCCTCAGCTTCTGTTCCTCCATTCCTTGGTAATCTTCACATGGCCTGGCATCTATCTTCCCCCACTTCTGCTTGCTTATTTAGTGCTTAATCTGCTCTTTTTATATCTCAAAAGTGATTGGCTTAAAACACACCCTACACTGATGTGGTAGATGGTCAACGAAAAAGACAAGGCCCTCAATGAGATGGATTGACAGTGGCTACAACAATGGGCTCAAACATAGCCACCATTGCGAGGATGGCCAGGACCAGGCAGTGTTTAATTCTGTTGTACATAAGGTTGCTGTGAGACAGAACTGACTCAACAGCACCTGACACTGCCACCACCCCCTCCGCCACCGCCGCCACCACCCCCACCGCCACCGCCGTCACCACCACCACTACCACCGATATGGCCTCATTAACATAACAAAGAAAACCCTATTCACAAATGAGATTACATCTACAGGTATAGGGGTTAGAACTGAGAACATCTATTTTGGGGGCACACAGTCATTGATGTGCAATTTTAAAAGTCTTTTGTCTCTTGAAGATACCAGGCTTTCAACACAATTTTCTTGCTGGGGGAAAAAAATGGTGTAATAACTTTTTTTCCCCCCAAAGCAGGCATCCACCCTTACCCTGAAGCTCTAATCTAAGACCCACTGCTGCAGTGGGTGGGAAGTCCCACGGCAGTAAGATTTAGAGGATGAAGAAACACATCTGACAGTATTGCAAAAAATATCCCCTCTGTTACACTTGCCTTCTCTCCACATCCCCTGTAAGAGAAGGGCCTTGTGCTGCCTATTCACTGCTGCACTCTGGCTGCTGGAACGGTGCCTGCACATGGGAGGGCCATATACATTTCCTGGTGGTTAGACGGAAGGGGTACAATCTCACGCTGCATTGGTTAAGAGTGGCTTCAAGAAGATAATTATGCTGCTACTAAAAAAATTAAAAAACAGGAATGAGTTTCACACCATCTAATTCTCATGTCTGTTCATGCCACTATTCCCTCAGGGTTTGGAATTAACTGTTCCAGCTGGTTATTGATCAATGTTATGTAAACCTGGTATTAATATAAATAAGTCTTCCATCTCTGCCCTCACCAGATGAGCTGCTCACAGATCATTGAAAATACAGAATACATTCGTACCTGATATACAAATTTTTTTTTTTTAGGTTGAGAAATTTCTGGCCCTAAGGTTAATTTTAACCAGTTGGATTTGGTCTTGCTGATTACATGCTTTCATTACTACTACTGCAGCCGGTAGAAAAATTGCCCTCTACTGAGTTGTTATGAGTGTTTCAGAATTTTCTTTCTGATTCTTAAAATAATATGAACGTATCGTGGAAAATTTGAAAGTTGGCTGTGCTGAGAATTTTTCTTTGTTGGTGCTGAGTGGGGTGATGGATGTAGGTATGCCTGTTTGGAGAAGCCAATTGTTCTGCTAAGAAAGGGAGAGCGATTTAGAGGCCTGGGGTGGGAAAGGTCTGGAATGCCAGAAACCAGCCTGTCCAGGTACTATTCAGAGGAAGGGCCACAAAGAGGAACCCTTGTTTTGCTTGTAGCTGGAAAGAATTGAGAATCGAGGCACAATGCACAGAAATATATGAAGTTGTACAATGTACAACTCTCTGTCTTTCCAACAAAATCTTCAGTTAAAAAAAAAAAAAATCAACAACCAATGTCACTGATCATTCTGTTTAGAAACTGTGGGATGGGAGTGGTTTTACCATGTATATTTTCACCAAAAATAAATAAAAAAAAAAAAATCGACATTTGGTGCTGGGGAATGAACGGGGTGTTGAGTCCTTTTTAGTGATAGGTTCAAGGCTATGACACAGCCCTTGAGTTAGCCCTAGGGACAAAAATGCAAAAGTGTAAAAAGAGAAAAATGTAAATGCTCTGTAATTCCATTTCACAGAAAAGACCTTTGTTAACCTTGTGGTGTGTTTCTTTTCTTGATGGATATATGTTTTGTGCATATATAAAAAAAAATTGGGACCACATTGTATAATTTCTGCATTTTTCACCTAACTTTGTTGTTAGCTGCCATTGAATCGGCCCACACTCGTGAAGACCTCATGCACAATGGGGTTTTCGTTGGCCGATTTTGAGAAGTAGGTTGCCAGGTCTTTCTTCTTGGGCTGTCTTAGTCTGGAAGCTCTGCTGACACCTTGCAGCATCATAGCAACACACAAGCGTCCACTGACAGACGGGTGGTGGCTGCGCTTGAGGTACCTTGGCTGGGGAAGCACACCCAGGTCAGCAGCATGGAAGGTGAGAATTCTACCCCTGAACTATCGCTGTTCCCTCACCTAACATTATATCATGACTATCCAATGTTATTATTCTTCAAAAGTGTGACAGTGGCTACAAAACAGCTCATTAATGCAGACATACCAAATCCATTTAATGTTTTCTGTATTGTATCTATTTATCAGTTTCCAACTCCACCGTGAATATTTTAACGTAAATTTGAATGGGTATCTGCAATTCTTTCTTTAGGGTGAAGTTCAGGAAGTCAAGGGCATAAACTTTTTTAAAGATTCTTGAACCATTCTCCCGTTTTGCAAAAAAGCCTTTCAGAATGGATGGTTTACACTCTCACCTGCACAACAACAGCAGAAATATTACTTTCACCTGTTTTTGTACTTTATATAAATGGAACCGTAAGGTATATACTCTTGAATCTTCCTTCTTCCCCTTAATATTATGTTTGTGAGGTTCATTTGTGTGATCGCATATAGTTGTAGGTTGTTCCTTCTTATTGCGAATCAAGTCCCACTCTGGAAATATACCATCACTTATAGAGGGGTCGCCATGAGTTGGAATTGACTCGACAGCAACAGGTTTTGGTATTTATCCAAATACATGTCCATGTCTCTGTTGAGTAGCTACCTAAGAGTGGAATTGTTGAGTAGTAGGGAATGCTTTAACAGATACTGCCAAAGAGTTTTCCAAAGCGGTCGTGCCAACGTAAGCAATGTATAAGGAGTTACCATTGCTTCACATCCTTGACAACACTTGGTATTGTCAGTCTTTTTAACTTCAGCCATTCTGGTGGGTGTGTCGTTGCATCTCATTGTGGTTTTGGATTTCCCTGATGACTAATGTTGAGCACCTTTCACATGTTTATTGGCCATTTAGACAGCTTCCTTTGTGAAGGCATATTCAAATCTTTGCCCATTTTTCTATCAAGTAAGTTGGATATATGTTTTTGTAAATATCTTTTCCCACTCTGTGGGCTCCCTTTTCACTCTCTCAGTGGTACCTTTGGAGGAACAGAAGGTTTTAATTTTAATATGGGTCATTTATCAATTTTTTTCTTTTATAATTAGTACGTTTTGTGCCTGTTTAAATAACCTTGGCCCATTCCAAGATCACAAAGGAGTTCTTTTATGTTTCCTCTCCAAGTTTCATTGCTCCTGTTTCACATCTGCAACCCATTTGGAATTGATTTTATATATGGCATAAGGAAAAGGTAAAAAACCAAAAAAACCCAAACCCATTGCTGTCGAGTCGATTCCAACTCATAGTGACACAATAGGACAGCATAGAACTGCCCCATAGAGTTTCCAAGGAGTGCCTGGTGGTTAATAGCTGTAGCACTTAATCACTACACCACCAGGGTTTCCAAGGTATATTTTATTCCACACAGCTAGCCAATTGACCTAACACCATTTAATTGAAAACCATCCTTTACCCTCTGCCCCACAGTATTTATTGCCTTTGTCATGAATCAGGTGACTGTATGTATGCAGTTCAGTTCTGGGCTCTCTATTCTGTCCCAGTGGTTGGTTTGTGTATTCTTCTGCCAATATCACAGTGTCTTAATTAATATAGTGTCTACTAGGTTCCTCAGCTTGTTCTTCCTTGTTTTCCCACTTTCATAATGGAATGTTAGGAAATTTTTTCTTATTGCTATGTTAGAATTCTTTATCAGCAAGAATATTAATCGTTTTCTGTCATATTGGTTATAAATATTTTCATATTTGTCATTTGACTTTTGATTTTCTTTATAATTTCTCTTAACATAAAGAAGTATTAAATTCTTATAAAATCTATTGATTTCATATTGTTTGATGGTTACTAGGGTGGGGAGGAAGGGAGAAGGGTATTCACTAATTAAATAGTAGACAACTATTTTAGGTGAAGGCAAAGACTATACGTAATACAGGAGAGGTCAGCACAACTGGACTAAACCAAAAGCAAAGTTTCCTGAATACAACCAAACGCTTTGAAGGCCAGAGTAGCAGGGACAGAGGTCTGGGTACCATGGTTTTAGGGGACATATAGGTCAATTGGCATAATAAAATGTGTGAAGAAAACATTCACCAAAAGCAACATATACATACAATCCAATTCCAATCCAAATTCCAACAACATTTTTTAATGAGCTGGAGAAACAAATCACCAACTTCATATGGAAGGGAAAGAGGACCCAGATAAGTAAAGCATTACTGAAAAAGAAGAACAAAGTGGGAGGCCTCACACTACCTGATTTTAGAACCTGTTATACCACCACAGTAGTCAAAACAGCCTGGTACTTGTACAACACAGACCAATGGAACAGAATTGAGAATCCAGACATAAATCCATCCACATATGAGCAGTTGATATTTAACAAAAGTCCAAAGTCAGTTAAATGGGGAAAAGATAGTCTGTTTAACAAATGGTGCTGGCAAACTGGATAACCATTTGCAAAAAAATGAAACAAGACCTATATCTCACACCATGCGCAAAAACTAACTCAAAATGGATCAAAGACCTAAATATAAAATCTAAAACAATAAAGATCATGGAAGAAAAAATAGGGACAACGTTAGGAGCTCTAATACATGGCATAAACAGTATACAGAACATTACTAACGATGCAGAAGAGAAACTATATAACTGGGAGCTCCTAAAAATCAAACACCTATGCTCATCCAAAGACTTCACCAAAAGGGTAAAAAGATTATCTACAGACTTGGAAAAAGTTTTTAGCTATGACATTTCCGATCTGCGTCTGATCTCTAAAATCTACATGATACTGCAAAAACTCAACTACAAAAAGACAAATAACCCAAGTGAAAAATGGGCAAAGGATATGAACAGGCACTTCCCTGAAGAAGACATTCAGGTAGTTAATAGACACGTAAGGAAATGCTCACGATCATTAGCCATTAGGGAAAAGTAAATCAAAACTACAGTGTCCCTCTCACTCCAACAAGGCTGGCATTAATCCAAAAAACACAAAATAATAAATGTTGGAGAGGTTGTAGAGAGGTTGGAACACTTATACACTGCTGGTGGGAATGTAAAATGATACGACTACTTTGGAAATCGATTTGGGGTTTCCTTAAAAAACTAGAAATAGAATTACCATATGATCCAGCAATCCCACTCCTTGGAATATATCCTAGAGAATTAAGAGCCTTTACGCGAACAGATACATGCACACCCATGTTCATTGCAGCAATGTTTACAATAGCAAAAAGATGGAAGTAACCAAGGTGTCCATCAACGGATGAATGGACAAATTATGGTATATTCACACCATGGAATACTACGCATCGATAAAGAACAATAATGAATCCGTGAAACATTTCATAACATGGAGGAATCTGGAAGGCATTATGCTGAGTGAAATTAGTCAGTTGCAAAAGGACAAATATTGTATAAGACCACTATTATAATAACTGGAGAAATAGTTTAAACAGAGAAGAAAATATTCTTTGATGGTTACTCGTGTAGAAGGAGGGAGGGAGGGAGAGGAGTTTTTACTGGTTAGATAGTGGATAGGAATTATTTTGGGTGAAGAGAAGGACAACACACAATACAGTCAAGGTCAGCGCAACTGTACTAAACTAAAAGCAAAGAAGTTTCCTGAATAAGCTGAATTCTTTGAAGGCCAGTGTAGCAGGGGCAGGGGTTTGGGGACCGTAGTTTCAGGGGACACCTAAGTCAATTGGTATAATAAAATCTATTAAGAAAACATTCTCCATCCCACACTAGAGAGTGGCTTCTGGGGTCTTAAACTCTAGCAAGCAGCCATCTAAAGATGCATCAGTTGGTCTCAACCCACCTGGAGCAAAGGAGAATGAAGAACACCAAAGACACAGGGTAATTATGAGCCCAAGAGAAGAAAGGGCCACATAAACCAGAGACTACATCAGCCCGAGACCAGAAGAACTAGATGGTGCCCGGCTACCACCTATCACTGCTCTGACAGGGAACAAAACAGATAAACCCTGATGGAGCAGGAGAACAGTGGGATACAGATCTCAAATTCTTGTAAAAAGGCCAGATTGACTGAGACTAGAGGGACCCTGAAGGTCATGGTCCCTCGATCCTCTGTTACCCTAAGACTGGAACCATTCCTGAAGCCAACTCTTCAAACAGAGATTGGACTGAACTATAAGACAGAAAATGATACTGGTGAGTAGTGAGTTTCTTGGCTCAAGTAGACACATGAGACTATGTGGGCAGCTCCTGCCTGGAGGCGAGATGAGAAGGCAGAGGGGGACAGAAGCTGGTTGAATGGTCACAGAGAATACAGGGTGGAGAGGAGGAGTATGCTGTCTCATCAGGGGGAGAACAGCTAGGTCTACATAGCAAGGTGTATAAGTTTTTTGTATGAGTGACTGACTTGATTTGTAAACTTTCACTTAAAGCACAATAAAAAATTAAAGAAAAAAATCTATTGATTTCATTTTGTGCTTTCCACCCACTATTTTTATGCTTAGAAAGTCTTCCCCCAGCACTTATGGAATTTAAATGTAATTTTCATAGTTATGATAAGGAGGGTATGTGGAGCCCTGGTGGCACAGCGGCTTAAGAGTTACAACTTCTAACTAAAAGGTCAGCAATTTGAATCCACCAGCCGCTCCTTGGAAACCCTATGGGGCAGTTCTACTCTGTCCTATAGGGTCACTATGAATCAGAATCGACTCGACAGCAACTGGTTGGTTTTTTGGTTTGGAGGGTATGTGACTACATGAAAACAAATACTTTTTCTATAAATAATTGGTATTCCTTCTCACTTTCTAGAGTAGGAAGTTGAAGTTGGGTGGAGGTTATGGAGGAAAGGAAGAAAATCAGTGTGCTTTTTTTTTTAAAACTAGGAAAATGAGAATTCTGAGAAAATCTTTCCTTATTTCCCTGAATCCCACTCTAATTGGTCAGCTACTTTGGTGCAAAAAAAAAAAAAAAAAAAACTCTACTGTTTCATCTGACTCTCTGGGTGGGGAATTGTCCCAGAATGTGGATTGCTCAGAAACGCTGGTGGAGTTGTGGTTAAGTACTGTGGCTGCTAACCACAAGATCGGCAGTTCGAATCCACCAGGGGCTTCTTGGAAACTCTATGTGGCAATTCTACACTGTCCTACAGGTTACTATAAGTTGGAATCGACTCGACAGCAGTGCGTTTGGTTTGGTGGGTTTGGTGGATTGCTCTCTTAGTGTCAGAGGAAGCTAAAGGCCCTAGCTTTCAAAGACTGGAGCTGAGGCTTACAGCCAGCCATGATAACCCTGTTCCACAAGCAATCTGTACTCAGGTAATCAAGAGCCAGCTGGGACAGGGCAGGAGCCTGTCTTCTGAAGAACTGTCCAACCACTGTGGCTCATAGGAGGCTGCCTGGGAGCTACTGGCCAAACCAGTAGTGCTTCCAAATATGCCTGACCAACCTCGTGCAGTGGCACCTCAGCTCACAGAATTCCCCATGTTTACTGTCTCTTCTGGCAGCACAGAGCAAAGGAAGGTAGTTTAGTTATTTGATTTCTGTTTGAGAGGACTAAACCCTTGAAATGATTATTAAGAGGAAGGGTAGAGGCCCAAATGATGAGATAAAAATATGGTTTTTATTCTAGCTTTAGCTTGATCCTGTACTCATTTTTTTCTTTACAGTGAACAAAAAAAAAAAAAGAAGGCATAAAACCCATCTTGGCACTACGTGTATTGTACTTAGTACATAACCAAAGAGAGTTTTATGGGAAAGTTTTTTGTGTGCCAGTGAGCCATTTTTCTTTTTCCCATTGGTAGTTTTCAAAACAAAAGCACTAACTTAAAAAATTTCTTACCTCCTCCAACCAAAAGAAGGGGAAAAAAAACCCATTGAGCTGCTTGCCTTGAATATAAAACTTTTTTATAATTTAGTCTTTCCCCAAAATTAATGCATGAGACTGATTGGAGTTTTGAAACGTTGAAAACTTTGGCTTTTCAGCTCCTTAATGTCCTGCTCTGATATCCTTGGAGGAAAGCCAAGGAGGGTTGAAATCTTCAGACAGGCTAAGAGATGGTTAGCTCTTTCGCTCTACTCTTTGACTTTCTAAATTTCAGGGATGGCTTTCAAAAAAGCTAGAATAAACCAGTTTGGATGGTGACAGGTTTTTGTTGTCATAGTTTTCTTGTTCTTCTCAAAATTATGTTCAGATATTCACGTACGATGTTATATTTTGATGTAAAGTGTTCTTTCAAATGGTGCCCAGGGGATTCTACTACCCTCACTTAACCCCTCCATCTACTGCCTGAAATGCAAAAGTCCACACCAGAATTTCACCTTTTGATGAGGTTTTCATGGAATAAAATGCAATACTCTTAAAGGTAAATACTAACCATTGTTGCCTCAGCTTGAGTGAGTTTACCAGGCTGTCTTTTTTTTTCTCTCCAGAGCTAGTTTTGACAGGAAAACCTTACAAGCTGTGCTAGGAGCCCGCCTCAGCTGAGGAGACTGAATGGGAGCAGGAAGGAGCAGGGAGAAGATGCAGAACCTGTGACACAACCAGAAAATAGACACAATGCGGTGCAGTGTACAACCTCTCGAAAACACACCTTTGAACAACAAAATGACAAACAACCCAATTGAAAAGTGGGCAGAGGACTCGAATAGACATTTCACCAGTGAGGATACACAAATGGCCAACAAGCACATGAAAAGATGTTCAACATCATTAATCATTAGAGACATGCAAACCAAAACCACAATGAGATGCCACTTCATACCCACCAGGATGGCTATGATCAAAAAATGGGAAATAAATGTATTGGCAAGCATATGGAGAAATTGGAACCCTCACCCACTGCTGGTGAAAATGTAAAATGGTACTGCACTGCGGGAAACAGCTTGGTGGTTCCTCAAAAAGCTAAATATAGAATTACCATGTTGTTGTTGTTAAGTGCTGTCCAGTCAGTTGTGACTCATAGTGACCCTGCGAACAACAGAACGAAATATTGCTTGGTCCTGTGCCATCCTCACAATCATTGTTATGCTTAAGCCCATTGTTGTAGCCACTGTGTCAGTTCATCTCATTGGGGGTCTTCCTCTTTTTCAATGACCCTCTACTCTTTTTTTTTTTTTTCCCACTCTACCAAGCATGATGTCCTTCTCCAGGGACTGGTGCCTCCTGATAACATGTCCAAAATATGTGAGATGAAGTCTCACCATCTTTGCTTCTAAGGACCATTCTGGATGTACTTCTTCCAGGACAGATTTATTGTTCTTCTGGCAGTCCATGGTCTTTTCAATATTCTTCATCAACACTGTAGTTCAAATGCATCGATTCTTCTTCAGTCTTCCTTATTCATTGTCTTGCTTTCACACACATGTGAGGCAACTGAAAACACCATGGCTTGGGTCAGACACACCTTAGTCCTTAAAGTGATATCTTTGCTTTTTAACACTTTAAAAAGGTTTTTTGCAGCAGCTTTGCCCAAGGCAATGCGTGGTTTGATTTCTTAACTTCTGCTTCCATGAGTGTTGTTTGTGGACACAAGTAAAATGAAATCCTTTTCTCCATTTGTCACGATGTTGCTTATTGGTCCAATTGAGAGGATTTTTGTTTTCTTTACGTTAACGTGTAATCCATACTGAAGGCTGTGGTCTTTGATCTTCATCAGTTAGTGCTTCAAATCCTCTTCACTTTCAGCAAGCAAGGTTGCATCATCTGCATATTGCAGCTTGTTAATGAGTCTTCTTCCAATCCTGATGCCCCATTCTTTTTCATATAGTCCAGCTTCTCAGGTTACTTGCTCAGCATACAGATTGAATAAATATGGTGAAAGGATGCAACCCTGAAGCACACCTTTCCTGATTTAACTATGCAGTATCCCCTTGTTCTGTTTAAGGGACTGCTTCTTGGTCTATGTACAGATTCCTCATGAGCACAATGAAGTGTTCCAGAATTTGCATTCTTCACAATGTTATCCATAATCTGTTATGATTCACACAGTCAACTGCTTTTGCATAGTTAATAAAACACAGGTAAACATCTTTCCGGTATTCTCTGCTTTCAGCCAGGATACATCTGACATCAGCAATGATAGTCCTCGTGCTACCTCCTCTTCTGAGTACAGCTTGAATTTGTGTTAGTTCCCTGTAGATGTACTGCTGCAACCCCTTTTGAATGATCTTCAGCAAAAACTTGTATGCGATATTAATGATATTGTTCAATAATTTCTGCATTCTGCTGGGTCATCTTTCTTTGGAATGGGCACAAATATGGATTGCTTCCAGTCAGTTGGCCAGGAAGCTGTCTTCCAAATTACTGTATGACCCACTAATCCCAATCCTAGGTATATACCCAAAAGAATTTAAAGCAGGAACACAAACAAAAGATTGTACACCAATGTTCACTCGAGTACCATTCAAAATGGCCAAAAGGTGGAAACAGCCTAAGTGCCTACCAACAGAAAAATGGGTAAACAAAATGTGGTACCTACATACAATGGGATATTATTCAGCCGTAAAGAGAACTGAAGTCCTAATACATGTTACAACGTGGATGAACCTTGAAAACATTATGTTGCATGAGATAAGTCAGTCACAAAAGGACAAATACTGTATGAGCCCATTTGTATGAAATCAGCAAATGTATGGAGGCCAAAGTTTATTAGTGGTTACCATGGGTGGGAGGTAGGGTGAAAAGGGGAATCATTGCTTAGGGCCCACTGAGTTTCTGTTAATGGAGTTGAAATAATTTGGAAAAGGATGGTGGTAATGTTTGCACAACATGATGAATATAATCAACGTCACTGCATTATACATATAAAAATTGTTGAATTGGCAAATGTTATATATATTTTTACCACAATGAAAATAATTAAACACACACACACGCTTTTGTTTTATACCTCCTGTCTCTTCTCAACAGTGTAAGTGAATTTTTTTTTCAGTAAGCATGAGGTTAGGGTGAGAAACAAAAATGATAATTTGGAAAGAGAAAGCCTGGGGAAATGGGGGACAAGGAGGCATCTCCTAACTGGAGGCATGTACTCAGGCTTCGTCCAGACTAGGAAGCCATCTTTCATCTGGGTGGGATGTTGTGGCTAAGTTGACCAATGTGTTATTCCTCCCCACTTCCTCTCCTCTGTCTAGGAGGTGGAGGACAAACACTGAAGTCAAGGACTGCTGGTTCAGCCCCTCCCCTTGAGCTGCCTCTGTAGAGGGGACCAAAGGCTTTCAAAGGCTGTATCAAGTTCTTCTCACCCAGGCCAAGCTGCTCAGTTCCTCCAGAGCTTCATGCAGCATAAGTCAACTATTTAAGCTTAGTTTTCTTCTGACCAAGGCAGAGGTGCAGCCCATACCACTCCAGGGTTGTAAGAGAAGTTTTCCTTACGTCTTTGACTCTCTCTCCACTTCTGTGAAACAACTGATCTTCTCTAAGAAACAATTGATTTCCAATCAGGTCTTTCCTGGAGAATCGTGTTTACAAGATGTTAATAAACAAAAGATAACAGTGTTTAGTGGAACATATCCTAAATAACAGGAAAATACTTTTGGCCTTCTCCTGAAACCAAATAAACATTAATAAGCTCAGAGTTCAAGGTTTTCTTTTCAAAACATCGCAGTCGTAATTTCTAAGGCACAGAATCATGGACACTGCGTCAATACAGCTTTGCATGTAGGTTCAAAAACTCATTGGGTCCATGTAAAATATCTGGATGGACACGATGCTTTGTGCATAGTAGGTACTCAATATCCATTGATGGATCAACCACGTTTGTTGGCTCTATCTCCTCTTACTCTGCTGCAAGTTTTTGAACTAAAATGAGACCATTATAGAGCACTCAGTTATACTCTCAGCTTCCCCAGAGACACAAATTCCCACAAGAACCAAGTGCATAAACGCTGATGTTTTAAGGCTTTAACCTCTATTATTTTATGACCTCTGCCTCATTTCCTCTGGAGTTCGTCTGATTTCTTCAAGGACTTGGAATGACGTTTACTTTTTAAAGAAATAGGGACTAAATAAATGAACTCTTTTTAAAAATACTACAGTATCTACTGGTTCTAAAGAAGCAAAATTAAAAATAAGGCCCACGTGATTCCCAATATTGTGTGGTTGTCCTCCATTTTGTGATTGTAATTTTATGTTGAATGGAATTGTAACACCCTTACTAAGGTCCCATCCCTGATCCAATGTAAACAGAGTTTCCCTGGAGTGTGGCCTGCATCACCTTTTATTTTACAAGAGATAAAAGAATAGGGAAGCAAGCAGAGTGGGAACCTCATACTGCCAAGAAAGAAACACCCGGAGCAGAGTGTGTCCTTTGGACCCAGGTCTCCTGCTAGGAAAAGCTCCTAGTCCAGGGGAAGATTGATGACAAGGACCTTCTTCCAGAGCCGACAGAGAAAGAAAGCCTTCCCCTGGAGCTGACACCCTGAATTTGTACTTCTAGCCTACTAGACTGTGTGAGAAAATAAATCTCTCTTTGTTAAAGTAAAAAAAAAAACTAAGGCCCACATCATTTTTTGAAGGACTTAAGTGCTGTGAAGAGTTAACCTGACCCTGAGCCCCAAGCAGGTGGGCAGAGAAAACGGATTCTCTCACTGCCTTCCCTGGAAACACTCATGCCTTACTCCAGCATTTGCAAAGTAAAGGCTGACACCAGAACAGAAGACTAGAGGGGAAGGTGAAAACGAAAAATGAACACACTAACGTATCTCATGAATATCACGCATCCATATGAGACTATTTCTGGGAATTTGATCTCAGAACACATTGGGGACCTCCATCCTCAGCACCCTTGCTTGGGATTGGAGAGGAGATTCCCTTACTTCCGAGTAGGTCCTTAGCAACTTGTTCTCAGAAGTTTGGCAACTCCTTCTTGGCTATAAAATCTGGTGGAAAATATTAACTTCTTGATAGAAAGTGGAGTTATGTAGACTACACTGCCATACAGCTGAAGCAGGGTTTAGTTTCCACTTAGGCCTGGAGTCAGAAAACTTGTTCAGTAAAGGGCCGGATCATCTCAACTAATGAAATCTGCTTTAGTAGCATGAAACCGTAGATGATACATAAAAGAATGGGCATGGCTGTGTTCCAATAAAACTTTATTTACAAAAATGGAGAGTGGGCTGGATTTGGCCTATGGGCCATATTTTGCCAACCCCTGATGTAGGGTATAATATTAAATATAAAAATAATGATCACTTACTTTACTTAATTGTCACAATGACTGCCATGAGGTAAATACTGTTATCTAAGGATAATATTCAAAATAATTAACAACTTTCAGAAAGGGCAAAACATAGGTGCATACTGGTTGAAAATTAACCTGCTATTATTACCCTCACATTACAGATTTGGAAACTGGGATTTAGGAAAGGGAAGTAACCTGGACTAGATTGTACAAACAGTACACACAGTAGAGCTGGGATCCTCATGGGTGTAGACTGTCGCTGTGAGTTGGAATTGACTTGAAAGCAAGGGGTTTGGGTTTTTTTGGTTCAGTCTGACTCTGGAGCCCATGCTCCTGGCAACATGATTTATGCATCTATAGATCAGGAAAACTTTGCTTCAGGTGCATGCTTAACCCCCTACCAGCTGTCTAGTCACAAGCATGTCTGGACAAGAGCGATTCGCTCGCACCATTTGCAAAAATATTCAAAACACAGGTGAGCCATAGTCATTTAGAAATATCTCAATATATTAATACATTGAAAATAACTTGAGTTGAAAGAAATGTGGATTCCTTTGGGTTCCCTCTGAATTTAATTCTTTCTCCTTCTCTACCCCTATGGCTTACGTATTTCCACCCTTCTTTTGTGTTCAGATGTCTACTCAAAAGTTGCTGTATTGTGAGGCGTTCCCAAGCACCTGAGAGATTAATAAAATAACAATTTTGCCCTGAATTTCCCATCCCCATTGAAAAAAAAATTTTTTTTTTATTGCATTGGTTTATATTTCTTCATGTCACTTATCACTCTTTGACATACATTTTTAAATTTATTTATTGTTTATCTCCCCTAATTAGGATGCAAGCTCCACAAAGTTCAGGGCATTGTCTTGTTAGCCATTATATGCTCAGCACCCAGAACAACAGCTTGTTGTTGAATGAATGAATGAATGTATGCTGTTTACTGTGCAGAAGACACATGGTACATTAATAAAAAAGCACTGGATTTAGAATCAGAGGTGGGTTAGAATCCCACCTCTGTCACTTGCTAGCTTTGTGGCAAGCTAGTGAGCGGACAAGTTAACCACTTGACACCTCAGAGGCTGCCGCCAGAGCAAAAGCCCTGAGATGGGAGCATGCTAGTCAGGGCAGGGCAACCAGTGTAGCTGCACCCCAGAAAGCCAGCAGAGAGTGGTAAGAGATGAGAGAGGGACAGGTTGAGAGGCGGTTTGTGTAGACCTGGTGGGTTATGCAGGGACTTTGGATTTTGCTCTGATTGAAGAGAGAAGCCAATGGGGGATCAGATGGGGGTAACATGATCTGTTTTAAGTTTTACACCGATTGTATAAGGGCAAGGGTGAAGGCAGGGAGAGGAGTTATGAGTCTCCAGAAATTTTCCAGGTGAGATGACGGTGGCTTGGGCCAGGTTAGTAGCAGTAGAGATGGTGAAAAATTGTCAGGTTTTGGACACATTTTGTAGAAAAAACCAACAGGATTTGCTGATGGTTTGAATATGGAATGTGAGAGGAAGTCTTTGGGGGAAGGCCGTGGGAGGAGCCAGCGCAAAGAAGAAGAATCAGAAATTTTTAGAGGGTCTAGTTAAGTTGTCAAGTTGGTAACTGGATACAAGATTCTGGCATTTATAGGATAGGTACATGCTAGAGATATAAATTTGGGTATCGTCGACAAATAGATCAGAAGCTCTCTGTCCTGGGTGCTTATAAGAATCACCAGAGAGCTTTAAAAAAAAAAAAAAAAAAGGCTGGGCTCCAATCTAGACCAACGGAATTGGGATTTCTCAGGCTAGGGACTGGAGACTAGTATTTTTAGCAAATATACTGGGTGTTTAGACTTGGGAAGATGAGGAGGAACCATCAAGAAAATAGAAATGGAACAACCTACGAAGTAGGAGGAAACCAGGCAAGTGGGAAGTCCCCATAAGCAAGAAATTATTTTCAAGAAGGATGTAGTAACAAACTGTGTCAGTTGTTACTGAAGAGCCATGTAATATGAGGACTGAGGAACGATCATCAGACCTAGAAAAATGTAGATCATTGTTCTCCTGGACAACCCCTCTTGGAGTGAATTCAAGACAGATTTTGTACTGATAAGCACTGTTGTACTTACTTATAATAAAATAATGTCCAGTAGGAAACCCTGGTGGCGTAGTAGTTAAGTGCTACAGCTGCCAACCCAAAAGATTGGCAGTTTGAATCTACCAGGCGCTCCTTGGAAACTCTATGGGGCAGTTTTACTCTGTCCTATAGGGTGGCTATGAGTTGGAATCAACTCGACCTCAATGGGTTTGGTTTGGTTTTGGTTTAATGTCCAGTAATTAAAAACAGTACCTTTTGATACTCAGAAACCATTAGAAGTTCTCGGTATTGCCAGGTCTTGCTCAGGCATCACCCATAACTCAATAGTTGGGGCAAGGTTACTTAGGTATTTGGTCCCAGCCTGAGTCTCCTGAAGCTGATATGGACTCTGAGCTGGCATCAGGAAGGAATCTTTCAACTTGATGACGGAGGAAGAAGGGTGATAAACCCATCCAGTCACTCCTACAAGTTAAGCTACTCAGCCAAAGAAACCCAGAAGAGGAGTCACAACAAATAAAAGGAGTCACTAAGAAAACAGAGCTCCTCCTGTTTTTTGGAGAAAATTCCGTCCTCTCTTCCCTGTGACAAGGACCAAACATATCCTTAATTTATGCTCCAAAGGTTAACAAACATGAGTTTTGCCAGACCCTGAAACAGATAATTCAAAGACTTGAGCTGTCCATTGAGAAAGATCTTCTGCTCAAGTTCAAGTCCATGTCTTCCAGATGTTTCCTCTTGTCCCCCTCCATCCTTCTGGCTGACCATGAATCTGCCTTCAATGTATTGATGAATCTGGACGGAGGCATATTGCTTACCAAGAGACTTTCTCCAGTCAAGGCTAAGGAACTAAAGCTTTCCCCCACCTCACTCTAATCCCAAGGGAAAGAAGATCTGATGAGGAGCAAGGACGGAATCAAGGGTTCATGGAAAACACAATGAGGTAACCATTTAAGGTGGTAATGTCAAAATTCTTGTCCTCCTTATTATGCACTCAATTTTTCCTCTTGACCTCATCTGGGCAGTGTATGTGAAGAGGCCTAGGAATGCCTCCTTCTTGGAAGGGGGCCCCTAGAATATAGTCCAACGGAGCACATATAGGCTTTTTATAGGGCCAAAAAGTCCTTAAAAGTTACCCTGTCACATCCAGTTCATTGGAACAGGAGACAAGATTGGGCCTGATGGCTGAACTCTAGTGAGTAATAAAGAGGGAAAATTTTCCTAGAGCAAAAGTTCTCAACCTGGGGATAATTTGTAGATACCATGGATGGTTCAGGAATTTATACACTGTCATGGATTGAATTATGTCCCCCAAAAATGTGTGTATCAATTTGGCTGGGCCATGATTCCCGGTATTGTATGATTTTCCTCTATATTGTAAATACTGCCTCTATAATGTTAATGAGGGAGAATGGGCAGCAATTGTGTTAGTGAGGCAGTACTCAACCTACAAGACTGGATTGTATCTTGAGGCAATCTCTTGAGAGACCAAAGGAAAGGGAAGCTAGTGGAGAGCAGCACCAGAAGCAAAGCATGTCCTTTGGACCCAGAGTCCCTGCCCCTAAGAAGCTGCTTGACCAGGGCAAGACTGATGACAAGGAATTTTCCTCCAGAGTCGACAGAGAGAGAAACCCATCCCCTGGAGATGACACCCTGAATTTGGGCTTTTAGCCTCCTTTACTGCAAAGAAATAAATTTCTCTTTGTTAAAGCTATTCACTTGTGGTATTTCTGTTACAGCAGCACTAGATAACTAAGACACATACCCTTAGATATTATAAGCAACATTTTTCAGAAAAGGGGCTATAACTATCATCAGAGACTCAAGGGACCAAATCTACGACCCCAAATTTTAAAAACTACTGACTTGAACTTACCCCTGTGTTCTTATCCTATAGAATTACAGCAAATTTCAGGATTGGGGATTCCAATCTGGGCCTTTATTTCCAAATTAAAGATATGACTAACATCTACGAGTACTAACAAATGTGGTGAAATTATAAAGAAACAAGTTTTCTTTATCCAATATTGCTAAGGTCTACCTGAGAAAGTTTGTTATCCATAGTTAAACAGGTAGTCCATTTTGTTTACTCTATAAGCCTCAGCACGTACTTGGGCTGCTGGCCTTAACCTTGCTTTCTCTCCCGCCCCCACCCCCATATGATCATGTATTCCAAAGCCGAGTGTAATTTTTTGGTGGTTCACTGTGGTTAATTTTCTGTTCCACTGAACCGATCTGTTAAATAGGTAATGCAACACCGGAACAAGAGATAGCCTGACTCTTTTGCATTGTACAGGCTGTATGACTGGGGTCGGGTGACCAGTCTAAGTATTATCGTGGCACTGAGGGAAAAGCTTTTCAGAAAAGGAAATTAAAAAAAAAAAAGAGTGACTCGACATGGTTGAACCTCAAAAACTGTGCTAAGTGGAAGAGGCCAAACACAAAAGGCCACATATCATATGATGCCATTTATATGAAATGTTCAGAATAGGCAAATGCATAGAAAGAGAAAGCAGATGAGCGGTCACCAGAGGTTGAGGGTTGGGGGAAAGAGAGTGACTGCTAATGGGTGTAGGATTTCTTTTGGGGTGATTAAGATGTTTTAAAATTAGATAGTGGTGATGATTCCACAACTTTGTGACTATTCTAAAAAGAACACTGAATTGTACACTAAGGGTGAATTTTATGGTTTGTGAATTATATCTCAATTTAAAGATTAAAGAAAAGACGTGGCTCAAAAAGTACTCATCACGATTATGGCTGAATCACCTTTGTTGGCAATTAATTTTGGGGCATAATCTTAAGATTTGTGTGTGTGTGTATTTCTATGCTGTTTGACTTTCCTCTGTCTTCCCTCCCCAGTCAATGGAAATCATTTTGCTGGCTTTTCTGTTTTCAAAAGCAATACATGCATTATTTAAAAAATTCAGAGATAGAGGCAGGTATAAACAGTAAAATAACTTGAAAACCATCACCGTATGAAAGCCACTATTCACATTTAAAAAAAAAAAAATTCACATTTAGGTACATGTTTTTCCAGATTATCTTTCTATGAGTATGTACCAAGAAAAATATTTTTGAGTGATATTAATGTGTTTTTCTCCTTTGTACTTCCTCATATGTCACCACCCCTCATTCTATTTGAAGCATCCTTTTTCGTTAGAGAATTGGGATTTTTACAGCAGGAATGCCAAGTGGAAAAAGAGTCAATTTTCAGTTTTAAACTTCTAAAATAAGATTTTTGAGCAGACATTAAGATAGAAGTTGGGAAAGCCAAGCTTTAGAACCGAGAAATGCATTTTTTTAAACTCCTTTATTTTTCGTTAAGAAATCTCTGGATGGCACAAATGGGAAAGTGCTGGGCTACTAGCCCAAAGGTTGGCAGATCAAGTCCCATCTAGAGGCACCTCGGAAGAAAGGCCTGGCAATCTACTTTCAAAAGATTACAGCCATTGAAAACCCTCTGGTGCACAGTTCTACTATGGAACACAAGGAGTTGCCTTGAGTTGGAATCAACTCACCCACAACTGGTTTGGTTTTTTCTTGTTGTGGTTTATTTTCTATTAACATAAGAAGAGTCAGAGCCAATCAAATAAATCATAGAGTTTTACTAAAGGTCAAAAATACTTGGGAGGAGGGTTTTGACTCAGAGATTATGGGGAAAAAGAAGGAAATGGAAAAAGGGGAAGTAGACAGTCAGACATGTGTATTCTGACTTCCACTCTCTTGGCTGAATTCCTGGAGAGGACATGCATGCTGCACAGATAAAGGGGTAAATTGAAGGCACAGGAGCTTTTGTCTTGTCCCTCTAGGAAAGCTAGAAGACTAGCTCAGGGAGATCCCATGCTAGTATGGGGGGCTGAGAGGATGGAGAGTGAACAAAAGCCAAGCTATGGTGGGACAGGATTAGATAGGTGGGGCAGAAGAGCAATCTCAAGCTGATCTTGGCTCTGCCGTGCCGGAGAAAGGAGCCCTCTAGGGGAAATTCAAAAACTAGCGGAGCAAAAGTTGGGGAGCAGCCAGTATGCATCAGCCGGATCAGATGCCTTGCAGTGGAAACCAGCCCACCACCAAGGCACGAGGACTAGTCAGCACCCTTTACTCCCAGAAACCATCTTGGGAAGGAGGAGGGGGAGGGGAGAAACAGCCTTGTTAGGGAACTGAATTGTGAAGTAACTGGATATTTACCCAGTAAAACCCAGTGACCCAGTGCTGTTGAGTCTCAGAATAGACTGTCAAATCAAAAGACACTATGAAACCTAGAGAAGTCTGACACAACGTTAATTGAATGGGTAGAAGTGCATGACAAAATTAGAAACCCATTTAAACAAATCTGTTGCCATCAAGTCGGTTCTGACTCACAGCAACCCTGTAGGACAGAGGAGAACTGCACCACAGGGGTCCTAAGCAGTGGCTAGTGGATTCAGGCTGCCGACCTTTTGGTTAGCAGCCAAGCTCTTAACAACTTAAGTAAAAATGCTCTCTTCAGAGTAGAGCAGTGAATAAATTGTGTCCACACTACAGATCTTACAAATATTTTTAGCCAAATGAGGTCATAGCAAGATGCACTTTTGTAACTTGATGTTTTTCAATTTCATAATATTGTTTAACTTTTTTGTCAACATTTTCTTTCCCCCAGCCAGGCTATAAATGGAGGCCCTGAGTGGTGCAAACAGTTAACATGCTCAGCTGCTAACAGAAAGGTTGGAGGTTCAAGTCTACACAGAGGTACCTCAGAAGAAAGGCCTGGCAATCTACTTCCAAAAAATCAGCCATTGAAAACCTCATGAGGCATAACCCTACTGTGACACACATGGGGTCACCATGAGTCACCACTGACTCCACGGCAACTTTTTTTTTTTCTTTTTAGGCTATAAGTATCTTGAAGTTTCCTGTGTGGTGCTAACAGTTTGCACTTGACTGCTAACTTAAAGGTTGGAGGTTTGAAACTATCCATCTACTTCTGAGAAGATTTTTGTTGGTAGTCGCTGTTGAGCCAATTCTGACTCATGGTGACCCCGTGTGTGCAGAGCAGAAGTGCTCTATAGGGTTTTCAAGGCTGTGACCTTTCTGAAGCAGAGAGCCAGGCCTGGCTTCCAAGGCCCCTCTGGGTGAGTTCGAACCACCAACCTTTCAGCTAACAGTCCAGTGTTTAACTCTTTGCACCACCCAGGAGCTCCTAAACCCTACGGAGCAGTTTTCAGTAACACGTGGGGTCACCATGAGTTGGAATCAACTCAGTGGCAATAGGTTGGGTGTTTTGTTTTTTGCAAGTACCTTGAGGACAAGGACTGTGTTTTATATTTTGTACCTACTTATACTCCCTTGTACCTACCTCAATGCTGAGCACAAAGCAGACCCTCATGCCACCGCCATCTAAAACATTTCTAGATATCTCCACATACACAGGACTGGGTACCCACAAAACAATAAATAAATAAACTCTGAAGTAAGCAATAATCCACTGATGTAAGCAGATAGTTTGGAAGGAAGGGCCCGCGGGCTGAGCGTTGAATTCCTCAGGCAAGTCCCTGAGCTCTCATCTTGATCAGGCACCATGTGACTTTAGATGAGCCTCTTCACGTCTTGGGGTCTCAGTTTCCCCATCTGTAAAATGGAGATAGCCTCTTCACTACCTCCTTGACGTGGCTGTTGTGAGATTCAAATAAGGAAGTACATGTACTTGAAATTGCTTGGAAGAGAAAGAAAAATGGTCAAATACAGTGTTTAATCCAATCTAATTGTACTGGTAACTCCTGACTAGTGTACCAAAGTGCCTGAGATCTGGCTTTTTTTTCTGCTTCCCTCCTTGCACAGCCTGCCTCCCAAATACATTGCTACAACGTCCCCCTCCCAACCCCCAGTCCCCCGCCACCAGCTTCCTCTGAGTGCAGTAGCCAGGCTAGTCAATGTCTCCCAGTAAACACTTGTTTTTAAAGAACAAAAAGTAGCTGACTCGTGATTGTTTCCTGGACACAGACGGCAAAAGGTTATTTAGAGACAGGAAAACAATCAGGGTATTTTTTCATTCTAACAGTGATTAAGGATCTTTAAGCCTTTCCACTTCACCAATTAACAAGACTTACAGGTCTTGGCTGGAAACAAACAAATAAATAAAAGTGGGGATTTCTCTTACGCACTTGTCGGTAAGCAAGCTGTGTAGCCAGGGTATTCCAGGTAAGGCACAGCACCTTGATTCCTGACCAGGAGACCTCTGGATTAATGCTCCGTGGTGTATGGGATGCAATGCTAGAACCTCAATAAAACCCAGAGCCTATCTGGAGGTTCAAGGTCTCCCAAGGTGCAGGAGCCCTGGTGGCACCGTGGCTACGAGGTCGGCAGTCCAAACTCATCAGCCACTCCTTGAAAAACCTATGGGGTATTTGTACCTTGTCCTGCACCCTGTAGGGTTTCAAGGAGTGGCTAGTAAATTCGAACTGTCAACCTTTTGGTTAGCAGCCAAGCTCTTAACCACTGTACCAGCAGAGTCCCGAAGCAAGCATAGTCCTGAGTCCTGAATAATTCTATTTTGGTTTTTTAAATCGAATTCCAATTTAAGGATCATTCACTGTTTAAACAGATCTCTGAGAAGTGTTTTCTGTCAAAGTAAAGAATACTTTCATAATGTTGAACAATTGTTCATTCAGTTAGCAAATATTAACTAAGTATTTATTATGCCCAGGGGGATTCAAAAATAAATCAAGCTCAATTGAATGGGGGAAACAGATAATGTCAAATTAGTCATTGTCCCGCACTGTGGCAAGTGCAGTAATAGATGTTCAGCAGCAAAGAGGATAGAGGGAGCAACTCAGCTTGGGAGTTGCAGGAAAGGTCTCAAGGACAAGAGCTTTGAGCTGTGAGTCTTCATTTATGCAGTCGTTCAACAAATGCTGCATAGTCTATGTGCCGGGGCTCTGCCCTAGGTACTGGGAATAAAACAGCAATCCTTGTCCTCCTGAAACTTACATTCTTGTGTAGACTGTAAACACAATAAGTCAATACATTATTTAATTACTGATAGTGCTAAGAAAGAAAATTTAAACAGTGAAATTTAGCAAATTTGAAATTTTAGATAAGAAAGCCAGGGAAAGTCTTACTGAAAAGGTGACTCTTGAGTAAATATCTGAAGAAGGAGTGGGAACAGCCTTGGGGGATAGCAGAGGATGATAAGGCAGAAGGAACAAGAAGCACAAAAGCCCTGAGGTAGGCATGTGCCTGGGCTGTTTGAGGAAAAGCAAGGTCAGTGCCCCCAGAGTAAACGAGAGGGAGAGTGGTAGAGACTGGAGGGGTAACTGATGAGAGGGAGGGGAGGCTTTGGGCACCAAGTCATTGGGAGAACGTTCCCAGCAGGGAGTGACATGACCTGACAAGATGACTCTGTTTGATGTGTTCATGAGAGTAAGAGCAGACAAGACCAGTTGGGAGGTCACTGCTGTTGTCCAGGTGAAAGATGGTGGCGTGGACCAGGGTAGCAGCAGTGTGGGTGGTGAAAAAAGGTCACATTCTTCATATATATATATATTTTGTATCTTGTATGTGTGTGTGCTTTAGATGAAGGTTTACGGAGCAAATCAGTTTCTCATTAAACAATCAATACACATATTGTTTTGGGGCATTGGTTGCTAAGCCCACGACATGTCAACACTCTCCCCTTCTTGACTTTGGGTTACCCATTACCAGCTTTGCTGTCCCCTCCTGCATTCTCATCCTTGCCCCTAGGCTGGTGTGCCCCTTTGGTCTCATTTTGTTCTATGGGCCTGTCAACCTTTGGCTGAAGGATAAACCTCAGCAGTGACTTCAGTACCGTGTTGAAAGTGTGCCCGGGGGCCATACTCTCATAGTTTCTCCAGTCTCTGTCAGACCAGTAAGTCTGGTCTTTTTTTGTGAGTTAGAATTTTGTTCTACATTTATCTCCAGCTCTGTCCGGGACCCTCTATTGTGATCCTTGTCAGAGCAATTAGTGGTGGTAGCTGGGCACCATTTAGTTGTGCTGGACTCAGTCTGGTGGAGGCTGTGGTAGTTGTGGTCCATTAGTCCTTTGGACTAATCTTTCCCTTGTGGATTTGGTTAAATTCTTTGTATATTTTGAAGGTAAGCCACCATGATTTGCTGACAGGTTGGATGTGGGGTAAGACAAAGAAAGGAGTCAGAAAAACACCAAGGCTTTTGGCTTGGGCAACTGCGAGGATGGGGTTACCATTAACAGAAATAGGCAGACTGGGAGGAGTTGGCTTAGGGGAATAGAGCTACAGTTCAACTTTGAACACGGTACGCTTGAGATGCTTGTGATATCCAACTAGAGATGTCAAATACATTGTATGCTTTGACCTGGAGTTCAGGGGAGAGGCTGGGTTTGGAGATACAAAATTAGGCACCATCAGCATGTAGATCAAATTTAAGGCCAGGAGGTTGGATGAGATCCCCTAAAGATAGTAAGGGTAGAAAATAGAAAAAAGAAGAACTAAGAAAGAAGGGGAAAGTATATCAGCCAGAGGGGAAAACACTTAAGGACAAGAAGGCAGGGACAGATACTAGTTTGGCTAAGCTAGAACAGGGGTCTACAGACTTTTTCTGTAAAGGGCCAGATAAGAAATATTTTAGACTTTGCGGGTCACGGCTATTTACCTCTGCCAGGGTAGCACAAAAGCAGCCATAGACAACACCTTAACAAATGAGAGTGGCTGTATTTAAGCAAAATTTTATTTATAGATGACGAAAATTGAATTTCCTATAATTTTCACATGTCACAAAATATTTTTTAGTTTTTGATTCTTTACAACCATTTAAAAAAAATTTTTTTTTTTTTTTTGAATTCTTAACTCACAGGCCATACAAAAACAGGCAATGGGCCAGATTTGGCCCATGGGCTGCAGTCTGCCAACTCCTGGGCTAGAATACAGGGAGCGGTGGGAAATGAAGTCGGAGAAATAAGCAGAGTTTGTGTCACAGACAAGAAATATTAGGTTGAAGGTGACCGGTACATGGTAGATATTATTATTGATTTGACGTGTCACATATAGGGAACTAGAAGACAATTTTAAGGAAGTAGGGTTTGTGGTCAGAACTGGAACGTACAATCACAGGATTTAGCTATAGTTAAACCAAAAGAAGGGGGGCAGTGTGGTTCAGTGGTACAATTCTCACCTTCCTTGTGGGAGACCCAGATCTGACTCCCAGCCAAAGGACCTCCTGCACTTCCACCACCCATCTGTCAGTGCAGGTTTGTGTGTGCTGCTATGCCGAACAGGTTTCAACAGAGCTTCTAGACTAACAAGGACTAAGAAGAAAGCCCTGGCAATCTACTTTGGAAAGTCAGCCAATGAAAATCCTGTGGATCACAATGGTCTGCAGGAGCAGACAGTGTTTTGTTCCCTCGGGCATGGGGTTGCCATGAGTCAGGATCCAACTGGACGGCATCTAATAACAGCAAGCCGAGAGAATCTCATTGCCATTGAGTCAATTCCAACTCACAGTGACCCTACAGGACAGAGTAGAGCTGCCCCATTGGGTTTCCAAGGGGTGGCTGGTGGATTCGAACTGCTGACCTTTTTGGCTAGCAGCCTGAGCTCTTAACCACTGGGACAAGAGGAGGAGAAGGATAAATAAGGCCTTAACTGAAACAGAATGCAGGATGACTTGAGGGGACACAAAGGTACCGGTAGGACAGCCTTAGTGATAGGTACTGCAGAAATGCACACATGGATAACAAGATGCAATGATATTTTAATTTTACAAAATATGCTTTGAAACTTTTTCATTTGCAGTCCATGAACTAAGATCTCCAATCATTAAAACGAAAGATCCTTCAGAGCAAATGAACCGAATTCCTGTGATCTATGAGCTTCTTTAATTATATACAAGCTTATCAAAGTAAAGACAAATATGGGGTACCAATGCATGAGTTTAAAGCACCCCCATCCTGCTCAGGATCAAGAGTCAGGCTGTAGATTGCACAGTAAAGCCAAGAATTCCCGGTCTTCCCCCTGCATTACCTTCCCTCCAGCGGGGCAGAATGCTGGGGCTGTTCTACTGCTTGCTAATCGTGTGATCTTAACCCAAACGCTTAGCCTCACTGGGCCTCACTCTTCTCATCTATAAAATGGGACAAATAATACATTATCCATATGAAAGCTGGAGAATAAATTATTTACCTTTTGGTTCCTTTCAATTCATTTTAATCATGAAAACAATTGTCCAGTGGCTTGGCCTGCAGGGTTCTCCAATTATTACTAGTATTTTAAAATAAATTTTATTTTATTCCATTATAGATATAAGACACACACATTGCAGAAGATATGGAAAACTCTGAAAAGGAAAAGGATGGTAGCATAAGGGTAGAGAATCACCCCTCCCTCAGGAAAATTACTATTAAATTTTGGGATATTAATTTTTGTTTCTATAATTATTATCACATTGGAAATTGCTGAAATTTTGGCCACAGTAAAATTTCAGCTCTTGACCTGCCTTAAAAATAACCTGAAAACAGTAGAATATATTTACATTATTTAACATTTTTCTTTTTGAGTACGCAAAACCCCATAGTCCGCCAACAATATATGATTAAAATTCTTGAGGACGTGCTTCAGGGCCATTTGCTGAATAGTTAAAAATCAAAATCGGCACTCCATTTTCCAAGAACAGCTGGCTGGGACTTCTCTGCAGTTTTTGCTTTATGGTCCCTTCTGATTCTTAGCTGTAATTAATTTACTGGAAAGATTTTACGAGACCGAATTAACAGTGCAAATACACAATTGTACAATAAAAGCCTGTTTTGTTATTTTTCCTGTCTCTTTTTAAAAAAAATCCTGACTATTTTTAAAAGAGACTATCAGAGGTAGATCAAATTATGTTACACAGCAACCATAAAACCCCTTTTCAGCTACAATTAAAAAAAAAAAATTCTAGAGGATCATCTAACAGCCTACAAATAGACTTGTAGAAATATTTGACAAAATAAAAATTCCAGTCCAACAATGCACTGCCCCTTGAAAATGGTTAAAAAGGAACTAGAGCTATGATAATAAATTAATACCTGGCTATTGAGCATTTGCTGGCTGTTGTTTCAATTCTCACATTTTTATTTTGCCCTTAAAAATATTACTGTTCACGATTTCTGTGCCTTTGTTTTACCCACGTTCTCCAGAAAGCCCCTTCAAGGCCATTCTTTGGAATCAGGCTTTATATGTGCACTCCAGAGGGAAATCTGTGCATTTGCCCAACATCGGTGTCAACTGACAGGAGTCCAGGAATCCTTCTGCAAAAGGCAGACCAGCGTAGAGGAGAGAGCACTGGACTAGAGTCCTGGGTTCTAATTCTGACCCCACCACTTATTAGTTTACATTCCTTGGCTGTTCACTTTAAATGAGCTTTCATTTTCTTACCTGTAAAATGAGGACACTAATAACTGCTCTGCCTTCCTCTCAGGGTTGTGGTGAGGAGCAAATAAGATAATGCAACTTAGCAGTGCTTGGAAAGCTGTCAGGTATTAAGTAATTGCCAAGGATTTTTATTTTCATTCATGTACCAGATCCTATAAAAACATGTTCAGTCCTTTACCATGGACCTATAGGAACTGACAGCACTGCCCCAGATAAATGCAACCATAAAGACCAGATGAGAATTTTTCATTGGCAATTTGTTTTCTTTAGGTTTAAGTAACAGGAAAAAAAAAAAAAAAAAAGGTTTCCAACTTCCCCTACTCACACCTGTCTCGGTAAGATATTTAATTTAGCAGCAAGTTGGAAAGTTTTTTTTTTTTTTTTAACCTGCTTACACAATAATTAGATAGACTAACAGATTTGGCAACAGAAAGCTGCGCTGTATATGCCTGAGGGGAAACTATAGAAACACTCCTTACAAATAACATTTCCTGCTTAGGCCTTGCCATTCACCATCCACGAAGAAAAGTGGACAAACCATATTCTAGCAGAGGATAAACGCCTTCTCTAGAGGCAAACTGTTCAACTGCCTAGGTGGAAGTAACAGTCAAAAAAAATATTGAGCACCTTCACTTAATCATTTTCTCGTTAATTTTGTGAATATGATGGCCTTGACTCCATGTTAAGTGCTAGAGGTACACAACTGAGTAAGTACAGCTCCTGCCTTCAAGGAGCTCTCAGTCTGGTGGAAAAAAAAAGTGGTCAAATAAGCAGAAAACTACCAAACATGTCAGGGAGCTCTAAGCAGTATTGTATTTCCATTGTGGCTTTAGCTAACTCCTGCAAAGAATCCCTCAAGCATCCAGCCCATGGCTAACATAAAGGGGTTTATGAAATCCATTATGAATATAAAACCCTGTTGTTAGGTTAGGTGCTGCCGAGTTGATTTCAGCTGTTATAACCTCGTGTGACAGAGCAGAACTGCCCCATAGGGTTGTCTAGACAGGGCTCTTTATGGGGAACCCTGGTGCCGCAGCGATTACGTTCTTTTAGTACCAAGAGACATGGTAGCATGAGATTTTGTGTCTAAATTTGTTTTTAAAGTTTTGTTTTCATTATAAAAGTAAACCAAAACTAAATCCATTGCCTTCAAGTCGATTCCAACTCAGAGCGACCCTGTAGGACAAAGTAGAACTGCCCCATAGGGTTTCCAAGGCTATAATCTTCATGGAAGCAGACTGCCACATCTTTCTCCCACGGAGCTGCTGCAAGTGATGCATACTTACTGCAGAGAGTACCGACAATACCAGAACTCACCAGAGATAACGGACAGGAACAGTTTGGTGTATTCTCTTTCTTCTAAGATGCCATGTACTATAAGATGCATCCTAAATTCAAAGATACAAGAGGGAACAAAAAAAGATTTTAACAAGCACTTGAAGTTGTGAATCTCTGAGAGCAGAAGGCAGAGGGGCACTGAGGTCAGGCTGAGTGAACTGAACAGAAACGGCAGCAAGAAATCAGGCTTGCATGATCAACGGAGGAGTCTATCCATTTTCATAGTGTTTTGTGCTTCTAGATGCTGTATGTTGAGCTAAGAGGGAAACCTTCCAAGAAGCCCTACCTCCTAGAAGATGTTGTCTGCAGTCTTAAAGTTTTATTTAATACCTTATGAGTGGGTTAAAGAATATGATTCTTGCCCTTCAGAAGATTTATTCTCTATTACTTAAGAGAACCTTTGCCTGGAAGGAGATTAATCTCTGGTTTCTGAAATATTGGTCAGCACGTATATATGGGTCCCACATAGACTTAACAGATATGAAAGAGTAGATGACTTTTTTTTTTTCCTTGTCTTACATTTATTTTGTCTACCCAAATCTAAAGGGTCATAAGGAATGAGAACTATTGGAATGTAACCTGCACAGGCCTCCTTGTTTCAGAAACATTAAGGAGGCAGCATGGTATGACATAGGGTTACAGGAAGACTTGTGTTTGGAGACCTAGGTTCTACTCTTAGCCCTACCACTAATTAGAAGTATAATTTTAGATAAATCATGTAACCTCTCTAGACCTCTGTTTCTCATCTCTGATTGCTCTATCAAGTCCTTAACCCACGTCTATAGGTTATTATAAAGATCAAAAGAAATCATAAATATGGAAGAACTTCAAAAAATGTAACACATGCATATGACAAGGTATTATTAACACTTACATTTACTATTGGTCTGTAATACCGCTTCTTAGATTCAGGCAAGAGGAACCCCTGCCCTGGGCCCTCCACTTCAGAAGGGCCTGCAGATCACAAATACATACACATACAAATATATTAAATATCCATCAACGTGTTTCTAGAAGACACGGTCTCAACTCTGCCAAAGCAATGACAGTCTTTGAAGCCATTGAAAGATTGTAGACAATATTTTCTAGATCTGCCCAAAGATGGATAATCTTGATTAAGTACACATCAAATTGGATTAAGTACGCAAGCTGTTCTTTCTTGGTTGACAGTGGAGATACCATTCAAATGCTGTAAGGCAGTTAGATTTAATTTAGACAAGACAGTGAGCTGCACTAGAATAGTCAAGCGAAACAATAGTAGATCCTCAAATAAATAAGGAACCGTGGTCTTTGGTGGAAAATAATTTCGATTTTTTGCTCTCCACAGTTATCTGGTGTGAACTGTTACTTGTCAATAATGTTAGCAAAAGCTTACGAAAACACAACAAACAGGTTTAAGTTTGCTATTCCATTTTTTAAATAATTTAAAAATATTTTTAAATCTTTAGAGGAAATGATTTGTCTAAATAGAAAGATACTATTAATCTATTTGTATATTTGGCATCAACAAGAAAAATGGTGTTCCAATAGATACAAGAAAATTGAAGTTCATATACGAGCCTGTATTTGTAACTATATATTTTTTTTATTATATGTATATATATATATGAGCTTCTCCTTCATAATCATGGGGATATTTTTGTTTCCTTGTTCCAATTTATATATGTGTGTGTATATACATGTACACAATGTATACAATGTGTATATAGTGGTACTGTCTCCTATGAAGAGATACTTGAAAAACTTGAACCTCATATGGTTCTTTTTGTTTTTCTTTATGATATCATTAAAAAAATTGAAAGAAGAACTTAATGATGTATGGCTATAGGTATTGCTTTAGGGGCTAGTGAAAAAAATCACAATATAATTAGAATTTTTCCATATTACTGCAACCCCGTTAAAATGTTTGAACGTTATGTGTAAAATTCATTTCTAAATCTAAGTATTGATTTAGGAAATTTATTGACATTTCCAGTTGCTATTACTTAAGCAGAGTAAAATGTCTCCAGTTCCCTTGAAATTCATCTTGAAAAACATCTAATATTAAAGAATTCTTTTTTGATGTGACAATAGCATTAAGGTTAATTTTTAAGAAGTCCTTTATTTATAGAAATGCCTATTGATATATCCATGATAACATGCTACAATATTTAGGATATGCTTCAACATATTTGGGTAGAGGAGTTGAGAAACATAGATGAAGCAAGATTGGCCAGTAGTTAATAATTTTTAAGCTGGGTGATGGTTACTTACATGGAGGTTCATTATACTCCATATGTGTAAACGTTTGCCATTTTCTAGAATAAAAAGTTAAAAATCTAAGAAGTGCATTGATTCAAGTTTTCTGCTTTGTTATTATTGTCAATAGAACACAAATTATGGGATCATTTGGGTTATAACAATATAATTAGTGATTCTGCTGAAAAAATAGAAAAATAAATGTATGCAATAAATATACAATTTATTAATTTGTGCAGCTTCATCCTATTACTCATCCAAACATCACTGGCCCATCAGCAGAATACTTACTGCACAATAATAATTAAATCCATTCATTTTTGCTGATTAGCTGACTTTCAGTCATACAGAAACCATTGTTTTACACGTAATAAAATTTTGTTATAATAATGGTATATTGGTGCTATGAATTGAATTCTGTCCTCCGGAAAGCTGTGTTGGGATCCTAATCCCATTGGGGAATAGGGTTTTCTTTGTTATGTTAATGAGGATATATCAGGGTAGGGTGTGGCATAAACCTTATCACTTCTGAGTGATATAAAGAGCGGTATAGAGCTCATGCTGCTAACCAAACATCAGCAGTTCGAAGCCACCAGCGACTTCTTGGAAACCCTATGGGGTATTCTGTCCTATAGGGTTGCTATGAATCAGAATCAACTCAACAGTAACAAGTTTATAGACACAGAGACAAGCAAGCACGAATAGGTGGAAGACAGACACTATCTAGTAATAAAGTCCAAGAACTGTCATCTACTAGAAGATGAAATAGACAAGGACCTCTCCCCATAGCTGGTGCCCTGAATTCAGGCTTCCAGCCTCCTAAACTGTGAGAAAATAAATTTCTTTAAAACCACCCACGTGTGGTTATTTCTGTTACAGCAGCAATAGCTAAGATGACTCCCTAAGAAAGGTAGATAGAACAGACTTACTTTATGATTTGTTAGCTTGATTTATAATTTCTAATGATTTAGACCTACCGTGTATAGTCCTCTACTTTTACTCTTGCCCTAGCTACTACAAATGTTAGGGACAGCATGTTGTTCTCAGAATTTCCATTTTATTCTTAATTTAAAAACTGAGAATGCTTGGGTGGGCATCCCTAGAAAAGTACTCTTATTCAACTTACAATTGATAGAACTCAGCTGATGAATTTTAAAATTTGGCATATTTCAGAAAATTTTAGAACATATTTTAGAAAAACAATGTATAATTTTAGGGGACATCAAAAATGGGGCTCAGATATCTGTGAATATTTTACCCAGGGCAGGAACCACATATGTTTATGGTTGTATTGATGCTCAATGCACCTCTCCACCCACCAGTGACCCCCAAAACCATGATCTCCTTAGCAAGAATATGTGAGTCAAGTATGGGAGCAAGTTACAGTCATTCAGAGAAGACCCAAGGAGTGGTTTGAGACAACTGGTCGTCCATATAAAGGATCTTCTTCTGTAGAGGCCACAGAGCTACCCAGCCTCTCGTTTAACACAACATTAACCTCAGGACCACGAGCGGAGAGAGAGAGTTTGAGATTCCTCACATCTTAAATGTGATGAAAACATTTAGCTTCGTATCCCCTCCGCATCCAGTCCCCAAACCAGGAAATGCAAAGCGGTAAGAGGGTTAAAGTAATTAAGTTAGTTTGTTTTGTCTAACCTATCCATACACTCCTGTCCAAAAGTTCTTTTTCTGCTTGAATTAGCTGTATAATAACTCAAATCCCTGCATACAGCAACATTTTCTGACTCTTGAAAAAATTGGTTGTCTTCAGTTATGTACAGAAACATCACGTCCAATTCTAAGACACTTCTGATTGTAAGACTGGCCAAACATATTGTAAAATACCTTTTTTGGAGAAAAAACAAAATGATTGTACAATTAATTTGTTTTAGAAACCTTGAAGTGTGGGGGGGGGGTGTGCTTTAGAATTAAGAAAGTTGTAATTCTTTGAGGAGGCCTTGGGGGATGGTGGGGGCCATGCAGGAAGAGCTGAGTGGCCCTCAGGTATGGTCATAAAAGCATAACACGAAGGCACAGGGACGTAGTGGGAAGGACACCAGGGTAGGAAGAACCCAAACCAAACCAAATTTGTTGCCATTAAGTAGATTCCCACTCACAGCAACCCTACAGGATACAGTAGAAACTGCCCCACAGGGTTTCCAAGGAGCAGCTGGTTGATTTGAACTGCCGACATTTTGGTTAGCAGCCAGAGTTCCCAACCACTGAGCCAAGTGGGAAGAAGGGGACTTGAAAGCAGCCATAAGTCAAGCAGGGACAGGACATAAAGACACTATGGCCCTGAAACCATGGCCCCCTGGACATTTTGTCAAGCCAGATCTGAAACCATTCCCGAAGCCCATTCTTCAGACAAAAATTAGACAAGACTATAAAACCCTGGTGGTGTAGTGATTAAGAGCTACGGCTGCTAACCAAAAGCTCGGCAGTTCGAATCCACCAAGCACTCCTTGGAAACCCCATGGGGCAATTCTAGTCCATCCTATAGGGTCGCTATGAGTTGGAATCGACTCGATGGCAACAGGTTTGGTTTTTTTTTTTTTTTAATAAAAAAAATAATACACGTTCAATCAGATATACGAGCTGAAATGGGCAGCTCCTGACCAAAAGCAGGTTGAGAAGGCAGGAAGGGACAGGAACTGGTCGAATGGACATAGGGAACCCGGGATGGAAAGGGGGAGAGGGCTGTCACATTGTGGGGATTGAGACCAAGGTCACAACACGCATAAAAATTTTCGTATGAGAAATTAACTTGAGTTGTTAAACTTTCACCTAAAACACACACACACACACACACACACAAAAGACACATTACATCTCATCAGGAAATTTGCCAATGGCTGGCTCTACCTTCAAATAACCCCAATTAACCAGAAACCTGTAAAAAGTTATTGAGGTGATGCCTCACTATTTTCCAAATCTAGCTATCAGGCAAAGTACAAGGCCTTTCAGTTAACCCGCTTTGAGAAACAGGACTGAGTGTTTTACTTCTTTGAACATCTTAAATTATGTTTATTTTCATTTTAGTGTAATGTTAAAGCGTTTTAAATTCTATGTGTTAAGAAATACAAAATGATTTGAGAGTAAATACCCGAGGGTATTGTCATTAATTGTTACTGTGTTTACCCAATAATTGGCTCTTTTTCCGTAACGGATGTATCTCTGTTTTAGAATGGAAAAATAAATTAAACAGAAAACAAATTCCCTACATAAAGGTCATATGAGCTGTTTGTAACCAAAGAGGAATGAGGTATTGCAGTAAGTTTACTGAGCACCTGGCATTTAGTACAGGTGGCTTGCTTCACTCTGTAAATGCCAAAAACTAGCATTTGTAGGTCCGAATTATTATAATGGTCACTTTCATGTAATAATCACTGGGAAAAAAACAACAGAAATTGTGACTGCTGTGTGACTTAACAGAAACCCTGGTGGCATAGTGGTTAAGTGCAACGGCTGCTAACCAAAAGGTCAGCAGTTTGGATCTGCCAGGGGCTCCTTGGAAACTCTACGGGGCAGTTCTACTCTGTCCTATAGGGTCGCTATGAGTCAGAATCGACACAACGGCAGTGGGTTTTATGTGACTTGACAGGGAAAACAAATATCCTTTAATGGTCTGAGGATAGGAACAGTGTTTGAAGAAGGAGAAAAAGAAAAAGAGGCATCCTGGACGTGTTTAGCCTTTGTGATTCTTCACTTCAAAGTCCAAGTGGATACAAAATGCTACAAAACATCTTTAACTTGTTTCTGTATTCCTCATTCCCAACTCTTTCTTTCTGGGTGAAGGACAGACAGGTGAGTTGAGAAACACTTTGGTTTTTATGTGTCATTCTCTTTTTTAAGCTTTGGGTAAAAGATACCAGATGATAACCAAAGGAATTCCCTCTTTCATTCATTGAGCTCCAGCTGTGTGTCAGTGGGGCAAGGGGTGGGGAGTTCAGGGTTTGGGGTCAGACAAGTAAACAAATCATTAGGCCATTGTGTTGACTACAGCCAGTGGCGAATTATCCAATAGGTAAAGCGAGCATGGTGCTTACCTCACTTACCAGGTCATCTGTAGTGAACAGTTTCCTGTGGGTTTCACCATGTCAAAGATTAGCGAATAAGCACAAGGAAGTCCATGCTTACCGCATCATCTACCCGTGTCAGGGACTGTAAATTTAAAAAGGATTTGATTTTTTAGGAGGGTGCTGTGGGGTTGGGAGAGAGATAGATATCAGCCACACCTAGAAGCACAGTCTTTGACGTGGTGAAAAAACGTGAAATTCTTCACTACAAAGGATCTAGTAAGCAAGGTAAGTACTGTGCTTACCTTGTCTGTTGGATAACCTGGCTCTGGTTACAGGTGGTTGTTGTTGTGAGCCATTGAGTTGATTCTATTCATTTTGTTGTTGTTGGGTGCCATCCAGTCAATTCTGACTCCTAAAGCTTCCTGCAGTCAGATAGAGGATCTATTCTGACTCATAGCAACCCTATAGGACAGAGTAGAACTACCCCCATAGGGTTTCCAAGGCTGTAAATCTTTACAGAAGCAGACTGCCACGCATTTCTCCTGCAGGGTGGCTGGTGTGTTCCAATAGCCAACCTTTTGGTTAGTAGCCAAGTATTTTAACCCCTGTGCCACCAGGGCTCTTCCGACTCACAGTGACTCTGTATCACCAGGTAGAACTGCTCCTTAGGGTTTCCCAGGCTGCAGTCTTTACAGGAACAGATGGCCAGGTCTTTTCTTCCCCTGGAGCCCGAGTGGCTGGTAGATTCTCACTGCTGACCTTTCCGTTATCAGCCCATCCAGTGTGCTACGAGGGCTCCTTCTGAGTGCAGATAGGGAGTACCAAACTGGATTACTTAAATCAGCCTGTTGTGTGTGTCTTGAGGGCAAGGGGTTGGCAAGGTACAGGATCGGCTTCCTCCGAAGAAAAGACTGAATTTAAAGTCTTAACCAATGAGTAGGAATTAGCCAAATGAAGTGTGTTAAAAAGGAGTGTGGAAGACCCTGCTTGGCAGAAGGGTCAGAATAAAACTGGCAGAAATTGATGATTGATTGGTTAGATTGGAAACCAAAAATCCATTGCCATTTTGAGTCTGACTCATGGCGACCCTATAGGACAAAATAGAACTGCCCCATAGGGTTTCTAAGGAGCTGGCTGGTGGATTCAAACTGTCAACCTTTTGGTTCACAGCTGAGCTCTTAACTACTACACCACCAGGGCTCCGATCAGATAGAGGGAGGGGCAAAAAGAGAAAGGAACCTCGTAGATTGGCAAACAGAGCTGCAAAGGGGCAAGCACTGCAATCAAAATCAGGTTTTGATCAGATCTTCTGTTATTTCTGCTCTGGAGAATGCCCCTCCCCTTCTTAGTTGGACCCTGTTGTCCTGACCTGTGTCACAGCTTCTCACCTAGTTCCAGTAAAGAACACACCAATAACTAACCTCACCTGTCTGAATTTGGCATCTTGTTTCTACTTTCCTCCCTGCTTTTCACCCCTGTGAAGCCCCTTCATTCAAAGCATTTAGCTTCTTGTTAGTACTTACTGATTTTTCTTTGCTAGAAAGAATATAAATACTGGAAATAAGATCTATCTTTGGAGTTCCTAGGTAGTGCAAACAGTTAATGTGCTCAATTGTTAACTGAAAGTTTGGAGGTTAGAGCCCACCCAGAAACACCTCAGAAGGAAGGTCTGGCAATCTACGTCTGAAATATCAACCCTTGAAAACCCTACAGAGCACCGTTCTCTCATATGTGGGGTTACCATGAGTCAGGATTGACTCAATGGCAACTTCTTTGTGTTTTAACAGCTATCTTAGTTTTTGTTGTCTTTTTTTTTTGTTTTGTTTTATGATTTCTAGAGATACAGCCAAGAGCAATGGACCAAAGACCCAGAAAGCCAGTAATAATGATAATTGTTGTTACTGTTAGGTGCCATCGAGTCGGTTCCAACTCATAGCGACCCTATACACGACAGAACAAAACACTGCCCGGTCCTGCACCATCCCCACAACCATTGTTATGCTTGAGCCCATTGTTGCAGTCACTATGTCAGTCCACCTCATTGAAGGTCTTCCTCTTTTCCACCGACCCTGTATTCTGCCAAGCATGATGTCCTTCTCCAAGTCATTCTCTCTAGATATGGATTAGGAAACCCATAATGGAGCTGTTGGCAGCCATCTGGTGATCATGAGGGTTGCTAGCTTTAGGATAAAGTTGACATTGTGGAAGGCAGAGTAAAAAGATGAAAAGAAACTGAGCCCTTAGTGACATGGCTGAGTCCTTAGTGACAGGCTCTAGTGACTGAAACCTGAGAGAAACCAAGTCCTTGATGACACAAACTAACCCTAAACCCTGCCCAAGGAGCCCTAGTGGTTAAGTGGTTAAGCATTCAGCTGCTAACCTAAAGGTCAGCAGTTGGAGCCCACCAGTAGCTCCGTGGGAGAAAGATGTGGCAATCTGTTTGCATAAAAACCATGTAGGGAAACCCCATCCTATATGGTCACTATGAGTTGAAATCGATTTGACGGCAATGGGTTGCCCTGTCTCTGAACTTCCGAGTTTTATGATCCAATACATTTCCTTATTGTTTAAGCCAGTTTGAGTTGTTTTTTTTTTTGCAATACAAATTATTCCGTGCGCTATAGCTACCATTTGCTGAGAGTGTATTATGTGGCAGGCATTGCATGGGCGTTCTACAAAAATTAAGTTTTGCAGCCACATTTTAAGGTTGGAATTAATATCCTCATTTTACCAGAAATGAAACTGATCCTCAGAGAGGTACATTATCCAAGTCAGACCACCAGTTGGTGGCGTAGTCAGGATTTAAACCCTGACTGCAAAATCCAGGTTTCTTCTGTCTCATCATAGCGCCAAGTTATATTATCAAGCAAGGAAGCAGGAAATCTTGGTCAAATTACCAGCTCAGGGTCCACGGCACTGAGGTTGGGATCTTGAGAGGAGCAGACACAGCAAACAGGAAACAAGGTAAAGAACAAAATGTGATCACAACCCAAGCCTTCAAAATCAGGACACTAGAGGTTGGAATCAGAGGAAATAAGGTTCATCTAGGCTCATGAAGTAGGGCTAGAAAGGGATCTCATCAGTGGAGATAGCAAGAATAGCTGGTTGTACTTGTTCACCTGACCTTGGTTTGTAGTTGAACAACCGTGCCCACTTACTTCCCAAAAGGATCCTGACCTGAAGATTAGTAGTCATTATATCTTAAAATTAAAACACCCTCAATTTTGTGTTAAGTATTCATTAAAATAAGCCACATAATGAAGCTGATCTATATCAAGGGGGAGACACATCCTGTGGTAGGGCTTGGTCCTTTAAATGAGGTAAGGACTGGAGAGCTCTATTTCCTTCTTGTCAGGACAAGATGGATCCCAAGCAGTGTTCCCTAAAAAAAAAAAAAAAAAAAAAAAAAAAAACCAGCAAGCTTCTATGCTAAAAGCCATCCATCTTTGATGAGTATCTCTTGTTTACTTTTTAGCTAGGGGTTTTTAACTAGGGCTATTAGAACTCTGGAGGGTGTTTAATCTGTTGAACTGTTTGTTTTTGAAAGTTTGACTCCTTTCATTTATGATTCTAGGTGAATAGTACCTAAGAGGTTTTTGCTTAGGCAAAAAGATCAGTTCCTTAATCTCCATTTCCGTAAGTGAAATTTTCTACAGTCAGAGGCTGTCTTGAACTGGGAGGAGGGAAGCTGTAAGAATGGATTAGGTTAGACTCTTCAGTGTGTTCATATCTCCAAGCCTGGAAATCCACACCATGGCTCCTTCTCCGGCTGTCTACTGAACAAACATATTAATGCTTTCTCAAAATTATATGTAACGGGTGTTCTACTGACCTTAATGATTCACCGTGAATGTGAGACAGAGGCAGGAGCCCCAGAGAACCAAGGTCAGCTGACATGGTTGACACGTTGTATGAGATTTATGACTCTTTGCCCTCTAGAGCAGCATTTGGCCAGTGAACGTCCATCACATGCATGGACAGCGTAGTTTATTTTTGGAAAACAAAACAAATTGAATTTTTTTTTCTCCTTATCTTTTCAGTTTTCACTCTTGTCTTCCGCTCTATCCCCTCATCTTGCAATGGCCTATTTTTTCCGGGGGAGCCATGGAAGCTGAGGGCTTATGCAGTAAGTGCATAAGCTAAGCACATAAGACTATAGGGTGAAAGTCAGGGAAAGGATTGGCTTGGGTCATGTGGGAGGCCTGGACAAGGAGTATTCTGGCACCCCTTCAAATCAATGTTCTTTAAATAGCTGACGGCAGAGAGAGGCTTGTTTTCTAGTCATACAAGATGTATAGTTCTCCATGGTCAAAATGAATTCATTATATGCACTGAACATAATAACATTTTCATGTATTTGGAGTTGTCTTTCATTTCATGCTTCTTCCACCACTTATAAATTGAATAGTTAGTCACTCACTCACCAAGCACACAGGTAAATAACAGCTGCAAAATCTTGTTTGAAATATATTTACAAGCCCCCCCCCACCCCCCTCCAGTTTTAATGTCGTAAAAGTGTTTCTAACTTTTTGGAAGTTCTTGTTCTTGCTTCATTTTTCTTTGGGGAATTTCTGAGATAGACAACCTCTTGTAAGACATACTCATGGCTTTAAAAGGTAGAAAATAACCATCTGTCCCTGAAAACAGTGTTAGACATTTAGAGAAATCCAAACTCAGGTCCTACCCCCACCTCTTCTCCCTCCCGGCTTCCCTGAAACAGTGTGCACACCTGTATCCACAGCCCAGTGGGAACCCAGCGCCATTTTACTAACATGCAGGCAAATGCCCAAACTCAAAGTGAAGCTTGAGTCAAGGCTGGGTTGGAGGCCGGGAGGCATGAGTGAAACCTCTTGCTTTTCCAATTCCAAATCTAAATCTTGGAGAGTATGCCAGGAGGGAGAAGAGTGAGAATGAGGATTAGAACCAGACTCATGAATTGAGGTCTTAATAGCTGAGCATAAGTCCATTTACCTAATCAGGTGCCAGGATGAGGTTGGCCTGACAGACCCACAGAGTTGGGAAGAGGGAGAGGAGGAGGATTAGGTCCCCTTATCAGAGGTGGGGTGGTCCCCCCCGCCCCCCCCCCCGCCATCCCTTTAATTTTCTTACTACAGAGGGAGAAAATGTGCCCAACAGTCTGTTACTCCTAGGCATAGGAAATAGAAAAACATTCAGGCCTATAGGGTCCCGGGGTAGTATAAATAGTTAAACATTTGACTACTAACCAAAAGGTTGACGGTTCAAACCCACCCAGAGGTGCCTCAGAAGACTGGCCTGAAGATCACAGCCTTGAAAACCCCATGGAGCACTTCTACTCTGCATACATGGGGCCAGCGTGAGTCAGAATCAACTTGATGGCAACTAAGAACAGCAACAAGAAGGCCTTCGGGAAACTAAAGAGACCACTCTCTACTGAAGTGTCTCCAGGAGCTAATAAGAGGGTAGACAGAAGGGCAGAAGCTTGGGTGGAAGTTTCCTCCTTTACCAGCTCTGGCAGGATGCAAAGAGAAAGACTGAGCCACCCCCACCCCCACCCTACAGCCCCATTATTTTCTCTTAAATAACGAGGCTTAATAATCAAACCTTTGTTCAGCCAGGGCTGTCCAACTAGGCTGCCCCTCTTGGAGGAGGTCAGCAGGTCCCTTAGTTCCTACCACTGCTCCTCACTACAACTTCCTCAGACCAACAGGATGCATGGTTCAGCTGTTGCTCCCAAAATTTTCTGTAATGAGTCAGAATGGGTCCTTGATCAGTTTAACTTCAAGGTCACATTGCACCCTAGGCTAAATATCCACTCCCTAGTCTATTTCCCATCTAAAATCATACTTAGTCATATTATCCAAAATTGGTCAACAGAGATTACTTTTAAAAATTCAAATAAAACAACAAAGAATTGCAGAGCATTGAACAATAGAAGCCGTTCCCATTATTAAATTCTCAGAGAAATTAAAGTCCAAAACTAATTCCCCTTCCTATTGTAAACTGAACTCCAAAGACCTTAAAGTCCAGAATACTCTCCGCCCTAATACCCTGAACGTTGCCCCATAAGCCCACTTCCTTTAGCTTTCAAATTTTCCGGTCCTGGAGTAACTTGTGACGCTCCACGCATCTCTTTCTCTGCTGCAAGGGACTAAGTCGCTACTGTTCCCTTTCTTTGTTTCCATTTTTTTTTTTTTTTATTGAGGTCAAAATATAAACACCAAAACATTTGCCAGTACAACTTCCGCATTTACAATTTAATGATATTGATCACATTTTTCATGTTGTGCCCACCATTATCACTAGCCTTTTCCAAAAAGGAAACCCTGGTGGTATAGTGGTTAAGTACTACAGCTGCTAGCCAAGAGGCTTGCAGTTTGAATCCGCCGGGCACTCCTTGGAAACTCTATGGGGCAGTTCTACTCTGTCCTATAAGGTCGCTATGAGTTGGAATTGATTCGATGGCAGTGGGTTTGGTTTTTTGTGGTTTTTCTCCAAAATATTCCACCATCATTAACATAAACTCAATGCCCCCCAAACATAAAGCCCCCCATCTCTCTCCCTCCCCCGTCACCATTAATAATCTTTGCTTTCTATATATTTGCTTATTTCACATAAGTGAGATCATACAGTATTTGTCTCTTCGCGACTGATTTATTTCAAGCGGCATAATATTTTCAAGGCTTATCCATGCCGCGCCATGCATCAGAGCTTCATTCCTCTTCACGGCTACGTAACATTCCCTTGTATGTGTAAAACCGCATTTTGCTTATCCATTCATCTGTTCGTGGACATTTCTGTTGCTTCTACCTTTCGGCTATTGTGAAAAGTGATGCAATAAACATTGGTGCACAGGTTTGTTCTGTTGCTTATCATTCCACTACTCCTTTCAAGCAGGCCCAGGTTATTTCCTAAATTTTAACCTGCTACTTAAAAAAAAAAAAAAGACCACACCCATTGCAGTCCATTCCAACTCAGAGTAACCCTATGGGACAGAGTAGGACTGCCCCATAGGGGTTCCAAGGAGCGCCCGGTGGATTCAAACCTCCAACCTTTTGGTTAGCAGCTGTAGCACTTAACCACTGTGCCGCCAGGGTTTCCAACCTGCTACTTAGGTGGGTCCAATTCTTCGTCTAACACAGATAAACTTCCAACAGCTGCCTTTTTTTCCCTTTTTTGTTTTTTTATTATTATTTTTCCCCCTTGGCTCACGCATTTGTTTCCTGACTTACTCCTCAGACTCTCTCTTAAAGGGCTCCTATCATGAAAGAATGTTAGCGTGTTCTGCTTCTACCACAACACGCTCAGTTCACATATCGCCCGAGTGGAGAAATTCTGTGCAGAAGGGCCTCCTCCCTTCAGCTTCAGTCCCTGCTTGGTCACCTGTTACTGTTCTGACTCTCCTTCGGTGCCAGTTGTATTCCCTGTGTCTTAAAAAAAAAAAAAAAAGTTTAATGCCATTCATTTTCCAGGCATATTTCCATATAACAAGAATCATACCTGCTTCCCCACCTAAAATGTCTGTGTAATCTGGAAATAAATAAGGCCTGAAATCATATCCACACAACCACAAACAGTAATATAATACTGCTGTTTTCTGAGCCCTTATTATGCACCAAGCACTGGCCTAAGCATTTTATAGGTATTAATTTACTAAACCTTCACAACAATCGCACAACAGGAGTACTATTACTACCTCCATTTTACAAATGCAGAAACCAAAGCACAGAGAGGTTAAGTAATTTGTCCAAGGTCACACAGCCAATAACTGGCAGAGCCCCTTCTTGGTCTTCCACTCTCATATCTGCCTACACTTCTATTACCTACCAGTTCTTCCATAATATAACATGCTTCTATTATTTTGACATGGTCTTCTTTCAATGCTTAGAAATTGGGTTCTGTTTTTAAAATGTAAAAATAAGGATTTACGACTATCACAGCCCATCCTGCATCGTAAACATAACTAATTTCTTTTAATAGGGTTATGCCTGTACGATTCCACAGGGAAAGGTATTAATTAGAGTTAGATTCTGTAATTCCTGAAAGATAACCTCTATTATGAGCATCAATGGACTGTGTGCTTACCAGGCTTTTCCACGTATACATTAAATTTAAATCCTTAGTTCCCAGTTAATTTTTACTACCTAACTGATAAAATATTATCTGAGCATGCACTAAAGAATACATTTTTGAAGCTTAGGGAGATTAGTCATTCATACTGTAACAAGGATATTTTAAACAGAGCCAGTTATTCCTTCAGGAAAACCATATTCAGATCAAACTAATTTCCTAAATGATATAAAAGGAGTGAGCAGCTTTGAGGTGTCTTATGTAACTGAGTGCTGACGGCTTGGGACTAGGTGATGGAATGACAGAGGAAAGGGAAGCGGAATCTTTGAAATGGTAAAAATTATAATTTAAAAATCATGGTAAATATCACCTGCCAGGTATTAAAATGATTAAAGAGCTTATTTTTTTTTCCACACTCCTATTGTGATAGGTTTTATAAACAAATAGTTTGAAGTACACTAACCTGTTAAGCACCAGTAATTAGTTGAGAAAAACAAACATTTGTGACGTTCTTAAAGCGAGAGTAAACCCTGAGGGAATTCGATCCTCTGAAATTATGCTAAGTACACACTAAAATAATTCTGGGAGTCTCCTAGCCCAAACTGAAAAACAAAACAAAAAACTTTTAGATTTTTTTCCCTGTCTTTCTATCACGATAACTTCTATGACAGCTAACCGCCTGCATTATCGGCCAACAACATAGGTGGACCTGGCGATGAAGCCCTCTGCAACATTTTGGGTTTCAGCCAGAAGAATTAAGAGTCTATAATACCCGTGAATGGAAAGGGTACTGGACTGGCTGGCAGTAGCTTTGCTGCTAACTAGTTCTGAAATTTGGCTTTTCTCACCTCACCTCTTTGGACTTTAGTTTCCCAATTTGTCAAATCAGAAACGACTGATAATCTCCAAGGCCCATCCTAACAACTCCTAAATTTCACACTTCTGAATTGAGATGGCTTTGAACACTTCTGTGCAAAGGAGACTTTGACATTTAATCCCATGAAATAAACTAAAAATATGTGGAAGCCAGTGGTATGAGGATAGGGTAATATTTTTTAATACCTCTGAATAGATTTTCCATCACTGTTAGTTTCTCTCTTGTACCCCATCTGCCATCAAGACTCCGAGGAAGGAAGTAGACCAAATGTATTCTCAAGAACCAAGAGAATACAGTACATAAGGAAAGTTCCTGACAGGAAAAACCCGGGACATAGGAGAAGGGGGAAAACCCACCCTTTCTAGCCCTAGGGGAGCCCTGGTGGTCCAGCAGTTAAGAGGTCGGCTGCTATCCAAAAGGTCAGCAGTTTGAATCCACCAGCCACTCCTTGGAAACTCTTCGGGCAGTTCTACTTGGTCCTATAGGGCTGCTAGGAGTTGGAATCGGCTCGATGGCATTGAGGTTTTGTTGGTGGTGGTGGTGGTACAGCCTTAGGGGATGACGGAAAAAAGAAAAGGGGACAAGGAAGAGGTGGAGAAAGGAAATCATATCCAATGTGCTTCTTTCCCTGGAGTATTCAGAGACATGGTGAAATGCAAGAAAAATGGGGATAGAGGTTTCCTTCCCTAGGCATGCCTGCGAGAGGCTGAGACCCCTTGAAGTTCTTCTTTCAGCTTGACAGCAAGTTCCATACAATGTAGGAAGAACAGTGCAAACTGGTGCCTGGAGGTGGCTCAGCAGACAAGCCGGAAGTAAGGCTCCTGGCTCATCAAGGCCTACTTGTGGTATTCAGGGAATCGAGAAATGCCCATGTGTCTCAGTGAGAAGACAGAGAGGCACGGAGAGGATCAGTGGACCTGCAGAGACCTGGGGTCAGCACAAAGATGTTGCAGTGTGCGGGGCAAGTGGCTAAAGTTATGGACTTGAGCAAAAGGAACTAGCATGATACCTCAAAAGGACAGAAATGGCCAGTTTTACCTCTGAGGCTAGCGATCTTGCTATGGAACACACCAGCCACTAGATATCAAAGAACAAGACAGACACACAAGCCTGTGTGGCTCAGTGGCCCTCCTTTGATGTCATGTAAGCCTCCTCATCCCTCAAAGACACTACCAGCCCATTAGTCACTGTGTGAGTTTAAAAAAAGGCATACCCTTTCTCAAGAAATGTTACTTCCATCTTTCAGAAAATTGTCATAATATACTGATTTTGCTAAAACAAGGCATCTTAGCACCGCATGCCAGAGATTCATCATAGCAAGTTTAGAAATCTAGGATGCTGAAGATGTGAAAGACACCCACGTAGAATGAGCAGTATCACTGCTGATGTCAGATGGATCTTGGCTAAAGGCAGAGAATACCCGAAAGATGTTTACCTGTGTCTTATTGACTATGCAAAGGCATTTGACTGTGCAGATCATAACAAATTATGGATAACATTGCAAAGAATGGGAATTCCAGAACAGTAAATTGTGCTCATGAGGAACCTGTACATAGACCAAGAGGCAGTCATTCGAACAGAAGTGGTTTAAAATCAGGAAAGGTGTGTGTCAGGCTTGTATCCTTTCACCATACTTATTCAATCTGTACGCTGAGCAGATAATCCAAGAAGTTGGACTATATGAAGAAGAACGGGGCATCAGGATTAGAGGAAGACTCATTAAAAACTTGCAATACGCAGATGACACAACCTAGCTTACTGAAAGAGAAGAGGATTTGAAGCACTTATTGATAAAGATCCAAGACTACAGCCTTCAGTATGGATTACACCTCAGCATAAAGAAAACAAAAATCCTCACAACTGGACCAATAAACAACATCATGATAAACGGAGAAAATATTGAAGTTGTCAAGGATTTCGTTTTACCTGGATCCACAATCAATGCCCATGGAAGCCACAGTCCAGAAATCAAACGACGTATTCCAACGTGCAAATCTGCTGCAAAAGACCTCTTTAAAGTGTTGAAAATCAAAGACATCACTTTGAAGACAAAGGTGCATCTGAACCAACCCAGGATATTTTCTATGGCTTCCTATGCATGCAACACAGGAATGGACAATGAATAAGAAGACCAAGGAAGAATTGAATCATGGTATTGAATATTGAATATACCATGGACTACCAGAAGAGAGAACAAATCTATCTTGGAACAAGTACAGCCAGAATGCTCCTTAGAAGCGATGATGATGATGTATTTTGGACATGTCAGCAGGAGGGATCAGTTCCTGGAGAAGTACACCATGCTTGGTAAAGCAGAGGTTCGGCAAAAAAGATGAAGACCCTCAATGAGACGGATTGACACAGTGGCTGCATCAATGGGCTCAAACATAGTAACCATTGTGGGAATGGCACAGAACCGGGCAGTGTTTTGTTCTATTGAGCGTGGGACCACTATGAGTTGGAACCTACTCTACAGCACCTCTTTTTCACTGACACTCTACTTTACCAACCATGATGTGCTTCTCCAGGGACTGGTCCCTCCTAAAAACATGTGCAAAGTATGTGAGACTAAGTTTTGCCATCCTCACTTCTAAGGAGTATTCTGGCTATACTTCTTTTTTCTTTTTATTTACTGTGAAAGTTTACAAATCAAGTCAGCCTCTCATATGAAAAGCCATACCCACCCCACCGGGCATACCCAGCTGCTCTCCCCCTAATGAGACAGCACATTCCTCCTCTCCACCTTGTATGCCCTGTGTCCATTCAGCCAGCTCCTGTCCCCCTCTTCCTTCTCATTTCGTCACCAGACAGGAGTCACCCACATAGTCTCATGTGTCTACTTCAGCCACGAAGTTCACTCCTGACCAGCACCGACCCTGTAGAGTTGGTTTTGGGAATGGTTCCAATCTTGGGTTATCAAAGGGTCTGGGGACCATGACTGTCAGAGTCCCTGTGATCTCATTCAGGCCATTAAGCATGGTCTTTTCAAGAGAATTTAAGATCCGCATCCCACTGTTCTCCAGCTCTATCAGGGATTCTGTTGTGTTCTCCGTCAGGGCAGTGTCTGGATGCACTTCTTGCAAGACAGGTTTGTTTGTTCTTCTGGTAGTCCGTGGTATATTCAATACTCTTTGCCAATACCATAATTCAAAGGCATCAATTCTTCAGTCTTCCTTATTCATTGTTCAGCTTTTCCATGTTTATGGGAAAAAAAAAAACAAAACAAAAACCCAAACTTGCCGTCAAGTCGATCCCAACTCATAGTGATCCTATAGGACAGGGTAGAACTGCCCCATACAGTTTCCAAGGAGCACCTGGTGGATTTGAACCATCCATATTTCGGTTAGTAGCTGTAGCACTTAACCAGTATGCCACCAGGGTTTCCAGTGCATACGAGCCTATTGAAAATACCATGGCTTGGGTAGGACACATCTTAGTCCTCAAAGTGACGCTTTAAAGAGGCCTTTTGCAGCAGATTTTCCCAATGCGATACGTCGTCATTTGATTTCTTGAGTGCGATTTCCATGGGCATTGATGTGGATCCAAGTAAAATGAAATTCTTGACAGGTTCAATCTTTTCTGTTTGTCATTATGTTGCTTATTGGTCCAGCTGTGAGGATTTTTGTTTTCTTTATGTTGAGGTGTAATCCATACCAAAGGCTGCAGTCTTTGATCTTCAGCAGTCAATGCTTCAAGTCCTCTTTGCTTTCAGGGACCATAAATATTCAGAGTTTTTCAGTTGTTTTATAACAGCCCCCCTCCTCAAGTAATTTTTTTGAAGAGGAAAACTTAGATCTAAGTTTCTCCGTTATCTGGACCAAAGAGAGATCGTCTCAATCTCATAAAGCTTTTTCTAATTGAAAAGGATTAGGAAATCCAAAATAAGTTCTTCCTTAAAAGAAAAAAATTGAAATCTAGAAAGGCAAAGTAATTTTCCTATCACGTATCAGATCAGGGACTCAAACACACTACACAATACTGGCTCACCTCTCCCCCTGCACCTTTCCCCTTCCCCAAATACAGAGGTCTCTCCCTCTCAGGGTAATTTATCATTTATCTTTACAATTATCTATGTCAAAGCCAGGCAACGACTGATCAAACTCAAATGAGAGAGAAATCACTCAAAGGTCTGAAAATTATAGAAGTTGGTAAACTTTCCACATACAAAAAAATTATAAACAAAGGAGTGGGGGGAGAATTGAGAAAATATATTTTTAGTCATTACAACAGCTAGGGGGGAGATTCCTTAGCCCCCCTTGGGGAGAGATTACGCTGAAGGGACCAGATACAGATACAAAAGATAATTCCTCTTGGGGGTTTTTCTTTGAGTTTGCGGGGTCTAAAAAAAATTTTTTTAAGTCATATAATCACAACCTTAACACATTTACTTCACCCCAGTTTTTTTCAAGCATTATATAAACCACTTCTCCGAGAAGCAAACTGACCAAAGGTCTATTGCATATTGACCAAAAACCCTTTTAAACACTTGGATGACTTCTCTTAGACTACGATTAGGAACCGAGTCCAAACTTGGATCACAAGTTTACACCTCAGTAAAATAGATCTCCAAGGTTTGCAAATACCCTCAGCTTGGCTAAAGGGTACAAAATCTCTAGCGCTCCCTACAGGTCAGACTTTGAACCTACCTGCCACCAAAAAAAAAAAAAAAACCCAAACCATTGCGGTGGAGTGGCATTCCTACTCATAGCGATCCTACAGGACAGAGCAGAACCGCCCCACAGAGCTTCCAAGGCTGTAAATCTTCACGGAAGCAGACCTCCACATCTTTTTCCCACAGAACAGCTCGTGGGTTCCGACCGCTGACGTTTTGGTACCTACCACCCCCCCCCGCCCCCCCCCCCCCAAAAACCCCACTGTTGTGGAGTGGATTCCAACTCATAGCGACCGTACTGGACAGAGTAGAACCGCCCCATAGGGTTCCCAGGGCTATAAATCTTCACTCTTCCTGCCGCGTTCCTACCACAGAAAACCCGAAATACCGACGATCGACTCCTCGTTTCACTTTTCTTTTCTTAAAAATCGGGTGACGGTGGCCAAGAAAGGGCTGAAAAAGCGAACCGATGGATTAATCACTTCTCCCCATTACATCAGCAGCCCCCGCCCTTTCCTCCGAGCACCTCCTCCTTCAGAATCGTCGCTACGCACCAGCGCTCCCTTCGCCCACCCCCCGCTCTATTATATGCCCCGATACCTCCCCATTATCACCCGCCCCGCCACACTCCCCCTTTCCTCCTTCCCCCTCCTCGACCCGGAGGGAGGAAACCCGAGAGAGGAAACAGGGCGTTGAAGGAAGGGCCTTGGCGATAAGAACGGAGGCCTCATTGGCCGGCCGGCTGCACGGGCGCCTCCCGTTGGCTGCTCGGCCGGAATCCCCGCCCCTCCACTTCCCCGCCCCTCCCCCTCCCCCGCCGCCCTCCCCCGCGCCCCCGGCCAGCCCCGCGGCGGGGAGGGACCGACTGGGCCAGTGGAGGCTCCGGCAGTGTCAATGGCTCCTCCTGCCACGGAGCAGCAGCCGAAGCCGCGGCGACGGGGCTGAGGAGGAGGAGGAGGAGGAGGAGGAAAGGCTCCTTTAAGGAGGAGGAACGACGACGCCTCTTTTTCTCCGTATCTCCTCCCTTCACACTCATTTCCCCTTCGCCGAGGAGAGCAGGGGGAGGAGAGAGAAGAGACCGAAGAGAGAGAGAAAATTCCTCACAGAAATCTCTTTCAGGGGGTGTGGGGGGAGGAAGAGAGGAAAAAAGCGCCGGGCGCCCCTGCTCCCTCCCTCCCTCCCTCCTCTCCCTCCTTCTCCCTTCCTCGCCCGCCCGCCCGCCCACTCCCCCGCCGCCGGAGACGCCGCTCGGGAGTCGGCGGGCCCGGGGTCTGTCTCCTCAGCCGCCGTCGCCGCGCTTCGCCTCGGGAGCCCCAGGCGGGCGGACGCCCTTTCTTTCTTTCTCTCGCTCGGCCCGTCTCTCTGCCGCCGTCCCTCGCGGCCGCCCCGCCCGGCGGCCTCGGCCTTCCCCGCGCGTCAGGCCCGCCCGCCCGCCGCCCGCCCGCCCGCCCGCCGGCCTCGCTCGGTCCCCGTGTCTCTCGGCGGCCTCTCTCCGGACTCGGGGTCTCGCTCGCCCTCCGCCCGCGCCGTCCCCCTCCCCGGTCCCCTTCCTTCCTCCCCTCCCCGCCCCTGCCCCTGCCCCGAGCTCGCTGCGCGTGTGTGTGTGTGTCCCTCCGCCAACGCCGCCACCTCAGCCCGGCAAATGAACTCCGTCCGAGCCGCCAACCGGAGACCCAGGCGAGTGTCGCGGCCGCGCCCGGTGCAGCAACAGCAGCAGCAGCCCCCGCAGCAGCCGCCGCCGCAGCCGCCCCAGCAGCAGCCGCCGCAGCAGCCCCCGCCGCCGCCGCAGCAGCAGCCGCCGCCGCCGCCACCGCCGCCTCCGCCGCTGCCTCAGGAGCGGAACAACGCCGGCGAGCGGGGTAAGGCCGCGCTGGCTCCCGGCCGCCCGCCCGCCCGCCGCCGCCGCCTCGGGCTCCCCGCAGGCCGGGCACCGGGCGGGCAGGCACCGGGCACCGGGCACCGGGCGGGGAGTCCCGGGGCGGGCACCGGGCACCGGGCGGGGAGTCCCGGGGCAGGCACTGGGCACCGGGCACCGGGCGGGGGCGGCCTGCGCGCCCCGGGGTGGGAGACCGAGGCTGAGCGCGGGCGGCTCCCCGGTGCCGCAGTGTCAGCCCGGGCCGGGCCCCGGCCGCCAGGAAAAGCCGCGGCTTCTCCGCTCGGCCGGGCTCACGCTCAGGCCGCGCTTTGTTTGGTTTCGGGGGGCCCGGCACCCTCCGCCCCCACCCATCCCTGTGGCTTCTGGGCTCGCTCCCGGACCCCGCGGGAGCCTGTGGGCGGCTGGGGGGCAAGCGGAGGGGGGACTTCCCCCTTTTCTGGCGCCTTCCCCGGCTTCGTCTCCCCCTGCTCAGGGAGGGTGGGGAACGGCCGGGGGGACCGGCGGTGGGCTTGGCCGGGGCACTTGTTTTCCCCCTTGGCTCTGTGCTCGCCGCCCCCCTTCCCGTGGAGGAGGGGACGGGGATCCGAGTGGTCCGTGCTGTTGGCCGGGAACTTGTTTCCCCGACCCCCCCTCCCGAGTCACGGGGCAGGGGGGCAGCGACTCCCCTCCCGGCCCCACAGTGTTTGCTGCGCAGTTTGCCCGTAGTTCCAGAACCCCTGGGAAGGACCCGTTAAATCCAGACCTTCCGATAAATAAATAGAGAGCCCATCGGCCATTTCCAGCCCCCTCCCTCGCGTGCTGTGCAGTTACCCTTCCGCGCTGGCGGCACCCCTCTCGCCGTCCTCCCCAGCGACCCCCCAAGCCCCGGTGCTGCCCTCCACGTCTCCTGGTGGGCTTTGAACGCCCCTTCCTTAGAATGGGCCCCTGGGAGTGTGTGTGTGCGCGTGCGCGCCTGTGTTTGTGTGTGTGTGTGTGTGTGTGTGTGTGTGTGTGTGCGCGTGTGCGTGCGCGCGCGGTGTCCAAGGCCTAGTGAAATGTGTCATTTGGACCCAACTGTGCAGCACTGTCTGGTAACCACCATTGTCTACGGGCTGAGGCTCCCCGGGGTTGGATTGCTGCTTTAGCGAAAATCATGTTCAGTTCTACTTGGAAGATGTGGGTATCTGGGGGGGGGGGGGTTAGGAGGTGGGGGTGTTGCTCTTTGGTCTCCAAACGTAACTGTTCTCTTTATTAATTAGCTGCTCCCGGCGGGGGTGGGGGTCACTACCATATTTATGTGTACGGTTGTTGTTTGAAGGAGAAGGGGAATTGTTCGGAGACATTTTGCTTGTTTTAGTTGTCTGGTTAAGGTGAAATTTTACATGCGTTGGTTGTCACACCTTTGACGAAAGGGGTTGTGATTAAATGCCTTTTAAAAATTGTACCTTTCTTTAAACACTGTTTCATTGTTGTGCTTGACCAAAATATTTAACAAATGAAGGAGGGCGATGTTAATCAGAGAGATAGTTTAAAGGGTCTTCAGTAGTCACTGTTAGCGTCCTTGAGAAAGCAGTTTGCTGTCTGTTGCTTGAAAGAATGTGATATTTCGAGCCATTTGGGGGTCTTGTGCAACGTAATTGGTAAATGTGTTTTAATGATTCTTTGATACATTTACCTTTTTTTTTGTAAATTCGAAAATATTGTAGTTTCATCGTTTACTTTAATATGTGCATATCAAGGTTCTCTTGAATTCCATTCAAATAATATTCAAGTATCATTCAAGAATTGGCACTATATGTAAGAGAAGTGACAAAAAAATTTTGAGGAAACAATGACGCTGGGTTGAAATCCTAGCGTTTAATATTAAGGATTCTCTTGCTAGAAGTAGGGTTTTTTCAAGATGTACTGACTTGTTAATGACATTAGCGCTGAGTCAAAAGGTTTCAGCTGAACTTAATTTAGTCCCTTTGTGTATTTTTAAATGTTTATTCTGAATCTCCATTTTATGATTTGTGTGTAATTTCCAACTTAATTGAGGTAATTTTATCTTGGACACTTTTCTTCAATTGTTCAAAATTATTAGCTACCAAAGTCTTTTTCCATTTGAAGTAAAGTGATAAAATGACTTGGTTGTTGGCAGTCACGTGTGAGAGTGTCAGTTTTCTTTTCATTGATGTTCATAAACTGACTGACAAAGATGTTCAGGATTCAGAATTTCAGTATGTAGCTAACGAAATGGTAAACCAGATTCACTGTAGAATGGTTGCTTTGCTGCAACTAGTAGAAACTCTTCTGGAGACTGTGTTGGCACCGAGGGGAAAAGAACTTGCTGATTAGCCTTCAGGGAAAATAGTATGGGTCTTTTAGAGAGCAAATAAATGCCTCGAAATGAGTAAAACATTAAGACAAATTAAAAGACTAATAAAGATTTTGCCGGCTTTACGTAAAAATATCATTCCTGAAACGTTGGCATGTTGATTACTTTTTAAAAGTGTACCATTAACATAATTACCAGAAGTGAGCCAAGAAGAATGCCCTTTATTTTAGAAGTTTTATGGTGCATACCCAGTGTCAACATTTTTAGTTTGGAAAAGAGAGGTTTTGTTGTTTTATTTTTTAAGAATATGCCAGGTTTTACGATTTTGACAGAGTCATTAAGAAACTACCAATAGCTGACACATTTTTTTTTTTTTTAAACTTTTTACCAATGTGATGGATCTGTAACTCTTGCAGGAGAGTCTTGGATAGTCACATAATAGTGGATCAGACCACTTGCTGGGTTAGGGAATCGAAGTGAGACTCACTTGAGTTTGTTCAGTCTGTATATAAAACCAGTTATTTTTTTTTTTTCATATAAAGGGCGGACTTTAGACTTTTTAGTGGTGGAAAAATAGTTACAAGATAGTATTTTTTCAAGCAGAAATTCTGTCAGAGCTGCTTTTTGGTTACCTCCTCGCCCAGAGATTGTTTACTCACTGTCACTGAGTTGATTCCGACTCATAGCTACCATTTAGGACGGAATATAACTGCCCCATAGGGTTTCCAAGGCTGTAAACTGCCACATCTTGCTCCCATGGAGCGGCTGGTGGGTTCGAACCACTGGCTTTCCGATTGGCAGCCAAGTGCTTAACCACTGCACCACCCCAGGGCTCCTTAAAGGTTGTTTAATAATTGGTATCAAAACTTATTTGACATATATAAAGGTGGGGGGTTGGGTGCTGTCAAGTCAGTTTCAACTCAGAGTGAACTCTTGTGACAGTAGAACTGCCCGTAGGGTTTTCTAAGTGTAACCTTTACTGGAGTGCATCGCCAGGTCTTTTGATTAGCAGACAAGTGCTTAGCCATTGTGCAACCAGTTGTATATATATATATGTACATGTGCATGTACATGACATACAGAGAGAGAGAGCTCCTTGTGGAGCTCAGTTCTAATCTTAAATACGTGGGGTCATCATAAGTTGGAATTGACTCGAAGGCGACAAGTTAGGTTTGGAATTGGTGTATATATACATATATATATATCTTTTAGATGTAATGGCAGATATTTGAAGAAAAAAGAAACTGAACCTTAACAGCGTATAGAGTGAAATCTTGTGAGAATGCTTCGGAGACTTACATGGAGGAGGATTTCTTACCCCCGACGTAGGAAGCTATTGACCTGGGTGTTCCATGCAATGTTGTCTTCATTTATGTTATCTGAAATGGCCACTGTTTTAGGACTGAATACTGTGAGTCAGAATCGACTCCTCAGCATCGAGTTTGGTTTTTGTTTTGTTTTTACTCATCATTAGCCTTTTCAGTCTTTTAATTTAAATTCCTAAGTTTGGGATCTCACATACCACTTTGAGTTAATAGAAAGTAACTTGTGTTTCACATAGGGAAAATTTGATAATATATTCCATGACTTAATGAAACTGAAAGTAGTGTGGGGATGGATTTTTGATGTTTGTTTTGTTTAAAAATCCTAAAAGGATTTAGTTTTTGCAACCTGTTCTGCTGAATTCATCTTCTTTGACGTGGAAATCTATCTGGTAGTCTTTTTCTAAGAGAAATGTGAGAAAACGCTTACAGGTCTACAGAAGTACTGTGTATTCTGGTCAGTAGCTTTTGGTGGTTAAATTTGAATTCTTTGAATAGGTTATAGATGCATGTGATTTAAAATTCAAAAGTCCCCTCCTACTCTTATCTTCCAGCTATCAAATTATACCTGGTATCAGCCACTATTGTTAGTTACTCATTTATTATGTTGTAATTAGTAAAAGATGAAATTTGAGTTCTGAAAATAATATGGAGTTCTTGAAAATAGTTTTTTTTTTTGTTTTAGTTACTGGAAAATAGTCAGGGCTGTTTTGAAGTGCTGAGTTTTTAACTGTAATATCATTTGTAGTTTAGTAAATATGTTGTTCAATGTCCTAGTCAATAATGTAATGTATTAGTGGATCTTACTAGTAATTTCTAGCCTGAAATAATCTTATGGAGTAAAACACAGTCTCTAATCCTACATTTATGGGATAAAAATCTCACCTATGGCTCTTGAATTCTAGGGTTTTGTTTTGTTTTTAATGAACTTATTAGAAGAATTTAGTACGTGTAGTATTACATAAAATATTCCTGATGGAGCCATATAGTTATACTATACAGCAGCAAGGATACTCCTTAGTCTTGTATGCTAATTATACCTTTTCTGTGGACTGTTCTACCTTATGGTGTTTTACCCTCAGGTTCTACCTACTACTTATAGAATAAGGAACCTTTCTTTGTATCCTTTGTAGATGGAGGAGTTCTAGCCAAGGAACATGATATTTTCCTGTTTTAAGAATTAAGTACTGTGAGATTATATTAAAAAGGGGGGGGGGAATAAAAACATACTCTTCCCGTCTAGTAGCTAAACCTTAAAAAACATTAGGAAATACTTACACATTCCACCAGAGCCCTGGTAGCACAGTGGTTAGAAGCTTGGCTGCTAACCAAAAGGTCGGCAGTTTGAATCTACCAGCTGCTCCATGGAAACCGTGTGGGGCAGTTCTGCTCTGTCCTATAGGATCACTGTGAGTTGGACAGCAGTGGGTCTGGTTTTTTTTTTTTTTTTTTAATGCATTCCATCAGAGTAGAGTTGTCACCAACTTTTTTGTGAAGAGAGCCTACTTTTTTATTTTCTGAAAGCTAAGAAATTATTTGAGAGATAGAAATGAGGTAGTATCAATGCTGATGAGTCCTAAAGATGTCTGTATATTGCTTTTCTCTTTTTTATGAGAAGTCTGGTGAGGAAAGTCCAACCAGCTTAGAGACCTACCAGTTAAGGTAAGAACCACTAGTAGTAAATAGATCTTGACCTGTTAGTGAGGACCCCTGAACTTAGATTTGGCAGACAAAGGCTAGTAAACCCATTGCTGTTGAAAATGGGTTTACTTTTTTTTGACGGCAAGTAGAGAGTATTTTCTTAGTTTTTATTTTCCTGTTTGTCTTGATATTGAAAATAGCCAGACTACAATAATAAATTATTTCAACTTGAGGCCTGCTGTCTCTTACTGTTCCCCTGTTTGTCCCTAACTAATAAGTTACTCTTCCTTTGTGCCTGTCTTGCCCCACTTGTATAAGTGTCATTCAGTTTTAGACCTTCCTTTTCACTGATTTATCAGCCCTTTGAATTATATTCTGGTCTTCAAAAAACTCCAGTTAGTATGTGAGATTGTTAACAAGGTACTCCCCAAATAGTAGTCATTGCTCAAGAGGATGAAATTAGGAAGAAGTGAAATATAAAGGATGAGACAGTTGGGTAGTATAATGGAAGAGTTCAGAGTTAGGGCTAGATAACAATAGAACCTCTGAGTCTTACTTCATAAAATGGGGATAACAGTTTCCTTATAGAATAATTGTGAGGATTAGAGATAGTAAAGTATCTAGCACATGGTAGATGCTCAGTATGTGACAGCTCTTTGAAATATAAAAAATAATAATAAAGGGTGGGATCACCTGTATGTAAACTGAAGCAATAAAACATACATAAGTTACTAGTTTCTGGCATACCCCAAAATGTCATCTAGGTGGCTTGGTATAATCTCAGAGAGTCTGGTTTGTAATTGTTAATAAGTAATCTCATATCTAATGAATTGAAATATACTTAAAAGAAAGAATAAGAAAAAGAAGAAATATGGGATGTTTGGAATAAATATTGACTGTTTCTGCTGTGTGCTAGCCTGTTGCAGACCCTCTTTCTTATATTCAAACAAACAAACAAACCGGTTGCCATCAATTCTGACTCATAGTTACCCTGTAGGTTCGAACCCTCAGCCTTTTGGTTAGCAGTTGAGTCCTTAACCACTGCGCCACCAGGGCTCCATTCTTATATACTCTCTTATTTAATTGCCTTACATTGGGCAAATCTACTCCAAAAGACTTCTTTAGAGTGTTGAAAAGCAAAGATGTCACTTTGAGGACTACGATGCCCCTGACCCAAGCCATGGTATTTTCGGTTGCCTCATATGCGTGCAAAAGCTGGACAATGAATAAGAAAGAATGAAGAATTATCAATGCCTTTGAATTATGGTGTTGCCAAGAATGTTGAATTTACCGCGGACTGCCAAAAGAACAAACAAATCTGTCTTGAAAGAAGTACAGCCAGAATGCTCCTCAGGAGCAAGGATGGTGAGACTTCGTCTGTGTGTTCTTTGGACATGTTATCAGGAGAGACCCCTCCCTGGAGAAGGACACCATACTTGTTAAAGTAGAGAGTGAGTGAAAAAGAGGAACACCTTCCACAAGATGGATTGACGCAGTGGCTGCAACAATGGGCTCACACATAGCAATGATTGTGAGGATGGTGCTGGACCAGGCAGTGTTTTGTTCTGTTGTACATAGGGTCACTATGAGTTGGAACCGATTTGATGGCACTAACAACAGCATCTCATTTAATCCTTTTAGCTATTCTGTAAAGTGCATGTTGTTATGCATCTTTACAAATGAGGAAACTGAGGCTTGCAGTCACACAGCAGTGAAGATACATAGTAAGTAGCACAGAAGAAATTCAGAATTGGCTTATATCACCCAGTCTTTCTATAAACAAGGGGAGATACGGAAGTACATTTGTAAATGTCTCCATCACTTGCAAGGGAAGGAGTAACCTAGCCCTTGCAGCAGACCTGTCCCCTGTCCTATTCTGTCTGTCCTTAAGGAGATGAATACATTGGTCTGATGCCACTGATTGTTGAATCATCTGGTTTCACATTTTCTAAGTAACCATCTGCTCATAATTTTACCTCTCATGTAGATTTCTCTCGAAAAGAGACTATACTGATTGGCCAGCATGTTTTTCTAGCATGTTGATGAGATCACTAAGCTCAAAGAAGGGTAGATTTCCCCTGAATTACTCATAAGTTATGAATAAAGGGTGTTAAGTTTTCTAGCTCATGGTTATAGACTGTACTGTTTCAGGAGGGAAAAAATGTGGATTAAATTACCATTAGACTTCAGTAGTAATTTTGACTGGTTAAGGACCAAAGCTTGGTCCCTAACATGTGTAGCTTGGGGTCTTTATATACATTTGGTTAACACAAGAAATGTGCTTAAACTTAATCCTTAGAAAATAGAGAAATGAAACCAACTAACTTCCTTTACATAATTTATTTTAGTTGAAGGCAAATATTTAAAATAGTTCTTTTACTTTGAAAATGAATACATTAATTGCATTTTAAAATTTTAAAACACTCAAAATAAGATACAGTGTTAAAGCAAGTGTAAGTACTGTATGTATACACAAAATCTAATGATTTGGAATATTCTTCGAAGAATATTTTCTTACTCTTCCAATTTCTAGAATTCCAACTGTAAAATGTTTTGCCCTTGTAACTTATGGAAGACTGTGGGGCTATATGTTCAAAAAAGGAGGGGGTAAAAAACCACTCTCCCATATGGTGGCTAAACTTTAAAAAGCATTAAGGAGTACGTCCACATCTCATGAGAGGACAAGTGCCGTTCTCTTTCCCCCCCCCCTTTTTTTTTTTTTGGTGAACAGAGCCTACTCTTCTATTTTCTAAAAGTTTAGAAATTATTTGAGAAATACAAATGGAGTAAGAACCCGTGCTTTAAATTTATTTTCCTGGTAATGATGACTGTCTTAGCTTCACCGTCTTCCCCTAGTCAGCAGCAGCACTCATTTTCCAGATGGCTAAGTTGGGTTGTGGAAAAATCTTTGACTGTTGAAAGTTTTTCCTTAGTATGGAATTAACTGGCCACAATGTGGGTTCAACCTTTGGCATTGGATTCTTCAGTACTGTGATATAACCATCGGACTTGAATCAGTTTAGTCTTTCCTTATTTGCTAACTCTACTTGCGTTTAGATAGGAGAATTATTTTTTACAATAAGTATTGATTTTTAATCTGACATCCATAGTACTTAACATAGTATATATAAGAACATCTGATTTAGCAGACTCTAATGCTTAAGAGGAAGTGGGGGTATGTAACTCTTCTTTTTATTTACCTGTTACATTTTGAGATGAACAGCATTGGTGTATGTGTCATTAGTAATTGTTTCATTCCATACAATTGATCATACCTTTTTGGGAAGAAAAAAAAAAACAGACTTTAAAGAGAATTAGAAGTGAATAAAATTTAGCAAATGAGAAGTAGGAGTCATTTCAGAGTTACTATAGCAGAGGAGAAGGATCAAAGACGACATATTTGAAAGAAATGGGTGGTGAGGTGGCAAGTGTTTTATTTTGAAATCTTAACATTTTTAACAAAATGATCTTAAGATAAAGGGAATTGTGGAGTTACTCATTTCTCTGGTTCACATATAAAACCAGCTATGTGTTATGATCAGAGTACTCAGTGAACTCATTCACAATTGTGTGTGAATGACTGATACCCTCACAGTCCTCGGAAAGGCATTTGCGTTTTTTAGAGACTGATTGCTTAGCCAAATTTTGTTATTTTAGGCCCAGTAACTGGGTTTAAAAGAGAGAGGAAGAAGTCCCTGGTAAGCACTCAACTACCAACCAAAAGGTTGGTGGTTCAGACCCACCCAGAGGCTTCTCCAAAGTAGGCCTGGTGATCTTATTCCGGAAAGCCACAGCCTTGAAGACCCTGTGGAGCAGTTCTACTCCGTACAGGTGGGGTCGCCATAAGTCCTCTGGAGTTGACCGGACGGCAGTTAACGACTGAAGAGAGAGGAGAAGTTAAGCTCCTTGGAAAAAGATTGATCTCAGAAGCAGATGAGCACTTCTAGGGAGGAGGAGAGTGGAGAATTAGTGCAAGAACCACTTACCTTGCACGTTTATTACTTTTTGAAGTTTTTTTTCCCCCAAAATAACTAATTTTAGGGTAAGGATTGGGATAGAGAGAAGCAGAGTTGGAGCAAGTAGAAGTGGCAGTACGTATGGGTCATTGAATTAGTGGTCATTTGAATTAAAAACTAAACGCGCGCACACACACACACCATTGAGCGCCCTCTCAGTCACTGCCCCACCCCCATTTTCTAACTGCTTGAATTAGTTTTACCTGTTTTGAACTTCATGTGAATGGAATCATCCCATATATACTCCATTGTGCCATTGGCTTCTTTGGCTTGAAGTTTGCTTGTGAGTTTCACTCATGTTGTTGCTTGTAGCAACAGTGTGTTCATTCTTGTTACTATATAATATTACATTGTATGAATATATTACAATTTATCCATTCTAAAATTAATGGACATAGAGTGATTTTCCCTTCTTGGCTGTCAGGAAAAGGGCTGCTATGTATATTCTTACATATATATTTCGGCAAATATGTACACATTTCTGTTGAGTACACTCAGAATATAGGTCCTGGGCCCATTAATTTGTCTTTTGATTAAAGGTTTTAGCAAGGATTTTTTTAGTTCAGGTTATAGATGCTATGAGATTCTTCTCTATTTTATATGTCAACATAAATCATTGCTTATCTTTTCCCAAAAGTAAAATTTCCATTTGCTTTATAAAAAATGGAGTATAAAACAGCTCTAAGACAGATATGACTATGGCCTCTCGTAATTATGTTGTTATGCCAGTCAACCTGAAAAAAATGATTCTGTTTCAAATATTAGTGTATTAAGTGCTTGGTTAACCTTTTTCCTTTAGTCTTTTGTTATGTCTGCTCTTACATCCCTTAATGAATCTGGTGTTATGATAACAGCTAATTTTTTTTGTCTCCAAAAAACAGTATAAAGAAGGCTACCATGTTTGTTCCCATTTTCATTTTTTGCATATAGCCATATTTGGTATTAAAATTCTGAGTTATTCTATAGATATGTTATTGTAAACTTTGTTTTTGTGCTGCAGTTTTTCATATACAGATTTGATTCTCCTAAGCTTTAGAAAATACAATTTCAGTAGATTTTTTATCTTTATTTTTTGGAAGTATACGATTTCTGAATCCAGAGAACATTTTACCAGTAGTTGGAAAGTTTACCCATCAACTTAATATAATTTAATTTTCTCCCAAATTGCAAGTTGGGGTTTTTTTTTGGGGGGGGGGTGGGAGGGAGTCTTTTTTACATTTAGGAATTAAGAAAAAAAATACTGTGGACTTTAATATGTGGTTCTGAGCCTTCATTAAAAAAGCTGTTGTTTTCTTTTGCTGTTGAAGTGGCCATGAGTATTTATTTCTTCACTTTGGTTTGGAACCCCGTTTCTTACACCTTTTAATAAAGCTTATCCTTTTAACGCCTGTGGGGAGATGCTATTACTAGGTGGTTTATTTCATTTTATTCTTTCTGATTTTCTGCATGTCATTGATTACTCTTTATTGTCTTACAGTCAGCTTGTTATAAAATTGTAAAACTGTCACAGAAAAATTGGGGCACGTTTTACTCACACAGATGTTTTCCCAGTCCTTGGCCAGATCTGTCCGTTCCTGATGTATAGAAGGAAGGTATTGCCTCTGCCAGCATCCTTGATGAGTTCTTCCCCAATGAAAACTTGTACTAAAGTGCTAGTGTCTTAAAAGCTTGTATTCCCCTGAGAATGACAGATGGGACTCTCTTCTTCAGGAAGTGCTTGCGTAAAATTGATGATATAATAGCCTTAGATAGCAGAGGAGAATTTCATTATTTTATGTTTGCTCTTTTAGCCCGCACTAGTCGAGTGTTAGTTAACGGACTGGGCTTGAGTCAAGTGTTAGTGTTAACCGTTGTTGTTTCTTGTCCACAAAGAGCAGTATGGAAGAGACTTCCACCTTCTTTTTCGTTTTCTTGTCTTATACCTAGCTGCATTCAGTAAATGGGAATAGGGAGCCAGAGCTGCTTCTGAGTGGTGTTTTTTGTTTGTTTTCCTCTCCTCGGAGTGGTTTTTTAATCTCATTTCTAAATTAGAGAATTGACTAAGGCAATTTGTGAGATGCTCAAAAATTCTGTGTCATTTGAGTTGCCATTATGTATCAGTGAGGTCTGAACTTGTCAGATGTAAACTACATAGACATAGTTCTTGCCTTCATGAAATTTATGGTTGAGTTAGAGATTGAGTTAAATAACATTTAAGAGCAGGATGAATTGTGAATAAGCCTGTCAGTATGTTTTCATTGTTTTCTGCTTACACTCTTCTAACAAGTAGAAATCAACTTTTCCATTGATGAGGATAATTTTTCTTTTGAGCCCACATGTTTTTCTGCTTAGTAATTCATATACATATATATTTTCAAGGATGCGCGCGCACACACACACACGGTGGAGCGAATGGTTAAGCACTTAACTACGAGATGAATGGTTGGTGTTTGAACCCACCCAGAGGCACCTGGCAGTCTGCTTCCAAAAGGTCACACAGCTTTGAAAACCCTATGGAGCAGTTCTACTCTGCACACATGGCATCACCATCAACAACAACACATATCATAAGCTGGAGTTTTATTTGTAACCTTTTCCTTAGATTGTGTGCAGGACCAGAGAGTTTCTTAGAGAACTTTCTGTGAAATGCTGTTAAGATCAAGGTTTGTTACAACCACTCAGTAGTCTGGTATATATTCTGCCCTTTAATCATTGATTGAATTATTTTTCCTGCCACACTTCAAAAATTGTTGCAGCCCAAAGATTAAGCCAAGTTATAGTATTTTTATGTAAGTGATTAAGAAAATACATGCCTAGTGAAGGAAATTACTTGCAAAGTTGGAGCCATTTGTCATTTTCATGGTATTGTACTTAATTTAATTACATTTATTGTTTTGTTCTTATATCCAGAAATTGAAGGTAGGAGGACAAGTTTCAATTAAATTATGTTACTGGTGTCTAAGCTGCTCAATTGCAGAGATAAAACACGTTAAGTTTCCTCATAGCATCTGCTACCCTGCATACCAACTAGTTGTCGTAACTCCCAGGGTATTTTCTGTATCTTCCTGATTCTTAGTATCTCTGTTCCTACATTGCACCGGGAATCTGTCCTCTATTTCTGAGTCATTTGAGAATTAAGATTTGAGACCCTTTTAGTTGGATATTGTGAGTTTGTCCACGGTCTGTTAAGTCTCTGGTTTTGAAGGCTAGAAAAATGTCACACACCAATCACACACATGCATTAGTGAAACTGGGACTATACACTTCTGACTTGGTAGAATGTTAGTAGTGTCTTGGGATGGTGGATTTGAGGTGATTTTTGCACTTTTTCTGCATTTCATTGTTTATCAAATACTGTATATGGAATCTGGAGGGAAGGAGGCTTGTGGTTTTGAAAAAGACCTTTGATAGTTCTGATTGTGATGTGAACTCGTACTACTTGGTTTGATGATATAGTCCCCATGTCGTGTCATTTTAAATTTGAATAGAAGCTTAAAGCTTTACATTTTTCAGTGTTTTAAATGCTTATTCATTTATGGGCATTTTTAGTTTTCGTATTCATGGAAACCTTAGGATGATAATTGGCTCTATCCTGTCTACGAAATAAGGAGGATAAATGATGATAAAAATCAGAGTTCATTAAGAACAAAATTTTATATTTAGAACTTAGCTTGAGCCAGTTATCCTGCCTTTCTAGGATAAGTTTGTGAATATTTCATCAGGAAATTAGGTTACGTTATGGTAGTAAATATATACAAATAATAATTTGCTTACATGTCTGGCTGAATGATGGGAGATGGAAATTTAATATGCAAACAGACTGAATAATAAGAAAGAAAAAAGAAATTTATTGTCGGCCACAACAAGTGGTTGTTTCTTTTACAGGGTACCAGAAGTGATATGGACTCATGTCTGTTTAATAATAATTTTTTTTTTTAATTTTGCTGTGCTTTAGGTGAAAGTTTACAGTGCACATTAGCTTCTTATCCAAAAGTTTATACACAAATTGTGACATTGGTTGCAATCCCGGCATTGTGTCGGCACTCTCTCCCTTTCCCTTTCCACCCTGGGTTCCCTGTGCCTATTTGTCTGGCTCCCCTGCCCCTTCTGCCTTCTTATCTTTGCTTTTTGGACAGGTGTTGCACATGCCTCCTGTGTTGTTATTTGTTTTACAGATGTGTCTAATCTCTGGCTGAAAGGTGGACTTTGGGAGTGGCTTCATTTCTGAGTTCGCAGGGTTCTGGGGGCCATAGTCGCAGGGGTTGCTCCAGTCCCTGTCAGACCAGTAAATCTGCTCTTTTTGTGTGTGCGTGAATTTGAATTTTGTTTTACATTTTTCTCCTGCTCTGCCCAGGACTCTGTATTGGGATCCCTGTCAGAGCAGTCAGTGGTGGTAGCCGGGCACCATCTAGTTTTTCAGGGCTGAGGCTGTGGTTCATGTGGTCGATAAGTCCTTTGGACTGGTATTTTCCTTGTGTCTTTGGTTTTCTTGCTTCTCCTTTTCTCCAGATGGAATGGGACAAATAGATGTATCTTAGATGGCCGCTCACAAGCTTTTAAGACTCCAGACGCTGTTCAGCAAAGCAGGATGTAGAACTACGTTACGCCAGTTGACCTCATTGTCCCGAGTCAATGGTCTCCAGCCCTCAGCCCTAGTTACTCCGTCCCTCAGGGTTTTTGGATGTGTCTAGGAAGCATCTGACTTTGCTTTGGTCAAGTTGGGCTGAATTTCCCTAAATTGTGTGTCTTTTCCCCTTGACCAGAGCTACCACTTGTTTACTATCTAGTGATTTCCCTCCCCGCTCCCCTCCCTTGTAACTATTCAAGATTGTTTTTTTCTGTGTATAAATCTTTTCTTGGGTTTTCAAATTAGTGGTCTTATCCAATATTTGTCCTTTTGTGATTGACTTACTTCACTCAGCATAATGCCCTAGAGATTGATCCATGTTGTGAGATGTTTCACAGATTCATCATCGTTGGTTATCATTGTATGGTATTCCATTGTGTGTGTATGTACCATACCTTGTTTATCCATTCATGTGTTGATGGACATGTAGGTGGTTTTCGTCTTTTTGTTATTGTGAATAATGCTGCAGTGGATATGGGTGTGCATAAGTCTATTTGTGTGACAGCTCTTATTTCTCTAGGATGTATTCCTAGTAGTGAGATTTCTGGATCATATGGTATTTCTATTTCTAGCTTTTTAAAGAGGCCCCATATCATTTTCCGTAGTGGTTGTACCATTTTGCACTCCCATGTTGGTTTAATAATTTTGTGTGTAGGATATTCTCTTCATAAAATTGGATCTGGCTGTGAAGAAATCAACTGTTACCAGTTTATGAAGTGTTGAAACAGATTGCTAAGGGAAATCGTTTTCATCATTATCAACAAAAAACAAACTTCGCTTACTAAGCTATTATATTTCAATAAATTTTGGATTATGAGCTCTATTGTGCTTAAGAATAAATGAGAAGAAACTGCCCATGACTTTCAAAAACTTTGGGCCTTTAAAACTTAAGTTTAGTTATTAGGTATTGAATTGACTTGTCTCACACTCACTTGAATTGTCTTCTGACTATCGTGACTATTTTGCAGGCTTCTACACCAAGAGAAAACAAGCATTTTCTTAGTAGAAATACACAAAAAAAACCTTCATTAAAAGAGATTAAGTTTGCTTTTTGTTTTTTTAAGTAGAGACTACTTATGTAGTTTTAGGGCAAATCAGCCATTAAGTGTAGATTCTAGGTAGTAATCAACATAGTTTTATGAAGAGCTGATCACGTCAGATGTATTTAAGTGATTTTCTGAAACAGTGACTTTTGGTAACTGAAGAAAGAACAACAAAAGCAATATAGCCAGATTTAAATAAAGCTTTATTCTTTTATAGAGCAATAAAAACACTATTATTGGTGTTTCGCCAGTTGGGGGAGATTTTTTAAAGTTGTGTTATATGGAAGCTGTAACTTATAAAAACAGTGTTAACCATTTGCAAGTAGGCACTTGGTAAACAGCTGTTTCTGTTTGCCTTCAGCTTCCTTCTCCAGATCCAGGTTTGTTCATATGATTAATTATTTAGGTTACTGAACATATTAATTTCATAGATGATTAAAAAAAAAAAAAACAGATGAGGTTAACTACCTTAGAAGCCAAGAACAGAGATCAAATTACTTTGGATAATCTTTTTTTTTTTTTTTTTTTTTTAAGAAACCGAAACAAATAAGTAGATGCTTAGAAATGTCTAACCAGAACTAAGTACAGCAGAAACTGAGCTGGGCTGTAGTTGAATCACTATAAAGTGTGTGTGTGTGTGTGTGTGTGTGTATGTGTGTGTAAACACATGATATTGTATCAGCAATAAAACTTGTAAAATGTTAGAATACTTGGAAGGTTATGTCTAGTAGAAAATTTTAACTTACCCTCTTTCACATGGTTGAACATAATTCCTGCAAGAAAAATGTTGCTCGTTTATTGTCTGTAGGCTTAGAAGATAAAACCCAACCAGTTAGCTAGAGAAAATTAATTTAAATATCTTACTTAGACATGGTAAATTAGAAATTGAATTATAGAATATTTGAAATAAAAGGAACCCTACCTATAATTCTTGAGGTTTATTCACTTTTTGTTCAAGGTGGCATTTGGAATCAGAAGCCAGGACTTCTGACCCTGTGGCTAGCGATGATAGTGTTACCTCTTCTTCCAGACTCCTCTTATTCTGTTAATTTTTCAGAGTTCAGTGAGTTGTTGAACATACTAACCTGACAACCATTTCTGTAGTTCCCCGGGTGAACGAAACAAAAACTAATTTTGTTTAGAATACTTAAGTTATTCTGTAACTTAAAAGGAATATGCAAGTGAAATTATAGCTTCAGTTTCCTGTTAGACTGATTGAATTTTTTGCTTTGTTTTTAGCTGTGATTGATTGAAAATGGCAGCTCATTTATTCAGTGTCAGGAAATCTGTGTCGATGATGGATTCATATGATGATTCCCAGTGGAACTGATTTCACATGTTAAATGGTTAGTGCTTTTGAAGAGGTAAAGCAAAAGCTCTTTCCATTGTGAATGCAGGTGTCCATTTATGGTAATGGTGATGTTTCAGATCGATGAGGAGAGATTTACTGTTCGATAAATGATATCGAGACTATTGGTGATTCATTTGGAAGGACATTCAGTTAATTCCCTACTTTATTTAATACCAAAAAGTACATTCTAAGTGATTAAAGAGCTCAACATTAAAAAAAAAAAAAAAAAAGAATTAGAAAGTACTTCTTTCTAAGCAAGTTAAAAAAAAAAAAATCCAAAAGCCATAAAAGGAAGGTCAAGAAATTGACTACGTACATGAAACAAATTTAAAGTTCTGTGCAATGAAGAGTGCTGTAAACAAATTAAGGCACATGAGAGACTGGAAGAAGAAAATTTGCAGCTTATCTAATATACCAAAACCAAACCCGTTTCCGTCGAGTCGATTCCGACTCATAGCGATGCTATAGGACAGAGTAGAACTGCCCGATAGAGTTTCCAAGGAGCGCCTCGCGGATTTGAACTGCCGACCTCTTGGTTAGCAGCCGTAGCACTTAACCACTATGCCACCAGGGTTTCCTTGTCTAATATACAAGTGATTAATATCATATGAGTGTGTTTGTCATCTAGTGCTGCTATAACATGTGGATGGCTTTACCAAAGAAGTGTATTTCCTCACAGTGAAGTAGGCTAAAAGTCCAAATTCAAGGTGTCAGCTCCAGGAGAAGGCTTTCTCTCTCTGTTGCCCTTCTCATCAGTCTTCCGCTAGACTAGGAGCTTCTCTACGCAGGGACCCCGGGTCCAAAAGACACACTCTGCTCCGGGCACTTCTTTCTTCAAGGGATGAGGTCACCCTGTCTCTCTGCTCGCTTCTGTCTCTCTTATCTCAAGAGATTGCCTCAAGACACAGTCCAATCTTGTAGACTGAGTCCTGCCTCACTAACACAACTGCTGCCCATCCTCCCTCATTAACATCATAGAGGCAGGATTTACAACATAGAGGAAAATCACACAAAACCAGGAATCATGGCCCAGCCAAATTGATAAACACATTTTTGGGGGTCATAATTCAATCTATGACATGAGTTTTTATAACTTTTTTTTAAGAGAGAAATATTACTAATGGAGCTGAACTCCGTTTTGAAAAAGCATCCTCTGGCCCATTCTCCTCCTCACTTTCACAGTTCCTAGAAGAAGTCACTATTATGAATTTGATATGAAACTGTACATTCCGTTTTTAAATACTTCCACACCTACTTTTGCACGTGTAAACATTTAGTTTTTATAAGGAGTTATGCTTGTTGCCTTCAGTATGTTTACAGTTCAGTGGGGGTACTAGACAGGAACAGAGACTGTTCCCTCAAAAGATATTTAACATACACATGTCAAGTGAATAGTATAGACCATGCATGTCTGGCAACCTGGAAATTGTTAAGTGATTGCTAAGTGAATTAATGAATACAGAGGTATACAAAATATAAAGGGAAAAAGCGTTTTTTTGTCGTCTTCTGTCCTTTTACTCCTCAGAGGAAAATCAACTGTTGTGCATGTGTGTGTATATACCTTTTTCATTAAAAAGATATCACAGTGTAAATATTAATCTGTAACTTGAATTTTGTTTTTCACTTAAATATATCATGGCCATTTTTCTGTCAGTACATATAAGGTTACTTCATTTATTTTTACAGTTGCTGAGTAGACTATTGAATGTACTACAATTTATTAGCTATTCTATTGATTAATATTTAAGTTCTTATTTTCTGCTATTATAAGACGGCAGTGAACATCCTTGTACAAATATGTTGACATGTGTCACAATTTCGGTAAATAGGTTCATAAAAGTGGGTTATTGGGTTAAAAGGGCATTTGCATTTTAAAGTTTGGTAGATGTTACCAAGTTTGTTTTAAGAAGAAGGTTGTATGATTTATAATTTTACCATTAGTAATTTAGATTAAATGTTTCCGAGCGAATGAATAAACACATAAAATAATTCAGAGTAGAGGGGAAACAAGTTGTAGGCCTATGTGGTTTGGAAAGACTTCCCAGAGAAAATGGATACTAAAGTAGATCTTGAAGAATGACTATGCCACATATAGTGGAAAGGTAAAAGAAAGATACTTGCTATCTCATCATCTTAGGAGTTTAATCATTACTTCCCACTTATTTCCAACTATGCTAAAAAAGGCTGCAGCCCTGGTGGTGCAGTGGTGCAGCGCTACAGCTGCCGACCCAAAGGTTGACGGTCCGAACCCACCAGCCACTCCTTGGAGACCCTATGGGGCGGTTCTTCTCTGTCCTAAAGGGTCACTGTGAGTCGGAATTGACTCGATGGTTTGGTTTTTTGGGTTATGCTAAAAATGACTAAAATAATAAGAAAGCACGAATGGTGGAATCTCCTAGAAGGATGATGCAATAAAGAAATAGTCCATTTTTTTAATTGTATTTCTGTTTTCTTATTGTATTGTCCAGGTATTGCATCTTCGTTCAAGAAAGTATAAAGGAAGATAGGAGGCATTATCTTTTCAGTCAGTCTGGTTTTAGCTTTCCTTGAACACAGTTGAGAATTCAGAATTTTTTCATTTTTCTTCCATAATGCAAAAGAGAAGAAAATAGAAAGGAAGACATTTTACAATTATTAGACAAATAAAAAGATTAATGGAAAGAGAGAGATAGCATTCTAGTTCTGAGCTGCCCAGCATAGTGGTCACTAGCCACATGTAACTATTTAAATACAAATTAATTAAATAAAATTTAAAATTCAGTTTCTCAGTCACACTAGCCATGTGTCAGTTGTTCAATTAGCCTCATTTCACTATGGCTACTATATTGGATTGTGAAGATATAGAATCGTTTCCTCACTGCAGAACGTTCTGTTAGATATTACTGCACTAGATGTTAATACTGGTAGTAAAATTGATTCATATAAAGTAAAATCTCAGACCATGAGTCTTCAGATGATCGTATCCTGCATGAATTTTCTCAGACTCAAGAATCGAATACACATTTATTTCTAAGGACAAAAAGAAAATACGGTATTCTCATTCAGTCGTTTAACAGGAAGGCTCCATCGTGCAGTATTTTGCAACATAAACCTGGACCATCCCCTTTTGTTAAAAAAAATGTCCTATGGCAGTGTTCTTTTATCTTTTATGATTTTTGCATTGTAAAAATGTGCTTGATACAAAGAGGTTTGCCATGCTTAAATTCTTACTATTATTTCTGTTAAAGTTCTTCTTCACTATAGCTTTATTTTTCTATGACTTATTTGTTAAATGACCTAAAAATTTTTACAGGGGTCCATTGGGCCCAGGTAATAAATGGTATACTGAGTCTGCTAACTGAATTCTCAGCTGTGTTCAGTGGTATACCGAGTCTGCTAAGGTCGGCAGTTCGAACCCACCAGCCGCTCCTTGGAAACCCTATGGAGCAGTTCTGCTCTGTCCTACAGGGTAGCGATGAGTCGGGATCGACTCAATGCCAATGGGTTTGGGTTTTTTTTTTTTTTTTTTTTTGAGTGTTAACGTACGAGAAAAAGGCAGAAAAAGAGAGTAGGGAGTAAAGAAAAACAGGGTAAATGTAATACCAAAATAAAATATTAGAAATATAATTAATAAAAAAGAGTAGACCTGTGTTAAAAAGTTACAAGTTTTAAAAACCAGTCAAAGCAACAGCTACTTATAAGAGGTATACTCAAAGCGGGTGGGGAGGGGACACAAATTAAAAGTTAAGGAATGGAAAATTGGTAAATTGAACACATGGTTTATCTTTGCTTTCTCTTGAAACACTGTAATATTACAGTAAAATAAGTTTTTAAAGTCATAAGCCCACAAAGACAAAAAAGGGAGCAAAGAGACAAAAGAAGTCAACATTTGGGAAAGTGAAGAGTGGGGAATGAGCGGTAACTGAATTGAAGTTAAGCTTGCAGGAATGGAAGCTGTAAGAACCAAACCAAATCATGCCAAAGAACCCAAGACAGACTCAGGAATCAGAAGCAGGAGTACCTTTTACGATTGGTTGTAGACAAAAAACCAAACCGGAGAATTGGTTCCAACTCACAGCAACCCTTTAGGACAGAGTAGAACCTCCCCATAGAGTTTCCAGTGAGTGGCTGGAGGATTGGACCTTTTGGTTAGCAGCCATAGCTCTTAACCACTGCGTCACCAGGGCTCCCTGAGTACTGGTTGTAAGGCTTTAAAAAGAGCAATTAGGCTTTCCTGCATCCTGTGCAACCGGGCATTTGTTTGCTTCTTCCCCATCAAGGCAGAAAACTAAAGGTTTATTATGAGAGATAAGACACAAGTACAGATGCAGGTAGAGCTTTCAAACCTAAAATGGTGATTAAATGGAAAGCCTGCATATGAAAATTTGAGAACTCCAGCCTTTTCCCCTTTTTACCTCAGACATGAGCTTTTAGATTTACTCCTTCCAGGGAAGAGATTAGAAGACTGTTGTTGTTCTTGTTAGTTGCCTTCTCAAATTCATGGTCACCCTATGTGTGCAAAGTAGAACTACCGCATAGAGTCTTCAAGGCTGTGACCTTTCAGAAGCAGATGGTCAGGCCTCTCTTCCGAGGCATCTCTAGTGGGTTTGAACTGCCAACCTTCTGGGGAGTAGTTGAGTACTTAACCATTTGCATCACCTAGGGACTCCTGATTAGAAGATTACCATCTGGAAAAACTAACTTGTTTAAGACCATGGGCTTACCAGTACTGACACGGAAAATTAAGTAATCAGCTGCTGACTGAAAGGCTGGTGGTTTGAACTTAACCAGCAACTCAATGGATGAAAGACCTGGCAATCTGCTCCCGTGAAGATTACAGCCTAGAAAACCGTGTTGGGCAGTTACACCCTGTCACGTGGGGTCACTGCCAGTCGAAATCAACTCAACAGCACCTAATAACAGCACTTTATTATTTACAGTAGTGTTTCTCAAACTTTTTGGTCTCAGGATATCCTTTAACCACTTAAAAATTACTGAGGACACACTAAGCTTTTGTTTATGTGGGGTATATCTATCACTAAACCCTGGTGGTGTAGTGGTTCAGAGTTTGGCTGTTAAGCAAAAGGTTGGCAGTTATAATTCACCAGACCCACCTTGGAAACCCTATGGGGCAGTTCTGCCCTGTCCTATAGGGTCGCTATGAGACGGACTTGATGGCAACGGGTTTTATTTACTGTATTATAAATTGAAACAGATTGTTAAAATATTCCTTTAACGGCAGCAATAATGAACCCATTATACATGTTAACACATTGTAGGTTTACAAACAACATAGAGTTGTACAAAATAACCATTTTCCGAAGCAAAAAAATTTAGAGTGACATCGTTTTACACTTTTGTAAATCTAATGTAAGGCTTGGAAACCCTGGTGGCATAGTGGTTAAGAGCTACAGCTGCTAACCAAAAGGTTGGCAGGTCAAATCCACCAGGCGCTCCTTGGAAACCCTGTGGGGCAGTTCTACTCTGTCCGATACGATCACTGTGAGTCGAAATCAACTGAGTGGCAATGAGTTTGGTCTTTTTTTTTTTTTTAATTTAAACCTTAGTAAAAAATCAGCTAGATTTTAATATCTGCTTCTACATTTGGTCTTTTATAATATCTCATGTCATGTAGACTCTGGAAAACTCCACTGTGCACTTGTGAGAAAATGAGAGTGAAAAAGGCATATGTTAGTATTAATTATGAAAATAGTTTTGGCCTTACAGGACCCCCTGAAAGACTTGGTAATTCTCAGGAATTTTCAGCCCACATTTTGAGAAAGTTGCTCTACGCTGAAGCCCACCAGTCGTAACCTCACACAAAATTTCTACGCTGAAGCCCACCAGTCATAACCTCACACAAAATTTCTAAACAGCATTTGTTGCCTTATTCTGATACATGAATGGATAGCCAGAGATTACCATTTGTGGATAACCTATAACTGGGAGCCAAAGCAGAAAGATGGAAACAAGCAATTGGAAGAAGCAGAAATGACACAGGGAGGAAGAAAACATGAAAGAAACTAATAGTCTCAAAGAACTAAAAGAAGTTATTCTATTTATGAAACAGGAACTGGAGGCTATAAATAAGGAGTTTTAAGAGAGCACAAACTGATTTCTTGAAAATTAAAAATATCAGAGTAGATATAAAATGTGGAAGATACAACTATAAAGTAATAGAAATGTTGACAGATACCGTTGTAATGTAGGAGTGGGAAAGGACTTCATATACAAAATTTCAAAAACATTGCATAAGTTAGAAAGTGGGATGATTTGTTTACATCAGAGTTGAGTTGTGTGCATCGAAGGGACGTCATGACAGAATGCAAGAAGATATTTGTAAAATGGGAAAAACAAGGTACAACATCTAGAAAATTGAAAGAACTCTTGAAAATCAAAAGGGAAAAGACAGCCACACCATTATTAAAATACGTAAAGGCTCTAAACAAGTAGTTTATGGAAAGAAACAACCCATGGAAAGAGAAACCCTAAAACTAATAAGCCTATGAAGAGATGCTCAAAAACATTAGTTGTCAGAAAAATGTAAATTACCACAGTGAAATATGACTTTACACCTATTACATTGGGAGAACAAGAAAAAACTGAATGCATTATCTATTTCTGCTTAACAGATTACCCCAAAATTTAGTATCTTAAAACAGCAGGCATCATCTCCAGATACTGAGGATCAAGAATACGGGAGTGGCTTAGCTGGGTCATCCTAGCTCAGGGTCTGTCATGAGGCTGCAGCCAAGCTGTCAGCCAGAGCTGCAGTCATCTGATGGCTTGACTGGCTGGAAGATCTGCTTCTGAAATGGCTCACTCACACAGCTGTTGGCAAGAGGCCTCAGTTTCCTCTGGTTGTTGGAAGAAGGTCATAGTTCCCAGGTGCATGAGCCATTCCACAGGGCTGCTTGAGTGGATCCGTAAGTCTGTTCCTTATGACATGGCATCTGGCTTCCTCCAGGACGAGTGATCTTTAAGAGAGAGAGCAAGCAGGCAGCCACTGTGCCTTTTGTGACCTAGTCTTGCAAGTTGCATACTGTCTCTTCCTGTTCATTAGAAGTGAGTCATTAACCATTTCAGTCAGCTGGCCTAATATTGATCTTGGTGCTTCTGTTCTGCCATCTAGTTCATTATGTAGTGCCTGGAGTCTTAAAAGCTTGTGAGCAGCTGTCCAAGGTACAACTGGTGTCTATTTGCTGGGAGCATCAGAGGAAGAAGGAAGGTCAGGAATAGGTGGAGGAAATAGAAATGCGTTCATTCACCTCCATGAACAACTACTACTTTGCTATGAGACCAGAAGAACTGGGTGGTGCCCAGTTCCCATTACTGAACATTTAGATCAAAGATTTCATAGAAGAATCCTGATCAAAAGGGAGAAGACACAGAACAGAATTTCAAATTCTCATGGACTCTAGACTTTCTGGAGCTGTGAAGGTTGGTTGAACCCCTGAAACTCTTGCCCTGAGATAACCTTTAAACCTTAAACCAAAAATATTCCCTCAAGTCTTCTTAAAACCGAGCAAGTCTTCTTAAAACCGAGCAATAGTTTAGCTTAATTAGTAAAAAAGGCCTGCCATGAGCATTGTGCTCTTTTAAGAACTATCTATATGGGATCAAACTGACAACAGCAACTCAAAAGATTAGACAGGCACCTTAGGGGGCAGTGAGTTTATGTTAATGATAGAGGAAGAACTCAGAAAAGGAGGGTGGGAATGGTTGCACGACTCAAAGAATGTAATCAGTGTCGCTAAATGGCACATGTAGAAACTGTTGAATTAGTGTATGTTTTGCTGTATATGCTCAACAACAAAATAAAATTCAGGGGAAAAAAAGGGCAGGATTTATGGACCCTTAAAATAGCAGGCAAGTTTTTGGATAGTCTTTTCCTTCTAATGTGGAGCCGTGGTGTCACAGTGGTTAAAGCTCTCAGCTGTGAACAGAAGGATTGGATGTTTGAGTCCACCAAGAGGTGTCCTGGAAGAGAGGCCCTGTGTGGTAACCCACTTCTGAAAAATCAGGCACTGAAAACCCAGTGGGGCAGGTCCTCTGACACATGGGGGGGTGCAGTGAGTCAGAGTTCACTGTATGTAGAGCACTTCCGTTATAAACAGCGAAAAATACAAAAATATTTGATACCCAAAGTAGCCAAGGACAGTATAAGAAAAACTATAACTTAATCTTACGAACAGGGATGCAAAAATTCTTGAGTAAACTGTTAACAAATCTAGTTTATATTAATTAGTTTATATTAATGAAAGAATACATCACAATCACTTGAGGTCGATCCCAGAAATACGAAGTCAGTTTAATACTAGAAAACCTACTACTGTAACGTGTCACTTTAACAAATTAAAGGAGAAAGAAGTACTCAGTATATTCATGGAGGAGCCAGTTATTAAGCAGCTACCATGCACCGGGAGTTAGGCATGATGGTATATGAACCAAAGTTCTGTTTTCATGGAGTTTACGTTCTAGTGTAAGACAGATTACCAATAATTTTAGGTGATATGATAAACGCTATGAAGAACCATCAGTCAGGGTAAGGGAGACAGTAATAATCATTGCTGATAATTATCCACACATTAAATATAAATCCTCCATCCCCTTTTTCTTTCCGTCTCTGTACTAGTTGAATGTCTTCTGCAGTTTGCTGTTTTCCTAAGCAGAGCCCGAAGACCTTTACTGTAAAAGAATCAGGTGATTAAGTACTCTAACCCCAAAAAAAACCAAACCCATTGCCATCAAGTTGATTCCAACTCATAGTGACCCTATAGGACAGAGTAGAAGTACCCCATAGAGTTTCCTAGGAGCACCTGGTGGGTTCAAACTGTCAGCCTTTTGGTTAGCAGCTGTAGCACTTAACCACTGCGTCACCAGGGTTTCCAAGTAAGTACACTAATACAGAAAATAAGGTGATGTGGCTGAAATTGACTTACTGGCTGCAGGGTCTCTGTCATGTGATAACTCAGGTTTTGTCAGTTGGTGTTTAAAAGTTTGAAATTTCTGTTTAGGAATGATAATATAAAATGTATAGAAGCTATGTTGGCTCTTGGTAAAAACTTGAAATTTGAGGACTGCCCATATGTGTGTGTGGATGTATGTATACACACACACACACACACACACACACACACACACACACACACACAGACACGGAGGAAACCCTGGTGGCTTAGTGGCTAAGTGCTATGGCTCCTAACCAAAGGATCGGCAGTTCGAATCCTCCAGGCGCCCCTTGGAAACTCTATGGGGCAGTTCTTCTCTGTCCTGTAGGGTCGCTATGAGTCAGAGTTGACTCTGCGGCAATGGGTAATGGGTTATACACACACATACACAGAACAGATTCACTTTTATTTCTCATAAAAGAACTAAAGGAAAAAATATTTATTAATTAAATACTATAGCATAGTTCTAAAGTTGTTATGAGTATATGGTGTATGTGTTGGAGTTAAGCTCATTTTGAACATACTGCTAAATCAAGCAAAGGTTGTTTGTATTAATTTCACATAGACTCATTCTTAATTTTAGAGACGCAGTCTCACAAATGTATCCCCATTAGTCATTATTAGGGTGAACAGCAGAGAGTCTAGGCATATCTATAGTGTGCCAAAATTTCTTGTAGACTCCCCAAAACAGCTCTAAGCCATGTTTATTAGGGTTCAGTAGTATAGCTTTGTATTTAAAAGACAACAGTATTTCAGAAAAATCTCTGAACTCTTTATTTGGCTTTTGGGAGATCTTTGATATGAGTTGGAATCAACTCGATGGCAATGGGTTTGGTTTTTGAGTTGATGTAAGTCTATTGGTTCCCTTTGTTTAATCCTTACAAAGGAATTAAACTCTTATGTGTTGATTTCATTAAAATACCTCTTGAATTGGGGGCTCCTGGTAAAAATGCTTCTTATAGAAATTTTTATGTTTGTGTATTTTAAATAACTTCAAAAGCAGAATTATATAAGGTGTTTTAGGTCTGTCTCCTATTTTATCTCAACACCTTCCCTCCCCTCAAAATAAGAGAGTCTGTTTTCAAAGATCCCCTGAGTCATCTTTTGCATCTGGCTGCTTCCCTAAAGATGTGCGCACAAAGAGACTGCACAGCAGCTCTTTGATTTTGCCTAGCCTGAAGGTTTCACATTTGCAGCCAGCAAACTGATTTGGTCAATAGACATGTTTTATTTGTTCTGCGTAGTATACTTAAAAAATAAATAAAATTTGTTTCCAGCATTTTAATTATTAGATTTCACATAATCTGAATTCCCAGGTTTTGTTTTGTTTTTAATATTTCAGATCATCTGATAAATCAGATTCCAACATGGCCACGGTTTAGGACTGGGTAATGGCTGTGTGGGCCATAAACTCTCCAGTTATCTGCGCCCTCCACCGTTTCATAATGTTTCACTTCAGTTGCTTTCTTCACTTGTGTAAATCCCTTGTAGGCATTTAAGTGTGTGACCCTTGCTAATTTATTGGTCCATATTCAGAGCCTTAAACAAAAGTTTCTAATTGATCGTGGCTTAGGACACTAACAAGACTAGTTAGGAAAAATTAAATGGTTTTTTAAAAAGCTTGAATTTGGGCTATTATTGACATCTCTGTTTCTCTGGAACTGTGTACTATGTCTTTATGAGAATATGTGTATGTGTATTTATATCTAAGGAGCCCTGGTGGCACAGTGTTAAGTACACCACTGCTAACCAAAAGGTCAGTGGTTCAAACCTACCAGCTGCTCCAAGGGAGAAAAGTGTGTCAATCTGCTTCCGTAAAGATTCAGGCTTGGAAACCCTATGGGGCATTTCTTCTCTGTCCTATAGGGTCACTATGCATTGGCATTGATGTGATGGCAACAGATGTCTGTATTGATACACAGATATGTATATTGATACAATTTTGACTTAAAGCATTTGACATGGATTCCCCTGGAGTCTGGTAGTTCCTATAAGAAGAATGTGAGCTCAGTAACCTTTGTTAAGGTTCTGATTTTATTAAGTGATGATATGAGGCTTAGAATTAGTAAGTTCTCAAATCTGTATCACTAAAAAACATCTATTTAACTTCTTTCATATATGTGTCATTAGTCTGGGCTCTTGGGGCAACCATTTATACTGCTGATGACTAAATATTTTGGCTCCCTTCTGACACTTTCTGACCCCTTTGTCATTGAGCCATGTGAACAGTTGTGACAAAAGAATTGTGAGTGGAAATGTGTCACTTCCAAGACAATCATGAAATTGCCAGTACGAGACCTTCCAGAGCAGTATTCCAAAGAGTGACTGCTTCATAAGGCTGAGTTCAAGAGCCTTCACCAACCGGTGATGGACATGTAAAGTGAACGAGAAATAAATCTCTGCTGTTTTAAGCTACAGAGATCTTGGAGGCTGTTTATTTTTGCATCATCAGAGCCCTCAATTCTTAGAAATTGCAGCTCTTTTTGAGAGTACAAACAAATGATAGGCCAGAGATCATAGAACATTTTGCAGTCATCCCAAAAAAAACCAGTGCCGTCGAGTCGATTCCGACTCATAGCGACCCTGTAGGACAGAATAGACCTCCTCGTAGAGTTTCCAAGGTGCGCCTGGCGGATTCGAACTGCTGACCCTTTGGTTAGCAGCCGTAGCCCTTAACCACTTACACCACCAGGGTTTCCGCAGTCATCCCAGGGTAATGTATATAGGGATAGCCTAAAGATGAATAAGGCTTATCGTACAGAACCCCCCCGTTATCAGAGATGTGTGTGTGTGTGTTTGTGTGGCTGTTTTTTTCCTCAGAGAAATATAGAATTGGCAGTTTTTTTTAATAACATTGCTAGATACATTATATACCTGTGCCATAACAATTTTGTGATGTAATTTTAAAGCTGGAAGAACCCTTAGATATCACCTAATACAACACGCTTATTTTATAGACATTATTTGTGTTGTAAAAGATTTAAATCAAAAACGTGCTTTAATTACCTACTTTGTACGTTATTTTTAGGCTTTAAAATACCATTTTGATTTCCCTTTCCCAGTGAATGTTTTCTTAACTCTGCTTGCCAATATTTGTTTTCCTTTTTGCGTCCTCTTTTTTCCCTTCTCTGTCATATTTAATCCTCGCAGTAATTCTTAGAAGTAGATATTTTCTGCCATTTTACACTTGTGGAGCTTGAGGCTCAGGGAGGCTAAATAATATGTCCAAGATCATGTAGCTAAGTAGCAGAGCTGGGTTTGAACAAGCTCTGTTGACTCTGATAGCCCATGCTGCTTCCAGAAATTATGTTAAGATTTTTACACAAATGTAGAAAATGTTTTTACTTTGTGTGACTGTTAATTAAAACTAGATTTGTCAGAGTTGACAGGAAACCCAAAACAACATTTGTTTAAAAAGAAATTTATTTCTGTATCTGTTGTGATAGAATTCTAGAGGCAAGCATCTAGAGTTGGTATGAAGGCTCCACTATGACACTAGGGACCTAGGCCCCTATCTTATTGCTCCACTGTCCTTAAACACGTGACTTTTATGATCCAAATTCATACTGCAGCATTCTGCCTAGCTGGAAAGAGAAAGGGTGAATTAGGGCACTCTTCCTTAAGAATATATCCCAAAAGTCCTACAAGACAGTTGTGCTTATGTTCCTTTGCCCAAAACCTAGTCAGGTGGCCAGTTCAGCAGTAAGGGAGGCTGAAGAATGTGGGCTTTATTCTAGAAATTCATCTGCTCATCTAGAAAGCCAGAGAGTCTTATCACAGAAGGGGTGAATATATTTGGGGTGGTAGCAGTTTCTGTCACGTTATTTTTTTTTAATAATTTTTATTGTGCTTTAAGTGAAAGTTTACAAATCAAGTCAGTCTGTCACATATAAACTTATATACACCTTACTGCATACTCCCATTTACTCTCCCCCTAATGAGTCAGCCCACTCCCTCCTTCCAGTCTCTCCTTTCATGACCGTTTTGCCAGTTTCTAACCCTCTCTACCCTCCCCTCTCCCCTCCAGACAGGAGATGCCAACACAGTCTCAAGTGTCCGCCTGATACAAGTAGCTCACTCTTTATCAGCATCTCTCTCCAACCCATTGTCCAGTCCCTTCCATGTCTGATGAGTTGTCTTTGGGAATGGTTCCTGTCTTGGGCCAACAGAAGGTTTGGGGACCATGACCGCCAGGATTCTTCTAGTCTCAGTCAGACCATTAAGTCTGGTCTTTTTATGAGAATTTGGGGTCCGCATCCCACTGATCTCCTGCTCCCTCAGGGGTTCTCTGTTGTGCTCCCTGTCAGGGCAGTCATCGGTTGTGGCCAGGCGCCATCTAGTTCTTCTGGTCTCAGGATAATGTAAGTCTCTAGTTCAAGTGGCCCTTTCTGTCTCTTGGGCGCATAGTTATTGTGTGACCTGAGTGTTCTTCATGCTCCTTTGATCCAGGTGGGTTGAGACCAATTGATGCATCTTAGATGGCCGCTTGTTAGCATTTAAGACCGCAGACGCCACATTTCAAAGTGGGATGCAGAATGTTTTCATAATAGAATTATTTTGCCAATTGACTTAGAAGTCCCCTTAAGCCATAGTCCCCAAACCCCCGCCCTTGCTCCGCTGACCTTCGAACCATTCAGTTTATCCCAGAAACTTCTTTGCTTTTGGTCCAGTCCAGTTGAGCTGACCTTCCATGTATTGAGTATTGTCCTTCCCTTCACCTAAAGTAGTTCTTAAAAAAAAAAAAATAATCAGTAAATAACCCTCTCCCACCCTCCCTCCCTCCCCCATCTCGTAACCACAAAAGAATGTGTTCTTCTCAGTTTATACTATTTCTCAAGATCTTAATGATAGTGGTCGTATACAATATTTGTCCTTTTGCACTCAGCATAATGCTTTCCAGGTTCCTCCATGTTATGAAATGTTTCCCAGATTCATCCGTTTTGTTCATCGATGCATAGTATTCCATTGTGTGAATATACCATAATTTATTTAACCATTCATCTGTTGATGGACACCGTGGTTGCTTCCAGCTTTTTGCTATTGTAAACAGTGCTGCAATGAACATGGGTGTCTGTCACGTTATTTTAAATGGTTTTATTCAGTAGGCGTTTTATAGTGCATTTACTATGTACAAGACACTGTGGTTCATAAATATTTACAGTGGTAAACTATTAATAATAAGGAAACTATCTTCATTCACAGTTTAGGAAAATTTTACTCTGAATACGTGAAACTGAAGAGTATCCAGGTGTTTTGTTTGTACATATAGAAGAAAAATCTGGTCAAGAGTTGATATTTTACTTTAAAATATTGGTGAAATAAATGAGGAGAGGAGTGGTCTTGATTCATATAGCAAATCAAGTGTGATTAATAAAGGAGTACCGGTGGATTCATTTGGGAATCTGAAAAGTAGAATTAAATTCCAGGGCTTTGCCTCTTTCACTTTTTACTTCCATCACTTGTTGCATATCATCACTGTGCCGATCCTTGCCGTGGTGAATGTAAGTTAGTGATTTATCTAACCTATACAGGCTTTTACGCATTTTGACAGAAGCCCCTGTTGCTTGTATATAACAGTTTTTTTTTTAATGTAGGTACTTATTTAATATTTATACTGTTTATTATTGGTTTTAATTATGAGTTGTTCAAAGGTAGTTTGTCATTACCTTTATATGGTTTCTCAGGAAGTATCATCAGAACTTAATACATTTTTAATGACATTTAATGAATAGAAACATTTATTTAGGATGAATTCTGTTTTAGCTACCATAGTTATGGAAAACTGAAGACCAGTGCAGTCATATATATGTGTGCCTTTGTAAATGTGACCAAATTACCAGCTTTTTAATTGATACAAATTTAAAAGTCTAGCTAATATGCCAGTTTGTAAATTGGTTACCATTTTGTTCAAAATAGCAAGCAAAACTATAAAACCTGCTTTAGGCTTATCTTTATGACTCTAGTGGAGGATGCTGTATGCCTTCAAAGTCAGCCAGTACCTTTGAAAATTTCGTGCTACAACCTAAAAATGTTAGGTCTGTTGGAAACTGAAAATTGTGAAATAAAAGTACAACTTTTACTTAGGTCCTTCGTAACTTAGGAACTGTTTACAGATACTTTGTTTAGAACAATTTATTAAACTAATGCCCTTAGGATTTGGTTATAGGTTTCACTTTAAGTTTTCTGTGACTGGGTTGTTTCAGAGCCACGTAAATGAGCACTTTAAGAACACTTGTGGAAATAAACATTTATTTCCATTTAATTCTGTTTTGCCTTAAAGCAGAACATCTATAAAATCAACTAGTGATTATTTCTGACAATAAGTGTATAAATAGAATTCTAATTTGATAATTAGCTCATTAGCTTTCCTATGGTACCAACAGGTCTACAGCATTTTTAACTTGAGATTTTGGTTTTATTTTCTATGTATGTATATATATTGAAATAAAACTTTGGTTTTATCTTATGTATGTACTGAAAAAGGTTCGGTTCGGAGGCAAGGATGGAAATGTATTTGAAGCTAGTGTATGTCTTTGAATTATTTGTTACGGTTTTCCAGCAAATATTGAACATGTGCCATGCAACTGCACTGTGATAATCACTGTTGGAGGACGATCCAGAGAAAGAATTGTACGTTGTGTGTACTTTGAGATTTGCATGATTAGGAGTTTGCCCTGTAGATCGGGTCTTGGTTCTTATTTTCACTTTTCCTTACCACTTCTTCACATCACTTCTCTTTGTTTAACTCCTTTTGAATTTCTAGTCCAGTGGTTTTCAACCCTGGCTGTGTATCCTGGGCATTGGAGCTTTTTCAAAATTCAGGCTGCTTTTGGATGGGAGTAACATAAATCTGAATCAGACTGGCTTCAACAATAAGAAAACTTACCTCACGTATTTTGAGGTATGAGACAGTGGGTCATGGCCCTGTCTCTGATTCTTTGCAGTTGTCTTAGCTCTGCCCTCCTCGGTGTATTAACAAGGGCCTTAAGTTAGTTCCCCCTGAAAGTGCTGGAATGGCTGCCCACCATAAATAATACAGCACTTATCCTTGTTGGTATCTACCAGAAGAGAAGAGGGAAGGACCCTTTCCCAGAAGCCGAAAAAGCAAGCTGCTTCTTGTTTATCATTGGGCTGGATTGACTTGGACCTGCCCATTCTTGAGGGCGATGGAATTACCATAAAATTGCCAGACTGTTCACATGGGGTAGAGTGGATACGTCCACTCCTTGGAAAGTAAAGTCTGGGGATGCATATACAGACATATTTTTACAAAGCCTATAGGTAATTCAATGTGCAACTAGGTTTGAGAACCTCTACACGTCCCAGTTCAAGCCTTAAAAATCTTAAAATAGGGAGGAAAAAAAGTTCTTGTTTTGTTTTTTGTTTGATTTTTTCTTTTTCATTTCCTAATTTAAAAAAAAATTTTTTTTTTTAATGAAACAAAGTTACTGTGTATTACAGTTTAGTTTAACTTCTTAATCTCTGCTGACGAGGCTAAAGTTTTGATTAGCCTTGGTGAAGGCTCTGGGGTAAAACAATTCTTAATTAAGGATAAAGATTGAAAACTTAGATTTGTAATTGTCATTTAAATTTCTTATTAGCCAGCTGTGTGAAATACAGCCACTTTCTAATGCCGTGGCTGTTGTGTTGTCGAAGAGTCTTTGGCTGTGTGTTGTCTGCAGAATGAGCTTGCTGGCAGCACAGTGATAAAAAGAAGTATTTTAACTGTTTGGAATAAAGCTGCCCAGCAGTCTCCTTTATCTTAATGCTAAAAAACAAGCAAAAAGAAAGACTCTGAGCAGTATGACATGTACTCAGGTACACGATTCTTCAAAAAATCTCCCAAGTTCTCATTTAGTGCCCTTACTTTAAAAACACATGTTCAGTAAGCTTCTTTGGTTTATCATAGAAAAGGGGATTCTATGTTTGTCTCATAGACAGCTAGAAGTGACAGCTAACAACAGGATAGCAAGAAAGGGGTTGGGGTCTATAAAAAGGAGAAGTAACTCAAGAAACCCAAGAGTTTACTTATTCTAGGAAATAGCTTTATCCTGATAAATGGGTTCTAAGGGTCTCATCATATTACAATAAATGGTAGACTTTTCATGATCCTGATGATTATAGTACCAAGAAAGTTATATTATTTTAAGGCTATTCTTTTAAAAGGAAAAATTAGAATTTTTTAAAATTGTGCTTTAAGTGAAAGTTTACAGTTCAAGTCAGTCTCTCATATAAAAATTTATATACACCTTGCTATGTAATCCTAGTTGCTCTCCCCCTAATAAGACAGCACACTCGTTCTCTCCACCCTGTATTCCCCCTGTCCATTTAACCAGCTCCTGTTCCCCTCTGCCCCCTCATCTTCCCTCCAGACAGGAGCTGCCCACATAGTCTCATGTGTCTGCTTGAGCCAAGAAGCTCACTCCTCACCAGTATCATTTTCTATCTTATAGTTCAGTCCAATCCCTGTCTGAAGAGTTGGCTTCGGGAATAGTTCCAGTTTTGGGCTAACAGAAGGTCTGGAGACCATGATCTCTGGGGTCTTTCTAGTCTCAGACCATTAAGTCTGGTCTTTTTACGAGAATTTGAGGTCTGCATCCCACTGCTCTCCTGCTCCATCAGAGATTCTCTGTTGTGTTCCCTGTCAGGGCAGTCATCACTTGTAGCCGGGCACTATCTAGTTCTTCTGGTCTCAGGCTGATGGAGTCTCTGGTTTATGTGGCCCTTTCTGTCTCTTGGGCTCATAATTACCTAGTGTCTTTGGTGTTCTTCATTCTCCTTTGCTCCAGGTGGGTTGAGACCAATTGATGCATCTTAGATGGCTGCTTGCTAGCATTTAAGACCCCAGATGCCACTCACCAAAGTGGGATGCAGAATGTTTTCTTAATAGATTTTATTATGTCAAAAAATTAGAAATTTTTAAAGCTGAAATTGTTTTGTGTTTTTGAGTGTAAACCATCAGCTGTCTTGAAAACTTAGCTATGGAACACTTTCTTTGAGGGCTGCACATACGACACAGTAAAGCTTTTTAGCTATTTGTACATAGGAGATTGGATCAGAATCTTTTATAAGGTTTCATCGACGTTTATCAGGTTACAGAGTGTGCTACTTTTTCTCTGTATAAATCATCCAGGACCTGTTATTTTTAAATCTTGCCAAGTTTTTCTCCTCTTCCCTCATCCCCTATCATTGCAAATTAGTTTAATCCTAGCCTAACCCAAACCCAACCCATTGCTGTCAAGTCAATTCCAACTCACAGAACCCAGGCGTCATAAAAGTGAACCTTTTATAGGAGTGATCAGGTATCATGGTATCGGTTGACTTTGCCACAAGTTGTTTCCCAAATTCCTTTTTTTTTTTTTGGTACTTTGTTTTTACATTGAAATATTTTGAATTCTGGGTGATCTGGTATCAGTGGGTGTATTTTATTGTGGGTACTGTTCCCTGCTGACACATCTTGGAGTGGAGGAAGGAAATGTATTTCTGTGAAGAGGAGCTGTAAAGTACTGTCACTGCTGAGCAGCTCTGTTAGTGCCATTAATTGAGGGTTTACTATGTAAATGATGATATGAATCTCTTTAATTATATCTAGGTGTTAGGTAGCACTTTTCCTAGACTAGTAACTCCTTTTTAAGAAATACAGTGTACTTTTAATAAACCCAAAAGTACTTCAAATCAGTTCAGATTTTACATTTGATACAGCTGTGTGTTTTTGATTAAGTATTTATGCTTTAGAAGATTGTTACTGACATCAGTCCCTAAGTGTACCAACATGAAATTTAAAGTAGTTTGTAATTTTTTTTTTCCTGTTTTACACTCTTCATTTCTGATGTGAAGCTTTTTTTCCCCTTTGGTTTCAGTTAATCATTTATATAGTGACCTAAGCCAATAGTTTAAAAAAAAAAAATGATATTTTGGCGCCATCTGCTGTTCTGTAATGTGATATGTCGTTTACTTTAGGAAAATCTGTAGGTAAACCCAAAATCAAATCTGTTGCTGTGCAGTCAATTCTGAATCCTAGTGACCATATAGGACAGAGTAGAACCGCCCCATAGAGTTTCCTAGGGTGTCATCTTTACGGAAACTGACTGCCACATCTTTTTCCCTCAGAGCAGCTGATGGGTTTGAACTGCCCGCCTTTCGGTTAGCAGCTTAGCGCTTAACCACTGCACCGCCAGGGCACCTTAAAACCTGTAGGTAGTAGATTCAAATGTATTTTTTTTTTTCCTATTTGCCAATACAAGGCATAAAAATAATGAGGATTAAAAAATAATCAGGGAGAGAGCAGGCTGTCTCATTAGGGGGGAGAGTAGTTGGGAGTGTGTAGCAAGGTGTATATGGGTTTTTGTGTGAGAGACTGACTTGATTTGTAAACTTCCACTTAAAGCACAATAAAAATTATTTTTAAAAATCTGTTAGATTTGCCTTACGATTCCTGTATTTCCAATGGAAGGTGGAAATTACTGGAAAGAAATTACAAGGGTTATTGCCTTGTAACTTTGGTGGTCAGAAACAGGCTTGACTAAAACATGTTTCTGTACTCTTGCCTCTGCCACTTCCACATTGACCCCCTCTGACTTTCCGTGTCTTCTCGCGACAGGGGTCCTTGAGTAACCTAGGCTCGCTGGGCTCTTTATTTATCACTGTTCGTGTGTTTTACGGCCCTTCTCTCTCAACACCCAGTTTTTCATGTTCCACAGTCTATCCATATCTTATCTGCATGTCCAACCCCTGTCACGCTATGAAATCTTGCCCTGTGAGTCTAAACTACCTTTATTCTTACTGCTTTTCTATAAATCATTTGCATTATAGATATGGCATTCTTGTTTATAATTGTCTTACACCTGATATTCTAGTGTAAAACCCAACCCAGTGCCCTTGAGTCGATTCCAACTCATAGCGACCCTGTAGGACGGAGTAGAACTGCCGCATTGAGTTTCCAAGGAGCGCCTGGCGGATTTGAACTGCCGACCCTTTGGTTTGCAGCCGTAGCACTTAACCACTATGCCACCAGGGTTTCCATTCTAGTGTATATGTACCAATATAACCATTGCCGTCGGTTCAGACTCATGGCAGCCCTATAGGACAGACTAGAACCGTCCCATAGAGTTTCCAAGTAGTGGCTGCTAGATTTGAGCTGCCAACTTTTTGGTTAGCAGCGGAGCTCTTAACCACTGTGTTGTTACCAGGGATAAATGTGTATGTGTGTGTGTGTATGTATGTATGTATATGCACACACCTACTCTTTACCTGTCGACTGTCTTATCAGCCAACATTTTGTATTTACGACAATATTAAATCTATTATCTGTTTTACATATTAATGACATACATCTGACAGTAATGAATGGCAAGGTGTGAGGCGAGAGTAGTAATGCTGGCTGTGATCGTTCTGTGTCAGCTTGGCTGGGCCATGATTGTCAAAGGTTTGGAAGTTATGCAGTGATGTAATTTGGTAGTTGTGTAATGATGTAATCATTCTCCACTTTGTGATCTGATGTGATCATCTGCCAGTTTTCACATAATGACCTGGTCTTTGGAACCTAAGCATGTCAATAAGTGAGGAGTGTGTGTGTACGTATACACACACACACATACATATATATACACAAGCCTGTTTCCTTATTAATTGCCATGTAAGCCTTTTCTTCCCAAACAAATGGTATGTTCTTTGCGGACTGGGGCAATTTATATATTGATTTTAATCTTCCGGTAACAAATCTGCACGCATATTAGGTTTGCAGACTTGGAAATCTGATGTCCCAATTAAAAGAATTGTGTGCAGACTAAAAATGGATTTGGAGCAGTGGATGAGTTCCTGTGCATAAAGAGCATGATGTCTCTATTAATTTCTGTTGTGATGGTTTATAGAGCATTCCCTCCACCCCACCACATACTTAAGGCTCAATTTTATATTCCTCAACTGTGGATATCTGTAGACGCCCTACTTTCTACAAGGAGGACATTAATAGTTCTCATCTTTTACCACTGACTGTTTTACCTCTACCTTCTCATTACCAAGGTTGATAACATTTGTCTATTGTTAACAATGTTTTCTTCAGTGATTTGTTTATAGGTTATTCTAGTAGTTGAAAAATAGTGTTTACCTTACTATGAATATGGAGATAACACCTCTGTAGAGCTAAATAACATGCTAGAGTTATATTTCCTTCTCCACTAGTTAACGCTGTTATTTCTAGGCCATCGAAAAGAGATCATTTCTAGCTGTGTTGATGATTCACTTTTTTACATTCTATTTAACTGCCTTTACCACATCCTCAAGGTTTTCCAATCTCTCTACTGTCTAATCTATCAGTTACCCTATTTTTCCGGGAAATTTTGTTCCTGTAGTCTGTTCCAATCTATGCTGGTTTCTTTGGGGCTGCCTCACACCTTTTATCTTGGGTCTTCTTTCCTTTGTTGCTTTTCTTAGACATTTTCCTCTTTATCTGTTTATTTTCTAGTTTTGCAAATAACTTCCTAAGAAAAGTTATGTAGAATACAAGCTTTGTACGTTTTTACATGTCTGGAAATCTATTCTACCTTCACCCTTGTTTGGTGATTTGGTGAGGAGACTTGACTTACATTTATTGTCTCACAACAAATGCGGTTGTTTTCAGATCCGCATTTCACTGTGATCATTTGTTGTATTTTCAGAGTTCAGAGCTTCTGTGAGGTTTTGGGAGAATTGGGCGGCTTCCTCTTGTGCTGCAGCCTGTCTTACTAGGTAGCAGCTTCCCCCACTTTGCTTCACCAGTCAAAAAAAACCAAAAAGGCAGTCAACATTCCTTTATTATTGTGTCTCCCAGAAGACCATTGAAATCTCTCATCCATTGATGGCCCCCATCCTTTTCTCTTTGTTGTAGGATTTTTAAAAATCTGTTTATTTCCCTACTGATAAGGAGTCTTGGAGATAAGATGAGCCTACCTAGGCTGCCATTTTTCCCCAAGTTTTATTTTAAAAAGTTTGAAGTTGAAATATACTAAGGTAACTTGAACATTGTTGTTGTTAGGCGTCATGGAGTTAGTTCCGACTCCTAGTGACCCTACAGGATGGATTAGAACTGCCCCACAGGGTTTCCAAGGAGCAGCTGGTAGATTTGAACTGCCGACCTTTTGATTAATAGCAGAGCTCTTAACCATTATGCAAACAGGGCTTCAACTTGAACATTAGCTCCCAAAAATGACATTATCGTGACTTCACTATACCGAAAAGTAACTCCTGATATCAAGTGAATAATGGCAAAAACATTAGGAGGCGAGTGAGTGAGTCATAATATTTTGGTGTCGTTTGTTTCTAGTCTCACTGCCACCATGCTAATCCAGACCTTTCTGGCTTATTGCTGTTTTGTTTTTTTAATTGCTGCTATTTGAAGGAGTTTTTCATTGTACTGTAGTCTCTTATATGCACAGTGTTGCTTAAGCCACCTCTCACAAAAGGTTTTATAAATGCTACAACACTCCTTGAATTTTTTCCAGTTTTCTACAGAATAAAGACCAAACCCTTTACCCTGGCATTTAAGGACGTTTTAGGGCATTCTTTGGCCACTGCTGGTTCTCAAAACTGTGATCCTTGCACCAGCAGCATCAGCGTCCTTGGGAAACTTGTTAGCAATACAAATTCTCACTTCTTCATCTTTACACCCCCTTCCTGAATCAGAAGCTCTGGGGTTGGAACCCAGCAACCTGTGTTTTCACAAGACCTCCATGCAGAAGTTTGAGGACTACTGACCTAGTTCATCCTTCTCACTTCGCAGACAAGAAATTGGAGTCTAAAATGGTTAATTGGCTTGTCCAAAGTGATACAATTAGGTAGGGTTTTCTTTATAATACACACTTTGTACAAGTTGCAATGAGAACGGAGTCTGAGATGGGAAGGTTGCGAAAGGTTTTGTAGAGAATGTGAGACTTCACTGAACAGTAACTTTATGTGAGTAGAGAGAAGAGAGGTGAATATTCTAAGCAGGACAATTACAGTGGATAAAGGCATAGATACAAATGTATATAACATGTCCTGGGAACAAAAAAGAAAATTTTGACTAATAATCAATAGGTCTTTCTTTATGGGAGTATAAAGATAATGTGTGTAAAATAATGATCACAGTGCCTGGCACGGAGTAAGAACCTCATAAATGTTAGCTGCTGTTGGGTTGGCCCCCAACTCATGGTAACTCCTTGTACAGCAGAATGAAAGACCACCCAGCCCTGCACCATCCCTGTGATTGGCTGCAGATTGGACTCTTGTGATCCACAGAGTTTTCATTGGCTGATTTTTAAAAGTTTCTTGCCAGGCCTTTCTTCTTAGTCCATTTTAGTCTGGAGTTTCCACTAAAACCTGTTCAGCATAATAGCAACACACAAGCCCCGACTGGCAGATGAGTGGTGGCTGTACATGAGGTACATTGGCCGAGAATGAACTCGGGTCTCCCACATGAAAAGAGAATTCATAAATGTTAGCTGCGTATTACTCTTGTTGGCTGATGCCGTTGGTTATGTTGTTGATGGTTTTGTTGTTGTAAGGGAGGCAGTATAGAACAGAAGTTAAGACTATGTATTGGAAACCCTGGTGATGTAGTAGTTAAGTGCTACGGCTGCTAAGCAAAATGTCAGCAGTTCGAATCCAGCAGGCACTCCTTGGAAACTACGGGGCAGAGTCGGAATCGACTCAACGGCACTGGGTTTGGTGTGGGGTTTGGTATTAGTTCCTGAATCAAATCCTAGCCCTCCCACTTACTAGCTGTGTGACTTACAGAAAGTTAATCTCTCCAAACCTCAGTTTCCACATCTATAAAAATGGGAATGACAGTAACAACCTCATAAGGTGGTGGTAAGGATTAAATGAGACAACGTATGTTGACATCCTTGACACGGTTGCTGTTTCACAATAAGTACTTTAATAAATGTCAGCTATTATTGCTTCATAACTTGATAATTCATTTTATTTGACTTTGAATGATTTAAGGCTAATCTCAAATATCATATCTGTCTTTAAAGGGTGATTTTTTTTTTTTTTCGGTATGATAATCGCGTGTGTGTGTGTACTTCAGGTGAAGGCAAATTAGTTTTCCATTCAATAGTTTATACACATATTGTGCCCTGACATTGGTTGCAATCTCTGCAATGTGTCAGCATTCTTCCCATTACCATCCTGGGTCACCCATTTCCATTTGTTTGGTTTTCCTGCCCCTTCCTGCCTTTTCATCTTTGCTTCTGGGCATGTGCTGCCCTTTTGGTCTCATGTAGATGATTATTCTAAGGAGCACTTTCCTCACATGTGTTATTGTTTATTTATAGGCCTGTCTATTATTTGGCTGAAAGGTGATCTCCAGGAATGACTTCAATTCCAAGTTAGAAGGGTGTCTAAGGGCTGTAGTCCCAGGGGTTTCCCCAGTCTCTGTCAGACAAATAAATCTGTTTGTTTTTGTTTTTTTTTTAATGAAGTTCAATTTTGTTGTCCATATTTTTCCCTCCCCCTCTGTCCAGGGCCTTCTGTTGTGGCCCGGGTCAGAGTGGTCGGTAGTGGTAGCTGGGCACCATCTAGTTCTTCTGGTCTCAGGCTGGCGGAGGCTGTGGTTCCTGTGGCCCATTAGTCCTTTAGACTAATTGTTTCCTTAAAGGGTGAATTTTTGTTGTGATTGTAGAAACCCACAAGTATATGGCCTGGGAACAACTTTAAAAACAGGGCACTGGTTAAATCATGAAACACGCAGCCATTGAAAACCATGTTTCAGAAAAAATTTCATGATATGTATCATAAACATATTTCATATTCATGATGCAGTGAAAATAAAAAAGGCAGATACAAAGCAGTGCAGACAGTGTTTCAGTTAAATCACATAATTTGTATAAAGAAAATAATTAGAAGGCTGTCCCAGAACACTAACAGTGATACACTCTGAGTGCTGGGATTTTAAATAACCTGTTTTCCTTTTCTATGCTTTCTTTAACGTTCAAGTTCTCTAACTGAACATGTATTACTTTTGTAAATAGTGTGGTACATGCTTTTGAACTGTGGCAGGATTATTACAATAATTTTATAGCTTCCCAAAATGACTACTGATAATTTAAAGGGGGCAATATTCATTTTTATCTGTGGTCAACCTTTGGTGTTTGTGGATATAACATTGTATTTTCTGCAGTCAGGAATCATTCTAAACACCCATGGTGACTAATGATCATTTCTACCTCACAGAGTTCTGGGGAGATTGAATTGGATAATATTTTTAAAAGCCCCTAGCTGGAATTTGAAATATATTTTGAGTGCATCTAGCTAACTTTCAGCATCTCAGTTATGAGAATAGCTAATATTCGACTGCTATCTCTGTCAGGTACTATGTTAAGTATTATTCTCATTTAATCTTCCCAACAATTTTATGAGGTAGTCACCACGATTATCTTCATTTTATAGATGAACTGAGTCAGGTTAAGAAATTTGTCCACGATTACGAGTAAGCCAGGAATGTAAACAAGATGCCTGATACTGCCTTTCCAGAGTTTGTGTCCTTAGGCATCGTCCTGCATGGTCTCCAAATATTACTGGTATTTACAGTATGAAAAAACCTAAGGAAATACCCATTTTGAAAATAAAGGATACGTTGTGGTGTTTTCGTATAAAATGTTTTAAGTATAACATGAAAAAGTATGATTGGATTTTTTTTAAACATTTCCAAAAGGTATATGTACCATTGCATGCTTTCTTTAATAAACTAATATACTCCTAGTAATAAGTACACCGGAGTCCCTCGGTGTGGTACAAATGGTTAACACGTTTGACTGTTCACCAAAAGGTTGGAGGTTCAAGTCCACCCAGAGGTGCCTTGGAAGAAAGGCCTGGTGATCTACCTCTGAAAAAACAGCCATTGAGAACCCCGTGGAGCACACTTGTGCTCTGACGTAAATAGGGCGGCCATGAGTCAGGATCGACACGTGAAGGCAGCTGGTTTTTTAAAACATGTATCCAGTAGTATGTAGCGTAACACAGTGTGTTTGTATTAGATAACACAGTGGTTACAAGTGTGGGGTTCTGGAGCTAGGCTCTGCTTTCACGTTCTGCCACTTTCTATTCTGTGACCGTGGACAAGTTACTTGGCTTCTCTGTGCCTAGTTTCCTCATCTATAAAATAGGAAGAATAATCTCCGAGTCCATTGACTTAAAAATTATTTAGCTACCACTTACGGGTTTTTTAACCTCCAGGGCCTCGTGTGCCCCGTCAGTAAAACACCTGTCAGGTGATGTCGCGATCTGTAAAAATATTACTAGAAATCATATTGCATTTCCAGAAACAGGGTCCGACTGTGGGAGCATGAGAGAAAGAGCTGATGGTGCTCAGCCTCCCTGTCTGAGGAGGTCTGTTGTTTCCTTCTTTTAATAAAATCATTGTTTTTTGTGTGGATTCACAAAGGAAGGGTTAAGCATTTTAATGTTTAGAAGAGTATAATAACTTTATTTTCATTTTGATGTTTATACCTCGTTTTCCTAGTTTTGGCTGTTCTTTCTCATAAAGCTAAACTAAGAAAAGGCATTTCTAGGAATTTCTAAATTTTATGTGAAAATAAAATTAGGGCAGTCTAGACTGTTTTAAGCTGTGAGCATATGATGATTTAGCTATTGTCGTTTGTATTTCCATAAAACCTTTAGTTTGTCACTTATATTGCTTCACTTATTTGTTTACATGTCTCACTCTATTAGAGCAAGCCCCTCCTCAGTGGCAGATCTTTGTATTCACAGTGACTGGCTAATAAATGAAAATTACGCACTTCAGTTGATGGCTTTTATGAATCATAGGTTAGCCTAGAATTAGGTGTGAATTTATTGCTAACCTAGGATCGTGGCCATTCTGTTCTTAAATTAATGGTGCACTTGATAGTTCTGGTCGTATCAGCTTCTCCTTGGGTGGAAAGCTACTTTTGAATTAAAAAATCCAGTAGAACTTGAATTGTGCTTAAAAATAGGTAAAACTTATAGAAGTTGCTAGCTAAAAAAAATTTTTCTTGTTTGGTAAAGTAGAATGATTGTATTTATTTTATAAATTTTGTCACTTTGGAAATACTGAAAATGAGAAAATGAAGGGAAAAATAGGAGAATAGACAAGTAACTTTAAATGTTCCATTTTCAGGAAACCCTATTCTTTACTGCTGCTTTCTCTGAAAGCAGTGGGAGAAAATGTCTTAGGCCACGAGAACAGAATGTGACATGTAACAGGAAAGAGTGAAAATAAAGCCAAGCTATTCCAGAGGATGTCAAGTCCAGAATTAACCCAGTACCGTCGAGCCGATGCCGACTCATAGCGACCTGTAGGACAGAGTAGAACTGCCCCGCAGGGTTTCCAAGGAGCGCCTGGTGGATTCCAACTGCTGACCTTTTGGTTAGGAGCCGTAGCTTGTAACCACTGTGCCACCAGGGTTTCCAATTAGAGATTTGCTTTTATTTTTTTGTTAAACTAAAGTTATAAGCTGTAGTCAGTTCTGAGACTGAAAAACATTAATCTTTATATGTAGTTTGATAATTTTGACATCAACAGATAGCAATCCACTTTACCCTAGATAGCTATTTCTCAAGAGTTGGATGGCACATATGCTATGAAACATCAATATTATATGCTAGTAATTATAGCTAATCTATACTTTCTGATTCCCTACTCCTACTGTGGTATGTTTTCAGCAGTGACAGAATCTCTTAATTTTTACTTCTAACCCAGATCACTCACTGAAACTAGAAATCTTATTCATTTAGTTTTCATGTTGAGCATATCCACTTGAATGTCCCATGGATAACTCAAACTCAGAATCCAAACCTAAACTTATCTGTTTTTCCTCCCCATCCCTGTTTCAGTCTCCAAAGTTCCCTGGCACCACCATACATTGTATTGCCCAAATCAGTATTATTCCCCACTCCAGCCTGTTCTCCACCCCTATCCATATCCAGTCATTCACCAAGTTTTATGCATTTTGGCTGTGAATGTATCTCAGATGTATTTAGCTTTTCCTTTTCTAATACCATATTTCAAGCCATCTTCATTTCTCAATTGTATTACTGCTATAGCCTTTTAACTGGTCTCCCACTGGTCTTCTAATACCAGTGCTGTCCATTTCCAGTTATTTTTACATTGCTTTGGTGGTCTCCCTAAAACAGTCAGAACACTTCACTGTTCTATTTAAAACCCTCAGTGGCTGTCCATTGCCTTCAAGATAAAATCCAATTTCTTTAAAGTGTTTATAGCACCCTTTCCATGGTATAGCCAAACAGCAGTTCGCAGTAGCCTGGGACCTGTGCTATAGGTGAGCACTTTGAAGTCTTCATACACACTATCCCTTCTGTTTTTTGTTTTTTAAATAATAATTTATTGTATTTTTGGTGGAAGTGTACACAGCAAACCAGGTTCCCGTTCAAGAATTTCTACACATGTTGTTCAGTGACATTGATTACATTCTTCACATTGCGTCAACATTCTCATTACTTCCATTCTGGTTGTCCCATTCCCATTAACCTAGTCTCACAGCCCCCCAAGCTTCTTGTCTATGCATTAGAATATTAGTTGACCATTTGGTATCATGTAGATGATTTTTTAAAAGAGTGCAGTACTCAAGGGTGGTGTTCATTACTATGTAGCTAAGAGGTGACTTGAGGGGATAGTTTTTGTTCAAGGTTTAAAGAGTAACTCAGTGCAACAGTCTTGGGGATTCCTTCACTCTCGGTGGGTCCAGTAAGTCTGGATATTTTGAGAATTTGAGGTTCTGTTCTACATTTGTCTCTCTGTCAGGATTCACCTATTGTGTCCCCCATCAGAACATTGAGTAGTGGTAGCTGTATACCATCTAGTTCTGGTCTCAGAGTAGAGGAGGCCATGGTTCAGGTAGACATATTCCTTCTGTTTTACAAACTCCAAGTTATTACATTCTCAGCTTGGACTTTCTTCTTTAAGACACCTTCACTGAAATCCTGGCACCGTCTATGATTGGATTAGATGTTATTTTGTGTTCTTTAGTACTTTTTGCTTGTCCCTATTACAGTACATGACACGTTGTATTTTTATTGCCTGCTTAGTTGTCCATATCTCTCTTAAGCTGTTGAAGGGCAAGTACACTATTCTGTTTGATCTGTCTTTCACCAGTACCTAGCACAGTGCCTGGCACATTTATTCATTCATTCTTAACTCATTCATCATTATTCGTTGACCATACTTTGTGCCAGGCGATTTAGAATGGATAGGTCTAAATTTCTTCTGTTGAAATGAAACCTTACATAAGTTTTCAATAGTTCTTTATAATATCAAAGATGCAGTTTTTGAAGATTGTTATTGTTTTCTGTAGTCAAAAGTGTATATTTTCTTTGACCGCCAAAAAACAAAAACCAAACCTATTGCTGTCTTACTGATTCCAACTCATAGCAACTCTATAGGACAGAGTAGAACTGCCCTATCGGGTTTCCAAGGAGCACCTGGTGGATTTGAACTGCTGACCACTTGGTTAGCAGCTGTAGCTTTAACCACAATGCCACCAGGGTTTCCTTTCTTTGACCAGTCTTAGGTAATCCTGTAGTTCGTGTTGTAGTGAAAACTCAGCAAAAGTGTGTGTGTGTTGTAATTGAACACATTAGTGGAAGTATTATATTACAGTATCCTGAATAATTAAATTTTTAAGTTTGTAATAATATATATACAATGCAGTATAGTCAGAAACTGATTATAGCAAGCATTTTAAAAGTAGTTTTTTTTTTTTTTTTTTTTATAAAGACTACTTCTGGATTCCCTACCTTAAAAACTATATTTAAAATAAATCTTGTCTTGATTTCAGTTTATTCATGAACATTTTTAGTAGTTGGGAGAAAGCTGTGGTAATTCCCAACTGTGTTAGAAACAGTTGTCAAGTGTGGTTCTTTAGACCGTGAGACTGGGAGCTGTTTCTAAACACACAGTTGTTACTAGCACAGATTTGCCTAAGTTTCCAATCTGATCTGTGGCTATGGGTAAGTAATATAGAAGATATATAGTATTTATGGGGAAAAGATACTTCTATAAATTAAGTTTTATAAAGTAGCCTTTAACTTTAGGCTAATCTATAAGCAGAAATGTATAGACTTTAAACCTTAGCCAATCAGTAGTATAGTTTTTAGCTAATCTTCTAGTTATAAGGTATTCAATGTTGAAGTATTCTGCTAGCCTCAGAATGTATAGACCAGAGTCCCTTCTTTTACTGAAATGAATTCTAATATAAATTTTCAGTAATATTTAATATCAAGGGTTTCAAAGAGTATTTTTTAGGTAAAGAAGCATATTTATTCTCTAAAAGCCTTTACTTATCTCTGTGATTTCTGTTAGTAGTGAAGATTCTGATATGTTTATGTGGGATTTGTAGTGAGATATAGAAATTATAAAATAATTCTGATATTATATGTGTGTGTGTTCCTGAATTACATGATATTAACTTCTTTATCCTTTAAGAGGACTAATAAGAGTTTAAGGAAAGCCATATTAATATAGTCTAGAACTGCACTATCAGTAGAGTAGCCGGTAGCCACATGTGGCTAATGGGTACTTGGAATAGTCTAAATTGGGATGTACTGTGTTTTTTTTTTTTTTTTTTGTAAGTGTTAAGAATACACATTGGAATTTGAAGATTTAGTATAAAAAAAGGTGCAAAATACCTCATTAATAATTTTATATTGATTACACATTGAAATGATATTTTAGATATATTGGGTTACATAAAGCATTGTTGTTAGGTGCCATCAAGTCGGTTCCGACAAGCGACTCTATGCTCAACAGAACAAAACACTGCCCGGTCCTGAGCCGTCCTTACAATCGTTGTTTATGCTTGAGCTCATTGTTGCAGCCACTGGGTCAATCGACCTCGTTGAGGGTCTTCCTCTTTTCCACTGACCTTGTACTCTGCCAAGCATGATGTCTTTCTCCAGGGACTGATCCCTCCTGACAACATGTCCAAAGTATGTAAGACGCAGTCTCGCCATCCTTGCCTCTAAGGAGCATTCTGGCCGCACTTCTTCCAAGACAGATTTGTTCATTCTTTTGGCAGTCCATGGTATAGTCAATATTCTTCACCAACACCACAATTCAAAGGCATCAACTCTTCTTCGGTCTTCCTTATTCATTGTCCAGCTTTCACATGCATATGAGGCGATTGAAAATACCATGGCTCGGGTCAGGCGCACCTTCGTCTTCAGGGTGACATCTTTGCTCTTCAACACTTCGAAGAGGTCCTTTGCAGCAGATTTGCCCGATGCAATGCGTCCTTTGATTTCTTGACTGCTGCTTCCATGGTTGTTGATTGTGGATCCAAGTAAAATGAAATCCTTGACAACTTCAGTCTTTTCTCCGTTTATCATGATGTTGCTCTTTGGTCTAGTCGTGAGGATTTTTGTTTTCTTTATGTTGAAGTGTAATCCATACTGAAGGCTGTGGTCTTTGATCTTCATTAGCAAGTGCTTCAAGTCCTCTTCGCTTTCAGCAAGCAAGGTTGTGTCATCTGCATAACGCAGGTTGTTAATGAGTCTTCCTCCAATCCTGATGCCCCATTCTTCTTCATATAGTCCACCTTCTTGGATTATTTGTTCAGCATACAGATTAAATAGGTGTGGTGAAAGAATACAACCTTGACGCACACCTTTCCTGACTTTAAACTAATCATTATCCCCATGTTCTGTCCGAATGACTGCCTCTTGATCTATGTTAAAGTTTCCTCATGAGCACAATTAAGTGTTCTGGAATTCCCATTCTTCACAGTGTTATCCATAGTTTGTTATGATCCACACAATCGAATGCCTTTGCATAGTCAATAAAACACAGGTAAACATCCTTCTGTTATTCTCTGCTTTCAGCGAGGATCCGTCTGACATGAGCAATGATAACCCTGGTTCCACGTCCTCGTCTGAAACCGGCCTGAATTTCTGGCAGTTCCCTGTCAATATACAGCTGCAGCCGTTTTTGAATAATCTTCAGCAAAATTTTGCTTGCGTGTGATATTAATGATATTGTTCTATAATTTCCACATTCGGTTGGATCACCTTTCTTGGAAATAGGCATAAATATAGATCTCTTCCAGTCAGTTGGCCAGGAAGCTGTCTTCCATATTTCTTGGCATAGACAAGTGAGCACCTCCAGCACTGCATCCATTTGTTGGAACATCTCAGTTGATATTCCATCAATTCCTGGAGCCTTGTTTTTTGCCAATGCCTTCAGAGCACCTTAGACTTCTTCCTTCGGTACCATCGGTTCCTGATCATATGCCACCTCTTGAAATAAAGCGTTATTAAAATTAATTTCACTGGTTCTTTATATTTTTTTACTGTGGCTACTCAGAAACTTTAAATTACATACGTGAATTTCATTCTGTTTCTATTGGACAGCGCTGGTCTAGAACAACTTTTTTTTTAATTGAAAATTAAGTTTTCTGTAAGTTATGGCTGAAATTGAATGTTTTTGGTGTTGAGAGTTTTTTAGTAGGCTTCAATAACAGCTTGACATGTAAATATTTGCATTCTAAGATTAGATGTAAACTTAAGCTATGAAGTTAATATTTTTTAACAAAAAATTATTATGAGGTCTTGTTTTTAGACTTTATTGTTGGCACAGAACTATAACTAATCCTTCATGAGTTCTTGGATTTTGGATTGGAGCCAGTTTGGCAGATACCGTGGATCATTTACTAAATTCGTTATTTCATTTATTTGTTTACCAGATATTTTTTGGTTTGCTTCATATGTGGCAAGTCTGTTTTAGGGAATAGTCTGTAATTTCAGGAGGGAACACGAAAGTAATGGATGTGCATGTAAATGATTTTATATATTTGGGTAGAAAGAAGTTGAGGCAGTTCCTGTCTGGCTTTTTATCTTTTCTGTAAAGTAAGGCATGAGGTCATGATAGCCCACTTCTAGTGATGGTTTCTGGGAAAAGCTCCTTGAGGCGAGTAAAATTAGCAATTTCTCCATAGGTGGGACCTGACATTTATTGAGTACTTACCACAGGTAGGGCACCAAGGAAGAATATAAAAAAGGGCCCTTGCCCGCAGAGCTTATAATTTGTTAGAGGGATGTGGCATATACAAAAAAGTCAGTAACAACAGAGGCAGCTAAGGTGTGGTGAGGAATATGCTGTACGTACACAGTGCTTGCTACAGGAGTTCAGAAGATGAACAGTACATTAGTAACTAGAGATTGATTTTTTTTAAGCTTTCTCCTTTGCTTGTTGTCACAGCAGTAGCCAAAGTGATCGTTCCGGGATGACCCTTTTGTAAATACCTTCTAGCACTGTACCGATGCTCAGAACAGTCAGTGATTATTATTTATCATGAAAATTTAGCACGGATTCTTTACTCAACACAGAGTTTAATACAGTCTTTTTGGAACTGAGCTTTGAGCTTTGTGTACTTTAGAACAGGACAGTGTTTAGGAATGGGAAGGTGAGATTTCTGTGGCCTATGTGATTCAGATATGTAGCTTCTTGAGTTTATTTGGAGTGAACTTCAGGCTGCAGCTGAAGTAACCAGCACCTTCTCTTTTCTATTATTACTCTGAATTCCTTCTTTTTCCATCTTTAATATTTGCTGTGTTGATGGTCAGGTGGAAAGAAGGGTTCCACTGCTGGGGGTGAAGGGTGGGTATCTGTGGTAATAAGAGCTATAGATTTTAGACAGGGGTGGGGTGGGGTGAGGGTTCTGTAGGACAGAATGTTTGAGAATTACTGTCTCGTACTGTACTTTTGAGTGTAGTAAAAACTGACGAGCTACTAGCAGCATGGTAAACAGAACTGGTGGAGGTATCACCTCCACTATCATGCAAACACGGAGATGCAATATAACAAGAACAAAATTATAAATGCAAACTAAACTCTAAGGAAAGAAACAGGAAATCCCCCGGTGCCAGAAATAAAGAGAAATAAAATAAAAGCAGTAAGTGGGAGCTGGAGCTGCTACCAAACCCTTTGCCATCGAGTCGATTCCAACTCATAGTGATCCTGCAGGACAGAGTAGAACTGCCTTATAATGTTTCCAAGGAACACCTGGTGGACTTGAACTGCCGACCTTTTGGTTAGCAGCTGTAGCTCTTAAACACTACGCCACCAGGGTTTCCTGGAGCTGCTACAGGGGCCTTTTTAAAATCCTGGATATAGGTCCTAAGGGGCCTGGTGTGGAATTTTAGTGCACATACGGGAATAGGAGATAGGGCCTTGGACCTCTTCAAAATAGGAGAGCTGGCATTAAGACCCAGATGTGAGGTCTAGAACCTAAAACAATTTGCTGATAATGCATAGAGATTAGAAAAAGTGCCCACTAGTCAAGCATTTATTTATAAAAATAAATCCAGTGATAGAACTATCTAAAAGAGTATAGAAGTGTGTAAAATGATTGAAGGGAAAAAAGAAGGAAATGCAGCATGATGAAGTAACAGAACAGTATGGAAAAGGAACAATAAGACTTGAAAAAGAAAACCAAATCAGCTTTTAGAAATTAAAAATATACTTACGGAAATGAGGTTAAATAGCAGATGAGACAGAAATTCTTGCTTTGGCTAAAAGGAAAGTCTAGCAATATACGGTTGAGAAGAACCAAACCTAGAATGTAATGACACAAAAACAAACAGTAGAAAATAAAGGATTGAAATAAAAGGTAAAAAGTCTGATACAAAAAAACAAGAATAAAAACAGATCAGAAGATACTGTTACGAGACAAAAATAGATGAAGACAAAAAGCATTATTAGAGAGGAAGAGCCAGAGAGCCATTACATAGTGATGAAAGGAATAATTCACCAGGAAGAAATAATAATCTTAAATCTGTATGTCCAAAATAACATTATCTCCAAGTATAAAAAAAAAAAAAAAAGTATATAAAGCAAAAATTTATAGACTTCTAAAAATAAATAGATTACTTACATAGTGGGAGATTTAATTTCACTCAGAAAACAACAGACCACCACCACCCTCAACAAATGTAAAGGCATAGAAATTTGAACAACACGATTGACAAACCTGATCGTTTGTTGTGTTTAAACTGTCTTCTAAAAAACAGAATGTACATGTTCCCTTTCAAGTACATGTGAGACATTTATAGATACTGAGCACATACTAAACCACAAAGGAATGGCTCCACAAATGCCCAGGCATGGTACCACGTGCTCCGTTTTCTGATGACAGTTCAGTACATGGAAAACTTTTACTTGATTTTCCAAGTTTCATTTGAAAGTGATATTATTGAATAATATATAAATGACATAATAGAGGCTAAAACATTTATTGAGCACTTAATATGAGCCAGGCATACAGCTGAGTGTTTTGCGTATGTTGTTCTATTTAGTCCTTTTACCAGCCATATAAATTATAGGATACTATTACCAATTCTGGAGCCCTGGTGGCACAGTGGTTAAGTGCTACACCTGCTAACCAAAAGGTCAGCAGTTGGAATCCATCAGCTGTTCTTGGAAACCCTGTGGGCCGGTTCTGCTCTGTCCTGTGGAATCGCTATGAGTCAGAATCAACTCCACGGCAATTGGTTGGTTTGTTGGGTATTACTGTCTTTGATAGATGAGAAAATTAAGGCTTAAAAATGTTAATTAATTTGCCCAATGTTTGGTAGCTGAAAAACCTCTGCTTTTAAATATTACAATGTTACAGCGACCCCCCGTTTTATACCTTTTTATTGTAAAATATAGCCAGATACAGAACACTATGTAAAACAAATGTGTAGCTTATTGAATTATTATTACAGTATTACCCTTGTAATACCAACAGGTCAAGAAATGGAATTGTGTCAGCCATTGCAGAAACCTTTTATGTAACCCATTCCATCATAACTCCTTTCCTCCCCACTAAAAGCATTTTTATAATAATCATTTTCAGGCTTTTTTAAAAAATAACTTTAACATCGCAGTGTACATTCTTAAACAGTATGCTTTAATTTTGCTTATTTTTTTCCCCTTGCAATTTATTTGTTTTTGGTCGTAGAGTTTCCCAAAGATTTGAGTTGATGTTTTTGGCAAGAGTTCCCAGGTTGTGGTATGTTCTTTCATCAGGCGATACATAATGTTTAGTGAGTTTTGTTTTTCTAATATTAGGAACTTTGGATATTCATTGGTTAAATCAGTTAGCTTCTTGTTGTTACGTACCTGGTCTGACTCATAGCGACCTCATGTACAGCAGAAAGAAACACTGTGCGGTGGTCCTGCACAGTTGTTGCTGTGTTTGAGCCTATTGTCGCAGCTGCATATGTCAATCCATCTTGTTAAGGATCTTCGTCTTTTTTGCTGACCCTCTACCTTACCAAGCATGATGTCCTTCTCCAGGGACTGGTCCCTCCTTGATAACATTTCCAAAGAACATGTGCTTCTTCCAAAACAGGTTCGTTCGTTCTTCTGGCAGTCCGTGGTATATTCCGGATTCTTTGCCAGCACCATAATTAAAAGGCCTCAATCCTTCTTCCATCTTCTTTATTCATTTCCAGCTTTTGCATGCATATGAGGCATTTGAAAATACCATGACTTGGTTCAGGCGTACCTAAATTCTCAAAGTGACATCTTTGCTTTTCAACATTTCAAAGAGGTCTTTTGCAGTAAATTTGCCCAGTGCAATGTTGTCATTTGATTCCTGACTTCTGCTTCCATGGGTGTTGGTTGTGGATCCACGTAAAATGAAAGCCATGACAACTTGAGTATTTTCTCTTGACACTGCTTATTGGTCCAGCTGTGAGGATTTTTGTTTATGTTGAGGTGTAATCCATACTGAAGGTTGCGTGGTCTTTGATCTTCATCACTAAGTGCTTCAGGCTCTCTTCACTTTCAGCAAGCAAGGTTGTGTCATCCGCGTATCACAGGTTGTTAATGAGTCTTCCACCAATCTTGATGCCACATTTTTCTACATATAGTCCAGCTTCTTGGGTTGTTTGCTCAGCATACAGATTGAATAAGTATTATAAAAGAGTACAGTCCTGATGCACACCACGCAGTATCCCCTTGTTCTGTTCAAACGACTGCCTGTTGGACTATGTACAGGTTCCATATAAGCACAATTATGTGTTCTGGAATCCCCATTCCTTGCAGTGGTATCCATAATTTGTTATGATCCACACAGCCAAATTCCTTTGCATAGTCAATAAAACACAGGTGAACATCTTTCTGATATTCTCTGCTTTCAGCCACGATCCATCTGACATCAGCAATGATATCCCTCGTTCCATATCCTCTTCTGAATCTGGCTTGAATTTCTGGCAGTTCCCTGTCCATGTACTGCTGTAAACGTTTTTGAATTAAATCTTCAGCAAAATTTTTCTTGCGTGTAATATTAGTGATACTGCTTGATAATGTCTGCATTCTGTTGGATCAACTTTCTTTGGAATGGACACAAATGTGGCTCTCTTCCTGTCTACTGGCCAGGTAGCTGTCTTCTAAATTTCTTGGCATAGTCGAGTGAGCACCTTTAGCACAGCATCCATTTGTTGAAACATTTCGGTTGGTGTTCTGTCAATTCCTGGAGCCTTATTTTTGCCAATGCTTCAGTGCAGCTTGGACTTCCTCCTTCAATACCATTGGTTTTTGATCATATGCTACCTTCTAACGTGGTTGAACATCAACTGATTGTTTTTGGTACAGTGATTCCCTGTATTCCTTCCATCTTCTTTTGATGCTTCTTGCATCGTTCAATATTTTGTCCATTGAATACTTCAATATCTCAACTCAAGGCTTGAATTTTTATTTTTTTTTATTTTTCAGTTCTTTCCAGTTGAGAAAAGCCGAGTGTGTCTTCCCATTTTGTTTTCTAACTTCAGGTCTTTGCACATTTCATTACAATACTTTCCTTTGTCTTCTTGAGCCACTCTTTGAAATCTTCAGTTCTTTTACTTCATCATTTCTTCCATTCGCTTTAGCTACTCTACGTTCAAGAGCAAGTTCCAGAGTCTCTTCTGACATCCATTTTGGTCTTTTCTTTCTTATGACCCTTTGTTTTCTTCATGTATGATGTCCTCAATGTCATTGCACAAGTCATCTGATCTTTGGTCATTAGTGTTCAGTGTGTCAAATCTCTTCATTAAGATGGTCTCCATATTCAGGTGGGATATACTCAAGGTTGGGTTTTGGTTCTCGTGGACTTGTTTTAATTGAGCAATTGACAGTCTGTTCCACAGTCAGCTCCTGGCCTTGTTCTGGCTGATGATATTGAGCTTTTCCATCATCTCTTCCCACGGATGTAGTTGATCTGATTCCTGTGTTTTCAGTTGGTGAGGTCCACTTCTGTCCGTTATGTTGTCCATTTCTGTCACCAACTCCACATTTTCCAACTAGTGATCTTTCTTCTGCTTCCAACTTTTGCATCCCAATCACCAATAATTATCAACACATCCTGATTGCACATTTGATCAATTTCAGACTCCAGAAGTTGGTAAAAATCTTCAATTTCTTCATCTTTGGCATTAGTGGTTAGTGTGTAAAATAGTCATATTAACTGGTCTTCCTTGTATGGGTATTGTCCTATCCCTGACAGCGTTGTGCTTCAGGATAGATCTTCAAATGTTCTTTTTGACAATGGATGTGATACCATTCCTTTTCAATTTGTCATTCCCGACATAGTTGACCGTTTGATTGTCTGATTCACAATGGCCCAATACCAGTCCATTTCAGCTCACTAATGCCTAGGATATCGATCTTTATGTATTCCATTTCATTTTTGACTACTTCAAATTTTCCTAGATTCATACTTCATACGTTCTATGCTCCTGTTATTAATGGATGCTTGCAGTTGTTTCTTCTCATTTTGAGTCATGCCACATCAGCAAATGAAGGTCCGGAAAGCTTTACTCCATTCACGTTGTTAAGGTCGACTCTACTTTGAGGAGGCAGCTCTTCCCTGTCGCATTTTGAGTGCCTTCCGACCTGAGGGGCTCATCTTCCAGCACTATATGAAACAATGTTCTGCTGCTATTCATAAGGTTTTCACTGGCCACTGTTTTTAGAAGTAGATCCCCAGGTCCTTCTTCCTGGTTTGTCTTAGTCTGGAAGCCCCACTGAAACCTGTCCACCATGAGTGACCCTGCTAGTATTTTAAGTCCTGGTGGCATAGCTTCCAGCATCACAGCAATATGTGTGCAGTTCACCACAGTACAAGATACCAACTCATTAGATATTACAAAAGAGTGATTCTCTCATTTTATTATTTCTTCTTCATTTCTTGCTGAAATGTTGGAATGTTTCTGTAGAGAATCTTCCCCTCACCTAATACTGGGTTACCTTGTAGTTTAGTTTGTGTCAGAGAGGCAGAATAAAATGTTTATTTTCCGTTATTTACCAGTTTATCAAAATGATGGGTTGATTTTTTTCACTAGGAACTCTGAACAGTAACCAGTTTTTTTTTGTTCGTTTGTTTTTAAGTATCATTTTGAGCTCATGGGTTTCAATATATTTCTTTCAGTTCCTTACGGTTATCTTTATTGATGATGCACAGATTGTCCCATCTTTGGCCAGTGGGAGCCTCTTAAAGTTGGCTGTCTGCCCTTCTGGGGTTTACATTTTAATGAATATATGCATCTATAAGTATATGTATGTACAGCCTTTAAAACACATACACATACTAAACACATTGTTCTGTATACTGTGCTTTTTATACTTCTGTGTACTGGAGCCCTGGTGCACAGTGGTTATATGGCTATTAACCAAAAGGTCAGCAGTTCAAATCCACCACCCACTCCTTGGAAACTCTATGAGGCTGTTCTGCTCTGTCCTGTAGGGTCAGTTTGAGTTGGAATCGACAGCATTGGATTTTTTTTTTTTTTTTAATGTGTTGGAGATAGTTCCACATCAGTTTGTATAGAACTGCTTTATATTGTTAGTGACGATATACTACTACTACTGCCAATTGCCCTCGAGTTGATTCCAGTTCATGGCAACCTCATCTGTGTCAGAATAGCACTGTGCTCCGTAGAGTTTTCAGTGGCTGATTTTTGAGAGTTAGATTGCTAGGCCTTTCTTCAGAAATGCCTCTGGGTGTACTCAAACCACTAACCTTTAGTTTAGCAGCTGTGAGTACGTTAACTAGTTGTACCACCCGGGGACTCTGTATTTTTATTTAACAAATTCTTATTGATGGACATTTTTTGATTGTTATCTGGCAGTATTATAAACAGTGCTGCAGTGAGTATCTCGGTACGTACTACTTTATCGACATTTCATAGTACAGGATCAATTCCCAGAAATGGAATGGCTAAGTAGTAGCTACTACCAGTTACCCTCCACAGAGTAATTAAGGACATTTTTTTTCCCTTATATTATCCTTTAATAATACTAGTTTGCTATCAAACTTTTTGATCTTTGATTATCTGCTAGATGAAAAACAATATTGTAGTTTTTATTTGAATTTCATTTATATTTCCTTAATTCTTAACTGTCTATTTATGTACTTGGCCCAATTTTCTGTTGAATTGTGTTTTCGTTTTTTTTTTTTTTCCATATTGACTTGTAGGCATTCAGATATAAGAAAATTACACTTTTGTGATATGTGCTGCAGATATTTTTTCCCTAATTGTGTTGCAGCTTTTGACTGTGTGGTGCTTATTTTCTAAGCAGATTTTTAAAGATCTTTATATATTGTTCAAATTTACTAAGCTTTTTAAAGCGAACAGTCCACACACTTAGAAAACCCTTCAATCGTAGGGTGCCAACTTGATGCACCATCACCCCCTAATATTTTGTTGTGTATTTCCTACAAACAAGGATATTCTCCTAAATGATCGTACTGCAGTTACCAAAAGCAGGAAGTTAACACTGGCACGTTACTATCTTGTAATCTTTAGACCCCACTCAAGTCTGGCGGGTTGCCCTAGTAGCATTCTGTTAGCAAGAAGATCTAGTGCAGAACGACATGCTGCATTTAGTTGCTATGTCTCTTTAGTCCCCGACAGTTCCAAACAGTGTCCTTCAATCTGGGACAGTTTTGGTAACAAGCCAGTTACTTTGTAGAACAAATTAGGATTTGTTGTATGTTCCCTCATAATGAGGAGTGATTCTGTGATCTTGTTGTATGCTATCAGGTAGCATAAAATTTCAATTTGTCCTGTTAATGATGATATTCACTTTGATCACTTGATTTAAGGCACTGTGTGACATCTCTCCTATAGAATTAACTCTTTTTCCCTTTCTATTTTGTAAGTATTTTGTGGGGAGGTATTTTGGTTATCATACTCCTCACCAAACTTGCAGTTTATTCATGAATGTTATGTCTATCGCTATGGATTTATGGTTTTCTGTTTTATTCCTTGAGTTATAATCCTTTTACTATCATTATTGATTTTGGTGCTCTAATACAGTTTCGCCAGTTGAAGCCCCTTCAGGCTGACTTCTGTGTCCTTTTGACGTGATCTCATCAGCCTTTGAGCACTTTCTTACTTTCTAGCACAAGATGTTTAGGCTCATATACTTCCCGGCCCAGCCCTGGAATCAGCAATTTCTCCAAGGAGGCTTCATTCCTTTTACGGGAAATGGTTTTCAGAAGCCAAGATCCAACTGTTAGATATGCTTATCATTGTTTTCCAGGTTCTGTCAGTGAACAGAGCTAGGGAATACGTGCACACACACACTCACACACACACATGCAAACACACACACACATATCTATCTTTGTCTGTATATTGAAAACCAGAGTTCATACTGATACCTCCAGTTCCATCTAACACTACAAGGTGTATATTTTAGTGTTCTCTTCATATTTGTAACTCGCTTCTCTGAGAAACTTTGCTTTCGTTATCACATTTACTCACTCCCCTTGTTGTTCGTAACTGATCTTCCATCTTTGCCATTCCTTCTCCTGTGTGGATGTCCTCCTTTCCTTGCTCTAGCTCTGACTGCCCATTCCAGGCTTCCTTTTAACCCCTCTTAAGCTCCATCATTGCCTAACACCAGGGTTATGCTCTGCTGGTGCCCACTTCACCCACTTCAACTCCAATACCCTTTCCCTATCATTGTTTATTTGTTGTTGTTAGTCGCCATCCAATTTAGTTAGTTGTTGGCTCCAACTAAGGGTGAGCATCTGTGTGTTGTTATTGTTAGTTGTCAAGGAGTCAATTCCCGACACATGGTGATGCCATGTGTGCAGAGTAGAACTGCTCCATAGGGTTTTCAAGGCTGTGACCTTAGTCAGGCCTGTCTCCCAAGGTACCTCTGGGTGGATTCAAACCACCAACCTTTTGGCTAATAGTCTAGCACTTCACTGTTTGCACCACCCAAGGATTCCCAACTCTGATACCCCTTGTCAGGCTGCCTTCCTTACCCCTTTGAGCTCTGACAAGAAAATATCTACCCCCACCTTCCTACTCCCCATATTTAAATATAAATATGTATTTATATTAGAGTTTATTTTGCCATAAGAAGTGAAGTAGAAACCCAATATTTCCTTCAGATGGTATCTTAGTTATCTACTGCTGCTATAACAGAAATACTACAAGTGGATGGCTCTAACAACAAAAAAATTTTTTTTTCTCACAGTTTAGGAGGCTAGAAGTCCAATTTCAGGGTGCCAGCTCTAAGGGAAGGCTTGCTTTCTCTGTCGGCTCTGGAGGACATCCTCGTCTCTTCTGAGCTTCTGCTCCTGGCTAGTCTTCATGTGGCCTAGCATCTCTCTTCCCCCGTCTCTGTGTCTTTTGCTTGCTTGTTTATAATCTCTTTTGGACACCCCAGAGGCCACGGCCCCACCCTTTGAAAATGAAGTATCACTGCTTCCCATGCTACTTTCAACAGCTCTGCTGATCTCCAAGCTGCTCCAGGGTTGGTTCTTTTCTTTTCCTGGAGGACAACAGATGTAGCTCCTAGACCTGTTCCCTGCATGTGGAATTCGAAGAGGCAGACAGCGATCTCTCCTTTTGTTCTTTCTTTTCAGTCTAAGCTGATGGGTTTTCTGCTGTGGTAGTTGGTTAGATCCATCAGTCACAGGCTTCATCTCTTTAACAAAAGATTGTGTAGCCACGTCCTTGGTGAAAATTGTAGGACACACATCCTTAGTTTTTACAACAGAATTTTCCAAATCTTTGTTTTGTTTTCATTTTGCATAGTTCATTTTTAAGTCCATCTCTTCCCTTTTACATTTTACTGTAAGTAGCAAGCAGATCTTGCCTACGGATCTCATCATCTAAACACATCACTTACAGGTTCTGCCTCCTACCAAATGTTTGAACGTTACTCAGACGAGTTCTTTGCCGTTGCATAAAAAGCTTAACTCTTCCTCCATTGTCCAATTTCATGTTCATCATTTTCTCTTAAAGCCTCACAAGAAGCACGTTTAATATCCACATTTCAGCAGCATTCTGTTACCCATGCCATATGTATTCTCTAAGACGATAGATACTTTATAGCTTTCCTCACTTCCTTCTGACCCCTCACCAGAGTTGCCTTTAACATCCATAACACTACCAACACTCTCTTTGAGGCAGTGTAGGTCTTTGCTGTTAGGAACCTTAAAACTCTTGCAGCCTCCACTCATTACCCAATCCCAAAACAACTACTACATTTTAGGTTATCTGTTAGAGCAGCATCCCACTCTTCCGGTAGCAAATTCTTAGTTATCTAGTGCGGCTATAACAGAAATACCACAAGTTCAGGAGGCTAAAATTCCACGTTCAGGGTGCTTGCTCTAGGAATGTGTTCTCTCTCACTTGGCTCTGGAGGAAGGTCCTTGTCTCTTCTGAACTTCTGCTCCTGGACAGTCTTCACAGGACTTGGCATCTCTCTCCCCTGTCTCTGCTTGTTAAAAAAAGAGATTGACTTAAAACAGAAATGAACACTAATCCTGGCTCATTAACGTAACAAAGACAACCCGTTCCCAAATGGGATCATAACCACTGGCTTCAAGGTTAGGATTTACAACATGTATTTTGGGGGGACACAATTCAATCCATAACAGATGATTATCCAAGTGATTGGATTTTTTTTATAAAACTTTTATCTTCTGCAAAAAAAAGTAATCTGAATTTTTTTAAGACAGTACTGCATCCATCGAGCTTTTTTAAAAAATGGGTACCGTTTTTCTTACTGCTTTTGTTTACAACAGATGATGACGTACCTGCAGATATGGTTGCAGAAGAATCAGGTCCTGGCGCACAAAACAGTCCGTACCAACTTCGTAGGAAAACTCTTCTGCCGAAAAGAACAGCGTGTCCTACAAAGAGCAGCATGGAGGTAAGCAAAACGTAGTTGAATTGAATTGATTTCTTTCTAACGAAAGAATTTTTAGGAAACAGAAAAAGGAAATGTCGTTTTTTAAAAAAAGTAATTATGTATGGTAAAAATGTTTGTGTAATTCACTTCTGTTTTTGTAGGGGGCCTCAACTTCTACCACGGAAAACTTCGGCCATCGTGCAAAACGTGCAAGGGTATCTGGAAAATCACAAGATCTGTCAGGTATTTCCTGGGGGAAACTACCAGATAGAATAAAATAACTTAAAATTTATGTTTGATAGCAAAATACTAAGATTAAACCAGGTATAGTTGAGTATTACATTTGGGATTGAGATATACGTTAGAACCCTGACCTCTTCCTCATTGACCTTTATTGTTGTATAAAGATTCTTTTTAAATATTTATTTTAACCAGTTTTTGAGATGATACAGAGTTGCTAAAAGAATCCTTAATAAATCAAAATAAAAGCAGACAAATGTGTGTTGTTTATGAAAGAAAAGTGCTTATAAAGTGATCATATAATAAAAGCTACTACTCGTTAGATGAATGGAAATTGTGCTCCTTAATGAGAAAGTCTTTGCTAGCATGATGAGTAAATTTTTTATAATCTGTTTATTAATCTTTCTGTAGCAGCACCTGCTGAACAGTATCTTCAGGAGAAACTGCCAGATGAAGTGGTTCTAAAAATCTTCTCTTATTTGCTGGAACAAGATCTTTGTAGAGCAGCTTGTGTGTGTAAACGCTTCAGTGAGCTTGCTAATGATCCAATTTTGTGGTGAGTGAAAACCTATTCCTTATTATCTTGAGATAATATTGTTTGCTGCCCAGAATGCTAAAGACAGCAGGAAAGTTGAAGTATGAGCTGGTAAAAATACTGTTAAATGGTAGAAACAAAATGAAAATGCTTCTAAATTCTTGGTTACCTGTTTATCACAAATGTGACCTGTCAGTCCAAGCACATTTATAAAACAGTACATGAAGTACTTTCTCTGCTATTTGTCATTTAATAGCAACTGAGCAATTATGAGAAACATTTTTCATTTAATTGCTTTTTAGAAACAGGACGAGACCTAATTTATAATAGCTAATGAATTAAATATGACAGTTTAGTGGACCCAGTAATTCTATTGAAAAACTTTCTTGCCTTGTGTACAGATTTTCCTAACAGTAGCCCAGCGCCGCCCTTTGCACCGCCTAGGGACCTGTGTCATTAGTAGAGAAAAATTTGAAATCTAAACGCCGAGCAGTAAGGGAATGAACTACATAAACAACGTAATGTCTGCTTGGAGGGTTGTCATGTAGCCATGAGCAGTAATTCTTGTAGAATGTTAACAATATGGGAAAAGGCTATGTTTTAAAAAGGAAAATAGCAGAATATAAAATTTTATATACTAAGTATAATTGTATTAAATGAAACTGTATAGAAAGAGAAAAAAAAAACTGGAAGGAAATGTAAAAACACAGTTGCTGTAGGGTCAACCCAGACTCCGGGCAGCTCCGTGTGTGTCGGGATAGACCTGTGCTCTGTAGGGCTTTCAGTGGCTGTTTTTTCAGAAGTGAATCACCAGGCCTTTCTTGTGATGTGCCTCTGGGTGGACCCGAACGCCAACCTTCCAGCTATCGGCTGAGTGTATGAATCCTTTGTACCACCCAGGGACTCCCAGAAGGGAATATAGTAAACTATTAGGACTGAATATTTTGAAACTATAGAATATCTTTTTTTTTCTGTATTTTAGGACAGTTATGTAGTACCTTTATGATGATAAAAATAAAGTACACTTTATAAGGAAGAAAAATTACGCTTTGGAAGGGAGAAGTAAGAATGAAGAGCAGAGAAAGATAACTATTATAGTTACTCTTATTCTAAGGTTTGATGGTTGTTCTTGATGGGATGTAAATGGTTTGAAGATAGAGGAAAAATTAAGTTCAAAATATTTTGTTGAAAATCTTTTTAAATAATAGCTATATGGGGCTATGACAGTAGTGGTGGCATTTTTCCCCTGAGTTAAAGTCAAATTTTAAAGAAATTGTTTTTTATATGCAGTTACATTGTGTTAGCCAAAATATGTTCTTATTTTTAAAGTTTTGTATTTTGATAGTTGTCTCTTCTTATTACCTCTGTTCTTTAGTAATTCTAAGCCAGTTTCATGTTTTTGAAGACTTCAAATAATTGTTATACTTGTTTAAAGCTTTATTAATCTAAAAGGCAATTCATGAAGAAATCTTTTTAATTCACTTTCCCACTAGGAAACGATTATACATGGAAGTATTTGAGTATACCCGCCCTATGATGCACCCGGAACCTGGTAAATTCTATCAGATTAATCCAGAAGAGTATGAACAGCCAAACCCTTGGAAAGAGAGTTTCCAGCAGTTGGTATGGAGTGTAAATACAAAACACTGATTTATATTATTATTTTTAAATGAAAGTTTCTTAAAAAAAAATAAATAATAAGTTTAAATGCAAGGATGCATTTTGAAAGTAAGCTAGTGAACATTTATCAGCCAACAAAATATTCAGCGATTTTTTACACTACTTGACATGTTTATTATTTATTGAGTGGCAGTAAGTCTGGAGAGCATTTACGATTTCTGTGGGTCTATTTAAACTTTTATTTAAATTATAGTTTTCGGTATTTGTTTTAAAATTCCATGTTCAGTGTAATTTTCATGTGGTCATTCACCAGTGGTTCTGGACTAGGGATGATTTTGCTTCCCAGGGAACATGTGGTAGGGTGTCCCAACTGGAGGGGAGGGTGTGACTGGTAACTAGCGAGTGAGGGCAGGTTTGCTGTTAAACATTCTGCAGTCCACAGGACGGCACCCGCAACAAAGAGTGCGGTGCCACAAACCGTCAGTGGTGCTAAGACTGGAAATGCCTGACCTTTCATACTGGGTCTTACTGACTTATAACCTGTTCCAGATTTTACAGTGTACTATGTCATGGAATATTAGTCGGGATAATTGGGGTTTTTAAATAAAAGTTATCAATATAGTGGTAAATCAGAACTTTAGAATATATTAGTATTCAGTGGTTTTGTTATTGTTTGTTTGATTTTGACCTTTTAGTATAAAGGTGCACACGTAAAACCGGGATTTGCTGAACATTTCTACAGTAACCCTGCAAGATATAAAGGAAGAGAAAATATGTTGGTATGTTTGATTTGTGTTCTTGTAAGACTTAAAATGGGAATCTCTCAGCTCTGTACTGACAACATTTTTGTCCCCCAGTATTATGATACCATTGAAGATGCCCTTGGTGGGGTTCAAGAGGCTCATTTTGACGGGCTCATCTTTGTTCATTCTGGAATATATACTGATGAATGGATATATATTGAATCTCCAATCACCATGATTGGTGCAGGTATTTTCAAGTACATTATAATTAGAATTTTAACGTTTTATTCATATTATTTGATTTACGTGACGGGTTTTTTAATGCTAACAACTTAAAATCCAGTTGAACCTTGATAATAACCTTAATGGTAGGAAAAAAAATAGGAGTATAGATATCTTGCATATTTTATGTGAAGGAAACGAAAACGTGAGTTCAGAAATTACTGATACACACATAGTTCTTAATGTTGGTACTTTCTTCCACTGCTCCTCAATTATCCATTAAAAAAAGGAAAACTATTTGTTAATTTCATCTTTTATTTGAAAATAAAGATGTTAATGTTTTTATAGCTATGATTTTAATGGAACTGAAATGTAATATTTAAGTATATTTTGTTTTGTACTATTTTAGAAGTATTCTTATGGCCAGGTTTCTAAGAATAGTTTTTAATGAGGTACTTGTTGAGTACTCACTAGTCATTTGAAGATTCGTGCTACCTCTGATTTTTAGGAATACAGTACATAGATCATTTTAAAATAGCTAATAATTATTATTTTGTAATGAAATTTGCATTTACTGCTTCCCTCCCCCATTTCCACCATAAAGAAAAAGGGGGAGGATGGAAAATTTTATCTAAGAGATTTTCATTACTTTTCAGATCAAGGCCTCTGTTGTAAATAAATTTAAATACACATGTCTCTGCCTTTCTCTACAGTGCTGCTGCTGCTGTTGGTGAATTTGTTTCCACAAGAAACCATTTTTTAAATGTCACCTCATTTGATATCAGAAACCCTGGTAGTGTAGTGGTTAAGTGCTACAGCTGCTAACCCAAAGGTCGGCAGTTTGAATTCACCAGGTGCTCCTTAAAAACTCTATGGGGCAGTTTTACTCTGTCCTATAGGGTTGCTATGAGTTGGAATCGACTCGATGGCAATGAGTTTGGTTTGGTTTTGGTTCATTTGATATTAAATACTATTTATAATTGAACCTCATTGGAAGGTTTATTATACATGGACTTGAGTATAATGATAATCAAATAATATCCCCTTAAAGACTGATGAAACATAGTTAACTAATAAAGTGGATATTAGTCCTATCTAATCAATACTAATGTTTAAAAAAAAAAACCCAGTAAAAGTACCCAACTTAAAAACTTTAAAAAAAAAAAAAAAGTCCCACTGTATTATATTAGTTTTGTAGCAGAGTATTTTTAGTGATTGAAAAAAGTAATTTTTAAAAATTTTTCCATTTCATCTGTCTGATAAAGGTAATATGCTTTAAATTGTCTTCTCCACAGCACCTGGAAAAGTAGCAGACAAAGTTATAATTGAAAACACTAGAGATTCAACTTTCGTTTTTATGGAAGGTTCTGAGGATGCTTATGTTGGCTATATGACAATAAGGGTAAGAGATTTTAAGATGTAAAATAATATGTTTCAGAATCATTAAGGAAGGCAATGGTTGTCTATTTCAAACAAAATGTCTACGTTTCAGTTCAACCCTGATGACAAATCTGCCCAGCACCACAATGCACACCACTGTTTAGAGATTACAGTCAACTGTAGCCCTATTATTGATCACTGTATCATCCGAAGTACATGTACAGGTTAGTGTTTCATTTCTCTCTTATCATAAAATGAGTCACTGTGGTTTTGGCCATTAGGTTTTTAAATAGAGATATTTTCTTACAGTTGGTTCTGCCGTATGTGTCAGTGGTCAAGGAGCATGTCCCACCATCAAACACTGTAACATCAGCGACTGTGAAAATGTTGGACTTTATATAACAGATCATGCGCAGGTATTTTTAAGTTTTGTTTCTTGTTTCTTTTTTAATTTTTATAAAGCTCTACTAATTTTTTGTTTCTGAATAATCGTTGTAGGGAATATATGAGGATAATGAAATTTCCAATAATGCTTTAGCTGGGATTTGGGTTAAAAATCATGGAAACCCAATTATTAGACGGAATCACATTCATCATGGACGTGATGTTGGTGTGTTCACATTTGACCATGGCATGGTAAGAACATTTTTCCTGACAGAAAAACTGACTCTGTACCAGTTACATTTCAGATAGGTTTCAGCATTTATTTTCGTATTACCCAGTTAGCTAAACTGAAGAGTAAAAAGCAACTTCAGCATTATATTTTAAAATGTCCAGTGTTTCATGAATTTTTGCATTTGACATTATCTCCATGTAGAGATGATGGGGTCCTTAGGGAATTAATACCATCTTTGAGAGGAGGATGGTCTAATCCAGCAGTTCTCAAACATAAAGTGTGCATACAAATTACCCAGGATCTGTTTTAAAGTGAACATTCATGTTCTGTCGCAAACATAATAAATCAGAATTTCTGAGGATAGGGCCCAGGATATGTATTTTTAATAAGCACGATAACTGAGTCCAGTGCAGTTGCCTGTGGACTACACTTAAGAAATAGTGGTCTCATCGTTAGTTTGATTTATTTCTCTTAAAAATTTTTTTACCTAGCAGAACTTTATAATGGAGATAAAAACCAAAGCCAAACCCATTGCCACTGAGTCAAATCTGACTCACACCAACCCTGTAGGACAGAGTAGAGCTGTGTCATAGGGTTTCCATGGAGTAGCTGGTGGATTCGAACTGCTGACCTTTTGGTTAGCAGCTAAGTTCTTAACCACTGCACCATCAGGGTTCCATAATAGAGATAAACCAAAAAACCAAACCCAGTGCCATCGAGTCGATTCCAAGTCACAGCGACCCTATAGGACAGAGTAAAATTGCCCCATAGAGTTTCCAAGGAGCGCCTGGTGGATTCAAACTGCCGACCCTTTGATTAGCAGCCATAACACTTAACCACTATGCCACCAGCGTTTCCATAATAGAGATAGTAACTATAAAATACCAATCCAAAACTGTTATGGGTAGTTATGTTTGGCATCCTTCTAAATGATACTATGTTTGAAACACCATATAATTTTACAAAATTTTCTTCTGTTTCAAAATAATATCTTATTTGTCTATTCAGGTATTCATTTAATGTTTACTTTTCCTTGAGGTGGTTTTCAAGTCCTAGTACAGCATTAGCAACATTTTATTTTTTATTACTGTGGTGCCCAAGAAATTGGAGAGGATGTGGTGATACGGTGGCAGATAGTCAAAGTTATGGTGAGGTTTTCTTGTTATTATATGGCTCTAATCAGGCAGTGTTTTGTTTTTTTTTTTAATCAGGCAGTGTAGGCTTCACATGTACACATGTGGCGAAGGAAAGCTTTTTTTTCATTGTGCCTAAAACCCTAATGCAGAGCCCTTTCTTAATCTGAACCTACACTGTGAGGGGTACCCTTTGATCATGGGACTGATTAGACCTAAAGAGCTTCAGACCAAGGGCCAGTTCATCATATTAGCCAGTTTCTGAGGTAACTAACCTGGGAGAAACAGTTCCCTTACAACTCAGACCGTAGCTTCGGCCTGCAGGTAAGAAAGCAGAGAGGAGATGACCACTTACCCTTTTCCAGCGGGTATAGGGAGACTGGTATTTTGTTGTAGTTTGCAGCTCTCGTTTCTAATGAGGGGAGGAATGGAGGAATCTGGGCAAAGATGGGGAGGCTTGGAGTCTTGAGAATCTGCTTTCCCTTAGAGCCAGTAGAACTTTCCAGTGTTCATCACGCTGACACTCTCAGCGAGGATGTTTGGTTTGCCAGCAGATAACCCAGAAGTATTACAGACTTGATGTTATGGCCAAATGGGTGAAGGGGGTCCCTGGGTGGCCAGATGGGCGGCCAGATGGCTAACGAGAAAGGCTGGGGATACAGATCCATCCAGAGGCACCTCAGAAGAAAGGCCTGGTGGCCTGCTTTCAGAAAATTGGCTGCTGGAAACCCTGTGAAGCACCGTTCCGCCCGTGTACACACGGGCTTGGCCGGGAGTCGGAAACCCTGTGAAGCACCGTTCCGCCCGTGTACACACGGGCTTGGCCGGGAGTCGGAAACCCTGTGAAGCACCGTTCCGCCCGTGTACACACGGGCTTGGCCGGGAGTCGGAAACCCTGTGAAGCACCGTTCCGCCCGTGTACACACGGGCTTGGCCGGGAGTCGGAAACCCTGTGAAGCACCGTTCCACCCGTGTACACACAGGGTTGGCCGGGAGTTGGATTCTACTTGAGGACACCTGTTTTTTTATCTTCGCCCCCACCCCCTTTTTAATTGGTGGAGGTGCCCACAGAGTTTCTGACAAGTTGTTGTCATTGAAGAAAAACTAGGTAATCACACATGCTGAAAAGATTTTTAAGTCATTGGCTGTAGTTTCTAAATGGAACTGTTATTGTGTAGGGGAACTATACTATGCCAGTATTTCACTACCTGTATTGCCTTTAGGCTGTGCCCCAGAGTTACGACAATTCAAGTATTACGTTTACGCGTGCCTCTGGTTTATTCACAAATGATTTGTGGCACCAACATAATTTTGGGTACAAGTTCCTTATTTTTAAAAGACTTATGGTGGTGGTAACTTATGGAAGGTCACCATAGTAATTTACTCCTCCATCATGAACCCTGTTACAGTTTATTTTATTATAAATTTTATAGCATTTTTATAGCAATGCTATAGATAGATATTCCCATTCAAGATGAACGAGGGTGTTTGTAAAGTATTATAGATTTTTAAGAGAAGAGTGGGAACAAGCATATCTTTATCTGTGTGTCTGTTTTAGTGTTTTGACACATCCTTAAAGGCCCCTGGGGGGCGTGTTTACCTGTATTTTAACACTTATCATTAAAAGATGGGAATTTTTTTTTTCCTTTTTTTTTTTACATAATAACAATGCAAGTCTCCCTCCTTAAGAATAATTTCTTAATATCATCATCTTTCCCAAATTTACCAATCTGGTATGTCATCCCAACTTCTGGCAAAGAAAGACTAGACTAAGTGAGCTTCCCTCCTCATGGTTGGAAACCTCTAACATTAAGGTTTTTTTAGTCCAACCTTTTTTTTTTTTTTTGCTGTTCTTGTTTTTTTTCCTTTGGTGATCAGTATTGCCATAATAGTATATATACATCCAGTGTACACTTACATTTTTATTTGGTATAAAATCAAAGAAGGAAAAACTTCTTTTATATTTGAAGATGGTATTCAGTTTGATATAATTCCCTGATTTAAAAAAGAATAAGAAATTATAATCCAAATGTAGATGTGCGATTTATAGGTAATTTGCACTTTATTTGTGGAATCTGAAACCTGGAAACTATTTCTGATGCTCTTGGAGTCTGTTTTCTTGAAGAGTTAAACATGTGATTTATATTCCACTTTAACTTCTAGTAAATTCAGCAAAAAGTTCAACAAATCTTATTTGCGTACCTTTATGTATATATATAGACGCTCCAGAGGTTAGAACAGTCCTTTTTAAGGAGCTAATGATCAAGTAGAAATAGATTTAAAAAAAATGTAGTAAGTAGTACATGGAAGTGGCATAAGAAAAATAATTAGTGTTAAAGGAAATTTAAAGAGAAGAGAGCATTTTCAGTTTTTAAAGGGAGATAGGAGAATGAAATGACTTATCAAAAGTGTCATCTTGTAAATATGTTATTTTTTCCTCTTAATATTCAGTCTTAATTGACTCTTTCAACTTAGGATATCTGTATTACTCAGAACCCACAGTAACTTTTATTTCCATTATTAAAATAGAACATGTCCATTATAGAAAAGTTAGGAAATGCAGAGAAGTATGAAGAATATAAAAATCTTGCATAATCCCACTACTCAGATAATCAGCTCCCTCCTATTTTTGTTTCATCCTTCAAGTTGTTTTTAAGTTTGAGATCATACTTACTATATACTGTCCCGAAGTCTGTTCGTTTAACATGATCGCATGTATATAGCATGAGCATAAGTCTTCAAAAATATTTTACTTAGCCAGTCACCTATTACTGGACTCAGAGGAACATTTTTTATATTTTCATTTATTGAATAGATCTTTCCTGGCTTTGAATTCACTCAGACTAACTAGAGGATTTCTAGTTGTTTTATTTGTCGTCGTTGAGTCACCCCGACCCATTGCGACCCCATGCACAAGAGAACGCAGCTCTGCCAGGTCCTGTGTCGTGTCCGTGGTCGGCTGCGGATCGGACGTTAGCTCCGTAGGGCTCTCGGCGGCTGATGTTTCCGAAGTAGGTCCTCAGGCCTTTCTGCTCAGCCTGTCTGGGCCTGGAGGCTCCACCGGAAGCTCCACCGGAAGCTGCGCAGCATCGTAGCCGCGTGCAGGCCTCCGCCGACAGACAGGTGGCAGCTGCGCGAGGAGCACTGGCTGGGAGGCGAATGCAGGCGCCCCTCGTGGAAGGCGGGAGTTCTAAAACTGAACCACCCATATACCTTTCTGTGTTTTACTAAAACATTGAAATGTGTTTTCTTCTTGTTTCTCTTTTGAAATTTGGTATAAATCTGTCTATTCTTAATCTTGAACCTTTCTGATACTAAATTTTGAGGTATACTTTTTCAAAAAAAAAATTTTTTTTAATGTTCTTTTCGGAAAGTAGCATCTACCTAAGGGATTAAATTCTGTATTTTTCAGGGTTACTTTGAAAGTTGCAACATACACAGAAACAGGATAGCAGGCTTTGAAGTGAAAGCCTACGCTAACCCCACAGTGGTTCGATGTGAAATTCACCATGGGCAGACTGGAGGAATATATGTCCATGAAAAAGGAAGGGGACAGTTCATAGAGAATAAAATCTATGCAAACAACTTTGCAGGTGTATGGATTACCTCAAATAGTGACCCAACAATAAGGTATTTGCGTATAATGATGGTTAGAAATTACTTTTTTCACCTTAGGTTTTGTTTTAAGAAAAGTCAAGGTGTTTAGCCTTAACTCTTAAAAGTTTCTCCTAGGTATCTCAGTACTGTAAAATAGATTCTACTAATAAAAGTCATGAATCTGAAAGAGCATAGTTATTGCTTTGTTTTTTTTTTGTTTTGGTATTTTGTTTTTATCACTGATCTAAGCCATGCGTTATGATTTTATGAACAATTGCAAATGCTGTGATTTTTATTTTAAATTCATCAAACTGCATTATAGATGAGTAAACAGGGCTGTGACCTTTCCTTGTAACCTAAGTGATCTTTCTTCTCTTTTCTGGGAATCAGCAGGTAGAATAACTCAGGGAACTAATTATCTCAAAGATTCTTGGACAGAGAGATCAAGACTTTAAGCTCACACTTTTCTTTATTGGTTCCTGCTGTCCCCTCTGGCCACAGAAAGAAAACAAATAGATTGTCTTAAAGGCATTGATCAAGACTGTAGGTCAGAGCTATTATCATGTAATCAAAAACCATAAATTATTTTAATTGTCAAATTTTATTTTCTGATGGCTTTATAAAAGTAAATTATGGGACTTCCATGTTAATATTCAGCAAATGTTTCTAGATCAGTTAAAATTTTCTTTTTAATGTATTAGCTCTTTTGAAGGGAGTTGTTAATCATGCTGTTTTGTCTCAGATACTAGATAGCTTTTCCAAAAGCCTAAGGTCTTAGAAAGAACTAGAAGGAAACTTAGGAATCATCTAGCGTGGTTCCCTCATTTTACAGATTAGGAAATGGGACTCGTAGAAGTTAAATAATTTATCCAAGCTCACATGACCATGAGTGGTCTTACATTGTACAAAACAAGTAAGCTTTGTTGAATAGATGGGTTTTTTTTAATTATTATTTTACCTAATTATAGGGGGAATTCTATATTTAATGGAAATCAAGGGGGCGTTTATATCTTTGGTGATGGACGAGGCCTTATCGAAGGAAATGACATTTATGGTAAGCGTATGTTCTGTTTATAAAATTTTAGAGACTAATCTGTCTCTCTGACATTAGCAAAATGGACCACTTTGAAATCACCCAAGTAGGAGAATTTCTTAAAATACTCAGTAAATATTATTCTTTGGTATTATTCACTTGACAAGCATTTACAGAGTACCTGTTATTGTTGTTCTTGTTAGGTTTCATTGAGTTGGTTCCGACTCATAGAAACGCTGGGTACAAGAGAACGAAACCCTTCCCAAACCTGCACCATCTGTATAATCGTTGTTAACGCTTGTTGAGCTTATTGTTGCAGCCACTGTGTCAACCCATCTCCTTGAGGGTCTTTCTCTTCCCTGACCCTCTACCAAGCATGATGTCCTTCTCCAGTGACTGGTCCCTCCTGATAACATGTCCAAAGAGTACCTACGACATACCATTCACCCACTACTAGGTACAGAGTACCTGCTACATACCATTCACTGTGTCAGATACCTGGGATGAAAGTATAAATAAGACCTTGGTCACAGGGAGTTGCTATAGTTTCCTTATGTTCACTCCATTGCTTAAAAATTAAGAAATTATTTCTGTGGTAGTTTAATACATTTTTATACTTACTAAAAAAAAAAACTAGAGAACGAAAATACCCCATTAAAGCTTTTGAGGCATTAATTCAGCAGTTATTAGGTATCTATGTGCTAGACACCAGTATGTTCCTGGGCTTTCTCTCCTGCCAACACTTACCTGGATAACACTTACATAAGCTTTTTCAGTGCCAGGCACTGTTCTAAGCACTTTACATTTAATTTAATTATAATTCAACCTTATAACCTACACGTCAACCCTCTGAGGCACATGCTAATAAATATCCTCACTTACTGATCAGGAACTAGAGGCACGAAGAGGTTAAATAACTTATTCAGGGTCACACAGGAAGTCAGTAGAATTGCTGGGACTCAGAACTTGGCAGCCTGACTCCAGAGTCATTCTTAACTGCTGTCTTCTACTGCCTATAACCCTTTTGCGTTTATATACACCCCACTTCCCTTAGTTTTGTCTTGTGTTGTTGTTAGTTGCCATCAAATTGATCCAACTCCTGGCAACCCCGTGTGTCTTGCAGTACTCGCGAATTTTAACTAATACTGTATGTAAAACTTCCACGTGGCATTAGGCTCTAAATGCTGATGTTGTAACTTTTATTTTTAAATAGGCAATGCATTAGCTGGAATTCAAATTAGGACAAACAGTTGTCCAATTGTTCGGCATAACAAAATTCATGACGGCCAGCATGGTGGGATTTATGTGGTAAGTTAATGAGTACAATTCTAAATAGTCATACATTACAACCAGGAAAAAAAGGGGAGGTGAGGGATCATACCTGGTTTTAGGTAGGTAGGCCATATTCAAGTTTCAGAGTATGAATTTGTAACTGTCTTTAGCATTTAATAAATAAGACTTGTTCTCCCTGTTAGTAGATGTATGACTTCAAATTTTATGGCGTATATAGTGTTCTGTGGAAACCCTGGTGGCGTAGTGGTTAAGTACTATGGCTCCTAACCAAAGGGCTGGCAGTTCGAATCCACCAGGTGCTCCTTGGAAACTCTATGGGACAGTTCTACTCTGTCCTATAGGGTCGGTACAAGTCGGAATCGACTCGACAGCACTGGGTTTGGTTGTTTTGTTTTTTTTTTATCGTGTATGTAAAAATTTAATCAGCACCTAACAGACTAAATTTTGGCTGTAGGAGATAGACATTTTTATTAAAGTCCTTAATTATAAAATAATGGGCAACAGGCATTGAACTCATAAAAACAAACTAGTTGGCAGCCTAAGTCGTCGTATGTGTTACACTAGAATTTTGCTAATGTGACTATTGTATGAATCTCTTAAATTTTCCAAAAGCATTAGGTAAGCTCTCACTGGAAGTTCTACTGTTACTAGACTTGAATACCTTTATCTTCTGAAAAAGCCAAGTTTTCATTTGAATTGTTAATCATAATTGAGCATCTTGTTAAAATTTTAAAACCTGTGTATTTTTCCTATATCTTCTGTCACCATGGTATCTGAAACTATTAACAACTGATTCAATAATAGGGAATTTCAGAAAGGTTCTTGTATTGTGCCAGGTGTGATTCCAGTTTCTGCTTATAGTTCTAGAAATGGCTGTGTCTTATAAAAATAAAAATTTTAGTAACTTGAGAACTTACCACTTTTAAGTGCTTTCACTGGTGCTAAGTTTGAAATAACTGTGAACTTACTGAATGGGAGATCTTCTGTTTGTTCCATACCTTAGGATGAAGAGGTTCTTTCGTTTAAAAAAAGAAAAAACTGAATGCTACTCCTCTTAACTGTAATAGCTTTGAAAGTACAGAACCACATAAAGAATAGTAAGGGAACTTTGGAAGCTACAACTCAGGAAGAGGCTATGTAAACGAAATGTTATCAATACTCCTTGCCCAGATGAAATTAAAAAATTTGATTTTTTTTTTTCATAATTGTCTTTAACGGGGGGGAGCACTGTGCGGTTTATTAAAGGAATGTATTGTAACTGTTGTAACTTGTATTTAGCATGAGAAAGGACAAGGAGTAATAGAAGAGAATGAAGTGTATAGTAATACTCTGGCTGGAGTCTGGGTGACAACCGGCAGCACTCCAGTACTGAGGAGAAACAGGATACACAGTGGCAAGCAGGTAGGATTATCCTGGACTCTTGGATGGGAAATATATTGTTTTTTAAACACTTTTATTACTTGAAAATTTTTTTTTAATTTTAGGTTGGTGTCTATTTTTATGACAATGGACATGGCGTGCTAGAGGACAATGATATATATAATCATATGTATTCAGGGGTTCAGATAAGGTAAACATTTTCACATTTGGCCTTCTTTTGGGAGGAAATTGGGTATAAGGGGTCTGTAGAAGTGTTTCTCTTGCTTAGTGCTCAACCTTTATTTTCCCTTTTGTATGTATATTCACACACTTAGTTGCACTCTTGACGTAAATTGTCAGCATATAGCTTTCTGTAGACTAGCTGAGGACAGCAGTCTGTGGAACAAATGCCGTAAGAGCTTATTTCCACTGTTCTGTTTTCCACTATGAGAGTCAGATCAGCCGTCAGTGTGCTCCTTTGTACTTGGCGAGTGAACCCTGACTGCACTGTTGTTGTGTGAGGTACTTTGAAGTTGACTCCCACTCAGCGAGCTTATAGAAAAAAGAGTAGAATCACCCTGCAGGGTTTGCTAGGCTGTAATCTTTATGGAAGCTTACCAGGTCTTTTCTCCTGTGGAACCACTGGGAGGGTTTGAACCAGGGCTTCCAACTGTTTCTTCCCATTTGGTCATGGCTGAGGAAGTGAAACTGGAGCAGGCCTGAATTTTTTTAATTTGGGTGAATCAGGACTGATAACTAGAATGGGAAAAATGACGGGTCAGAGCCCTGCTAGAAACCTCATCTCCCTCTTAGAAAACTAAGGGCTGTGTACGTATCGCATAACAACCAAATCTCTTGCCAGTAAGATTTTGAGCAGAGTCAGAAACAGTGCCCCACTCAAAGATGACGGCCAGCCATGCCGCTTTACATGTGTGTTTCTCTCTTCACAGTCCTGTCAATAATCCAGTCTCATGCATCCAAGTCTCGTGCATCAGGCTCCTGAAAGGGCTCACTGTGCCTCTTCTGCGTCTCCCATTCCAGGACTTGGGCCCGTAATTTTTCACATCCCAGTTACCCTTCTGGATCACCCGAATTTAAAAAATTTGGGTCTGTTGTGGTTTTTTTTGCTCAGCCGTGACTGAACTGGTTCAGCCCCTTGAATTGAACCACCAGCCTTCAGTTAGCAGCAGAGTGCTTAACCATTGCATCACGAGGGCGCCTTGACTCTCTGTTCAAACCAAACCAAACCAAACCCGTTGCCATCAAGTTGATTCCAAGTCATAGAAACTCTATAGGACAACGTAAAACTCTGCCCCACAGGGTTTCCAAAGCTGTAATCTTTACGGAAGCAGACCACCACATCTTTCTCCCGCAGAGTGGCTGGCAGGTTTGAGCCACTGACTTTTCAGCTAGCAGCCAAGTGCTTTAACCTAACTCACTCATTTTAATTTACTTATTAGGAGACTCTGTCATATTAATTATAGTATTAATAGGAGGTTCCTCAGAAAATAGGCCCAGTGATCTACTTCTAAAAAATCAGCCATTGAAAACCCTTTGGAGCACAGTTGTACTGATACACATGGGGTCACTATGAGTCAGAATCGGTTCAGCAGCAGCTGGTTTGGTTTATAAAAACGATCTGTAGCAAAGTATGTTTTGTGGGAAATAGAGGGTAAAGTAAAATTAAACCAGTTTCTTTGCTGACAGACTTGTTAGAGCATCTTGAGGGACACACTGCCTAGTTAATTCTTTCTGGGATTAATGGGGCTTTCTACTGTGACTTCATGTAACATGGGAAATGGGAGTGGAAGCAATTAAAATGGCATTTTCTATTTTATCATAGGACGGGAAGCAACCCCAAAATTAGACGCAACAAAATCTGGGGAGGACAGAATGGTGGAATTCTAGTTTATAATTCTGGTAGGTTAAATCTGTCATCTTTTTCTCATTATCATCTAATGTTAATAGACATTAGAAATGAGCTTTCCAAATATCATAACCTAAATTTTTGCATTTATAGGTCTAGGCTGTATAGAAGACAATGAAATATTTGACAATGCAATGGCTGGAGTCTGGATTAAAACAGATAGTAATCCTACACTAAGAAGAAATAAAATCCATGATGGAAGAGATGGTGGCATCTGTATATTTAATGGGGGTCGAGGTATTGTTGTTAATTTTGCATTAGTGAAAAATCCAGTTTTCCATTATTCTTCTTCCATATCTTTAATGATCAATGACATTGCCAAGTAATTTATAATGGAGTGGATTTCAGTCTTTTTCCTTATGAAGTCTTGAGATGGCTTAGGAGATTAGTGCCTAGAGCTAAAGTTTACAGAACTTTTTTTTTTTTCTTTTCCTTTTGTAGCCATCTTGAATTGCAAGTTGTCAATAAGGCTTTTTTTTAAGGTAGTAGAATTTGTTTATATCCTCTCTCTGGACCTTTTATTCAGAATAGTGATAATGATTGTAATAAACTTGAAAGTCAAGTTGTAGAATTAGGTGTGAGAAATTAATTGGTCTGTAAATATATGAAAATGTCTATAGTAAACAGGTATTGATTTTGTAACTGTTTATAACTGTTTGCTGGAGAATGGAGTTAATGAAGCCAAGGTGTGTCTACTTTAGTATCCAGGGGTAACTCACATTGGATTGAGGCAAGTTTCACAGCCCCTGCCCTTGCCAAATGCTTGCTGTTCATAAAGGGAGACTAGGGAAGAGTGTCAAATGCAAATTTATCACCATTCCTAAAATGACAGTCCAACTTTGTACATATATGAATTATAGCTAGTTATCACTCATACAACATACCAAGATTCAATCAACAAAATGTACTACTACAACTAAGCACTGATAATTCATTTCATTAATGACGTAGACCCTCAAGGTGTTTAGAATCTAATAGTTCAATAAAGTGACATCTCTCTGGTAGGAGCCTTTATAGTATGAAGTGAAGAGACAAAATATAGAATGGTCAGCTTTGTTTGCAAGGTACTGGGAAAAGGGCCCTGGAGTAAATCACACTTGAGCTGTGACTTCAGAAATGAGTGGGTGTCCACTGGTAAACGGGGGAAGCTGTTTCAGGCACAGAGAGTTTAGTTAGTTCACTCTCATCTGCTCTCTACGTACTGATTGATGACCTGAGAACCACGCACTATGATACAGATGATACAGTGGTAAATAAAGTACAGTACTACATCCAGAAGGCTTATAGTCTGAGTGGCACATTGTACACAAGTCTGAAGGAAACTTAAAGTTGTTTCTTTAGTAAGGCGAGAGGTACTAAAAGTTGAGCAGGACAGGGAGTTTGGACTCTAAGCAATAGCACTTTGGGAGGCTGTAGTGACAGTAACACAAGGTTAGAGGCAGGGATGTGAAATCATCTAGGCAAGAAACGATGAGAGCCTGAACTAAAGTGACAGCATCAGTGGGAAAAGGACGGGGGCAGATATTAATCAACAGGACAGGCGGACGGACGGAGCTGTTGGTTAAATATAGGGGTTGAGAGAGGAGTGAAAAGTGATCCTCTGGATTCTGGCATCAGTGACTGCCGAGTGGCACCTTTCATGGAGATAAGGTAACAAAGACAACTGTTCTGTGGAAAACAGTAGTGTGGTCAGTTTTATGCATGCTCGATGCAAGCTATTCCTTGGGAATCCAAGTTGGTATGACCAGAACGTAATGAATTACACTAAACTAAATGACCAGACTTAAGAATTAGCGGCACTATGTATGTATGTAATAGGATAACCACAGGAGGACGTTAGATCACCCAGAGTATATACAGGGAAAAGAGAGCCAAGAACTGAGCTCTGGAATGCTAATGTCTAAGGAGTGAGCAGAAGAGGGAAGAGAGAGCCTGGCATCCAGGGGAAAAGGAATTTGGAGGTCAATACTGAGAAAATGCCAAAGAAGAGTCAAATGTCTACAGAAATAAAAACATGGTTCACATCTTTAGAAAGCAGAGAAACACCAGTACACAAGTAATTGTAATTCACTCTACATACATAGGTTTTATAGTAGTAGTATTCGCTAACACTTATTTAGGACTGTGTTTTTTTACATGTATTAACCTATTTAATCCTCGGAACACTACGTGGTAGGTGCAGCTATGCCCATTTTTACAGACTGAGATAAAGTAACCTGCCCACTGACAAGCTAAGTGGTGGATCAGTGTTTAAAGGCCTGAAGTCTGATCCCCTCAACCCACTCTTAATCATTGTATTACCAGAAAAGAGAAGTAATTACATTTGATGGAAACGGACATGACATCAGGAGGGAGGAGTGCAAGACATTCCATGAAGAGGAAATACAAACCAAAAATATTAGGGATAAAAATGTATAGCATATTCAGGAAAGAACAGGTAATGTAGTAAGACAAAGACTAGGTTGAGGGAAAATGTTTTGAAAGGCTTCAAATGGCAGGTTGATTTTTTTTTTTTTTTTCCTTTCTGAAAGTAGTTATTTTAAGCAGGGAAGCAAATCAGGTAAGTTCCAGGAAATGGACTGGAAACCATGCAGCAGATGAAGGGACTGGAGAAAGGGAAATTTATCAGGGAATGAGTATAGTAATAAATGCCAGAAATAATAAGGGCCCGAACTAAAACCAAGGATGCAGAGGTTCTAGAAATATTTGGAAGGAATTCAGTTTAATTCACCAGTATTGAGAATTCAGCAGTAGTGAACAAACTAGGCATAGTCCGTGCTGTCATGGAACTTTCAGTTTACTGTTAGAATGGTTATTTGCCAGTTTTAGCAATTTTTGGTTAATTTCTACCTTAAGTATCTCTGAATTACTAATAAACTTTGTTTTTGGCTGAGAAATGGGTCCTGTGAATTTTACGATAAGTAAACCACCAAAAGAAAGCCTAAACACCAACAACAAAGGCTAGTAAAGTTTGTATGCATTAGCCTTCATCTAATATTTTATTATAGGTCTCCTTGAAGAAAATGATATTTTCAGGAATGCTCAAGCAGGTGTTCTCATCAGCACTAATAGTCATCCAGTCTTAAGGAAAAACAGAATATTTGATGGATTTGCTGCAGGTTTGTATTTTTTCTTTTGTTACCTGTGGCTTGTTTTCTATAAACTGAGGTGTTTGGTTTTTGATATATTAGCTCTCTTTTGCTTAAGTATGCTGCCAGAGTGTCTATTAACAATTGCTTGTAAGAGCACCTAATCTAAGTTCTAGATTTTTCCACCCTAAACCAAACACACACTGCTTACTGTTCAGTAATTATGAAACATTAATTAGGACAGAATAAATGCAGACCTGTGCTACTCTAAAAGTCCCTGGGTGGGGCGAACGTTTAACTAGCTCAGCTGCTAACCAGGAGGCTGGAGGTGTAAGTCCACCTACTCAGAGGTTCCTCAGAAGGCCTGGTGATCTACTTAAGAAAACTCAGCCATTGAAAACCCTAATAGAGCACAGTTCTGCTGACACACATGGGCTCACCGTGAGTCTGAGTCAACTCTGTGACAACCGACAATAAACCATTAGGAGTACAATATTTAAAAAAAAAAAAAAAAACCTTGGTAAATGTAATCCAAGTACCACGCATATATGTTTAAACTTTTTGCCAGTGAAGAAGGCAATTACTTTGGATTATTCCAAGTAAGCAAATTTCTGGCTCCTTTTCAGTGAACTGGCTGCTACCTAAACGTACTTCTGGGCTCTGTCCCCTTCTACTTCAGTTTGCAAAGGAATTAAAAATGATGTCATTATTAATAAAACCAAAATTTTTGATGAATCTTCTGTCACTCCCTCTATTACCGAGGATAGTGGACTGTGAACAGTGAAGTTTTACTGTCAGTGATTCAAACAAACATTTGCATGGCTTTAGATATTAAGAGGGTTAATGTTATACTTTCTATATAAAAATCAATTTACTACATTTGCTACTATTTCAAGTTTCTTGTAAGAAACTATATAAAGTGATGCATCTACTGTTTATAAATTTTACTTTAGGTATTGAAATCACAAACCATGCAACTGCAACACTAGAAGGCAATCAGATTTTTAACAACCGGTTTGGAGGCTTATTTTTAGCATCTGGTGTTAATGTGACAATGAAAGGTATGTTGGGGTCTGTGTTCTGCCTAAAAATACTCAAGATAAGCCATAAAAAGATGATAATCAGAAGCCACTTGTTATTCCATAACTTAATTCCTCCCGTCACTCTACAAGTTGGCAACAGCTTTAACAGTTTTGAAGGAAACTGGTTTATTTAGACTTAGACTTATTCTAAATAGTTGGAATATCTTGACAAGGAAAACTCATTTCAATTCTTAGCTGATTTCTTACCATTACTTCATCAGTTAAAAAACTTCATCAGTTAGCCTCTTAAAATTAGCAGCTCTTCTATTAGAATAATCCTGTAATCTTTACAGGAGCTCTTTAAAATCTGAAGTCTTTGCCTTCTAGAATTTTACTTTTTTTTCTTTTATTACAGATAACAAAATAATGAACAATCAAGACGCCATAGAAAAGGCTGTTAGTAGAGGCCAGTGTTTATATAAAATATCAAGTTATACCAGCTATCCCATGCATGATTTCTACAGGTATATTTCAGAATTATTCAAGTCCTGAAAAGAGGAAGAGTCATTTTCTCTTCTATACTGGCAATGCCTGCGGTTCTTATAGATGTATTTCCCTTAAATACGTAACCAAGGACAAAGTAGAAAGACTATAACTGAAAACCTTGTCCACACTGGGGTCTGATCAGTCTACTTGAGGATCCATAAAACATGGACCATGAAACAAGGAAAACTCCTTTGAAGTAACTTTAATACTGCAGTAACTAACAACATTCACAATATGGAAGTGTTTGTTTATACCAGTGTTTTCTTAGGAGGTTCAAAGCAAAGCTGGGCCCTAAGAGTCAGATGTATCCTGGTCATGCAGCTGAGGGTTTTGACTCCCCTCTCCTGAAACCGATTCAGCACTGAAAGACTTGATAGGAACTGAAACTTTTTTAAATGTTCAAACTGCCTCTCTACAAGTTAGAAATCATTCATTTTCCTCAGAAGACACAAGAAGATAGGAAATTCTCTTACTCCGTTGAAGTCCCTTTTCAAAATTAATCTGGGCTGTAGCCACATACATTTTCAGGTTTGGTCCTCTTATAAGCCACAGATCATACGGTGATAATATATGCTATTTAAAAAGATGTTTTATCTGCAATTAATGACATGTTCAAGAAAAATAATGTGAGTTTTCGCTTTTTAGATGTCACACTTGTAACACCACAGACCGAAACGCCATATGTGTGAACTGCATTAAGAAGTGCCATCAGGGACACGACGTAGAATTCATTAGACACGATAGGTATGTAGCACACTTGATTGCTATGTCACCCAGTTATCTTGCCCCTCACTTGCCTAATTTTTGGGTTTTCATTTTGCTTTAGGTTTTTCTGTGACTGTGGCGCTGGAACACTGTCTAATCCTTGTACATTAGCTGGTGAGCCTACACATGATACAGACACACTATATGACTCTGCTCCACCTATAGAATCTAATACATTGCAGCACAACTGAATTCCTTCCCTAAAGAAAAAGTCCTGCCATTCTAACATCATAACTTAAAACTTTTTTTTGGAAGAAGATTTAAAATATTTGCCCATGCTACAGGAAGAGACTGTATTAAAAATGGAGGTCAGTTGACACTATGAAGCTCAAGCTACCAAAAAGAAAGTGGCAATATATTGACTCAGGATCTCAAAGCTGGGTGTTTTAGCATTACTGTGTAAAGACTTTTGAAGGGACAAAAGTGAAGAAAATAAGCTGCAATTTTGTACAGATACCAACTTCTGAAAAGCTGGTGTTTTTACAACTAGCATTGAATGCAGTCCAGTTGGCAGTAGTAATCTTCAGTAGACAAGCAGCTTTGTTGCTGCCCTTATGGACATGGGTACCAATTGCTTTTGTAATATGGTAAAAATGTGAGTTAGCACTTCCGCGTTTCTTTTGGTTTTTTTTGTTTGTTTGTTTGTTTTTTAACATGTATTCAGATTGAGAAATATGATTTTAATGCTTTAATCTCATGTAGTTTGTTTTTAATTTCAAGCAAAATCTTATTGTACTTGAACGTGCCCTGTTTTGTTAGCACACCTAGACTTGCTGTAACTGTACTCATGTCCCAGTATGTACGTTCTTTCTATGAAAGAGAAAACACTAATCTTAAATTATATCCAGCAATGTTTCTGGTATCCTTTAAGAAAAGTTAAGACTATTATTTCCTTCCCTTCTCTGTGCAGCATTCAGAAACCACCCCTAGAAAGAGTGTTTTCACGAGACTTCCTAGGAAGGGATGCACTGTAAAACACAAGTATTCTTGTAACTCAGTTTGTGAAAGGTAAAAACTACTATGTTTTAAAGGACACTTTAGAAAGTCTCTTCAAAACAGTCCTGTATTTGAACTCTGTTCATAGTTTTTTTTTGAACAGTTTAGACAAAACTGCTGGGAATTAAAAAAAAAAATTCCTGCATTAAGCTGAGACAAGTATATATACAGCCCTATACAGTTTCATAGCTTTTTTCCCCCCCATTTATGTGTATTGGTGACAGTGGGTATAAACAGCCTGAAAGTGTATGCATGTACCATAACATCTAGACTTAATATATTGTGGAGTATTCAATAACCATTATGTAGAAGGTAGATAAGAATTAAAAGGGTTTAATTTCCTAGAAAGAAAATGGAAAAATGGTCATTTTTAAAAAATAAAGTTTATTAGATCATAATAATGTTGTCTGAAGTTACCACCTTCGTCAAAAGCCAAACTTTCCCAATGTAGTCTATAATTCCTTAATCAAAGTCAACAACTTATGGACAGCTTCAACCTCTATAGTTGACCTTTCACTAGCCAGGCAAACTTCCCTTAAAATTAGAAAGAAAAAAAAAGTTTTTTTAGTTTACATTTTCCACAGTGCATCATCCCTCCTCCCCCTTTACTGTTTCTGCAGAAAATGTTTAATAAAGTCAGGTGTATGGTAAAATTCGACCCAGTTATAATTACCGAAATAACCGCAGTGACTTGGTCATCTTCTCAAACTCTCTTGCTTTCCTGTGTCCCTTTTGGATGACCTCCTCCGGGAGATTAGCAAGCCTGGCTGCATTAAAGCCGTAGCTTTTAGGACAGGCTCCCTTAATGAATTTATAGAGGAAGGTAATAGTCTCCTGGCTGGGGTCTTCACATTCGTTTTCTACCATGCATGCCTTTTTAAAAAAGAAAAATATTGTATTACGTTCATGTACTAGAAATGGAAGCACCCAAATTGATTGCCTCGAAAACCTGAACTGCGTACAATCTGCACATACCATGTGTCCTAGGCGCACGGCAACATTTTGAGAATAATTTTCTACTAAGGAGTGGTAGTGAGTAGAAAACAGTGTACGGCATTTTATGTTCTCAGCGAGTTCCTGAACAACTGCATCTGCTATTGCTGTCCCATCAAATGTTGCAGTACCTCTTCCTGTAAAAGTGAAATGTGCATGAGATAATACGATCTGCCTTATAACAAAAAGGATGTACCTTACAGTCGAATATGGAAGAACAGGATAGTAAGATCAAATGAGGACATCCAAAACCGGTCTGTAAATAGTCTATGCTTAGCTAAGTAAGTCTTGTTTAACTGTTCTTGGGGAATGGGGTGCCTTTTTTTTTTTTTTTTTTAAGAGGACTGCTTACGTGCCACTGGTCTTCAGAAACTTCTTAGTGAATAATAAATAATTCTCATTATTTGCATATTATAACAAGTGAATTTTAGTAAGGCTAAGATACTGAAGGGAATAAGGATGGCTCAGTGGCAACATTCTGGCCTCCCATGTGGGAGATCCACAGTTGGTTCCCTGCCAGCGCAGCGCACCTCCAGCACGGCCACTGTCAGTGAAGGCTGGCTTGTTGCTATGGCGCTGAACAGGTGTCAGTGGCATTTACAGACCGAGACGGCCAGTGACAACCCTGTGGACCGACCACAGAGGCCCAGTCTCACTGTGTGTGGGCTCGCCCTGAGTCAGGGGCCCTCAAGCAGCCCAAGGGGCTTAAAGCCTTAGTGGTTGGTAGTGGGTCTGTGGAATGACAGTGAGTGCATGCTCTAGGGGCATTTCTTCCTTTCTAGAAAGCAATTCTCTGCAGTTACGGTTTTAGAACAGCCTTCAAATGAAGACTTGAATGCCTTACCTAGTTCATCCACAAGCACCAGAGAATGTGCGGTCGCGTGTGTCAGGATGCTGGCAGTCTCACTCAGCTCAACAAAAAATGTACTTTCACCTTAAAAAAAAAAAGTCTCAAAATAGATATTCCTTTTAAGAATCATGTGACAGAACACCTTTTAGTTTCCTATCATTTTAACCTGAGTTCCCCAGTGGTGCTGGTACTATAGGCTATAAATCTCATTAAGAGATTTGTGTAATTCTTAAAATACTTGAAGTAATGTTTCTTAATCAGCTTTCCGTAACGCCAGAAAGTTTAAAAACATCAAATTTAAATGGCTCATATATAAATGAATCAAGTTTGAGATGTGTTTATCACTTAAAATATAGAAATAAACTGTCAAGCCTTAGGTGGGAAAAGAAACTCACCTGACATTATTCTATCTGAGGCACCAAGTCTAGTAAACACTCTATCAATCGGTGTGAGCCTGCACACTTCAGCAGGTACATAGCAACCCATCTGGGCCATTACAGCTAACAGGCCAGCCTGTGAATGGGGAGGAAAAGCCTTTTAGGACTAGTATTAAAATAACCTATACAAAGAATTTACCAGAACAAAGAGACAGTAAGCCAAACTAATAAACATCTGTCTTTCCAAGAAGTAGGCAGGTTCTGTTCTACATCCATTTGCTAGAATGGAGAAAAAATGAGGCTTAGAGAGGTAAGAGGCTGAAGACTTAACTGGCCTTAAAACCTAGGAGCCTGCATACTAGTGATTTCTCAACCCTGGCTACACAGTAGAACCACCTGGCAACTCTAAAATACTCATGCCTAGAACCATTTTCAGGGGGTGGAACCCTTATACTTTTTGTCCCATTCTCAAGGTGATTTTCTTGAGAGTGTTGAAATCCAGTACAGTACACTATACTCTCTTTAGCAAATTTGGTGAACAGGAGTGTAATATAGGCAAGCCGCAAACTTTTTCTGTAAATATGGCTCTGTGGGTCGTTAACTATCTCTGTCACATGTATCAAAAACAGTCACTCGAGGTCATGAATTTTATATGCTTTCCTATCTGAATATGTCTGCCATGGGTCTTTCTTAAGAAGGGTTCCTAGAAATGAGTCTGCAGAAGTATTGCTTCCTACAGACAGACCTGCCTATAAATACCACCCCCTGAATTCTGAAGATCACCTCCAACACTAAAGATATGAAGAGTTGTGGGGTCATTTTGTCTAAACCTTGATAAAATAGTCGCACCAAATTTTCATATTAGAAGAGAAACTAGATTGTAGTTCAGTCTCCCCCTTTTTTTCTTTTCATTGTTAAAATAAGAAGTATGGCTTCATAAGCATCTATATAAAACATTTGCACCTTACTTCTGTGTGACCTTTGTATTTTTATTATGAATACATCTACATTCTAGGGAAATCAATCAAGTCAAAGAACTTCTAAGGAAATCATTTTTTCACACACACTTCTGCTAACATTAGACAGGAGTTCCTGGATTGTGCAAATGGTTAAACACTTGACTAGCTGAAAGGTTAGCGGGTTTGATCCCACCCAGAGGCGCCCGGGAATCTGCTTCCAAAACGTCACAGCTTTGAAAACCCTACGGAGGGAGCACTTTTACTCAGTACACGTGGGGCCGCCGTGAGGTGAAACTGACGCAACAGCAATCAGCAACATCAGGCAGAGATATTTGAAAGCAAGTAATTCTCCATTTTATAACACAAGAAATTTCCCTTTATTTCTTAGTAAGCAACTAAATTTTATCTAACTTGGGCTGTTTGGGAAAAGATGACCTAGCTGTGTAATATATTCAGTGTTACAAATGGCCTTATGACAACAAAACCTTAAGGATCAGCTTACCTGCCTCATGAGTGTAGATTTGCCCCCCATATTTGGTCCAGTAACAAGCACACAATAAGCTTTGCCATTTCCCTCCTCTTCCTCACAGCCTATTAGAATATCATTAGGAATAAAGTCATCTCCAAAAAAGGTCTTCGTAATGCAGGGGTGGCGTGATCCTTTAAGCTCTAAGAAGGGGGGATTGTCATCTTCTGGCAACAGGATTACTGGACGACACATAGGGCCATCACCTCCTCGACTGTAGTTAGCCAGACACAACAAGACGTCTGTTGAAGAGAGGGTAAAAGGAAGTTTTCATCATTCTGGGGGTTTCTTGTTGGGTAAACTACCATACTCAACAGCCCAAAAACCAAACTTCTATAAAGTCTTCCAAAATGTATTTCATTCATGGTCATGTTCTACTTTTGACAGGTAAGTTGGCCATAATATTTTTTTTTAAAAAAAAGGAAATTTAGGAAGTGAAAAAGCTATCAAATTATAAATGCATAAATCAGGGCTTTTATATATTAATTGCAGTGACAATCTGGGCTAAAGGGAAAATTAAAATATTTTGAAATACGTATGCGTACGAATTCACTGAAATACAAAAAGAAAAAATGTGTAAAGTGCGAATGGTTAAGCACTTGATTAGCTGACAGGTTGGCAGGTTAAGTATATTAAAAAATGATGGATGAAGAGATAGTGCTGGCCTTAAATTAGTGTAGCTACAGTAATTTAAGCCTATCAAATACTAAAAAATTCGATTAAAACTTCTCATTAAGTACTAAAAATCTTTTATCACTTTTACTCAATTATTCAAGACTAAAGAAAGGCCAGGGGCCTACTAAAATCTAAAAGTTAAGTTTCAAGTGAACAACTGCAACTGCTGTGGCAATGTAGTCATTCTGCCTAGAGGGGAGGCATGTATATACTTGCCAAAATAAATACCATGTTAACTTGTATCTAGGGTTATGTGTGAACGGGGACTCTGTCCAGTGGACTTGAATCTAAGTGCCTCAATAGCACAACTGAGCAATAAGCTGTTAAAATCTTACCCAATACTGCAATACACTCTACAGCAGATTGCCAGTCCTTGTAATTTTTATCAAAGTTATAGAATAGCCGCCGCATGCAGTCCTTCAATGACACGTCTCTCCGTTCTTCAGCGTTTATCAGATTAGCCAACTTCTTCTCGATTGTTTTGGTCCAGTATCGTTTACAGCCCTTCTTGGTAGATTTCAACTCATATTCTTCTGGCAAGTTCCGGATGGTGAAACTCTCTGGAATCTCCAGCTGATAACGGTTCCTGCCAATCCCCCAGTAGACTATGGTCCTGCAGCCAATCCGACTGCGCTGTTTCTCTAAATACTCCAGGAGGCTCTGTTCATTTTCTCTTATGTCGGCAAGAGCTTGGTCATAATCTGAGTCAAATCCTGCTTTTGGAGTGATAAGTCCAGTCTTACGAGCCTTTTCATGGTCAAAGGCTGTATCCCATCGTTTCAATTCTGTAGTCAAATCAGGAAATCTGCCTTCAGGATTTTTTGTCTGGAGGGTAATGACCTGTTTAAGGAGTTTAGACTTAAAGTCATCAACAACTTCTTCCATTACCTCTATAATTTTACACATTACTTTGAATCCTTCCAGAGCAGAAAGAAAATCAATGATCTTTTTTTTGCTGTATGTAGTTTCTTCATACATTATAGCCCTGCTGTCTGGGTGGTTCTGGCTCTTCAGAGGAGACCCAACATTATGTATTTTGCTCAGCAGCCTCTCAAGGTCTGGAAGCTTCTTTAAAAGGTCTACAACCTCAGAGATTTTGTCAGGCACAACCATGAGGTCTTCTATGGCATCTAGTCGATCATTGATAGGGAAAGGGCTACAGAGTGGGGCACAAAGCCACTGCTTTAGGAGCCGCTTACCAAAAGGAGTATGGCAGGTGTCAATTCTCTCTAGCAGGGTCCCTTCAGTAGAACCATTTGTCCCATTCAGAAAAATCTCCAAGTTATTTAACGTCACTGCATCTAGCACCATTCGTTGATTGGCTTTAACAAAGATAGCACCAGGCTTTGCGGCACTGACCATGTCAGAATCCAAAGGAGTATATTCCTCAAAATTAGCCATTGATAAAAGTTCCTGGTCGATAAGGCATTTTTTGAGGTAGAAAATGCAACCACCCAGAGCAGATAGGGCCAGCTCACTCTTCTCTCCTGGTGTCAACCCAATGGAATCAGACTCTGAGGTCATACCTTTAAGCACCTGGGGTAACATCACCCCACTGCCCTCATTTAGCTTTTCTGTAAAGTATCCATCTTCGAGGAGAATTCTCAAAGTTTTGGCTGCATCCCAAAACTGGGAGCCTGGCATCAGGCCTTCCTGAAGAGAAGACGATAACGAACTCTTCAGAATCATCCTAGTTTCCGCTGAGAGATTTCCTTTCTCAAACAAGACTTGTACCGGAGGGTAGTGTGCCACTAGAGTCCTAAACCTGGAACAATGGCGATCATCTGAAAACTGACCTACGTAAAACTTTCCCAGTGAGGTATCAACAAAGCACACACCATACACACGGGTGTGGCCAGAAGAATCTTCCTCTTTTTCCTTGAGGCTAAGAAGATACTTGCTGTAGTTCTCAGAGGGGTCACCTTCCAGCACACTGTAGGTCTGTGTACCCTTGGTTATGATCCTACAGATCTCCCTCCTCACCACTCTATCATGCTTAGATATGTGTGCCATCTTCCGGCATCGTGCCTCCATCATTTCCGGGGTCTCAGTTTGTTCCACTCGCGCTACCTTGTAACCCTTCTGCACCAGGGAATCTGAGTATCGGCCAAATGCAATTTCAGGGAAACCAGAATGGGCCCAGTTGCCTTTCATGAATACCAGTCCCAGTTCATTGACTCCAATGAGAGCATCCATGTGATACAACTCATAAAATTTCCCCACCTTATAAAAGATGACAAGATCAAAATTCTGAGACTTAATTTGCCACCACTTCCTCATCCCAGGAGTACAGGAATTAAGGAAATCCTCAGGCACAAAGAGTGTGGATGCATCAAAATCAGGGTGATCGGGCCGCCTCCTGCGTTCATCTCTTCTCTTCTCCTCCTTAAGCCACTCTAAAGTCTCATGATACCAGACAGTGGGACGACTGCTGTCGTCACCTCCTCCACTAACGTGGGATTGGGATTCAGAATTTTGAGGGGCAGAGAAGGCATTCAGAGTACTCTTCGTTTCTGACAAAATGCCAGTTGCTCTTTTAGTGGCTGAGGGCATTTCCTTCCTTGAATTTTTCCTTTTGAGAGAGCCGTTTCCAGTCATTGTCTTCTTCCGCTTTGGAGCAACTTTGACGGGACTGTATAGGCCTTCACTCTCACTGTCCCCCACTCCACTGCTTATTTCATCGCTGCTTCCTTCCTCCTTAGCATCTGGTTTGAACTCCACATCAGAACCACCAACGTCACTCTCAGAGTCTGATATGACTCTGCGTTTTTTTATCTGGCGGCTACTACGCCTGGATCCTTGTGTCTTAGGCTGTACTTCCTCTTCGCTGTCAATTTCATTATTTTCTTCATGCTTATCTGATGTATTGGTTGCATCTACCTGCCAAGTAAAGAAAGAGTATTAAAAAACAAACTAAAATGTGGTTCATTACAGTACTGCTGTAGAATATCTCGGCATGCTGCAATTTCATACACAAAGAACCCTCCAGAAATGAGAAACTTTTCTTTCTCAAGGAGTATCAACTAGACAATCTGTTTCACCCAACATTAAGTGTCACACGGCAGACTAAGGGGATTGCTGTAGGGGGAGCTCTCTCCTATACAAGTGAGAAAACCATTAGCTTGACCATCCATCACAAGTACCAGTAGCTGATGTCCTCATTCAGTGTCACAGCTGTGGAAATGAGCTTTAAATCTCCTCCTACAAACAGGAGAAGTAGTTTACAATTTTACAAATTTTGGAGTAAATCACACTGGTTCTAGTCTTTGATCACCCACAAACCAGCTGTGTATCTTGGGCCAGCTCACTTACCTATCATGGCTCACCCTCATGTTCTGAATTAGGCTAAATGATCTCTGTAGTTACCCGTCCACTTCTAACCCTCTGACGAGTGTTACAATTCCTGATCTTAACCCTGAAAAATCAATACTGCAGTATGTTAACTTGCTTATTCCTATTTCATCTCCAAGACAACAGAATAAGATGTATGAAAACAATCTTAGTTATAGAAGAATCTCTTTTGGGACCTAGCTGTTTAATGGTCATGTATTCTTAAATGAGTCAGTTTATTTGTTTCCCAACAGGTTTTAATTCACTCAATTTGAAACAAAGGTTGCATTTCAGGGTTACTTAACATTTATTCTTATCAATGCAAAATACAATGAATAGTGTAAAAACTAAAAGCATAAACCTGGCTAATTGTCAGGGCCTGACTCCACCTTCATACAGAAGCCTACTACCAGACTCCCTGACCAGGCCATTGCTGTCCCTGAGTCTGCTTGCACCAAAGTGGTACTACCTCCTGTAGCATTGCCTGGCCCTCCTGCAGGACTGAGAAACTAAGTAAAAAGGAGTGCAACTATTGAGATTCTCAGAAATCAAACTTAACCTAAAATCCAGAGAAGTACAGAACCATGCATGTATGTACTAAAATATTTATATAAAAAACAAGAGGACATCATTTCAATATGCTTTTTTTTCCCCATCACCCTCCTAACACAGAAAGTCTTGGTGGTGCAGTGGTTAAAGCTCTCAGCTGCTAACCAAAAGGTCAGTAGTTCAAACCCACCAAGTGCTGCATGGGAGAAAGATGTGGCAGTCTGCTTCCAAGATTACAGCCTTGGAAACCCTACGGGGCAGTTCTACCCTGTCTTACAGGGTTGCTATAAGTCGGAATTGACAACAACAGGTCCCGACACCAATAATAATGTCCCACCTCCATCTCCTCGTCCTCTTCTGGCTCTGAGGGCTCATCACACACTGCCAATTCAAGCCTCTTAATCTTGTCTTTATTTAAGGCTTCATCTGCACTTTGCATTGCTCTGAGTATTTCAGGCTTTGCACTGTAAAAATGACCTCCCTTCTGGGCTTCCTTTGCTTTTGAACCTAGAAAAAAATGTTTTCATAAATAAAAACTGTTGGCTGGATAGCTGGTTCAAACTACATCATCTGTCTTAATAAGTAAGACTTAAGGCAATAATCAAGTATTTTTAATACCCCATTTTTCTTATTGAGATAGATCAATAAAGCACAGACGAAGAAATTTTTAGGGGAAAGCTGTGAGTGAAATGGAAATTACTTATTTTGCCTCCTTGAAGTTGTCTTAACTGCTGGGTCATCTAGGGCCACTTAGTCTCTCTTCTAATGGCCTGGGACCCTGGTGCTAAACAGGTGGGGCATACCTCTTTAAGTGAGGCACCTGGGATGTACAAGGAGTTCTGAGACCCTTTTTATAAAAAAAAAAAAAAAATATTCAGAAAGCCAAAAATTATATTGTCAGTTGAATGAAGCTATAATGTTACAAAAACAAACAAAAAAAAAAAAAACCTGTCCCAAAGGTGTAGGTAGTTAGGATATACATATATTTTTTAAACCTACTTTATAGGACCTTAACATTAAGAGGCCCTAACAGAGTAGAGGGTCATCAAAGAACACCCTCAGCGAAGCGAGATGGGCTGACACAGCGGCTGCAACAACTGGCTCAAGCATAGCAACGATTATGAGGGCGGCGGAGGACCAGGCAGTGTTTTCCTTCTGTTGTACACTGGGTCGCTATGAGTCGGAACCGCCTCAGCAGCACGTAACAAGAACAACATTGTTAGGGTAACCTAGTTCTTCAGACTTTGGGTATGTTAAAATGTTTTTAAACAGCTGCATCAAAATGTCTTGCTCTGCTTTAAAGTTCTTCCTTTGTAAATACTTATTTAGAGGAGTTCTAATATTAATGATCCTGCCATCCACTGGGCCCAAGGCAGAACAGCACAGATCTGGCGGTATTCAACGTTTATTTAGTTCTATACTAGAAGGCAGAACTAACAATGTCTTTGTTCTGTTTTTCTGCCCCAATATAAATATAATGGGAGTGAGGGGAAAGTGTCTGCATTTAACAGATCCAAAATCAGGCACTATTTCCTTCCTTTTCTACACTAAAACTAACAGGACAGCCTAAGCTTCCAAGGAATTAGCAACTTTTACGGCTGCCTAAAATAAAACTACAATTTCCCATTTCTCTAGAGAACTGCACCAAAGCTATAAACTCCAGCAAGCAAAATCAGCTTAGAGGGTGGCTCTAAACTCTTTCCGACGTGCCTGCTGCAGCATTATCCATCCACCCCCCACCATCTAGTCAGTTTCAAGGGCTCTTAATGTATAATCTCTACAAAGACAAAAGCTCAAAATAAAGGCCGGTTTTTTCTCACTATGCCTCTTTGCTGATTTAAGCATGCCTGGCGACAATCTGAGGTGATAAAAGGTAAACAGTATGCATAGGGTAAACACTATGCATAGGGTAGACTCTATAAAATAATGACAAGATAATCATTTTCTTGATCTCTTTAAATCGTTTCAGAAAATTTTGTTTAGAATCTCAATATGAGTCCTGGAAGGGACTTCCACCACACTGAGTCCCACTAACTGGCCTTAAGAGTCTGAGGATAAAGGATCAGGGCTGCTCAGGCTCAAGTGTAGAGCGTTCTGCAGTCATACTGTGCGTGCACTGCCTAACTGAGGAGACTGAAAGGTGCACCTAGCCCAGGTGAGCCTACACAGGCAGGTCCACTGATGTGTGTCTGTGAGAGCTAAGGCTGGGCCTGGGGGGAAAGAATTATGGCTCCAGAAGTCCGATGGGAAACTCCTCCTCTCGGGTGTGCTCACGGTGAGGATTCTGAAGGCCAGGTAGCGTGATGTCACACATATCCTGACCACATGGTCTTTCTTTTGGATCCTTTAAGATGAGGACACTTTAATTTCCCCTATCTGTGTCTCAATCTGGTAATTTGATTATTTATTCCAATCATGAGATAATTTTTCCTTTAAGGACATAATGCTGTTTAAGTCACTAAAGGGCCAGAAATAAAAATTCCATTTCACTGGCTAAAGACCAGCTGCATCTTATCCTTTCCCCACCCTCCCATGCCAGAAGCTTTGACAGCCACCACCCCTGCAGTAAAATGGACTTAGTTCACTGTACACAAGGGAGGATCTCTCTTCCTGCCTCTATCTCACACGCATGCGTGCGCACGCGCGCGCGCGCACACACACACACACAACAGAGTGGCTTACCTGTATATGGCTTTAACAGCCTTTTGCTAACCCAGCCCCTTGTAGGGCTGTCATCAAAAAACTGCACATGAATGCGGACGGATTTCCCTTTCTCACGGATGAATGTTCCATCAAAGGGGTGGTTGTAAACCAAGCAAGGCCACCAAGGGTAACCCTCCATCTTGGCCCAAACCAAATCACCTGGTGAAAAGTCACAAGAACTGCTGCCAAAAAGAAAAATACATAACTTGGTTAATAGTTGGTCAAACTCCCTTAAAGGCAATTACCTACAAATAAATCCAAGAAAGGTATCATTAAGACTCCTTTGAAGTGTTCTGGCACTAACATTAAAATTTATAAATTGTATAATTAATGATTCTTTTAATAAAAAAAAAAAGTCAGATGTTCAAATCATTTTTTAAAAAACAACACAAATATCACAATCCTATTAAAAGAAATGTAAATGTAATAAATTCTGGTATTAAGGTGAGAGGCTTTCTCAGAATCATTCAAAGTTTGGAAACTATGGCAGAATTCTGGTGGAATACAGACGGCAGGAAAAAGACAGAGATTCATTTTACATGCTGTCAAAATTATCAGTCACACCTGTACCATAATACGGCACCTAACAGGGACAGGATCAGACCCACAGAATTAAAATACAATACATACTATATAATTTGTTAATTATGTTACATGTTCTCATTAGACTTTGTCTGGTAGGCATTTCCAGTTAAGCTCTGATGCCTTCCAAACACTCCAAAAGCTACGGAGCACTCGACTAGTCCCTAAAAAAGACTAAGGTAAGGACTATAGAAAGGCTCAACCAGACACCAGCTAGTTACATACATGTCGTCTTAAAGGTTATAAATATTCTCGGGAATGGAATTCATTAACAAAAACACACATCTTGGCGGTACACCTTAAAGTCAGCAGGATGCCTCAGGCCACCTGGAATTCTATTTTGCCTGGTAGGAGGCCAACAAAGCACTTGAAGGAATCTGGGGCCATCTTACCCACTCCCAGAGAAACTAAATGTCTAGATCAAAATTCTTGAGCAAAAAATGAGATAGCCAAACCTACCCACTAAAAGTCCCCTTCCATCCTCGAGACTAACATCAGGTTTCTGACTGAGATCCGAAAGACATGTGAGGTGAAAAAAGTTATTGTTTTATACCTCTACAACTGTAATATATAATAAAACAGTACTGTTTTAACAGGCATAAATTAATCATTCTGGTTTTATCCCAAAGAAAAGAACTTGTGCCTTCTAGCACAGCGATTACTCTATAACTGTCAGTTGTATAAATGTAGTGCAAATTGTTTTAAAATGGTGTTCAATGGTCTTTAAAATGATTAGAAAAGATACTCCTTTCAAGTAACTAATTTTTAAAATTAACATTAATGTCTTTAAATGAATTTGGAAGACAAATGTGCAGCCTCACTAGAGAAATGTTCGTAAATTTCAAAATAAACTCCTTCTCTGTAAAGCCAAAATGCTGTCATAAGCCAAACTGGTTATACAATCATTTTGTTTTTCAACATCACCTCACCCCTCACTAGAGCTTTAGACTTACAAAGTCTTATAAACTCTCTGCGGTAGAAGAACCGGCAGTACGCTATAAAATGCTAACGCTGAAAAGCTTCGTAATGGTCACAGTTCCTCTAGTGTTAAAAAGCTGTAAGAGGGAAAAATCTGACACTTCTTGGAAGTGGTTTCCAAGCCTATAAGAAGAGGATTTAAGCAGGTAGTAAAATGTATCATGTAATGAAACTAAAAATTCTAAACATTTCTCAATTTAAATTTTTGTTTACTTAATGCTAACTGGAATTTTAAAAACCTACTGATCAGCTTCTTTAAAGGCAATGTTAAAATTTTATCTCTATTGTTCAGTTTCCAAAGAATGACAAAAATATGTATTTTAATTCAATAATATGTAATTTTTTCTACCAACACTAAATACTGTATTTAAAAATATGTAAATACAATGTAAGCATGGGATCTCATTAGACTGTGCTATAATTTAAATACCTGCTATCTATCTTTTACATACTGGTTTTTGTAAGAGCCCAGACAATCTTGGAAAGTCACATATACCTGTAAAAACAGGCTCTACTTCAAACTTTACAGCATTTTTCTTAATCATCTTATATTAATTTAATTTTACTATTTTTTTTACTTATTTGACTGACTATGTATTTGGACGATCTTAACATTTTTCTCTTTGCACTTTACTGGGACTGTGTTAACATTAACAAGGATCATCTGGGCCAAAAAAAAAAAAAAAAAGATTTATATTAACCGTAAAACACAATGGCTATCCATAAAGGCCAAACTGAAATGCCAGAATAAGTACTGGCATTATGATATATGTAAATAAGAATCAATTATGAATTTACAATTAAGTGTTTCTCAAGTTTTAAATAATATATTTTAAATGTCCAATTTGGTATTCTTAGGGATTTTAAAAACAGTGAAAAAAATTAAGACAGGAAAAGCTGACAGCTCAGAAAACTGTATTAATAAAAAAAAACAAACTCACTGCTGTCGAGTCGATTCCAACTCATAGGGACCTTACAGGACAGAGTAGAACTGCCCTATTGGGTTTCCAAGGAGTGCCTGGTGGACTCGAACTGCCAACCTTTTGGTTAGCAGCCGTAGCTCTTAACCACTACTCCACCAGGGTTTCCAGAGAACTACATATAAAAGCTTTTATACAACTAAACAAAATAAATGAATTAGAGAACAGATCTTCTAAATCACATTATTTTTGCTTTCTCTTTAGTCCATAACCTTGGTGTCCATTACTGGTTGTGCCCAAAATTTATAATAAAATTTCTGGGTATCGCCTTTTTTTTTTTTATTTGGAGCCCTGATGGCACAGTGGTTAAGAGTTACAACTTCTAATCAAAAGGTCAGCAGTTTGAATCCACCAGCCGAAACCCTACAGGGCAGTTCTCTCTGTCCTATAGGCTTGCTATGAGTAGGACTCAACTCAATAGCAACGGGTTTCGTTTTTTTTTTTTTTAACCTTTTTTTATTGTAGTAAATGTGTAACAAAACATTTGCCATCTCAATATTTTTTCACATGTACAATTCAGTGACACTGACTACATTCATCATGCTGTGCAATCATTGCCACCATACTATTCTCAATTTTTCCACCACCTTGAACAGTTCGGCGCACCGACGCTCCCCAATGACTCCCTTCTCCCCCAAACCCCTGAGAACCACTTAAACTTTGGCCCCTATACAGTTGCCTATTCTACGTATTTCATATAAGTGGAATCATACATGATTTGTCCTTTTGTGACTTGAAATTTCATTGGGTATCCACTTTTTTTAAAAAAAAAGAATCAGTAGATTCCAAAGCCTTACTAGAATTTGTTTCTGTAAACAAAAGATAAACCGAGTTTGTCTAAAAAAAAACTTGGGTATATAAACATGAGTCATCACAGATATGAAAAAACATTCTCAAATCAAACTTAGAAATCAAATACCAGTGCCTGCACCTACCTATCAAAGTAAAGGGTTCTGCTCTAATAATTAAATTCGATACTTAGAAAAGAGAAGTAACCAGAGGAGTTAGTTAATTCTTCCCATCTCCCCATCTGTACTTCTGCCCACATACCCTGCATTTTTTTCTTCAGCTATGGTGTCTCAGTCATCCAGTGCTGCTATAACAGAAATACCAGAAGTAGATAGCTTTAACAAACAGAAGTTTAATCTCTCACAGTCTAGGAGGCTACAAATCCAAATTCAGGGTGCCTAATCCAGGCTTTCTCTCTCTGTGGGCTCTGGGGGAAGGTCCTTGTCATCAATCTTCCCCTGGTCTAGGAGCTTCTAAGAGCAGGGACCCCGCGTACAAAGGATGTTCTCCCCTCCTGGTTCTTCATTCTTCGTGGCATGGGGTCCCTCCCTCTCCTCTCTGCTTCCTTCTCTCTTTTATAGCTCAAAAGAGACTGATTCAAAATATAACCTAATCCTGTAGATGAAGTCCTGCCTCATTAACGTAACTGCCTGTAACTCAATGGCACTGGGTTTTTAATCCACTCCTTAACATCACAGAGGTTAGAATTTACAACACAATGGAAAATCGCATCAGACGGCAAAATGGTAGACAATACTGGGAATCATGGCCTAGCCAAGTTGACACACATTTTGGGGGGACACAATTCAATCCATAACATTGGGGTAACTAAGGCCCATCACTTGTCCATTAAGTCTAGGGTGACCATAGAAAGTATTATCCAAACTGAACTCTAATACAATTTCCTAAATAGTATTAGATAAGAAACTGAAAGAAACCAGGGATCTTTGGAGAGCAGCTAATTCCATACCTCAGAGCAGACAGAATTGAAGGTGGGACACTTTATCATCAGAATGAAAAATGTTTCAAAAGTTCTGAGATAATGTTAAAAAAAAAGGACATAAAAGCCATCTTATAAGAGGCTCCATTGGCCAATTATGACAAGTTTAACATTTTAAAAGAAATAACTGTTTTAATTAAATAGATTTAAACAAGTTAGATCTGTAAAACTGAGTCCACAACGATACCTTTTAAAAAGCTTAGATTTTCTTTTTTCTTACTGTAATTAATATTAGGTGTTAAATTACTTGGAAAAATATATTATTCATAAGTAAGTTTAACTGTATGAAAATTCTTAGGAAAGAAAGATAAGTTAACACTCAAAACTAGGGCAGATATTTACCACCAACTAAAGACTTATTTTTTACATTAGATATATAAAGGACATCTGCTAAGTCAGCATTTTTCACATGGACAATTTAGTGACATCAATTACAGTAATCCTGTTATGCAACCATCACCAATAATCATTCCTAAATTTTCCATCACCATAAATAGAAACTCACTGCTTCCCAAACAACGACTCTCCCTTTCCCCCTGCTCCCGCCCCTGGTAACCACTAATAAAATTTTTACTATACATTTCCTTATTCTAGATACTTCATATAAGTATTTGTCCTGTTACAGTTGGCTAATTTCACTTAGCATGTTGTTTTCAAGGTTCATCTATGTTATAGCATGTATCAGGACTTCATTTCTCTTTAGAGCTGAGTGGTATTCCATTTTACGTATATACCACATTTTGTTTATCCACTCATCTGTTGAGGGACATTTAGGTTGTCTCCGTCTTTTGGCTACTGTGAACAATGCTGCAATGAACACTGGTTTACATGTGTCTGCTTTCAAGTCGCTTGTGTATATACCTAGGCGTGGAATTGCTGGTCATATGGTAGATCTGTGTTTAACGACGAAGCTTCTTTTTAAAAACATTTCACTGTCAGGTCTGACATACCATTCTTGGCTACGAATGGGGCTAGGGCATACACCGGAAAGGTCAATAGATTTTTTTATGGTCCTCATCACCCATGGACATGTTATCAGGAGGGGCCGGTCCCTGGAGAAGGACATCATGCTTGGTAAAGTAAAGGGACAGTGAAAAAGAGGACGACCCTCGACGAGATGGAATGACACAGTAGCTGCAACAATGGTCTCAAAAACAGCAACAACTGTGAGGCTGGCGCAGGGCCCGGGCAGGGTTTTGTTCTGTTGCACACAGGGTGGAGTCACTTCAAAGGTATACCAACAACATTGCCCATGATAATTACCAGTAAAATGGGATTGTGAAAAGTAAACTAGCCAAGACTGGGGGAGAAAGGAAAGGTGGATTAAAAAAGCCAGATTTCAGTGGTCACCTTGCTCACAGCTCTCTCAATTAGGACCTTGATAGATTACAGAAAAATGAAGTATTGAGAAGCAGGTGCAGAGCACAAATGTCCTGCTACTTTTTAGTGGCCATTTACTTCAAGTTGATGTCATCCGGATGCTTTCCTTCCTCATCTCCCACAATCGAAATCATCACCAACACCTGTCTGCTTCCCAGGGCTTCCTCAACTCCTCTAAATCCTCTGCGTCCCCACTCCCACTGCCCAGCAGCAATCAGCCTAACTAGTCTCCCTGCAAGCCACCACCCTTCAGGCCAGAGACGTTTCTAAGACATAAATCTCCCCAGCCGTTTCTTAAAACCCACAGAAGCATCAAACAGAAAGGAAAAACTGGCAAATCCGATGAAGTTACAATCAATGACTTCTGTTCAGCAAAAGATGCCATTGTCTGGGCCAAAGAACAATCCAGGGTAGAAGGAGACATTTGCATCATAAGCAAAAGAACTAGAAAAAAGACTTGAGCAAACACTTGAGCACAAAGGAAATGTAAATGACAAACATTAAATCCTTCTTTAAGGCTTCATCGGTCTCAGAAAAAGTCTGGGAGGCAAAGAACTACATTGGCTTGGCCTTTTGTATCTGGTTTCTGAAAACAGCCTCGGCAAACAATTAAGGTACTCTTTGTCTTTCTAAAATAGCCAGGCAGGCCCCACACCTGGTGAACTAGCTCCAGGAAAGAAGGGGGAAGGGCATGATGCAGTCATGCATATTCACTGATTGGATCGATCATAACTATGATTATGGCCCCAGTCATGCATATTCAATGAGGTCCCAAGGTCTAGGGGGCCCTGGACCTTGGAGATCTCTTTGGGGCCCCCTGAATGGGTGAGAAGATTCATAAACAAGAGAAGGTGACGTGGCCCTGAGGATAATGGAGGCCCCGTGCTGGTAACTTCCAGGCCTTGCCTGATGCATCTCTTTCCTTTTATCCTTTCTGGTTATAATAAATGGCTAACTGTTACATATAGGTAATAAACCCAAAAAAGCCAAACCCACTGCCATCGAGTCGATTCCAACTCATAGCGACCCGATAAGACAGAGTAGAACTGCCACAAAGAGTTTCCAAGGAGCACCTGGCGGATCTGAACTGCCGACCCCTTGGTTAGCAGCCGCAGCACTTAACCACTCTGCCACCAGGGTTTCCAAGTATACGTAACAGTCTCCATGAATTTTGTGAGCCATTACAGAGAATTAAAGAACCCACAGGGGGCAATGAGCAAGCAGGGGCTGAAAGTACAGAGTCAATTTGAGTAGACCCAGCTTTGGGTGGTGCGGTGATAAAGACAGACTGTACGGATTGCTGATGAAGGGCAGGGTCCTCTTAGCTTGTAACCTGGCACCAGGGCTAGAGGAAGAGAGGGGCTTGCTGGTCTCAAGTGCAGAGAGTTGTGCAGACTCCCGAATCTACACAGCTGGTTTTCAACGGCTTGGCCTCAGGTGGCCAGGAATGTTCTAACCTAACTCTGCGGTGTTTAGGGTGATAGGAAGTACCAAAGAAGTGGCTGGTGACAAGGACCTTGCAGATGTGGAAGGGAAAGCCGGGATCCATTTCCAGGAGGGAACTGGATTCATGCTGCTTCTTGCCACACAGCTAGTGATGAAGATAGGGTATACCCACCTGGCCCCTCTAGTAGTGCAGTTGGCAACTGCAACGTCACGAAGTCCAAATGTCTTTGCGATCCATCAGCCTGCTTGTGATTGGGTCTCCAAAACCCCCTCCTGCGCCCTTCATTCTAGCCAGGACCTTCCTCTTCCTCAACAGGCATCCCACCCCTACCTTTGGCTAATTCCTCCTGTTTGTCCTGGACTCAGAGAGCTGAAAGCCTAGACCCACAATGTCTAAAACTGTGCCTGGCAGGGTGTAATAAAGTACAATCCTACAAAAAATGCATCAGTTAAGCACAGATGCAGGAAAAATCATGTTCAAGTATAAACATTATAGCACATGACACATCTCCCATCCTGAAAAAGAAAACATATTCTCGGAGATGCTGGCCTTGTTCTCTACACCCAGGTTGGAAAGGGCCGCTTAAATGAGGGTAACACTTTAATTACACTGAGACTAAAAATCTGGGAATGCCTACAGAACACCTGCAAGTCAGGACATTCGAGATGGATTACTCAGAACGACTAACTGGCTCTCCTATTTTAAATGTGGTTTGCCTGGGGGGTTTCTTCCCGAATCTCTTATCTCTTCATCTGTTCTTCAAAGAACTACGGTTACACTTGGTGCCTAGAACAATGCCTGGTTTATCAAAATGTTGCTCAATGCCCCAGGAAAGGGCCAGCCAAGCCCTTCAACAGAACACAAGTGCCCATGAAGCACCTATAAAGTGAAGAGGGCTTCTCGAGGCAGGCCTCCACGCTATGGCACCATTCGCCCTCCCCCTGCCCCCAAGCCAAAACAAGGCCTTTAGAGGCCCACCCAGTGAGGGTCATCAACAGTACAAGATCAATCCTACCTACAGAGGAATCTGCGAAAGAACCAGAGTATCTAACCGAGCAGTGACCTGGGCCAGGAAAAAACACACCAAACACCTGACTTCATGGCAACGTCAATCGTAACCCACTATCCAGGATAAAAAACATCCCCATCCATCATAAACAGCAAAAACCAATCACACTGCTGTCGAGTGGATTCCGACTCATAGCGACCCTGTAGGACAGAGGAGAACTAGCGCCACAGGGTTTCCAAGGGTTTAAATCTTCATGGAAATAGGCTGCCACATCTTTCTTCTGCAGAGAGGCTAAGTGGGTTTGAACCATCAACCTCTGTTAGCAGCCAAGCGCTCAACCACTTGCGCCATCAGGGCTCCTCCATCATAGACATTTTTTTTTTCTTTCTGGTTCCCCTGTACATACCCTTACGTGTAAGCACTAAGGATATAAATTCACACCCGCACTGCCCGGCACTGACTCCTCTGCCCGGTGACTCTCGGCGCTTCATTTGTCCATTGTGAGATACTTGGCACACCGGGCTCTGTATCTAAGTTCCCTAATAAAGCCTTGTTTGATCGACTTTGTTTTTACTGGCTTTTTTTTGGAACCCGACTTGTGCACCTCGGAGACACTCCTGCAGCTGGTCCAGTGGGGTGCGACACACCCTCGACTTCCGAAAAATTTGCAGTGCCCAATTCCCCATGGAATCATCAATAAGAACTATACTATTTCATAAGACTTTTCCAATTCGACACTAAACATCCACGTGTACCAAAATCAATACAGCTTCCTTCTAAAACTCTCAGTTGTTCTAGACCATCTGCTGCCTTGCCTATGCCGTGACCCAGCTGTCCCAGCACTTGCGGCGCCCTCCCTCCACCCTCGCTCCACGCAATTCTCTCTCGGTCCAATCGCGCCTCTAGGTCCGCCCCAGACACGCCCCCGGCGCGCTCAGAACCTGGCCCACCCCCCAACAGCCCACTCACCCAGGCGGCGGGTCCACAGCACCGCAGGCGTCTCGGAGAGCGAGGCTCAAATCCACCTAGCAAGTGTGCGCCCCAAGCATCAAGTGACCTCCCAAGTGTGAACTCGGCGCCTCTCCGTCGCAGCCCGCGCCGCACGCCGCGCCCCCACGGCCCCCCGGAGGCAGGCGGTCCGCCTTCCCGCCACCCCTCCCCCGCCCCGGGAGGCACTGCCCCCTCCGCCGGCCCGGGCCTGCAGCGTCGCCTCCCGCGCCCCCCGCCCTGAGCAGGCAGCGCTCCCTTCCCTCCCCGCCCCACATCCGGTGCTCCCATCTCCCGTTTCTCCTCCCCATCCCCAGCTGCAGGCAGCTCCCTTCCCTCCACCCAGCCCCCGCCCGGCGGAACACACCTCCTCCTCTTCCCTCTGCCCGAACTCTGCGCAGCCCTCCCCTCGCCTCCCCACTCCTCCGACCCTGCCCGCACAGCCTGTTTCCTCCGGCAGCCCCCGTCCGCAGTCTACACCCCCAAACGCCCGAAGCCAGCCCCCACACTCTCCCGGGGCGACGGTGCGGCCCCAGGTCCCAGCCCAGGGCCTAGCGCGCACCCCCGCGCCCCTTCCGCGAGCCTCCCTTGCCCCGGCTCCGTGCGCCCGCCGCCGTGCCCCCGCCGTCGGCCTCCCGCCTCCTACCTGGCGGGGACCGCGGGCGCCGCCGGCCTCCGCAGCCCTCCGTTGAGCTTCTTCTGCTCGGGCGGCGACCCAGAGCCCGCCAAGGGCCCCGGCCCGGCCTCGCTCCAGGCCGCATCCCCGCTGGCAGAAGGAGAGGCCCGGGTGGCGGTGCTGCCTCCGCCTGAGGTCCTGCCTGGGGCCTTGTTGCCATTATTCAGCGAAGGCGACTTGGGGAAGAAGGTGTACAAGGTGCTCTGTCGCGACATAGCGACGGGGAGCCAGGCGCAGCCGGTACGTCGGACCGAGCGACTAGAGGCACCCCATCCACCGCGCGGCTCGGGCTGGCGGGAAACCCGGGGGGAGGTGCGCTGCGCCGGAGGAACACAGGCCCGAGCGGCCAATCAGCAGGCGCCTCGGCGGGGGGCGGTGCGCGCCGCCGGAGGAACACAAGCCCGGGCGGCCAATCAGCAGGCGCCTCGGCCTGCGCGGGCGGTGTCGCGAGCGGCGCGCGCTCCGGGCCCCGCCCCCTCGGGGCGCGAGGGCGACGTGAGGAGGGGAGGGGGCCCGCCGAGCGGCCGAGCTTCCGCCTCAGCCCCCAGGCTCCCGCGGCGCCCTCGCGTCGGGCGTCCGGCCAGGACTGGGAAAGTCCGGCCCCGAGTTAGAGGCGCCCGGCGGACTGCCCGCCTCGGAAAGGCCTCCCTCACCGGGCCGGGAGCCGGGGGCCCTGTGTGCTGTGTGCGCGCACGCGTGGGCCAGAGCGGCGGGGCGCGCCCGGCAGGCTGCCAGGCGGAGGGCCGCGGAGAAGCGCCCTTGGCCAGAACGCCTTCCCGGCGCTGTGCGCGTCCTGCCGTTAGAGCGCTTCCGCCGGGGGCCGAAGAAAGGGAGCTAGAGTCTAGTGAACGGGGGACCGAGTCTCCCTTCCATGGCGACGCACGCAGGAGACACTGGATAAACAACTGATAAATGGACTTCACCTCTCAGACCGGACTGATTGGCGGTGGGAGTTGCTGCGGCGTCCCTCACATGGCGACCCCCGCATGTGTCAGTAGAGCTGCTCCATAGCGATTTCAAGGCTGTGAACTTTTGGAAGTGGATTGCCAGGCCTGTCTTCCGAGGCACCTCTGGATGGGTCTTAACTGCCAGCCTTTGGTAGTAGGCAAGCGCTTAAGCCACCCAAACCAAACCAAATCCACTGCCCCGAGTGGATTCGACTCATCAGGACCCTATAGGACAGGGTAGAACTGCCTGGTAGCGTTTCCAAGGAGGGCCGGATGGATTTGAACTGCCGACTTTTTGGTTAGCAGCCATAGCACTTAACCGCTACACCACCAGGGCTTCCAAAAGACAGGCATAGAGGCTAGGATTTATAACACATAATTACATCGGATCACAAAATGGAGGACAACCACATAACACCGGGAATTGGGGCCTAGACAAGTAGACACGAATGGGGTGGGGGGGGACACAATTCAATCCATGACAGGGGCCAAGGATCATTTTCGGAGAATCAGCCCACCATTAAAGTCACATGCTTCTTGGAAGATCTATGCAAGCAAAACAAGGGCAAGCAACGCCACATTTTTCAGCATAATGTAGCTTTACTTTGCACAATGACTTGTAAAAATTTCCATCCTGTAGGTAAAAATTTCCATCCTGTAGTTAAAAATTAAACAGTAAAGCAGAAGTAAATCTGAAGATAAAATGGAGTCAGGCCTACACTTCAGACAGAAGCCTTTACCATGCCAAGCGCCTGAGTTTTTGAATGCTCCTACACAGTAGTCTATTCAATCCATTCCACAGATATCTATCAAATGCCATCTGTGTGCCAGGCACCATTCTAGATACTTGAGCTGTAACAGGCACAAAATAAAATTCCTGCCCTCTGGGGCTTACATTCCAGCTGGAAAAGGCCAACAATAAACATAGTACATCAGTGAATTAATCATACAGTACCTTAGAAGGTGGTGAGTGCTATGGAAAGAGAAAAAAAAACGGGAGTGCAGGATCAGGGGCTTGAGACTGGAGCTGGAGTTCAGAAACAGGCTGTAGTAGGTGAGATATGAGAAGACTTGCAGGAGATGAGCAAGTCAGCAAAGCAGAAGTCAATATACCTACAAGGCTAAAACTCTATGCTTATTTACTTTTGAACCTTCTAATGTGCGGAAAAGAGGAAGACCCTCAACGAGGTGTATTGACACAGTGGCTACAACAGCGAGCTCAAGGATAACAACGATTGTAAGGATGGCGCAGGACCGGGCAGTGTTTCGTTCTGTTGAGCGTGGGGTCACTACGAGTCGGAACCGACTTGACGGCACCTAATAACACCAACAATGTGCTCTGGTTGGAGCTGTCATTATTACCCAATTACAGTGATGCTTCAATCGCCTGGTTTTGTCTGCATGCGCTGCAAGCGTGCTCTGTTGTTTTCATTGCTTCCGGTGTTTGTAGTCACTGGTTTTGTCAAATTTTCTGGTGTTTTACCTACAATACTGTGGTAATTAGCCTGGGGGGGGGTGGCACCAACCCTAGTGATGCCACAGCAGACAGTGGCCTGACCTGACTAACTGCTATGTTGAGAATAGACTATAGTATAATACAGGTAGCCCCTGACTTACAATGGACTTCTGTTCTGACAACTCCATCGTGAGTTGGCTCTGACTGACATAAGTCAAATATTTCCTTTTTTTTTTTTAGTTTTCATTATTATTGCCTTTTATTATAAGTATCTTTATAAATCCAATCTGTTTTTGTCTTTGTAGGCTGGAAACATTACCCATAAACATACAGATATGATGACATCAGCAAATTATGGGCTGCAACGTTGTGTGTAGTACATATTACTAACGATAAGATGCACCAAAAAAAGGATGGTCGTAAGTGCAGTTCGACTTAAATATGTCATAAGTCAGGGACTACCTGTACACAGTAACTCATTTGGCTGTTTTCTACTGAGGAGTGTGGAAATGGGGAGGGTGTGGTCTCTGCATAAAGTCTAGAAAAAAGGGCTAGAAGAACAAGAACAAAGTGGTATTTTCCTCTAAGAATCTAGACACATTGACTCTGGAATGGCTTATAGCTGGGGGAGGGCAAGATACCCTTCAAGAGTCAGCTGTGCAATGCATCTCTGCACCCCAAACTCATGTAACACCTACTTCAGCTGAGTTCTTACCTGTGCCGGGCACTGATGTCAGCACTGGGGACACCACCCTCAACCAGACAGACACATGGTCCATAAGAGATAGAGGCAGCCGTGAAAGTAAGGACTTACTGTGTGCTAGTCCCAGTGGGCTCCTAGATTATGTTAGATAGCTTCGATAGGGATTATAAGCTAGTCCCAGTGGGCTCCTAGATTATGTTAGATAGCTTCGATAGGGATTATAGGCTTTTTTATCATGGTTCCCAAACTGGGCACCAAGGCACCTCAGGGTACAAATTCACAGGGACACTGAGGGGTATTTTAAAATTTCCAGGGAAACTCAGTGACACCGTGTAAAACTATTGGCTTGAGAAGGTTAGCACTTTTGATTTTAGATAATCCTACATTCCTTTTGGTGACATATCTTTTCAAAGCTGAGTTTTCAGTGGTTTCTGTGAGTAAAAGAAAGAACCAATGGAAAAAATTAATGTAGAATTGGAATGAGGGTGGTGGTACCCAAACCTGACTCCAAGGGCACACACAACAGGCACACACATGCATGAGTTATGTAAAAGTGAAATAAAAATGTTATATTTTCTTGACTCGATGGCAATGGGTTTTTTTTTTAGTTTTGGTTTATATTGGTTTTCAAACAGAGCCCTGGTGGCGCAGTGGTTAAGAGCTCAGGCTGTTAAAAAAAGATCGGTAGTTTGAATCCACCAGCTGCTCCTTGGAAACCCTATGGGGCAGTTCTACTCTGTCTCATAGAGTTGCCATGAGTCGGAATCAACTCGATGGCAACGGGAATTTTCAGATGGCTACTAAGTTGTTAGAACATAAATGCTTTATTCAGTTCTATGGACAAAACACTTAATGAATGGAACTTTGTTGTTGTTGTTGTTGTTTTTAGCTTAGGAGGCGGGTTAAGAAAGTACTAAGACACTAAGTATACCAGAGGTCTGGGTTAGTGGTTAAGACCTAGTGTTAAGACCTAGTGGTTGCCACATCTTAGTGGTTAAGACCTCTGTACTCAAACTCTGTACGCAAACTTCATGCGTTCAAATTCCACCTGAATTGCTTACTAACTGCATGACCTTGTTGGGCAAGTTATTTAACCTCTCTGGGACTCGGTTTCTTTATCTGTAAAATGGGGATGATGATAAGAGTACCTTCTTCCTGGAGTTGTTGTGCAGATTAAGTAAAGCCTTCAGCCTGACACATCATGAGCGCTCAGTAAATGGGACAGAGTTCTGTATGGAAAGCTCGAAGTTTTTCATGAAGAATGCAGCACCCTGGTTCCCTCCTCCACCCATCCAGGGAACAGGCTGACCTGGCAATTCTTGGCTTTGTTCTGGGCCTTCAGAGATAAAGTCAAGGCTGGAGACAAGGCGGGGAGCAATTGGTGAGGGTCCTAAATCACCAGAGACGAGCCTGTAGTCTGACAAAGTTAGGGTTGTTTTGTTTTGTTTTTTGGCTAGTTGCAAGGAGGAAAACCACACGGCAGAGGAACCATGGGACATCTCACCGGGTACAGGAAAACAGAGTTGTTATGTGCTTTGGGGGAGAGTGGAGTTTAGAAGAAATTGATCTGAAGCAGTGTTTTAACAGCCTCAAAACAAAGCTGTGTGTAAAGTCAAATCCAGACTGCAAAGTGGACCCAAGGTCCTGTTTCCTTGGAAACTACAAAGTCAAGATAGATGTGGAATGTTGTGCCCAAAAAATCCTTTATTAAAGCTGTACACCAGACTTGTAAATCAAAGCTGCTTTTCAGTGTCAAAGTGAGTTAGATTCTCCAGGCAAGAGTGGGAGGTTTCATTCTGGCTGATCTATTTCAAAGAGCAAAGTTTCTGACAGTCAAAGATCTTAGGGAACAGGATCTCTAAGAAACTAGTATTCCTATGACACTTTACAGCTGCAGCTTGTCCTTGGGAGAAATACTATTTCCTGTTAACTTTGTAGGAACCCTAGTGGTGCAGTGGTTAAAGCACTTCTAACCAATAGGTTGGCAGTTCAAACGCACAGCCGCTTTGCAGGAGAAAGGTTTGGCAATCTGCTTTGGTAAAGAATCACAGCCTTGGAAACCCTATGGGGCAGTTCTACTCTGTCCTGTAGGGTCACTATGAGTTGAAATCAACTCCAGGGCAGTGGGTTTGCATTAACTTTGTAGCTGGCCTTATCATTTTCCCAGCCTGATGAATGGCAGGGCATATTTTTAATTTCTCATTCCTTGCTAATTTTTACTTTGTCAACCCCCAGAAATGAGGGGAGGGACTTTGTGGCTGCCAGGTGGAAGGAAACACTAGCGGCAACCTGTCTTTGGGGGAGCGGGGGCGGGGGGGCAAAAGGAAAGACACCTGTGTATCCCACAAGTGCCCAAGATGTGGTGGAGGCTATGAATGACTGGTGTGGGGGGGCTAGGGGCGAGGAGGCCATGTAGAAAGAGGGAAGACAGAAGCTTTTTGGTCTACACAGACGCATTTAAGACTTGGGATAGAATGTAGTATGGAACAGCATCATGACCACTATGACAAGAGCAAGAACAATATCTAGTCCCTGTAAGATGCTTTGGAACCAGAAATCCTGATTGCCCAATCCAAGCCAAGAGAACAAATCCCACAGCCATAAGGATTAACCTTAGAGAGCCAAGCAGCTTTTTCCTTAAGGCAATGTATAATCTGTTGTGTCCAAATCCACCTTGCCTGTTTCATTGATCCAAGTACAACAAGAAGTATTAGCAGTGCCACAGATGCCACCAAGACTAACCCACAAGAAATCTAGAGCAATATGATTGTCCATCTCTGCTTGTGCCAATGAGTTGAGACTGATCTGTATTCCATCTAGAGCAGAGGTGGTATCAATAACATCTACCAGAGTTAGTGGTAAATTTCTTACAGTCTTTTCTATTTGTACGATTCCCACCAATGGGATCACTACTCTGGTTGTTCCCATAAACAATGAGTCAGTAATTCACCCAGAGTGTGTGCCTGAACAATCAAGACTGACCTCATTTTGGAGCTCATGTCTGAGTTGGAATTTCCAGCTTAGGTGATTTACAGAATTAGGGTCTCTGTGTACAGACATGTCTCTGAATACTATTCCTAAAAATCATAAGGTGTTAGTCTGAGGCAAACAGGACAAAAGGAACTATACCAGGAAGTTCACTAGTACCTACTACGGGCACATAGAGACCAAAAAAAACCCAGTGCCGTCACATGGAGAGCCAAGAAGAAGGGAGTTGTTCATAGCATGAGGTCGGAAATAAGGCCTTAACTTACATTAGTTGGGTTACATATTTGGGTCTCTGTTAGTCTCTCCCAGGTGGAAAGCATTTGGCCCACTGCCCTATGAAAGTTGTTGAATTCAAATTTAGAATTAACTAGGATCTGATCAATACACTGTAATAATTGGTTCTTTTTCTGGGAGAAAGATACTAGCAAAGTCACAGGTTGATTTGTTTAAGGTCAATTGTTCACGTGGGTGCAACTGGAAATGCCATCAGCCATAATTCCCTATGGTCTTATTTGATGAAACCAGAATTGTCCAGAGGTTTTCTTTTTTAATGATGGGGGTGGGGTCTGGTGTTGAGTGGCATATCCAGCAGTCAGTAAGCTTGAGGCAGTGGCTATCGTCTGGGATAATCTAAGAATGGTGTTAGAATGAGTAGGTTCTGACCTAACAATTATAGTAAGAAGGAGAAAAAAAGACCATCATGGGTGGACAACATGGGATCAGAAGGAAATGAGAAGAATGATTGTTATAAGCAAGCGAATAAAAAACAAAACAGGAATTAGATAGGAGTCTTAGTCCAAAGTCTTGAGTGGAAGCTGCCTACTGCTCATGGTCATCTGCTTGTCCCAAAGGTCTTGGGTCAGCTGTTTGCTTCTAAAGATCAGTTCCTTCTGAAGGATCCTCGGTTTGAGGTCCCCTGCTGGAGTAGTCTTCCAGTTGTGTGGAATTCTGAATTGCTTCTTTATTGTGAAACATGAACCCAAGGATTAACTCCCTGAAATTTCACTGCTGCATTTGTTGTTAACAGTACCTGATAAGGTCCCTTCCAAGAAGGTAGGAGAGCAGTTCTTCTCTGACATGTATTTCACTAGACAAAAATCTCATTGTTAAAGATCATGGAAGAGTCCCTGGGTGTCTCTTACAGTTACGTTCTTGACTACTAGGCAAAAGGTTGGCAGTTCGAAGTAACCCAGAGGCGCCTTGGAAGACAAGCCTGGAGATTTTCTTCTGAAAGTTCTTGAAAGCCCTTTGGAGCAGTTCTACTCTACCCATATGGGGATGCCGTGAGTTGGCATCAACTCAATGGTAGCTAACAACAACGAAGATCATGAAGAGACTGTTTAGGAAGATGTTGTGGGAAGGTGGCCTTAACCTATTTCTAATAGGATTGAGTATAGTACATGACCCACTTGCAATAGTTTCCCATGTCTGCATGCAGAAGGGCAGAGTCTAGTATCAGAGGTGAGATCCCTAAATACATGGGCCTTCTAGTTACCAGTTCACAGTGTGTCAACCATTGTGTCCCCAAGAGAGTGGACTGAATGACCATAAGAGCTAGTGGGAGTACCTTTGGCCAAAGGAGGTCAAAAGCTTCTGAAAGCTTTGCTAATTATTATTTAAATATGCAAGTGATCTTTCCAACCTCTCGTGAAGATTGCAAGTGGTGAGACCATTTTTTGAATAAGGGTAACACATTACGGAGTTCTTTCATAACAGTTTCTGTAAAGTGCATGTCTCGATCACTTGATATAAAAGTTGGGATGCCCCAGGTCAGAAGCACAAAATCAAGCAGCTTTTTAGTGACTATAAGGGCTGTAGCTTTTTGGCAAGGAAATGCTTCGATACAACCTAAAAATAGACATATAATAAGCATATTCAGATCGCATGGAGGGTGGAAGCTGAATAAAACTGACCTGAATTGACCAGAGAGTCTCTAGAAGAATCCTGATCATAAAAGGGGGGAAATGTAAAACAGGATTTCAAATTCTCATGGAATTCAGACTTTCTGGAGCCATTGAGGCTGGATAAACCCCAAAACTACTGCCCTGAGATAATCTTTAAACTTTAAACCAAAACTATCCCCTGGAGTCTTTTTTAAACCAAACAATAGCTTAGCTTAATTTGTGAAGAATGTCTGTCTGCCCTGACCATTGTGCTTTTTTAAAGAATTATCTATATGTGATCGAATTGACAACAGCAACTTGAAAGGTTTGATGAGACACTTAGGGGGCAGTGACTTTGTGTTAATGGTGGAGGAATAATTTGGAGAAGGACAGTGAGAATGGTTGTACAACTTGAAGAATGTAACCAATGACACTGAATTGTACATGTAGAAATTGTTGAACTGGTGCATGTTGTGCTGTGTATATTTTCATCAAAAATAAAATAAATTATTTAAAAATATGTACATGTATATATTAGGTCAAAAAAAACAGACTCATTGCCATTGAGTCAATTCTGACTCATACCAACCCTATAGGACAGAGTAGAACTGCCCCAAAGAGTTTCCAAGTTCTAATAGAATTTTCTAATAAATCTGAGTGAGGTACAGAAAGTTCCCTAACTGAGGTTAAGATAATCATGGGGTTCCTCTTTTTCTAGTAGGAACAGGAGAGCGGCAGGATTCAGCGTGTTCAGTGGTGAATAGTACTGTGAGAGGGAGAGAGTAACAGAATCTTATAAGAGATTAATGGGCTGGCTAAAAAGTGCTGTGTGTTCTCAGTCAGCAGTAATGCCTGTACTACATTAGGTCAAGTGGGAAGCCTAGAACTAGTTCGGTAAAAGCATCAAGTTTTGCAGCGGCAGCTATTGCCCTAAAACAAGGGTGATAAATCTTTGCAATGGGGTCAAGGGTAAAGCTATAGAAAGCAATGGGTTTTTTATAGTTCCCATGAAGTTGAGTTAAAACCCCAAGGGCTTGTCCAGATTGTTCATGCACAAATAGAAAATATGGTTTTTTGGGTAGGGATGTACAGGGAAGGAGGTTCTTGAAGAGCCTTCATCAGGTTGCAGAAGGCCCGTTCATGTTTGGGCTCCCAGAGGACAAGGTCTCTCACTGAGGACTTAGTCAATTCATAAAGGGGTGTTGTAATCTCAGAAAAATTTGGCACCCGTTCTCTGCAACATCCAGTTAAACCTAGAAATGCTCTCGGTTTTTGTTTTGTGAAGGGTCTAGGATAAGTTTGGAAAGCTTTTAGTGTAAAAGGTGAGAGCATTTTCCCCTCTTTAGATAGGTGATACCCTAAATAATGAACTATATTCTGGCAAAATTGTAATTTATCTTTTGAAACTGTCCCTTTTCTGCTAAGGCTGAGAGCAAGTAAATGGAATCTTCTTACGGGCTTCCTCGTTCTCTGAACAAAGAAGATCATCCACATATCGTATCAAAACTGGATCACAAAAGTAATTTAGATCCTTTAAGTCTTGATTGGGTATTCCCGGATGGTGCTAAACAGTTAATGTGCTCACGTGCAAACTGAAAGGTAGGAGGTTCGAGTCCACTCAGAGGCTCCTTGGAAGACAGTGATCTACTTCCAAAAAATCAGCCATTGAAAACACTATGGAGCACAGCTCTTCTCTGACATACATAAGGTTGGCATGAGTTGACAGCACCTGGTTTTTTTTTTTTTTTTAACGCCTGTGGCCTGCCCTATGACTCTTCTTCTTATGACAAACAACACTTTTAGACAGGAAAACACAGAGCAATAACACAAAAAAGAGCAAAAAGGATTACAAAGAATGGCTTGATTCTACCAGGTATGCCAAGTAAGTGGGAACCAATAACAAAACCTGGGTATCGAACTGAAAATTATTAGCAAAGGAACAATGTAAAGACAGCCGAGTTAAGACCCAGTGCCGACTTACCATATTGGCGTGGGCAGATCGTGAGCAGCAGGGCATAAGGGGCATTTGTAGGTACTGCACGTGGTCAAAGGCTAGCGTCTGGGGGTACAGGCAAGGCACCCGTGTCTCAATGGGTCCTCCCAAGTAACTGAGGAAATAACAGAAGACCACCCAAATGAGAATAAGAAAAAGGTCCCTGGGTGGTGCAAATGGTTTGCACTTGACTACTAACCAAAAGGTTGGCAGTTAGAACCCACCCAGTGGAACCACAAGAGAAAGGCCGGGCAATCTATTTCCATAAAGATTACAGCCAAGAAAATCCTGTGGAGCAGTTCTACTCTTTAACACGTGGAGTCACCATAAGTCAGAATTTACTCGGCAGCAACAGGTTTGGATTTCTAAATTTATTCAGAGCTTGCTGTAGCAAGGAAGTCAGCCACCATTGCCTGTGTTTGGCAGAGACTCAAAGTCATTCAGGGGAGTGAGAAAGCTTATAGTGATAAAAAGGTAATGCTTTAGGTGTGTCTTAGTCATCTAGTGCTGCTATAACAGAAATACTGTAAGTGGATAGCTTCAACAAAGAAAAATTAATTTTCTTAGAGTCTAGTAGGCTAGAAGTCCAAATTCAGGGGGTCAGCTCCAGGGGACGGCTTTCTCTCTCTGTCAGCTCTGGAGGAAAGTCCTTGTCATCAATCTTCCCCTGGACTAGGAGCTTTTCCGTGCAGGAACCGCAGGTCCAAAGGAAATGCTCTGCTCCCAGCGCTGCTTGCTTCTTTTTCCTTTGATCTCTTCTAAGATAAAAGATGGTGCAGGCCACGCCCCAGGGAAACTACGTTGGATCAGGGATGTGACCTGAGCAAGGGTGCTACATCCCACCCTAATCCTCTTTAACCACAGGCAGAAATTATGATTTGTAACACATAGGAAGATCACAAAATGGAGGACAACCACACAACACTGGGTATCATGGCCTAACCAAGTTGACACATATTTTGGGGGGACACAATTCAATCCATAACAAGGTGTGCTCTGATCGGAGGCTGCTGGCGTGGGGAAGCTGGACGCAGGCTAACCAGAAGCAGGGCACCCTATGTAGTTGGTTAGGGGAGCATATTTGGCTGTCTCTGGTTGGTCCTAAGCTGGAAATGAGGGCAAAAATTAGGGAAACTGTCAACTGCTGATCAAGTCCTGGCCATTAGGGGCTGATTGCCACAGGGGTTTTTGTTTGGCTTCCTGCACTGGGTGCCGCAAGTAGTGGTTTGGCTTCCTGGCTGGTTGCTGCAGGCTGTGGGTCAGAGTTCTATTTTTCTATGTGTTCTGGCCATTATGTGTATATTCAGTCCCTCACAATCTAAATTCCATACTACTGGCCCCTGTCACTTCTCCAATCTTATTTTATGCCATCACTTTCCTTGCTCACTACCCTCCAGCCACGCTCAGAGCCTCCTTCCCACCTCAGAGCCTCTGCATTGGCTGTGTCCTCTGTCTAGGGCTCTCTGTCCCCAACTTAGCTCTGCTGACTCCTTCTCCTCCGTTAAGTCTTCAGCAATCTAAAGCAGGTCCCACTTGTTATTGTCACTGGTAGCACCCATCACACTTTTTTTCTTCATGGACCAATCATACTTTTTAATTATATTGATTTACTTGTTCATTTATTTACTGCTTACCACTTTATTGCTTTGCCATTTATTACCTTCACCACTGTACTACAAGCTCTAAAAGATTTTTCTCCACTGTGCTCTGAACAGCCAAGACAATGTCTGTGTATATTTGGCCCATGTGGCAAACTGATTGCATGAATGGCATCAATTCAATGGCCTCCCTTCTTCCTGTATCTTTGTAGGCACCTAAATGAATAATTTCTTTTATAAGGATCAGCACAAAGCTGGTTCCTACAAGGTGGAGGTTAAAGATTTCCCAAATGTCCAACTTTTCCGAACTGTTGTACCACTCCATTATCTCTAAGATCAACTATTCCTCCTCCCCTCAGTACTCTCCCTTCTGTCTTTGGGTTCTGTAACTCGCTGCAATGTCTCACAGAACTCACAAACCATATCAAAGAAATGGCTCACATGGTTGTGGAAGCTGGCAAGTCCCAAATCCGTAGTTCAGGTGTGGGCTTCTCCTGACCCATGTGGTTGCAGGGGCTGACAAACCCAAACCGGCAGGTCGGACCACAGGTTGCTGGCTCACAAGCCTGCAGAAGCTGGCGAATCAGGTCATACGAAAGGCCACCAGCCCACGGGACTGCAGAACCTGGTGAATCCCATAATCCGCAGGTCAGACGGCAGGCTGCTGGCTCAAGTCCCCAAACTGAAGGTCAGACAGTGACAAATCAGACACAGGATCCAGATTCAGGCAGAGAGAGAAAGCCCTGCCAGACCCCCCACCTACATACCTTGGATGCAGGCCACACCCCAAGGAAGGGTGGAACTTGAGTAAAGGTGGAAATTGAATCACACCCGCCTGCAAGGCTGTATCCCCGTATACACCCTACACAAATCCTGCCTCATTAACATAGTGAGGTTAGGACTGACAACACAGAAAATGGAAGATAATGAGGATAATTACATCAGATCACAAAGTGGAAGACAACCAAACAATACTGGGAATCGTGGCCTAGCCAAGCTGACACAACCCCAACTATCATAAGTTCCATTTATCTGTGTAGTCCCACTCAATCATTGTGTGTGAATCACAAAGACTAGAAGGGCCATATTAAGTCATTTATTGTACCACAGCCCCTCTCACTTTGCCTCTGGCTTACCATGTGTCTTGCTTTGGCCAGTGGGATATTAGCAAATACGACCCAGCAGAGGCTTGAAAAGCACATGTGCACTTCCCGTTCTCCTCTTGCACAGTTGGGCTTGTTCTCTCTTAGACTCCTGTCATTGCCATGAGAATATACCCCGCTAGCCTGCTGGATGGATGTGAGAAGAATGTGGAAGAGACCTGAGTCAGTCCAGCAGAGGTCACCCATAGCCAGCTGACCTGCAAATGTGCAAGGGAGCCCAGCAAGATCAGCAGAGCCAACTTCTTGCCTTGCAGTTGACTGCAGACAAATAAGTCATCTGAGAGAACAATTGGGCCAACATATAGACTCGTGAGCAATAATAAACAGTTATTATTTTAGGTCACTATGCTATAGGGTCACTATGAGTCAGAAGCGACTCAATGACAGTACGTTTGGTTTTTGGTTTATGATTTTGGGTAATTTATTACTCAGCATTATTGGGCCAATAGATAACTGATATATATATATTAAAAAAAAAAAAAAAAACCCGTTGCTGTTGAGTCGATTCCAACTCATAGTGACCCTACAGGACAGAGGAGAACTTCTCCATGGGGAGTGCCCGGTAGATTTGAACTGCTGACCTTTTGGTTAGCAGCTGTAGCTCTTAACCACTATGCCACCAGGGTTTCTGACAACTGATATAGCACTCAACAAATATTTGTTGGCCAAATGAGTCTTGAAGGAATTTTAGACACTAGAGCCAGGCAGCAGATATGGGAGATTTCTTTGGACTTAAGGCACACCCCTTTCAGCATAACCCATATGGTAAAGTCTCTGTGAGTTCAGTTAGCTCTACTGCTCTTTCTGGCTAAGAAGGAAGCCAGGAGTGGCAGGTGTGTTCCAGAATGGAGATACCCAGGGCTAAGATGGGGCTTATAGACACTGCTTATATTAGTTTCTTATTGCTACATAACAAATTACCACAAACTCAGCACCTTAAAACAACACAAATTTATTATCTCACAGTTTCTGTGAGGAGTCTGGGCACAGGTAATCTGGGTCTCCTGGTTAGGGTCTCACCAGGCTGAAATCAAGGTGTCAGCCAAGCCTCATCTGAGGCTTGGGGCCTCTTCTAAGCTCATTCAGATTGTTGGCAGAAATCAGTTTTTTTATGGTTGTATGACTGACACCCTATTTTCACAATGTCCACTGGTCACAGTTAGCTCTTGGAGGCTGCCCTGGGGTCCTTGCCATGTAGCCCCCTCCAGAGGCCCTCTCAAAACACAGCAGCTTGCTTCTTTCCTTGAGGCTAAAAGGACAGCATCTTGCTTGTGCTTTACTTTCTGTCAAAGAACCAACCTGATTAGGTCAGTCTTCTTTTTTATTAATTCAAAGTTAACTAATTAGCAACCTAATCATGGGAGTGATATCTCATTATATTCACAGGTTCGGTCGACACTCAAGGGGAGATTATACAATGATGTGGGTGTTGGGTGTCATGTTAGAGTTCTTCACACTGCCTCTGAGGAAGTCTGGGGCTCTACCTTCACCAGGAAGGCCCTCTCCCATTCTCTCCCTGGCTTCCCCTTCCTGTTCAAAACTGCTCTCTGCATGGAGGTTCATCAGGTTAGGGAGAGAGGGGGCAGGAGTCTCAGTGGGAATTCCCCAGCCTGGGCCTCCAGGGCAGGGGGAGATGGCCTGGTGCTCCCAGCAAAGAGCCTCCACAAACTTCCTCCAGGGGAGGCAGGTGGGGAAACCAATCCCTCAGCCATTCTCCAGGGAGCTGTTCTCCATGGGAGCAGCCGGATTGGCCCCAGTCAGAACCAGCCCCGTGAGGTCACCCTCTCAAGTCCTCTCAGATCCTAGGCTGGGAGCGACACCGTTCCGCCGGCCCCCAGAGAACAAAGGTGGCAGAAGAAAGCTCACCCCGACAGCGTTTGGGTGCAGGGAGGATGGGCATGGCTGCCTCTCCCTCCCTCCAAGGCACCACCACATCCTGGGCACCTGCAGCGCTTACTTCCTGGCCTCACTTGAGCCCTTTCAAGATAGACTTTCTCTGTGTCATGGATGCTGCTCTTCCCCAGTCCGAGCAGAGATGCCCAGACAGCAGGGCCTAGCACTGGGAGCAGCACATTATCTGCCCATGGCACCCCAGGTGACCAACATTCTTCCTGATTGGGCTTCTCTGTAGCCATTTGGAATGACATCTCTGCCCTCTGAACATGCTAGTTCTTCCTGGATCTTCTACTTTCCTTGTTCTTCAGGAGGCCTCCCTGAGGCCCCAGGCAGGGCTAGGTGGCTCCCACCTTAAGTCCCCACCCCCACTGACTGGTCTCTCTTCCATTAGGCTGTGAGGGCCCTGGGGTCTTAGGTCTAGTTCAAGGTATGGCCTAGAACACCCTCGATACTGGACAGGTGTTTGAAGAGACAAGTGGAAAGAGAAATCAGAGACTGGCTTAGGCACACTACCAGTCTAGCAAGACAAACAGTTTAATGGAGGTACTGTTTTTCAAAGGTGTGGGAAGGGTTACCGGAAATCAACAATGGACAATACCAGCGTACCCCAGGGCAAACAACAGTAAGGAGCCACCACCCCCTAGGTCTGATAGGGCAAGAAGGGGTGCCCCTACCGGAATTGACGGGTCCTGCAACCATGGTCCAAAGAGGAGGAACACAGCTGGTGCCATCCTTCAGGCCAGCAGGGAGGGAGCCAATCTCTCTCACCCCCTCATCTCTTGCCAGTTATTGGCCTCCTTTTGCTGAACTCAACCTGAAGCAGGAGGGCAAGGGACCTTGGCTGAAGTAGTAGCCAGGCTTTTGGCCCAGAGCAGGGTGGAGGAGGGTGGAGAGAGGTACAGAGGGCAGGAGGAGAATGAGCAGTACCAGCACCAAGCATGGGCCCTCTGAGGTTCTGCAGGGCCCTGGGCAGTAAGCAGGGGCTGCAGGATGAGTCTCAGCTAGGCTGGCACTGCAGTGAGGCCTTTGGGGCCAAATGCACAGGTGAGGAATGCGGAAGGTCTCCTACCTCCATTCCAGCCTCTGCAGTTCTCAGAGGAAAGGGCCAACAGGTGGGATTCCTTAGGGCCGGGCTGGGAGGTGGGACGTGCCTCCTTAGCACTCTATATAGTAAAGTGTGGCTGTTTGTGTCCAGCCCTGCCCACTCAATAGCCCCAGGAAAGCGCGTTTGAGTAGAACATGTTTGCGACCCCAGCACTTGACATATCCTAGCACAGAGCAGGGACACAGTGAGCATTTGGAAAAGGAATGACTGCCCCGAGAGGATACTTGTGGGCTCTGTGGCACCAACCCAATCTACTAAAAATCTGCACAAAGGGTAACTCATGGCCTGTTCTCCACTCTAGAAATGGACTCACCACTACTGGTTTAAATGATAAGCTCCTCTCGTGTTTGCCCTTAGTTTTGATTTGACTTGGAAAGAAAGCAGCAGTGCATGCATGGCCGGTGGGAAGCAGGGGGTGGGGAGAGGGTTTCAGCAATCCCTCCTTTGGTTCTTAAAGAAGTAGGGTCCTGTCTGGGGTCTTAAACGCTAGCGAAGAGTCATCTAAGATATATCAATTGGTCTCAACCCACCTGGGGCAAAGGAGAATGAAGAGGACCAAAGACACACGGTAATTATGAGCCCAAGAGACAGAAAGGGCCACATAAACCAGAGGCTACATCAGCCTGAGACCAGAAGAACTAGATGGGCCCTGGCTACCACTGATGACAGCCCTGACAGGGAACACAACAGGGAACCCCTGAGGGAGCAGGAGAGCAGTGGGATTCAGACCTCAAATTCTCATAAAAAGACCAGACTTAATGGTCTGACTGAGACTAGAAAGACCCCGGAGGTCATGGTCCCCAGACCCTCTGTCAGCCCAAGACAGGAACCATTCCCGAAGCCAACTCTTCAGACAGGGATTGGACTGGAATATAAGATAGAAAATGATACCGGTGAAGAGTGAGTTTCTTGGCTAACATGGACACGTGAGACTATGTGGGCAGCTCCTGTCTGGAGGGGAGATGAGGGGGTGGAGGGGAACAGAAGCTGGCTGAATGGACACAGGAATGCAGAGTGGAGAGAAGGAGTGAGATGTTTCATTAGGGGGAGAGCAATTAGGAGTATATAGCAAGGTGTATATAAATTTTTGTATGAGAGACTGATTTGATTTGTAAACTTTCACTTAAAGCACAATAAAAATAATAAAAAAAAAAAGGAAGTAGGGTCCTTACTGAGTTTCTGTTTACGGTGATGGAAAAATCGCATTGATTAAGGGTTGGGTTGCACCACCATTATGGTAATTTTTGTCAATAAGGTGTACATCAGTAAAAAGCTGAATTGGCAAAAGTTGTGTGATTGATATATTTACAACAATGACAGGAAAAATAAAAAGTAGCTGCTGAGGCTATGTACAACCAAACACCTCATGGGATTTAGTTTCTTGGTTTGGAGGTTTAGTGTCAGGTTTCATGGGACACCCCAGTTAACTGGCCTAATAATGTGTTTAGTGCCTCTGTTTTACCTCCTAGTTTGTCAAGTAGTGCCTAGGATTTTAAGAGTTTGCAGGTAGCCATCCTAGGCACAACAATTGGTCTCTATTCGCCTGGAGCAATAAAGGAAGGAGAGTCAGGAATGGGGGGAGTGTATGAAATTGTGGCTAATCGCCTCCATAAACAACTGCTTCCTATGCCATGAGACCAGGAGTGGATGATGCCCGGCTGCCATCGCTGAACATTATGACTGGAGATTCTGTAGAAGAATCCTGACTGAAAGGGGGAAAATGCAGAACGTAACTTCAAATTCTCACAGACTCTAGACTTCCTGGAGCCAAGTAGGCTGGATGAATCCCTGAAACTGTTGCCTTGGGATAATTGTTAAACCTTAGACCAAAAATATCCCCTAAAATCTTCTTAAAACCAAACAATACTTTAGCTTAATTAGTAAAGAATGCCTTGAGCATTGTGCTCTTTTTAAATTCTATCTATACGGGATGAAACTGATAACAGCAACTCAAAAGCTTAGATAGAAACCTTAGGGGGCAGAGAGTTTGTGTTAAGGGGGGAGAACAACTCAGAAAAGGAGAGTGGGAACGGTTACAAAACAATGTCTCTGACTTGTACAAGTAGAAACTGTTGAATTGGTATACGTTTTGCTGTGTATACGGTCAACAACAACAACAAAATATATTTTTTAGAGCCCCACATTTCTAAGAGTAACAGAAAACTAATAAAAACACCTGGAATTCTGGAAACTGATAGCCTTAATTGCAAATAAAATATACATTTAATAAATGGTAAAAAGAAAAGAAGTAGGGTCGTGAGGAGCTGTACTTTGCAGATCAGCCGCCTGGGGGAGACAGAGTGGCTGACTCCACAGCCGAACGGTTAGTAGCAAAAGCTCAGAGGAAAAGCTCGCTTGTCCCCTGCTCAACCCCTTGGCCTTCCCCACGGTCCCTGAGCAGATTCCGCACTTGACAGAAGTCTGAACTAAAAACATGCCCGCCCTGGAAGCCTGTTCCCCTGCTGGGGCTGGGAGGGCTGCCGCTGCTGAGCGGCGTGCGGCCACCAGGGGTCACTCTTCGCCAAGCGCTCAAACCAGCTCCCGCCTGTGGCCCAGGGAGCGTGGCCTGCGGCTTCACACCCCACCTCCTCTTTCAGGAATTGTCCTGGGTTCTGGGACCTGGTCCACCGTCCCGTTCAGCCGCCAGAAGCCGCTCATGATCCTCGCCATGGCCCCAGAGTACCACGTGGAGCCAGAGAAAGTGTTTTGAAGTAGGGTCACCAGATAAAATACAGGGTGCCAACCAAATTTGAATTTCAGATAAGCAAAGAATACTGTTTTAGTATATCTCTTTCAATAGTTTGCTAAATCTGGCAACCCTAGTTTGGAGTCAGACCTTTGGATTTGAGACCGACAGGGAATCGGACTGGCTGAGATAGGGAAACTCTGGCTCAATACTCCTAACTGAGGCCTACACAAGCTTCGCCGCCCCTCCGCTCCGATGGGTTATTAGAATGCATTCCCTTCTGAGTAAATAACCTTTTCTTACATTTTGTCAGCAGCAGGTAAATGGCAACTTCCTCGGGGTTGTTTTTCGGGTTCCCCGGCCGGGTGCGGAGCGTGCACAACATCCCAGAGTGAGTCCTGTTAGACACCCCAGCAGCGACAGACTCCACCTTCGTTCCGAAAGCCCTTGGCGGGGCGGGGGTCCATCTTGAGTTCTGGCAGCAAGGGCATAAGATTTTCATAATCCCTCCCTTTATCTTGGAAGTCTCCACCCACTTCATGAATAAACATAATACCTCACCTCGCCCCCCGCCCCAACCTTTATAAACCCTAGGAGGTCCTTTGTCCGGGGAGAGAATGGAGGCTAGCATAGGCGGAAGCGCCTCTCCTTCTCTCCCTCAGGAGCCTCCGCCTTCTTTCTTTCACTAACAAAAATAAACCTTTGTTCCTGTGGGACCTTTGAGCCTCTCCTGGTCATTCTTGGCCAGGAGAAGGCAAGAACCTAAGCAGAACTTAGTTTTAAACTGGGAAATCTTAACTTGCAGCAGATTCAGATTCCAACTTCACCATTCACTGAGTGACAGGAGTAATTCTCATAGCCTTTCAGATCTGTAAAATGGGTAGTGATACCTTTTCATAGGGTAATATAAAGTGTACTGTGTTCAGGTAAAAAAGACCAAACCCCTTGTGGTCCAGTGAATTCTGACTCGCAGTAACCTTAAGGAACAGAGAGGAACTGCCTCATAGGATTTCCAAGGCTGTAATCTTTATAGAAGCAGACTGCCACGGCTTTGACCTACAGAGCAGCTGGTGGGTTTGAACCACTAACCTTTCAGTTAGCAGCCAAGCACTTAACCACTGCACCTCCAGGACGCCTTGTGTTCAGGTAAGAACTCAATAAACCTTAGAATGTTTTCTGTTGCAGCTGAGTCGATTCTGACTCATAGCGACCCTATAGGACAGAATAGAACTGCCCCATAGGGTTTCCAAGGAGCGACTAGTGGATTCGAGCTGCAGATCTTTTGGAAGCTGTCTCTTAAAAAAAGCCTGAAAACCTGTTGCTGGGGAGTCGATTCCAACTCATAAAATGGGACACTGGCAGTGGGGAGCAGGAGGATGGATGGGGGTGAGAATGGAAATCATCTACACCCGCCAAGCCAACAATCTACATTAGCATGACTTTATTCTTCCGCTGTCTTCATCAAGATGACTTTATTATTATATTTACTATTATTTCAACTCTTCAATAACCAAACCAAACGCATTGCCGTTGAGTCGATTCTGACTCATAGCAATCTTGGAGGACAGAGTTGAACTCCCCCTAGGGTTTCCAAGGAGCAGCTTGTGGATTCGAACTGCCAACCTTTTTGGTTTGCAGCTGAGCTCTTAACTACTATGCCACCAGGGCTCCAACTCTTCAGTAGGAAACATCAAACAACAGGATTTTTCTGAAGTCCTTGCTTTAAAACCCTTTCCTTGCAGCGTCCATTAATCCTGCTGTTGTGGGCCGTTGAGTGGATTGTGACTCATAGTGACACCATGTGACAGAGTAGAACTGCCCCATAGAGTTTTCTTGGCTGTAATCTCTATGGGAGCAGATCACTGGGGCTTTCTCCCTTGGAGCTGCTGGGTGGGTTCAAACTGCCAACCTTTCGATTAGCAGCCAAGCTCTTAACCATTGCGCCACCAGGGCTCCTTCCATTAATCCTAACCCATTCTAATACGATCCTTACCCAGTTATAATCAAGTCCCCACATTGAAACACCCATCTTAAACCAGGATTTGCCTCTCTTCCTCCAAGGCACTCCTAAAACTGTTAAAGTTCTCCTCACCATGGTGAGAATAAACTTAGCTTTGTCTTAAAAGTCATTTTGGTGATAATTTTGAGGAGTCAGTGTCTCTGTACAACCAAGCTGTAAGGTCTACAGCTCACAGTTCTCTCACTCCTGGTGGGGGAGTGTGATGGGAGTCCCAGTCTTCCTGGGGCTGGCCCAGCCCTCCCAGTATTGTAACTAGACTGTTCCAGGTCAGCTTGGCACAGCCATAGAGACACAAAACAGGTGAAAGTCAAAGAAGAAGTTTTATTTGGTTGTCCAGGCAAAAGAGCACACCTGGACTTGTGTAGCCAAGATGGCTCCTTGAACAATGACCAGACCAGTATTTATTAGGGGAAGGGTCCTGGTGGAAAGGAGCAAGGCCATTGATTGGTCTGGCCCCCAAAAAGATCTTCCTGGGGCAGTTCCATCATCTGCATTTGTTCGGTCCAAAGGGGGAGGGTGGGTCTCTCAAACCGGATCTTAGGCTTGGACCCCTTGCTTCTGAAAGTCTTCCCCCAATCTTGGGCCACTAAAGTTTGTTTCCGTCTGGTGGGAGAAAAGTTCCAGGGTCACCCAGAAGATGGGGTTGATGGTTCTGTGCATGTCAGGTGGGCCAGATTTGGTCTTTACTGGTTCTATTGTCTGCAGACCACAGCTTCTTGTTTTTCTTATCTTGGGCAGGAAGTTGGCCCATTGCCTAAAAAACTGGAGAAACCAGTTAGAAGGGGAGGTGGCTCATGCTAGTCTACTTACAAATTGGGGGTTGGTAATGGTGCCTGGAGGCTGGGGTCTCAGTATGAGCACACCCCTATCACCACACCCCACCTCCCATCCCTCAAGACCTGCCTGAGCATTCAGACTTTGTAGGTCAGCCAAGCAAGACCGGGGCTGAAAAACAGGAGACTTGGATCCTATCTCTGACTTTGTAATCAGTCCACTGGGTAACATTGGAAGGTTTCTTTCTCCCTGAGCCCAATCCCGGGTTGAGGATTCCTGCATTGATGAGATACAAGATGCAGGGCTGTTCTGACAATTACAGAGGCAAGGGATGACCCCCATCTTCCACTCAGTGAAGTTCCAACTCCCTGGCTCGGCTCATTTAAAAATAATAGAAAAATAGAGACAAAGAAGAAAGAAGTTTTTTAAAAAAAAAAAGTCACCCTGTTCCCAACATTTGGTAGCATCTCGGTATTTCCTTTTGCCTATTATCTATGCATATAATTTATGATCATATCCTATGTACGATTTCATATTTTATTTTTTCTGCTTATAATGAGGGCATCTCTTCCTGTTATTAAAATCTCCTTAGAAAAATCAGTTTAATAGCTCCAAAATATTGTATCAAATGGATATAACTTGGAGTTTGCTTAAGAATTCTATTACTGGACAACTGTTTCCAGTTTTTCCCTATTGTAGATAATACTGCAATGAACATCTTCGAACCTATTGCCCACATTCCCCTTCCTCCATTTATTGGTGGATGGTAAAGTCTACCATTAAACAGTTTTTTCTGGAAAGCAGTGAGTAATTCATTTTTGTACCCTTTTTGCCCCAGGACTTAGTCCAGAGCTTGACACATAGCAGGTATTCAAAACTGGTTGACTGAAATGCTGATGTGACTCTCCTAGAGTTTTCTATCCTGCCTATTCTGTGAACACTACCTCCATTTGGCAGCTGTAAGCCAAAAGACCTGAGGAGGAGGGCAGTGATGGGCACCTGGGAAGCTGGTTCCTGGGTAGCTATTGCACTTCCCTAAGGGGGAAGAAGATAGAGAGCTAAGATGTACTGAAAGGCCTCACAGAATCCAGATTGGGGGACACCAGCTCTGATCCCTTTCTGTCAGGCTTTGGTTTGACTCCCAAAGTCTAATTGCCCTAGGAGTAGGGTCCAGACTCAGTACTTGTTTCAAATGTCCCAAGAGTGACTATAAGCAGTAGCATGAGCTGAGAACCATGAATTGAAGGGTCCTGGATCTCCCTTCCAGCTCTCACCATCTATGAGCTCTGACAGCAGCAGGTTGGTGAAGCCGAAACTATCACTTTGCTCTGGGGAAAGAGAATATCTTAATAATTATTTCCAGAAGCATACAGTTTAATTCTGGATTCTCAAGGAGAAAAATGTATAAAGAGCCTTTCTTTACCTTTTGGACATGTCCTGGCTCCCCTCACCCCCTCCAATTAGTGGCCCTTCAAGGACTGCAGGCTAGCCCACCCTTTGGTTATTTCCATCTCACAGATGGAGAAGCTGAGAATAGGAAAAGCCCTAAAGACAGTCAAGAGTCCAGCTACCAAGAGAATCTAGCAGGGAGCGGGGTGTTAACAGTTCTGTGCAGCAAATGTCTTCTGTGTATGAGGCATTTCTGTAAGATGGAGAAAACCAAAAAAATAAAAAGCCAAACCCATTGCCATCGAGTCGATTCTGACTCATAGCGACCCTACAGGACAGAGTAGAACTGCCCCCATGGAGTTTCCAAGGAGCGATAAGACAGAGAGGGGTAGAAAAATTGTACATTTGAAAGCATTGGGCGTGGCAGCCGTGTGTGTGTGTGTGTGTGTGTGTGTGTGTGCGCGCGCGCGCGCGCAAAGTTAGTGCTGAGCTCATCAGGACTGGAAGCAGGAAAAATAAACCAAAGAGAGAAACCGTGCAGAGCCCCTGGAGCAACTAACTACTGCCGCAAAATACCAGCTCCACTGCCTATATCCTGTCCACCACAACTTCATCTCCTTGGTTCTTGGGTTTTCCTGTGCCTTTAATGGCACAAACCCCTAAAGGGGGTCCCACCCTCCCACTGTGGGCTCTAGTGCCTGAGTCAGTCAGCAGTTAAGACAGAAGCAACAGTGGGCATCAGCCATTAGAAGAGGCTGAGGGAAGGCCCGCCTGTCAGCCAGGCCATGCAGCCAGGACCACCTCTAGACAGAGACATTCCAGTTGAACAGCACAATGAGTTTTTCTAACAGCTCATTCCTTCTCTCATTCGGTAGTGAAATATTGCCTCGTTGTGCCAGAATCACCTTCAGGGGCTTGTAAGACACCCCTGAGGAGATTAAAGCGATTTCCCCAGAGGATCCCATGACTTAATGATGGCTGGAAAGAAAACACTACCTTACAGGAGAAAATAATCATTTCCTCCTGCTCACAGGCAGATACAGACCTTGCAAAAATAAACCAGCAAGGAATACCAAGGAGTATGGAAAATTCCCACAGGCTTCCAGACTGGAGCCTCTTCCTGATTGGCTGAGTTCCTGAGGAAATAAGGAAGGAAGCAGTGCTCCCAGCGGTTGGATGGGAGGGGGGAGGGGGTCTAGAGGTCCAGACTAGCTCCCATCCCTAAGTCACTTTGAAATGCAAACTCACTTTCTGCTTAAAAGGGTCCTATGCTCCTTCTGAAGGAGCTGCCCTGGTGGCACAGTGGTTAAAGCAACCGACTGCTAACCAAAAGGTCCGCAGTTCGAAACCACCTGTGGTTCTGTGGGAGAAAGATGTGGCAGTCTGCTTCTGTAAAGATTCACAATCTTGGGAACCCTATGGGGTCCCTATAAGTCAGAATTGACTCCAAGGCAGTAGGTGGTGGGTAAGCTTTTTGCGGGAGCCCTGGAGGTGCAGTGGTTAAGAGCTCAGCTGCAAAACAAAAGCCTGGAAGTTCAAACCCACCAGCTACTCCTTGGAAATCCTGTGGGGCAGTTCTACTTTGTCCTATAGGGCCACTATGAGTCGGAATGGACTTGACAGCAACGGGTGTGTTTTTTTGGTTTACGCTCTTTCTGAAACAACCCCAGGAACAGAAGACTAAAATGAAGCATGATGTCCAGACCATTGTTATTTTTTCTTGCACTTAACACCTAGCCTGAATTTTAAACTTTTTTTTGTGTATGTGGTAATAGAACAATTGCCATTTCTACAGTCTCCACTTGCCTAAATTTCAAACTTTTAACTATAAAAGACTCAATAGCCTCATATTTACAGAGAGCTCAGGTGCGTTTTTATATGCTATCCTGGTGGTGTAGTGGCTAAGGGCCACGGCTGCTAACCAAAAGGTCAGCAGTTTGAATCCACCAGCTGCTCCTTGGAAACTCTGGGGCAGTTCTACTCTGTCCTGTAGGGTCGCTATGAGTCAAAATTAACTCGACCGCAGTGGGGTTTTTTTGTTGTTTTTTTTTTTATCACCTTCCAAAAATGTGAGAAGTTTGCTTCCTGTTTCATAAAGGAAAGGCAATGGGTTAAATGAGAAATATGTCCCCTGAGGAAATAAAACAGTACTAGCTCATCGCAAAATTCGTTTTTATGTCTTCTAAATAATGGGGAACACTTGCTGGAAACCAAATCCATCGACATCTCAACAGCTTTATTTGTTCGCTCTATTTTGGGCTCCATTATTAAAGCAATCTCCATTGGCAGACGTTGTCCTACCAATAATTTTTTTTTAGCAGTTTAATTGTTTTTCTCCTTAATGCAATAGAACTGAGCATGTCCTCCCTCTGGATAATCTAAAGCAAGGGGGATGGGAGAGATCACATTCCTAATTAGATTTTTGTTACCCAAAATGTATAGCTCCAATTCACAAGTGATTCTTCACCTACATTTTAAAAGTAACCAGGTTTCTACAAAACATTGGGGTCTGAGGGACTTAGAAGCGTCTCAATGGCCCTGCCATCATTCCTGTAATTCTGCTTGGATTCTCCTCTTTGGACATGTCGTCAGAAAAGACCAATCGCTAGAAAAAGAGATCATGCTTGGTAGAGGGTCAGTGAATACAAGGCGTCTTAGTCATCTAGCGCTGCTATAACAGAAATACCACAAGTGGATGGCTTTAACAAAGAGAAATTTATTAGCTCACAGTCTGTTGTTGTTGTTAGGTGCTGTCGAGTCAGTTCTGACTCATAACGACTCTATGCACAACAGAATGAAACACTGCCCGGTCCTGAGCCATCCTTACAACGTTGTTATGCTTGAACTCATTATTGCAGCCACTGTGTCAATCCACCTCATTGAGTGTCTTCCTCTTTTCTGCTGACCCTGTACTCTGCCAAGCATGATGTTCTTCTCCAGGGACTGATCCCTCACAGTCTAGTAGGCTAAAAGTCCAAATTCAGGACGTCAGCTCCAGGGGAAGGCTTCCTCCCTCTGTCAGCTCTGGAGGAAGGTCCTTGTCATCAATCTTCCCCTGGACAAGGAGCTTCTCAGGCACAAGGACCCCAGGTCCAAAGGATGCACTCTGCTCCTGGTGCTGCCTTCTTAGTAGTGTGAGGTCCCCCTGTCTCTCTACTTGCTTCTCTCTTTTATATCTCAAAAGACTGCCTCAAGACACAATCCAGTCTCCTGACTGACTCACTAACCAACTGCTGCCCATCCTCCCTCATTAACATCACAGAGGCAGGATTTACAACATACAGGAAAATCACACAAAACCGGGAATCATGGCCTAGCCAAATTGATACACACATTTTGGGGGGGACATAATTCAATCCAGGACACAAGGGAAACTCTCAATGAGACGGATTGACACAATAGCCACAAAAATGGACTCACACATACTAACGATCATGAAGATACCACGGGACTGGGCAACGTTTCTTTCTGTTACACGTGAGGACGTCGTGATTACGAGCCGACCCGGCGGTAACTCATAACACGCAGAACTGTATGCTAAGGACTTATAAAGGATTTGGGCTTGTGTTAGGTGATTTTGAGGACTGTTCAAGTAAGCAAAGTTTTTCTCTGGATTAGATGCTGTCAGGAAGCAGGGGAAATTCTGTGACTGGGAATCGGAATATTTCTCATCTAGAAGATGGGAGGAATGGAACAAGGCAAAAGTAGGAGTTGATAAAGAAGCAGCAGTCACTCAGATGGAAAAGGGGAGTGTTTGGTCATTTTTGTGGTTTGGACGATGTTCTTGTTTGCTCTGTGTTCAGATATGATTATGGGGTGAGTGGTCTTGCTTTTGTCATGCCCTATTTCAGCTCACAAAGTGGCCTCATCTGATGCTGATGTTCTGTGAAATTGCTTATGTTCAAGAGCAGAACACCACGGCCCGCCTGTGAGTGCCAGGCCAGATCTCAGGGTCACTTTTGTCTTTCATATTGTTAGTGCCATTAACAATGGAATATTGTTAGCGTTCGGGTTCGTTCTCAGCTTAGAGAACCAGGGGACAGGCCCTGGGACAGATGAGCATTGACCAGAGCTCCAGGGAGAAGCCCGTACACTCAATCTGCAGGAAGGTATCTGAGACATCAAGGCAGGGTGTAAACAGCCCACGTCTCTGGAGAGCCATTTGTATACATGTTGATGGCTTTGAATTATCAAGGCAAGGTCAAATGATATCCAGTGTGTTCTTTTAAAGAAGACAAGGAAGAAGTATCCATTTTAGAACTATGACTGTAAAATCATTAATGTATTTGAAAAAATAGTATTCAGTATTGGAGTAGACATGGCCCCTACCCTTCAGCTATTCCCAGTCCAGTGGGAAGAGTATGAATGTTCCCTGGGAAACCTCTGGTAGATTAGGGACACTGAGGCTGTACTGGGGACACTGAGACTCAAGCAACTCCTGGCCCTGTGGGGGAAGTTGTTTCCACTGTTGAGGAGTCACTGATGGAACTGGGCAGTCCCTGCACTTGGGGGATATCCTAGACTAGTGAAGAAAGAAAGGAACCAGTCTGATAGGAGAGGCACAGTTCTAGGAGTCATATAAACCTGGCTTGGCCTTCATCATTGGTGGCGTGGCACATGGTTGTCAGAGCTCAGCTCTGGCCATTCACTATCAGCCAAATCGTATAGCTCACAAAGCAGACTTTCTACAAACTGCAATTTTTGAGAGCAAACGGCTAAAGTGAGACAGCAAAGAAAGTGCCTGTATATTGATCTTCCAGGAGGGCATGGCAAGGTGGCAAGCTAGCTGTTAAGTGCTTTTAAAGACTAAGCAGTGTCCTTGAAGGAAAAATCAGTAACTTAGCAGTGTGAATTTGGCAGGGATGTGGAAAGAGGGGGAAAAAATCGGATAGATAATACAAATAGGCTTACTACGTGTCAGACATGGTTCTGTTTTCCATGTTTTAACATGACCTCCACAAAAATCCTATAATAGGTATTATTATTTCCATTTTATAGAAGAAGAAATTGAGGCCCAGAGATGTCAGGTAAGTTTCCCAAGTTTTAGTAAGAATTGGATCTAGGATTTGAGTCCATCTAGTCTGGTTCCAGTGTCTCACATTCACCACCACCCTACACTAAAACTGCCTCTTGGAAAATCACAAACATTGGTGTGGATCCTGACTGGGCAGTCCTGCAGGCCTATGGTCCCTCAGAGAAAAATGGAGTCTACAAACTGATTCTACATTTTAATGGAAAGGCAAAAGAACTAGAATAGCCAAACGATTTTGAAAAAGAAATATAATGTTGGAGAACTCACACTACCTGATTTCCAGATTTACCATAGAACAACAGTAGTCAAGACAGTGTAGTGCTGGAGAAAGGAGACATGCAGATCAACAGAACAGAATAGAGAGTCTAGAATAGATCTACGGTGTATGGTCAAATTATTTTTGACAGAGATGCAAAGAGAATTCAATACAGAAATTATGGTCTTTTCAACAAATGGCGTTAGAACAGTTAGATATTCATATGCAAAAAAATGAACCTCATTCCACATGTCACATTTTATTTTTTAAAAAGTTAACTCAAAATGGACCATTTATCTCCTTGTTGTTGTTGGTAGGTGCCATGAAGTTTGTTCCAGCTCATAGCAACCGTATGTACAACAGAACGAAACACTGCCCAGTCCTGTGCCAGCCTCACAATCGTTGCTATGCTTGAGCCCATTGTTGCAGCCACTGTGTCAATCCATCTCATTGAAGGTCTTCCTCTTTTTCGATGACCCTCTACTTTACCAAGCGTGATGTCTTTCTTCAGGCACTGGTCCCTCCTGATAACATGCCCAAAATACGTGAGACAAAATCTTGCCACCCTTGCATCTAAGGAACATGCTGGCTGTACTTCTTCCAAGCCAGATTTGTTCATTCTTCTGCCAGTCCATGGCATAGTCAATGTTCTTTACCAACACCATAATTCAAAGACATCAATTCCTCAAAGTGACATCTTTGTCCCTATAGTTTAGCCTTTTCCCAAATGTCATATAGATGGAGTCGTGTAACTTTGAGTCTGGCTTCTTTCACTTAGCATAATATAATTGAGATTCATACATGTGTTGCATATATTAATAGTTCACTCTTATTTATTACAGAGTAACATTTCATTATATGTTTGTAGCACATTTTATTTATTTATTCTATAGTTGAGGGACATTTGGGGTGTTTCCAGTTTTTGGCAATTATATATAATAAAACTGCTAAGATAGTACTTTCATTTCTTTGGGGTAAATACGTATGTGTGGAACTTCTGGCTTGTATGGTAAATGCATGTATAATTTTACAAGAAATTGCCAAAGTATATTCCCAAGTGGCTGTATCATTTTGCATTCTTACTAGGAATGTAAGAATTCTTACTAGCAATGAATTATGTTGCTAGTAATTAGAAAATTAAAACAAGTCCATGAGAGCCAAAGTACCACCTTGAGAATATTCCACCTGAATTTAGAGACCATCTCAAGAATAGATGTGATGCATTGAACACTAATGACCCAAGACCAGATGAGTTGTGGGGTGATATCAAGGACATCATACATGAAGAAATCAAAAGGTCATTAAAAAGATAGGAAAGAAAGAAAAGGCCAAAATGCATATCAGAAAAGACTCTGAAACTTGCTCTTAAACAGAGTAGCTAAAGCAGAAGAAACAATGAAATAAAAGAGCTGAACAGAAGATTTCAAAGGGCAGCTTGAAAAGACAAAGTATATTAATGACATGTGCCAAGACCTGGAGTTAGAAAACCAAAAGGGGAAAACACGCTCAGCATTTCTCAAGCTGAAAGGACTGAAGAAAAAACTCAAGGCTTGAGTTGCAATATTGAAGTATTCAATGGGCAAAATATTGAACAACACAGGAAGCATCAAAAGAAGATGGAATACATAGAGACACTGTACCAAAAGAATTGGTGGGCATTCAACCATTTTAGGAGGTAGCATATGATCAACAATGGTACTGAAGGAAGAAGTCCAAGCTGCACTGACGGCATTGGCAGAAAACAAGCCTCCAGGAAATGATGGAATACCAGTTGAGATGTTTCAACAAAAGGATGCAGTGCTGGAAGTGCTCACTTGTCTACGCCAAGAAATTTGGAAGACAGATACCTGGCCAACTGACTTGAAGAGATCCATATTTGTGCCCGTTCCAAAGAAAGGTGATCCAACAGAACACAGAAATTATGAAACAATATCATTAATACCACATGCAAGTAAAATTTTACTGAAGATAATTCAAAAATGATTGCAGCAGTATATCAACGGGAACTGAGAGAAATTCAGGCTGGATTCAGAAGAGGACGTGGAACAAGGGATATCATTGCTGACGTCAGATGGATCTTGGCTAAAAGCAGAGAATACCAGAAAGATGTTTACCTGTGTTTTATGACTATCCAAAGACAGTCAACTGTATGGATCATAACAAAATATGGATAATGTTGCAAAGAATGGGAATTCCAGAACACTTAATTGTGCTCATGTGGAACCTGTACATAGACCAAGAAGCAGATCATCAAACAGAATGAGTGGGTACTACATGGTTTAAAATCAGGAAATAGGTGGGTCAGATGATGGTGTCACCCAGTACAGTAACTCATGCTATCACCCCAATGCACCTCCTCCCATCACCAGACCATAGAGAATCCTTAGTAATGTTTATTATCAATTTTAATGATAGAATAATATGCAATATAGTTATAAATTGGCTAAATGTAATATTTCTTAAAAAAAAAAACCCAAGATGATATGAATACTAACAACATTGTTTTGTAAAATCTTGCTACATTAAATTACAGTATTAGTAACTAAGCAGAAGTCTTTTTGATTTTTCTCTTTCTTTTCCTTTAGACTTCATTCTCAAAAAACTTATGGTGATCTAGGTTCACAAATACTAATTATCACAATATTGTAGCTAAAACACCAGAAAATTTGATAATATTAGCGATTATAGAAACACCAACAGCAAAGAAAACAACAGCGGGTGCTTGTAGCACATGCAGATGAAACCATGTGATTCGAAGCATCATTGTAATTGGGTAATAATGACAGCTCTGACTGGAGTGCATTAAAACCAGTGAAACCCAGTGGAGTGCGTTAGAAGGCTCGAAAAGTACATTAGCATAGAGTTTTAGCCTTGTAGGTATATTGATACATGTAAGCTGGGCTTATGAAAAATGTTTTTGTGTTACAACTAACTACAAGGATATTTTAATAAAAATAATAAATTTCTGCTGAAACACTGCACAAAAATTTTATAGACAGTCATTTTGGTGTCAGTCCTCTGACAGTGTCTCCTTGTGTGGTCTGCACCCCCTATAGCTTCTTAGTGATGCCACTGGCATCAGGGTTGTATCCTTTCACCATACTTATTCAATCTTTATGCTGAGCAAATAATCCTAGAAGCTGGACTATCTATATGAAGAAGAATGTGGCATCAGGATTGGAGGAAGACTCATTAACAACCTGCAATATGGAGATGACATAACCTCGCTTGCTGAAAGCAAAGAAGGCTTGAAGTACTTTCTGAGGAAGCTCAAAGACTACAGCCTTCAGTATGGATTACACTTCAATATAAGGAAAACAAAAATCCTCACAACTGGATCAATAAGCAACATCAGGATAAACAGAGAAAAGATTGAAGTTGTCAAGGATTTCATTTTACTTGGATCCACAATCAACGCCCATGAAAGAAGCAGTCAAGAAATCAAACAACATATTGCATTGGGCAAGTTTGCTGCAAAAGACCTGTTTAAAGTGTTAAAAAGCAAAGATGTCACTTTAAGGACTAAGGTGCACTTGATCCAAGCTATGTATTTTCAATTGTCTCATGTCCATGCAAAAAGTGGACAATGAATAAGGAAGACCAAAGAAGAACTGATGCCTTTGAATTACAGTGTTGGTGAAGAATATTGAATATACCATGGACTGCAGAAGAACAAACAAATGTGTCTTAGAAGAAGCACAACCAGAATGCTCCTTAAGAGCGAGGATGGTGAGACTTCATGTCTTACACAGGGTTGCTATGAGTAGGAACCAACTCAAAGGTACCTAATAATAACATAGGGACAAAAACAGACCAGTGGTTGTTATGGGCTGGGTTGGGGGAAACATTGACTATAAAGAGGGGCAAGGGAGTTTGTTGTAGCTGATGGAACTGTTCTGTATCTTCGTTGTGGTAATACCTACACAACTGTAGTCAAAACTCTCAATACTATACACTGAAAAGGGTAAATTCTGCTAGATGTATAAAATACTTTAATTTTAAAAATGGATGTTGCAGTGGCTTGTGGGCACTGTCTTAGTTATCTAGTGCTACTAAAACAGAAATACCGCAAGTGGGTGGCTTTAACGAACAGAAATTTATTTTCCCACAGTTTAGGAGGCTAGAAGTCTGAATTCAGGGCATGGCTCTAGGGGAAGGCTTGCTTTCTCTGTCGGCTCTGGAGGAAGGTCCTTGTCTCTATTCAGCTTCTGTTCCTGGACTTGTTGGTGATCTTCATATGGCATGGCATCTATCCACCCCCCTCTTCCCACCTCTGCTGCTTAATCTGCTCTTTTATGTCTCAAAAGAGATTGACTTAAGGGCACACCCTGCCTTGTTAACACAAAAAAGAAAACTCATTCTCAAATGGGATTATAACTACATTTTTTTGAGGGACACAATTCAACCCGTAAGAAGCATTGACCAGAGTTAACGAATTCTGTAAGGGATCGTCTCAGAGTGTGGTCAATGTCCTTAGCTGCTTCATCAACTATGTATTTCCAGGCCAGCAAACTCCTCTAAAATCAAGACCCTTTCCTGCCTGCTGATTGGTGGCTGGAAACCCAAGGGCCGATGGACTCCCCCATGGCTCTGGTCTATGCGGGGTAAGTGCAAAGGGCAAGAAAAGCAAGCAACAGTCCAGTCACAGCGCAGCTCAGCCAGCTGATCCTTCCTCCTGCTTCTAAAAGGACTGCAGAGACCTGTGGGGATAATGTCCCAGTCTCCAACCCACTTTTCTGGCTCCATTGGGTGATCCCCTTCTTTTTTCCAAATGGCCTGGGGGACTGCCAGTCACGATAACCTTGTGCCCCACTCCCATCCCCTACCACAGAGAGACATGATCCAGGGTGATGTAGCCAAGCAAACTCCTTTCCACATGACCAAGTGCCGAACAGCATCTCCCTGGAGACTTCTAAACAGATGTTGGGAGAGAGTATTTCTCTTCACCAAGGTTGCAAACTGGGGTTATTTAGTGCCAGGACTACTGAGGGTCCCCTTGCCTGGAGAGAGTTGCTAGAGATAGCAATCAACAGAGCCAAGGGATGGGGAGGGAGCCAGGACCCTGATAATATGCTCTGAACCCCTGGATCCAGCTGTGCATGAGACTAGAACTGCCCCTGGACTTCCCATTTACTAAGAAATTAAGTCTCTTTTCTCTTGAGTTAGTTTGAGTTAAGGTTGTTCTACTTGTACTTGAGAGAGTCTTTACAGATAACAGAGCTAAACCCTGCCCTGTGTCGCGCACTGCTTGATCTGACACTCATCAAGTCAGATGAGTTCAACCAACAGTAACGGATGCCTGCTTTGTTCCAGGCACTATGGATGCGGAGCTGATGAAGACATTGCCCCTGCCCTGGGGGAACTCACAGTCTCATGGAGGAGACAGACGTGTCAACACATGGTAAGTGGTCAGACAGAGGTTAACACAAGAAACACTTAGAATACAGAAGCCCACCCTGGGGGTTCAAAAAAGTCTTCTTGGAGATGACACCTGGACTGAGTCTTGAAGAACTGCCCAAGTGAAAAGGGCAAAGGAGGATCCTCTGGGCAGAGGCATAAGCAAAATTCTGGTAGGGTGAAATAGCATGATGGAGGCAGAGAAACACAAGTGAGTGCTGTCCAGAAAACCTTCTGTGTTGGTGGAAACATTCTATTTCTGCGCTGTCCAGTATTTGGTCTCTAGCCATTGCCTGGTTCAATGGTAGAATTCTTGCCTTCCCTGTGAGAAACCCGAGTTTGATTCCTGGCCAATGTACCTCATGCAGAGCCACCACTCATCTGTCAGTGGAAGCGTGCGTGTTGTTAGATGTTGAACGGGTTTCAGTGGAGCCTCTAAACTAAGACAGACTAGGAAGAAAGGCCTGGTGATCTACGTCTGTAAATCAGCCTGTGAAAACCCTATGGATCACAACACTGTGATCTGCAGCTGATCCCAGGGATGGTGTGGGATCAGGCAACATTTTGTTCCACTTTCCACAGGGACCAGCACCACAACAGCTAACAAAAATAGCTATTGAGTACTTGAAACCTGGATAGTATGGCTGAGAAACTAAATTTTTATCTTTATTTTAATTACAATTTAATTTTAAAGGCTGGTAGCTATCATATTGGACGGCATGGTGCTAGGCCATAAAGTGAAACGCAGGGAGCAGTGAGAGATAAGGCAGGCCAGGACAGCTCAGTGAAGGGCTATGGATGCCATTTGAAGGGCATTGGACTTTAACCTATAGGCCGTGGGGAGTCTTTGGAGGGTTGCTCCAAAGACTGAAAAGTGTCTTGCATCATGTCACTGGACCAGAGGCTAGAAAGGAGCAGAAGACTGGAGTGAAAGGGATGTTGCCGTTGCTGGAGGAAGAAGTTATGAGGTTCTGAAATATGGCAATAGCAGAAGGGCTAGAGAGAAGGGCACTGACTCCAGGAGCTTTAAGAGGGTGGAATCAAAAACAAAACGAAAGAGAATGGAATCAGCAGGACTGAGTCATCTCTTGGGTTTGGAGCTGGGGCTGCATCTCCTTCTCAGGAGGCCTTTGAAGCTGGATAGGGCTTGGACAGGGTGCCAGTGCCAGTCAGGGGCTAGAGACTGGGGGAGAGTCCTAGGGCAGCGCCTGAATTTCAACGCCCCACATCTTCTTCACAGGGCGGGCTCCGTCAAGGTCAAAGAAGCAGGCTGAAGAGACGTCTTACAGAGCTGTCGTTCCTTGCTAACTTACAAGATCACAGAAGCTTTGAAAACTACTGAGATTGCAAATACTGCTACCAACTTCCACGGTACCAATTGCAAGAGTGGGAGCCTCTCAAAAAAATGAGGCAGTTTAAACCTTTTGATAATCAACATAATATCCGAATAATCTAGTAAAGTGGAAATATCATTGAGAGTCAGAGCCTGCCCCATTACTGGGCTTCCTCAGGTGGGGTGAGCAGGGGGCAGCTTCCCTTAGCTTCAAAACAGGTTGTAGCCTGGATTTCTGTGTGGGAATGGGGACCCCAGGCTCAGGCTTTTTTTTTTTTTTTTTCTTTTCTTTTAAAGTTATCTAAGAGATCATCCTGTACCTGAGATGGACTGATAAGGTTCCCTGCAGCCCTGGGTTCCTATCCCGAGTCCCATGACTCATTTATTCACTTATCAAATATTTATTCAACACCTACAATGTGCCAGACCCTGTGATAGAGGCTGGAACTATTGGGACAAAAGCCCCAGTACTTGCCTTGAAGGAGCTCTGAGTTTTGTGCGGCAATTGTAATACACCTTCTCCTCACTTATTGACTATCTTGTTATCCAACATTTTGTGTTTAAGACAATAGTTAAAAACCTACTACTGAATATGACATACGTCTGGCAGTAACAAATGCTGAGGTGTGAGATAAGAGTAACCTGGACGTGATGGCTAGGGTTATGTGTCCATTTGGTTGGACCATGATTCTCAGTGGTTTGGCAGTTATGTAATGATGCAATTTTGCAGTTATGTAATGACGTAGTCATCCTCTATTTTGTGATCTGATATGTCCCTCCTCCATTTCGCATAATGCTGATTTCGCATAATGAAAAGGACATGATTAATAACTGACTACTCCCTTAATTTTTGTAACACTTACAACTTAAGACCAACCAGAGAAACTATAGAGTCTAACTATGTCGGTAAGTGAGGAGAAGGTATCCAGTGAATAACATTCAATGAGACTTACTTTGTATTGATACTCTGCTGGGTGCATTTTATGTGGATTTAATCTTCCCCAAATTTTATGAGGTAGAAACTATTATGATCCTTAATTTATAGATTGGGAGACCGAATAAACAAGCGGGCAATGGCCAGACCATATCAAAGTAGAACTCTGACCCACGTCTATAGCATGTATCCCAGGAAGACAAACCAGTATTTGCAGGAAGCCAAAGAAAAATCTCTGTAACAGTGGGCCCCCAAATGGCCAGCACTTGATTTATAACTGTCAACTTCCTTAATTTTTGTCCCTGCTTACAACTTAGGACCAACAAAAGAAAGAAAAATACACCCCCCTAACCAACCACATAGGGTGCCCCGCTTCTAGTTAGCCTGCATCCAGCTTCCCCATGCTAGCAGCCTCCAATCAGGGCACACCGGAAGCCTTGCTCTTCTCCCACTAGTAAGCTTTCCCGCTCCTCTGCTTGCCTTTGAGTCTCTGCCAAATGAAAGTGAGGCTGATTCCCTTGCTATAGCAAGCTCTGAATAAATAGCCTTTGTTTCTTCTTATTTGGGTGTTGTTCATCTATTTCCACAAGGTAAAGAAACGAAAACACTTGGGAAACTAAGCTTAAGTAACCTGCCCAAATATCCAGAACCCACTCACTTAAATAAAATCAAAACCATATCTACGGCCGTCAGGTCTATTCTGACTCTGTTCGGAAGGACAGAGTAGAACTGCCCCGTGGGGTTTCCAAGAATGCCGTCTTTATGGAAGCAGACTGTTACATCTTTCTCCCATGGAGCAGTTGGTGGGTTTAAACCACCAATCTTTTGGTTGGCTGCTGAGTGCTTGAACTACTGCACCATCAAGTCTCCTTACATTCATTTAAATACTTAATCTTAAATCCAGGATTAGCCAAACTTTTTCAGTAAACCAAAAACAAAGCAAAACAAGAAAACACACCTGTTGCCGTCGAGTCTATTCCGACTCAGAGCAACTCTATGGGACAGAGTTGAACTGTCCCATAGTGTCTCCACCGAGCACCTGGTGGATTCGAACTGCTGACCTTTTGGTTAGCAGTCGTAGCACTTAACCACTGTGCCACCAGGGTTTCCTTCAGTAAACTGCCAGATAATAAATGTTTTTGGCTTTTTGGACTGTACAGTCTCTGTAACACCTACTCAACTTTGCCCTTGTAGTGTGAAAGCAGCCAGAAACAAAATGAATGGCTGTGGCTGTGTTCCAATAAAACTTTATTGACAAAACAGACTGCAGGCTGGATTTGGCCTATGGGCTTTAGTTTGCTGATTTCTGCTTTAAGCTATGCTGCATCTCTGATAAGGATGTCACTATTAACTCCAAGCTTTCAGAACAAGTATTAACACTCTTCTTTTGTGTAGAGAAGGGTTTCCATTCTGAAGCACTTTCCCATCTGTTTCCCAAACTGTGAGACCTTTGAGGTCAAGGACTGTGTTCGATTCATTCCTAGCACCATCCAGGGCATTCAGTAGATTCTCAACAGATGTTTGTTAAATTGAGTTGATTGCATAAATCTTCACAATTATTTGGCAACACTTGGAGATTAAAGGCAGTTATTTCCACTGCACAGAAGATAAAACGGAGGCACAGGAGAGTTAAATGACTTGTCTGTGTTTATCTTGAGGCTTTTGAAGAGCAAAAGTGTGGACCCTGTCTTTGAGCCCCTCTGCCTCCTGGGCAGGACAGACTTCTGCCCTGCTGGGCTCATTCCAGAGTTCCAGGAAAGAAAGATGCTGCTGAATGTCTTTGCACATTGGATTGAACTCTGTGATCTTATAATCTTATAAACATTGACTATACCCTCCGCCTTCCTCATCCGATTTACCTGAAATCAAATCTTGGAGGATGAGTCATTTTATAAAAGCCAAAATTTTTAGACAACGGAGTTTAGCTCTTTAAGCCTCAAACATTAACAACAACAACAAAAAATTGTATAGAAATCTTCCTGAAGCACACTGATCTTATCTGCCTTCTCCATCAGAGAAGCTTGAGGAGAATTTAGCTCTTTGTGATAAGCCATGGGTCACGGTTGCAGACACCAGTGGCTGGCTCTGGGGACTCTGGGCTGCCATCATGGTGCATGGAGGCATATGGAGTAGCAAATGGTCTGGATGTCTCTGAAGTTCTTGCTATTGCTTTTTATAGGGTTTTTTGCCTCCTCAACAACAGTTTGGCTATTGTCTGTCACTTCTTGAAGCTGAAGGAAGGCTTCTGCCTGAAACAACGCCTCTCACCCTTAGTAATTTGCTGTCTTTTCCACTATTGGCAAGCCTGGTTAAAACTCCATGCAAGGAAGGAAAAATGGGCTCTGAGTGAGGATCAAGACATGCATGAGTTTTGTTTTGCATAAGACCCAGTAATTTCACTGCTGTGAATATACCCATGAGACTTGAAAGTAGCCAGTGAACTGACATATGTACACCAATGTTCACTGCAGCACTATTCACAATAGCCTAAAGATGGAAATAAACAAAAAGTACTGTACATATACAATGGAACACTACTCAGAGAGAATTAGAAATGAAGTCTTGATACATGTTATAACATGGATGGAGCTCGACAACATTTGTTGTTGTTAGGTGCCATTGAGTGGGCTCCTACTCATAGTAACTCTATCGTACAACAGAATGAAATGCTGCCTGGTTCCTCACCATCCTCACAATCGTTGCTATGTTTGAGCCCACTGTTGCAGCCACTTTGTCAGTCCATCTCATCGAAGGTCTTCGGCTGACCCTCTACCTTACCAAATATGATATCCTTCTCTAGGGTCTGGTTCCTCCTGACAACATGTCCAAAGTATGTGAAACAAAGTCTTGCCATCCTTGCTTTCATGGAACACTCTAGGTGTACTTCTTCCAAGACACACTTGTTCATTCTTCTGGAAGTCCATGGTTTATTCAATATCCTTTGCCAACACCGTAATTCAAAGACATCAATTCTTCTTCGGTCTTCCTTATTCATTGTTCAGTTTTCCCATGCATACGAAGTGATTGAAATATCATGGCTAGGGTCAGGTGCACCTTAGTCCTCAAAGTGACATCTTTGCTTTTTTAATACTTCGAAGAGGTCTTTTGCAGCATACTTGCCCAGCACAATACATAATTTGATTTCTTGACTGCTGCTTCCATGGGCACTGATTGTGGATCCAAGTAAAATGAAATCCTTGACAGCTCCAATCTTCTCTTCGTCTATCATGATGTTGCTTATTGGTCCAGTTGTGAGGACTTTTATTTTCTTTTTGTTGAGGTGTAATCCATCCTGAAGACTGTAGTTTTTGATCTTCATCAGTAAGTGGTTCAAGTCCTCTTCACTTTCAGCAAGCAAGGTTGTGTCATTCCCATGTTTCAGGTTGTTAATAAGTCTTCCTCTAATCCTGATGCCACGTTCTTCTTCATATAGTCCAGCTTCTTAGATTATTTGCTCAGCATACAGATTGAATAAGTATGGTGAAAGGACATAACACTGATGCACACCTTTCCTGATTTTAAACCGTGTAGTATCCCCTTGTTCTGTTTGAACAACTGCCTCTTGGTCTATGTACAGGTTCCACATGAGCACAATTAAGTGTTCTGGAATTCCCATTCTTCACAGTGTTATCCGTAATTTGTTATGATCCACACAGTCAAATGCCTTTGCATAGTCAATAAAACACAGGTAAACATTTTTCTGGCATTCTCTGCTTTCAGCCAGGATCCATCTGACATCAGCAGTGATATCCCTTGTTCCACATCCTCTTCTGAATCAGACTTGGATTTCTGGCAGTTCTCTGTCGATATACTGCTGCAGCCATTTTTGAATTATGTTCAGCAAAATTTTACTTGCTGTGATATTAATGATATTGTTCTGTAATTTCTGCATTCTGCTGAATCAGCTTTCTTTGGAATGGCACAAATACGGATCTCTTCCAGTCAGTTGCCAGGTAGCTGTCTTCAAAATTTCTTGACATAGACACGTGAGCGCTTCCAGTGCTGTATCTATTTGTTAAAACATCTCAGTTGGTATTCCCTCAGTTCCTGGAACCTTGTTTTTTGCCAATGCCTCCAGTGCAACTTGGACTTCTTCCTTCAGTACCATTGGTTCTTAATCACGTGCTACCTCCTGAAATGTTTGAACATTATGCTGAGTGAAATAAGTCAATCACAAAAGGACAAATGTTGTACAACCTCGCTTACATAAAAAGACAAGAACAGACAAATGTATGGAGACCAAAGTTTACTAGTGGTTACCAGGGCGGGAGGGATGAGGAAAAAGAGGAAAAGCTATTGCTTATGGAGCACTGAGCTTCGGTTTACAGTGATGGAAAAATCGCATTGATTAAGACTAGTGTTGTACAGCCGGTTAAGGTAATTGCTGTCAATAAGTTGTACATATGTAAAAAGTTGAATTGCCAAATGTTGTTTGATGATAGATGTATTTACATCAACAACGTTAAAAGGAGCAGCTTCTGAGGCTGCTTATGTACAACCAAATACCTCATGGGATTTGGTTTCTTGGTTTGGAGGTTTAAGGTCATGGTTTCATGGGAACATCCCAGTTAACTGGCCTAATAATGTGTTTAGTACTTCTGTTCTACTTCCTACTTTGTTGTGTAGTGTCTGGGATCTTAAAAGCTTGCAAAGCTGTCATCTATGGTACAACAGTTGGTCTCTATTCACTTGAAGCAACAGAGGAAAAAGGAGAGTCAGGAATAGGAGAAGGAATGGAATGCGTGGCAAATTGCCATGAACAACTGCCTCCTTTGGCATGAGACCAGAACTGGATGGTGCCCAGCTACCATTACTGGATGTTTTGATTAAAGATTCTATAGAAGAATCTTGATCAAAAGAGGGAAAAAGTAGGACAGAATTTCAGATTCTCATAGACTCCAGCCTTCCTGGAGTCACGGAGGCTTGATGAACTCTGAAAACTATTGCCCTGAGATAAACTTTAAACCTTAAACCAAAAATATCCCCCGAAGTCTTCTTAAACCCAAACAGTAGCTTAGTTTACCTAGTGAAAAAAAAAAAAGGTCTGCCTTGAGCATTGTGCTTTTTTATGATCCATGGATATGGGATCAAATTAACAACAACAACTTGAAAGATGAGATAAGAACCTTAGGGGGCAGTGAGTTTATGTCAACAGAGGAAGGAACAGCTCAGAAAAGGTAACTGAGGAAAGGGTAGATGAGGTGTTTTTACCAAGATAAGCTGTGGATCCCAACTTCCTGAGGCCAGCCCTGTTAAGTTCAGTCATTGGGAATTGGAACATGTTTGCCATCAGCTCCAAGAGGCAGCCTCTAGCCTCAGACTAATGAAGATCCTATGTTCATGTTTAAAATGTTTGAGCAGTACAGAAGGGCACAACTGAGGTGTAATAGTTCTCTTCCCTCCCCAGTTCAATGCCATCCCAGAGATAACAATTTTAATTTTCTTGTGTATTTTTCCAGAAATAGCCTATGCATAGGCAAGCATGTGTGCACATACACATGTGTACCACACACATGGTTCTTTTGGCTTTTACATAAATGGAGCCGTGCTCAATAACTGTTGCATACATTGCTTTCTCCATTTAATATTTCTTGTACATTTTTTCAGATCAGTACATGGAGTAATGCCTCATTTTCCAAAAACAATTGCTTGGTATCGCTGTACTAAACCAAAAAACGGAACACTTTAGGACAGAGCGGTACCGTCCCAGAGGGCTTCCAAAGAGCGGCTGGTGGATTCAAACTGCCAACCTTTTGGTTAGTAGCCCAGCTCTTAACCACTGAGCCACCAGGGCTCCATGTATTATTAGTCCAGTCCTCTCTTGTTAGTTGCTGTCAAGTTGGCTCCAATTCTTCACAACTCTATGTATAATATAACAAAATGTTGCCCTGTCCTGTGCCCTCTTCATGATCACTGGTATGTTTGAGTCCATTGTTGTCGCCACTGTGTATTTTGAGGGTCTTCCAGCCTAGGGTTCTCATTTTCCAGCACTATGTCAGACGATAGTCTTGTGATTCATAGAGTTTTCATTTGCTGATTTTCAGAAGCAGATCGTCAGGCTTTTCTTCCTAGTCTGTCTTATTCTGAAAGCCTCCCTGAAACCTGTCCACCATGGGTGACCCTGCTTGTATTTGAAATACCAGTGGCATAGCTCCCAGCATCATAGCAACATGTCGTCCCAGCGCAGGGGTCTTATGTACCACAAACTAACGGGCAGGTGGTATCCTCTCTTGCTGGGCATTTAGTTTGGTGCAGTGTGTTGCCTTTCACCACTGGGCTAATACAAGTTGCCTTTTAATTATCTATCTAGGTCTGTGTTTTCAACCTAACTGGGAAGGGCAGGGCTTACATTTTATTCTTGGTTGTATCTTCAGCACCTGGTTTTGTCCTTGGCATGTAAAAGTAATGAACTGGATTCTATTCCACAGGGTTGCTTCTACAAAGACCTAGCCCAAGACTCTTCCAGCAAAGGGGAGGTCACCAGCAAAGAAGGGTCTCCCCCACCCTTAATCCTTGCCTCCCTCTGGTTCAGCTGGCGGGTTAACCCTTTCAGAGACCACCCTCCTCCCACTTACCTCCTGGACCCCCAGGTCATCATGGAAATGTGGTCTCAGGACCACAGCCCCTCCATGTGGCCCCCAGTTGCTTTTTCCCTAAGCCCCTCCTGTAGGGAAGCGCTGCTCAGAGCACTGACCACCGCCTAGCGTGTGTCAGAGCAGCTGAGAGTTGCGTCCTGGCTCTCCCAGCAGCTTCCGAGGCGGAGGAAGCATGTTCATCTTCCCCCTGAATCCAAGCCCCTGGAATAGCTAACCCCCTGGAAAGTATTCACTGAAGGTTCCCAGGCCTTCGTGAGCATAAATATGTTACACTTCTGCAGTAAACTAGATTGTTAAAACAAGGAAAGGGAGCCATCCTTGCCAGCCTGCTAAATGCTGCAAGGAGTTTAGGAGTGTGGAGGTGGCAGCTCTCCCGACCGGATGCGGAAATCAGGCCCCTCAGCTGAGCACCCAACCTTCCCCAGCAGTGTGAATGGGCAACTCTCAGCCCCCAGCAGCATTCCTGCTTGCTGGTTCACCTTCGGGTGCTCCACAAGGTCACCCTGGAATTCTGCCTTGTCATTTTAGGCCCTGCCTCTGGTCTGTCCCAGTCACTGTACCACAGGTCCTCTGAGGTCCTCTGGTCCAGCCACATATTTTACAGAAGGGAAACTGAGGCACAGAGAGATGAAGGGGCTGCCCCAGCTTACCCACAGGGAGGCAGGTTGGAACACCCACTTAGGAATCCTGACTCCTAGTGGGGAGCATTGTCTACTCCGTTGGCCTCAACCCAAAAAGAGTATGACATCCTTTTGTTGCTGCTGAAGCCCAGGATGATGGGAATGGCTAAAACTTACATAAAACTCCCTGTACACCAGGCCTGGAGTCCTGGTGGCATAGTGGTTAAGAGCTGTGGCTGCTAACCAAAAGGTCAGCAGTTCAAATACACCAGGCACTCCTTGGAAACCCCGTGGGGCAGTTCTTCTCAGTCCTATAGGATCACTATAAGTCAGAATCGACTCAACAATGAGTTTTTTGACACCAGGTCCTGTTCAAAGTGCATTACATGTGTACATTTATTTTATTACAAATGAGGAAACTGAGGCCCAGAGAGGTTAAGTAATCTGCCCAAGGTCACACAGTAAGTGACAGAGCTGAGATTCAAACCCAGGCAATCCGGCTCCAAAGTCCATGTACTTAACTTCTACACCACCCTGCCTCTCAAGATAATGAGCTCTGTTATGCTCTGTTCTAGGTATTTGCATGCAGTTATTTCATTTAATCCTGTGAAGGAAAAAGAACAACAACAACTCTTGTTGACTCTGTTACAGATAGGAAACTGAGGTTTAGAGAAGTTAGGTAACTTAGTGAAGGTCACTCAGTGTGAGCGGTGGAGTCAGGACTGAACACAGATCTGTCCACTGCAAAGCCTGGAATTTAAAGAAGACAATAAATATAGAAGATGCTCGATAAAATCCTCCTGGGCAAAAAAAATAACAGCGACGCTAAAACAAGAAAACTAAAATTAGGCACCAAGAATGGTTGTCAGGTGTCTCTCCTGGCTGGTCATGGTCGCCGTCCAGGAAGCACCAAAGAGGAGAAGACCACTGGCCAGTTTCCCTCAGCAGTGACAGTGTGTGGTTCTGAACTCGGTGTGGTACGCAGTGACCACACAGGCCCTCAGGTGACAGGAAACACAGGAGGGAGAAGGAATGATCCCGGCCTGATAATGTCTGGGTGACCATGTGGGTTGCACTCCAGCTGTCTGCACTCCTTTAGTACTGGCAGATCGGATGACAACTCTGTCAACTGTTCCAGACCGTGGGGTATGCCTCAGGCCCAAGAATGGTCACACACTGGGAATCCTGACGAAAGCCAGAGGCTTTGCTGTGTGCACCAGGGGATGGCCAGGGAGGTTGAAGGCCACTGAAATTAGGTACATTGTTGAAACAAGATTTACGATTATAGAATCCAAATTTCTTTTCTACTTTCACCCCAAATTATACACGGGCCCTACCCCGGGGGAAAGTTGGCCACAAAATACAGTCAAAAATGTTTGCACAATAACCAACCTTTTAAAAGCACATCATTTTAAAATGATAATTCCTGCAAAAATACTAATTATCTAGAGTACTTCATTCCAGAGCAGCTAGGGTTCATGAGAATAGTGTACAGGTCCATGTCAAGGATTGAATTGTGTCCCCCAAAATATGTGTCAGCTTGGTTAGGCTGTGATTCCCAGTATTGTGTGATTGTCTTCCATTTTGTGATTTTCCTATGTGTTATAAATCATAATCTCTGCCTGCTGTTAAAAAGGATTAGGGTGGGATATAACACCCTTGCTCAGGTCACATCCCTGATCCAATGTGAAGGGAGTTTTCCTGGGGTGTGGCCTGTACCACCTTTTTATTGTACAAGAGATAAAAGGAAAGGGAAGCGAGCAGAGAGTTGAGGACCTCATGCCACCAAGAAAGCAGTGCCGGAAGCATATATCCAAAATATCATCTCAACATGTGATCAATATAAACAGCCTTTGAATTATTTTTACATTTTTTTTTTTTGGTCAGAAGTCTGAGGTGTATTTTACAGGTATAGCTCATCTAGGTTTGGACTACCCGTATTTTAAGTAATCAATAGCCACATGTGATGAAAGGCTACCCTACTGGACAGCATAGGATTGGGTACACAGTGGTGTTGTTGGCTGCCTTTGAGTCAACCCCTGGCCTCTGGGAACCCCACCCACAACAGGACGAAATGAAGCCTCCGCTGAGATTTCCTCTGCTCTGCTGCAGTCCCCCACCGCCCCCACACCACAGCCCATCAAGCCACGGCTTCTAACTGTGGTTTGGCCTGACTACGCTGCAGCCCTAACCACAGTTTGAATTTGGTGCCAGAATTCTGCGCATGCGCGAACCAGGATTTTGGTGCATGCGCAGGACCTGAAGGGTTGTGTCCTCAGTCTGTCCTTGGACCTGAACATTACAGCCGATTCAACATCTGGACCTCCAAATATGGACATGGGAGGGCTAAGGGCAGAGAATTCCGGGCACCAAACCCAACCCCCAGACGCCATCGGAAATAAAAAGCTCCCCAAACCCCTCAGACAAGGAGCATGTGGTCTTTTGGCTGCTAGGCCCCATGTTGCTCCTTGTTTGCGCAAGCAATAAATTTCCACTTTCTGTTTCCCTTGCAACTGGTGGTGTGGCATCCGTTGTATTTTGATTGGCTAATAGGACAAGAACCCTCATTTGGTTACAGAAACACTACCCAGTCCCATGCCATTCCCATAATCAGTTGCAGGTGGGACCATTATGATCCATACAGTTTTCGTGGGCTGATTTTCCGAAGTAGATTGTTACCCGAAGCAGGGCCTGCCCGGTGCAGCTTCTCGTCAATAAAGACACACCGAGGTGAGGAGGGAGGAAGAGCGTTTATTGCAAGCTTGCAGGCAAGGAGCAAGGAGGTGTATACCTCAAATCAAGCTCCCTGAACGAAGGGAGGCAGAACCTTTCATACTGTCTTTCACAAGGAAATACATACAAACATCACGGACTACATAGGTTATCATGACACACAGCCACAGGAAGACAAATTGCCTTTTTTTCCCTTAGTATATACAGAAAATGGTGGAGAAGTCCTGCCCTGGGCAGATTTTAAGATTTAACTAGGTCTTAATGAGGCTTAAGTTACTTTAGGATACTTTTGAGGCTAGTAAACTGATTTTGACTGGTTTTGGGTGATTTAAGGCAGAAGCTGAGTTACAGGCAGTGCTTAGAGTCCTGATAATAATGGACAGGAGGTGCAGGTCTTGCCTGATAGTGGCTGAGCAGCTGCTGGCTGTGCTCACTATCAAAATCACCAGGACTTTCTTCCTAGTCTTAGTCTAGAAGCCCACTGAAATCTGTTCACCATCACAGCAACAGCAAGCTTCCACTGACAGACAGATGGTGGCTGTGCATGAGGTGCGTGGTCTGGGAATTGAACCTGGGTCTCCTCCCCTGCATGGAAAGGAAGAACTTCATCACTGAACCACCGTGTCTCATAGTGATAGGTGTAAGGACAAGCACAAATGGAAAACAAACCGGTAAGCTCCCTGGGTGAAAATGGAAAATGGCAGAAGGAGTTCCCCTCCTCCGTGGGCTTCTTTAGAATTCACTTTCCATAACTTGTAGATTCTTTGTGTCTCTAAAAAGTATGTAAATGTAGCTTCACGTAATTCTCCTCTACCTTCCTGTTTGTCCTGGAAGGAGATTAGCATGAACTCAGGTGGCCAGCCCTATCTCCAGGCCAGAAGGATTAGAAAATTCATAATTCTTAAAAAACGTGAATGTACTGACTGTAGCCCCTTACCTATGTAATGGTTAAGCTTCCTTTCTGTCTCTGCAACCTCTTTAGCAGATTGCCTGTGAGGCACTGCATTCTGGTTTACTGCTTATTCAATAATAAAACTTTTCTATTTTTGTGAAGAGGTTTTCTGGTTGGGAGATTTTGTTTTTGGTAACTGTTCCCCAACAATTGGTGATGAAGATAGGATAGTCTGGCAGTTCCTGAATTCAGTGGACGAGCTGGAGGCCTGTGGTCACAGTCAGGTAAGAGACCTGAGTTATAAAATTCTCCCTCTAGCTCTCGAACCAACCTCTCCAAATTCAAGATTTTACTGTTGAGTAAGCACGGGTAAGGCTGGATCCCGTCAGGGTAACCATATGGTCGGAAAATACCAGAAGCCAGAAATATTGCCAACAGGCCTTGCTCTTAAAGGGCTAATATCTGTTGCATTTTGGAATGAGTATATGCTAATTCAGTCTTGCAGTGTACTGAGGTCAGTTCTTTTGATTTGGACAAATCAGTGAATTTGCTGGGGGTTTTAAGCAGGCCTCATCCCAAACAAATGAATTACTGGTACCAAAAAAAAAAAAAAATTTTTTTTTTTTTTTATGGGATAAATTGGAGTACTGGTGGTGCAGTGGGTAAGAGCTCGCTGCTAACCAAAAGGTCAGATGTTTGAATCCACCAGCCGCTCTATGGAAACCCTACGCGCCAGTTCTACTCTGTCCTGTAGGCTTTCTATGAGTCCGAATCGACTCGACGGCAAAGGTTTGTTTTTTTGTTTTGTTTTGTTAATAGGATGAATAACATTCTAAGAGGAAAGAAAAAGAAATGATTGGTTAGGGCAGAAGAAAAGATTGGGAAAAATGGAAGAGGAAATGTGAGAATTAAAGGCACTGCCTTGGAACTGGCCTCCTTTTTCTTGCTCCCTATTTTCCCTCTGAAAACCCTGGTAGTGGTTAAGTGCTACAGCTGCTAACTGTAAGGTCAGCAGTTCAAATCCACCAGGCCTTCCTTGGAAACTCTATGGGGCAGTTCTACTCTGACCTACAGGGTTGCTATGAGTCAGAATCGACTGGACGGCAACGGGTTTATCTTCCATCTGGGTCATTTTGTCCCTTACTGCCTCACATTGACTCTGGGAAGGAGGGGTTGATGATCTTTTAGATGGGTGGTTCTCTTCATTTGTGGATGTCCCTGCAAAGAAGAAAGAGTACGATTTTTTTTTAGCCAATAATGAATTGCCTGTCTGAGGACACAGGTCTGTGTTCCTTGTGGCCTAGCCCTGGTCCACTTCATGTCTTAGTCCAGATTCCACCTCCAAGAGTCCCTTACCATTCACACGCCACAGAGCTAAGAAAACAGAAACGATTAAAAGATCTGATTAAGGAATAATTGAGAACTTGAGTAAAAGACTCTCCCCATATGAATGAATAATTTATAAGGATCAGCACAAGGCTGGTTCCTGTGAGGTGGAGGTTAAAGATGTCCCAAATGTCCCAACTTTTCCAAACTGCTGTCCCACCTCATCATCTCTAACATCAACTACTCCTCCTTTCTTCAGTACCCTCCCTCCTGTCTTCCGGTTCCATAATTCTCTGCGATGTCTTACAGAACTCACAAACCATATCAAGGAAATGGCTCACTCAGTTGTGGAGGCTGGCAAGTCCCAAATCTGTGGGTCAGTCATAGGCTTCTCCTGACTCACCTGGCTACAGGGGCCAACGAACCCAAATCAGCAGGCCAGGTGACAGGTTGCTGGGTCACAAGTCTGCAGACGCTGGTGAATCAGGTCAGTCAATAGGCTCCTGGCCCACGGGACTGCGGAAGCCAGAGGATCCCAGAATCACCAGGTCAGATGAAAGGCCGCTAGCTCAAGTCCCAAGAACCAGAGGTTAGAGAGTGATGAGCCAGGCACAGGATCTAGATGCAGAGAGAGAGAGAGCTCCACCAGAGCACCTACATATATACACTGGATGCAGGCCACACCCCAGGGAAGGGTGTGATTTGAGTAAGGATGGGACTTGAGTCACACCCTTCTGCAAGGCTGTGCCTCAAGATACATCCACACCAATCCTGCCTCATTAGTATATAGAGGTTAGGGTTTACAGCCCATAAAACGGAGAATAATTACATCAGATCCCAAAATGGAGGACAGCCACACAATAGTGGGAATCATGATCTAGCCAAGCCAATACATAATCCCAATCATCACAGGTTCCATACACCTTTTTGAACATTCCCACTCAATCATTGTGTGTGAGTTGGAAAAACTATGGCTAGAAGGGCCATGTTAAGTAATTAATTGCACTGCACCATATGAAGGCAACTGAACTGCACTAGTCACTTGGAAAAAGGTGAACAACCAAGGTGCAATTGCAAGCTGATGAGTGTCAACATGGGAATGGAAACCAAAGTGCCACATAATTTACATGTTTCTTGTTTCAATAAGAGGAAAACCAGCCCTTCCTATTTAGATGCCCACCAAAGCCATTAAGAATGTACAAAGACCTCCCAGTTAATCCACATGCCTTTCTCGCCAGCTGGTATCACTCATTTAAGGACTTCTTTCCCTGTGCCCCAAACGTTTCCAGAGATATCTGCAGCATGTTTACAATTTAAGCCCCTGCATGGGGGTATACGCTGGCTGCTGTGTGGCGTTCTGCAACCAGCCAACTTTGCTCATTTGGAGCAGAGACATCAGGGTTTGAAAGATCACCATATCAAGGGATATGGTGGCCAAGGGAAGCCAATTCACCCCCACCCCCATTACAGCTATGGAAGAGCGAAAGACTTTGGACACCCACTGAGAGGGGTTGCTAACAGCTGTACTTGAAGCTTTTCTGCAAAGGTAAACTGGGAGAAGTTGCAAAGGAATACCCAGAAGGTGGGCAAGTCCCACACTGATTTCCGTCAGTGGCGTGTTGAATCTTTCTCAGAATTTATTGGCGTGGATCTAAGGGCAGATCAAAATTGCTCTCTGACCTTAACCACCTTGCCTCAGCTCCTGCCAATATTCGAAGCTAAAGAAAAGGTGGTAGCATGGCAAGGACAGACTATTACTCAAAACTTAAGAGCAGGTACTCAGTTTTGGGACAGTCTAGAGAAAGACTAATAAATAGGGGAAATTTTTTTTTAAGAACTGCCATGTTAACAGCTCAGTTACAACTATTTGCTAAAGGGAATAATCCCTGGGGCAACCCATGAAGGGAACAAAGTAAGAATAGAGCTGATACTGTATGTTACTGAAAGAAGCTAGCACATTTGAAGATGGATGGTAAAGAGAATGGGAGCTGTATGTCATTATTAAGTCAAGTCATGTGAAGAAAGACTGTAGAAAGTGACTGAAAAATGCATTAACTGCAGGAATGAGGGAATAAGGAAGTCTAGAAAGTTAGGGAGTAGTTGACAAGGGGCTCAAAATGACAAATTTAGGGAGTTTCAGAGGTGGGAACTGGTGATGCTTATTCTGAAATTTCCTTGGAAATTTCTAACTTTGCATCTGATCGATACAGGCTGTTAAGTGTTTTGGGTCAGCCTTGTTCCTATTCATCTGTGGTTTCCATATAGATAAGTCCTCTGAGAAATATGCTCTCTTCCTTTTCCTGATTCTCCTGTAAACCCAGTGAAGAAAGACCTGCTGTGCAACTTAAATCCTGCCATATTCTGTTCTCCGGAGGGTATCAGTGGAGCTCCAGGGAAAAGGCAGTGATCCGAATACCCTGTGCCTTTTGAAGTAAACGGGGTATGGCAGAAAGTGGCAGTCTCACAGCGTACTGGTTAAGCACCCCAAGCTGGAACGATCATTTTAGGGCCTATCATAGAGAAAACTCCAGAAGCTGTTGTAGAGTAAAACAGAGACGTTTATTAAGAGTTTAAAACTCTTTCATTACTTACTTAGGCTGAGTTCTCTAGAGAATCAAAACAAGTGCAGTGTATAAATATATTTAGAAAGAGATTTATACAAAGGAAATGGCTCACGCAATTGTAGAGGCTGGAAAGTCCCAAGTCCATGGGTCAGGCTGGAGGCTTCTCCTAACTCATTTAGCCTCAGGTGCTGGTGAATTCAAGATTAGAAGGTCAGATAGCAGACCTCTGGCTCACAGGCTGTGGACGCTGATGAATCCCACCATCAGCAAGTAAGACAGCAAGTAAGCTGCTAGCTCAAGTGCCGAGAACCGGAGGTCAGATGAACAGGAGCCAGCTGCAGGATCTACAGCGAGCAAAGCTACCTATATTAGATGCTGGCCACGTTCCCAAGGGAACTCCCTTTCAACTGATTGGCTGCTCACGACAAGTCTCATCATGGAGTGATTACAATATATCAGATCTCAGTACAGAGGTGGTTACATCATTAAAAAGCTGCCAAACTGCATCATAACTGGCAAACCACTGATGAGCATGGCCTATCCAAGTTGACACACAAGTTTAACCAGCACAATTACCATTGGAATAAATGGTCTGCCAGCCACTTTTGATGCCTCTGGAACTCAGAGGTAAGGCATTATTCTGGCTCTAATGTATTTAGCATCAAGGTGAGTCCCTTTTGAAATGTGTGTGAAGATCAGGAGACTGAAGTTGGAGCCTCATTGTTGGGTAGGTTGTGCGTTCTATTAGGTGATGCTTTCTGGAAGTGTTAGTTTTGTAAACACTGGCTTTTATTCCCCTTTATTCCTGTGAGGTCAGGTTTGCAAGCACAGTTATTGTTTTCCTGTGTGAAAGTTAGGGAGCCCTGATGGGTTTATTTTAGTTTTTTGTATGTCATATTTGGAAAACCAGAGGTTCCCCATGTAACGTAATGGAAAGGCACCAACAATAAATTATCTCTAGTTCTCAGCGGCATATTGTCATGCCAAAGTGCCACTCACTTCATTGGTAGATTGTATTGCCAGATCATATTTCCCAAAATTTATATTACCAACTGAAAATCCAAACACACTTGATTAGTAAGCATGAATCCCAATACTGAACACAATACCATCAAAAAAAAATTTTTTTTTAAATTAAAGTTTGGTAATAAAAGAGTTTTTAAAGAATGATTCTAATCAGAAACTGCGAAGCCCATCAAATTTAAACCACGGGTTCAAGGCAAAATAATCAAACATTTTACAGGGTTCAGACAAAGAACAGGGCTTACAGTATTTTGATTGTTAGTTTTTGGTTGAGGTCACAAGAATGGGTTAGGAGGCAGGGAACGGGTTTCTGTTGGGAATTGGGTACAGAGACTTAGAGTGATTGATTTCAGGGACTAATTACAGAGGTTCTCAGTCATAGTTAGGCATCTTTCAGGAGGCGTCATAAAAACATCCCTGGTTGATGTTAAACAGCTCTAACCAGATGTCTCAGGGTTTTTGATAACCATTTGGTAGGTACTAGGTGCTCATTTCCCAGAAGCAGCTTGTTGATACAAAACCTTTTAAAGTTGTCTGTCTGGGAAACTTTAGATAAGGCTGGCTCCAGGACCCTTATAAAAAAAATTTTTTTTTTATTACACCCTTGTCATAAACATTTCTTACACCCATTTTACACAAAAAGACACCTGTGTCAAGATTCCCTTCTTTAGAGTGTACCTCTTTCACATTCTGGCTTGACCAGAGAGAAACTCCCTCAGCAATTAAGGAGCCAAATGGTGGGGGCCTGCGAAAAGTCCAGGTTAACTCTACTGAGAGCAGCTAGGCAAATAACCCCCCAAAAAAGAGTCATGTAAAAATGTAAAAGGCCTAGTTTAATTCAGCAAAAACTGAGTTTAATTGAATCATTTAGTCCTGGTCAAAAAGGTTCATGAACTTCTCCTTTACAAGCCCTTAGGAAATAATGGTCCTGGTTTAATTTGAGATATACATCCAATAAAAAAAAAAATAGGTTACCAAAAGAATAAGTCATGGCCATGTGTAAAACAATACCCTGTGTTAAGAGCTCAATTAGAAGGAATAAAACCATTATATAAGAACAAGACAATTTAGGGATGATTAAAAATAAATGAGATAAAGTGTCACTCATGCTGTAATATGCCCCTACTTCCAGTAAAAAAAAAAAAAAAAAGGAAGGTAAATTTAATAAAGATGGTCCACAGCTGTATTTGTCCAAGGTCTAAAAGAAGTGAACAAATTTGTCCCATTTACCCCTATAGTTTCTTACCCTGCAACGGTTGTGACTTCCGGCTTCTTTACTGTCATCTGTAGTTTCTGTTCTGTTTTACTCTTTCTTTCTTTCCGTCCTACTGGGTGAGTCTAAATTCTTGTTCGTGTTTGCTTACTAAGGAATTTAGTAATTGTGATAAAAGATGCCTCCAGGGTTTTGAGACTCTTGCTATTTTCTCTGGTCATTTACAGGAAACTTAGTGAAATTTGTCCCACCAGAAGAATCTTTTACTATTCAAAATGTAAATGACTTCCTGGTAGCCTAAAAAATCTAAACGGCAATGTAAAATTATGCCCCTGTGAAGCATAAAGCCTCACTAGACAAATTGCAGTACTGCCAAACGAAGGTAAAATATTTAAAAGCATCTGTTGTCAACTGAAGGCTGAAAAATGTTACGAGTAGTAAGGGCGCTATGAGTTGGAATCAACTCGATGGCAATGGGTAATACCCCATTTTGCAGATGAAAGGGCCTATTCCTGTTTATAATGTAGATTTGGTAAAAAAAAAAAAAAAATTACTGATATGTCATGTACTTGGGGTAAAAGTGGCTCAATTCAGGCTCCTTATGCTTTGGTGACACCATGAAATTTTGTAAGCTTATGTTTTGTCTGGAATTGAGTCTACACAAGCAGATGAGTTTAATAGTTGTTACCAGAGCTATAATTCTTGGATCTGGACTTCAGGTGAATATATATTAATATTAAAAATGTCATGCAACAGGTGAGGCTTTAAAAGAAAATGATGAATATGTGATCAGACAGTGGAGGAAGGGCGATGCTTTTTGTGCAGTGGCAAAGAACTTGTCTCATATGTTCAAATGTTTGGTGGAAGGTAGCACTTGTAAGTGATGAACTTGGAAAACTGGCTGAAATTTCTAAGCAGGATCTTAAAGAGACCATGTGGTTTCTCCTTGCCGCTTACAGTAAAATGTGAAAGGAAAGAGATGGACTTAAAAATGAACTGTGCAAAATGGAAACAGAACTGAAAGATGTCGAAAATCCTGTTGTACAAACAAAGGACACTTGTCCTAGAATTTTCACCAAGGATGTGGCTACACAATCTTTTGTTAAAGAGATTAAGCCTGTGACTGATGGCTCTAACCAACTACCACAGCAGAAAACCCATCAACTTAGAGGCAACAGGACAAAGAAAGAATGAAAGGATAAAACACTGTCTGCCTCTTGGAATTCTACAGGCAGATAACAGGCCAAAGGAGCTACATCTGTTGTTCTCCAACAAAAGAAAAGGACCATCCCTGGAGCAGCTGGGAGATCAGCATAACTGTTGAAAGAAGCACAGGAAGCAGGGCCTTCTTGGTTTGAAAGGGTAGGGCCATGGCCTCCTGAATCTCAAAGGGTGGGGCCACAACCTCCTAGGTTTCAAAGAGTCGAATCTTTGCCAACTCGTTTGGGAGTGTGGGGCTGCCATTAAGGAGTGCTAGTTGGGGTGGGGCTGCTGAGGGGACAGGGCTGCCATGCTCAATGGGAGAAGAATGGGGCCTCTCAGGGCCAAGCAGGTGTGAGGTCACCACTCAATGGGCTAGGTGAATGGGGCCGCTTGAAGCTGAGGGAGCAGAGTTGCTGTCCCACAGGGCCCGGAAGACAAAGCTGAAGACCAGGGCCAAGGGGCTTCCACCCAGGATCCAGAGGGCCTGGCTTCTTCCCTGCTCAGAGAAGTGTTACAGAGCTCTTTAGTTCTGCCAATAAGTGCCCCAACACACCCCACTCAGCCAATAAGCCTCAGCCTGAAGGCACTCTGCTCTCTTGCTACACTGGCCAGGAAGCTCACTGCGCTGTCTCTTGCCAGTCTCCTGGTTCTGCTGCCTCTGCCACCACCATCTCTCCACCACTGCTTCTTGCCATCTTGCTGTCTTTGATGTTACAGTTCTCTCTCTCTTCGGACAGGGATTCCAAGTCTGAAGGACACACTCTGCTCCCATCTCTTCTTCTTGGTGGTAGTCAGGTCCCCTTTTCCACCTCTAGGATGGATCATTTTAAGCCTAGTGGGATGGCAAAGCTGTCCAATCCCCTCATTAGAGTTTCCGACCCCTTATTTGCATGGTTCTATGCACCTTATTTGTATTATTAGCAAGCTGTACAATCCCCTTGTTGCACCACAAACACTTTATTTGCATAGTCCCACCCAACATTTTAGAGGGAGTTACAAGACCACAGCTAGGAAGGCCATATGAAAGTGAGTCATTTCAACACAAATAACTAAGACAGTAACTTTTCTCCACCATAAAAAAAAAAAAAAAACAACCCAAACCCGTTGCTGTTGATTCCAACTCATAGCAACCCTGTAGGACAGACAAGAACTACCCCATAGGGTTTCCAAGGAGCACCTGGTGGATCCAAACTGCCAACCCTGTGGTTAGCAGCCTTCTCGCTTCTTGGCCTTTCGGCTAAGATTCAGTGTAGTATCAGTTTCCCTAACATAGGCCATCCATTATCCTACCCAATAATATTACCACTGGCTGATAAAATACCTGAAATCCCCATCGTTAGCCACTTTTATGGATTAAAGCATTATCTCCAAAAGGCCTGGAGTAATGGTACTTGTACTTTTAAAAAAAGAAACAAAAAACAAACCCAGTGCTTTCAAGTGGATTTCAGTTCATAGGGACCCCACGAGTATGAGATCTGCAGAGGGATAAAAGAATTAATCCAGTAGAATACACCATTAGCACCCCATCTACTTGGAGGCAGAGGAGGGGCTGCTAGGGCTTTTACTCCCTACCTTCAGTTATCTAGGAAGGACTGGTTCTTAAATGCTTTCTTGTGTAATTCTTCAAGCCCAAGTGTCTACTTTGAAAGCTTCACGCTCTGGTTAAATTAACTTTTCTATTGTGGCCTTCTGAAGACTTCACTTGAGCAGATGTGGACTTTCTGGCCTGGGCCTGTACAATGCCTCCAACCCCACTTTTTTCCTTGTTTTCTCTCCCCTTGCTCCCCATCCTCCGGGGTCTCATTCCTATAAGGCATAGCCAGCAAATTCCTTCAGTGTCCAAGTCAGAAAGAGCTAACTGAGTAGGATTAGCTGGGACAGAGATCTCAATTCAAGATGAAAGATGAGAAAGCTGCTCCTTACACAGGCTCAGTTATAAAAAGCAAAGCAGTGGTCTCATGAATGTCTCTACCCCCAGAAAGCAGGTTATCAATGTTGTGAGAACATACATTGTTTCCAAGGGATACAGGAAAGCTATTTTCGTGTTGAATGAGTGGAAAATGCCTCTTGTAAACATTTTTACTTTACTTGAATTAGCACTTCTGTGAAAAAATATTTCCCAGAGCCAGTAGTTCTATGGTTTGGGGGTGGATGAGTAAAATTTAAAAACACAACACAACAAACAAATAAACAAAACCATTAGGTGATCCAAGGCATGTTAAGAGACATTTTCCAAAACTTGGAAATGGGGAAAAGGGATTACTACCTTTCCTTTCCGTGTCCTGCTGGGCTTTGTCTAGTTGGCCCACCCTACAAGATGCTGTACTAGATTCTCTTGTTGTTAGGTGCTGTCTTAGTCACCTAGTGCTGCTATAACAGAAATACCACCAGTGGACGGCTTTAACAAAGAGAAATTTATTCTCTCACAATCTGGTAGGCTAGAAGTCCAAATTCAGGGTGTCACCTCCAAGGGACGGCTTTCTCTCTGTCGGGTCTGGAGGAAGATTCCTTGTCATCCATCTTCCCTTGGTCTGGGAGCATCTCAGCACAGGAACCTCAGGCTCAAAGGATGTGCTGTGTTCCTGGCACTGCTTTCTTGGTGGTGCAAGGTCCTCAGAGGTCCCCCATCTCTCTGCTCACTTCTCTCTTTTATATCTCAAATAGATTGGCTTAAGACACTATCCAATCTTATATATCTCATCAGTGTTACTGTCACTAATCCATCTCATCTTATCGTAGTGATAGGATTTACAACACATAGGGAAATCACATCAGATGATAAAACGGTAGACATAGAATCATACAAAGGAATCATGACCTAACCAAGTTGACAGATATTTGGGGGGTACACAATTCAATCCATGACAGGTGCCATCACGTCAATTTTCAACTCAGAGGCTTCATGTGACAGAGTAGAACTGCTCCATAGGGTTTTCTAGGCTGTAATCTTTACAGGAGCTGATCACCTGGTCTTCCTCCTGCAGAGCTGTTGGGGAGGTTCAAACTGCCAATCTTTCGGTTAGCGGCAGAACACTTAAGCGTTTGTACCACTAAGGCTCCTTACTAGATTCTCTAGGGGTGTGTACTGTCGTTTGATTTCTTATTGGCTACTGATTAGGATATTTTACTAGAAGACTCAAACTTGTAGAAAACTATAGCAATGCAAATAAATCTTCCATAAAGAGGCTAATTATTTCTGTCCCTTAAAGAAGATAATCCAAAAGGGTACAGTTAATGTAGGCTCTTAACAAGTTCTGTGTCTAAATTAGCAAACTTTTGCAAACATTCTTCCTTCTAGCCACTAAAAATACTTAATTCTCTTCAATTCTTTTTGAACCAGCCTTATCATCTTGCTGATTCCCTCATTTAATGTGGTAAGTAAATATCTGACATGTGTTTATTTTTTATTTGTATAAGGTTTTGGGTATGAGACCCATATTTTTGATTTTGAAAATGATGTTCTCTCAGTAAGTGTGACACATTTATTCTGTCAAGTAAAAACACAAAAGAAAATTTATACAACTTACTATCCTCACAAAAGTAAAAATATTTAATACCAAAAAACCCCAGCAAGACTATAAGCCTGGAGGGTGGGAAGGAGGGCAAGATTTAAATGGGCCACATCAAAGTTGTTAGTGCCCCAGCGAGGGTGGTTATTGAATGCAGGGAAACTTCAGGTAGTCACTTAAAAAACAAAACAAACAAAAAATAGCTTTATTGAGGCATAATTGACATAATAAAATGTACATATTGGAAGTGTTGATAAATGTTACTCCCCAAAACCATCATCACAATCAAGATAATGAATGTATGTGTCACCTCCCCAAAGTCTCCTTGTGCCCTTTGTAATCCCTCCTGCCCATCTTCTCTTGTTGTTGTCATTAGGTGCCATCCAGTCAGTTCTGACTCATACTGACAGCAGAACTGCCCCATAGGGTTTCCAAGGAGTGCCTGGTGGATTTGAACTGCCGACCTTTTGGTTAGCAGCCAAGCTGTTAACCACTACTCCACCAGGGCTCCAATCTCCTCTACTCTCCCCCTAAACTAAGACAATCACTGATTTGATTTTCTGTTGGACTCCAAAAAACTCAGACAGTATATATTCTTTCTTGTCTGATTTCTTTCACTTGGCATCATTATTTTTGAGATTCATCCATTTGCTGTGGGTATCATTCTGTTTTGCTGCTGAGTAGTATTCCATTGTATGAATATACCACCATTTGTTTATCCATTCAGATGTATATTTGTTTGCTGGCTTCTTCCTCCCCCCATGAGGTTTTTTTGTAAGCGTACTATGACAATTTTTTTTTTTTTTTCCCAGCAGCATGTAGAAGAGGGTTGGGAGGTGGGTGAGGGTGCCTCACCGAGGGATGGTACAGCTGGGACATAAATGCAGAAGGTGTGCATTATTTGTGTAAAATATGGTAATCAGCCTAGGAGTGGTGACATTTTTGAGGTAAGCCTCTGTCTCAATTTCATTCAAGTCTCCCCTTCCTCTCCCTTCAGTCACATTAGGGCTGCCTTTTCTCAGATATGACTTCCCTCATTTATAGCACGAGAAATGCCCCTGAAGAGGCATTTCCTTTGTGGAGAAGTTACTCAACCTAGAGATTCCCTTAGATGTAAATGACTCACTTAAGATCAGGGTGTCCGAACAACTGTTCCTTTAAGAGCACTGTTCTCCTTCAATACCTCATTCATCATTCAATAAGTATTTAGCGATGCTAGAATCAGCAGCAGGAAGTGGCCTAAGTGAGAAAATGGGTGAGTGTACGGAGGAACAGAGATTGCTTTTTACGCCAGATATTGATTTTTTTTTGCCTCCCTACTCCAAATTGATTCTTTTTGCCTGCTCTGTGAAAATGTATCTGGGCCTTTCAAGTATTTTTCCTTTGCTAGCTGGCACTGAAGATCTGCCAGTAGACTCCCTGGGAGAGTCACTGCAGGAAGAAAAACATTTGCTTCCTGATTCCAGCGTGCCTGCTCTTCAGGTCCCGGCAGTGCACATGGCTTTCTCCAACACCGGGCCCCTGGAGTAGATGTGGTTTCCCCAACACCAGACAGCCCCCAGGGCAGCTTCTCTAGCACAGACTCCCTTAGTGCTCAAAGCTCCTCCAGACTACTGCATGAATGTGGCTTCCCCAGTATCCAGCTCCTGCAGAGGGTAGCCAGTAGCTGTCAATGACCAACAACTTCCCCTGGCAGCCCCTTCAGGCAGTCATATAGTGGAGTTCCTCCATTGAGTCTCCTCCCTATGAACAACTTTCTCTGGCAACCTGAAGCGCAGATTTCCAGTATGTTCTAGAAGGTGGATTTCAAGCAAGTTACCCTGGCATGGCACCTGTAAGGATAAATAAAAATTTGTTGTAGGAAAAAAAATCACAAAGTTTAGTAAAGCAAAAAGAGTTTTTTATTCGGCATACATTCAAAGAGGCAAAAGCAGGAAATGAACAAGCATGCTGCCAGAGCCATGTCTGCCTGAATCTGAGACAATATTACAGAATAGGCAAGAATGGGAAAACGGACAAGCATGCTGCTAGAGCCATGTCTACTTGAGTCCAAGGATTACAGAATAAGCAAGAGTGGGAAAACAGGCAAGCCTGCTGCCACAGCCATGCCTGCTCAAGTTCAAGGAACGTTAGAGTCATCAGTATGTATTAACATTACAAAATAGCAAAAGCATTGAAAGCTTCACCTTTTCACAGATTGGCTAGAAGCTGTGATCTTACATTTTGAATTGTCTTTCTTAACAATTATTGGTATGGGTTTCAGTAAGGATAGTCAGGAGGGTCTTCGCTGGTCTAACAAATTTTCTATTCACTAAATGCTAATAGAAAAAGATAAGAGTGGAAAGTCTTTTGTGTTCTGTTTGATTGGTTTATGTGAAAGGTTCCCTAAAAGATATTTTCCTAGCTATTGTCTCTAAATCTCAGGGCCCAGTTGATGTGTCCTTGTGAGTCATTATGAGTCCAGCTCCATCTGGGTCACATTTTAGAACAGGGAATAATAGCTCCAGTATTATTTCCTGAATCAAATTAAAAATAAGAAGCTTTAATTCTCCCTGGTGAAAATAAGAGACTCTCTTCTCCTGTTCCTTCAGAATCCACTTAAGATAACTTGTAATTGAAAATTCTTTCTCTGTCCCTTTGAAAAGTAAATCTAAGGTGATAACTCAAGGACATGGAACCTACCTCATTAAAATGTAACTTCAGGTAGTTGTCCCTGTCACGGATTGAACTATGTCCCCCCAAAAATGTGTGTATCAACTTGGTTAGGGCATAATTCCCAGTATGGTATGGTTCTCCTCCATTTTGTGATTGTAATTTATGTTGAGAGGATTAGGGTGGGACTGTAACACCACCCTCACTCAGGTCACCTCCCTGATCCAAGGTAAAGGCAGTTTCCCTGGGGGGTGGCCTACACCACATTTTATCTCTCAAGATAAAGAGATAAAAGGAAAGGGAAACAAGCAGAGAGTTGGGAACTGCATACCACCAAGAAAGAAGCACCAGCGGCAGAACACATCTTTTAGACCCAAGGGTTCCTGCGCAGAGAAGCTCCTAGTCCAGTGGAAGGTTGATGAGAAAGACCTTCCTCCAGAGGTGACAGAGAGAAAAAGCCTTCCACTGAAGCCGATGCCCTGAATTTGGACTTCCAGCCTACTTTACTGTGAGAAAATAAACTTCTCTTTGTTAAAACCATCCACTTGTGGTATTTCTGTTATAGCAGCACTGGATGACTAAGACACTCCCCTACCTTCTAGTTTCCTGGAAGGAGATTACCATAACCTCTGGTGGCCCAGGCCCCAAATTGCAAATCTGTCTCCAGCCATAAAGAGACTAGAAAATTAGCAATTTTACCTTGAAAACATGAATTTTGGTAGTAGATTATTTTAAGGCAGAACTTCTTGTGGCGGGAAGTCAGAAGGTAGGATTTCCTGTAGCAGTAGTTCATTAGGTGATTGGCTCAAAAGGATACACGTGTCTTTCTTAGATTGGTTACAATGTGGTAATCATAAGGGGGGAGGGAAATCGCAGGATAGTTACCTCATCATTACCAGACATTCCTCTGTCAGGGGAGTTGCAGTGTAGTTACATCATCATTGCCAGACATTTCTTAGTTTCACAATTCTATCTGCATGGAAAATGGCTGTTGCTAGGGTAGAAACAGAACTAGTCACAGAGGAGTCGTACTCAAACTTCAAGCTGGCCGTCTCAGATACATCAAAATTTAAAATTCCCATATACATGTTGTCTTTTCTAGTGCTGCTAAAACAGAAATACCACAAGTGGATGGTTTTAACAAACAGAAGTTTCTTCTCTCACAGTCTAGGAGGGTAGAAGTCCAAATTCAGGGTGCCAGCTCTAGGGGCTTCTCAGCACAGGGACCCTGGGTCCCAAGGATGAGCTTCCTTCCTGGTTCTTCATTCTTGGTGGCAGGAGGCCCTCATCCTGTCCACTGGATTCTCTCTTCTGTATCTCAAAAGAGATACAGCCTAATCCTGCAGGTTGAGCCCTGCCTCATCAATATCACAGAGGTTAGGATTTATAACACGTAAGATGATCACATCAGATCACAAAATGGCGGATGACCACACAATACTGGGAATCGTGGGCTAGCCAAGTTGACATACATTTTGTGGGGTACAATTTAGTCTATGACACGTGTTTTTAAATGTATTTCCCCAACACACCTCACTGAGTTCTCTGCCATCTAGTAAGTCATGGCTGTACCTCTCCAATAAGGTCTGTCTCTCAGTCCTGGGGGAAGTAGGACTCTTTCTTGGATGTCTATCTCAGCTCTGAGTGCATATTACTATAAATATTGTATCTAAAAGTATATATCTGATATTCGTATATTTATTAGCATTCTCTTTACTTCTTACTAACCAATCCCTCCTTACGTCAATCTCCTGTTACAGTGAATAATCTTTTATATTAAACTTTTCCCATTCAAATTACTGTGTGGTTTCTCTCTCTTGATTGAATCCAGACTGATACAATTCATTCATGCATTCATTCTAGACCAAAGTCAGTAAGAGAAGCGTCTTGTTCCAGACAGAGGGGCTCTTAGTCTGGTGGCTGGAAGGGCAAGAAAACAGAGAAGAGCAGTGCAAGGAAGCATGGGGGGCCATAACTGAGTGATAAATAAAATATATGAAAGGCAGTTAAAGTAACTTGAGAAAAAAAATCTCAAAAACCTTTGAGTCCTACAGTGGGGGAGAGGAACCTGAGAAGGCTTTGCTTGCTTTATTCCTGCCTTCTTTTTTTTAGGACTGGGGCTTCTGTAGGGAACCAGCCTGTGGGGGTGATGGAAGCCTTGAAAATGTCCCTGTAGCGATATGGTTTCCAGCCTCTGGCCTCTGTCTCCCCTTTGTGATGTCAGAAAAAAAACATGAAAGTCTTTAAAACGGGCAGAAAAGACTTTTGGACAAACCTGTTCCCCCTAGGTTCCCTGAGTCTTTTGTTCGAGACATTTTACAACTCTTTAAATTATGGGCTACTGTCTTGGTAATCTAGTGCTGCCATAACAGAAATACCACAAGTGGATAGCTTTAGCAAAGAGAAATTTATTTTCTCACAGTCCATTAGGTTACAAGTCTAAATTCAGGGCGTCAGCTCCAGGGGAAGGCTTTCTCTCTCTGTCGGCTCTGGAGGAAGGTCCTTGTCCTCAATCTTCCCCTGGTTGAGGAGCTCCTCAGGCGCAGGGTCCCTGTGTCCAAAGGACACGCTTTGCTCCTGGTGCTGCTTTCTTGGTGGTATGAGGTCCCCAACTCTGCTTGCTTCCCTTTCATCTCTTGAGAGATAAAAGGTGGTGCAGGCCACACGGCCCGGAAACTCCCTTTTGGATCAGGGAGGTGACCTGAGTAATCCTTTTAACCACAGGCAGAGATTATGATTTATAACACACAGGAAAATGACAAAATGGAGGACAACTACACATGGCCTAACCAAGTTAACACATATTTTGGGGGGACACAATTCAATCCATTACAGCTACTAATACAGTGCAAATGATGCTTGTCTATAGAAAGGCAAATGAATCTTGTCCCCTGGAATATATGCAGGTATGGACCAATTTTGCATTTATTTGTAAATTTATTTCAGCATTCTTTATTGCCTATATATATGCGTGTGCTTTGAATTCTTCTTCAGCAGGTTGCAATATTTTACTCATTCTCTCATTAATGAGTTAAATATAATCTTTGGCCTGTGTTTCTTTTATATTTGTATGAGTGTCATGATTTTACCTTAAAAAATATATATATATATCCTTTAACAGTGACCAGCAATACTGTTGTGTGCAGTTGAGTCGATTTGGACTCACAGCGACCTCATACGAGAGTAGAACTGCCCTATAGGGTTTCCTAGGCTGTAATCTTTATGGGAGCACATCACTGGGTCTTTCTTCTGAGGAGCCGTTGGTGGCTTTGAACCGCTGACTTTTGGGTTAGCAGCCAAGCTTTTAACCATTGCACCACCAGGGCTCCTTTGGCCAACGATAGAACCCCAGAGAGAAAATGACCTAGTCATGCTGGAGGAGGGTGCTAAGGGACCTGAATGGGGAAGAGCTTCCAGGAATGAATGAAGTACAACAGGTAGATTAATCTGAATGTTCATAGTTTAGTGAGCACCTACTGTTTACAAGGCCATGGGCAAAATATAGGGAAGATGCTATGCTCCTGTGTGTGCAGAGCCCAGGCCAGTGCTCAGGCCTCACCCAGCAGGAGGCCGGCCCTCAAGCTTCCCATCCACACCCTTTCTCCCCAGCCTCTGTCTCAGTCTGAGAGCATCTGATACGAGCTTACTAGGGCCTTGTGGGGGCCAGTGGTGCTGGAGGGAAATAAACCTTTGCTGGAATCACCTCTTTTCTAATAAAAGGCTACTTTAATCTCAGAAACGAGATGGAGACAGTATGCTTGTCCAGAAAAGCTGTCCACAGGGACAGCTTCCCACACTCTCGAGAGTCTGTTCTAATAAAAATAGAGGAGGCAGCAGTTATTGGAGACATTGATTTCCTTAACGGATTGTACTTGATTTGAACACTTGTCCCCTGTTGCTCTGCCCCAGAGGCCAAAGTGCCAGCACTGACCAAGATGCTCTGGAGAGCAGGCTGTGCTAGGGCAGCCCTGGCAGGAATGAGGAGGATTCCAGGGTTGTGCGGGTCAACGGAGAGCTCAGTGGGCTTTCCTGAAGCAGCTGGGGGTGGGGGTGGGGCTGGGGCAAAGGAAGCATTTTTGTGCAGATAAGCTTCCCCAGGCAACTTGAGCAAAGCACAATATCTTGCTTGCTTGGTATTAACTTCCTTTTGAAGGGCTAAATAAAGAGGAAGATGTTTCCATTTCCTTTTCCTGAGTATAGAAGGTATATTTTATATTTGTATGAACCTTGTTTTTAACTTTTCAAGGATGACTTTGACACTGGGAAAACTCAAGGTTTTGAAGCTGGGTGGGTGGTGTCTGACCTCACCTAACTTCATGACAGGGAAGGAGAATCAACAACAGCCCAAGGCTGATTCCTACGAGGTGGAGGTCAGACATGCCTCCCTTTTTCATCATCTTTACCAATTCTGAAACCAACCATCCCTCCCACAGCACTCTCTACTTCTCTGCTGGGTTCAATAACTCATTGCAATGGCCACACAGAACTCAGGGACAATACTCATGATTATGGGGTTTATTAGGGAAGTAACAGTTAACAATTCAGGTTCAGGAATGCTCAGGATACAGTTCTTCCATCAGGACAGCCTCTTCTCAGCTGTGCCCACAGGCAAGTCTCTCCCTGGTTCTTTGCTCCTCTGCCTGGCCTCTGCCCTGCTCGGCTAAGTATTACAAAGTTCTTTTACCTCTGCCAACAAGTGCTCAGAGGCAGGTGCTCAGCTCTAGCTCCACCAAGTCCCGGAGGCACCCTACTCCACCAGCAACACTTGTGCCCGAAGGCACTAAGCTTTCTTGCTCCATGGGCTCTGCCGATAAGTGCTCAGAGAAGCACTCTGCTCTGCCTTCTCATTCCGAGGCCCAATGCGCCATCTCCTGCGATCTCCTGCCAGTATCCTGGTTCTGCTGCTGCTGTTTCTCTGCCGCCACTTCTCACCACCTTGCTGTCTTTGCTGTTACAGCTCTTTCTCTGTTTCCTAAGTCTAGGAGGGTCTCAGCGCAGGGATCCCAGTTCCAAAAGACATGCTTCGCTCCTGGTTATTCTTTCTTGGTGGTAGTGAGATCCTTGCTCTCTGCCTCTGGGATGGCTCATTTTAAGCCTAGAGGGATGGCAAAACTGACCAGTCTTCTCATTAGAGTTTCATATACCTTATTAGCATGGTCCCACTCAATCTTATGGTGGGAGTTACAAGACCATGGCAAGAAAGGCCACATGAAAGCAGTTCATCGCACCACAGTGGGTGTTAAACCTCTTCCAGGCCACCCCTTCCCACCATAAATATCCCTCGTTATCTGCCTCATCACTCACCTGCAAGCTCTAGTCTAGCTTCTTCCAGGAAAGTTCTTTCAGGAAACTGACTTAGCCCGACTTCATGGGCCCAGAGCCTACTGATCTCAGACTGCCAACAACACAAGTCACATGGTGTTCATCACAGTTTGGACATTTGTCAAGTCACCTTGATTCAGCAAACACATTTACTGAGTTAGGTCCTCTTCTCTGGCTTATCACAAACTGCCTTTTATCACAGTTATTTGAGTGCTAGGTTCCTACCGGGCTGGGTCTGGATGCTGTCCATCTCTGCTCCTTCTCGGCACCAAACCTTACCTGGAGGGGCTTAACACTACAGAACAAAGCTTAAACAGTGGAACTTCAGGACTGGAGAAATGGAAATACTTTGTGTGTGAGGTCCCCAGTGCCCTCAAAAAAAAATGTGTAGGAGGACTGTCTCTGATCCAGATGGCTGGTCCAGAAAGAAAATGAGCCTTTGGTGCAGGGCTCCTGCTGCAAAAGAAAGGTTTGAAGGTTTCCACCAGCCCATGCCCTTTCCTTGGAATCATTCCCACTGACAGCCCATGAAAAGCCAGTCACATGCAAAGTGAGGCCACTGAGAAGAAGCTATGGGAAAGCTGAGAGGGGAGGATGGAGCTGGCTCTGAAAGTCCATATGGCTGTCTGGGAGATGGCATTGAAAGCGTGGTTCCTCACTTCCCTGTTCCAATTCCCTCCATGAGGACTTTCTGAATGCATGTGTTTCCCAGTCCCAGAATTCCTGTGAGATGGACAGCTATTTTCTTACAAAGACCACCCGTGTACTTATGATTAGGAGTGTAATATGTCTGACAATATGTAATATGTTTCCTTATGATGCAGACACTTCACCATCTAGAACGCAGCTATCTGTTGTCTATGAAGCCTTTTGTGACTATCCCAAACGCACAGACCTACGGTGACTAGAATGTTTGGGGTGGGAGGCATGGCAGAGTCTGTCCCAAAACAATCACTCCATGCCTGTCTTGTAATTATGCGACACTGGCTGCTCCTGAACAGACCGTTTAAAGTTAACTGCAGTTTTCAGGAAGATACTGAGCTCAGGGCTGTGGTGGTGAATACATACTGTCCCCATATGTTCTGTTTCAGAAATATCCACTGAAATCAATATGATCTGTTCTGTGAGCTTGGGATTATACCTATGTAACCTATGGATTACACCTCAACATAAAGAAGACAAAAATCCTCACAACTGGACCAATAAGCAACGTCAGGATAAACAGAGAAAAGATTGAAGTTGTCAAGGATTTCATTTGCCTTGGATCCACGATCAACACCCATGGAAGCAGCAGTATGGAAATCAAAAGACGCATTGCATTGGGCAAATCTGCTGCAAAGGACCTCTTTAAAGTGTTAGAAAGCAAAGACATCACCCCGAAGACTAAGATACGCCTGACCCAAGCCATGGTATTTTCAATCGCATCATATGCACGTGAAAGCTGGACAATGAATAAGGAAGACCGAAGAAGAACTGATGCCTTTGAATTGAGGTGTTGGTGAAGAATATTGAATATACCATGGACTGCCAAAAGGATGAACAAATCTGTCTTGGAAGAAGTACAACCAGAATGCTTTTTAGAAGCAAGGATGGTGAGACTGTGTCTTACATACTTTGGACATGTTGTCAGGAGGGATGAGTCCCTGGAGAAGGACATCATGCTTGGCAAAGTAGAGAGTCAGCGAAAAAGAGGAAGACCCTCAACGAGGTGGATTGACACAGTGGGTGCTATAATGGGCTCAAGCATAACAACGACTGTAAGGATGGCGCAGGACCAGGCAGTATTTCGTTCTGTTGTGCATGGGGTCACTATGAATCAGAACCAACTCGATAGCACCTAACAACAACACATGGGCTTGGGGTGCAAATATGATTACATCACTTTGATCTAATTTTTTAAATCAATCTTCCCAGTTCTCACTTGCCCTTATTAGCAGAAAAGTCTACCATCTTCCTCTAGAAACTTCTTCATGTCAAATTATTACAAATTCCTCGTGGTATCACTGTTGAAGGCAGTCCTACCCAGACCAACAGAGCTTGCCCACTGCTGCAGGTCCAGGTCTCTGCCCGCCGCAGCGGGGCCACACGTCTAGCCTCCTGAGTGATTTTCTTTTCCTTACACACAAAGACTCAGCCATTGTTCCCAAAGTGCATCACTCTGCCAGTGTAGCTGGGTCCCCCAAAACCAGAACCCTTATCTGTCGAGTCAAGTCCAACTCATGGTGACCCTATAGCACAGAGTAGAACCGCCTGTTAATCACCTGTGGCTCCTATTGACCCTCACTGAGGCTTTGAGAACTCTGGTGGCATAGTGGTTAAGTGCTAGGGCTGCTAACCAAAAGGTTGGAAACTCTATGGGGCAGTTCTGCTCTGTCCTATAGAGTCGGTATGAGTCAGAATCAACTTGATGGCAATGGGTTTGGTTTTTTGGTTTTTGGAGGCTTTGGTTTCCTTTGCTGCTGACAGACCTTGGTCTGGTCACCCACAGCAGAAAGTAGGAGTTGGGTTACCATTACCTTCCCTTCCAGAAGGTCCAAGTGCATCACAGAGGGAGGAAGGGTGGGAATACTGCTCAGGAAGACAGGTCTTTAGAGGACTAAGGCTGGTGGAATGGGGTCTGCCAGAGGCCCAGCCCCCTTGCTTCAGCTTTTACCAAATGTTGTTGTTGTTAGGTGCCGTCAAGTCGGTTCTGACTCATAGCGACCCTAGGTACAACAGAACAAAACACCGCCCGGTCCTGAGCCATCCCTATGATCGTTATTATGCTTGAGCTCATTGTTGCAGCCACTGTGTCAGTCCACCTCGTTGAGGGTCTTCGTCTTTTCTGCTGACCCTGTACTCTGCCAAGCATGATAGCCTTCTCCAGGGACTGATCCCTCCTGATAACATGTCCAAACTACTTAAGATGCAGTCTCGCCATCCTTGCCTCTAAGAAGCATTCTGGCTGTACTTCTTTTAAGATAGATTTGTACATTCTTTTGGCAGTCCACAGTATATTCAATATTCTTCGCCAACACCCAATTCAAAGGTGACAATTCTTCTTCGGTCTTCCTTATTCATTGTCCAGCTTTCACATGCATATGATGCAATTGAAAATACCATGGCTTGGGTCAGGCGCACCTTAGTCTTCAAGGTGACATCTTTGCTTTTCAACACTTTAAAGAGGTCCTTTGCAGCAGATTTACCCAATGCTTTACAAAATGAGGTCACCTTAATTCTCAAGTCACTCCTTCCAGATCACCTGCATGTATTTCCATGCAGATTCCTAAGCCAAATGCAGCAATGCAAACAAGGAAACTGGGACATACTCCACAGCTACTGAGTGAATGAATGGGGCTGAGGGAGAAGGAAAGAATCAGGAAGGAAGTTTCCTGGCTTCCCTGGCACCAACGTCACTTCCAATAGTTCCCTGAAATTTTTATTTTGGATTCCGCACCTATCTTGCATCAAAGGACAGAGAGACTCCCAAGCCCCTCATCTGCATCACCCAGTCCTGGTCCATTAGTCCCAGCAAGCTTCTTGGAGGGAGGCCCCAGCTGCTGTAAATCACCCCCTTGTATGGAAGGGGGAGGACAGCCTATGCCTGGCCTGCTTTCTGCATGAGCTGCCTGAATGCAGGAGTCAGTTGACCTGGTCAACCGGGTTGGTCTTAATCTCCTGTGCAGGAGGGTGGAAATGGACACTCCTAACACACCCACCGCCACCCTTGTGAGACAACACTACTTCCATCCATCCACCTCAGAGCTCCCAAACTCTACTTTTATATTACTTCATGATGTTTTCCATATCTGTATATCATCTTCTATATTATTATTAAATATTTATTTCAATCAACTCCATTTTTGCACTTAAATATAAGTTTTTCCTAAAAGTATACTTTATGACCTTAATGCGGTAAAATGGAACACAATCATCCTTGTAATTAAAACCAAAAAAAACCAAACCCATTGCAGTGGAGTCGATTCCGACTCATAGCAACCCTATAGGACAGAGTAGAACTGCCCCATAGGGTTTCCAAGGAGTGGCTGGTGACTTTGAACTGCCAACCTTTTGGTTAGCAGCCATAGCTCTTAACCACTGTGTCGCCAGGGCTCTACCCGTGTAATTAGTGGGAGGAAATATAAAAATAAATATAATTCATTCATTGAAAATATATTTATGGAGGGCCTACTCTATTTGGGGAGGCCTGGTATTGCAGTGGTTAAAGCGATCGACTGCTAACTGAAAGGTGGTTCAAAATGACCAGTGGCTCCAAGGGAGAAAGATGTGGCAGTCTGCTTCCGTAGAGGTTTATTGCCTTGGAAACCCTATAGGGTTGCCATGAGTCAGCACCTCTTCAGCAGTGGGTTTGGGTTTTTTGGTTTGGTGGTGCAGTGGTTAAGAGCTCAACTGCTAACCAAAAGGTCGGCAGTTCAAATCCACAGGTGCTCTTTAGAAACCCTATGGGGCAGTTCTACTCTGTACTATAGGGTTGCTACGAGTCGGAATCAACTTGATGGCAATGAGTTTCTCTTTTTTTTTACTCTGTTTCAGGCAGCATTTTAGGGCACTGAGAGACTGACACAGGTTCCAGCCTGTTCTCATGAATTTGTTCTCATTTTGCCCCACTTTATATTCACCTTCCCTTCCTGACTACCTGCCAGTTCTGAAATGTCTCAGCCAGGCTGATGCGGTGTCACCAAGCAAAAGTTGCCCAACAGAGGACTCCTGACAGGTAGGAATGGTCTAGTTTAAGTGCCTTTCTGGTGCTTAGTCATAGGCTGGGAGCAGCCAGCAAGGAGAAGGAAGGAGGAAAGTAAGGTGAGAAGGGAGCGTGGCCTGGCATGAATGCCACAGTGGATCCAACAGAGCAGGAGACCGTTACTTAGCTGTACAGGTTGTCTTGGAGAAATCTGAGCTGTGTATCTCCATGACCACCACACTTTCCCTTTCTGAAATTGTATTATATGCCCTGGTGGTGCAGTGGTTAGGAGGTACAGCTGCGAACCAAAAGGTCGGCAGTTCAAATCCACCAGCTACTCCTTGGAAACCCTATGCGGCAGCTCTACTCTGTCCTATAGGGTCGCCATGAGTCGGAATCAACTCAACAGTGATGGGTCTGGTTTTGGTTTTTAGGGTGACCACCTAGTTGTCACTGATCCTTTTTCTTGGAAATAGCCACCAATTATTTTAATTGTTCTTCAAGACAATGCTGTATAAAAATCCTGACCACAAATTTGTTTATCAGTTCTGTTGCAACTCGTTTTTCCATGAAAATGTTAGTAAGATTTGGTATAAGACAGTTTCAAAGTTCTCTCATCTTTGGAACATTTTTGACTTCTAGTCGAAATGTGGAAACCCTGGTGGTGTAGTGCTTAAGTGCTATGGCTGCTAACCAGAAGGTAAGCAGTTTAGATCCGCTAGGCACTCCTTGGAAACTTTATGGGGCAGTTCTATTCTGCCCTATAGGGTCGCTATAAGTCGGAATTGACTCAATGGCAACAGGTTTGGTTTTTCTGGCTTAGTCGAAATGTCACCCCAATATGCAAATCGTTTATCAAATAAACTTCAATCAATTTCTGTTATTGGCTTAATGTGATTTTTGTTTTAACACTAGTAACACTGCTTTTCAGGTAAGGAAGGCCGTTTTTCATGCTTGGAGAGGTTGAGTAATGTGTCCAAGGTCATATAGGAAGTAGGTAAGGGAGGGCGCCAGCACCCTTAATCTTCTCACTGAAGGGGATCTCAGGACATGCCTGCTTTGCTCCTCTTTGTACAAAAATAACCCTTTAAATAACCTGAAGGTTGTGAGAAGTGTTTCAAAAATTGATTCTAGAGTTTTCCACATCTTTTTGGATTTAATTAGTCACAAAATTAGCTTCCTCAAGAAACCCAAGCCCTCCTCCCCCCTTCCAGTTCCACTGCACAAACATCCCGCTTTTCCTACAATCAGCTTCTCTGGGCATAGGAAGAGCCTGCCAGGATTTTTATGAATGCGACATCCCAGGTCAGGACTCATGTGAGGCACTGTAGATGGTCAGGGGACCCTGGGACACCCCAGATGACAGCCTGAAAACACCAACTTGCAAAGCTGCAGTACAAGAGTCATTTCTTGGAGTTAAGGCACTGGCTCTCCACCTGAGCCCTGGGCAAGGTGGGCAGGAGGGGGGAAGAGGGAGGGGGGGTTGCCAGGCCATTTATAATATTTCAAAAAGCCCGAGTGAAAGCTTAAAATTCCCTGAGATGAGGCTGTACTGCTAATGCCGGTTTCTCTGTTTTGGGCTGGAATTATATCATTTGTGTGACAACCCTGTTCATTTCATACCCACCAGAAGCTTGGACTAGCAACTAGAACGACTTCAGGATAATCACAACTTGGGAGCCAATTAATTATTAGGAAAAAAAAAATCCAGTTTGCCTTCTAGATAAAAATCTGCCAAGATGTCCTTGGTAGAAGAAAGGCAGAGAACGATACTCGCTGCATTAACCTGCAGAACCCTGGGTGAAGGACCCTAACCCTCATCCTCACCCTCCTCCCTCCCTTCCTCCCTCCCTCCCTATCTGCCTTCCATCCTCTCTGCTCAACGCAACAGAACCAGCAACTAGGCATTCTTGGCCAGTGTCCGAGGCATATCGATTGGCCTTAAGTAAAACACTCTTTCTTTTCCCAGTAATACCTTAAAAAGCCTCAGTGCAATCCTGGCATAGCACATTGACGTAGTTAATGTGAAAGTAATAATACTTTTTTCTTTTCATTATTAACCTGATTGTGGTAGGCCCAAGATGAAGTCACTTACACTAAGCCCCATATCAGCAAACTGAAACCTAATTAAGTTTTTATTTCTTATAAATGCCTCTCCTTCCTAGAAGTCAACCAGTCCACGCTTGCTGCCTCAGCTATAGTACGTGACCTGACTACAAAAGTTCCCAATATGCCATAAAAGGACAGTAACTTAGAACTTGGGCTTCTTCCTTCAGTACCATTGGTTCTTGATCATATGCTACCTCCTGAAATGGCAAACATCTACCAATTCTTTTTGGTACAGTAACTGTGTATTCCTTCCATCTTCTTTTGATGTTTTCTGCATCATTCAATATTTTGCCCATAGAATCCTTCAAAATTGCAACTCAAGGCTTGAATTTCTTCTTCAGTTCAGCTGGATAATAAATAAGAAAGACTGAAGAATATAGATGCCTTCGTATTATGGCCTTGGCAAAGAATATTGAATATACCACAGACTGCCAGAAGAACGAACAAGTCTGTCTTGGAAGAAGTACAGCCAGAGTACTGCCTGGGAGTAAGGATGGCAAGACTTTGTCTCACATACTTTGGACATGTTATCAAGAGAGACCAGTCCCTGGAGAAGGACATCATGCTTGGTAAGGCAGAGGGTCAGTGAAAAAGAGGAAGACCCTGGCTGAGATGGATTGACACGGTGGCTGCAACAATGGGCTCAAACAAAGCAACAATTGTAAGGATGGTGCAGGACCAGGCATTCTTTCATTCTGTTTTGCATAGGGTTGCTATGAGTAGGAAACAGCTTGACAGCACCTAACAACAATAACAACAGCTTAGAACTACCCAATCACTTTTTGCCCAGTGTTACCTCCTTGCTCTAATACAACCCTCTCCTCACTTATCGACATTGTTAGGTCTCAACGACCAAGTCATTATACAAAATTGGTGTTATGAGAAAATGGAAGATGACCACATCATATCCATTATTACATAACAGCCAAATTACATCTCTAGGTAACTACCAAATTACATCATTACATAACTGCCAAACCACTGAAAATCATGACCCAGCCAAGTTGACACATACCCTTAACCATGAAAGCCAGTGTTACTCTTGTCTTGAACCTCAGCATTCCTGTCTTCACTGCCAGAAGTATGTCGTTAATGTACAAAATAGTTGGGTAGCAGATATTTTACTACTGTAAGTGGGAAACGCCACATAACAAGATAGTGAGGAAAAGGTATATAACCTTTGTTTCTTTCAGTTATCCTTCAGAGATCTAGTCTGACTTTCAAACTAGATGCTGCCCAATTCAAGAATTGCTAAATAAAGCTAAAGAATTTGAACAAAAGTAATGTTTTTTTGAAAATTTCTTTTCACAACTTCCAGGTGCAGAACATCCTCGGCAGCTGGGCCTGGGAGCCTGGGCATCTCAGGAAAGCAAGGATTTTCTCTCAGCTCTGGGGCCAGAAGTTCCAGCAGTTTATGGTCCTGCATCTCAGATCATGGACGTTGGGGAGGTTCCTGGGAAGCAGGAAAGAGGACAGGGCAGGAGGGCATGAGGGCTGTTCTGCTAGATACGCAGCCTGACTCAACTGCCAGAGGGTCTTCTGTTTGGTTCCTGGCTCCTCTGGCACAGAGCCAAGGGGGCATCTGAGAGATGGCCCAGAGAGGAGGATGGGGTTGTTCAACAAGTGACAGCCCTGTCCCCAGCCAGGTCCAGGTCAAATGCAAAGGGAGAAGATGGGATTCCTGTCCTTGCTAGTCTCGAAGTTGCGCTTTTGGGATGACAATCATACATTCAGAGAACCAGTTGCAGCAGGCCGGGACTGACAGTTTAATGGTTCTGAGGAATGGGTTCTGCCTGTGTGTCTACATGGTGATGGTCGGGTGGAATTTAATAAGGTCTACGGTACACTGACATCATACGGGGGCAGCGGTGGTTCAGTGGTAGAATTGTCACCTTCTCCGTGGGATACCTGGGTTTGATTTCTGCCAGTGCACCTCATGCAGAGCCACCACCCACCCATCAGTAGAGCCTTGTGTATTGCTATGATGCTGAACAGGTTCCAGCAGAGCTTCCAGACTAAGTTTGGACTAGGAAGAAAAACTTGGCGATCTGTTTCCAAAAATCAGCCAATGAAAACCCTGTAGGTCACAATGGTCCAATCTTCAACTGATCATAGGGACGGTGCACCTCCAGGCAGCGATTCGTTTCATTGTGCATGGGGTCACCATGAGTCAGGGGCTAACTATATAAAAAAAAAAAAAAAAAAATGGCAGCTATCAACAACAACAAGAGTACATAACGGTTCAGCTTTCTAATGGAAAGGCCAGTGTTAAGTCCACTGTGAATACAGGAAAGGGGAGTTAAACAGCAACGTGATATGTTTACGTTAAAGACAGGGATAAACTTTCTCCAGGAGCTGTTAAAAACTGCAGATTCTAGGGACTTCTGGCCAACATGGCGTCCACAACAAAGACCCAAAAAACTAAGTAAAACAGAGACAAACGTCATTCCCGGAACCTGAAGTGTCAAATGAAGAGATAAAGAACTCAGCCAAGCACCGGATGAAATAAGAAACTGACAGAGGGCAGAGAGTGAGGAGAGACAGGCGCTGAAGGCCCCATCAGCTAACGCAGCTCGGCTCCGCCATCTTGGACTCCTGGCGGGATCCGCAGACAGGCCGCGCGGGAAAGCAGCTCAGCGGAGCTCCCAGCAGGAGACGGAGCACCCGGTAGCCAGCGATCCAGGCTTTCCCACCCCCGTTCTCTCCCTGCTGCCTTACCTCCGAGCTTCCTGGCTGGCTGCAGTGGCTCGGCTGGCCGGGAAGTGCAGCATCCATGCCACTTAGATTCGCCCCACCCACGTCGGAGATGGGCGGACGGGGAGTACAGGAAGGCAGTTTCACAAAGCTCCTAGCAGGAGACAGAGCACCTGGTAACCGGCGATATGCGCTGTCCTATCCCTCCTCTTCTCGCCCTGCCCCCCATTTCCGCCTCCTCTGCCTCCTGCCAACTGCAGGCTCTTGGCTGGGAGGCAACTGCTTTGGCCTCAGGCTGCTTGGATTTGCCCTGCCCACACTGGCGGGGCCCCTGAGCTGGCGTTGGTTCCTTCTGTCTCTTTTGCTCTCTTCTTTTCCTCCTACCACCTCCCCGTCCTTTCCCTGGAACAGCTGGCTCCCTGTGCCATCTTTGCTTCTTCTTGAAAGGCTGTGAAGCCACGCTCAACTGGGAACCACTCCCCAAGCCCACAACACCACGCTGATGGGATCCCTGGGGCTTTTTTCCCCCTTGTTTTGCTTTGTCTGTTTTATTTCTTTTCTTTTTCTTTTTGCAGCTTGGGAGCCTCTTCTAGCTGGGCTGCGCTGCACAGCTTAGGAGCCATTCCCCCAATCTGCACAGCTGCGTAGGTGGGATCCCTGGGACCATTTCTTTTTTCCTTTCTTTTCTCTCTCTTTTTTCCGTTTCTGTCTTTCTTCATTTCTCAGTTCTCATCTCTCGACACTTATCTTCTTTTCCTGTCTCCTGAATACCTGGTGCTGTGTGACACCTATACCCCCTCTAGCCAGGCTATAGTGCGCAGCCTGGGAGCCACTTCCCAGGTGGACTCCAGGACTCCTGGGTGCTTTTCTTTTCTTTTTTTCTTTTCCAAATTTTCATCTAGTTATTCTTTTTCCCTTTTCCTTTCTTTATTTTTTTTTCCTTTTTGCTTTTATCCATTTCTCAGTTTCTCTTCACTCCAATGGCAAGCTGTCTTAGCAGTCTTTTTTTAACTGTTTGCTTGTTTGTTTTTGGCTCCTGTTTTTCTCTCCTCTCTCTCCTCTTTCCCATACCCCTATTAGCTCCACACATCACAACCTCCCCCCTCTTTCCTGCCTACCTGCACCATGCACTGAACATCACACCCCCAAACAGCACAGGCACGGCCTACTGGAACCTGCCCAGCACTGATTCCTGGCCCACCCTGCTGGCCCTAGTATGTGCCACAAACAACCCATCCCAGCCCCTCCATTTCAGCTGTACGTGCCCTGCTGCACCATAGCTCAATGATTGGCCCTGCCCATTGGAAAAGGAGGTGAAAAGTATGGTGACTACAGATGAGCAAATAACAAAGAAAGCACAGCCCGCCTGCTTAGACATAACCAAATAAAACAAAAAAAACAGGACAAAACAAACAAATCTACAATCAGGAAATGAGGAAAATAATTACTGAATGTCCCAAAGACAGCAGGCAAGATCAAAACATATTAAAAAAAGCAGGACAGGATGGGTCCAATAAGTGTCCAAAATAAAACACCAGATGACTTGCCAGTGGAAGAAAAGGCACTAGAACTACCTGACAGGGAATTCAAGTCTCTAGTATTCAGAGCAATCCAAGAGTTGAAGCAAAAAGCAGACAAAAATGAAGAAAAAATAGATTTTTGAAAAAGGCAGACAAATTCATGGAAAATACAAAATAATGGAACAATTCAGGAAAGTAATACAAGAAAAAAAGGCCAAAATAAATTCACAACTAGAAATCACGCAAAAACAACAATTAGAAATCCAAAAGATAAACAACAAGATTTCAGCAATGGACAGTGTCATAGAAGGGCTGAGGAGCAGGTTTGAAACTATGGAAGACAGAATCAGCGAAATTGAAGACAAACGCTTCGATACCACTCTGAGGGAAAAATCAGAAAAAAGAATGAAGAAATCCTGAGAATTATGTGGGATACAATCAAAAGCAAAAATTTGCCAGTGATCAGAGTTCCGGAACAGGAAAAGGAAAACACAGAGGATTATTGAAGAATTGCTGACAGAAATGATGAAAAGCTGATCATCCAAGAAGCACAACGAACCCCATATAGGATAGACCCCAAAAGAAAAACACCAAGGCATATCATAATCACACTTGCTAAAACAAAAGACAAAGAAAAACTCCTGCTAGCAGCTCGAGAAAAACAAAAGTCACATACAAAGGAGAAACGATAAGACTAAACTCTGATTATTTGGCAGAAACCATGCAGGCAAGAAGGCAATGGGATGACATATATAAAACCTTGAAAGAAAAAAGTTGCCAACCAAGAATAATATATCCTGCAAAACTTTCATTCAAATATGATGGTGAAATTAGGACATTTCCAGATAAACAGAAACTAAGGGAATATGTAAAAACCAAACCAAACTTACAAGAATTATTAAAGGGAGTCCTTCGGTCTGAGAACAAACAACATCAGACCACAGCCTGAAACTAGGACACAAGATTGTATCAGCCAGATACCAACCTAGGAAACGAACTCTCAAGGACTATCCAAATCCAAAACAATTGCAACAGGGAACCAGAGAGGTTAATCTGTAGATGACAACAATGTCAGAACAATAAAAGAGGAAATAAAATGGTATAGGTATAGAACTTTCTAATGGAGAGGAAGGCCACACCCCAGTGAAATTCCCTTTACGTTGGATCAGGGATGTGACCTGAGTAAAGGTGTTACAATCTCACCCTAATCCTCTTTAACGTAAAATTACAATCACAAAATGCAGAACAACCGCACAATACTGGGAATCATGGCCTGACCAAATTGACACATATTTTGGGGTAACACAATTTAATCCATGACAATGACCTCTTGAGTTCTTCATGTATGACTTTCTTGATGTCATTCCACAACTCATCTGGTCTTCAGTCCTTAGCGTTCAATGCATCAAATCTATTCTTGAGGTGGTCTCTGTTATGGATTAATTGTGTCCCCCATAAATGTGTATCGATTCAGTTGGGCCATGATTCCCAGTGTTGTGTGATTGTCCACCATTTTGTAATCTGATATGATTTTCCTGTGTATTGTAAATCCTACATCTATGATATTAATGAGGTGGGATTAGGGGCAGTTATGTTAATGAGGCAGGACTCAATCTATGAGATTAGGTTGTATCTTAAATCAGTCTCTTGAGATGTAAAAGAAAGAAGCAAGCAGAGAGACGGGGGACCTCATATCACCAGGAGAAGAGCATGTCTTTTCTACCTGGGGTCCCTGCACAGAGAAGCTCTTAGTCCAGGAAAAGATTGATGACAAGGACCTCCCTCCAGCACTGACAGAGAGAGAGAGTCTACCCCTGGAGCTGATGCCCTGAATGTGGACTTCTAGCCTACTAGACTGTGAGAGAATAAACTTCTGTTTGTTGAAGCCATCCACTTTTGGTATTTCTGTTACAGCAGCACTAGATAACCAAGGCAGTCTCTAAATTAAGGTAGGATACACTTAAGGTCGTACTTTGGCTCTCATGGACTTGTTCTAATTTTCTTCAGCTTCAACTTAAACTTGCATGTGAGCAATTAACAGTCTGTTCCACAGTCAGCCTCTGGCCTTGTTCTGACTGATGATATTGACCTTTTCCATTGTCTATTTCCACAAATGTAGTCAATTTGATTCCCGTGTATGCCACTCAGTGAGGTCCACATGTATAGTCGCTGTTTAAGTGCGTTAAGGAGGGGCAAAGACTGCATGCCAGCTTCCCTTTAAAGAAGGCTCTGGAACCTGCCCTGAGCTTCTCCTCACACCTCATTGGCCAAAACTTAGTCACATGGCCAACTCCAGCTGCAAGGGAGGCTGGGAAGTGCAGTCTCCATTCTGGATAACGATATGCTCAGTCAAAATCAGGGCTTTACCACCTCAGAAAAAGGGAACGATGGATATTGCGGACCAAAATTTCTGGCAGAGACCCCATTTGTCTGGGTGTGGATCCTTCTCCCACAGGACTCAGGGTAGAAGGCAGATCCTAGCTCTCCCACCTGAAATGTACCACCCCACTCCTCTTTTGGTCCTCTTACTGCAGAATGAGACCCTTCTCATCATCTCTACTGCTATCACCCTGCTCCAAAACACTGCCAACTTTCTACTACAAGCACATGAAAAGATGTTCAGTATTGTCAGTCATCAGGGAATTGCAAATTAAAATCACAATGAGATACTGACTACATACCCACTAAAAACCCCGATACTGTCAAGTCAATTCCAACTCATAGCGACCCTAAAGGACGTAGTAGAACTGTCCCACAGGATTTCCAAGGCTATAAATCTTTATGGAAGCCAGCTGATGGGTTTGAACCACTGGCCTTTTTGTTAGCAGCCAAGGGCTTGACCATTGTGCCACTAAAGCTTCTTGCATATCCACCAGAATGACTGACATTAAAAAGATTGATAATACCAAGTGTTCACAAGAATGTAGAACAAATGGACCCTCATCCATTGCTGGTGGAAATGCAAAATGGTACAGCCACTTCGGAAAACAGTTTGGCAATTCCTTATGAAATTAAACATATGCCTACCAACTCTTTATTGCACTAATTTGTCCTTCTGTTTCCACCCTTGCTCCCTACAGTCTATTTTTAACACAGAGTAATCCCTTTAAAATGAAGGTTAGATCACATCTCTTCTCTGCTTCTAACCTTTCAATGGCATCCCTGGAAGAACAAAATGGCTGCTAGGCCCCCCCTCCAGAGTTTGCCCCTTCCCCCTTAGCTCTGTGACCTATCACCTGCCACCCTCCTAAAACTCCTCCCACACACACCGTTGTTCTAGCCATGCTGTTAACCAGCCAGGCAACACTCTCAGCTCAGAATCTTGGCTGTCACTCGTCCTTCTTCCCAGAATACCTCTCCCCAGATATACACCTGGCTTGCTCTCTCACCTCCCTTTGACCTTAACTCAAATGTTGTTTTCTCAGTGAGGCTTTCCTCAGACACCCCTAAGAAAAATTGCAGCCCCATCTGATGTCCTGCTTTATTCCCCTCTATTATACTCACTACTCTGTATTTGGAAAGCCTGGTGGCGTAGTGGTTAAGAGCTACAGCTGCTAGCCAAAATGTTGGCAGTTTGAATCCACCAGGCGCTGCTTGGAAATCGTATGGGGCAGTTCTACTCTGTCCTGTAGGGTGGCTATGAGTTGGAATCAACTTGATGGCAATGGGTTTGATTTTTTGTTTTTTACTCTTTGCTCTATAAACAACCAAACCCATTGCTATCGAGTCGATTCCGAGTCATAGCTCTATAGTTGGCTTATTGTCTCTGTCCATACCATGATGGCAGGGATATTTATGTTTCATTGACTGCTATTTCCCCAGAGCCAGACACGCCCAGTGCATTTGGAAACTAGTAGAATGAATGAAGAGGCCTTCAAGGATCAGTTGAAGTTTCACCTCCTTCAGGGAAGCCTCTGCTGCCCTCCAGCCCTCCTTAACTCCCTTCTCTGAACCCAGGGACATTTGGTTTTCCTGCATTTCTTTCCACGTGCTCGTTTTTTCTCCCAAGCTTGCCTGGAGGAGCTCCTTGAGGGCAAGGCCAGTCTTTGCTTGCCTGGTTATCTAGCAGAGCTTGAAGCATGACATGATACCCATTAAGTGCTCAATTCAAGCCTTGCAGGACAGGGCGGTAGCACACCTTGTGAAAACAGGCATCATTTTGACAGACAGTTGCCCCCTCGCTCATTGCCTTGGGTGAATTTGCTGAGAAAGTCCCTGGATACCGAACAGTGACATCAGTTAGTCATTTCCTGAGGAAGAGGTTCTTAAATAAAGGAGAAATTGAAAAGGAAAAGTCAATTAGAATTGGGGAGATGGCTACTCTGCTTCGTCTCTTCCTCCCTTAGCTAAAGTGGTTTTTGATTGGACTGGCCTCTCTCTGAGTTGGAGCAGAAGCTAATTGAAGGCCAATTTTCTTTCTTTGCGAGGAGCAGTGCTAATCTGGATGCTGAGAGCTTGGCCTTCAGCTCTGCATTTATATGAAAGGGGCCTTGGGGATGAATGTGCAACAATTACCTCCGACCAGAGTTCTTTTCAGGAAGGACAAAATCAGCATTAGAAGTTAATGCCGAATCCCAAAGAGCCCTGCCCTGAAGCCGAAGAAAACTCAGCCCAGTACCATGTTATTTCTGGCTCAAGATCGGCTTCAAATGGGGTCTGCGCTTTCAAAAGAGAAAAGAAATTAGAGAGTGGGTCCTTTTATAGAGAGGTGTGTCACGGAAAGAGTGCTGTTTTTAAAAGAAGTTAACTGATGAGGGAGTTCCTGGTACAAACACTTAACACATGTTCTAGGGTAAAAACATCACAAAGTTTACTAAAGCAAAAAGAAAGGTTTTATCCAGCATATGTGAGACAGGGTTAACTCTGCTGGCGGAACAAAAGAGCTGCTAAAAGATTACCATCTAGAAGTTGGGTAAACAGGAACCACACCCTGTCGACATGAGATAAGGTTGAAAAAACCCCGGAATTACTATCGCTTTCTTAGTGTTTTTCTAGTCCCCTCCCCCTTTACAGGCTCCTCATGTGCAGAAGAACAAAGTGTGACCGCTGTTTAACCTTCCTTATCCCTCTGAAGATGGTGATCTAGTGTCAGAGATCAGGAGGCTTGCGCTATATCCCATAATAAGTGATGCCAAGGGCTGCCAAAAGGACTTCATCTTGAATGTCAGCGGGTTCCATCTTGGATTCCAGATGCCCATGTAATCTAATTAACATGCACCGCCATTCTGAGAAGTACCCGCCCCTTCAAAGAGGCCCACTAAATAGTCATTGCTCTATTGTCTCCACCAAACCCATATAAGCCCTAGCCTTGAGTCCCTTTTCAAATCAGTCTTTTAGAGAGGTGTAGTCCCCCACTGACGCCTGTTGCTTGACTCAAGCAAAATAAAGCTTGCTGAAGACAAAGTTTGTCTTTCACTCGTATTCTTACTTGGGAAAAGACAAGGACCCTTTGTGGCAGATTGGCGACTGGTAACATATGTTCGAACAGGCAAAAGTGGGTAACAGACAAGCAAGCCGCTACAGCCATGTCTGTCCGAGTCCAAGGAATATTACAGAATAAGCAAAAGTGGGAAAACGGACAAGCATACTGCCAAAGCTATGTCCGAAGAACATCGTAGATTCATCGGTATACATATTCATTACAAATGGGCAAAACCATTGAAGGCTTCGCCTTTTCACAGATTGGCTAGAAATTTCTAAATCTCCATGATTCTACATTTTGAATTGTTTTTCTTAGCAATCATTGGTACAGGTTTAATTAACGACAGTCAAGAGGGTCTTCACTGGTCCAACAAATCTTCTATTCACTAAATGCTAATAGAAAAATAAAAGAGTGGAAGATCTTTTATGCTCTATTTGATTTGTTTATGTGAAAAGTTCCCTAAAAGATGTTTTCCAAGATTGTCCTAGCTATTGTGTTTATACCTCGGGGCCTAGTTGATGTGTCCTTGTGGGTCCTTGTGAGTCCAGCTCCAGCTGGGTCACACTGTAGGACAAGGAATAATGGCTCCAATATTATCTCCTAAATCACACACGGCTAATGACTGAAAGGTTGGAAGGTTGACTCCACACGGAGGTGCCTCATAAGAAAGGCCTGGCAGTCTAGTCTACTTCTGCAAAATCACCCATTGAAAACCCTATGGAGCACAGTTCTATTCTGACACGCATGGAGACACCATGAGTCAGTATGAATTTAAAGGCGACTGGCTCTTTTCTTTTTTTAACTTGATGAGGGAGCCCAGTGAGGTAGAGAGTAATAGAAATCTGTTCAGATTCTGTTACTTACCAGTATGTGACCTGCACATGCCACATGGCTTCTGAAAGCCTTGGTTTCCTCATCTGTAATTGGAGATAATAATATCTGTCTGCCTCCTGGGACAATTGGTGAATTAAATTAGACTATGGATGCAGAAGTGCATGGAGAAATTATAAAGCCCTCTACAAAGGTTGGATATTGTATTACTTAGCAAAAGCGCATTGTACCCAGTCTGCCCTCCAGGAGCCCCAGCCTGGCTGGGGAGAAGCAAAAGGACAACATACCACCGACTGTGAACTACTGTCACCCTGCCCCCATAAAACAAAAACCAAACCAGTGGCTGTAGAGTTGATTCCGACTCATCGTGACCCTGTAAGACAGAGTAGAACTGCTCCATAGGGTTTCCAAAGAGTGGCTAATGGATTCGAACTGCCGACCATTTGGTTATCTGCTGAGCTCTTAACCACTGTGCCACCAGGGTTCCACCCTGCCTGCATAGGAGCCAGATAAGAAGGCTTTGGGCTCTCATTCCACAATTTTCCCATGAGGGTTGTGTTGTATTCTTGCTGGGAGGGGCAGGGTTTATAATCTCACTACAGTAGGGTGAGGGGTTAGGAGGCAGTATGCCTAATGGTTAAGAATAAGAGCTCTGGAGTGAGACTGTCTGGATTTGAATGCTAATTCGCCACCTGTGTGAACTTGGGCAGGTTACGTAACCTCTCTGTGCCTTGGTTTTCTCATCTGTGAAACAAGGATAATGGCAGATACTTCAGAAGACTGTTGTGAGGATTAAATGAAGTTATGAGCAAAGTGCCTAGAGAAGTGTTTAGAAAAGCATTTAGTGTTTTGCTCACTTTCGACTCCAAGGTCCGCTATCACTGTGTAAGTTCATTTTTTGTCCTCTCTCTATCGCAAATGTGCTGGCCAACCAAATAACTTGAGTCTCCTTGGCTTATTTTAAAGCAAATAAAAGCAAAAACAAAAGCAAAAAGCTTGACACTCCCCCTGCCCCCAAGATCATTCCATTTAAGTCACGGAGCTTAAAGATTTCAAGAGAAGGATTAATTATGTTGAGAGGTAATGTCCAATTAATATATGCCTAGAGGTTGGGGGTTGGTGAGGAGGGGAATATAAATAGCACTATACAGTCACTATGAGTCGGAATCGACTGGAGGGCAGTGGGTTTCAGTTTTAGAGGTTGGGGGTTGGTGAGGAGGGGAATATAAATAGCACTATACAGTCACTATGAGTCGGAATCGACTGGAGGGCAGTGGGTTTCAGTTTTAGAGGTTGGGGGTTGGTGAGGAGGGGAATATAAATAGCACTATACAGTCACTATGAGTCGGAATCGACTGGAGGGCAGTGGGTTTCAGTTTTATAGGGTCACTGTGAGTCATACGGTGTAGTGGTTAAGTGCTATGGCTGCTAACCAAAGGGTCAGGAGTTCAGATCCGCCAGGCACTTCTTGGAAGCTCTATGGGGCAGTTCTACTCTGTCCTATGGGGTCGCTATGAGTCAGAATTGACTCGATGGCACTGGGTTTGTGGGTATGACTCGTAATCAACTCGACAGCACATAACAACAACATGGATCATTGGGTCAGATTAGAGTCCCCTAAAGTCCAGGTGGAGTAAGGGATTCTTATTGGACCAAGGCAGTTTGGCTAATTTTTTTTTTTAAATAATATTTTATTGTATTTTCGGTGAAAATTTACACAGCAAGTTAGGTTCCCATTTGACAATTTCCATACAATTTGTGACATTAGTTACATTTTTCACAATGTGTCAGCCTTCTCTTTGTGTTCTGGTTTTTCCAATTCCAGTACTCCAGTTTCCCTGACACTTTATCTTTTCGTCTTTGCTTCAGAGTAAATGTGGACGTTTTGGTCTCACACAGATTTTTTTTTTTTTTAAGACAAGAAATCATCTTTTTATTAATTCTGGTGTGAAAATAAGTCAGGACTGTATTTCCAGCTAAGTTCAGGTCAGAAGAGCTTTTAAGCTGTTGCAAAGGCCTTTGCTGCAAAGATGACATCAAGAATTGGCCAGGGCAATCCTGTCTGGAGGCAAGATGAGAAGGCAGAGGGGAACAAGAGCTGGCTGAATGGACACAGGGAATACAGGATAGAGAGGAGGAGTGTGCTGTCTCATTAAGGGGAGAGCAGCTAGGAGTACATAGCAAGGTGTGTATAACTTTTTGTATGAGGGACTGACTTGATTTGTAAACTTTCACCCAAAGCACAATTAAAAAAAAAAAAATTGGCTAGGGAATTAATTTCTCAGTGGTGTCATGTCCCTGAGATGAGAGGCATCCAGCAGTCCTGTCTGGGGCCTCGGCTCAGCCACTGCACAGAGCTTTCTCAGGAAGTGCACAGATGGGAGGACAGCTAGTGGCTGGAGAGAAGGATGCACATGCAAACAGGGGAAAGGAAAAGCATGAATCAGATCACAGAACCATGAGGTAAGGTCATCTCACTAATGCCTGCTGTGATAATTAGGACTCTTGGTTCTGAAAGGGCAGATATCTTACTCAAAAGAGCTTAGGCAAAAGGAAAATTTTTTAGAAGAATACTGGGGTTACTCATAATGAAATAGAAGGAAAGGAAGAGCAATCAAACCACAGCAAGACAACCAGCTTCAGGAACAGCTGGCACAAGGGCTTCTCATACACAGCCAGGACTCCTCCCCTCAGTCCTTCATCACTTTTTTTTTTTTTTAACAGATGGTTTTTTAGAAGAGCACTGTTCCTATGAGCAATATTCTTTATTTTGTGTACTACTCTACTACTTCCCTAAAAGATGATCTCAGCATAGTTTTGGTTCATTGTTTAGAGTGTGTCAGGGCAATGGCCTCAGGGAGCGCTCTGGTCTCAACTGGTCCAGTTAGTCTGGACTTTTTAAAGAATCTTAACTTTGTTCTACATTTTTCTTCCATTCTATCCAGGACCATCTGTTGTGACCCCGGTCGGAAGAGTCAGTGATGATAGCCAGGCACCATCTAGTCTTGGTCTCAGGGTAGATGGGGCCGCGGCTCGAGTAGGGTATCAGCCCTGTAGACTTGTTTCTTCTCTGAGATTTTGATTACCTCTCACTCTTTTGCTCCTAACAAGTAGGAACCGATAGTTATGTCTTAGGTGGCTGCTCACAAGCTTTTAAGACCCCAGATGCTACTCATCTCATTAGGATGCAGAACTTGACCTTCGTGAACTATGTTATGCCAACTGACTGAGTTGTCCCATGAGACCACGGTCCTAAGCTTTCAAACTCAGAAAACCAATCTCAGAAGGTGTTTGGTTACGTCCGAGGAGTACCTGTGGTCGTATCTTCAGTGACTATACGTGCCTGCACACACGTATCTGTATTTACACGTACATATAGATACTTCAGAAACCCTGGTGATGTAGTGATTAAGAGTTACAGCTGCTACCAAAAGGTCAGCAGTTCAAATCCACCAGGTGGTCCTTGGAAACCCTAGGGGCCAGTTCTACACTGTCCTATAGAGTTGCTATGAGTGGGAACTGACTTGACAGCAACAGGTCTGGTTTCTTTTTTTATAGATACTTCTATCTGTTCTCACATATGTGTACACGTGTACCTACCCAGGAAACCCTGGTGGTGTAGTGGTTAAGGGCTACGGCTGCTAACCAAAAGGTTGGCAGTTCGAATCCACCAGGGACTCCTTGGAACTCTATGAGGCAGTTCTACTCTGTCCTATAGGGTCACTGTGAGTCTATGACTAGATGGCAAAGGTTTTTTTTTTTTTTTTAATCATATACTGCCTGCATGGCTGATCTTTAGTCACCAGCCCTTCCCGTAAGTTCCTCTGGAGGTCAGAACTGATATGGTATGTCCCAAATCTTCCATCATAAATCACATTGTTAGACTGTCTGGGGGCCAAAGTCCCCAACAAAGACAATTCTGTCATGCAGCACATTCCAGGGGCCAAGAGATCACCTCCCAGTAGCCAAGGGCAAAGGCTAGACCTCACTTTGAGTAAGATTAAATCTTTACTACACACAGGTGAGGTAGTTTACAGTTGGGATTATTTTGTAATCAGGGGAAGTCTCATTCAGTTAGTTAAAAATGGAAATGTTTATCTGTGTCCAGCTAGTTTCAAAGATTTCTAATCTTAACTAACTCACAGACAAACCCATTGCTTTTGAGTCAATTCCAACTCATAGCGACCCTATAGGGCAGGGTAGAATTGCCCCATAGGGTTCCATGGAGTGACTGGTGGATTCAAACTTCCAACCTTTTGGTTAGCAGATGAGCTCTTTAACCACTGCACGACCAGGACCCCCTAACTCATAGACAAAGAGCCAGGAAATTGGTGAGGGACAAAGGTGAGAGGTCTGTGTTTGACTTTGACATCGACTATAAGATAATGGCAAAGCCTTTCTGTGGGGCGTTCAAGGCCCTTTCCCATTTGGCCCTGTTGCGTTTCTAGTCTCAGCCTCCCCCACCCCACCACCCACCCCACCACCTCAGAATCCCAGTACTCCTAACAATGATCTTTCCCCACAAAACGTGTATTTGTCTATTCCTTTCTTTGTCTGGAGTAACTACTCATCCTTTAAGACTCAGTTCCTATGGCCACTGCTCTGAGAAGCTTTCCCTGACTCTCCACCCTGAATTAGGGGCTCTCTCCCTTATGCTTCCAGGCAACCTGTTGTTAGTTGCTGTCAAGTTGGCTCCAACTCATGGCGACCCCATATACAACAGAACAAAATGTTGCCTGATCCTGCGTCATCTTCATGTTTGTTGCAGCCACTGTATGTTTTTGAGTGTCTTCCAACCTAGGGGGCTCATCTTCCAGCATTATATTGGACAATATTCTGTTGTGATCCATAGGGTTTTCACTGGCTGATTTTTGGGAATAGACCTCCAGGCCTTTCTTCCTAGTCTCTCCTAGTCTGGAAGGTTTGCTGAAACCTGTCCACCATGGATAACCCTGCTGATATTTGAAATACCAGTGGCATAGCTTCCAGCGTCCTAGCAAGCCTCATTAAACCAAACCCAAACCCACTGTCGTCGAGTAAATTCCAACTCATAGGACAGAGTAGAACTGTCCCATAGGGTTTCCAAGGCTGTAAATCTTTGCAGAAGCAGACTGTCACATCTTTCTCCTGTGGAGTGGCTGGTGGGTTTGAACCACCGATGTCTTGGTTAGCAGCCAAACACTTTACCCACTGTACCACCAGAGCTCCTCAAGCCTCTTTAGAGAATGATTATCATCTATTGGTCTCTTGAGCCAGATGTGAGCTCCTAGAAGGTGGGACTGGGTCTCATTGTATTTCCTGTAACCTCTTTCAAGCCTGGCTTCCAGTAGATATTCTCCGTGGAAAAGGGAAGAAAAGGAGAGAGGAGAGGGAAGGAGGCAGGCAGGCTTGAAAAACCTTTCTAAATCCCTGATGACATCCCTGGCTCAATGTGTCCTCAACCCTAAAGATTCAAGTAGATACCTCTTAGCTTGGTATTGAAATGTCTCCAGAAGGTAACCCCAACCTACCTTCTACCCTGCTATTCTGCCTCGAGACTACCTCCCATCCTTGGCCCAACAAACTGGTACTTTCAAACCAGTTACTCTTCCGAGCCTTGAACACAGGAAGTGCGGCCCACTGCTTTGCTTTTGCTCTACAACGCCCCTGCCTGGAGGGCCCTCTGATGCAGACTCACCCACCCATCTGTCACCTCCAGGAGCCGGGCTGGTTTGCTCTCACTTGGAAGACAGCCTCAGCATTCAGAGAACCAGCAGTCTGACATCCAAAAGTAACTGAAAAACAGTGTCAGTCTTTAATCCAGTCACCTGGTAAGACATCAAAGGCAGATGACAATCATAGCATAGGGAAAGACAGATTGATGGAGATTTCTGCCACGGGGCGGCCACCTCAGAGTCGCTCCTTCATACACTCTCACGTCCCAGACTGCAGGGGGCTAGGCTTTCTGTTCCCCCTATTCAGGTCCTGCCCTTTCTGATATAAATCATATTCAAAACCAAAAACCAAACCCGTTGCCTTCGAGTCAATTCTGACTCATAGCAACCCTATAGGGCAGAGTAGAATGGCCCCTTAGGGTTTCCAAGGAGCAGCAGGTGGCTTCAAACTGCTGGCCTTTTTGGTTAACAGCTGAGCTCATAACCAATTCAGCCACCCTTGAATTGCCAATTCCCTGTCCCCACTCTTTGCACCAGTTAACACCACAAAAGTCCAGAAACTTGCAGATGGGGTTGGGAGTGGGGGGTAGACCTACATCTGCCATCCCTTAAATAAAAACAAAACCATTCAGTCAATCCTGACTCACAGTGACCCTATAGGGCACAGTAGAACTGGATTTCCAAGGAGCAGCTGGTGGATTTGAACTGCCGACCTTTTGGTTAGCAGCTGACCTCTTAACCACTGCTCCATCAGACTGCCTTTTAGATGCTTCTCAATTTCCCCTTCCCGAGGAAGTCTACTCCTGCTCTCCAGAGCCCTCCTTCCAGCCATGGTCCTCTGCCCTGACTGCACAGTGGGACCCCCAGGTCCTATTCCAGGATCCAGGGCGATTCGTCTGGGGTGCAGGCTGGCAATCCTAAGGTGCAGCCAAGGCTGAGAGAGGGCCCCACGTTCTCACCCCCACTCTCATCTGGCATCTGGCAGATTCCGCCTTGCGTGAGGACTTCTCTTTGGCTAAGCATAGGTCTCGCTTTCCTCCCAGACTACAAGCAGTTCCTGGAGGTTTGGTGTCTCATTTACCTTTGACCTCATCTTCACCCCTAAAGCTCAGTACCAGGTCTAGTCTTACAAACTTTCGATCCTGGAAGAGACCAGAGGGGTGATCAAATGCAAAGCTCTTATTTTGCAGGGTAAATTGAGGCTCAGAGAAGTCAAGCCATGTGCTGGTTGTCACACAGCTCCCGGGGGCTGGTGTGGAGCCTGAACTCGTGTCCCAGCTCGCCAAAGCTATGATTCATTTCAGGCCCCCTCCTCTCCCTTGCTTCCCTCTCACCCCTCCTTGACCTGGCTCTCTGCCAGTCTCTGGGGAGGGGGCAGTTGGGGCTTCCCTAGAGGGATCCCTTTTGCAGCACCCCTTTAGATGACCTTGGCCAAGACCCACCTGGTCCACATCTTCCGACCCCTCCAGGGATCTGGGGCCTGACCCCTGGAGCGTGCGGGACTCCAGCCGTGGGTCGATGTGGAAATCCCAGCCCCACAGCCCTCAGAGACCCATTTCCAGGCTAGGCTCATATATCCTTCAATTTTCTCATGGCTGACGGGAGTCAGCAAAGCCTAGAAAGAGAGTCACAAATTCAAACTGGTTGCCAGTGAGTCGATTCTGACTCATGGCAGCCTCCTGTGTTGCAGACTAGAACTGTGTTCCACAGGGTTTTCAAGGCTGTGGCCTTTCAGAAGCAGATCACCAGGCCTTTCTTCCGAGGTGCCTCTGGGTGGGTTCCAATCGTCAACCTTTTGGTTAATAGTTATGTGCTTGACCATTTGCACCACCCAGCGCCCTTTTCTCTAAGAAGTTGCCCTCCCGCCAGCAGCACCTTCTGTAGGCATCGCCCTCATCAGGACAAGGAGGTCCTGGTCACCCCTTCTGTGGCCATACCTTTGCTTAGGCCATTCCTCCTACCAGGAATGACCTTTCCTCTTTAGCCTGCAGCCGCTAAGGTTCAGCTCTGGTGGCGCCTCCTCCTCCTCCTGCTCCACCCAGCTGAATGAAAACCTGTTTCCTTGGTGTTCTTGCGGGTTTTATGTTCACCTCTGTGCTTTCTCTCGGCACCCTGTGTGATGGCATGTGTCTGTGGGTATCTGTCTCCCTAGCCAAGATGGGCTCGTGGGCAGCCGTGACAAGGTCTTCTCTGTCCTGATCTCCCCACGTGCTCCCTGGCACGAAGAGCTGCTTGGTGAGCATGTGCTGAGCAAAAAAGGGAGGCACTGTCCACTGGGAAAGGATTGGCCGTCAGAGACAGATTGTCGAGAATGGCGCACTGTCCAGATACTTCTTTCAGAACGGAAGGACTCATTTCCCCAGCTGCTGGGTAAGTCATCAGCTGACAGCTGTCAACCATCAGCAGACTTGGGAAATTGCCCTTGCCTGGAGAGAGCTGCTTTGCCCAAGGACACACTGGCTTCCAGCTCTACCCAATGACCAGTCCATGCAGGGTGTAAATAAAGACTTAGCCCCTTTGTCCCAGCTCAGGAGAGCTCTGCAGAACCATCCCAGCTTAGAGCTCCCTGTGGGGTAGGCTGAGGCCTTTGATGTAACTACATGGTAGCCCAGCCTCTCCTTCTGCCCAATTCTGCTTCTTTCCCTTTTCCCCAGAGCGCTCCCTAATAACTGGCCAGCAGGCAAATCTACATCTGCTTCCTGAGGAACCTGACCTTGGACATGATCTAATATCTTTTCCTTTCTCTCATGCCCCATGTGGGATAAGGCATGAGGAGGGCAAGGACATTTATCAAGAATTTACTTTGGACCCAACACTTTCCTGTACAATTTTAACATCCCAGAAATTCTATGACAATGTTATAGTATGTTTATTACCAGTGTGTGCTCTGGAGTCGGTCTTGGGTTCCAATCCCAATTCCAGCATTACTAGGTAACCTTCAGGAGCCTTCTTTACCTCATCTGTAAAATGGGAATAACAGCTCTGCCTTCTTAATTGTGCTTTAGGTGAAAGTTTACAGCTCAAGTTAATTTCTCATGCAAAAATTTATACACATATTGTTACGTGACACTAGTTGCAATCCCTATACTGTGACAGCACGCTCGCCCCAGCTCTACCTTGTAGCATGATTGTAAGAACTCAATGACATGATCCATGCAAAGTACCTAGCACAGTATCCTCGCCTTATTCTGGGTATTGTTATCTCCATTTTATGGATGAAGAAACTGAGGCTCTGAGAAAGGAAAAATTTGCTCAAAGTCACACAGTTAGCAAGAGGCGGAGCTGGGATTAGAACCCATAGCTCTCAGGTCTAAAATTTATGCTCCGCAAAAGAAAAAAAAAAAAAAAAACCAGAGTCACTGATCTGACAGACTGGAAAAACCCTGAGAGTATGGCCCCTGGACACCCTTATAGCTCAGTGATGAAGTCACTCCTGAGGTTCACCCTTCAGCCAAAGATTAGACAGGCCCATAAAACAAAATGAGACTGAAGGGAGACACCAGCCCAGGGGCAAGGACGAGAAGGCAGGAGGGGACAGGAAAGCTGGTAATGGGGAACCAAAGGTCAAAGAAGAATTGACATCTTTGAATTGTGGTGTTAGTGAAGAATATTGACTATATCATGAACTGCCAAAAGAACGAACAAATCTGTCTTGGAAGAAGTACAGTCAGAATGCTCCTTAGAAGCAAGGATGGTGAGACTTCATCTCACATACTTTGGACATGTTATCAGGAGGGAACAGTCCCTGGAGGACATCACACTTGATAAAGTAGAGGGTCAGTGAAAAATAGGAAGCTCCTCAATGAGATGGATTGACATGGTGGCTGCAACAATGGGCTCAAGCATAGCAACAATTGTGAGGATGGCTCAGGACTGGGTAGTGTTTGGTTCTTTTGTGCTTGGGGTCGCTATGAGTTGGAACCAAATTGGAGGCACCTAACAACAACAACAACAAGGTCGAAAAGGGGAGAGTCTTGTCATATCATGGAATTGGCAACCAATGTCACAAAACATTGTGTGTACTAATTGTTTAATGAGAAGCTAGTTTGCTCTGTAAACCTTCATGTGAAGTACAATTAAAAAAAAAAATCCGTGCTCTGCCTACCACATCAAGCTGCCTCCAACCAAGTCACAATTGGTGGGCAGCAGGGGTCCAAGGCCTGTTCAGCCACCCTGCAAACTCACTCCAGGCCTGCCCCCTTCCTCCCACACGTGAAGCACTCTGCTTCCCAACCACTTCCACTCCTTGACCTCACTGGTTCCTCACCCAGCCTGATGAGGCAGGTCGGGTGCCATTCTCGCCCCCATTGATAGATGGCTCCACCCACTGAGGTCTGGGGGCCAATTCACCTTTCCAGGTTATACGAGGTCATACCCAGCAGACAGTGGCAGCAGTGGGACCAGGCTTGCCCAGCTCCCAGCCCCAGACTCTTTGCAATCCAACTCCCCTTCTGGGGATCACTGTTTCCAGCAGCAGTAACGGCATTGCAGCTCAAGGTAGGGGGATGGAGCAGAAAGTGAGAACCACAACAGTTCCTTGGTTTCCACTGTCAAACCCCACTGTGGTTAAGAGAGACTTATGCACACGTGCACACATGTGGCCATGCACAGCTATCATTGTGATCTCCAAATCTGTGGGAGAGGGGGAGCGGGCTCTCAAGTGGGGGCACTGTCCCCATTTCTGGTCATTGTTCACCCAAACGCCTGGAGTAGTGAGAAGGAGAGAGTGAGGCCTAGGTGTAGGAGACCTCAGCTCTAGCTCTACTTTTTCCCTTAATTAGCTGAGGCTCTTGAACAAATCATTTAACTTCCCTGGAGTTACTAACTCTGGGAGCTGAATGGTTTTGCAGCTCTGATGTTCCGTGATCCTGAGAATTACTCAACCAGTGATCAGCTGCCATCGAGTGAGCGCCACCCGACTCACGGCAACCCCATGTGTGTCAGAGCAGAGCTGTGCTCCCTAAGGTTTTCAATGGCTGATTTTTCAACGGTAGATCACGAGGACTTCCTTCTGAGGTGCCTCCGGGTGGACTGGAACTTCCAAGGCTTCTGTAAGCAGTCGAGCACATTAGCAGCTTGCACCATCCAGGGACTCCGAGTTACTCATGAGTGACAAGTCAGATCCACCATCACTCAGAAAGGACCCTGCCCAAGGACTCTGACAATTCATGTGTCTGGACGGAAGTGGTAGAAACCACAGCTTGGAGGGGTAAGAGATCAGGGCCAGGCCATCTGCCCTGGGGCCCTGGCAGCCCCTTGGGAATACAGAAGCCACAGAAGCTTCTGGCATCATAGGGTGTGGTCGAGTTTTTGGCTCAAGTTCAAGGAGCTATTGGCCAGACTGCGTGGGGATGCAGATGTGGTGAAGAGACCCTCTGCCCTGCCCCTCAGACCTGGACCCAAGCTGGCTGGGCACCAGCACCCATGGAAGCAGGGACCCATCTGTTGGCCCATTTCCCGAAACTGCCCTTAGAGAAAGCAGAAACCAGCTCCAGGCTCAGTTCACACTGGGATGGGGTGTGTGGGGATGGGGTGGTGATGAGGGACCCAAAACTCGGAGCTATTGTCCAGAAAGAGCAGAGCTCCTGGCAAGCCAAACCTCCTGCTGGTTTCAGAGTGAGACCCCAGGCCTCCAGCCCCGTCCAGCCATGCAGGGGTGTCGGGCAGAGGGCCAGCAGCAGAGGCTTTGGCTTCTGCCTTGTGGTGCCCCTCCCAAAGGCTCATTAGGAGGGAAGCTGCCAAGTCCGGCTTTGGGCTGTAACATAAAGGTCTCTCTCAGAAAGCTCCTGGTTATCAGCATGAGGTAAAAACATCACTGACGGTCAGAGAAATCTGTGGGGCCTTTCTCAGTAGGAAGAATACAGAGCTGTGCTCGGCCGGTACACAGAGAGAATGAGTCAATGACCAAAACGGGTTTTCTCATGACAAGAAAAGGGCTGTCTCACAGACAAACGTGAGGGTGACAATCGTCCTGCTGTTTGAGAAAGAGGGCCACTTCCTCAGGTTCCCAGGGTCTCAATGTGCTGGATCCACTGCCTTGGCCTTTGAGTAAGCTAGACTCTTCCCCAGCATAGTCCCACCCTCAGGGAGACAGGCCACGGGCCGGGCAGAGCATGTGGGCCAGGCGCCCAGAGAAGGGTCTTCACTCAGTGAAGGCCGGGGGCGTCAGGGAAGGCTTTCCAAGGAGGAGGCGCTTGAGATGGGACTTGAACAATGAGTGGGATTGGATGGGGAGGGATTAGCACAACTCCTCCCACCGCCCCCCCCAAAAGAATCTAATGTTTCATGAGCCTTTATGATGTGCCAGGCCCTGTGCTAAACCCCTTATGTAAGTTGTCTCATTGAATCCTCACAACAATTCCATATGGTAGGGGTGATTCCTTTTTACCAATGAGGGAACCGAGGTTCAGAGAAGTTAAGAAATTTGTCTAAGATCACACAGCTGGTATGTGGTAGAGCCAGGACTTGAACTCTGGTCTCTGATGCCATAACTCATGCTCTTGGCACCTGACTTATGGCCCATGGAAGCTCCATCCCTATGGCCCGTGCTTCGGAGAGGCCCCCAGAAGGGCACAGAGGCCTCTCTGGACTGTAGGGCTCTTGGGAGGTGACAGAGGCCACACTTTGGCCTCCAGCCAGGTCTGAGCCTCAGACTTGAGACAATTGGGCGTCAGTCCTCCCCTAGCCTTTGACGCGGGGAGCTCCACAATCCCCAAGTCAGCCTAACAGAACAGAAGCTTCGCACCGCATTGATAGTTATTCTTCAATAAAAGGGTTCCATGGTCAAAGCAGTTCGGAAACACTAGATCAAACAAAGGTAACTGGATTTGTTTCCCACAAGACTTCTCGACGTCTTCATTTACGAAGGGGCCTCATGAATCTCCAAGATGGGCACAGAGTTAAGCATTTCCCCAGCTCCTCTGACCACCGGAAGGAGCCCTGGTGGCGCAGTGGTTAATGCGCTCAGCTGCTAACCTAAAGGTCGGTGGTTCAAACCCATCAGCTGGTCAGCTGGAGAAAGATGTGGCAGTCTGCTTCTGTAAAAACTCCAGCCTTAGAAACCCTATGGGGCAGTTCTGCTCTGTCCTACAGGGTCGCTGTGAGTCGGAATGGACTGGAAGGCGATGAGTTTTCCTGACCACCAGAGCCGTTCTTCTGGAAGCTTGAGGAAGAGCTGGTGTTCCCTGGAGGAGACAATCCATTCTCGGGAATCACAAAGTATGCCTTTTCCTTTAGAGTTTTGGTTTCCCTCAGTCCTGCCTATGAATTGAGTGAAGTCCCCATTGAAAATAACGGGTGTGCTGGGGTGGGAGGTTCACCTCAAGGCTGGAGCCTGAGCCTTAAAGGAAAACCAGCCCCTGGTAACCCCCACCCTAGTGGGTGCTGTCAGGGTAGCAGCAGTGACCAGAGAGAGGCCCCTGAGGGAAAAGTGGAGCTCTAGGTGCCAGAAGCAGGATACCAGGCCAGCTGGTGGCCCCACATGGGGAGTTTCCTTCACCACACCTCCCTCCCTGTCCCAGGACCCCCTCCCCGGCCTTCCCTTGTCAGCCTGAAATCAGGACAATCCCTATGCCCCTCACTAAGGCCTTCCGTTTTCCCCTAAACTGGGGCTTCCTTGGCCAGAGCTTGTGCATACCTGGCACTATACTTCTTGTTGTTGGGTGCTGTTGAGTCGGTTCTGACTCATAGTGACCCTATAGGACAGAGTAGAACTGCCCCCATAAGGTTTCCAAGGAGCACCTCGTGGATTTGAACTGCCGACCTTTTGGTTAGCCGCCCTAGCTCTTAACCACTACGCCACCAAAAACAAAAAACCAAACCCAGTGCCGTGGAGTCCATTCCGACTCATAGCGACCCTATAGGACAGAGTACACTGGGAACTTAGTAGTAAAGAAAACAGATGAAAACCCTTGCCCTCGCGGACCTTACATTCTAGCAGGGGGAGACTGACAAGATATTTCAGATGTCGATAAGTACAACAAAGTACATTGATTAAAAACAAAACAACTCAGCCATAAAGAGAAATGAAGTCCTGATACGTGTTACAACGTGGATGAACCTTGAAAACGTTACACTGAGTGAAGTCAGACACAAAAGGACAAATCCTGAACGCCCTCACTTAGATGGAATAGGCAAGTGTATAGAGACCAAAGTTTACTAGTGGTTACCAGGGGTGGGAGGGAGGGGAAGAGCGGGGTCTTTGCTTCCCGGGCACTGAGTGTCTGTTAAGGGTGGTAGAATAATGCGGAAAAGATCACACAGCATGATGAACAGAACCAATGGAGCTGAAATCGCACACGTGAAAAATGTCAAAGCGGCAAATGGTTCCTTATATATATTTTTATCGCAGTGAAACCGTTAAAATAAATAAGGCACACAAGATGGATAGGGAGTGTGTCAGGGGCTGCAATTTTAAATAGCGTGGTCTTGGCAGGCCTCGGGTGACATTTGAGCAAAGCCCGGGGACTCATGTGGCTGTCTGAAGGGAGAGCGTTGCAGGCAGAAGGCACAGTAAGAAGGAAGCACGCCCGGAGAGTCTGAGGAAGAGCAAGGAAGCCAGTGTAGCCTGAATAGGGTGAGTGGCGTCTAAAAAACAAAAAACCAAACCCGTTGCCTTCAAGTCGATTCCAACTCATAGCGACCCCATAGGACAGAGTAGAACTGCCCCCATAGCATTTCCAAGGAGCCCCTGGTGGATTGGAACTGCCGACCTTTTGGTTAGCAGCTGTTAACTCTTAACCATTACCCCACCAGGGTTTCCAAGTGGAGTCTTGGGGAGGGAAAATGGTTGAAAAGGTCAAAGGGCCTTTTGTAGGCCACCGTAAGGACTTTGGCTTTTACTCTGAGTGAGCTAGGGAGCCACTGAGGATTCTAAGAAGAACAGTGACCTGACTTGGTTTAGGTTTCTGAAGGATCACCTGGCTGCTGTGTTGAGGCGGAAGCAGGTAGCCCATAGAGGCTATCGCAGGTGCCAAATGATGAGGAAGGCTTATCGCTCCCACTGGCTCAGTCCTGCCAGTTCCAACTCCCTTGGCCATGACATCCGGGGAGTGACAATCAACACACCTTTCCCAGTAACATCTCTCCTAGTCCCAGCACCTGCTCCTTGCGGCCTTCCCCTGTCAGGCCTAAACCAGGTCAATGCATTACAGCTCTCTTTTAACCTTCCCTGTAGGGTCCCTATGAGTCGGAATCAACTCGACGGCACTGGGTTTGGTTTTTTTGGTATAGGTGTGGTTGCTATGAGGCAGAATAACTTGATGGCAACGGGTTTGGTTTTTTTTTTTTTTTGTAGGTGCGGTAGCGTAGTAGTTAAGAGCTACAGCTGCTGACCAACAAGTCAATGGTTCAAATCTACCAGGCGCTCCTTGAAAACCCTATGAGGCAGTTCTACTCTGTCCTATAGGGTCGCTATGAGTCAGAATCGACTCCATGGCAATGGGTTTTTTTTTTTTTTTTTTTAATAGGCGCTCTCAGAAGCCCTGGAGGCACAGTGATTAAGTGCTCGGCTTGAACCCACCAGCCGCTCTGCAGAAGAAAGATGTGGCAGTCTGCTTCTGTAAAGATTTACAGCCTTGGAAACCCTATGGGGCAGTTCTACTCTGTCCTATAGGGTCGCCATGAGTTGGAATCGACTTGACAGCTGCGGGTTTGATTTTTTGGAATGATGCTCTCAGAAGTCCCTTGGTGGCACAAACAGGCTCTGGACTCCTAACCAAGAGGTTTGTGGTTCAAACCCACCCAATAGGCATCTCAGAAGAATGGCCTGGTGATCTGCTTCCGAAAAGTCACAGACTTGAAAACACTGTGGAGCAGTTCTACTCTACTCAACTCACCATGAGTTGGCGGCAACTAACAACAACCGCAATGGGTGCTCTCAGAGTCTGGGGGCACAAATGGTTAAGTGCTGGCCACAGGTGCCTCTTGGTGGCAACTAAGATGGGAGTTTTAAACTGGGGGCCCTTTGGGCAGCAAGGAAATTGTGAAGTGTGTGGGGTTACCTCCCTGGCTCCAGCCTTCCGTTTGTGCACACCTCCCTCCATCGTGGTTTTTCCCCCCTGGATGCTCCAGGCACCACGACCTCTGGGAAGGCCCTGCTGTAAGGAGCCCACACTTGAGCGAGGTCTGTGCCTTTCCTGGAGGTGTCTGCATATTTCAATTTAGCTGCAACCAGGGACTGAGAGGCACTGCCCTCCACAAGTGGGGCATCAGCCAGGAGAGGAGGTACTTGCTGGTGCCCCTAAAATCCCTCCTTACAGGTAGCCACTGGCTTTCAAGCCTCTAACACAGCGCTTCTCATCAGACTCACTTGAGGAGCTCTAAAACCCATCCCTGATCCCAACCATCTCCAATTAAATTAGAATCTCTGGCCCCAGGCAAAGTAAAAGCACCCCAAGTGATTCTAAAGAGCTGTCAGGGAGCAGATTGCTGCTGGAAACCTGTGCTCCTCAGAGTACAGGCCCAGCAACGGACCCTGGCCTCCATGGCCCCTTCTAATCAAGGAGATGCTTAGAAGCCCAGCCTCTCAGCCCTGCCCCAGATCTACTGACTCGGAGTCTGCATGTTAGCAAGATGCCCCAGCAATTCACGTTCCTGTGAAAGTTGTAGGGGCCATGTTATCATCTGTGCCAGCATACTGCTGATGTGACAAGGTGCTGGACTGTGCCCTAGTCCTCACTCGGTCTGCTCCTACCCTAGTAAATGAAAAATTGGTGCTTCGATTCCACCCAGAGGCACCTCGGAAGAAAGGCCTGGCAATCTACAAGGCAAGGAAGGTCAGTATAGAGATTCTGATATAAGGATTCCGATAGCACTGATTCAAGAAAAGACCTCACCCCCCAGCGTCCCTCCACAAGCAGGATATGCTTATAGTAACCTAAACGACAGTTGACCTCTGATGGCCCGCATCTGACTCACCCTCCTTAGGTTTGCGGACCCCCGTAAGTTTTTACAGGAGGTAGGGCTGGCTCCCCACTGCAGAACCTGAGAAGGCCAGGAACCTGCTTTCTTCCACCTCCTGGCAGTCAGGGTGTGGGCTGCGACTCTCACATCACTGATTTGAGATCCTGGCAGAAGGGGACACTAATTCTGGAGTAAGTGACTCAGAGGGCAGGCACAGAGGAGGCCACATTTGGCCCACCACGGTGGCTGAGGTGGGCCTGGCAGGAGGGATAACATTTGTGGTAACAGGCCACCTCAGCACCTGGGATCCTATGTCCAGGCTAGCACTGGTCACGCGGCCCATGGCAATGTCCAGAGTCTGAGGATGTGAGGTGCTCACCTCCCCCTTGCTGGGACATAGTGTGGGCGGTGCTCCTGGCCGCCTTGTCCTCTAAGCTTCAAACTGAAGGCCAGTCTGTGAGCTAACCCCCCAAAATATTCAATAGATTCCTTTTCTGCTGAAACCCACTGTAACTAAAAATCTGACAATCACACATTAGCTGAGAAAGCGGATGAAAAAGCACTTTGTAAAGTACCAGGAAGATGTTCGCTGTCAATATTCAAGACCTCCAGGCAGAAAATCCACATAAACCCCTCCTTGCCCTGGCCCTGGTGGCTCCCCCAGCAAACCACTCCTGTCCGCCCCGTCTGCAGGGCCCAGGCCCCAGATCAGCACCCACAGCCCACACTGCCCTGGCAGGCCTTTAATTGTGCAGCCGAAGTGAATGCTGTGAGATGCTCCCTTGGCCTTGCCTTTCACCGGGCCAAGGACGTAAAATTGGAAACAAATACTCCCGCGAAAGGGTAAGGTGCGCCCCCTATCGCATAGCCCCGGTTGTTACTAATAAATAGGACGCGATTGCGGTTCGGGACGTGGCTTGCAGCGAACCTTGGAACGCATTTTCCTATCCATCCTCAAGTCCTTCTCAGCCACAATCAAAGGCGAGGACCCAGGCCTGCAGTCCCCAGGCCCTGTCCACCCCGAGGGAGCGCCACACACACCGTGCATGGAGGGGAGGCTTCAGCCTGGGACAGGTTTACTAGCAGCATAAAAATGGTACGTTGTTTGGAGTCGCATCAGAGCTAATAGGCTGCTTCGGTAACCACTGCATCGAGGCGGTTTCCCGTTTCCACTTGCAGGGCCCTCAACAGGCCCTCGGAGGCTGGGCCATTCCGTCCAGGGGCTGAGAGGCTGGGAGGTTTGTGGCAGAGAGAGGGGGAGCCCAGCAATGGGGCTTCTAGCAATTTGCTTGATAGATTTATTTCTCTACTTGTGTGCCGTGGTGCCTGTACAAGGTTATTCGCTGCGGCCTTGTTTGTAGCAGCAGGAAACACAGGAAACACCCACGTGTCCACAGTAGGGGACCGGGCAATGCGCTATGGAACTTCTTGCCAACCAGTGGATACTTCTGCTGCTTACAGCACCTTCCAGCAAGCTCTCCACGGCGGATATAGAAAGATCTCCAGGATGTATTCTTAGGTGAAAACAACAAGTTCCAGAACTAGGTACAGTAACTGCCATTTACGTAGGAAAAAAAAAAAAAAAAACGGGAAAAGGAAAACATATGACGGTACCTGAAATATCTCCAGAGAAGACATAAACTGAAACGTTGGTGTCTTCTGGCAGAGGTTGGTAAAATGGGTGGCTGGGAGACAGACATGGGAGGGAGAATTTGCCCAGAACACCCTTTTGTTCCTTTTGAATCTGGAACCAGGAGGATGTATTACCTAGCTGAAAATAAATAAATGCATACGATGTCTTAAAAAATACAAACTAAAAGGAATAGATTTGAGATGGTCAGGTGGCAGCCACCGGTGAGGGAGTCTTTGGGGGAATTGGAGAGCCTCCCAGAGCAGTGAGTGGGAAGGCAAGGAGGGAGGGTCTCCTCCCAGATCTGGGGAGCCCCTTGCACACCTCACTTCCAGATGGGCAGAGCCACCAGTGGGGCACACCACTGATCTCTCCCCACCCCCACCCCCCCAACCCCCAAGAGAAAAGGGCTCCAACAGGCCATGGGGAAGCAGAAGGGGGTGCAGGTGGTCCTGCCTGGAGGATGGTGCAGGTATGCCCCTTGCTCCTATTTACACAGCTGCTCAACTGGCTGCCGCCCTGTGGTAGTGGGCTCACCAGGAAGCCACTTGTCTGAAAACATCTCCCTGGAGGATCACAGTACCTGATATTCCACCACGAGGGCTACAGACCCTTTGGTTAAGGAGTTGCCCTGTCCAAGCCCCACTTGTAGATCATACACCTCTTGGCTGTGGATCAAGGGGTGTCCCACATACCATCCCTAACAGTAGTTTTTCAAATATTTTCTCCCAGACAGGAGAAGCCTAGAGGACACAATGTCCACCTGGAACCTGAGAATGTGACCTTTCTTTTTACAATAAAGGTCTTTGCAGATGTAATTAAGGTAAGGCTCTTGAGATGCATCACTTAGATTAGACAGGTAGTTAGATAACTGCCGTCCAGTCTACTCATGACAACATTATGTACAAAAAAGCGAAACATTGCCTGGTCTTGCATCATCCTCGTGATTGCCGGCATGTTCGAGTCCATCATTGTGGCTATTGTGCCAATCCATGTCACCAAGGACCCTCTACTCCCCCAACACGATGTCCTCCAGCAGCTGATCCCTCCTGTTGAGGTATCCAAAGCAAGTGTGTGGGACAGCGTTCCCTTGTGATCCATAAGATTTTCTTTGTCTAACCTTCAGAAGTAGACCATCAGGTCCTTCTTCTTCACCTGTCCTAATCTGGAAGCTCGGCTGAAACCTGTCCACCCTGGGTGACCCTGCTGCTATTTGGAATACCAGTGGTATAGCTTCTAGCATCATAGCAACAGGCAAGCCACCACAGTACATAAATGGACAGATGGGTGCTGGTCCTGGATTAGGGTGGGTTTTAAATCCAACGACAAGTGCCGTTGTAGAAGACACAGAGAGGAAGGCCACGTGAAGGTGTAGGCAGAGATTGGAGTGATGCCTCTACAAGCCAAGGAACGCCAAGGATTGCCGGCATGCCCCGGAAGCTAGGAGGAGGCATGGAACAGATTCTCTTTCAGCGCCTCCCAAAGGAACCAACCCTGCTGATACCTTGATTTCAGCCCTAGCCTCCAGAACTGTAAGAACAAACTCCTGTTGTGAGCCATTCAGGTTATGGTAATTTGTTACCTCGCCCTAGGAAGCAAAGACTGACGCAGGCTGTTGCTGAGGAAGAGAGGCCTTGAGGCATCAGGTCACCAGGTCACCGCAGAGGCTTCACACTGTGTGACCCTGGGAAGGGAGAACAGGCTGGGCTGGCTGGGCCTTTCTGGTCTGGGCATCTCATTCACAGTTCCCTGAGGCAGGAGCTTCCCTGCAACTGGTTTTTCTCTAATGGGGAAGGTGTGTCTGCCCTGTTGCTAGGAAACGGAGCCAGGCAGGCGTGTGGGCTCCCAGCCTGGAGCGAAGGCAGATGGTGACAAGATTAAATAGTGCCTTTCATTTCAACATAGGAAATGTTTTCAATTCTCCTCCCTTCATGTCTCTAAAAAAAGGCAAGTGGCGGAAACGTCTCGCTGGAAATTTATGAACAAACCCCCAGGCAGCCCAAAAAAACAGACTTTTTTCTCTTCACATCTCTCTCCAACCAGGCACCAGGCACTTTGAGAGCCGGGGCCCTGCTGTGTCACCAGAACCTGCCAGGTGCTGAGCCTCATTCAGTTCTCTCAGTAACTCTAAGGTTCGATTGCTACCCCATTTCACAGATGAGAAAACCGAGGCCTACAGAACAAAAAGTAACTGGCTGGTAGGTTGTAAAGCTGAGACTTCAAACCCAACACAATAGTCCTTTCTTTCGTTATATGTGCCTTCCTGAAATGTTTTTTAGAGTATTTGGAAATGATAAGGATAATACAAACCCAGAATCTCGTTATTATTAACATAAGGAAAATAAGTAATTACAGGGCTGTGTAGAATGGCTCAGTATAGAGGGAGTGGGCTTGCTTTCTCTGCAAATTAACTTGGGGCAAGGAACCAAGTGAACCAGGAGAGATTCCTAGACAGATGTAGAGGTTAAGACACTCCAGGTCAGGGTCTGCTGTCTGGGTCAGCGCCTCCTCTAATCAGGCCATTACAAGTACAGCTTTCAGCTCCACAAGACCCAGCCTCTCAGGCTGCTCAGCCTACAACAGTAGCCGGCCAGGATCAAGGCTTTCCCTGGCACAGGCTCCTGACTATTGGAAGCTCATGTGGATAGAGGAAAAGGGGGAGATTTCGGGCTTCCAAACATATGTGGATTCCTGGGTAGTGCAGATGGTTAATATGCTCCCCTACTAACCAGGAGGTTGGCCATTCGAGTCCACCCAGAAGTGCCTTTGAAGAAACACTTGGCAATCCACTTCTGAAAACTCAGCCGTTGAAGACCCTATGGAGCACAGTTCTACTTTGACACACATGGGGTCGCTGTCAACTCAAAGGCAACTGGTTAATGTTTTGGGGGACAAGTGACCCGATTGAAGTGGGTGCCTGGTAGAATGGTGGGACCACAGACAAAGAGAAGGGAATGAGGGATGCACTGAGTCGTAGACCCATCAGGTTGGAGAAGATGGAGGGAAGAAAACATGCCCAGGATGAGGGTGGACTTGCTAGTTCATTCATCCATTCATTCAACAAATATTATCGAGTACCTATAAAAAAAAATTTTTTTTTTTTTTTTAGGCTAGGCACTGGGTTTACCAAGAGGAACAAAACAGATAAGGTCTCTGCCCGGAGGATCTTGTGATCTAGTGAGGAATAGAGTCATTAAACCAACAACCACAAGAAAATACATAATTATATATAATTACTGTGTGTTATGAGTAGAATTGTGTCCCCCCAAAAGATAATGTTGAAGGAGCCCTGGTGGCACAGTGGTTAAGCTCTTGGTTGCTAACCGAAAGGTCAGTGGTTTGGACTCAGCGGGATAAAGATGTGGCAGTCTGCTCCCGTAAAGATTATGTAAAGAAACTCTATGGGGCAGTTCTACTCTGTCCCATAGGGTTGCTATGAGTTGGAATAAACTTGATGGCAACGGGTAAAAGATATGCTGAAGTCCTAACTTCTGGTATCTGAGTGTGACCTTATTTGGAAATAGCATCTTTGTAGATGTAATTAGTTAAGTTTACATGAGGTCGTACTGGAGTAGGGTGGGCCCTGATCCAATAAGACTGCTCTCTTTAAAAGAAGAGAAGATGCCTGGCTACCACCACTGCCTGCTCTGACAGGGATCACAAATAGAGGGTCCCAGTCAGAGCTGGAGAAAAATGAAGAACAAAATTCCAACTCAAAAAGAAAGACCAGACTTGCCGGCCTGACAGAGACTAGAGAAACCCTGAGAGTATGGCCCCTGACACCCCATCAGCTCAGTAATGAAGTCACTCCTGAGGATCACCCTTCTGCCAAAGATTGGACAGGCGCATGAGACAAACTGAGACTAAAGGGGCACACAATCCCTGGGGCAAGGACTAGAAGGCAGGAGGGGACAGGAAAGCTCATAATAGGGAACTTAAGGTTGAGAAGGGAGAATGTTGACATGTTGTGGGATTGTTAACCGATGTCATAAAACAATATGTGTACTAACTGCTTAGTGAGGAAATAGTTTGTTCTGTAAACCTTCATCTAAAGTACAATAAAATAAATAAATGAGAGAAGAGAAGAGACACAGACACACAGAGGGTAGATGGCCACGTAAAGGCAGAGGGAGGTAGAGACTGGAGTTATGCAGCCACAAGCCAAGGAACACCTCGGGCTACCAGAAGCTTGAAGAGACAAGACAGGATCTTCCCCTAGGGCCATCAGAGAGAGCATGGCCCTGTTGACACCCTGAATTTAGACTTCTTGCCTCCAGAACTGGGAGAGAATACCTTTCTGTTGTTGTGCCCAGTTGTGCTACTTTGTTACGGCAGCCCTAGCAAACTTGTGTACCACTTGAATGCTGTCAGTGAAGTAAAGCTAAAAGTAGAGACCAGGGGCCTTCTTTATATTGGGAGTGGAGAGTGGCCGCGAAGGCTTCTCTGAGGAAGTGACATATTTTAAACCACCTACATTGTGGTACTTTGTTATGGAAGCCACAGGAAACTCATACCAAATCTGTTGGCTGTCGAGTGGATTCCAACTCAGGGCGACTCCATGTGTTACAGAGTAGAACTGCTCCAGAGGGCTTTCTGGGCTGTAATCTTTATGGAAGCAGATTGCCAGGCCCTTCTTCTGCTACTGGGTGGGTTTGAACTGCCAACCTTCACGTTAGTTGTTGTTGTTTGGTGCTGTTGAGTCAGTTCCGACTCATAGCGACCCGATGTACAGCAGGATGAAACACTGCCCGATCCTGCACCATCTTCACTGTCTTTGCTCTATTTGAGCCCATTGTTGCAGCTGATGTGTCAATCCCTCTCACTGAGGGTTTTCCTCTTTTTTTCACTGACCCTCACTTTACCAAGGATGATGTCCTTCTCCAAGGATTGGTCCCTCCTGATCACATGTTCAAAGAAGGTGAGATGAAGTCTTGCCATCCTTGCTTGCCATGCCTTGGAATGACAATTATGAAGCCTAAAGCATGTGTAGGAACCATTCAGACAAAGGGAAAGAAGCAAGGAAAAGCACTCCAGGTATGTGGGAGTGTTCTAGGGCCAACAGACAATGGCAGGAAGCAGACTGGGCTAGGGGACAGTAGCATGAGACTGGGTCAACAAAAGCCAGGCCAGATCACAGGACATCTTAGGAATCATGTTAGGTAGCTTTGATTTTATTCTACATGCACTGGGCAGCACTGGGCAGTCACGAGAGAGGTTTAAAGCAGGGGATCCATGTCCCTGGTAGGAGGCTGAGGGCGATGTTTTGGAGATGGTTAGAAGTGAGGCTGCAATGATAGCTCTTGCCATCATCCTGGTGACAGATGACAGTGGCTTGGGCTAGGATGGTGGCAGTGATGATGCAGAGAAGTAGACATTGCAAGGAATATTTTGGGTGTAGAATGGACAGGAGTTGAAGTTGGGTGGGGTGATACGGGACCCCCTCTCCTGGCCCATGGCCCCACCTTCATGTCCCAGTGACTCCCCCTCGGCCCAGGCAGCCCTGCAAGCATCTGCCCAGATCTCTGTGTACCCCCATGGGGGGTAAGAATGTCCATTTTTTCCTCACTGCTCAATGGCCAGCACCTAGCCCAGTGGCTGGCCCAGAGTAGGTGCTCAGTTAGTATTGGCTGCAAGAATGTACAAAGAGTAAAAGCATGCATATCTGCTGCCATCCGCCCTCCCTGTGTCACCTCTTGGCCTTGCTCTGGATATTTATTCCAGCCCTAGAGAGCTCCTACCAGGGCCTGAGTTCTGGCCTGGGGCAAAACAGAGCCAGAAAGGGCATGACCTCCCATCTGCTTGTTTTGCCTGATACCCTGTCCAGCCCTGGGTCCTGGCTCCCGCCTCAGCCCTCACCATGGAGCCTCAGAAAGTCCTGCTTTCATATCCTGGCACAATTCTGCTCTTTACCACAGAGAAGCAGATCTCATCAGGCTCTTTAAAATTCAGGTTTCCAATATTTCCTCCTGCAGGCCCTTAAAAAGCCAGCAGACCCAGGGCACCATGCCCATGAAGAGGCAGCTTTTCCAAGGCCATTGGAGCAGGGCAGGGCATGTGGGTCCTCCACACAAGCCCTGGGGAATCGTCCTGACACTGTTGGGAGGCGAGCACAGTAGTGCTGGGCTCAGCGTGGCAGATGTCTGGCTGCCACCTGGGCTCTAAATATAGCCCGTACACAAAGCCCCCTCTGCCTGGGAACCTGCAGAGTTGGCTTCATTGTCTGAAATTGCCACAGAACGAAGCTCTGTTAAAACGAATTGAAGATAGGCTTCACCCCACAATTCCAGGATGCCGAGGTTAGATAATGAGACAACGGATTTTTTCTGCCAGCGACACAATAGTGCTGACCTTACTTGTCACTTCAGGTGTTGAGACCAGGCCTGGTGTGGGTGTCTAGGTAGTGCTCCTTTCCCAGGTGACCCAATGAAGGAGGAAGCTTCTCCCCATCGCTCTGTTCCTTAGTACCTCACTACTCTGGTCTGTGAACAAGTATTGTCAAGCCCAAGCCCAGGCCGACCCAATCAGAGTCTGCCTTGTAACAGAATCCCTGGGTGACTCGGAAGCATGGTTTAGAATAAGGTGTTGGGCCCCTGTGGAGGTCTACCAGAGATAGCAGTCATTTACTCTTCAGTGTGAACAAGGGTTCAAGGAGGAGACTGCTGAGTATCTTAGGGCGGCAAGAGGGGATGTAGCATGGAGAAAAGGGAATGCTGGGAAACAGAAAACAGCCTCCCCTGGTCTTTTGGCTCTGCTACAAAGGTAGGCCTAACGTGAGTCCTGGTCTGATCCGGGGGCTCTGCAGCTTGAATGGCCTGGCTCTGTGTGTGTATCTCTGTGTGTGGGTATCCTTAAATGTCCTTTAACTGATACAGAAACAGGCTTTTTCCAAAACGAGGGTGTCATGGGTTGAATTACGTCCCACCAAAAATGTGTATATTGACTTGGTTAGGCCATGATTCCCAGTATTGTGTGGTTGTCCTCCATTTTGTGATTGTAGTCTTATGTTAAGAGGATTAGGGTAGGATTGTAACACCACCCTTACTCAGGTCACCTCCCTGATCCAATGTAAAGGGAATTTCCCCGGGGTGTGGCCCGCACCACCCTTTATCTCTTAAAAGATAAAAGGGAAGAGAAGCAAGCAGAGAGTTGGGGATCTCATACCACCAAGAAAGCAGCATCGGGAGCAGAGCACATCCTTTGGACTCGGGGTCCCTGCGCCTGAGAAGCTCCTCGACCAGGGAAAGATTGAGGGCAAGGACCTTCCTCTAGAGCCGACAGAGAGAGAAAGCCTTCTCCTGGAGCTGACACCCTGAATTTGGACTTTCAGCCTCCTTGTTGTGAGAAAGTAAGCTTCTCTTTGCTAAAGCCATCCACTTGTGGTATTTCTGTTATAGCAGCACTAGGTGACTAAGACAGAGGGGCAAAGTGGTTAGTGTGCGTCCTCCTTGTTGGAGGCTTGATAACAGATTAGGCTTCTGTGCCCTTCCCTTTCACTTCCACGAGCTCTGGGTGACTATTGGCCTGGGGGGACTTAATCACAGCTGTCAACTCCAATGAATTGGTAATGGCACCTGGAACTCTGCATTTAGACTCTAAGGCCTCTTCTGGTATCAGGGAAAAATAGAACCTTGATGGGTTAGCAGTGTCTGCCAAGAAAGAGCATGGGATGGGAGGGTCTGCCAGGTATTTCTGAATTCTGTTCCAGTGCAAAAGGCACCTGAAATTGATACATAAAATAATTCACCAAGTGATTAGGCTCATGCACTGCAGTCAAAGTCGACCGTTTATTTGTGTAAATAAGTTCCTGACTTTAATTAAGCCACATAGGAAAAATAAGCAAGAACAACTGGGAATAAATTTGGAAGAGAAGAGTAAGTAGGAAGATTAGCCCTACCAGATATTACTGTGTTTCATTGGTTCTGTTTTCTGTGTGTTGTCGTTGCTGTTACAATTTAACACCTTTGACAGTGAGGTGTGTCTTACCTCTTTGTCATCCAGGTGGCAACAGGACATAGTGTCACTGCCTGTCTGTACAGGTCAACACTTGCCAAGCGAGGGTCAGCAACTTGGGAGAAAATTCTGGAGACAAGAGTGAGGCACTCTCTCAAGAAATGGTGCCTCAACCCTCAAAATTATTGCTCTGAGATCACCTTGAAACCTTAAACCGAAAGTATCCCCTGAAATCTTCTTTAAACCAAACAATAATTTAGCTTAAGTCGTAAAAAGTCTGTCTTGAGCACTGTGCTCTTTTAAGAACTATCTAATCTGTTAACCCATTGCCGTTGAGTTGATTCTGACTCATAGCAACCCTATAGGACAGGGTAGAACTGCCCATAGGGTTTTCAAGGAGCACCTGGTGGATTCGAACTGCCGACCTTTTGGTTAGCAGCCATAGCTCTTAGCCACTACACCACCAGGGTTTCCAAGAACTATCTATATGAAATCAAATTGACAATAGCAACTCGAAAGATTAGATAGGAACCTTAGGAGGCAGTAAGTATATGTTAATAGGGGAGGAACAACTCAGAAAAGGAGGGTGAGAATGGTTACACAACTCGAAGGATATAATCAACATCACGAGATGGTACATGTAGAAACTATTGCTGTATATTCTGCTGTGTATATTCTCAACAACAACAAAAAATAATGAAAAAAAAGGAAGAAATGCTGCAACATCAAACTAACACCCTCGAAGGCACAGAGGACAATATTGTTTGGAGAAACAATGATATCAATGGTCATTATCAAACTATGATTCAGAAAGCAAAGATGAGAAGGCAGGAAAGGGCAGTGAAGCCGGACTAATGGAAACAGGGAACCCAGGGTGGAAATGGAAAGAGTACTGGCACATTGCGGGGAGTACAACCGATATCACGGAAAAATCTGTGTATGAATTATTGAACTGGGAACTAATTTACTGTGTAAACTTTCACCTCAAGCATAATAAAGTGTTCAAAAATATGTATGATTCAGAAGACAGACTCTGAAAATGAAGCAATTTAGGACTACGTTAGTCAAATTATTTTGCTTCTATTCTCTTTTTTATATAAATCCAAGTGATATGATAAAATTCTGTCCAAATTAGTCTAAAAGTGCTCTTTCAGTAAGTATAAATTAAGAATTTAAATGAAAAGAAAGCATTGTGTCATGGTTGGTTTAACTGGCAGCAATTGTTTTCTTTCCAGTTGTTGTTGTTGGGTGCTGTGAAGTTGATTCCGATTCATAGCAACCCGATGTGACAGAGTAGAACTGCCCCATAGGGTGTTCTTGGCTGTAATTTTTGTGGAGACAGATCTTCAGGTCTTTCTCCCTAGAAGCCTCTGGGTAGGTGTTATGGATTGAATTGTGTCGCCAAAAAATATGTGTCAACTTGGCTAGGCTGTGATTCCCAGTATTTTGTGTTTGTCCACCATTTTATCATCTGAAGTGATTTTCATATGTTTTGTAAATCCTACTTCTATGATGTTAATGAGGCAGGATTAGAGGCAGTTACATTAATGTGGCAAGATTCAATCTATAAGATTAGGCTGTATCTTGAGTCAATCTCTTTTGAGATACAAAAGAGGGAAGCTAGGGGTGGGGGGGGAACTCCTACCACTAAAAATGCAAAACCTGGAGGGGAGCGTGCTTTTGTACCCAAGGTCCCTGCACTGAGAAGCTTCTAGACCAGGGGAAGATTGATGACAAGGACCTTCCTCCAGAGTCGACAGAAAGTAAAAGACATTTCCTGGAGCTGGCATCTTGAATTTGGACTTCTAGCCTCCTAAAAAACCTCCTAGACTGTGAGAAAATAAATCTTTGTTCATTGAAGCCATCTACTTGTGGAATTTCTGTTATAGCAGCCCTAGATAACCAAGACAGTAGGTTCCAACCGCCAAACACCTAACCACTATGCCACCAGGGCTCCTTAGTGGTACATAAAATAATAGTGGACCTTACAATCAATGACATCTTAGATTAAATGGGAAAAAAGAGGGGTATTATAAAGTAATAGTAATGAAAAATTACATTACTAGACCACAGCTGATTCATCATTTATTCATTTAGTAAACAAGTATTTATGGAGCAGTTACTACATGCCAGACTTGCTTCTAGATTCAGAGGATGTGTCAGAAAAAAAAATAACAAGTTCTTGCTCTTGAGAGCTTATGTTCTAGCAAGAGAAGGTGACAATAAACACACAAACAAATGAGTATGTGATATTTCAGGGTTGGTAAGTACACGGTACGAGTCCCTGTGTGGTACAAATGGTTAACACACTCAGCTGCTAACCAAAAGGTTGGAGGTTCCAGTTCACCTACAGGCTCCTCAGAAGAAAGGTCTGGGGATCTATTTCCGAGAAATCAGCCACTGAAAACCCTATGGAGCACAGTCCTACTCTGACACACAGGGGGTCACCATGAGTCAACTGGAAGACACCTGGTAAATACAGGGTAAGGGATAGAAGGTAAGGGTACAGGGTAGGGTTGCTATTTTATGTAGAGTTGTCAAGGAAGATTTTCTAAGAAGTTGACATTTGGGAAGGGACCTGAAGAAGATGAAGGAGAGAGCCAGGTGGGTAGCTGGGGGAAGAGCATTGTTGGAAGAGGAAACAAGAAGTGCTAAGGCCCTGAGGCCAGAAGACTGTTAGTGTATTCAAAGAACAGCCAGTTTGGCTAGAGCTCAGCAAGAGAGCAGGTGCATGGAAGAGGATAAAGATCAGAGAGTAGCTCGAGCCAGGTCAGGTAGGGACTTGAGGGGGTTTTTTTGGGAGCCACTAGAGGACACAGTAGTTAAGAGCTACACGTCTGCTAACCAAAAGGTCGGCAGTTCGAATCCACCAGCTGCTCCTTGGAAACCCTATGGGGCAGTTCTACTCTGTGCTATAAGGTTGCTTTGAGTCAGAATCCACTCGACAGCAATGGGTTAGAGGGCTTTGAGCAGAGGAAGACATGATCTGACTTAGATTTTTAAAGAATCACCCTGGCCTCTGAGAGGAGAAGAGATGGGGGCCATGTGGGGTGGGGTGGGATGGCGTAGGAGCTGCCACAGAAAGACCAATGAGAAAGTTATTGTCATAATCCAGGTGGGCAAAGATGGGCAGAGGTGGATGTAGCTGGAGTCTGGATATATTTGAAAGCAGAGCTGACAGGACTTGCTAGATGGGGGGAATGTAGAGAGCAAGAGGAGTCAGGACTTGACTTTTTTTGACTTGAGCTACTGAAAGAACTGAGCTGCCCTTTCTTGAGTGTGGAGCACTGTGGGAGAAGCAGGTTCTGGGAGAAGATCAGGAGCTCAGATTCAGAAATGTTAAATTTGAAACACAGATTAAGCTGCCAAGTGGAGGAGGTGAGAGGGCAGTCGGCTAAATGAGTCTGGAGTTCAGCACAGAGCCTCAGGCTAGAGGTAACAACAGCTTCAATGTACAGCTGGTTCTTAAAGCTGGGAAGTTGGATGAGATGAGTTTCAGAGATAGAAGGGAAAACATGCAAGGATAGAACAGGAGGGAACTGTATGATACATCAGAGAGAAGGTAAGGGACAGCCAGAAAAGGAGGCCATAAAGGAGTGATCAGAAAGGTAGATGAGAACCAGGAGAGGGGTTCTCTCCAATGGTATCTCCAGAGAGTGGCTGCAGCAGATCAGAAATCCCAGAAAGAGACTTCAATGCTTACACGAATTCAGTGTCTGATCAAGGTGGCATTTCAAACCAGTGGGGAAAAGATGAAAATTATTCAATAAATGGAGTTGCCATGGAGTAGGGCGGAGAGAAATGAAGTTGAATTAGGATAAATTTCAAATATGTCCAATATCTAAATGTAAAAATAAGCAAACAAGTAAGTACTATTTATAGAATCTATAGGAAAATGATTTTTAATAATCCTTTGTAGGTGTGAAACAAAGCCTAAAAAAAAACAAAACTAAACCCGTTACCTTCTAATTCCGATTCTAACCCATAGCAACCCTGTTGGATAGAGTAGAACTGCCCTATAGAGTTTCCAAGGAGTTCCTGGTGGATCTGAACTGCTGACCTTTTGGTTAGCAGCCATAACACCTAACCACTACATCACCAGAGTTTCCCAAACAACACCTATAAAGCCGTAAAACAAAAGAGTGATCAATTTCACTACATAAAAATAAAAACTATCTTGTTGTTTTTGTTAGGTACCGTGGAGTCAGTACTGGCTCATAGCCACCCTGTGTACGATAGAACAAAACACTGCGAGGTCATCTTCATCGTTGTTGTTTTCTGTATGACAAAATCCATCTTTAAAAAAGTCAAAATGCAAGTGACAAAGTGGGAAAAGTATTTCTTACTCATATAGGGCTAATTTCCATAATATCTAGAGGTCTTAAATCAGTGATGATGATGATAAAATAACAATAAGCCAATAAAAACAAATGTAAAGGTTCTGCATGACCATTCAACGAAAGGGAAATACAACCAGCTTTTAAGTCTCTGAAATGATGTCCAAACTCACTCACAACAGGAGAAACACGAATTAAAACTACTTAAGACCAGTTTTCACCAACTGAATTATAAAAAAGGGTCCACTTTGGTGAAGGCAAGGACAACACACAATACAGGGGAAGTCAGCACAACTGGACCAAAACAAAAGCAAAGAGGTTTTCTAGACACATTCAAACACTTTGAGGGACAGAGTAGCTGGGACCGGGGCCTGGGGACCATAGTTTCAGGGGACATCTAGGTCGATTGGCACAACATAGTTTATAGAGAAATGTTTTACATTCCACTTTAGCGAGTAGCATCTAGGGTCTTAAAAGCTTTCAAGAGGCCATCTAAGATGCATCTATTGGTCCCATCCCATTTGGAGCAAAGGAGATTGTAGAAAACCAAAGACACAAGGAAAATACTAGCCCAAAGGACAAAAGGAACCAGAGACTCCACCAGAGACCAGAATAGATGATGTCTGGCTACCCACAATGGGAACACAACAGAGAGTCCCAGACAGAGCAGAGAAAAATGTAGAACAAAATTAAAATTCACGTAAAGACCAGACTTAATGGCCTGACAGAGACTGGAGGAACCCCCTAAACTATGGCCCCCAAACACTCTGTCAACCCAGAACTGAAACCATTCCCGAAGCCCACTCTTCAGACAAAGATTAGACAGGACTATAAAGAAAAAACAATACACTCAAGGAACGTGTTTCTTAGTCAATCAGATATACGAGACCAAATAGGCAACTCCTGTCCAAAAGTAGGATGAAAAGGCAGGAAGGGACAGAAACTGGTCGAATGGACACAGGGAACCCAGGAGGGAAGGGGAAGTGTGCTGTCACATTGTGGGGATTGCAACTAATGTCACAAAACAATATATGTATAAATTTTCAAATGAGAAATTAACTTGAGCTGTAAACCTTCACCTAAAGCACAATAAAAAAAAAAAGTAAAAGAGGAACTGAAGCGGGGAGGGGGGGGAAAGAAGTTCCTGAGAAAAATATAAGACCCCCAAATAATCCTCTCTGAACTTCAACAAATCCTAGGGAAATTGTGTGAGAGTTCAAGAAATCATCTGGAACCGTGGCTTTCAAATATTTTTCAGCATTTATTCACCAGTACTTTATAGCGCCCCCACGTGTCTGTCAGTTTGTCGTACTGTGGGGGCTTGTGTGCTGCTGTGATGCTGGAAGCTATGCCACCAGTATTCAGATACCAGCAGGGTCACCCATGGAGGACAGGTTTCAGCTGAGCTTCCAGACTAAGACAGACTAGGAAGAAGGACCCGGCAGTCTACTTCTGAAAAGCATTAGCCAGTGAAAACCTTATGAATAGCAGCGGAACATGGTCTGATATAGTGCTGGAAGATGAGCCCCCCCAGGTTGGAAGGCACTCAAAAGATGACTGGGGAAGAGCTGCCTCCTCAAAGTAGAGTTGACCTTAATGACGTGGATGGAGTAAAGCTTTCTGGACCTTCATTTGCTGACGTGGCACAACTCAAAATGAGAAGAAACAGCTGCAAACATCCATTAATAATCAGAACCTGGAATGTACCAAGTATGAATCTGGGAAAATTGGAAATAGTCAAAAATGAAATGGAACACATAAACATCGATATCCTAGTGAGCTGAAATGGACTGGTACTGGCCATTTTGAATCAGACAATCATATAGTCTACCATGCTGGGAATGACAACTTGAAGAGGAATGGTGTTGCATTCACCGTCAAAAAGAACGTTTCAAGATCTATCCTGAAGTACAACGCTGTCAGTGATAGGATAATATCCATACACCCACAAGGAAGACCAGTTAATACAAATATTATTCAAATTTACACATCAACCACTAAGGCCAAAGATGAAGAAATAGAAGATTTTTATCAGCTGCTGCAGTCTGAAATTGATCGAACATGCAATCAAGATGCATTGGTAATTACTGGCGATTGGAATGTGAAAGTTGGAAACAAAGAAGAAGGATCCGTAGTTGGAAAATATGGACTTGGTGATAGAAACAATGCCGGAGATCGAATGATAGAATTTTGCAAGACCAATGACTTCTTCACTGCAAATACCTTCTTTCACCAACATAAACGGCGACTATACACATGGACCTCACCAGATGGGACACACAGAAATCAAATTGACTACATCTGTGGAAAGAGACGATGGAAAAGCTCAATATCATCAGTCAGAACAAGGCCCGAGGCCGACTGTGGAACAGACCATCAATTGCTCATATGCAAGTTCAAGCTGAAACTGAAGAAAATCAGAGCAAGTTCACGAGAGCCAAAATATGACCTTGAGTATATCCCACCTGAATTTAGAGACCATCTGAAGAATAGATTTGACGCATCGAACACTAGTGACCGAAGACCAGACGAGTTGTGGAATGACATCAAGGACATCATCCATGAAAAAAGCAAGAGGTCACTGAAAAGACAGGAAAGAAAGAAAAGACCAAGGTGGATGTCAGAGGAGACTCTGAAACTTGCTTTTGAGCATCGAGCAGCTAAAGCAAAAGGAAGAATTCACGAAGTAAAAGAACTGAACAGAAGATTTCAAAGGGCCTCTCGAGAAGACAAAGTAAACTATTATAATGACATGCGCAAAGAGCTGGAGATGGAAAACCAAAAGGGAAGCACACGCTCGGCGTTTCTCAAGCTGAAAGAACTGAAGAAAAAATTCAAGCCTCAAGTTGCAATAGTGAAGGATTCCATGGGGAAAATATTAAATGATGCAGGAAGCATCAAAACAAGATGGAAGGAATACACAGAGTCATTATATCAAAAAAAATTAGTCGATATTCAACCATTTCAAGAGGTGGTATATGATCAGGAACCGATGGTACTGAAGGAAGAAGTCCAAGCTGCTCTGAAGGCATTGGCGAAAAACAAGGCTCCAGGAATTGATGGAATATCAATTGAGATGTTTCAACAAATAGATGCAGCACTGGAGGTGCTCACTCATCTATGCCAAGAAATATGGAAGACAGCTTCCTGGCCAACTGATTGGAAGAGATCCATATTTATGCCTACTCCAAAGAAAGGTGATCCAACCGAATGTGGAAATTATAGAACAATATCATTAATATCACACGCAAGCAAAATTCTGCTGAAGATCATTCAAAAAGAGCTGCAGCAGTATATCGACAGGGAACTGCCAGAAATTCAGGCCGGTTTCAGAAGAGGACGTGGAACCAGGGATATCATTGCTGATGTCAGATGGATCCTGGTTGAAAGCAGAGAATAACAGAAGGATGTTTACCTGTGTTTTATTGACTATGCAAAGGCATTCGACTGTGTGGGTCATAACAAACTATGGATAACACTGCGAAGAATGGGAATTCCAGAACACTTAATTGTGCTCATGAGGAACCTTTACATAGATCAAGAGGCAGTTGTTCAGACAGAACAAGGGGATACTGATTGGTTTAAAGTCAGGAAAGGCGTGCGTCAGAGTTGTAGTCTTTCACCACACCTATTTAATCTGTATGCTGAACAAATAATCCAAGAAGGTGAACTATATGAAGAAGAACGGGGCATCAGGATTGGAGGAAGACTCATTAACAACCTGCGTTATGCAGATGACACAACCTTGCTTGCTGAAAGTGAAGAGGACTTGAAGCACTTACTAATGAAGATCAAAGACCACAGCCTTCAGTATGGATTACACCTCAACATAAAGAAAATAAAAATCCTCACAACTGGACCAGTGAGCAACATCATGATAAATGGAGAAAAGATTGAAGTTGTCAAGGATTTCATTTGACTTGGATCCGCAATCAACAGCAGTGGAAGCAGCAGTCAAGAAATCAAAAGACGCATCGCATTGGGCAAATCTGCTGCAAAGGACCTCTTCAAAGTATTGAAGAGCAAAGATGTCTCCCTGAAGACTAAGGTGCGCCTGACCCAAGCCATGGTATTTTCAATCGCCTCATATGCATGTGAAAGCTGGACAATGAATAAGGAAGACTGAAGAAGAGTTGACGCCTTTGAATTGTGGTGTTGGCAAAGAATATTGAATATACCATGGACTGCCAAAAGAATGAACAAATCTGTCTTAGAGGAAGTGCAACCAGAATGCTCCTTAGAAGCAAGGATGGTGAGACTGCGTCTTACATACTTTGGACATGTTGTCAGGAGGGATCAGTCCCTGGAGAAGGACATCATGCTTGGCAGAGCACAGGGTCAGAGGAAAAGAGGAAGACCCTCAACGAGGTGGATTGACACAGTGGCTGCAACAATGAGCTCAAGCATAACAACGATTATAAGGATGGCGCAGGATCGTGCAGTGTTTCGTTCTGTTGTGCATAGCGTTGCTATGAGTCGGAACCGATTTGACAGCACCTAACAACAACAACAACAACACTTTATAGTGCTTCCCACTTTGCCTGTGTTTTATATCATACGACAGTGCTTTGCATTGTATGATTCTGTGTTCTTTTAAACATTGCTGGTCTGGAAAAAAAATTTTGGATTAATTACTGTATTGGGGAGGAGACCCAGAAGGGCCTCTCAATTACTCTCAGTGGGCATATAAATTGGTAAAACCTCTACAAAGAGCAATTTAGGCAACACTCATTGAAATTACAAACATTCAGGCCCTTGGACATACATTTTAGGAAGAGGTCCTATAGCTTGATCTGCCCGTGTAGGAAATGGTGTATGTATGAGGTTATTCATGGGATGGTTGATTTTTGGGGTTTGTTTTTAATAAATTCTATTTGGAAACAATCTCAAACTTACAGAGAAATTGTAAGTATGGTTCAAAGAACTTTGAAGGGTAAATTGCTAACTTCATGCTCCATCACTGAGTAGACACTTTATAGTGTGTATTTCTTTCAAATAAGGACATTTTCCTACGTAACCACGATGTAGTCATCAAAATAAAAAAATTAACAAATATGGAAAAAGAGAAAACTAGAATAAATCCTGCGGCTTACTGGATTGGAAGTATAAGCATGAAATCATGATTTTCCATATAAAGAGACAAAAATAACTGGAGATGTAAGTGTGTGTGTGTGTGTGTACTCCCTAATTCTGTCTCCTGAGAGAGCCTGGAAGCAGTGACATCCCAATAGCAGTGAGCACATCTAATGACCAAATCTTAGTTTCTGAATACCATTTTTCATAAAAGGCATGAGGGCTCCTTGGAGAAATGAGAGATTCCAGGCTGAGACAGGGCAAGAAGACGATGAACCTGGAACCCACTTTTAAGACTAATATGATATTTTAAAACTATTACTGGTCTGTTTAGTTCTTCACATATGAAAACTGTTGTATTAAAAACAATAATAACATTTACCATTAATTTAGTGTTTACTATGTATTAGGTACTTTTTGACATTACTTAGTTTAATCCTAACAACAACTTTGAGCAGATTAACTCTGCCCCATATGTGAGGAAACTTGAGGCTTACCAGCAACTTGGCCTAGTATAGTTGACTCCTCTCTAGGTCCCTGCCTAGCTCACACTAACTTCCTTTCTTCTGGCCATGCACCCCATTCTCAAGGGTGCTCCTAGCAGACTTGACTGTACCATGTGACTCTGCTCCTTGGCCTTAGCTGATTGGTTGATCAAGGAATTTGACATGTGAACCAAGCTGGGTCAAACAGAATCTTGAGAGACATGGAGGCATGACACTTGAAACTAAAGAATGAGAGACGCAAAGATAAGGAATCATTGAAATTAGGACAAGCTAATGGCAGCACTCTAGAAGAAAGCCCTACTGATTCCTACAGTTGAGGTGTGGTTGTCAAGCCTTTCATGTGCTACTTCCAACAAATTCCCTTTTTTTTTTTTTTTTGCTTAAGCTAACCAGAATCAGTTTCTATTGGTAGCAACCCAAAGAATCTTAATTTATTTATAAGAATCACATAGGGTAGAGTGAAGTTTGTACTTTGGACTCCAAATCCTGCTCTTTTCCACTATTCTACGCCATGTCTCCTGGGAACCATCGACTCACACACTAACAAATATAACTTATCCACAGCTCTCTGTTCTAATAAGGTTTTTGATGGGACCATTCCAGGCCCAAATCAGTCTGGCCACCCTGCTGGTGAGACCAGGTGGAGAGGCCACATGGAGAGAGCAAGCCCTGGGACTACATAGAGAGGCCCAGCCCTCCCAGTGCCCCTGCCAAGATGCCAGACACATGAGTGAAGCCACCTTGAATGTTTCTGCCCCTGTTGCCATCTGACTATGGCCACTTGAACAACCGCCCAAGCAAGACCAGCAGAGGAACCATCCAGCTAAGCCCCAGGCAACTCCCAGAATCATGAGAAAATACTAAGATGGTGGTTGTTTTAAGCCACTAAGTTCTGGGATGGTTTGTTATGCAGCAGTAGATAACTAAAATAGATGGCTTCTCTGAAAATGTGGCACTTAAGACGGGAACTGAAAGATTGAGTAGGGAGGTACTGGGGAGAGCAAGGCAGGGCAGAAGCATCAGCAAATAGCTGGGTGTGTTTGAGGAGCTGAAAGAGGCCATTGGGGCTGGAGCGCAGAGCAATGGAGAGACCAGGTGGTACTAGACGAGGTGAGAGACGGGGGCAGGGCCCTGTAGGCCTTAGGGGAAGCCTGGGCTTTAACAGCAGTGGGGTGCCACTGAAGCCCTTTAAGCAAGGGGGTGACATGATCAGATGCTCAGTGCTCAAATGTCCCTCTGGCTATTGTGTGAGGGGACGGATTAAAGGCAGGCACAGGAAAACAGGAAGACCACAGAGAGGGGAGTTGTGACAGTCCTGTGAGAGAGTAAGGGTGGTGGCCATGAAGACAGAGAGAAGTAGGGGGGCTCAAGGCACATTCCACAGGTAGAATAAATGGAACTTGGTGATGCATTAGATCTAGGGGATGAATGAGAGGGAAGTGCCAAAAATGACTCCCTGACTTGACAACTGAGTGGAGGCTGGTGCCATGTACTGTGATGGGGAAAAACTGTGGGAGGACAAGATTTGGGTTAGAAGGTGCAGATCAAGGATTCACTTTTGCACGTACGAAGTCGGAGGTGTCAGGTGGAGATGTGAGTAGGCAGATGACTACACAAGTTTACATTTTAGAAAAGTGATCTAGGCTAGGCATATACATTTGGGAGTCATCAGCCTAAAGATGATATTTAAAGCCGTGAGAAAAAAGGGGATTGCCTAGATAGAGAGGGAAGAGAGAGAAAAAGCCCCAAGGAACACTAGCATTAGAAGCCTGGTAGAGGAGGAAACCCTGGCAAACAATCCGGACAATTTAGGACTTCCCTTTAGAGCCAAGGCAAGCAAGTGCAACGTGATCCTACCTAACAGCTTTTTGTATATTTGAAGACAAAGAAGCGTCCCCCTTAGTATTCTCCTCTAGATTACACCTTTGAAGCTCCCGTTGTCTTTCCTTGTGAGGCATAATGGATCATTCACCATATGGGCCATTCTCCCCTTAAAGTTCTTTTACCAAGCGTAACCCTCCAGGTGTACCTGGCCAACCTAGAGCAGAAAGGCACTAAGTGTAATGATTTTCTAAGGGCTGCTAAACAAAGTACCACAAAGCCGGTGACTGAACAACAGAAGTTTATTGTCTCATAGGGCAGTGGGTTTAGTTCTAGAAGCTAGAAGTCAAAATCAACATGTCATCCAGGCCATGCTCCATCCCAAGTCTCTAGGGGAAGAATCTAACCAGCTTCTGGCAGCCCCAGTCGTTCCTTGGCTTGGAGAGGCATCTTCACATGGCCGTCCTTCCTCTGTCTGTCTCTCTGTGTCTCATCTCTTTCATAGGACACCACTCAGATGGGAACAGGACCCACCTACTCCAGTATGGCCTCCTCTTAACCTAACTGATAACATCTCTGAAGGCTCTTTGCATTTCCAAACAAGGTCAGGTTCACAGGTGCTGTGGGGTTAAGACTTCAACATATCTTTTTTTTTTTTTTTTGTGGGGGGTACAAAATTCAGTTCATAACACTGAACAATGTGGTTGATACCAAGCAAGGAGCAACATCAGGACAGCTGAGGGCAGACGGGCTACTTGTGGCTGCAAACAGATTTTTCATTGTTTTTTCCCACATGTAAGAAAGGGCTGAGGGTTTCAGAGAAAGCCTCATAAACAATTTAATGAGCTCAGGCACTCCGTAAAGGCCTGACAGTCTCGATGGCAGAGCCCTAGATTGTTTCCCTGAGCAAAAAATAAATAGTGTAAACCTTCCCACAAGATGCGTGTGTCAGAGGACGGCTCACCTGCTTTCTGGGCGAGAGCTCAAAACAGATTGTGTAGACGCCGGCACCTATAAACACAGAGCAGAGAAGTTCTCCGTCTTGTGCTTATTTACTCCACAAACTTTTTCATTGCTGAGACGCCAAGTCCCAAATAAATGGCTAAGCTTTGCAATTGTTCTGTTCCAGCTAGAATAGGAGCCCCGAGTTTGCCACCAATACTGTTCAGATTCACGATATGAACTTTCTAATTTGATTACTACATGTTGTGCCCAGAGAACCAACCAGAAATCTAAGGAACAATAAACATGCACCCACACACCACACATACACCCCAAACCTTACGGGTATGGAGTTACAAAACGGGTGTTCGATATTAGTTTCCACCACCCATCTGTCACTTTGTCCTCCTGTGGGGACTTGTGTGTTGCTGTGATGCTGGAGGTTATGCCATGGTATTTCAAATACCAGCAGGGTCACCCATGACGGATAGGTTTCAGAGGAACTTACAGACTAGGAAGGAAGGCCTGGCGACCTACTTTTGAAAATTCACCAATGAAACCCCTATAGATCGCAACAGAATATTGTCTGATGTAGTGCTGGGAGATGAACCCCCAAATACACACATTTTAACAAGCCTCCAGGGTATTCTGATGCTTGCTCACATTTGAGAAACTCTGTCTGGCAGTATAACCTTCTTTCTGGTAATGAATTACACCTATGTTCTCTTTCAAGTGTTATGTGCATGTAATTTTATCTTTGGAAAATGAGGGGGAAACCTTCTTAGTTTTGAAATTCAAACTATTGAATATTGGGAGGGGGCAGGAAGGGGGAGTAAGTGGCATATTAGAACCCCAGAGGTAGAGTTTTATGTCCACTGAAGGGTGGCAAGGGCTCCATGAGGTTCTGAAACCCTGGTTTAGAGAAAAGGAAGGGTTCTCTTCAGCAGGCCTGGGAGCACGGGTCCTGGGGTCCCTGCAGCAGGGCCTGTGTGTGAGGCAAGGAACCCATCCCTGCCCCCTCAGTGGCTAGACCAGGCCTGGGAGGGGCTTTTCTTAAGCTGAGGCTGCTAGTTACCCAGCAGATGGGAGGAGAGCATCGTGTGTAGGTGTCTGTACTCACCTGTGTGTATGCTTGTAAGGTGGGCAGCAGGAGAACAAGAGTGGACAGGAAACGTTCTCCTCCTCCCCACCCCCTACCAGTTTCCGGCAGCTCCCAGCAGCTCCCAGCAGCTCCCAGCATCTGGCTCTCAGCCCCAGGGGCAGTGTGGTCTGAAATATACCAGAGACCCCAAACTACAAAGGGGAGTGATACCCCTAGTTCCCAAGGACTCCAGGGGTGGTTCCTGTCTTTCTTCCCCATTAGCCACCACCAAGTGTCTTCAAGAGACTCCAGATCATAGTGACCCCATGTGTGTCAGAGTAGAATTGTGCTCCATAGGGTTTTCAGTGGCTGATTTTTCAGAAGTAGGTCACCAGGCCTTTCTTCAAAGGCACCTCTGGGCGGACTCAAACCTCCAACCTTCGGGTTAGCAGTGGAGCTTGTTAACGGTTTGCACCACCTAGGGTCTCCTCCTCATTACCGGGGGTTCTCAAACTCACTGTCCCCACCCCAGAGATTCGATCGAATCTTGGTGCGGAGCTGAGAAAACCACATTTTAAACAATCTCCTCTCCCCCACCACCCCACCAAGTAATGCTGACACAGGAGGTCCATGGGCCTTATGCTGAGACACACTAGGATATTATAACATTTTTGTCTTGGGGGAGGGGAAGGGCGGCCCTGAGTTGCTGGGAAGGAAATGTTCTCTGACATTGGAGCATCTGACCGCTGGTACTCACCCAGTATCAACCATCACTAAGCAGCAGGGAGGCAGAGGACTGCCTCAGAGGGAAGTGTGGCTGGTGTAGTACATGTCAGCTTGGTGGCTGATCCCGGGCATGCCTGCCGGTCGCCCAGTCAGCATGGTCATCAGAGGCATGTGACCTAAAAGGGGGCCTCATGAGGCCACGGCAGCCCGGGTCCCCTCAGTTCTCTAGGCTGAGCAAGATGCTTGTAGGCTCTGCAGAGCAGATATGGCCTCTGAACAGCCACCCGGAGGTGGGAAAAGCACTTATGCAGCACCAACTCTGAGGACAGGTTGGCATAAAGGGGCTTTGATAACCTCTCTTCAGCCTCTCTCCAAAGCACTGGCAGAGCTGTGCAAGCGAGCCTTCTGCCGTGGCGGGAATGTCCGTGTCTGTACTGTCCAGCGCGTAGCCGTTAGCCACATGTGGCCATTGAGGCCCTGAAGTGTGGCTAATGCCACTGAGGAGCTGAATTTTAAATTTTCTTCAGTTTTCCTCAACTGAAATTTACATTTAAAATAGGTAATCCCTGGGTGGCGCTTTGGAGCCCTGGTGGCGAAGTGGTTAAGAGCTTGGCTACTAACCAAAAGATTGGCAGTTCAAATCCACCAGCCACTCCTTGAAAACTCTATGGGGCATTTGTACTGTGTCCTATAGGGTTGCTATCAGTCGGAAACAACTCGATGGCAATGGGGTTTGTTTTTTGGTTTAGGTGGTGCTAACAGTTAATCGATCAACTACTAGCCAAAAGGTTGGCAGTTTGAATCCACCCAGAGGTGCCTCAGAAGGAAGGCTGGTTGGTCTGCTTCCAGAAGGTCACAGCCTTGAAAACCCTATGAAGCAGTTCTACTCTGCACACATGGGGTTTCCATGAGTCAGAATGGATACAACTGCAACAAACAAAACGTTTAAATAGCCACACATGGCTCCTGACTCACCCACTACCACTGCCGTCGAGTTGATTCTGACTCATAGCGACCCTATAGGACAGAGTAGAACTGCCCCGTAGAGTTTCCAAGGAGCACCTGGTGGATTCCAACTGCCAACTAGTGGATTGAATAGTCAGGCTTATTGAGAATCTCAAGTTATCCAGCACGTCTCGATGCTGAGATGGAGGAGGTTCTCCAAGGGACCCTTCCAGGGGAAGGTCTCTCGGTGCTTTGTAAGCTGAGGCTGTGGTGGTGGAGCACTGAGACTCCTCCAGCCCCTCACTGCAATGGGAAGGCCAGAGGCCGAGGTCCTGGGATGAAGTCCCAGAGCCATTTCACAGCAGCCATTCCTGTTCCAGGTTGTCAGCCTTGCCTGGGTCAAAGTCAAGGGACCCTTCTGTGTTGGAGCATAGCATGCTGCTCTGTAGTTCTCAAAGGATTGCACAAGGGCGAGAAGGAACATTGGATCCCTTGCTTGGAGCACAGACAAACCTCACAATTGCCCTCTCATGCCGGCCTCCCCATTTCCCACTTAAAACATAAAAAAAGGAAGTTCAAGCATGAAATAAAATAAAGCTATTCTGGATGATGGCACTTTTAAAAGATAAGCACTTAGACACTGTAAACACCCAGCTATGGAAAAACATAAACCCTCAACCAGCTAAGCAAGGCTTCCCCAAATGGTCAACTCCCTGGGGATAAAATGCCTCACACAGGCAGTAAATAGCCTTTGGTTACTTTTGACAGATTCGGCACTTCTCCAGCAAGGTTGGCAAAAAGCTTCTCTCTCAGCTTCCACCCAGGCTGGCCCTGGCAAGGCTGAAGGCCTGAGGCACCTGGCCCTAAGCCCTCAACCTGCCTGTGGCCAGGGCTCTGAGCAGGTTGTAGAAGCAGATCTAGGTGAGGGAGAGGGTGCTGGGCTGAGCTGAGATGGGGTCATAACTCAGGAGACCACAGAACACAGAGCTGAGGGAAAAAGCTCAGCACAGGGGCAATGGTGGTTTAGGGGTAGCATTTTCACCTTCCATGCAGGAGACCCAGGTTCAGTTCCCTGCCAATGCACTTTGAACACAGCCACCATTTTTTTCTCAGTGAAAGCTTTCATGTTGCTATCATGCTGAATAGGTGTTAGGGGAACTTTCAGACTAAGAGAGGCTAGGAAGAAAAGCCTGGTGATCTACTTCAGAAAATCAGCCAATGAAAACACTTTGGATCACAACAGTCCAATCCCATTGTACATGGGGTTGCCGTGAATCAGGGGCCAACTCAACAACACCTAACAACAACAGCAACAACTCTAGCACACTATAGAAGGAAGATCTGGAAGGGTAGGATGGGGTCAGACAGAACTCTGGCCTCGGACCCCTTGAAAAGGTGGGTTCCAGAGAGAAAAGAAGGGCTATAGGCTGCTCTTAGCCAGGGCAGCCCTGCTCTCCTGGGATCCCACCTTGCCTGGCCATGCCACCCAGCAGTAGCTGGCCCTCAGGTGTCCTGAAGAGCTACCCTCATTGCCCAGAGGTGGGGTCTGGAACTTCTCCTCTGAACATTAGAACAGAGCTCCTCTCTGGGCAAAAGCCCTCCTGTGTGGGCCAGGGGTCACGTATGATGAGGAAATAAGAGCTAATTGGGGCCTTGAGGAGAAGCAGGCTGCTGAGAATGTGGGAACAAAATCATTCCTGCCCCCATCTTCACAAACCAGTCCCTGATGTCTCAAACAGAGAATGGTCTTCTTACAGATTGAATCGTGTCCTCCCCAAAATGTGTGTCAAATTGGATAGGCCATGATTCCCAGATTGTGTGGTTGTCCACCATTTTGTGATCTGTTGTGATTATCCCATGTGTTGTAAATCCTAACCGCTGTGACGTTAATGAGGCAGGATTCAATCTACAGGATTAAATTGTATCTTGAGTCAATCTCTTTTGAGATATAAAAAAGAGAATCAAGCAGAGAGATGGGGAACCTCATACCACCAAGAAAGAAGTGCCAGGAGCAGAGTATGTCCTTTGGACCTGGGGTCCCTGCACCGAAAACCTCCTAGACCAAGGGCAGATTGATGACAAGGACCTTCTCCCGGAACTGACAGAGAGAGAAAGCCTTCCCCAGGAGCTGGCATTCTGAACTCAGACTTCTAACCTCCTAGGCTGTGAGAGAATAAATCTTTGTTTGTTAAAGCCATCCACTTGTGGCATTTCTGTTATAGCAGCACTAGATAACTACTGATTGGGTAGCTATAGCTCTTACGGTCAGATGTAGAGCTCACGGTGGTTTACCGGTAAAGAGCAACAGAAGAACTGTGAACAGAGGCCAGTCAGCCGCATAGCTTTGCAAAGGTTAGTGATAAGTGAGGACAAAGACCTCAAGCATGAGGATGCAGTAAGAGGCGTAGCCTGTTGCTTGGCACCCCCAGCGCCTGCCTCCTCCTTCCTTCTCCTAGAGAGGCTGGGTGCCGGCAGGTCAGCGAATCAGGGTGTGACTCATGACTCAGCCTCGCTGCCTGGGATGCTGGCGTGCTGGCAGCCACCCCCCGCCCTCGCAGGCTTGCTTGAGACACGACTGCTCACTCCTTTTATTTATTCCTTATTCCTCAACTACCTCTCCTTACCTCGACCGATGACTAACTGCTCCCACCACCCAGGGCCTGCTGGGAGGGCACTGCCACCACTGCAATTATCCAGATCGTTTAGACCTAAAAACACCTCTCCAGCCCCCAGCATCAGTTTTTGTTCTGAAATTTTCTAGATTCCCCCCAGCAATCCTAAGGCATGGTCTACACAGAGACAATGAATCCTCGGCTATGGTTTCCTGTGGTTGTGAAGGCCAGACGCGGCTGGGCAGGAATTCCTTATGTCAGTCATTTCATCAACTTCTCCTATCTCAGAAACATGAGATTTTGAAAATGAGTTCACCCACTGGGACACCCCAGAAGCACCAGCATCCTTTAAAACACATCCAGGCCATGTCCCAGAGATGCTCGCCTGTAGGACTTGCCCTTCCCAATACCGGTTGCCTCCGAGTTGACTCTCACTCGTGGCGACCCCATGTGTGTCAGGGTAGAACTATGCCCCACAGGGTTTTCAATGGCTGGTTTTTCAGATGTAGATCACCAGGCCTTTCTTTCAAGGCACCGCTGGGCGGACTTGAACCTCCAAGCTTTCAGCCAGCAGCCGAGTACAGTAAATGTTTACTCCAGCTGGGGACTCCAGCACTAGCTCTAGATGTGTGTAATTTTTAAAGAGCACCCCTGTCTTCCTGGTTGGGAGCCTCTAATCTGGGCCAACCTCCCCACCCAGCCAGGAGGGAGGAGTAACTCGCCCAACGTTCAAGCTGATAGGCCTCTCCTCTCCTCTCACAAAAGGGTCTAAGTCCTTGGACAGACATTCAGGGCTTCCTCCATCTGCGCAGCACCGCCCCCTCCAGGCCACCGCTCAGGTCTCTCAGTTCCGCCCCCCCCCCCGCCCCCCGGCCTTTGGACGCTAGCATCTCACCAGCTGACATGCCCTCACCACCCTTCATGTCTCCCTCTTCTTGGAATCGTTTTGGTCCATTCCCTATTCTCAGACCCAGCCCGGCTCACAGGGAGCCCTCCCTCCACCAAACCTTTCCTTCCTGACCACAACCACCAGGCAAGCAACCCTGGCCTGCCTGACTGCCCTCTACTGCACTGTGATGGGAATGAACATCCTATGGGTGTGTCTTTTCCTTTTCTATCTCCAGAGCTGTCCTTGGTCTTGAGCTCCCAATCCATAGTCAACTGCCTCTTAAACAGTTCCATTTGGATATCCTGAAGACAACTTAACCTTGTGTCAAAATCTGAAGCCAGCATCTCCCCTCTTCTCTGACCTCTACCACAGCTTCTCTTCCTTCTGTATTCCCAGCCAGAGAAACAGCACCAACCTCCCCTCAGGTGTCCCCTGTCAGATCCTCCCACTTCACCACACCCAGGCAGTCACCTAGACAGCCATTGATTCTATCTCTTCTGTCTCCTCCCACCTGCTCAGGCCTCCTTATCTTTTCCCTGAACCAAATTAACAGCCTCCTCCGCTGGTCTTCCCCTCCTGTCTCTATCTCTAAAGTCCATCTTCATTATGGTGCCAGAGAGACCTTTAAAATGCAAAGCTGATCACGTCTCTCCCCTTTGTGGCTTCCCTCACACTCAGACACTTGCGAGTGATACCTGAGACTTAGGAGCTCCCCAGAGCTGGTACCTCTAGCTTCACCTCCACTGCCCCACACCCCTGTTGGCCAGTTCCCAGAATGCACTGCATGCCCACCCTCTGCTCTGCCTTTGCTTCTCTGCCGACTGCTCTCTGGACCTCAGCTAGCCCCGCTGCGCGCCTACCTTGCCCTTTATGGACTGGCCTCCCAGATCACTCCAGATGTCCACTCATTCCCTGGACACAGGGTTAGATACTGGGGGGTTAAAATGACTATGACGAGAGAGAGAGAAAGCAGATGTGGCAAAAATGCCATTAACCAATCAGTCTAGGCAAAAGGAATTTGAGCGTTGGTTGTACCATTCTTGCAACCTTTCTATGGGTTTTACATTCTTCAAAAAAGAAAACGAGGTAAAAAAGGAATAGAAAATAGGCCTGAATAGAAACTCATTAAAATGTAAGTTTATTGTGACCTATTCGAGAAACTGGTATCCACCGAAATTCGGACAAGGGTCTGTTACCACAGTTCTACATTTATTGGTACAATTGCTGTGTTTTAAAACTGCACGCTTTATTTAATTGGGGGGGAGGGAAATGAGTTAAAAGCAGATAAGTGGATAAAAGAAAATCTCCCCAAATTTCACTACCCAGAGATTATAATTATTTCAGAATATGTCTTCGTGCATTTTTTAAACATGTAGATACATTTTAAATACAAAATGGGTTATGTTCTACAGTTTTCTAACCAGTTCTTTTTACTCCACAATATATTTTAAACACCTTTTCATGTTGATAAATATGTTGCCATTTTAATACTTGCACCGTTTTCCATGGGAAGGGTACCCCATGATGTACGCAGCCCTATACACAAAAACACAAGCCCCAACTCCCTGATCCTGGGACCTTCCATGACTCTAACCCAAAGGACAGCATCAAAGCCAACGCCAGCCTTTTGTTTAGGGAGGTGACATGTTGCTATTTGGGCTTCAAAGAAAAGGATGAAAACTGACAGGTTAAAATTAACTGGGAAAAGCACCTCATCTCAAATGCCGCCAGGGTTTCAATAGGTAGAGTCAGATCAGCTTGGCAGCTCTGCCCAAGGAGCCAACAGAACTGCAGGCCATGCCTGGGCTGCTGGCAAGATTGAGGGGAACTAAAAATAGACCCAGAACTAAGCATCAAGACTCTTCTGAAGTCATAGGCATAAAGGCTGCCCCAGAAGGGCTTGCCTCTCCAACATTTTCCATCCTCAGCATGTCATGGTGTCTAAAATTCCTGTGGGCATGGTTTCCTAAAAGGCCCTTTCAGAAAGTAGACAGCCATTGTGGAGAAGAAGGTAGCAATGATCCCATCAGGACTGAGTGGAGAGAACTGGGGCTTTGGACTTAAACAGACTGGGGCTTGTGTTCCCATTCTGCCCATCACCAGCTGTGTGACCTTGGGTCAATTCCTCAACATCTCTGAGCTGCTGTGTCCTCATTTATAACAAGGACTTAGACAACAGGCCAATCTCACAGAGTAGTCATGAGGGTGAAATGGAAGAGTGCCCGGAACAGGGCATAACGGGTGAACAAATGGGGCTTATTGCTATTACTGAGCACTCATATTTGTTTCTCAGATGATTCGGGTGTGGTTTTAGGAGAGCTGAGTTCTCACAGGGTTGGTGGTGGGCTTGAATGGTGTACAGCAGACCCCCCAAGTTGACATATCCAAGGAGCCAGGTCTGTACCTCCAGGGCCAACCACGGCCCATAGGACAGGATAGAGGCATCCTGGAATACCTGGTGTCTTAGTCATCTACTGCTGCTGTAACAGAAATACCACAAGTGGGTGGCTTTAACAAAGAGCAATTTATTCTCTCACAGTCTAGGAGGCTGAAGTCCAAATTCAGGGTGCCAGTTCCAGGGGAAGGCTCTCTGTCAGCTCTGGGAGAAGGTCCTTGTCATCAATCTTCCCTCAGTCTAGGAGCTTCTCAGCACAGGGACTCTGGGTCCAAAGGACACGCTCCCCTCCTGGTTCTTCATTCTTGGTGGCATGAGGTCCCTCATCTCTCTGCTTGATTCTCTCTTTTATATCTCAAAAGAGATTGACTCAAGTTACAACGTAATCTTGTAGATTGAGTCTTTCCTCATTAATATAACTGCCTCTAATCCTGCCTCATTAACATCATAGACGTAGGATTTACAACACATAGGAAAATCACATCAGATGACAAAACAGTGGACAACCACACAATACTGAAAATCATGGCCTAGCCAAGTTGACACATATTTTGGGGGGACACAATTCAATCCATAACACCTGGAATGGTATCAGATGCCTCATGCATTGCTACAGACCCTCAGCATCCACAAATTTAACATTCTCTCGTGACTCTGAAGCTTCATGGCTTGTAGTAATTTGCTGTTTTGCTGAGGCATTAATATGAGCCACACTAATTCAGGGAGAAAGCACGTCACAGATTTCCCAGAAACGGCCCCTTTATGAGGCTTTGCAATAGACACATTGAAAGCATAGGCTAGGGACCAGGTCTACAGACCACCAAGCCCTGACCCCAGGCCAGATCTCTGCTGTTGGTCGTCACTCACTGATTGTGACCAGACCCCATGCAGGGCTTTCTGAGAGTGGAGTGAAGTGTGGGACAACCCGGGGGAGGAGTGGCTGCTGAGTCTCAGGGACATATTAGCACCATCGGCTGGCAGGACAAGGACACTGTTCATGCTATTTAAATGGGGATTTTGGAGTGAAGTAGAATCCCTGGGTAGTACACTCAGCTGCTAACCAAAAGGTTGGCGGTTCAAATGCACCCAGAGTTGCCTCGGAAGAAAGCCTTGGTGATCTGCTTCTGAAAAACCAGCCATTGAAAACCCTATAGAGCACAGTTCTACTCTGACACACGTGGGTTCATCATGAGTCTGAATCGATTTGAAGGCAACTGAGAACTGAGAGCAACGAAGTGGCTTTCACTGCTAATCTCTGTTTTGAGTTGGAGCATCTGTGCTCAGAGCAAGGCGCCATGAATGCCCTCTCTGCAGGCAGTGGGAGGCTTCCCAGGGGAGACAGTGACAGATCTCTGGGCTATGCCCCCAAGCTTGTCTGAGGATACAGTGGAGATGGCAGGGAGGGGTCAAAATAGTTCTCAGTTGCCTTCCCTGCTCAGTCCATTGTCACGACATGAATCTTTACGGTGCCATGTGGTGGGTATTCAGCATGCTGGGGGCCCCAGAGTCTGGGGTTCTGCCTACTGAACACTCACCAAAAACCCATTACCATCAAGTCAATTCCAACTTTTAGAAACCCTATGGGACAGAGTAGAACTGCCGCATAGGGTTTCCAAAGAGTACCTGGTAGATTCAAACTGCCGACCTTTTGGTTACCAGCCTAGTCCTTAATCACTGCACCACCAGGGCTCCTGAACGCTCACAGTGCCTATAAAACTGAGAGTGAGTAAACAGAGAGAAAGCACTGCCCCTTCGCTCCCCACTCACTCCTCCTCCTCCCACCCCTTCCCCTACTCAGATCTTAGAGGCCCAGACCTAAGGGCTTGAAGGGCGCTGAGCCCTGGGTCTCCTCACCCTGGGACTCCACCTACCCCAAGTTGTCTGCCAAGGGAGAGGCAGGCAGGGGGTTCCTGACCCAGTTGCTCAGGCATATGTCAAAGTGAAAAGCGATGATGAAGCTCTTTGCACATTTCTTAATACATTTTTTTGAAGTCCTTAACAAAACAAACCTCCAGGCCTGAATAAATTGGCTCCCAAATGCTGGCCAAAGAGCAAGCTGGTTGGATAGTGCAGGGAGCTGGAGAAAGGATGGTCAGTGAGCAGGTAAAACAACAACCAGTCCCCCCGCATTCAGAGCCAGACAGCTCCTTCATGAGGTGTCTCTGCTGTGGTCTCCTGGAACCCAGAGCTCCCAGAGCCCCCAGGCAGGGAGGGAGGGGTCTCCTCTCCTTAGCAGGACTTGGTTCCCTTATCCAGAAACAGCAACAGGAGAAAGGCCAGTCAGCAAATCCTCCCTGGCACAGCCTGGGCCTCAGAGCAACCTGCCACCTCTGAGATGCAGCTAAGAGTCCCTGGGTGGTACAAATGGTTAACGTGCTAGGCAGTTAACCAAAAGGTTGGAGGTTCGAGTCCACCCAGAGGCAGCTCAGAAGAAAAGCCTGGCAATCTACTTCTAAAAAATCAGCCATTGAAATCCCCGTGGAGCACAGTTCTACTCTGACACACATGGGGTGCCATGAGTTATTATGTAGGCCACAGCCAAAGACTTGGGACCTTAAAGAGGCCTGAGCATAATGGCCTCTAAAGTCACAGAGGATTCTGTCACTTGATGTGCTCAAGATCCCCCTTCTCTGTCTGTGGTCTCATGAGATAAGGGACAAGGATAATTCACCCTGACTTCTGATCCATCGGTATCTTGTTTTATTATCTTGTGGCAGGCGCTGATGATGCTCTCCCCAGAGCCCCCGGTCCCTTTGAGTGCTTCTGTGCACCTCCTTCCACGTGCCTTTGTTTGAACTCCCCACACCCGTGACTCTCTTAGGAAGAAAGACCTCAGATTACTGGAACTATTTTTCCCAGCTGAAAGCCCATGGGGGTTTGCATCTCCCTGGTGCAGAGGTGGATGGCGTAGTGGTTAAGAGCTGCATCAGCTAACGAAAAGGTCAGCAGTTTGAATCCACTAGGCACTCCTTGGAAATCCTATGGGGCAGTTCTACTCTGTCCTATAAGGTTGCTATGAGTCGGAATCAACTCAATGGCAATGGGTTTGATTTTTCTTGGTTTGAGTCCAGAGGTGTGGCAGATTGTCATTTCCCAAAATGGCCACGGCAACACCTCCAGTTCTACCTGTTCTTCTAGAACCTTGTTGCTCCCCTACCAAGAAACAGAGCCCATGTCCCCTCTCCTTGACATCAGAGGGGCCTGTGTGGCTACCTCAACATAGAAATGTGGTGAGGGATGCTGTATGGTGAATGAGGCGAGGCTGTAAAAGATGAAATCGCTTCCATCTGCCTCTTTCTCTCTGAGGGCACTTGCCCTTGGAACCCAGCCACCATGTTGTGAGGAAGCCCAGAAGCCGGGCCACATGGGGAGTTATGTATAGATTTACTGGCAGAAAGCCTCAGCTAAGGTCTTAGCCCACAGCCAGAATCAATTGACAGACATGTGAGCGATGCAGCCTTCCGATGATTCCAGTCCCCAGCCTTTCAGCTGCTCCAGGTGACACCCGGTGGTGTGAAGAAGAGCTAATCCCATCAAGTCCTGCCCAAACTGCAAATTTGTGAGAAAAGTCAATGTTGTCATTGTTTTCACACCACTACATCTTGGGATGGTTTATTCTGCATCAATAGATACCTGATACGGATTTAGTTACCTGGAAGTGGGGTGCTACCATGATAATAATTCAATCACCTCATATGCATGAGAAAGCTGGACAGTGAATAAGGAAGACCCAAGAAGAACTAACGCCTTTGATATTGACTGTTGCCTCCGAGCCATCTATAACTTATTGTATTATTTTATTTTATGTTTGCTTACTGTATCCTAGCTTCTTGTTCTGTTTTGTTCTGATATGCCCAAATAGGCTGCTTGAGTGAGCTAGCTTGATTATTTTTGCTTTTGAAGCTCTAACATCCTGTCACCATATGGCTAAAGCTGTCACCAGGTATATAAGCCTAGAAGTCCATTCACTTTTCTTGTATGGATTCAGCTCAGGTGTCCAGTTGGTCATCAAGGGTGTGGTACAGGCTTTGTCCTACAGTCTTAGAGGGGCAGGGGTGACTGGTGTAGGTACAGGTATCTGGCTGCAGCAGGGATCAGGCTCTGAACAAAGCAGAGGCTGACAACTGTCCCCTGAGTATCTGTGAGGAAAGTGCGTCCCTGGTCCCTAGAGTGCACAGGTGGGTGGGTTCTGCAGCCGGACCATGGGCACCCAATGCTTTTGGTTATAAGGACTGGAAGGTACCACTTATCCTTGGACCCCTATCGCAGGTGGCTAGGTGACGTGGGTGGAACCACCAGTCCTTAGGCCCCTGATGTGGGTAGGTACGGACCGTGTTTAATAGGCAGCGCAGTGTCAAACATCAAACACCCACCTCTCCTCCGCACAGCTGAAACAGTTGCAGTCTGCCAGCAAGGGCCTGTTCTCCTGAAATGGGCCCACACAGGTCCATGCAGGGGGGGAATATATTCAAAGTCCACAGACAGTTTATGCCTGGACAGGAGCCGCTTCTGTCCTGAGCTCCCTAGGTTAGTGCAGCTGGCAGATTATCTTTTCTTCCAATTGTGAACTTATTCTTTCTCTAGTGCTGGGAGAATGGCCCAGGGCGCACAGCAGGACCTATCTCAGGCCCAGAGAAATTGACAGCTGCTGAAGCCGGCTTGGGCCCTGGGGGGGCGAGGTAAAATACATGCAAGTACTTAGCTTTTGCTGAGAGCGCTGTTCTTCCCTGGTCCTGGAGGTGTGAGCAGGCTGTGTGGCTGGCTGTCTCTCCCTGAAGAAAGTGCTTCCTGAACGCTAGTACCAGGCTACCCATGGTTGCTCCCAGGAATGGCGCCTGAGGGTTCCAGACGATTCGGGCCCGGCAAATCCTCGCCGCTTCTGAACGGTTTCTCCCTCTCCCTGCGGTTCAGTCCATTTCCTAACTTTGCTTTTGATGTTCGGGCTCCTAGTTTGTCAGTACATAATCATTTCACTTGTTTTTTCGGGTCTTTTTTGTAAGAGGGATCACCGGAAGTGTGGCTACTCTGCCATCTTGGCCCCGCCTCTCCGAATTGATGCCTTTGAATTGTGGTGTTAGCGAAGAATATTGAATATACCATGGACTGCCAAAAGAACAAACAAACTTGTCTTGGAAGAAGTACAGCCAGAATGCTCCTTAGAAGTAAGGATGTCGTGGCTTTATCTCATGTACTTTGGACATGTTATCAGGTGGAATCAGTCCCCGAGGACATCACGCTTGGTAAAGTAGAGGGTCAGTGAAAAAGAAGAAGACCCTCAATGAGATGGATTGACACAGTGGCTGAAACAGTGGGCTCGAGCATAAAAATGATTGCGAGGACGGCACAGGACCAGGCAGTGTTGCGTTCTGCTGTACATAGCGTTGCTATGAGTCAAAACCAACTCAATGACACCTAACAACAACAACAACAGCCATAATAAGATCTGAGTGGCAGATGGATGCTGGAAGACATTGAGGAGAAAGTTAATAAAAGCCTGCTGTTCCTATGGATCACAACAATGCTATCCCCAACTGATCACGGGGCTGATGCAGGGCCAGGCAGTGTTCTGTTTTGTTGGGCCACCATGAGTTGGGGGCCAACTCAACAGCAGCTAAGAATAACAACAACAGAAGTTCTTTCTATAATCAGGATAGGCACCTTCTGACAGTTATTTATGGAACAAACATTCTACCATTATAAGGCTCGTATTTTCATTCTGTTAAGTGTTTTTAAGTGAACAGAAGTTCTTACTTTTAATATAGTACACTTTATCGATTTCTTTCTCTATGTTTAATGCATTCTGGATTCTGTTTAAGAACGTTTTCCCTATTCCAATGTCATGAAGATAGTCTCTTAGATTGTATTGCTGGGCGTTACTGCATTACCATTCACATTTAGATCTTAATCCACCTAGAATTCTTTTTTGTGTGTGGCTTGAAGTAGGGATTGATACAATATCCAGTTAACCCAGCACCATTTATTGAAAAGCCTATCCTTTTACCAGTGCTCGGCAGTGCCACTTCTGTATCCACGTGTTTATTGATCTAATTCTGGACTCTCAATTCTCTTCCACTGGTCTGTTTTTCTTTCCTTATGCCAATAGTACATGGTCTTAATTACTGTGCCTTTATAATAAATCTTGACAAGTGGTAAAGTAAATCCTCCACTTTTGTTATTTAAAAAGAAAACAAACCTGTCGTGGTTGTTAGCTGCCGTCGAGTTGGCCACAGACTCCTGGCACAATGGGATTGGACCATGGTGATTCACAGTGTGTTCACTGACTGATTTTCAGAAGTAGATCACCAGGCCTTTGTTCTGGAAGCCTCTCTGGAACTCATTCAGCATCAACACACAAGCCTCCACTGACAGACAGGTGGGGGCTGCACTGAGGTGAATTGGCTGGGAATCACACCCAGGTCTCCACATGTTGGTCTAGGCCCTATGAAGAAGGGGAGTCTTACTTCCTCTTCCCTTGAAATTGGGCCTTTGTGACTGCTTTGGTGAGGAGAATGTGCAGCAATGATGCTACATAACTTCCACTGCTAAGGGATATGGCTTTCACCTGGCTTTTTCTCAGGATGTTCACCCTTAGAATCCTACCACCGTGTTGGGATAAAGCTGAGCCTCGTGAAAAATTATATGTAGGTGTTCTGGCCATAGCCCCAGCTAAGCTCTCAGCCTACAGCCAGCACCAGACACCAGACACACGAGTGATCTCAGCACCTAGCCTCTGAGCAACCCCAGCTGCCACGGAGTGGAGCAGAGATGAACCATCCCCACCAAGCCCTGCCGAAACTTCAGATTCATGAGCAAAATGAATGCTGTCATTATTTTAAGCCACTGGGAGGAGGAGAGGAGATAAACTCACAAGGCTAATCTACCAGTCACTCTAAACAAACAGCTAAAAAAAAAAAAAAAAGCAACAAATTGAGTAGCATCTTGGGTCTTAAAAGTTTGTGAGCGGCCGTCTAAGGTACATCTACTGGTTCTATTTCATCTGGTGCAAAGGAGAATGAAAAAAACCAAAGACATGAGGAAAATATTAGTCCAAAGGACTAAAGGACCACATGAACCACAGCCTCCACCAGCCTGAACCTTGAACTCAGAAGAACTAGATAGTGCCCAGCTACCACCACCAACAGCTCAGTTGGGGATCACAATAGAGGATCCCAGACAGAGTGTGAGAAAAATATACAACAAAATTTAAATTCGCACACACACAAAAAAGACCAGATTCACTGGTCTGTCAGAGACTGGAGGAGCCCTCGAGACTATGGCCACCAGACACCCTGCTAACTGAACTGAAGCCACTCGGGAAGTCCACCTTCCAGGCAAAGATTAGACAGGCCTAAAAAACAAATGGAGCCCTGGTGGCACAGTGGTTAAGAGCTGAGCTGCTAACCAAAAGGTTGGCAATTCGAATCCACCAGCCACTCCTTGGAAACCCTATGGGGCAGTTCTACTCTGTCCTATAGGGTTGCTATGAGTTGGAATCGACTGACAGCAACAGGTTTTGACTCACAAAGCAAACAACACACATGAGGAACATGCTTCTTCATTCAATCAAGTATATGAAACCAAATGGGCAACAGCTGCCCAAAAGCAAAGACGAGAAGTCAGGAAAGGATAGAAAAATTAGACAAATGGACATGGGAAACCTAGGGTAGAAAAGGGGAGAGTGCTGACATAGTGCAGGGATTGCAACCAATGTCACAAAACAATTTGTGAATAAATTTTTAATGAGAAACTAATTTGCACTGTAAACTTTCACCTAAAGCACAAACTTTTTTTTTTAAATATATATTATAAACAAAAAAGAAACAAATATTCATGGATTATTCCTAAATTTAAAAACTAGTAATTCCATGAGTTTGACTTGCTTCTTCATGTCCATACTTAATTCTAAACCTTCCCTGTGTTAAAAACTCTACCTCACTAAGGGAATGACAATTCTGCCTTTCCACAGGAATTGGGGTTACAATTCCAAGCAAATTGGGCTGAACTTGAGAGTTAAGGTTGCCCATAGATCACATTTTTCGCTGGGACACAGATCTGGGGCTATAGACACAGATGTTCTCATGACAATAAAGGATATTTTCAGTTCAATTATATAGTCACTCTGCCTAAAATTTCATGTCTACACCCTCCAAATGGAATGTTCTCAGTCCTGGATTACATCAGGATTGGAGGAAGACTCATTAACAATCTGCAATATGCAGATGATACAACCTTGCTTGCTGAAAGCAAAGAGGACTTGAAGCACTTAAGTTGAAGATCAAAGACTATAGCCTTCAGTATGGATTATGCCTCAACATGAAGAAAACAAAAGTCCTCACACCTGGACCAATAAGCAACATTATGATAAACAGAAAAGATTGAAATTATCAAGGCTTTCATTTTACATAGATCCATCCATAATCAGTGCTCATAGAAGCAGCTGTCAAGGAATCAAACACTGTATTGCACTGGGCAAATTTGCTGCAAAAGACCTCTTTAAAATCTTAAAAAGCAAAGATGTCACTTTAAGGACAAACGTGTGCCTGACCCAAGCCGTGGTTTTTTCAATCGCCTCTTATGCATTCAAAAGCTGGACAATGAAAAAGGAAGACTGAAGAATTATTGCATTTGATTTGTGATGTTGGCAAAAGATATTGAATAACCCCTGAACTGCCATAAGAATGGACATATCTATCTTGGAGAAAATACAAAATGCTCCTTAGAGGCAGAGATGGTGAGACTTCGTCCCACCTACTTTGGACACGTTATCAGGAGAAAGCGGTCCCTGGAGAAGGACATCATGCTTGGTAAAGTAGAGGGTCAGCAAAAAAGAGGGAAGAAGGCCCTCAATGAGATGAATTGACACAGTGGCTGCAACAATGGGCTCAAGCATAGCTACGATTGTGGGGTTGGTGCAGGATTGGGCAACGTTTCATTTTGTTGTGCATAGGGTCGATAAGTCAGAGCCAACTGGACAGCATTTAACAACGACAACAACTATCAAGTGGAGCTCCTGGATGGTGCAAATGGGTAATGCACTGGGCCGCTAATGGAACAATTGGTGAGGTTCGAGTCCACCCAGAGGCACGTCGGAAGAAAAGTCTGGTGATCTACTTCTGAAAAATCAGCCACTGAAAACCCTATGGAGCACAGTTCTCTTCTGACACACTTGGAGTCACCATGAGTCAGTATCAACTCAACAGCAACTGGCTACTGGTAACTACCAAGTCTGATCTGAGTTTGCAAACCTTCACCCTACCCTTGCTCAGGTTCCTTCAACACGACATTGAAGCTCATCTGTTAACTGCGTGAGGCTATTCTGAATTCTCTTCGTGCCCTTCCAATCTGGCATGGCCATGCCTCTTGAATATATTTAAGTCCAGTTGGACTCTGAGCATCCCCCCGTCTTTGTCTGGCTCCTATTGAGGTCTTTACAATGACAGACAGAAAGCCGATCCCTGTAGCATCCTTGATACCAGCCTGACAATTAGAAACATGGAAGAACTGTCGAAACTCAGTTAGTTCACACTCAGCATAAGGCGGCAAGGGGGAAGTACGTCCAGTAGCTTAACCAGGCCTGGCAAAGCCTAGGAAACAAGCTAGGGGGTACAGGCGACCTTAAGCAATATGTAGCACTTGGGAGGTATCTACCCACGCAGCTCCTTAAACCCGGGCTGACCACAAAGAAGCAAAGTCTGAAAGCTTCCTGGGCAGAGCGAACTGCAGCGGGCAGGGAGAGCCTGTGTCTCTCTGTTGCACACTCACTTGCATGTGCACAGAGGCACACAGTCCAGCAAGTGTGAACAAAGGGGAAGGATTTACCTCATACTGGTGCCCAGAGCTTGAGGTGCAGAAGCCTAGCAACCAGAATGAAGCTGCGAGCTATGCCTCCCTCACACAGGCACGTGAATCAATCCGTTCATACCAAGGGCAGCAGTAGCTCCGGTGTGTCCACCTAGGGAGGAATTAGGGAGGGCAATTGGATTGGAAGGAGGGAGCTGGAGGACTTGTGTGGAGGCTGTGTTTACATATGGAGTACAGGGCTTTTATTTTTTAGTGGAGATTATAGCTAACTACCCTCGCTGTCACCCTGGCATTGTCATTAAAGGAGCAGGAAGATGGAGTGCCCTCCTCCACCAAAGACACCCTCTAACGGTGGCTTTCAGGCACCAGAAGTAGGTTAGGAAATAGGACTTGATAGGGGAAGTCTCTTGAGACCAGAAAATAGTGCTCAATCCCTCCCAACAAAATATTCCCTCCAGCCTGGTGAGACAGAGAGGTTGGCAGGCATGGCTGGGAATTGTTCTCCAGGTTGAAAAGCTGAAAGAGCAAACCACACTTGGGCGGGCAGTGCTTTCTAGAGGGCCCGAGGGTTTGTCACCTGCTCCTCCCATTGCTGAGTCAGCGGAGGACCTCATGTGCACTCAATTCTGTATCTAGCTGGCTCCCTCCGCACCAGCACCAGGCTTGGCATTAATCAGCCTTCTCACTTAAAAAAAACTTAGAGGTTGAGAAATCAAAAGAGAGAGCAGGAGGAAAATTAGGGAAGTACTCCTTCCAGAGGGTGCAGCTCCAAGCCCAGGAGAATGGGCACCTGGGAAGGGAAGCCAAACTCAGATGCCAATTCTTTGACCTGCAGAAGGCTGAGCAGAGACTGTAGCTGGGCAGTGGAGCCAGCCCTCAGCCCTGACCACTGGGTCCTTTCTGTGGGAGATGCCGGCCAGCTGCACCCAGTTTGGTCAGGGATTTTATGTGTGTTGGGTGTACAGGCAAAGTCTGGAAAGAAAACAAGAAACATAGGCAATGCCTGGCTGTGAGCCAGACTCCAAGCATTAAGGCAGGTAGTGAGTGGGGTGCCACAGAGTCAGTGGTATTGGAAAACCTGGATTCCTGGTTTAGCAACAGCTCTTAGGCCTTGAGCCTTGTTTTTTTTTTTTTTAAATAAATAGATACATAACAAAATATTTACCATTTCAACACTTTTTACATGTACAATTCAGCTCAGGCCATTTCGATATAGCCATTTTGACATAATTTCACACAACCACACAGATGAGAGGGCTAAAATGGCTGGATTAAAATGGAAGGCCCATTTGTTTGCTTTCGAGCTGTGTGACCTTGGACAGACCAATCTCTCTGAGCTTCAGCCCCCTTCCTCTGTAACAGAAGGCGCTGGGCTCTGCCCAACCACCATGGCTGCAGTGGAAGCCATGTGTGAGAACAGAAAGGGTGTGCGCTACAGGCACTCAGTAGCTATGGAACGTGGGCAAGTTACTAGAGTCTCTGAGTCTCCACATCACCATCTATTAGTAAGGTTGTTGGGAGTCCAGAATTTTTTTTTTTCAATCTCATCCCAGGTGTTCATAATAGAAAATTAAATGATATAACTTTCTTTCTAACCTTTCTAAGATATTCGGCTCTATGGATCATAACCAAGTATAGATAACCTTATGAAGAATGGGAATTCCAGAACACTTGATTATGTTCATGAGGCACCTGTACACGTATCAGGAAATAGTCGTTTGAATAGAACAAGAGGATACTGTATGATTCAAAACTGGCAAAGAGGTGCGGCAGGGCAGTATCCTTCACTATAATTACGCAATCTGTATGATGAACGAATAACCCGAGGAGCTGGACTCTATGAGGAAGAACGTGGCATCAGTTTTGGGAGTCCACACTTTTGATGTTTGAGTTAGAAACAACTTGTATAAGAAAATAAACTTTTACAGACTGTCTTAGTCATCTAGTGCTGCTGTAACAGAAATACCACAAGTGGATGGCTTTAACAAACAGAGGCTTATTTTCTCACAGCCTAGTAGGCTAGAAGTCCAAATTCAGGGCATCAGCTCCAGGGGAAGGCTTTCTCTATGGGCTCTGGAGGAAGGTCCTTGTCATCAATCTTGCCCGGGGGTAGGAGCTTCTCTGTGCAGGGACCCGGGGTCCAAAGGACATGTGCTGCTTTCTTGGTGGTATGAGGTCCCCCATGTCTCTCAGCTCACTTCTCTCTTTTATATCTCAAAAGAGATTGGCTTAAGACACAATCTAATCTTGTATGTCTCATCAACATAACTGCTGCTAATCCATCTCATTAACAACATAGTGATAGGATTTACAACATGCAGGAAAATACATCAGACAACATGGTAGACAATCACAACATTGGGAATCATGACCTAACAAAGTTGACACATATTTTGGGGGGATGCAATTCAATCCATGACATATAGCAACCAAAAAATGTATATGCATATATGTGGATATGTATGTGTTGGCTGGCACAGATCAGCTCATTAAACGGGACTCCTATTAATTATTTTTAACTAGTAATTCATTATTTTAAGTAGAACTCGTGAAGGTGAAAGCAAGTTATAAAATAAAACCCCTGATCAGACCTAAGGAACAGAAGATCTCCAAGTGGGCCAGAACTGTCAGGAACACTTTATAGAAAAATGGGATTTGAACTGACTTTTAAAGAGGGTGAGATTTGAGCAGGTGAGTATGGGAAAGAGCAGGACAGATATGTGAGCAAAGGTTAGGGGTCCCATGCTGGGGCCAGTGAGAAGACTGGTCTGGCTGGAGCAAAGGATCTGGGGCATAAAGACAAGGACCAGATGTACAGTTTCCTTGAATGCCAGGCCAAAGAGTTTGGACCTTATCTTCAGGGCACTGGGGAGTCATGGATTGTTCTTACATAGGAATGCATATGACGAATATCATGATGTAAGTGAATAAATCCAGCCCACTGTCTTAGTTATCTAGTGCTGCTATAACAGAAATACCACAAATGGATGGCTTTAACAAAGAGTTTATATTCTCACAGCAAAGTAGGCTAAAAGTCCAAATTCAGGGTGTCAGCTCCAGGGGAAGACGTTCTTTCTCTGTCAACACTGGAAAAAGCCAACAATCCTCCTCCATACTAGGAGCTTCTCTGAGCAGGCACCCTGGGTCCAAAGGATGCGCTCTGCTCTGGCACTGCTTTCTTGGTGATATAAGGTCCCCCTATCTCTGATCACTTCTTTGTTTTATATCTCAAGAGATGGCCTCAAGACACAATCCAATGTTGTGTATTGAGTCCTGCCTCACTAACACAACTGCTGCCCATCCTTCCTCCTTAACATCATAGAGGCAGGATTTACAACATATAGGAAAATCACACACTATCCAGAATCATGGCCCAGCCAAATTGGTACACACATTTTTTGGGAAACATAATTCAATCCATGACACCCACCCATGCAGGAATGATTTGGAATTGGGAGCCTAGAGGCAAGGAGCCAGCCAGAATCTATGGCTTTAACCCAGCATGAGGTGATGAGGCATGGGTGAACGGGTGATGATAGGAAGGGAGGGAAGCAGAGTAATCCTAGAAACACACAGTGGAAGAATCCATAGAAGTTCTTCTGGGCTCCAAACTCAATCTGATACCGCTACATCTTGGCTTTTGGTATCAACAACACTGGTCTAGCTATTCCCCATCTGTGGGTGTTTTCCTGGAAAAACCTAGAGTAATGGCCAAGACAATGATCCAGGGGACATATGCAGAGATGAGATGATGAGCACATGTGAGGAAGGGTATATGCAAAGCTGAGTGTAAGGAGAAGCCAGTTTTCTGCAGAACAGGCTCCATCTTGCCCCTGTGGACTTAATCATAGACTTAAATATAAAACCTAAAACAATACAGGCTCCATGCCAGGCTTGGATTGGGGATGGAGCTCCAGGACACTTGGGCCACTCCTGCAAGTGTACAGGATCGCAACCAGAAAGGCTTAGCAGTTCCCCGAGAGGCAGCCACAGGGCACTCTCTGGCAGGGAAAGTGGGCAGCTGCTGATGCCTTGCACTGACAACTGTCTCTACATTCCCAGCAAGTGGCCTGAACAAAGGGGCCTTATTCTATTAGTCTACCAGTATAACTACTGCAACAAGCCTGAAGCCTACCCAACAGGTGGCCATTTCATGCTGGTATGTGTGGGAGCACAGACACCCTGCAAATGCCTGGGTGCTGAAAACTATGAAACATTGTTGAAAGCAATTAAAGAAGACCTAAACAAATACAGAGATATACTGTGTTCATGGCTCAGAAGATTCAGTATTGGTAAGATGTCAGCTCTCCTCAAATGCTCCTCAAAACCAAAATCCCAAAGGAGGCTTTTTTTGTAGAAATTGACGAGCTGATTCTAAAACACATATGGAATAGACAAAACAACTTTGAAAAAGACCAAAGTTAGAGGACTAACACTACTTACTTAATTTCAAGACATGTTATAAAGTTATAGTAATCAAGACACTGTGGCATTGGTATTGCAAAACAGACAAAGAGACCAATGAAACAGAATAGAGAGTCCAGATATAGACTCACACGTATATGGACAAGTGCTTTTCAGCAAAGGCTCAAAGGCAGTGAAGTAAGAAAGAATAGTCGTTTCAACAAATGGTGCTAGAACAACTGGATAGTCAAATGCAAAGGAAATACCCGGATCCATTCCTTTCGCTATATACAAAAACTAATTCAATCATAGACTTAAATATAAAACCTAAAACAATACAGCTTCTAGAAGAAAGCAAGAGAAAATCTTTGAAGTCTTGGGTTAGGCAAAGATTTCTTAAATATGACATCAAAAGCATAATCCAAAAAAAGACAGAACTTGGTAAACTGGACTTCATCAAAATTAAAAATACTGCTGTTTGAAAGACACTGTTAAGAGAATAAAAGACAAGTCACAGACTGGAAAAATATATTTGCAAATCATATATCAGATAAAGAACTGGTATCCAGGCTATACAATGAACTCTGAAAACTCAGTAATAAGAAAGCAAGCTACTCAATTTCTAAATATGGGCAAAGGATTTCAACAGACACTTTTCCAAAGAAGATATACAGGTGACAAATGAAAAGATGCTCAATGTCATTAGTCACTTGGAAATGCAAATTAAAATCATGAAAAGATAACACTATACATCTATTACCCCAAAAACCCCAAACTCATTGCCATCAAGTTGATTCCAACTCATAGTGACCCTATAGGACAGAGTAGAACTGCCCCATAGGGTTTCCAAGGAGTGGCTGGTGGATTCGAACTGCCAACTTTTTGGTTAGCAGCCGAGCTCTTAACCACTGTGCTACTAGGGCTCCGCACCTACTAGAATGGCTGAAGTTAAAAAGATTGACCATACCAAGTGTTGGCAAGGATGTGAAGCAACTGGAACGTTTATACATTGTTGGTGGGCATGTCAAATGGAACAATCACTTTAGAACGCAATCCGATAGCTTCTTATAAAGTTAAACATGGTGTTATTAGGTGCCATTGAGTCAGTTCCGACTCACAGTGACCCTATGCACAATGGAACGAAACACCACCTGATCCTGTATTATCCTCACAATCATTATGTTTGAGCCCACTGTTGCAGCCACTGTCAATCCATCTTGTTGAAGGTCTTCCTCTTTGTTATTGACCCTCTACTTTACCAAGCATGGTGCCCTTCTCCAGGGACTGGTCCCTCCTGATAACATGTCCAAAGTATGTGACATGAAGCCTCCCATCCTCACTTCTAAGGAGAATTCTGGCTGTATTTCCAAGACGGATTTTTTCGTTCTTCCAGCAATCCATGGTATATTCAGCATTCTTTGCCAATATCATAATTCAAAGGCTTCAATTCTTCTTTAGTCTTCCTTATTCACTGCCTAGCTTTCACATGTCTATGAGGCAGTGGCTTGGGTCAGGTTCACGTTAGTCCTCAAGGTGACATCTTTGCTTTTTGACACTTTAAAGAGGTCTTTTGCAGATTTGCCCAATGCAATACATTGTTTGATTCCTTGACTGCTGCTTCCATGGGCATTGATTGTGGATTCAAGTAAAATGAAATCCTTGACACCTTCAGTCTTTTCTCTGTTGATAATGATGTTGCTTATTGGTCCAGTTGTGAGGATTTTTGTTTTCTTTATGTTGACTTATAATCCATACTGAAGGCTGTGGTTTTCGATCTTCATCAGTAAGTGCTTCGAGTCCTCTTCCCTTTCAGCAAGCAAGGTTGTGTCATCTGCATATCACAGGTTAGTAATGAGTCTTCCTCCAATCCTGATGCTGAATTCTTCTTCATATAGTCCATCTTCTCAGATTATTTGCTCAGCATACAGATTGAATAGGCATGGTGAAAGGATACAACTCTGATGCACACCTTTTCTTTTTTTAAACCACGCAGTATTTCCTTGTTCTATTTGGACAACCGCCTCTTTGTCTATGTACAGGCTCCGCATGAGCACAATTAAGTGTTCTAGAATTTCCATTCTTCCAAATGTTATCCATAATTTGTTATGATCCACACAGTTGAATGCCTTTGCACAGTCAATGAAATACAAGTAACCATCTTTCCTATACTCTCTGCTTCCACCCAAGATTCATCTGACATCAGCAACGATAGACTTCATACCATCTTCTTCTGAACCTGACTTGAATTTCTGGCAGTTCCCCATCCATGTACTGCTGCAAATGTTTTTGAGTTATCTTCTGCAAAATTTTACTTGAGTGTGACATTAATGATATTGCTAGATAATTTCCACATTCTGGTGAATTGCCTTTCTTTGGAATGAGCCCAAATATGTATCTTTTCCAGTCAGTTGGTCAGTTGTCTTCCAGATTTCTTGACATATACAAGTGAGTGCTTCCAGTGCTGCATTCATTTATTGAAATATCACATTTGGTACTCTGTCAATTCCCGGAGCCTTGTTTTTTGCCATTCCCTTCCCACAGCTTGGACTTCTTCTTTCAGCGCCATTGGTTGTTGATCATATGCTACCTCCTAAAAGGATTGAACATTGACCCACTCTTTTTGGTACAGTGACTCTGTATTTCTTTCATCTTCTTTCACGCTCCCTGCGTCGTTCAATATTTTGCCCGTAGAATCCTTCAAAATTGCAACTCAAGGCTTTAATTTTTCTTCAGTTCAGCTTGAGAAATGCTAAGCATGTTCCTTCCTTTTGGTTTTCTAACTCCAGGTCTTCGTTAAACATACGCCTACCATATGATTCAACCATTTTAGATGGATCCTAGGTATTTAGTCGTGAGAAATGAAAGCAATGTTCATATAAAGGCTAGTACACAAATGTTCATAGAAGCTTTACTTATATTTAGGGCTGTTTATAATCACCCCAAACTGGAAACAACCCAAATGTCCATGAACCAAGGAATGAATAAACAAGATGCGTTACATCCATATAATGGAATACAAAGGAATAAAAAGGAATGACCTATTAATACAGACAGGAATATGGATGAGCCTCAAAATAATTATGCTGAGCAAAAGAAGCCACGCAAAAAGAGTACGTACTGTTTTACTCTGGAAAATGGAGATTAATCTACGGTATGATCAGTGGTTGCCTTAAGAGGGTGGAGGTGTGAAGGGGCAGGAAGGAGGAATTACAAAGCTGGTCAAGGAAACTTTTGGGGATGATATTCACTAGCTTGATTGTGATGGTGGTTCCACGGTGTATACCCATGTCAAAACCCATGAAATTGTACACTTTATATCTGTGCAGTTTATTGCTTGTCAATTATACCTCAATAAAATTGTGGTAGGGAAAGTCTTCAGATTCTTTACCTTCCATTCATGATAAAAGCCAAAGTCCTTACAGTGGCCAAGACCTGCCCACCATTCAGGCTCTGATCTCATCTCCTCCTACCCTCCTTCTCCTCAACTCCAGTCACTCAGGCTCCCTCCTTGGCCTTTTAACTCTCCAGGCATACTTCTACCTCAGGGCTCTTGCACTTGCTATTCCCTTCACCTGCAAGATTCTTGTCCCAGATCCCCACTCAGCTCATTTTCTCAACTCTTGCAGGTCTTTTTCTCAATTTTCAGCTTCTCAGCTATGCATTCTCTAACCTGCTATTTAAAATTACTGCCCCATTCCACTAAAATAACAAATTATGGATAACATTGTGAAGAATGAAAATTCAGAACATTTAATTGTGCTCATGAGGAAGCTGTACTTAGACCAAGGGTCAGTCATTCGAACAGAGCAAGGGGATACGGCGTGGTTTAAAGTTAGGAAAGGCGCGCGTCAGGGTTGTATCCTTTCACTGTACTTACTCAATCTGTATGTTGAGCAAATAATCCAAGAAGCTGGACTACACCTCAACATAAAACAAAAATCCTCACAACTGGACCAATAATCAACATCAAAATAAACGGAGAAAAGATCGAAGTTCTCAAGGGTTTCATTTTGCTTGGATCCACCATCAACACCCACAGAAGCAGCAGTCAAGAAATCAGACGATGACATTGCTTTGGGCAAATCTGCTGCAAGAGATCTCTTTAAAGTGTTAAAAAGCAAAGATATCACTTTAAGGACTAAGGTGTGTCTGACCCAAGCCATGGTGTTTTCAGTCGCCTCATATACATGCGAAAGCTGGACAATGAATAATGAAAACTAAAAAACTGACGCCTTTGAATTGTGGTATTGGTGAAGAACATTGAGTATACCATGGACTGCCAGAAGAACGAACAATCTGTCTTGGAAGAAGTGCAGCCAAAACGCTCCTTAGAAGTAAGGATGGCTAGACTTTGTCTCACATACTTTGGACGTGTTATCAGGAGGGATCAGTCCCTGGAGAAAGACATTATGCTTGGTAAAACAGAGGGTCAGCAAAACAGAGGAAGACCCCCCACAAGATAGATTGACACAGTGGCTGCAGAAATGGGCTCAAATATAGCAAAAATTGTGACGATGGTGCAGGACTGGGCAGTGTTTCATTCTGTTGTACATAAGGTCACTATGCGTCGGAACCGACTGGATGGCGCCTAACAACAACAACATCCCATTGCACCACTCCCTACCCCTTTCCCTGCTTGTTTTCTCCATAGCACTGTATTTTATTACATCTACTGTCTGTCTTTTTCTCCTAGAACAAAAAGTCCATGAGGACAGGGCTTTCTGCATGCTGTATGAGTTGGAATCGACTCGACAGCAGTGGGTTTGGTTTGTTTCCCCAGCTTCCAGAACAGTGCTTGGTACATTGTTGTTGCTGCTCTTAGTTGCTGTTGGGTAGGCCTTCGACTCAAATGCTGCCCAGTCCTGCACCGTTGTGAACGGTGGATTGGGCTGTTGAGATCCATGGGGTTTTCACTGGCTGATTTTCAGAAGTAGATCTCTAGGCCTTTCTTCCTAGTCTGTCTTAGTCTGGAAGCTTCCCTGAAACCTGTTCAACATCATAGCAACACAAGCCTCCGTGGACAGACAGGTGGTGGCTGCACGTGAGCTGCATTGGCCAGGACTTAAAGCCACGTCTCCCACATGAAAGGTGAGAATTCTACCAAAGAATCACCAATGACGCCATTACTTGGTACATAGAAAGAGCTAAATAAGTGTGTGTTGTGTGATTGCTTCGCAAGCCCCCAGTGGACAGTAGTCGTTGGATACTTGTTGTTAAGAACAAGGCCGTGTTGTTCAAACAATTAAACACAGTTATTAGATGACTCGGCAATTCTACTCCTGGTTATATACCCAAGAGAATAGAAAACACATGTTCACAAAAAAGGTGAACACGAATGTTTATAACAGATTCATAAGAGCCCAAAAGCAGAGACAAACCAAATGTTTGTCAGCTGATGAATGGATAAACAAAACGTGGTATCTCCGTGTAATGGAATATTGTCCTGCCATAAAAAAGAACGAAGTCCTGATACATGCTGCAATACAGATGAACCTGGAAAATATCATCCTGAGTGAAATAAGTCAGTCACGGAAGGCCATATATTGTATGAGTCCGTTTGTATGAAACATCCAATTTAGGCAAAACCAGAGACAGAAAGTAGATTAGAGGTTTCTCAGAGCTGGGGGAAGGGCGGGTAAGAAGACTGAGGGGGGACAGCTAAAGGGTACAGGGTTTCTTTTGGGTGGATGAAAATGTTCTAAAATGGCTGTGGTGTTGGTTGCATATATCTTTGAATATACTCAAATCCGTTGAATTGTATACTTTAAATGGTTGAATTACATAGTATGTAAATTATATGGCAGTAAAACTAAAAAAAAAAGAACAGGTGGCGTGTCAGAGCAAGGCACAGCTCTTGCTCATTTTGAGTGGAACATGGTAATCCCTTGTTACCGTTGGTCACCAGCAGGGGTGGATTATCCAATAAGCGAGGGAAACACAGTGTGCGAAATTTCACCATTTGAATGTGGTGAAAACCATGTGGAATTTTCCTTCCACTACAGACCATTAAGTAAGCATGAGTATGCCTGTGCCTACCTTGCTTACTGGGTCATCGGCCCCTGTCAGGGACTGTAAATTTGAAAAGAGGCTTTGATCTGTAGGAAGGTGCTATGGGGATGGGAGGGAGACAGATGCCAGCCATACCTAGATGCAGAATCTTTGATGTGGTGAAAAAAATTTTCAATACAGAGTATCTGGTAAGCAAAGTAAGCACCGTACTTACCTTGCCTATTGGATAATCCACTCCTGGTCACCAGCACGGTTAAGCCCCTCCCCAGTGCCCTGAGAAAGGGGTGCTTCGATTTCCCCAGTAGAGAAGGGGCTAAGGGCTCAGGGAGGGCACTGCGTTCACTTGGGCACCATAGTGGTAGGTGAGTGGTGGAAGGGGACCAGCAAATGGAGCAGGTCGCTAGCAGCCCTGCAGCCCACGGCTGAGGCTCTGGCTGCTCCCTTGAGCTGTACTGAGCAACGTGACATCCCCCACTTGCGGTACAATGTTAATACCTTCTATTTATACCAAACACCTCTTCTCCCAGGAGAGCACTATGTTTTCCCAACATTGATTCAGTAAGCCAGCCAGGCTGAATTGAATTAAAATTCACAGCAGCCACTCACAACAAACCTACCCCCTTCCCCTGCCTGCCCACCTCTTCGCACACCGCTGTGATGCTCACAGCAAAACAGGGAAGGCAAGAAGGGTGACTTTCTATACACCTGGCCCCAGGTGAGGGTCTCTCACTCCTACCCTTCTCCAGATCTGGGGGAGAGGGGGTCCTTCTATCAACGCAGAAAAGGACGGAGGATTAAGTGGGGCACGTTCCCCCTTTCCATAAACATATCCATTGAAAACTACTAAAACTTAAGTGTGGAAAGTGCTAATGATGGGCTATCAGGCACAGAAGAGAAATATATTGAGGGTGCCACTGGCATCTTTTCTAATTTGTAATTTAGACATAGGCAGATGTCTGTTTTGCTGGAGCTCCTGGTCAGCCTGAGCAGAGGGCTCCCCTCTGGACAGAGGGCCCTGGCTCACTGGAGACATGAGAAGGAAGGGCCAATGGGCTCTGCTAGCCCTTTCTCATTCGGACAGTTTCATCTGGCTTTGAGATAGCCCTGGCCTGAGGGACAGAGAGCAGTGAGGGGCTGGGGGGTGCCTGTAATGGTTTGATAGGATTGATGGATGGATGTCCCAGACACTCCCCGCCAACCTTCCGCTGCCCACACACATAGATTCACACGCACAATCTCACCCTTCCTGTGCTTCCATCCTGCCCCGGGGGCCAGAGGGTTAGGAACAACGCTGGGGCACTGCCACTTACTGTCCACAAATCAATCAAGCAGTGCGTCATTTTCGTGGACACTGTGTCTGCCCTGTGCCACGTTCTCTCAGGGAGACCACATTCCCTGCCCTGGCTGGAGAGCTGCAGATGGCTCCAGAGATGAGAGGGAGAGGGCCTACCCAGGCAGGGTGAGACCATTTGGCACAGGAGTCCTCGGGCCTGCAGCCTTAAAGAGCTTTACTCACAGAACCCAGGGTTTCAGGGCTGGGGGCTGCCTGGGGGTCATATAATCGTCGCCCTGCTCCCACCCCACCCCCATTCATCACCTGCACGCCTTGCCAATGTTGGCAGCACTTAAGCAGAAGTCTCAACCTGTCCCCAGCTGCACTGAGGGCCACCTCCAAATTCTTCTCCGCCCAAGGCCTTCCCTGCCCCACCCTTGCTCCGCCCTCTATGACTGAGGCCTCTTGGTGCTGCCTGTGGTCAAGGGCCCTTGCCCCTCAGTAGCCATGGTAACCTCCGCTCCTTGATAGAGCCCCCAAGGAGGGAGCAACGGAAACCCAGGGATTACACAAAACCCATCCTTCACTAAGGCAATGCTCTGGCCTTTTGGAAGGTAGGGGTTCATGAGGTAAAGAAAAAAAAAAAGCACCCTTCAAATCACACGCCATGCCCCCATAAAGAGAAGGTGCTCACATGTTGGCCTCTACCATGTCTTATTTTAGAGACCAAGACAAGAGCGTTAGATGTCTTATATGGAAACTCAATGTATGTATTTAGGGGTTGAAAATCATCTCAAAACTGCAGTGAGGAAGTTGACATTTGTATTTCTCAAATCTGTAAGATCTGAGCGATAATAATAGAGGCAATAATAACAAAGCCCTTTATTACCGCTTTTTTCATGTCCTACAAGTACACTTGTACACGTTATAAAACAGATTGAACATCTCATCAAAATAATAAAATATTAGACTGAGGCATTTTCAGGTGAGTACTTAGTATGTGGAGGGAGCACTCGTGGCACAGTGGTTGAGAGCTTGGCTACTAACCAAAAGGTCAACAGTTTGAATCCACGAGCCACTCCTTGGAAACCCTATGGAGCAGTTCTACTCTGCTTTACAAGGTTGCTATAAGTCAGAATCGACTCCACGGCAATGAGGTTTTTTTTTTGGCGGGGGGGGGGTGTTGTATAAAAGTCGCTATGAGTTAGAATCCACTCAACAACAACCGGCTTACTCAGTATGTGGAGTGTAGGCTCCATGATTGCTGTTTTAGAGTGAGTGTGTGTGTGAGAGAGAGGGAGAGAGAGAGACCAAATGCTGAAACGCTGCTCAGCCCCCAAGGCCCCTAGGGAGGGGTGTCAGGGAGGCACTTAGCAGTGCCACTGTAGGGGTGAATGAACTTGGGTCCCCAGTTCAACATTTAAACAAGGAGCTGCCTCCCGGTGCAGCCCTGGGGATCTCCAATGCCACTTAGGGCCAGTTGTGGGAGCACATCTCAGCATCCCATCATTAATGAATCACCAGCTGTGTCTGCTGCAACAGTGGCTGCTTGCAGAGTGACAGCTGCAGGAGGACCTGTGCTCAAGATGACTGAATGCCTTTCCGGAGCCAGTGTCCAGCCACCATGTGGCCGGCTGGTCAAGGAAACCACCAAACACAGGGAAGAAGGGCCACAGCAGGGTGGGCTGGACTATCTTTGTGGCTCCTGCCAGCTGCAAAATCCTGAAGTTTTCTGAAGATTCAGAGAGGGAAAGCTTGGGAGCAGTGCTGGTGGGAGGCACCCAGGCCCCAAGACTGTCAGTAGATTGTTCCACCCACCTTCTCATTTGACACTTGAGAAACTGAGTCCCAGAGAGGGGAATGGACTTGTTCAAGGTCACATAGGGGCAGATGGCAGATAAAGCTCAAGTGTCCTGGCATGGCTTAGCTCTCTGCGTGACTACCTGATGGTGGGTGGCTGTTATCTTGCCCACCTTGGCCCCAAAGGCCTGGGCTTATGGGGGAACGGACCACCCCACAACCTTTACTGTACCTGAAATTAGACCAAAGCAGCCTGTGACCTCTCAGCTGCTGGGGGAGGGCTCGCAGACAGAAAACATGGACAGACATGCCTCTCCCAGCAGCCAAAGAGGGAGGCTGTTCTGTGTCGTGATCATCCCTGGGTTATGGGTTGTATCATCACAGTCTCCAACCCAGGAATGGTTCCAAACCAGCACTGGGGGCCCTGGGGGACAGTGGAGGGCACATCCTGAGCATCTAGCTGGTCTCATTCAGCCACATGGGACAACAACAAAGAAATATGTGGGTTCGAATCCAAAAATTCCAGGGACTGGCAGGATCTCATCAGGACCCAGCCTCTCTCTCCCTCCATCCCTCAGCTCTGCTTCCCCCTTGGCAGGCTTGGTCAGTGCTGGCTTCTGGACTTAGACTCTGTTCGTAGAGCTCACAATCCCATTGAACCAGGGCTTCACTTTTCCCAGTGGGTCCATTGGGAGTCCCAGGTTTAAGTCTCATTTGAGCCCAGGCAAATAGAATGCACTGACCGGCCCAGGCTGGGTCATGACCATCCCTATGGGAGGGGCTGGGGTGGGGCAGTGGCTGAGCTGTATAGACTGAGAGTGGGGAGGAGGTCTCCCCAAAGGCAATGGACGCCGGGTGGACAAAGCAGCAAACGTCCACTCCGTGACCAGGAAGAGCGTAGCTTCTCACGCCCTTCTTCTCTTCCTCCTTCTCGCCTCATGCTGAGACACTTTTGGAGGAGACAGCATGAAGGGAATGGATCCTTGTGTAAGTGGACGTGACTACAGGTCTTGGGTTCCCTGGCAGAGCCCTGATTTTTCAGTCACCTGTCCTGATGTCACACGCCGTCAGACCGTGTGACCCGATTTCAGAGTCAGGATACCTAAACAGCCCCACTAACCATGTGGGCCTTCTCCTAATTGCCTCCGCTCCAACCATTTAAAAGCCCCTGCTATGCCAGGAAGAAGCTAACCCTCTAGAATTTTATTTTGCTGGTGAAAAATAAGTTTGGAACCAGGAGGGTAGAGCTGGTGAGAGAGAAAAAACAAGTGTCCTCTCTTTTTCCTGCCCCTTTCTTCCCTAAAGTGCAAACAGTCCTTTAGGAGCTGCCATTAGAGCCAATCTCCTTTCAGGACCTCCTTCCCCACCCCCTGTGGCCCAGCCTTCCTTCCCAGAACTCCCTGAAGCACACGGTAAGAACCTCTAAGCATCCACTCTAGACTTGGTGACAGACGGACCAAGGACTACACCAGCCGAAGGCATCCATCCCAGAAGGCTTCCATCGCCTGGAACAGGGCCTGGCCAGCATAATCCCTATGCCCATCAAGCCCTGTGCCTGGATGAGGGACACCGTAGCCACTGGGCTCCTCCAGAAACGTGTCCCAGGAAGTGAGGAGGTTGGAATGGGCAGAATGTGGGTACTAGGCCCTTTGCCTGGGGCCCAAGTCTGGCAAGCACTCAACTTAAATTCGGAATCTGCTGAGTCTCTACAATGCAATGCTCTTCCCAAAGAATTAGTGCTGACCCCAAACCACGGAACTAAGGAAGCTGCAGTCTACTTACTTGAAAATTTAATTAACCATCACTGTCTAGCTCTGCCTAAGAAACAAGGTGCTTTTCACGAGAGGACAAAGGAGGTGATCTGTAGTCTCTGAAATGGAGAAGGATATTCTGATGTGCCGGAAGAGGACAGGAGCAAATGAAGAACCGTGGTCTCGGAGTGCCCTGTGGGAAGGAGGGGGCCGGATCACGGGCAGAACTCCACTACGACCCCTTAGCCCTGGCCCAGCTGGCCAGTTCACAAGCATATAAACATAGGCCATGTAGACCGTTCCCTCTCTGGGGAAGAAAAATCAAACTGCGCAACAAAAACCCTTTTACAGTCACAAATTAACTTTCTGGGAAATCCTACTAAATGCAGATTTTCTACCGTGTGCCGAGTCATCCACCGAGAATATTTCAGCAAGTTGAGTGTTTAAGTTGATCCCCTATCCCACTAACCACGCGGCCCTGTGGGCTCTAATTGTTGGAGGGACTCTGGAGCCAGACTGCCTGGGCTCAACTTCCAGCTCTGCCATTGCTAGTTGTGTACCTGGGGCAAATTACCTAATCTCTCTGTGCCTCAGTTTCCTCATCTATAAAAGGGGGACAATAGCAACACTTACCTTTCTTGGGAGGAAAATGCATTAACTTGGGCAACGTAGGATGTGCTATGTCCCAGTTGCCGTCAGGTCCATTCTGACTCATGTTGACCCCATAACAGTAGAACTGTGCTCCATAGGGCTTTCAGTGGCTGATTTTTTGGAAGCAGATATCCAGGCCTTTCTCCCATGATGCCTCTGGATGGAGGCATCCAGCGTTGTCAACAAGCTCATTAACCATTTGTACCACCCAGGGACGCCTTGAAAATGTTAGCTTACCACAAATTACTAAAATGATTTATTTACAATGTGGCTTCAATTCTTTTGGGGCAAAAAGAGTGGGGATTTTCTTAGTAATCCGTGGGGAGATATTTGCAACGATTTTCATGGGTTTACTGGTTCCCCAACTCCATTTTTTCTATAAGGTTGTAGGTTTCTCAGCTGAGAATTCTCTGATTACAGGATGTTTGGATCAACTTGGGGTGGGCAAGGGCGTCACTGTAATTACCACTTAATGGTGTGTCTCATAGGCCACTCGGGTCAATTGTCTGAAGTGGAGTTGCTGACAGTATCCTCACTAATTAGGGCTCATCTTTGTCATTGTCTTCTGAAATGGCCTCGGTGATGTCTTCAGTGCCTATTTTCTGATGTCCCCAGAGAGGCTGACCTGTACTCTGAAAATATTAAAGAGTAACACACACTTCACACACAGGGAAAATTCCAGCACCAAGGACCAGCACTTCAGAAGAGCCCCCTCAGCCCACTGGCTCACTCGGGCAGGGCACGTTTCCCAGCTTTCTTTCTCCGTCAAAAGGACGGCTCCACCTCCCTCAGAGGGCTTTCTTGATGAACAAACCAGCCCATATGTGTGAAGGGCTTGAAGAGTTATTTTAGTAACAGTCTAACTGCAGTCCTAATGAGAACTTGGCCCTGGCTGGTTCCTGTTTGGTTGTTGATAGTCGGCATAGACTGACGTGTCAAAGATGATGCTCACCAAGTCTAGATAGCTCCTCCCCTTCAGGGCTGCTCCAGGAACCAGAAAAGGACAAACAGCAGAAGAAATAGCAAACTTCCTTGACCCTGCAGTATTAACTGGGTATTTCATTATAACCCAGATGTGGTCTGTGACTGGGTAAATTCTTTCATCTATATTAAAATGGTTGTCAATAGGGGAGAGAGTAGGCAACAGGCAAAGGGTATGGAATAAAAGGAAATTTAATTTTTTAAAACTATTTTACTATTCATCCTTTCATTACCTAAAAACATGTTTTATGGAAATAAAATTCACCACTTCAATGATTTAAGGTGTATGATTTTCAGCAGTTTTTAGTACATTCAAAAAGTTGTGCGGCCATTGCCACTGTCTAAATTCAGAACATTTCCATCACCCCAGACAGAAACCTCATACCTCCCAGTTCCTCCCTCTCCCCATCCCCTGGCAATCACTAACTACTTTCTATCTCTATGAATATGCCTATTCTTGATATGTCATAGTAATGGAATCATGCAATATGTGACCTTTTCTTTCATCATTTCTTTCTTTTTTATTGTCCATTAGCTGACAGTTTACAGAGCAAATTAGTTTCTCATTAAACAATTAATACACATACTGTTTTGTGACACTGGTTGCCAATCTCAAGACCTGTCAGCAGTCTCCCCTTCTCGTCCTTGGATTCCTCATTTTCATTTGTCCAGCTTTCCTGTCCCCTCCTGTCTTCTCATCCTTGCCCCTGGGCTGATGTGCCCAGTTAGTCTCCTATACATGGCTGAGCTCCATGTATTATTGTCTGTTTTATGGGCCTGTCTAATCTGTGGTCTTTCATCATTTCTTGAGTGTCCACCATGGGCCAGGTACTGTGTGAGTGTCTGCCCTCAAGGGGTCAAGTCTAGTCAGGGAGGAGGACCTGTAAAGAGAGTACCACCCTGCCTGGGAGAGTTGATGACACTTGACTGATAACACAGATGACATCCTGAGAGAGGAGGTGACACTTCTCTTGCTGTGTTGACAAAGGAAAAAGCGTTTCCAGTAAAGAAGAGGGAAGGGTATTCCAGGAAGTAGAAACAACAAAGAGGTGGAGTCATGGCTGAGTGTGTTGCGGGAAGGCTGAGCCATTCCCTGGGGCCGTAGCATCAGGAGAGTTAGGGAACATTGGGGTGTCAGGAGACAAGGCCAGTGGGCAGCTTAGGTGAGAAGAGAAGAGCCTTGGCAGTTGCTTTAAAGAGATTGGTCACTCCTCTAGGCTCTGGGGAGTCAGCAGAGATACAGAGCCAGGGACAGGTCAGGTGTGTGATTTAGGAAGGACACTCTGGCCTTGGAGGGTGGATGCCGAGGGAGATTCTCAAGCAGAGGGTTAGGAGGACTGCAACAGTCCAGGTGAGGGAAGGCTAGTACTCAAACTATGGCAGTGGCAGTGGACTCACTTGAGGGCAGTTTCTAAGCAGGTTGGACAGGAGGAGTTGGGCGTCTGCCTAGCTGGGGAACGTGACAGAGGGAAGAATTCTGGGCTCTGGATCAGGCTCCTTCTGATGCACAGTGAGACCTTAGGAGAGTCAAAAGCAGCCTGTGGATTCAGCGCCCTCTACTTAAAACAGGGCAATGGCTCCCCCTTTCCCTTCGGAATTCTCACTGTGCTCACAAAGCCCTGCAGGCTCCAGCCTCTGCCCACCCAGGCTCAAGCACAGTGGCCGTCTTCAGTTCTTCCTCCTGCTAAGAGTCCTTTGCACATGCTGTTCCCTCTGCCTTGCCCTCTCAGGCACTCGCACACCTTCTGTCCTAGTCAATGCCTGCCCTCCCCAGCCCTGTCTGGGTCAAATCTCCTTGTATGCATTTTTGTAGAACCAGGTAGTATTTCTTCATACCAACTGTCACAAGGTTCATTTTTCATTTACTTGTGTGTTTTTGATTCCTTAATAGATTAGAAGACCTGGAAAAGCCGGAACCAAGTCAATTTGGGCTCTTCTCATTGAATCCAGCACCTAGCAGTGTATCTGGCATGTAATTGGTGCTCCTTAGTATTTCTTGGAAAAAGAAATGGACAAACAACTGAAAGGTTCATCAACAGATGAATGGATGAACAAAATGTGGTATATACATACTGTAGACTATTATTCAGCCATAAGGAAAAATCAAGTCCTTATGCATACCTCCACATGGAGGAACCTTGAAAACGTCATGCTGGGCGAAATAAGTCAGCAACAAAAGGAAAAATACTGTACGATCTCACATGAAATCAGCAAATATATAGAAACCAAAGATTATTAGTGGTTGCCAGGGGTGGGAGGGAAGGGAGAAAGGGGGAATTTTTGCTTAGGGGGCATCGAATTTATATTAATGGAGGTGGAATAATTTGGAAAAAGGATAGCGAGAATGATTGCACAACTTGAAGAATATAATCAATGTCACTGAATTGTACATGTAGGAATTGTTGAGTTGGCCTATGTTTTGTTATGTCTATTTTCATCACAATTTCAAAGAAGAGAGTATTGAGAAATGGTGGCACAGAAAGGTGGAAAAGTGTGAATTAATGAAAATATTGAACAAATTGAGAGACTAAATTGAAAAAAAGGAGAAAGAAATGGACAAAATGCCCCTCCCCAAAAAACCAAACCCTTTGCCATCAAGTTGATTCCGACTCATAGTGAAACTATTGGACAGGGTAGAGCTTCCCCATAGGTTTTTCGAAGGGCAGCTGGTGGATTTGAACTGCTGGCCTTTTGCTTAACAGCCGAGCTCTTAACCACTGCACCACCAGCCCTGGGGCTCTTTGAGACGTAGTTTCTATTAGAGCCCTGGGGAGACAGAAGAGAGAATTCTGGTAGGTCTCCCTGGGCCCTCCCCCACCCCTACCTGGCCTTTTCTCCCAATAAAATTGGCTTACAAGGAAGGCCAAGGGCAGCTAACAGCTCCCAGTGCTTTGCTGGCTAATTACTCCTGGGTTGTAGTATATTATACTTTTTACATATAACACAATGAAGGCTCATATAATGAGAAAACACCTCCCAGATTGTAATCAATGTTCCAAAGTGCATTTATTCAGCAATTTTCTCCCTGTTCAAGATGTTTTGCCAGACTTGAACTTTTCCAGCAAACCCTTCAGGTCTTGGGCCTTCCCTAGCTCCCTTTTCATTCTCCCTCATCCCTCCACCTAAAAATTCTCCTCCAATTGTTTTACTACAAGGGTATGAGTTGCTGAACGCTTAATGGAAGGGTTTGTGTATTGGGACTAAAAGAACAGGCTCCCTCCCTCTGGCTTCTGGCCTGGCCTCCTCAGCAGTCCCTGGAGATAATACTATATTGATGGTAGTACACTGGGAGAGCCTAAGTCCAGGTTCCTAGACTTCCAGTGTTCTCCTGCTGTTGCCCCTGGTTTGTAAAGAACGGGAATTCCAGAACACTTAATTGTGCTCATGTGGTAAGTAAACTAAGAAGAAGTCATTCAAACAGAACAAGAGGTTACTGTGTGGTTCAAAATCAGAAAAAGTGTGTGTCAGGGTTGTATCTGTTCACCATACTTATTGAATCTGCATGCTGGGCAAATAATCTGAGAAGATGGACTGTGTGAAGAAGAACATGGCATCAGGGTTAGAGGAAGACTCATCAACAACCTACATTATGCAGATGACACAACCTTGCTTGCTCAAAGTGAAGAGGACTTGAAGCACTTACTGATGAAGATCAAAGACCACAGCCTTCAGTATGGATTACACTTCAACATAAAGAAAACAAAAATCCTCGCAACTGGACCAATAAGCAACTTCATGATAAATGGAGAAAATATTGAGGTTGTCAGGAATTTCATTTTACTTGGTTCCACAATCAATGCCCATGGAAGCAGCAGTCAAGAAATCAGACAACATATTGCACTGGGCAAATCTGCTGCAAAAAGTCTCTTTAAAGTATTGAAAAGCAAGGATGTCACTGTGAGGACTAACGTGTGCCTGACCCAAGCCATGGTCTTTTCAATTGCCTCATATGCATGTGAAAGCTGGATAATGAATAAGGAAGACCGAAGAATTGATTCCTTTGAATTATGGTGTTGGCAAAGAATGCTGAATAGATCATGGACTGCCAGAGGAATGAATAAGTCTGTCTTGGAAGAAATACAGCCAGAATGCTTCTTAGAAGTGAGGATGGAGAGACTTTTTCTCACATACTTTAGACATCTCATTAGGAGGGGCCAGTCCCTGGAGAAGGACACCATGCTTGGTAAAGTAGAAGGTAAGTGAAAAAGAGGAAGACCCTCAACAAGATGGATTGACATAGTGGCTGCAACAATGGGCTCAAACATAGCAACGATTGTGAGGATGGTGCAGGACCAGTGTTTCATTCTGTTGTGCATAGGGTAACTGTGAGTCTGAACTGACTTTATGGCACCTAACAACACCAACAGGCTTCCAAGGACCCCCTGACAACAGTCTAGGAGACTGTAGGGTAGAAAATGAATTTTTTTCAAACTCTGGAGAGGTGTCTCCTAAAAGTCACTCATAGTGACATCACCTCTTTGCCCACAGGGCTGAGCACCTTGCTGCCCCAATTCCTGGAGACAATCACTGTTCTGTAGCAAAGAAGGTGGTATGTGTTGGTGGACTGCCACAAACAATAATATATAGGTGACAAGAAGAAAGGGAATTCCGAGGGCCACTGGTCAAGGATCTACTTTACTGAAAAGCTAAACAAAATCATCTGTATTAGCTTCCTAAATCTACTGTAAGAAATGACAATGAGGTGATGGAGGACGACTGGCACCTTGGTGCAGAGTGAGTCACCTAACCAGGTAGTAAGGTAATGAATAAGCCCAGTTGACTGCTCCACACTTGCACTCAACTCGGTTTTCTGCCTCCTGCTCACATAGCATCATGAGGTGATGGAATATACTCTATTTAAAATCAAAGGAGGTTTATTGGAAGAAAAGGCAACTCAAGCTGGGGAGGCACTAAAACCCACCATGTGAAATCCAGCACGCTCTGAAAAGTTACATGTATCCAGACAATATTTATATTGTTACGCCAGGAACTGACAGTATAATATTCTGATTGGCTTACTAGTGACTTGTAAAAGTCAAAGGTGGGTTAACAAAAGCAGGGACTTTACAGTGATTGGTGAACACAACATGTGTGGGTTTACATGGTTGGTTTAAAGAGTCTTTGTTGACTAGTTACTACTTGGTGATATGTCTGCTTTGTTGATTAGTTACTGCATGGTGAGTATAGACATAGTTATAAAATGATCATAGGACCTTTTCTGCTAACACACCTTTCTTGCACAATACCTCCCAGGAGTGGCTTGTATAGCTTGTTTACAAAGAAAACATCTCCTTAGATACCAGACTGCATTTGTTTCAAGGTTACGAGTTAATGAAAACAGTAAGTTATTGATCCCAAGTCTGGGCTAGCAGTCCTCGCCATCAAGCACCCCCAAAATTCAGGGTGTAAGTACCTCTGATATCCGCTTTGGAATTTAACTTCCTGGTCTGCAATTTCAACTGCCCCCCAACATAGTTCCCACCTACCTCCCACTCTCATCCTCAAAATAAAGGCATTTTCTAATGAGTCAGGATCCCCTAATAGTTGTGTCTAACAGTAATCAGGAGTCAGTTGCCATCAAGTCAATTCTAACCCATGGCGACCATATGTGTTTCGGAATAGAACTGACATAGGGTTTTCAATGGCTGATTTTTTGCAATTAGGTCACCAGGTCTTTCTTTCGAGGCATCTCTGCGTGGACTCGAACTTCCAACCTTTCAGTTAGCAGCAAGGGCATTAACAATTTGCACCACTCAGAGAACTCTTGACACAGAGCAGAAATTTGGAAATATTTTTTGTATAGGTACAAGGTAAGAAGGCAGGAAGGAAAGAAGGAAGGCAGGCTGACTACATTCACACGCTCAGCTATGGAGAAGACCTGTCCACAAGGAAGACTTCTTCCTTCCCCCAGAAGCCCTATTGGCTTATGTAATACCTGGAAAGGGGTCCCCAAGACGCTTGTCCCCACCTCATTCCCACACCTGATTCCACCAATCCTATCTCTTCGGCTACCACCCACACCCCCACACTCCTCCTGCAACCTCCCTACCCACAGGGCTCAGCTCTGGGAAATGAGCCCCTGAGCAAGGGAAATGGTAGCCCGTTTCCCTCTGATTTTTAAGTTTAGCGTGATGTTCTGTGCTATGATCCATTTTCAGCATGGAAGTTTTAATTAAATGTCTAATGAGCAAATCTCTTGTCTCTGCATGTGTGAAACAACCCAAAAGCCAAGTTAATCATATGAAGAATGGCTTGGTTATAAGAATAATTGCTTTCATAAACTCCATCCACTCTCCAGTGCCATCATCCAGTCCTTTCTGCCCTTGGGCTCACTCCCTTTTTAAAAGTTACCCTGCTAAAACAAATGCTCTAACTCTCTAAAAAGATCGGTTCAATGTTCTTAGAGCTCTGACTCATTCCAACAATGAGATCTTGGCTGCGGCAACTCCAAAGCATCTCTCTCCTTGTGCCCTTTTTCTCTACTTTGTTTTTGTTCTTGGTTTTTGGAAGCCTAGTGGTTTTGAATTAGAAAAGTTGCTGACCTTTCAGCTTTCCCAACTGTAGGAACATGGAGGAATCAAGCTGGTGGGGGGCAGGGGGGAGCCACAGGAAGCCAGCCATCATGAGAGCACAGGGTACAAGATACCCAAAGAAAGAGGGGTGATTGGGGGATGAGAAGGAAGAATTGAGGCACACAAAGGAGACAAGTCTGTTGATTGTCTCACCACAAATGAAGGTCTCAACCCCATCTCAGACTGATTTCAAGCAGGGATTTTTTTTTTTTTTTTTTAATATTCAGGATATTGTACCACTTAGGCGTAGGTTCAGTTATTATTAGAAGGGACTGGGCAACGGTGGGTTAATTCTCTCCTATAAAAGAAATCTAGAGATAGACAGTCCTCTGTTATGCAAGCTCATTTCATCTTCTTGGTCCTCCACACTGTGGCCTCCATCCTCAAAGTCACCTCGTGATTCAAGATGGAAGCCAGAGCCAAGCCATTACATCTACATTCTAGGAAACATGAGTCAGGAAGCAGAAACGGTGAAAGAGCAAATGGTCATCAATTCCTGTGGAATTATGCCGTTTCCTTTAAGCAGGCGTCCTGGAAATTCTGCATAATATTCTGCTAGAACTTAAAAATCCACAATCACCTAGCTACAAGAGAGCCTGGAAAATGTAGTCTTTTAACAGGGTGCATTGACACCTCAGATAAAATGGGTGTTCTGTTACTGAGAAAGAGCTGAAGAATGGATTTGGGTGGGAGCTGGCAATCTTATTAAGAAGCCAAACTCCACCATTTGCTGATACTCCAATGGGAAAGGGAAGAGTGGTGAAAAAAGACAGGGGAGAGAAAAGAGGAAGGAGCACAAAAAATCCAAGAATACCTAACAATGTGAAATTCAGCTGAATCCTCATCTGAGAGAACAGCATGCCAGCCAATGAGTCTGCGTATGTATTTACTGATAAAAAAAGTAATATAAGATCCGCATTCATTGATTAATCCCAGGGACCTGGAACTGTGTTTGGCACAGAGTAGGTGCTCAGCAAATATTTTCAATTGAAATACTTGAAATGTTGTTAAAATAATTTAAAAGCATAATTTTAGTAAAATAAAAAAATGTGTGTGTATGAGTGTGTGTTTAGATAGAGGCAGGCAGGGAGGGAGGTAGATCAGTGGATAGATAGACAGACAGACAGACAGATAGACAGACACAGTTAGTTAGCTTGCTCCAGCCAGATTGATAAGAGTAATTCTTTCTAGATAATAAGATGGGGTTTTGAGTAATTTTTATTTTCTTCTTTTTTAATTATTCTAAGTTAATTAAAAAAAAAAAAAACCCATTGCCATCGAGTCGATTCTGACTCATAGCAACCCTACAGGACAGAATAGAATTGCCCCATAGAGTTTCCAAGGAGCACCCAATGGATTCAAACTGCCAACCTTTTGGTTAGCAGCCGAACTCTTAACCACTACTCCACCAGGATTTCCTCTAAGTTGATTACACATCACTTATACAGGCTTAAAAAAGCTGTATCAAAATCCATTCAGGACAAATTAATACATGTATGGCTTTAACTACAGAACAATTTTTAAAAATGTAGATCTGATTTTAAAATAGGAGTTGAAATAGACATTTAAAAATCACTTCTTAATAAACAATGATTTGTCATTGGAAGAGAGGACTTCACAGAGATGTTGAGGTAGGAAACTCACAGCTCTCTGGACGGGAGGATTAGGAGGCAAGGAGTGAACCCAGTGGCCGTAAGGCTTCTCCTCACCCTGGGATTCTGGTCTTCCTTTACAAGCTGCTTGCAAGCAGATAGGCATCAGTGGTTTTATTGATCCTCAAGCATTATGGTGACATAAAGATGACAAAGTGCATTCTTCACCGAGACACATGTGGCAACTGGAGCCCAGGGAGGGTAAACATCAGAGACTCTGGCTCCAAACCTTATGTGTCCCTCATTTGCCCTCCTTTTCCTCTGCAGATACAGCCAACGCCCCTCAGTGTGGCTGTGCAGGGAAATCAAAAGTTCACCATGAAATTAGCTTTATCGAGCCCGTGTTTACCTCCATTAAGTATCTCACTCTCACTGTGGAAGGAAAATATCCACTTTTGAGTTGTATGAGGTCATTTATGGCATGCACTTGGATCCACAATCAATAGCCATGAAAGTAGCAATCAAACAATCAAACGTTTTGCACTGGGCAAATCTGCCATAAAAGACCTCTTTAAAGTGTTGAAAAGCAAAGATGTCACTTTGAGGACTAAGCTGTGCCTAACCCAAGCCATGATATTTTCAATGGCCTCACACGCACGCAAAAGCTGGACAATGAATAAGGAAGACCGAAGAAGAATTGACATCTTTGAATTATGGCACTGGCATAGAATATTGAATATACCATGGACTGCCTGAAGAATGAACAAGTCTGTCTTGCAAGAAGTGCAGACAGAGTGCTGCTTAGAAATGAGGATGGCCAGACTTCGTCTCATGTACTTTGGATATGGTATCAAGAGGGACCAGTCCCTACAGAAAAACATCACACTTGGTGCAAAAATGGCATGCTGGAGGTATCTGACCTCCTCTAACTTCACAAGCTGGAAGAAGAATCAAGATCAATAGCCCAGGGCTGATTCCTATGAGGTGGGGATCATACATACCTCCTCTCTCCACAATCTTTACCAGTTCTGACAGCAGCCATCGCTCCCACACTCTCTACTTCTTTGCTGAGTTCAATAATTCATTGCGATGGCCACACAGAACTCACAGACAATACTTATGATTATGGGGCTTATTAGGGAAGTAACCGATTACAATTCAGGTTCAGGAACACTCAGGATACAGTTCTTCCATCAGGACAGCCTATTCTCAGCTGTGCCCATGGGCATGCTTCTTTCTGGTCCCTCAGCCTCTACTCTGCTCAGGCAAGTATTACAAAGCTCTTTTAGCTCTGCCCATAAGTGTCCAGAGTCACCCTACTCCACCAGTAAGCCAACCCGGGGTGCTCAGCTCGAGCTGTATGGGTCAGCAAACCTAACTCCACTAACTTCCTGGAGGCACCCTACTCTGCCAGCAAGCCTCCTGCCCAAAGGCACTCAGCTTTCTAGCTCCGTGGGCCGGGATGCCCACTGTGCCATCTCCTGTTGGTCTCTTCTGCCACCGTTTCTCTGCCACTACTTCTCGCCATCTCCACTGTTACAGCTCTCTCTCTGTCTCCCAGTTCCGGGAGCTTCTCAATGCAGGGATACAGGTACAAAGGACATAGTCCACTCTTGGCTCTTCTTCCTTGGTGGCAGTGAGATCCTCCTTCCTGTCTCATTTTAAGCCTATCAGGATGACTAAACTGACCAATACCTTCATTAGGGTTCCACAGATCTTATTTGCATGGTTCTACCCCTACAATTTTTACCCCTACAATGGTGCCATAAACTTCATTTGCATTATTAGCATCTCCAATCCCCTTGGTGTGCCACAATTACCTTATCTGTATAGTCCTACCCAATCACTTGGGTGGGAGTTACAAGACCATGGTGAGAAAGGCCATAAAAAACAATCCATCACACCGCACTTGGCAAGGTAGACTGTCAGTGAAAAAGAGGAAGACCCTTAGTAAGAAGGATTGACACAGTGGCTGCAGCAAAGGGCTCAAACACAGAAACAATTGTGAGGATGGCGCAGGACTGGGCATTGTTTCCTTTTGTTGTACATAGGGTCACTAGAGTCCGAACTAACTCGAAAGCACCTAACAACAACAATTATTCTGCCATTGTGTTTTCGTTTATAAAAGACAGAAATGCATACAGAGAGAAACAGAAAGAGAGAAAGGTAGAGAGAGACTGCACCTGTTCAGGTATTTTGTTGGAAGTTCTTCAGTGCATGGTGGAATCAAATGATCTTCTCATCACTTTGAAGTGATGACATCAAAGTGATTGGATCAAAATATCCTACACAGGAACAGTTTTCTGGAAAAAAAAAAAGTCTAACCTGAGTTGTTCTGTATAAGTGAAACACTGGAGAGGAGAAGGAAGAAGACGGGACTTCAGAAGGAGCCACAGCACAAGCTAAGACCTGGTGATTGGGCTGAGTATGGAGTACTTGGGGGACAAGTAGGAGGTAGTAGAAGCTGACACTGGAATGATTTGTTGGGAATCACATCAAGGGCTTTGAATGGCAGCCTCAAGATTAAAATTTTATAGTTTAGGGGGAGCCCTTGGAACCTATGGTCTAGGGGAGTCAGTCACATGACCAGATCAGATGGCCATCATGATCACAGCAATGACTGGAAGGTGCAGGCGGGGTGGGCCTAAGTGGGCTGACCTCTGAGACAGCAAACCCCCATTCTTAGGAGGCTGTTGCCACAATTTAGGGCTGAGGTAAAGGCTTTGAAGATAGCCCACTGGACGGTGACTTAAATATTGATTCAGTGGGCAAAAGCTGCATTCATCATGGGACTGGTTCCCCAAAGGACCCATGCCGATGTGCAGGGAACTCGTCATTTCCCTATTACATAAATTGATTAGGTAATTCGGAGTGGAGACTGATACAGAGGGTTTGCTGCTAATCAAGCTGGAGCACAAGGCAGGCCCTCTGCCAGCCCACCAAGGAGCTGGTCCAGAGGCACAGAACACTGCAGTGGAGCACCCTGTCCCTGCCCTTGGGGTCTGGGCAAAGACAGCCACTGAGAGGGCTGGTAATGCCCTTCAGCTGCACATGGAGGCTCCAGGACCAACTCCTGGACTGACACTTCTGCCAGCACTGCCCAGCCAGGTGGAATCTAGCCCATGGCTGGGCATCTTCACTGCCTGCGGGAGCTTGTAGGGATGGAGCTGCTGGAGGAAGAGAGCCTCAGAGACAACTGTGGAGACCCCAGGGGAGGTGCAAACATGGAGAGCAAGCAGTCGAGGTGCATTTTGACAATGATGACAGTCTACAGTAACAATAATTCATGTCTGTATAAGGCTCTCACTGTGCTCCAGGGAAGGGAGGAGGGGGCTCAACTTTCTCAGTGGATGAGATATTCTCCCTCTGACACAAAAGTCCCCCTGCCTGGTTCTAAGAAGATCGCTGCAAAACTAGTCACGTGCTACCCAGAGCCAGAAAATTCCACCTCAGGTGGTGGTGGAGTCTTTCCCTATCTATCCCCTCCCTAACACAGAGGAGGCTGCAGTTGGCCCCGCCTGTAAACTGTAGGACGTTTCTAGAAAGATTCACGTCTCCGATGGACCCGGGTTTGGGAGAAACAACGTCCCAAGTCAGATGCCTCGTGGCTTTCAGGCAGCTCTCTTCATCCCCTACCCTTACCCCACCCCGCAACTCTGAATGGCCCAAGAGGATGGTTTCTGGTCGGTGCCCAGGGCGCTCCTCAACACAGAACTTGCGTCGGGCGGAGAAGCGCCGGCGGCACAGCGCGGCAAGGTGCGGAGGCCACGATTTTACCTGGCCGTTCCCGAACCCGCTCCGCGCGGGCCTCTGCGGAGCCAGCTATTGAGCTTCCCCTACAGCTCCTCCAGTTCCAACCCTACCGCAGCCAAGGCCTTATCCAGACTCCCTGATTGAGGGCCGGCGGGGCCGGGGAGCTGGGGTGGCGCCAGGATACCCCACAGCTGGGCGGGCCTGGGTGCTGTCTCCTCCGCGGGCACCTGAGTCTCCCACCCCTGCTTGACTCCTCCCCCGTGACTCTTCCGCAGCGTCTCCGCCCTGCCATCTCCCTGCTTCAACGGCCGCAACAGCCTCCGGTCGGGGGACACGTGGGAGGTAGAAGAGGAAACGGAGGACTTGGGGAGCACGGAGCACTGGGGTGACCTGCCTCGCCCCGCGCCGCGGGCCCCCGCAGCCCTAGCGCCTCCCGCCCCCGGGCTGCGGCACCGATGCGCTGTCCGCGGTGCTGACGCCGCCCGCGCGTTTGGAAGGGGAAGGAGGCGCGTCGTTCCTGGGTCGCCGCGAGCCGAGTGACGCCTTCCCATTCCCAAGCGGGATCAGTTTCCCAAAGAGATCTTCCTAATCCTGACGCTGCGGTTGTATCCAAGCCGAACGAGCGAGGAAGAAGGAACTTCAACTTCGAACTGGTGCCGGAGAGGTCCGGGTGTCTCCAGGTACGCGCCGTGCGGCCCCCAGCCCCTAAGACCTCAGGGCACCGTCAAGTTGAGCAAAGTTTGACGCCGTCTTGGAAATAAAGAAGGCATTACAATGCCGAAGCGCGGACCGGTGCCCGGAAGGCGTTCCCCGGCGAGGTGGTAGCCAGCACCACAGCCCGGACACCTGCTCTGGTCCCCCGTATTAGTGCCAGAGCGACCGGGAGGCGTCGCAGCAGCTCAACTCGCCACCCCCTCCCTGCTTTCCTTACTCGCCCCCCCTCCCAACTCTCCGCCCCAGGCGCGGGTGACTCCGCCTCTCGGTGCCGGGCTGCTCTCCGGCTGGAGCAGGGAAAGGAGCGCTTCCCCGGACTCGGCTCCGCTCCGAGGCTCTGAAGCCGACGCCGCCAGCTCAGCTCCGGGGGCGGGAACAGGACGGCTCGCGCAGCTTGCCCCAGGGAGCCGCGGAGCTGAGAACGGCCCATGGGACGCCCCCAGGGGCTCTTCCCTCACCCTGCTGCCGCGTCCCGGTCCTAGGCGCCCGGGCTCCGCGGCCTGTCTGGAGAGGAGTATGAGGCCCGGGGCCCCGCGGACGCCGGCCACTGGGCGGCAGGGGCCTAGCTGCGGAGCCCCGCGCCCGAGGGCCGCGGGTGAGGAGCCGCGGGAGTCGGCGAGGCGTCGGGGCGCGGAGAGGAGCGCCCCAGCGCGGACGCCCGCAGGCCTGCCGGACCTGAGTGCAGCCTGAGCCCCGGGGAGGAGACGGGGGTGCCCCGCCGTCCGGGCTCTGGGGAGGCGGCTAGGGGCTCCGCGGCGGCCCCCGACTTCTGGCCACCATCCTCACATTCCTGCTCCCGCGGGGGGGATGTCGCGGCCCGGGCCCAGGGCACCGCCCCGGCCCCGGGGCTGAGCTCCGGACCATGTCCTCTCGCAGCCCCCGGCCCCCGTCCCGCCGCTGTCGCCGCCGCCTGCCGCGCCCAGCCTGCTGCTGCTGCTGCTGCCGCCGCTCGCACCTCAACGAAGACACGGGCCGCTTCGTGCTGCTGGCGGCGCTCATCGGCCTCTACCTGGTGGCGGGAGCCACGGTCTTCTCGGCCCTCGAGAGCCCCGGCGAGGCGGAGGCGCGGGCCCGCTGGGGAGCCACGCTGCGCAACTTCAGCGCGGCGCACGGCGTGGCGGAGCCGGAGCTGCGCGCCTTCCTTCGTCTCTACGAGGCCGCGCTGGCCGCCGGCGTCCGCGCCGACGCGCTGCGCCCGCACTGGGACTTCCCGGGCGCCTTCTACTTCGTGGGCACTGTGGTGTCGACCATAGGTGAGCCGCGCGCCTCTTGCGCGTCTTTCTTCTTCGCGCCTTTCACTTGCCGTCCTTTCCCCTGCTCAGTGGAAGGGCCAGCGTCCCTCGGACCTCCTCCTACCCTTGCCTACTTTTGTCTCAACCACTTTTCTCCGCCCTGCTCCCTCCTCCTGCTCCTTCTGTCTTTCCTGGCTTTCAGCGCGGGAGGTGGCTGGAAGGGCCCATCTCTGGCGCGCCCCCAGCGGTGACTCACCTAGCAGTGTGGTGCAGTGGGGAGAGCCTTCACCCAGCCGCGGGGCCGACTCGGGGCCGCCCGCGCTCCAGCACTTGCCAGCTCCGTGACCTAACCTCTCTGAGCCTGTTTTCTCTGTTAAGACAAGTTGGGAGAACATGCAGTAAGTGCCTTCTGGCTTCTGTTCCCCACGTCCCCTGCCCCGCTCCTTCCCGGGCCTCAGTTTCCTCACTCTGATGATTTCGAAGCCCTTTCTTCCTCCACGCTCACCATTGTTACTTCCACGTCTCCTTTCTCTCCTTTTCCCTCCGCGTTTGCGCCTCAGCGTCCTCTAGCCTTTTTATCCTGAAGAGAACGACCACTTTACCCAGAATCTCTCTCCCTAGATCTCCTTTTCACCCGCTTCTCCTGCAACCTACACTCCACACCCACCCCAAAGTCAGTTAGATGTGTAGACGTCGGAGGCCAGGACTTCAGCTTCTGTATTCCACACATCCTTGGCTTTCAGCCTCCTCCCTCGGCGCCCCCTCCAGATTCTTCACCTCTTCCCTTACCTGTGTCTCCTCCCGATAGTGGCACCAAGGGCTAGCTTGGAGTGGGACAGTTCCCCTATATCCATCACCACTTCTCCCCATTTGTGTTATAAGTCCTTCATGTTTCCTCAACCTTACAAAAAGAAGTATTTGTAAATACTCCTTCAGGTCCCCCACTCCTCTCTTGGCCACGAGATTTCTGCTTCTGGGCCCCTCCTGTAGAGAGATTCCGGAGCTGCCACTGCTCTTCACCCCACCCCATCCCTCCTCTTTCTCCCCCTTCTATCACCCACTTCCCCACATCCCACCGTTCCCTGGGCCCTGGGAGTCACGGGAAACGCAGCCCCCTCCCCAGTTACTCACCTGTATGGGGTGTAGAAGAAATACAAGGTTTTCACTTTGGTGAGACTGTGTGTGTGTCCCACCAGCTCCTGCTGGAGTCCCAGGGTAGGAGAAGGTACTTGGCTGCTGGCACCGCTAGTCCCCTCAAGGGACTGTCTCTTGGGGGTGTCTTTTTGAAGGAGAGGGCTGGCTTTGCTGGCTGAGAAGTGAGGGGTTTCATAGAAACCCCTTCCACAAGGAGTTCTGGGGTGCTTTGGTGTGCCAGCTCAGAGACAGGGGCCGGGACAAACTGACCTGTGCAGGCCAATATGGATGACTGTTTGGAGGCAGAGAGAAATGCCGCATCCGTGTGCAGGATCTGAGCAGCTAGAGGCGCCTGTCTGGGTGTAGATGTACAGTCTGCAAAAGGGCTTCCTTGCCTTCAGTGATTTTTCATGTGTCATGCTTGGTCTGATTATTTTAAATAGAAAAGGCAAATACGGCACAAGTCCAAAGCACACATAAACGGGATAAAAATACCCTTTAAAAGCTATATCAAGTTGTTATGGTGATTAAAGATATAAAATGACCCCCTCAAAAAAAAAATTCCCTTTTAAGAGCTGCATCAAGCTGCTATAGCAACTAGAGTTGTTTTTTTTTTTAAGTGCTTTAAAAGTACTGAGAATGCTTACTTCTGGAGGATGACATCATACGCTCGCAGCTCGTTACTGATTTGTGCTCTTCCTCTCGTCCACAAGCCCTTTTGCTTTCTTCCACCTAGAGGCACACCTGTGCGCATATTGGGTGGTCACAGTGTTTTGCTCTGGTGACATGCCCTGGCTTCCTAAAGGCACCCACAGGTGAAGCTGTTGGCAATGTCCTCTTCCTGTGGGCCTTAAGCCTACCCCATAGTGCCCAGTCTGGTGGCCTGTGGTCTCTGTGTCTCTCTCCCAGCTCCCATCCATCCTTGGCCCATTGTCTCTTTGGAAGCACTGATTCTGAACCCAGCCGCGGTTTCTAAAGCTTTCCCCAGCCCTTTGCACAAAATCAAGTTAGCATGCTGGCAAATTGTGTCATGTTCCAGCCTTTAATCTACTGGCAGGATTGGCTGTTCTTTTGTCAGGCAGAAAGGAACTCTGTTTTCTTCCTTGATTTGTGTTGTAGGATGTAGGCAAGCAGTATAGGAGGGCCACACTGAAGCGTGTGGCTGTGTTACCAATGACCCAGCACATTGTTTCCAAAATCTGCTGCAGGGAGCCATCTATCACTGAAGGGAGCTGCACTCGTGGACCCAGACTGGCCTTTGGACAGCTCAGGGTTACACTGGCCCTTCGTAGGGCTGCCAAGACAGCCACATGAGTAGCAGGGCCTCTGCCAGTTACCTGGTCTTGGGCAGTGGTTCAAATTGGTCTCTTCTGTCGGTCAGATAAGTTCTGCTGAATCCTCAGATAGCACAATTGTCATTTCAAGCCTTCTCTTTGCAAAACGCACTTGGATGAGATTTAAGTAGCGACCTATATGCGTCAGTTTCTCTTCTGGTTACGTGGTTCCTTTGCCTTAAATGCCCTTAGTCTTCAGATAGTTATTATCATTACTGGTGCTTTCTGAATTCAGCAGCACAGGGAAGAAAACTCTATCCCAAATGGACGGACAGGACTCTCCCCTTCCCAGCTCATCCAGAGAAGAGGAAAATTAGCAACATACTCCCATTTATTTGATTGGTGAAAACAACACATTGTATATGGTTCATGCAAAGAAAAAAAAAAAAAAACCCTTTGCCATCAAGTTGATTCTGACTCATAGTGACCCTACAGGACAGAGTAGAACTGCCCCATAGGGTTTCCAAGGAGCACCTGGTGGATTTGAACAGCCAACCTTTTGGTTAGAAACCATAGCTCTTAACCACTACACCACCAGGGTTTCCATGGTTCATGCAGCAGTGTGGAACTCAGGGGACCAAAACAATTTAGTTCGGCTACCTATACTGCCTGGTCAAACAGGAAATTTGCTATCAGGTCAATTCTGACTCATGGTGAGCCCAAGTGCGTCAGAGTAGAACTGCGCTCCGCAGGGTTTTCAATGGCTGAGTCCTCAGAAGTAGATTGCTAGGCCTTGTGTTGTGTAGATTCAGCTAAGTGATTCATCTAGATTTTAGTATAGAAAACCTTTCTTTCATTCATTCTATAAATATGGCATATTGCATGTGTCAGGCCTGTGCTATTATGTTGAAATGTAAAAGCTTATTCTACGTGGGAAAGGTTAAAACATATTTCAGCATAGGTGTTGGAGCTCAGTGGTTATAGGTGGCGTGTTTCCACCATCCTCACGAGAGGTGGTTAAAACAAGAAAGAACCTTTGGCTTAACCCCGTGTGGCCCGAGTGATAAGGGACTTGTCCAAGGTCACATAGTTAATTAGGGGTTGAGCCAGGTCCAGCATCCAAGTTGTACAATATATGTTCTACTAGTTTCATGCATATAACTAGCAGGCTCTTTCTTGTTTGGTGCTGAAGCACTTAATAATGAATGTGTGTGTCTGTGTGTCTGTGTGTGTGTCTGTGTCTGTGTGTGTGTGTCTGACAGCATGGCAGGGCTGGGCAGGAGGACTGGTTAGGCCAGCATCTGATTAAGTCCAGAGAAAGCTTGAAGGGTCAAACACATCTTACAGGTCAGACAGGCTGGAAGCTTCTAGTGGGTCTTACGCAGCTGGGCAGGCAAAAGCCAGTATGAAGAAGGTCAGAAACAGGGGTGTTGCATGTGAGAGATGCTCTGACTCATGGTAAGCTTGGTCCAAGGACGGAAGCTGCTTGCTCTCTGCCTTCTGTTCTATTTGTGTGTGTGTGTGTGTGTGTGTAGGGGAGGGTAAGGAGAGAGGAATTGGCTTTCAGCTAGAGGGGAACACAGAGGAAGGTTCAGGTGTGGCTGTGTGTACTCAAGTTTAGATGGAACACCATGATAAGATGGAATATTTGTCCTGACATTTGGCTTGAACGGGGCCCCGTATCTATAGCTAGGTAGTTTGCAACTATGTAGACACACATACATGTCCACACAGCATAGACCCAGTGGGACAATTTGCCCGTGGTTATCCAGCAGCGGTTGAGACTGCATCAAAAGTCAATCTGAATAGTTCAAGCAAAATGAAAATCCACTTTGTGATCTAAATTATTCATACTGATTGCTTACACAGGACTGAAATCCTGGGTGATTATTAATTCTCCCATTTATGCTATATGACACATACCGTAGTGGTTGAAATCAAGTTTGTTTTAATTTGAATGCATCCATTTACTCATTCCTCCATATAACAAGCATCCGAGACAAGCATAACTCAGCACGGTGGATGCGTGGCCCTTGCCACACCGTTATCTCCATTTTCTGTGATTATATACAAACTCCTAAAGATAGGTCCTTGGGTGGTACAGTTAAATGCTTAACTACTAGCTGAAAGGTTGGGGGTTTGAACCCACCCAGAGCCTCCTTGGAAGACAGGTCTGGTGATCTGCTTCTGAAAGGTCACGGCCTTGAAAACCCTCTGGAGCCCAGTTCTACTCTTCACACATGGCGCCATGAGTTAGAATTGACTCACGGGTAACTGAAAACAACAAAAGATAAAGATGGTGACTTGTGTTCTTTTAGAACTAAACAGTATTCTTAGAGGCAGTGCTCCAGCTCCCAGATGTTCAAAACAACCCAAAGAGTGTTAATCCGTCATTTCACATCTTAAAGGATGTTTTCTTGGTTCACTTTGAAAAGATTAACAGGAAACGTTCCATTGGGGTTTTAATTCTGCAACTGCTGTCAGATTCACACACAGAGAAGAAGAACATATTTATAAGTCTCCCTCAAATGGCAGCTCGATATAAACAGAAATATCTTTTTGCTTCCTTTTATTAGGTTCTCTGGCAGCGTAATTTCGCTATAAAGCTAAAATCCTGCAGCTATAGACAGGATGGTATAGGTATGAGAGCTGGCACTTTTGGCACTGCATAATTAGCTGGCTGCTTTCAGAATTAGGCATACTTAATTATTCAGTCACAGGATTAGTAACAAGTCCTAACTTTTCCCCCCCTTTTTAACATGGATTTTCTTTTTTTTTTTTAATGTTTTTCCTACGAAGGAAACTAAGACATTATAAGACTGAAATGCCACTACCACATTTATGTCCCAGTTTTCTTCTGACACGCATGTGATCCAGCTGGAAAGGCTCTGATTCTGATACCTGGAGGGAAGTATGTCACCCGGAAGGTGAGGAGCACCTGGACTCGCTCGTTCCTCTCATCGCCTATTTTGTATTGAAAAGATGAAGCCACAGCAACACTGAAGGACATTTAGGGAAAAAATGCATTATTAGATTTGAAACTCTAGGTTACCCGTGGCCGTCAAGTCGATTCTGACTCAAAGCGACCCTATAGGACAGAGCAGAACTGCCCCATAGGATTTCCAAGGAGTGGCTGGTGGATTCGAACCGCCAACCTTTTGATTAGCAGCTGAGTTCTTAACCACTGCACCACCAGGGCTCCAGGTGGGGGACAGGAATTGCATCTCTCATTCACTGCTCCATCCTCAGCACCCAGCATCGGATGCGGCACATACTGAATAATAATTATTTATCAAATGAATAAGAGAGCAACTCACTCATAATATCACAGCCCCAATGCAAGTCTTCATTTTTGCAGATTACCGCACAAAAGGAAAGGAAACTGTTGTGTGCTGAGCTGCTTCCCTTTTGTTAACATTTTATTATCAATGTTGTTTCCTTGCTTCCTTGTAGCTCTCACATACTAATTTTAAACCCATTCCCATCGAGTCGATTCCAACTCGTAGTGACCCTTATAGACAGAGTAGAACTGTCCCGTAGGGCTTCCAAGGCTGTAAACTTTACAGAAGCAGACTGCCACATCTTTCTCTTGCAGGACGGCTGGTGCGTTCAAATCACTGACCTTTTGGTTAGCAGCCGATCACTTTAACCACTGCGCCACCAGGGCTCGTTATACTAATTTTAATGGGCGTATAATATTTCATCTAGTTCATGTTCTGTAATTTATTACCCCTGTTGCTGGGTAGTAGTCCCTGAGTGGCACAAACATTTAAGCACTCAGCTACTAACTGCAAGGTGGTGGTTGGAAGCTACCCAGAGGCACCTCAGAAGAAGGACCTGGAGACCTGCTTCCAGAAGGTCACAGCCATGAAAACCTTACAGAGCACAGTTCTACTCTGACACACATGGGTTCACCACTAGCTGGAATTGACCCAGCGGCAACTGGTTTGGTTGCCAGGTAGCTGGGTGGTTTCCAATTTGGGCTATTTTGAGTAATGCCACAGTGATCACCTTTATGCATATGGCCTTTTCCTTCTTCTGTAGATCTCCTTGGGATGAATTCCATTCCCAGTGGAGGAACCACTGAGTTAAAGGATGTGGTTGTCTGTATGGTACTGTGGCCAACCCCTTCAAAGTGAGGGACTTTCTGATCTCTCCCAAGCTGAGCCTATGCCTCTACAAAGCCTAGCAGAGGTCTGACAGTTATCCAGCTAATTGCTCCATGGAAACAGGCCACATTTTCTCCAGGATTACACTTAGTTCCAGGGGCTTAGCTGCCTCCCAAACAAAGCTGTGGCTTCAGCATCCCTTGTGTTAATGAGAGCTGCTTCCTTGAGAAGTTTCGGATGAGTGGAGAAGAGCAGGGAGGAGAAACAGATGGGAGCAGCTGTCAGGCCATCGAAGACTGAGGCCAGAGGGGTGGGCACCTGTACCCTCTTCACTCCTGTGCCCTGCACTCCCGGGGATGCTCTGCCACAACTCCTGGGCCAGGCCCACTGAGGCAGAGCATTCTTCCAGTCAGCCTGGAAAGGCCCAGAATTCCACCAGAAGGAGCAAAGACACACCCTTAGAATATTCCAGCTGGAGTGTTACTGTTGTTGTTAGGTGCTAGTCAGTCGGCTCCGACTCATAGGAACCCTATGTACAACAGAACGAAACACTGCCCAGTCCTGTGCCATTCTCACGATCGTTGTTATGCTTGAGCCCATTGTTAGAGCCACTGTGTCAATCCATCTCATTGAGGGTCTTCCTCTTTTTCACTGACCCTCTACTTTTCTGAGCATGATGTCCTTCTTCAGGGACTGATCCCTCCTGACAACATGTCCAAAGTATGTGAGACGTAGTCTTGCCATCTTTGCTTCTAAGGAGCATTCTGGTTGTACTTCCTCCAAGACAGATTTGTTCGTTCTGGCAGTCCATGGTATATTCAATATTCTTCACCAACACCACAGTTCAAAGGTGTCAATTCTTCTTTGGTCTTCCTTATTCGTTGTCCAGCTTTCGCATGCATATGAAGCGATTGAAAACACCATGGCTTGGGTTAGGCACACCTTAGTCTTTAAGGTGACATTTTTGCTGTTGTTAGATGCCATCGAGTCAATTTCAACTTATACTGACCCCATGTAGCAGAGTAGAACTGTCCCCATAAGGATTTCTTGGCCTTCCCCAACCATTTAGACCCTTCTGTCAACAAAAGCCAACGTGCAACCCATCATAGAGAACAGCCAGTAGCCAAGCTGCTGTAGTTGGTGGTGGGGCCAGAGCCCTGCCCATTCTCTTAGAGGCTCTCCACTACCCAAAGGCTTCTCCGAGGAATCCTAGAGCTCCTCTGAGACCAACCTGAACACAGCTAGTTGAACTTCATTCCTTAATTTACCTAAGGGACACTGGAGGTTCAGAGGGAGGAGAGATTGCTCAAGGTGACAGAGCAAGTCAGAGAGGCATTAGCTGAGACTGGAGCTAACCCAGACCCAGTTCCTGTCTTCCTTCTCATCTTTCCTGTGTAGATTCTGAGTTCATTGACCTCAGAGCTTGAGTTCTCACACTTCCCTGGAGGAATTTCCTGGATACTGCCAAAGATAGATAGATAATAGACAGACAGACATAGATGATAGAGAGATCGATAGATGATAGGTAGGTAGGTAGGTAGATAGACAGACACACAGACAGACAGATAATCCCCACACAATACACACACACATATGCACACTGCCCAAACCGTAGGACAAGTACAGAACCAGGTCCAGCCATGGTTCTCCTGAGCAGGTTCTAGGCTTCCCAGCAGGAATGGACACTAAGCTGTACATAGAGGAGAAAAGGGAAGACAACCACGAGGGCACCTGAGGAGCAAGCAAATAAGCGGAGTGACTTGGAGATGTCTTCCAGGTAAAAACCCCTGCTCAGTCTGATGGTGGTGGTGTGGTAGCCTTAGGTGCAGGTTGAAGGTAGAGCTTCAGTAACTGCCTCCACCCCCCACCAGCTGGAGTGGGGTCCCCCAGCCTGTGCTTGGCTGCCTGAGATTCAGAGGAGCTGGGAGACACAGCATAGGGTCATCCGTTTGTTCCTGTGGTCACCTCCAAGCTTTCTAGCCTCCTAGCCCTCCCTTTGCCCCCACTCATTTCCATGGACTCCCAGAATCCAGAGCTGGGGCAGGGGCTGCCAGCCAGCAAGCCAGAACCTGAGGTGGGTGCACTGGACAGAGACTCGGCCTCTGGTCCTCTCTGGGGGGCAGTGGCAGAGCTTCTGTGTCCACTGTGGGGAAAAATCCTTGTCAGCTTCTCAGAGCTCCTTGGAGATCTCCACGTGGCGTCTGTCTTTCCCACATGCATGCTTGCTTCTTTGTGCCTAATTGGCTCCTTGTATGCCTCGGAAGTGATTGGCCTAAAACCCACCCTATACTGATATGGCCTCGTCAACATAACAAAGAAAACCCTACTCCCAAATGGGACTACATCCACAAGGATAGGGGTTAGGATTCCAACACATAGACTTGGGGGACACAATTCAATCTATAACAGTGCTTCCTGGGGTTACTGGAAGGACTGAAGGAGCCGAAGGGTGCAAAGCACTACCTGGGGCAGAGACAGCCCTCCAAAAGCATCAGTCCCCAGAGCTGGGCAGCTGTTCCTTCAGTTTTCTTGTGCAAGAGGGAGACCAGGGCACAGGTCACACTAGACACGTTGCCCTGTGCACACCCTCCTGGGCCCTGAGCCGGCCCTGCAGCGTGGTATCTGGTTGGCCACTGTCTCTCGGGCATGTTGTTACATAACTGCCGGGGGAGGGGAGGGTGCTTTTTCAAATGCATTTTCTTTGGGGCCTCAGCTAGAATGTCTTAATAATGCCTCACAGGCCTGCTGCTCTTTAATCTTTTTAAAGTAACACATTTGGTGAATAAGTGAATAGTGACTGACTGGTGGGTTAGATCCTTACCCCGAGATCCCAGCCCTGGCCCAGTGCCAAGATGGACACCGGGAAAGGGAAGCCGCAGCCCTTCCCCCGTCTCTTGCTCCCCACATGGGCTGGAGCCCCAGAGCTGAGACTAGCAGAGAGGCTAACTCCTGGCTGCAGCCACCCCACTGTCTTCTTGCAGGCAGAGCCAGTGTCAGGACTGTGGGTGGAGGGACACACTACAGCCAGCAGCCCCGTGGTGGGGGGAGCCAGCCTGCTGCTCCAGGCCCCAGGCCCAGACTTTTCCTGTGCCTTCACCCCAGGCTACCACAGCTCTGAGGGGTACAGAAAGCCCGGGGGCCCTTCTTCCCTGTCAGAGGCCTCCTGGAGCAGCAGCCACAGAGCCTGTGTGAGCATCTCCCCTGTCTTAACTCTCCACCATGCTGGCAGCCAGGGCCTTTGTGCTGGGAATCAGAGGGACAACGGAAGCATCACTGGTCTTGTTGATTGTCTCCCCCCATCCCCATGTGTGTCACGCTTGTCAGTTTACTCTGTGTTCACCCATGTTTACTCAGGAATTGCCTCAAAAACCTAGGACAGCAAGGAAGATGGCATTCCAGTTCATAGATGAAGGTTCAGAGAGGTTAAGCAACTTGCCTGGGGTCACACAGCACATCCGTCAGTGGCAGGGAGAGCATCCAGGGCTCCTGACTGTCCAGCATCTTCTCTGCTGCCCCTGAGCTGTACACTACCACAGAGGGGGAGGAATCACAGATCACTGGGGTCCGCTGGATGGTGGGCACGGAGGAGAAGCTAAAGCACAGTTAGGGACACTGGGGTCTGGCTGTGCTGCGTTCCCTGAAGCTCCAGCGGCTACACTGAACCAAGGGCTGGCTGCTTTTCATTCTCCACAACACAGCGCCTTTATGGGAGGGGGGCTGCCAAGCAGACAAGCATGGGAAAGCGAGCAGGGGGCTCCAGGCAGGGGCTCAATAGAGCTTGTGTTGGTGCCCGTGCACGCCAGGCTCCTGCTCAGAGTTGGGACCCCATGACCCGAAGGCTCCCAGCCTGCACTTGAGACAGCAACAGCAGGCGTTCAGTGATGGGGACAGAAAACCAAAGAACCAGAAGGTCTGCACGTGAACAGAGCATCAGGAAAGTCTGTAGACCCGACCAGCTCAGAACCAGGTCTCCCAAGAGCCTGCTGGTTTGGGCAATGCTCTGCCCTAGGTTATATTCTGAGGGACATCCCTGGCCAGACATTGTGGGAATGCATAAAACCAAGCACCTGCCAGTGCACCCCACTTCCTAGACACCCTTAACTACTGCACTCCATCCCCACTCCTGCACCCTGGGCACTTTAAGCCTCCAGGCCATTGCTCATGCTGGTCTCTCCACCTGGAATTCCCTTCCTTTCTCCCCAAGCTCACCAGGTGAACTTGAACTTCAAGACTCACCTTCAATGGAGCCACTAGACCAAGACCTTCTTTGAAGTTCCTCTTCCCCTACTTCCCAGAGTAATGTAATGCCTATGTCAGCTTCCCCAGTTTTGAGGTACTGCCTCTGTTCAGGGGGATAAGGTGTGTCAAAAGCTGGCCCAGGACCTAGCATATGGGAGGTGCGCGGTAACTTTGTTTCCTTTCTTCGTCCTCCAGTTCAGGAGCTGTGTCTTAGTTGAGCTTGTCACTGCTACACTTAATAACAATAATAACCATAAGAGCAGTCACTGGGTGCTGAATAACTACTGTGAAGTCGGCACTGTGTCCGGAAGTGGAGATAATTAAAGCGAAGATGTCATGTCTGTAATCATGGACCATAATGCCTGGCCTAAAGTGGGTGATTAAGCAGTATTTGTGGAAGGGAGGGAGGGAGGGAGAAAGTGAAAATCTTGGACTACTCCAAATAAAAAAAAAACTGGACCCAGGCCGGGCTCCAGGAACCTCCCAGAGCATCACCTCCGCCACCCACGCCCATGCTGGCTGTGTCCTGGCCCTTCTGCTGGAGCTGTTGGTTTAGCGATTTCTTGGCGGCTGGCAAGTGTCAGGGCAGCCTGCTTAATCTGTCTGGGGCTCCCTGGCCCACAGTGCTGTCTCCCGGCTCCCTGCTGCCTGTGCCCAGGAGAAGTGAGGACACCTGGTGGACCAGAGTCCTCGGAGTGGGGCAGACTGAGTGCTTCTCAGCCTCAGTGGCTCTGGCCCCCAAGGGGTGGTGGGAAAAGTTGAGTCCTGAACAAGGGAGGCCTGGTTTGTGGTCCTAGCTCTCCACTGACTCAGATTCCCCACCCGGCACTGGCCCTGGCCTCATCCCCCAGCCACAAGAAGGCCCCACTGAATCCTACCCCGAGGTCCAGCAGGTCTAGCTTCTCCCTTCGCCTGCCCATGGCACACCCTTCAGAAACTGGGTGTCGGTTCACACATTGGACGGAATTTTTGATCAGTGACTAAAGGCAGTTCCACAAACCAGGAAAAATTATCCCACCCAGACAGCCCAGCACCCTCACAATGCCTCCAAAAATATTTGGAGAAGCTTTTGTTGGAATTTGGGTGTCCCCGGTTTTCTGGCAAGTTACAGTTGAGATAAACACAAACCCTGAGTCTTGCTCCACATCACTTCATCTTTTCCAAATGGCCGCATCTCTTTCCCTGCTGCCAAGTGTTCTAAATCTCGAGCGCCTCGTGCAAGCCTGCTCTGCTGGTAACATCAGGACCAAAACCAAAAAACCAAACCCAGTGCCGTCGAGTAGATTCCAACTCATAGCGACCCTATAACGCCAGGACCTGCCAAAAATGCTGAAGGCCTGAGACAGAAAGACAGACACGAAACTCTGCCCTGGTGAGTGTGCTGGCATTTTCTGTGAGGGCAGGGCACATTTTGGAGGCCAGGCAATTACTGATTGTTGGGTTCCCAACTGGAGGGCCAGGAAAGAGAGCTGAGATCACGAGTGAGCCAATTCTGAAAGAGACCCGGAAGCTCTGGGCGGTGGACAGGGAAGAGGACCCTGCCCGTGTCAGTGCCGGGGCAAGACCCAGGGCTGGCCCACGTAACTCCCTCTACTGGCCATTCTCTGAACTTCGGTTGTTATGGGCATTTGAGTATTTGTGTAACTGTTTAAGGTCTGCCTCCCTTGCCAGATTCTGGGCTCCGGGAAGACAAGGAACGTGTCTGTTCTGTTCTCTGTTTTATCCCCCATGCCTGGCACAGTGCTTGGCACATGTGAGGTACTCCAGGAATATTTGTGGAATGAGTGACAATTCAGATGAATGGCTGTTTCCAAGATTCTCAACTCTACCCAGGCACCAGTTTAAGAAAAAGGAAAATATGAAAGTTCCCATTTATGAATTAAGTGATTCTCTTTGTAAAAGAAAGTGTCAGGGATTCGTTCCAGGTTTTCTGTAAATAGCCAGGTACCCCAAACCCATTGCCATTGATTCCAACTCCTGGTGACCCCATATGTTACAGAGTAGACCTGTTCCATAGGGCTTTCTTGGCTGTAATCTTTACGGAAGCTGATTGCCAGGTCTTTCTTCCACAGCACTGCTGGGTGGGTTCCACCCACCAACCTTTAGGTTAGTTAAAAAAATGAAAAACCAAACCCACTGCTGTCGAGTTAATTCCAACTCATAGCGACCCTATAGGACAGAGTAGAAATGTCCTATAGGGTTTAACAAAGCTGTAAATCTCCTTAGAGAAGCAGACTGCCACATCTTTCTCCTGAGGTGCGGACGGTGGGTTCAAACCACCAACCTTTCCATTAGCAGCGGAACACTTTAACCACCCTGCCACCAGGGCTCAATTTAGGTTAGTAGTCAGGCACAAACCAGCATTTTGGGAACCCAGCAACTGCGTACAGTCCACTTTACTGTTATTCCCACCTTCACGTAAGCCCCAAACTCTAAGGCAGCCCAGGCCTAACATCAAGGGGATTCAGGTCACGTTAGTGGGCAATTCAGGACAGTGTATACGTAACAAGAGCGGAAGCTGGTAATACATCCTGCACTGGCTGGACTTGTTCAGGGGAGGAGGGGTCAGGGAAGGCCTCCTGGAGGAGTCGTGCAGAGGCTGGGTCCTATGCACAACATAAGCAGAATCGTTCATCCAACTGGACCAGGTGGGTATTGTGTCTGCCTCCATCTCAGGGCTGAAGAAATCTGCGTCTCCAAGCCACAAGCTGTAGTACAGCACAGTGGTAAAGGAAGGGGTGCCGAGCGCCCTGCTCGTGGGTTTTAATCTCAGCTGTCATTCACCGATGGGTCACCTGGCATGTGTCTTAACCTGCTGCCTTCATCTGCCGGTCTGCTTATTTATTCGCCGAAGACATCCGGCTCGCTGCCTCTCCCCAGACCCCATTTTTTGGTTGGCCCATCGAAGAAAAATCTGAGTTCACAGTTTCTTTTTTTTTATTGTGCTTTAAGTGAAAGTTTACAAATTAAGTCAGTCTTTCATACAAAAACTTATACACACCTTGCTAAGTACTCCTAGTTGCTCTCCCCGCATTGAGACAGCACACTCCCTCTCTCCACCCTGTATTCCGTGTCCATTCAGCCAGGTTCTGTCCCCCTCTGCCTTCTCATCTTGCCTCCAGACAGGAGCTGCCCACATAATCTCATGTGTCCACTTCATCCAAGAAGCTCACCCCTCACCAGTATCACTTTCTACCCCATAGTCCAGTCCAATCCCTGTCTGAAGAGTTGGCTTTGGGAATGGTTCCTGTTTTGGGCTAACAGAAGGACATTGTCTCTTGGGCTCATAACTACCTTGCGGCTTTGGTGTTCTTCCTTCTCCTTTGCTCCAGGTGGGTTGAGACCAGTTGATGCATTTTAACCCCAGACGCCACTCACTAAAGTGGGATGCAGAATGTTTTCTTAATAGATTTTACGAGTTTGGAGTTTCTTGACCATCTCATCTACAAGGTTTTTCTCAATCTACTCCAGCCAGTCACTCCCAGGGTACTACCTGTGGCTTTGTTTTTAATTTCACTAACTTCAAATTTTTAGACTCCAAACATTTCACCTTCTGAGCACCACCTCCCACCCTTCCAGCTCTCATTCTCTATTGCCCCCACTTCAGCAATCCTTTGACCTCCTCAAGACCTGTGGTCCGTGAACACCTCTACTCTTCTGTTTCTATCGTCTTCTTTGGGCCTTCACTTCTACTCTGTCATATAGGGTCTCTAGAAGTTGGAATCGACTCAACAATACTTAACAACAACATTAGACCTCAGGACATTTACACTTGCTGTCCTTGCTCCTCAGAGCACTGCCCCTGAGTCTGGCTGTGGCTGACTTCTTCTCAACCACATTCAAGCCTCTGCTAAAATGTCACCCCTCCAAGGGTCTTCCCTGAATACCCTGACGGTAGCATACCCACCCAGCCCAGCCCCTCTCCAGCACATCACTCTGCCTTGTTGCCCTCATAGACACCCCACTTTCAGAAATTATCTCATGCACATCTTTGTTTACTTGGTTGTTGCCTGACCTGTGTCCACTCCCTGTACCATGAGAGCAGAGTTCTTCTTTGTCTTGTCTGCTGTCATGGTCCCATTGCCTAGTACAGCACCTGATGTCTGGTGAATGAACGAATGAACTTCCAAAGCTTTGCTTTTTGCATCGTTAAAATGGAATTCATACCAGTGCCTGTCTCACAAGGCTGTTGGGAGAATTCAGTGAGATGATGAGTGTAGGTGCTTAGGCTGGCCCTGGCCTTTAATGAGCTATTGTTTTTAGTAATAAATAATTTGGCTGAGGTCACACATTGAGGGGCAAAGCAGGGCCCTGAGCTGAGGTCTCTGATCCCATCTTTTGCTCTTTCCAGTATGTCAGGTGCTGCCTCTTAGGAGAACAGAGTGAGGGAGGTCAGGAGGCAAGCCTGTGCCCACCAGCACTTCTGTTGCCACCAGCCGGCCTTAAACATGTCAAGGAATGACGATGGGCGAGACTGGTTTAATAGGGTCAAGTCAGATAGGAGGGCCTTGAGTGCCAGCAGAAACATTTAGACTTGGTCTGGGGAGCCATAAAACCAGTTGCATCTAGCTGACTGTAACTCACAGCAACCCCATGTGTGTCAGAGTAGAGCCGTGCTCCACAGGGTTTTCAGTGCCTGAATTTTTGGAAGTAGATAGCCAGGCATACCTTCCAAGGCCCCTCTGGGTGGACTGGAACCTCCGACTGTTGGGTTATCAGCTGAGCACATTGGCCATTTCCACCATTCGGGGACTCCCAGGGAGCAATAGGGAGCCATTGTAAGTTCTTGAGCAAGAAGTGATTAGATGACGAGTGTTTTAGAAGAGCAGTCTGGCTGATTAGTCACTATCTAGTTATGTCATTAATTCAGGCAGCTTAGTTAGTCTAAATTGTCAGTGTCTAGACTGCCTGGAAATGACCAGATAATTGTCAAGTCCCTTGTTTTGGCTGTTCACTTCGAACATTTAAGTCAGCCCACGGCCAGCCATCCCCATCACTTTATGGGGAGCTTACGTGTCTCTATGGGTGGTAAATGCTTGAAGAATATGTACCGAGTGCTCCATATTCAGCTCTGAACCGCTATGTGGTTCTAAACTCATCCAAGAGGATTGCCAATGTGTATTGTTTCTTCATGAGCACTAAGTGGCTCATGATCTATGAGAGTTATAATTTTGTTTTATAGCTACCGGTGTATACACTTTGAAAAAGGACTTGGCGGGATTTGGCATGTAGGCTCAGCAGCCACATACAAGTCTTTCTCACAGGACGTCTGCCTCACAGGATCATGAGGAGGACCTTCTTGCAATAGGTTGAAGTTCAATTAATGTTTGTTCATTTGTTTACGTGGCAACCCAAGATGCTGGGTATGTGCATGCAGAGTGAATTGACTGGAAGGGGCTTGGGCTAGGGGCTGAGGGACCATTGGCCTTTGGAAATGAACAGGAGAGAAGGTGTGAGACATGTTTTCAGGTGTCAAATGGCAGGACCTGGAGATTAGCACTCAACACCGCCTCTGCCAATCTTGGGTTTTCTGACTGCCTGTTCCTCCCTGCAGTGAGATGGATTGCTTTTGTATGGCCTTTTTTTCTAGCCATGGTCTTGTCACAGCCACCAAAATGATTGGGTGGGGCTATGCAAATAAGGTGCTTATGGCCCACCAAGGGGATTGGATGGCTTGCTCATAATACAAATAAACATGCATGGCACCCTTGTGGAGGTGGGGTCATGCAAATAAGATATATGGAACCCTAACTAGGGGTTGGTCAGTGTTGCCATCCCACTAAGTTTAAAATGAGCCATCCCAGAGGTGGAAAGGAGGGACCTCACTACCACCAAGAAAAAAGAGCTAAGAGTGAAGCGTGTCTTTTGGACCTGGGATCCCTGCACTGAGAACCTCCTAGACCCAGGAGACAGAGCGAGCGAGCTGTAATAACCCTGTGGATGGCGAGAAGCGGCTGCAGAAAAATGACAGCAGCAGAACCAGGAGATGGCATGAGACGGTGCAGTGGGCTTCCCGGCCCACAGAGCAAGGCAGTTACAGCCAGTGTAATGACCCACAGAGTGAGGTTGCTGAGTACCTTTGGGCTGAGTCTTACTGGTGGAGTAGGGTCCCCCAGTTACTTGCTGGCAGAGCTAAAGAGCTTTGTAACACTTTCCCGAGCAGGGCAGAGACCCGGCCAGCCCAAGAGGCCTGAGGGGCCAAAGACCAGGGAGAGAACCGCTTGTGGGCATGGCTGAGAGGAGGCTGTCCTGATCAAAGAACTGCATCCTGAATTGTAACTTGTTACTTCCTCAATAAACCCAATAATAATGAGTATTGTCTGTGAGTTCTGTGTGGCCATTGCAATGGGTTATCAAACCCAGCAGAGAAGTAAGAGTGCCATGGGAGGGACAGCTGGTGTCAGAATTGGAGTTGGAGGGTGGCGGTATGTTTGACCTCCGCCTCGTAGGGATCAACTTTGGGCTGTCGATGCTGACGATTCTCTCTTCGCCTCGTGAGGTTATACGAGGAGGTCAGAAGCCTCTGCCCTGCCACGTTTTACACTCCCCCATTTCCTGGCAGCAAGACCACCATGAGGATCCCAAAAAATGGGCTGAGCGAGTGCCTGGGGACCCCTCCAGTGCATCTGGGGATTTGTGTGCGTGTCTCCTAATAGAAGGGACAGTTGAAGATGCGACAGCAATGTAGGAGCTGGGGGAGAAGTCAGGCTGAGGCCGGACCTCCACTCCAAAGCTGTGCTCATCAGGGCGGACCTCCCTTCCCTGCTTGGAGATTACTGAGGGCAACCTCCTGTGCCCTGCAAGTGGGGAGAGCATCAGCAGGGAATGAAACCAAGGTTGGTGTACAGCAATGACCTCGATTCATGGCATCTTTGTCCCCAGAATCACCTCCACCTCCATTTAAATTCCTGTTTTACTTCTTTCTTAATGTTTTTCTATAAAATGTCCTCTCTTGTTTATAGCTGCTTATGGCTAAAGGGCACCCGGGCTGCAGACTTGGAGCTGGTACTCTGATTAATTCTACTCCAGTTCCTGACCCTGCCCTTCTTCCCAGGGCCACGCAGGGTGGGAGGAGGTAATGCAGGCCCTGCAGGGAGAGGCCCAACTTCTCCGTGTAACAGGATTGAATGAGCCCGCATCTGCAAGGACATGGCTCTTCTTCCTTGTAATGTTTGCAGGGATTTCAGCCAGGGGAGGGGGTGTGCCACTGTGATGAAACACATGTCATTTACAGCTAGCTCTTCCCAGCCCGTTAGAACTACGCACAGGACAACCTGTAGCTGGAGCTGAGTCTTAAACCAACAGCCTGCCTTCCCCAGCACTGGCACCAAAATGTGTTTATGCATCAAGGAGTCCAGAACTAGAGTACTCCAGAGAGACTTGAGATATGGATGCAAGGGGTGTGTGCGAGCATATGCTGATTTCACATTCTACATCTTCCAGAACACTTATCAGGCCTGTATTCCAATTTGGCATCCAGAAAACATGATCTCCATTCATCCAATTATTCAACAAATATTTTATTGAGCTGCTACTATGTGCCAGAGTCTGCTAAAAAAAAAATCTCAAGGGATAGAGCGGTGCACAAATAAACAAAGTCCCTGCAGTTTGGAGCATTATTCTAGTTGGGGGAGACAGTCAACAGACAACAAATAAATGCATATGTGTTGTTGCCATCGAGTTGGTTACGACTCACAGCAACCCTGTGTACAACACAATGAAACACTGCCCGGTCCTGAGCCATCCTCACAATCCTTGTCATGTTTGAGCTCATTGTTGCAGCCACCATGTCAATCTATCTTACTGAGGGTCTTCCTCTTTTTCAATGACCCTCTACTTCACTAAGCCTGATGTCCTTCTCCAGGGACTGGCCCCTCCTGATAACATGTCCAAAGCAGGTGAGACAAAGTCTTGCCATCCTTGCTTCTAAGGAGCATTCTGGCTGTACTTATTCCAAGACAGATTTGTTCATTCTTCTGGCAATCCATGGTATACTCTATATTCTCTGCCAACACCATAATTCAAAGGCACCAATTCTTCTTCAGCCCTCCTTATTCATTGTCCTGCTTTCGCATGCATAAAAGGCCACTGAAAACACCATGGCTTGGGTCAGGCACACCTTAGTCCTTACGGTGACTTTTTTGCTTTTTAACACTTTCAAGAAGTCTCTTGCAGCACATTTGCGCAGTGCAATGTGTCGTTTGATTCCTTGACTGCTGCTTCACTTCCGTGGGTGTTGATTGTGGATCCAAGTAAAACGAAATCCTTGACAACTTTAATATTTTCTCAGTTTATCATGATGTTGCTTATTGGTCCAGTTGCGAGGATTTTTGTTTTATTTATGTCGAGGTGTAATCCATACTAAAGGCTGTGTGGTTTTTGATCTTCATCAGTAAGTGCTTCAAGTCCTCTTCTCTTTCAGCAAGCAAGGTTGTGTCATTTGCATTTTGTAGGCTCTTAATGAGTCTTCCTCCAATCCTTCATACAGTCCAACTTCTTGGATTATTTGCTCAGCAGACAGATTGAATCAGTATGGTGACAGGATACAATCCTGATGGACACTTTCTCTGACTTTAAACCATGCAGTATCCCCTTGATATGTTTGAATAGTTACCTCTTGGTCCATGTACAGGTTCCTCATGAGCACAATTAAGTGCTCTGGAATTCCCATTCTTTGCAACGTTATGATCCACACAGTCAATAAAACACAGGCAAACATCCTTCTGGTATTCTCTGCTTTCAGCCAGGATCCATCTGACATCAGCAACGGTACCCCTTGTTCCACATCCTCTTCGGAATCTGGCTTGAACTTCTCGAAGTTCCCTGTTGATGTACTGTTGCAGTCGCTTTTGAATGACCTTTGGCAAAATTTTAATTGTGTGTGATATTAATGATATTGCTCGATAATTTCTGCATTCAGTCAGATTGCCTTCTTTGGAATGGGCACAGATGTGGATCTCTTCCAGTCACTCGGCCAGGCAGCTGTCTTCCAGATTTCTTAGCATCGATGAGTGAGTACTTTCAGCACTGCATCCTTTTGTTGAAACATCTCGATTGGTTTTCCATCAATTCCTGGAGCCTTGTTTTTCACCACTGTCTTCAGTGAAGCTTGGACTTCTTCCTCCAGCACCATTGGTTCTTGATCATGTGCTACCTCCTGAAATGGTTGAATGTCAACCAATTCTTTTTGGTACAGTGACTCTGTATATTCTATCTTTTTTGATGCTCCCTACGCCATTTACTATTTTTCCCATATAATCCTTCAATATTGCAACTCGAGGCTTGAATTTTTGTTTCCGTTCTTTCAGCTTGAGAAGTACTGAGCATGTTCTTCCCTTTTGATTTTCTAACTCCAGTTGGTTCCAACTCTTAGCAACCCTATAGGACAGAGTAGAACTGCCCCAGACGGTTTCCAAGGAGTGCCCAGTGGGATTGAACTGCTGACCTTTTTGTTAGCAGCCATAGCTCTTAACCACTACACCACCAGGGTTTCCCCATAGGTGGTGATAAATGCTATAAAAAGGAAAAGGCAAGGTAAGGGAATAGAGTGATGGAAGTGGAGGTGATATCTTTGATAGGGTGGTCTGAGAGGGCCTCTCTGAGAACATGATTATTGAACAAAGAATTGGAATGAAGCAAGGGAGTGAGCCATGTGATTATCTAAGGGAAGAGTGTTCCAGCAAGTCCCAATGCCCATAAGCAGGAGCTTACGTGATTTGTTGGAGAAGCAGCAAAAAGGCTTACTGGTGGAGCAGGGTCCCCCAGTCACTTGTTAGCAGAGCTAAAGAGCTTTGTAACACTTTCCAGAGCAGGGCAGAGACCCAGAATAGTGTGTGGAGGAGGATTAAGGGGAGAGTGATAGAATGCAGAGTCAGAGCAATAGCAGAAGAGTAGATCATGTAGGGTCTTACGGGCCATCACAAAGACTTTAGATTTTACTCTGAGTAAAATGGGGAGCCGCCGGAGGCCTTTGAGAAGAAGAGTGAGATGATACGACTTATACTTTAAAATCACTAAGCCTGTCAAGAAAAAACTATAGAGGAGCAAGAGTAGAAACGTGGAAACCAGTTAGGAGGCTTTTGGGAAATAACCCAGGTGAGAGATGATAGTGACTTGAACCAAGGTGGTATTGGTGAAGCCAGAGAGAAGTGACTGGATCTTTCAGAAGATATTTTAACTGGGTATAGAATTGTAGGTTGATTTTGTTTGTTTATTTTTCCTTTCAGCACTTTAAAGATTGTTTTCTGACTTGCATAATTTCTGACAAGAAGTCTGTGGATGTTTCTGTTTATTTACCTGTAAGTAATGTGCCTTTTATCTGTGGGTGCTTTTAAGATTTTCTCTTCATCCCTGATTTTTAGAAATTTGATTATGATATGCCTTGGTGTAGTTTTCTTTTTGTTTATCCTACTTGAGGTTTATTGAACTTCTTGGATCTGTGTGTTTTAAAAATTTTATCAAATTTGGAAACAATTTTGGCCATTATGTCTTCAGTTATTCTTCTTGTTACCCCCTCTCCTTTCTTTTGGGATTCCAATTTCACATATGTTAGGTCACTCAATATTGTCCGACAGACAGGTGACTGAGGTTTATTTTTTCTCCCTTCTTTTTTCCTCCCTTGCTTTTGCTTATAAAGCTTCATTTTGGATAGTTTCTATTAGTATGTCTTCTGCAGTGTCTAATCTGCTGTTAATCCTATCTGATGAAATTTTCATTTCACATATTGTATTTTTTATATCTAGAAGTTCTATTTGATTCCTTTTTATGTCTTCAATTTCTCTCCTGCTTATAGTCATCTTTTCCTTTAAATTCTTAAGCATATTTAACATATTTATAATAGCTGCTTAAATGTCTTTGCTAATTCTCTTTGACATTTCTGTTTCTATTGACTGACTTCTCGTTTGTGGGTCACATTTTTCTGCTTCTTTACAAGTTTGATAATTTTTTATCAGAACATTATGAATTTTACATTGTTGATGCTTAATTGTGTTGTGCTCTTTTTAACAGAGTTGGACTTTGTTCTGACAGGCAGTTAAGTTATTATGAATCAATTCAATCTTTTCCAGGCTTGTTTTTTAAGCTTTTTTAAAGCAGATGTAGAGGAGCCTTTTCTCTAGGACTACCTTAGCCACATTAATAAGTATGACCTTTCTGGGGTCTCTACTGAATGCCTTGTGTATTTAATGAAATCTTTCTATTGGGCTAGTAGAAACTCATATGATCCCTGGCTCTGTCAAAGCTCTCGGAATTGTTTGGCTTACAGCTCCTCGGCAATTACTTTCCCTAGAAGTCATTCCTTTTCTGGTCTTGAGGAGTTTCACCCTACATATGATCAGATTGCTATTCAGCCACAGATTCAAGGAAACCCCTATGCAGATTTCTGGAGCTCTGTCTCTTGGTAGTTCTCTCCTCTACAGTAGTCTTCACTACACGTTACAGCTGCCTCATCCTCACTGAGTTTAAATCTCTGTCTCCTCAATTCAGTAAGACTGCTGGACTCTATCTGGGTCTCCCTTCCTTCTACCACTGTCTTGAAGCAGAAAGGCAATCAAAAGTCTCACCTTGTTTGTTTCCCTTTTCTTGGGATCATATTTCTGCCCTGCGGGTAGTCCCTGACTTTCTCATTCATCTCTCAGGCATTCCTGAAATGTCTGAAATGTGGTTGTGGTCCAGTCACATTTAAGAATTGAGAATAGAAAATCTGACTGGAAGCTCAGTGTGCATAGGTGGGGTTGGTGGACCATCAGGTTACTTTTTAGGTAAGTGGGCCGAGAGACAGCCATTATCTACATGTTGTTTCCCAGACCCAGGTCTCCCCGGTTCTTTGGAGGCAGTTCAACTCCCTTCCTTCATCACCTTCTGCCCTCTCTGTGCTGCAGCTTTCTACATTCACTCTTTTATTTGCTGTCCATCTTCCACAAGTATGTTGAAATGTCTCATCACCTCATTCTCTGTGTTGTTGCTGGTATATGTCTTTAAATCTCTTCACTATCATTTTAATAAGTTCTTAAGAGGAAGAGTAGGTAAATGCAGCTACTTAGATGATCATCTTGAACCAGAAGTCTCCTAACCATTTCTAATGGGAGGATCACTTCAAATGCTAAAAGCATTTTCACAGAACCCGTAAGATAAAAGTTATATATACTTCCTATATCCATTAATTAATAGAAAGAATACATATTGACACACAAAGTCCTCTGTGTTGCTCTTTTAAATGTCTTTTCTTCATCATAAAATCATTTATATATATTTGAAAAACAGTAGTACGAACATGTGAGAAAGCTATACACTCTGCAAACAATGCTAGGTCAACATATGTATTCATACATCCTTGCAGTAATTGCTGAGTGGTCATATGATTCCAAGCCAGCTACCTGGGACCCACAGCTGTAGCCCTGAGAAGTCACTGAAAGTTTGGGGTGAGGAAAGGAGCTGCTACTGGGAAGTTTATGACACTTGCTTCATTCACAGCCTCTCCCTGTCCATAGTTGCCTCTTTCTTGGGAAGATTAATGTAGGGTGGTTCCTCTCAAAGAAAGTGAGTAGAAGATGCCAATTCGTCTTAGCCCTGAGGGAATTATTTGCCCAAAGAAAACAACTGAAGTTAAGTGAAATTCAGTCTAGAATTTTTATTCTTCCGTTTTCCTCTTCTCCATTCTTCCTTATCGCTTCTCTTTAGAAATTCTGTTCCTTGTTCTGTAATAGCACAAATTGTCAACATTCTGAGGCGTTTACAATGTACCTTTACAGACCTTCCCTCACTTCAGCCTCATTTCCACCCTGTGGAGTAGGTACAATTGGTATCCTCATTTTTACAGATGAGGAAACTGAGGCAAAGAGAGATCAAATGGCTTTCTCAGATCAAAGAGCTAGAAAGTGGCAGAGCTAGCAAGGGACAGAGGTGTCCCTGATTCCTCTGCTAGTGCACCCCTAAAGTTGGTGCTCCATGAATGATGCGGAATTTTGAGCTATAAAATGTACTTAATAAATAACTGAGTTGGGAAAAAATTGTGTCCAGACCTCCCAAGGTTTCATCCTCTGGTCACAGCCTCCCTGGGTTGCTCCAGGGGAAGCTGCTTTGTTATTTCAGGGTCCTATAAACTGTAAATTTGTAGCTAATGCTTCCCTCCCTGAAGAAGCCCTGGTGGCACAATGGTTAAGCACTCACCTGCTAACCAAAAGGTTGGCAGTTCGAACCCACCCAGCACCTCCACTGGAAAAAGACTAGGCAATCTGATTCAATAAAGTCTAGAAAACTCAACAAGGCAGTTCTCCTCTGTTACATGGGGTTGCTATGAATTAGAATCAGCTCAACAGCACCCTACAAGAACAACAGCTTCCCTTGGTGTACCCTCGGCTCTTGCCAAACTAGTCAACCAGACCCTGTACTGTCCCATCCCCAGGTCTTTATTCACAGCATGGCCTCTGCCTGGGATGCCCTCTCCTTCCCTCTCTTCTTCACAGATCCCAAATCCACATAGCCTTCACCGTCTGCCTCATCTGTAGAGCCCACCCTGATCATTTAGGCTTTGATGACCCACCTTCTTTTTGGTTCTGCGAAAGTGATTACCCAATCACCCCACCGTCTGGCACCCCCTCCCCACCTTGTTATCTTCTCACATGTATGACTCCTCCCCGCCCAGACTGGCAGACCCTGCTTTAAAAAAAAAATAATGATAAGATGAATTTGTTTTAATTCATTAAAATAATATATGCCCATTATAGGACATTTGAAAAAGAGAGAAGCACAAAGAAGTGAAAGAAAAAAATTACCATATTTCCACTGGAACAGAACTACCACAAGGTTTGCCTCTGAGTCTTTTTTCTGGACACAAATTTTAGATCTTGCTTTTGGTGTATTTACATATAATGTAGAAATCAGTTTTTCATAAGCATCCGTATTATTGGATGCATAATATTCCTTGGAGAGAATGCGTCATAGCTTGTTGTAAACATTACTGTACTCCCCACAGGACCTAGCCCAGGGACCTCCCAAGAGGGCCCCAGTGAAGAGTAAATGTGAGTAATTGGGTTGTCTGGCGGGTGGAAAGAGGGTGGGTTATGTTTGGTGCATGGTTCATGTTAGCTATGGGGGATCCACTTAGGAGGCTGGAAAATTACAGAGTGCTGAAACTGAGCCCACATCTGCCAACAAAGGGCATTTAAAACAAATCCCATGAAATTATAGCTTTTGCAATCTATAAATTACTCAGACAGGAGAGTGCCCGGGACTGACATGCTTTAGTAAGAACCCTGGAAACAATGGTGCAAACCATCTCTAGGGCCTGGCAGGGTAGGGTTTGAAGGAGAAAGACTTCCCCAGACATTATTCTCAGTCAACAATTCCTATAAATCAGAGCTAGCATGATTTAGGGCCCACCAGGGATGCTGGGTTCCTGGGGTTGTGAGGCCTTGCTGATGGGACAGTTTCACAGGTGGAGACTGTACTGAGAATTGATATGACAAGCATTCCTTTGGTCTAGCTTTATCCCTGAGACACCAACTGTCTGTGGTGGGGCAGTTGGGGACAGGGCAGTGAAGAGGGGACGGCTTGCATGTCTGTGTGTCTAACATCAGGGTCAAGGTCTATCTGTGTTTCTAGTGTTCTGCTCTAAGCCAGTGGATTCAGTCCAATAGGAGAGGTGAAATTTGGTGGTGACATTTCCAGAATGATGCCCTGACCTTTTGCTGCCACCAAGAGCTGAGAGACAGCAGGTCCTGGAGACTCAACACCAACCACATTTGGGGAGCCCCTGCTCCCAGGAGCAGTGATGGGGTGTCCTCCTGGCCCATCAGTTGAGAGAACCTCTGCCCACTTTCCATCAGTGGCAGCAGTAACTGTAAGATGCAAGCTGAGTGGACAATGCCTCATTCCTGCAAACATCCCTTTACAGACCTCCAAAATTACAGTGACAGAAGGGGGAGGGAGGGAATGACCCAGCCCCCTCCCCAGCTTGCTGGCCTAGATCCCAGAAGACCAGACCATGGGCAGTGTCCAGGGCCACATCACCCTGTTGGTCTAGCTGTCTGTTCTTTTTCCCAAAGAGAAAAGAACACATGCCCTTGGGGAGTACACCCTGCTGCTTCTCGGGGTATCCAGCTACCAGCAGGAGTGCTCAGTGGTAAAGCTGAGGTCCAGAAGGGTTTTTGCTCTGAGAGCCCAGCAGTGATATCAGAGGCCTGGGGGGTGGGGGGGGGGGCAGTGGGCAGCATGGGTTCACGGTGTGGGGAAGCGGAGTCACTGACCCAAATTCTGACATCCCCTCCACGCTTACTCATTGAGTGACCTTACACAATGCCTCTCTGAGCCTCCAGTTGTGCATCTGAAAACCGAGGCCGTTGGTGCCTGCCTTAGCTGTGATAAATTACCTCTGAAACCATAAGACCTCAATAAGCCTTAGTGTGATGGTTCAGATTGTGTGTCAACTTGGCTGGGCCATGATTCTCAGTGTTTTGACAGTCGTATAATGTTGTGGTCATTTCCCTGTTGAGATTTGATACGTGATCACCCCCATGATGGGATCTGCTGTGAGTAGCCAATCAGTTGAAGGGGAGTTTCCTTGGGCATGTGGCCTGCATCGAATGTGGGTGGACATTGAGGCAGGGCTCAGGGGTTTTGCTAGTGCTGGATCCTGAAGCTGGCTCTTGTTCATCCAACCTCTGGTTCTTGGAACTTGAGCTAGCAGCTTACTTGCAATCTTGCCTGCTGATCTTGGGATTCATTGATCTTCACGGCCTGTGAGCAACAGTCTTGCTCTCCTACTTGCTGATCTTGGTTTCACAAGCCCCTGTGGCTATGTGAATGAGGAGTAGCCTCTTTTCTGACCCACGATCTTGGGACGTTACGGCGTCTACAACCATGGGAGCCATTTCCTTGATATAAATCTCTCTCTTTCTCTCTCTCTATGTATTTATACGCTTTACCGGTTTTGCTCCTCTAGAGAACCCAGCCTAAGACACTTAGTAAGGAAAGCTACACAATGTAATGAAAGGAGCTAAACAAATGTAGTTATTGTCTCTGCTTGTTACGGTGGTGGTTGTTGCTCTTTGTGACAGGATCTGTGATATAATAATACCAGTAATATAATATGCATTGATATATCTGCTCAAGGAGTCCTGGGTAATGCAAACATTTAACATGCGCAATTGCTAACAGAAAAGCTGGAGGTTGGAGTCCACCCAGAAGGACCTCAGGAGAAAGGTCTAGAGATCTACTTCCAAAAAATCAACTACTGAAAACCCTTTGGAGCACAGTTCTACTCTGCAATACACAGGGTCATCATGAGTCAGAGTCCATTCAATGGCAACTGGTTACTGGTTATATCTGCTAAAGTAAATTATTAAATCAAATAATTCCTTTAAGGACACACTGGCTTGCTAGCGTGTAGACTGACCCATGTGTCCCTCCACCCAGAAGGATGAAGTGTGCCATTCCATTTGCCTCTAGCCACAGCTGAAAGCCTGTAAGCCTTTCCGTGTCCATTTCTTGGTTGTCTCTGTGACATACATCCACTTCCTGGTACCCTTGGGTTCTCTGCAGGCAGCAGAATCCTGGACGCCTTTCCCTGACCTTGGTACTGTCACCTCACATATTCTCCTGCTAAGGACCTCAAAGTGCTGGCAGGAATTTCTTTGCCAGAACAAGGGTCTATGCAGTGCAGCCAGGGACCATCTGAAATCTCTTCCAGGCTCCTGAAACCCCAGCCTAGCTGCAGAACCCAGAACAAGTCCAGTGTTGATGGAACCCAAACCCAGAAAGCCCTCCTTCAGAGCCTCCTGGGAAGGGGAGCAAGAAGGGAGGATGGGTGGCAGAGGCATTTGACAATTTACCAAAATATGATTCTAAAGACTAATTTTTAAAAGCTAAAAAAGCCCTTTCTTGTTTACTGAACACCTACTAAGTACCTAGGTATGGTGCTGCTTCTGACTGAGACCAGAAATGTGGCTTGTTTGCAAAGGCACTGGTCCTTGGGCTCTGCAAGGTCTCGAGTGCTTGTGAGAAGCAGTCAGCCTCCTGAACCTCAGGTGCTCCAGGAACACTAGACTCCACCCCTGCACCCAGAGCCCAGGTGGAGGCTGAGGGGAGCCGGCATCAGAGAGCACCTGGAAGGCAGGCGGCACCGTGAGAACCTGGGGCCTGACGGTGTGGGCTCAGCTACAGAGCCCAGCAGGTCTGATGGAAGCAGCTTGTTCCTTGGCTGCCCCCCCAGCTCGCCTGGGAGGTTATTGCTCTGGGTATAAACAGTCCCCTGCAGTTAGCAGGATAAATATAAACACAGCATCCTGATCAGGGCTCAGAAACTAAGCTTAAGCTTTGCATCCTGGGCTCCCGCTGCCAACACTGCTACAAGACAGAAAATGAGTGGGATGTCAGTGCAGGGCTTCTGCAACCAAGCAAACTGGGGTCCCAGGGGCATCAAGGCCATCCACCTGCCTTCACTCAGAAATGGGGCAGAACCTTCCTGGCAAAAGGAGAGTTGGTCTGGATTTGAAACACCACCTTAGAGAGATTCCATATATTGGTGGGACTGTTGTGACTTGGGAATTTTTGGAAATTGCTGTTGTTCATCATATATTATATAATATATTATTATACATGACTAAAAGTCACTTTAAGGACTAAGGCACACCTGACCCAAGCTGCGGTATTTTCAATCACCTTGTATGCATGAAAGCTACACAATGAATAAGGAAGACCGAAGAATGGATGCCTTTAAATTGTGGTGTTGGCAAAGAATATTGAATATGCCATAGACTACCAGAAGAACAAATAAATCTGTCTTGGAAGAAGTACAATCAGAATGCTCCTTAGAAGCAAGGATGGTGAGACTTTGTCTCACGTACTTTGGACATGTTATCAGGTAGGACCAGTCCCTGGAGAAGGACATCATGCTTGGTAAAGTAGATGGTCAGTGAAACAGAGGAAGACCCTCAACAAGATGGACTGACACAGTGGTTGCAACAATGAGCTCAAGCATAACAACGATTATGAGAATGGCACAGGACCTGGTAGTGTTTCGTTCTGTTGTACATAGGGTCACTATGAGTCAGAATGGACTTGAAAGCACCTAACAACAACAACAAAAGCATATATAATACATAAAAGTGGAGCACCCTAGTGGTGCAGTGGTTAGGTGTTCACCTGCTAACCGAAACGTTGGTGGTCCGAACCCACCAGCCACTCCATGGAAGAAAGACCTGGCAATCTGCGTATGTAAAGATCACAGCCTTGGAAACCCTATGGGGCAGTTCTACTCTGTCCTATAGGGTCGCTGTGCGTCAGAATTGAGTTGACGGTGGTGAGTTTGGTTTTTTGATTTTATGACTAAAAGCCAGCTTACCCAAGGGATTTGAACAAATGAAAGCTGTAAGAGGGCAGGGCTATGTCCTAGCACAGTGCTTGCACACAGCAGGTGCTCAACAGATGTTGTGGGCGGGAGGAAGAGAAGAAGGGAGGATGGGATGAGGGAAGCTAAAAAGCAATTGAAGAGGCAAGAGATGTGTCAAGGGGTGGGACATGACAGTAGAGCAATTAATTCCCACATTGGCCCTGAGCTGCCCCTCAGAGCAGGCAAACTGGGCAATAAAAGGGAACAAGTGCCCCAAGAAAACAATACCTCAGATACTGAATTCTAGGAGGAATGAATCTTATGGGTATTTCTATAAGGACGTGGGCAGCGGTGTTCTTCTCTTGGGTTTTGCAGAAGACACGGAAATGTTCTCTGAATAGATGGAAACATTCCTATCTCTTTATCAAGGGAGGAAGCAAGACATGAAATGACAGTGATGGATGGCATTTCTGTGGGCAGAGAGAATAATATGGCCCATGGTTGCTATTTTCTGATGAACTGACTTAACATAGAGATGGCATTTGGAGATGCCACAAGAGGGGACCTACCACTTATGATCACCAGGCTCTGGTTCAAGCCCCCGTCATGGTAAGCCTGTGCCTTCTCGCCCCCCAGGCCTGAAACTACACCTCTTGACACAACGACTGCACCTCATGTCTGCACATAGTAGGCTTTTCCTAATGTTTTGTGAGTGGCCAGATAAGCACATGCGTGTGTGAGGCAGTGAATGTGCTAAAGGCAAGAGCTGACACGTGACTTGAAGGTGTGAAATTTTAGGACTGTTGTTTGTACTCTCTCCAAGATAGGGGCCTGCCGAGCTAGGCCTTCTCCTTCCTTCCCTGTTGTATGTGGGACGGGCAACCATAAGAATGAGTATACGAATAGTACTTATTGAGTGTTCACTCTATGCCAAGCACTTCGCTAAGTACGTGAATCGTCCCATCTAATTCTCACAGCCATCCTGTGATGTAATACTGTGTCCGTTTTACAGCTGAGGAAACTGAGGCATAGCAAGTAGCTTGCTGAAGGTCAAAGCACCAGCGAGCAGTGGGGGTTGAATCACAACCCAAATCTCTGACTCTAGGGCCTGTGATTCTTATCTTTTGTACTCCGATGACTTGGTAAGTTATCAACCTCTCTGAGGCAAAAAAAATAAATAAAGGAGGGGCCCTGGTGGTCCAGTAGTTAAGCACTTGGCTACTAACAGAAAGGTTCGAACTCAGCAGCAGCTCCATGGGAGAAAGATGGCGGCAGTCTGCTTCCATAAAGATTCAACAACAAAAAACAAAAAAACCAAACCTGTTGCCGTCACGTCAACTCTGACTCATAGCAACCCTATAGGACACAGTAGAGCTGCCCCATAGGGTTTCCAAAGAGCAGCCGGTGGATTTGAACTGCCAACCTTTTGGTTAGAAGCTGATCCTTTAACCACTGTGCTACCAGGGCTCCTCCATAAAGATTACAGCCTTGAAAACCCTATGGGGCGGTTCTACTCTGTCCTATAGGGTCACTATGAGTAGAAATCAACTCAACGGCAATGGGTTTGGGAGGTAAAGTAAGTGAAGTGCCTGTCTTGGCCCTGAGAACTTTCCTGGTGTGGGTGTCCTTGCCTTCCCAACAAGCTGCTTCAAAGGCAGTCTCCCCTCCCTGCGTCTGTCTCTTCCCCTTTCAGCAGCTCCTGCAGCCACTGCGGTCGGGCAGCCACTGAAGCTGAGGCCCCCTTCTCATGCCCAGAACCTAACTCCCCCAGTGCCAAATCCCAGGGGCACTGTTAGGCTTCCTTCTTCCTAGATCCCATGTCCACTCCCTCTGCCTCCTGGGGCTGCTTGCTTCCTCATGGCCTCCTGCTTCTCTGGCCTCCTTTGGCCTCCCATCCTTCTTCCCCTTCCTGCTATCCACCGTGGCCTGGGCTGCCCCCATCAGGATGACTACGGCAGCCTCTGCCAGCTGGGTCCTTTGGTGCCCCCTGCAGTCTGTCCTCAACCCAACAGCCAGAGAGACACTTGTTTATCACTGTCTTAGTTTCCTAGTGCTGCTATAACAGAAATCCCACAAATGGATGGTTTGAGAGAACAGAAAATTATTTTCTCACAGTTTAGGCAACTGGAAGTCCAAATTCAGGGTGCTGGCTCTAGGGGAAGGCTCTCTTTGTCTACTTTGGGTGGAGGTCCGTGTCTCAGCTTCTGTTGCCCCCAGCGTTCCTTGATTCCTTAGAGATCTTCACATGGCATCTGTCTTTCTCCTGTTTGTGCTCGCTTGTTATAGGGCCGTTATGAGTCGGAGTGGACTTGATGGCAATGGGTTTGGTTTTGTAATTTGTCTCTGTCTATGCTGCTCTTTTTATATCTCAGAACTGAGTAGGTTTAAGACACACCCTACACTGATATGGCCTTATTAACATAACAAAGAAAATCTTGTTCCCAAATGGGATTACATCCACAGGGATAGGGGTCAGGACTCCAGCACATATTTTGGAAGGGGGACACAATTCAATCCATAACGCTGTTACATAGAAATTTAATAGATTAGCATTGATGAAGGGCATATAAAACTACATGCAAAATACAAACTGATACACCCTCAAATCTTTCCCTTGTCATAATTGAAAGATCATAGGTTTGAGGGATGAGGTTGAGAGAGCGCAGGTACAAATTCTGGCTCAGACTCTAGATCCCCAATCATAGAATTACCCATGCTTCCTGACAGCATCCAATCCAGGGCAAAGTTCTGCTTCCTTGAGTCCTCCTCAAAATCACCTAACTCAAGCCCAGATCCTATAAAAAGTCCCTTTCTGATATCCACAGTTCCCTGTGGTGTACAGTCTACCTGTTACAATGAGTCGATAAACCCAATTTTGTTTGATTACAGGGGTGCTCCTGGTGGTCCTTGGCTGAAGGACATTGACAGTATTATTCATTCCATTATTACCTAGCAGGTCTCAAAAACCTGTAAACGAATTAACTAAACTAAGATGGAAACCATGGTATTTCTGACACAGTGTCTCCTGGTGATTACTAGAAAATCCACTGCTGTTAGGTGGATCCCAAGTCATGGTGACCCCGGAGTAGAACTGTGCTCCATATCGTTTTCAATGGCTGATTTTTCAGAAGTTGATTGGCAGGCCATTCTTGTGAGGCACTTCTGGGTGGACTCAAACCTCCAACCTTGCAGTTATCAGCTGATCGTGTTAACCGTTTACACCCCCCAGGGACTCCTGGTGATCAGTAGACAAACTTTTAGTTGTGTCAGGAATTTAGCAGCTGTTCTCTGAAAGCCCACATTGTAGAAGGCAGGAGGAAATCTAAAACATGGGCCTTGTCCTCAGAAATCTCATAATTCCATTGGGGAGGCAATAAAGAAAAACATAAAGGGTTAAATAATACTCTGAGACGATGGACTGAGATGGGATGTCCCAAGGCAGCACATGACTAAGGGTTTGACGAGTTGACGGTGTTGCAGGATGATGAACAGAATGCAGACAGGTGGAGAGAAAAAGAAATCAGTCATTCTAGATGTTGAAAGGTGGGAGCTGGGGGGATGGCAAGTACAAAGACGTGGAGATGGGAATGCTCGCGGACCATAGGTTCTGTGCAGGCTGGGATTTTGCCTACCTTGCTCACCTCATATCCACACCTTGAAAGACTCAGAGCAGGCTTTCAGTAAATACCTGGCAAATAAATACATGCAGGCAAGTGCGTATAAGACAGTGAGGGGACCAGTGTGACTGAAGAAGAGGGTTCCGGGAGGGGAGACAATGCCAGAAAAGTAGGTCAGGGCCTTGCATGCCAATCTAAGAAATTCTGGTTCGATCCTTTGTATCATGTGGAATTTTATCTTAGAAAATTAATAGAGATATACTCAGGTTTGTCATGCATAAACTCGTTTAGTTTATTGTAAGGTAGTCATGGCAAGGTACACAAGACTTCACAACATTCATTTAGAACGGGAGAATCAGAATTAACAACTACCATGTTAGTTGAACGCTTAGGGTTCAAATTTTTAAGATTTCAAGCTTTTACCTTTAAAGAGAGGTCTTGGGAAGAAGGCTTAACCATGGCTGAAACTTGGAGGAGGTCCCTAGAAAACAGTGTCCAAGGTCGGTGGCGGCAGACAGAATCTCATTCCATCTCTGCGTGAGTGAACAGAAATTTAGGGTTTATATGTCAGTTTATCACCTTGGCTCCACACGACAAGGACCAGTGTTATGTCAAAGACTAGTATGTTATGTCTTTTCTCCAGGGTTACAGGGTACCCAAATGACCAATCTTTCTTCTCTTCAAGGTTATAGAGCAGGGAGGTTGTTTACATGTATGTTATGTTTTCCTGTGTCACAGCACGTCAAGTCAAAGTGAACTTAAAGGTTGTTTACATACATGCTTCTATGTTTCTATGTCTAAGTTCAGAAATTTTTTCAATAACTTTCTTATGACTTACAGGTTTCTAATGACTTACAATGTTACAGAGCCTCAAAAAGGTAGACATAGTTCTGATTTCACATTATGAGCGTTGGGGTAAGGGCTCCATAAATCTAGTTTCTTCCCATCCTCTCTTCTGTGAGCCAGTGATCAAACTCCCTCCCCTCCCTCCATGGCAGCTGAAAGCAGAATGTACAGTTAGAACTAACCCTCCCCCACCAATTTGGATCACCCCTTAGCCTCAGGCCAGAGGCCACAGGCCAGTTCCCTCCTCCGTTCCCCTCACCAGGCTATTGGCAGCCATGTTAGCTTGTTCATTGGTCTGATGGGTAAGGGCCTAGCAGGGCAGTCACACAGAGTTCACGAACCCTCTAGAGTACTTCCCTGGCTGCAGCTTGCAATTATGGTTTGTTTTCATATTGCCTTCCCTCTTAGTCCTCTGGAGCAGCCAACGGGGCCGCCTTCTGTAGAAAGAGGTATGCCTGTGGGAGGGAGGCCAAGTGCTGGGGACAACTGTCAGGTAGAGCCAGACCCCTAAGAAATGGTCTCTGTGCATTGCTGAGTTGTCCCTGAGCAGGGGCTCTGCCCCTTTGCCTACGTCCTCCCTCAGACTGGAGAGGAGGCTTGTGGTGTGTGAACAGGGATGAGAGGGTGCTTCTTCGGTGTAGGAAATCTGAATTGACTGAGGAGAGTGGAAACTGTCCACCTGAGAGCAGGATTCCTTGCTTTACGGAAACCACCTCAGATTTCCTTTAGTAATCTGCTCCTCTATGATACAGTATTTGAGGTAAAATGTGATTCAGTTGGCACTGTATTGAAACTTGCAAGCAAGGGTTGCTGGACCTGACTTTTCTTCCGGGCTGGTCTGTCTTCCTTGTGATAGGCGGCGTGAGTCTCAGTGCTGTGCCCTAGACAAGCCACAGCCACCTCACCACAGCCCTGTGTGGGCAGCCTGAGGTGGGAGGAGGAAGGAATGGGGCCAGGAGAGGCATCGAAGATTTCCTCATCTCTGCCCTTTTAATCCAAGCTCTTCTGGTTGGCCTGGCCTTTGTCCCATCAGTGACGTCCCTGCCTTCCCTGGACTTGGACTCAGTCTTCTCCCAAAATTCCGGCCTGAGGCTACGGCTCTGTTCTTTTTGTGGGGGACAGGAGGGGGAGGTGATCTCATCCCTGAAAAGGATTAGTCATCAGAGAGACAGGGACAGATCTGGGGGGATGAGGAGCAGGAGGGAGGCCAGCTCTATGTAAATGAGTCATCTTCCCACCAGCTCCTGGGGGCCTGAGCTTGACAACTGCTCCCTGGGAGAGGTTGTTAAGCTGGAGCTACCCGGAGGCAGGAGTAGTTAACCAGCTTTTAATAACTCATTTTGCTGAATGATTTCTGGTGAGGAGAGAAACGTAAATCCCATAGGTGAAAGCAGCCTCCACCCCCGGTCACGAGGAAAGCAGTGCCAAGCTGCAAACCCGACCCTGGGAGTCATTTGCCCTTTGCTCATATTTGCCAGAACTTTTCCAATGTTAAAAATCACTGATGTACAGCCTGTGTGGCTCAGTTCTTTTTATTCCCAAAGCCCCCAAAGAACAAGCCAAGAGCAAACAGGAAAGAAAATAGGGAAGGGGCCTGCTTTCTCCACATGTCTTGCCCATGGGTGCCTCTCCATCCTGAGTCACAGAGAATGCAGTCCGAGCCCAACCCCACACGGGGCTGGGAAGAGGTAGAGAAAACACCAGCCCCTGCTCTCAGGGAGCTGACCATCTAGCTTCAAAAATTACACAAACCTACCAAAACCAAAACTGTTGCCATCGAGTCGATTCCAACTCATAGCAACCCTGTAGGTCAGAGTAGAACTGCCTGATAGAGTTGCCAAGGAGCACCTGGTGGATTTGAGCTGCCGACCTTTTGGTTAGCAGCCGTAGCTCTTAACCACTAGGCCACCAGGGTTTCCAAAGACCCACAAGCACCAGAAAATCCAGCAGCCCACTGCCACAGCTTTTCCAAAACGGGCCCATTTTCAAATACCCTACCCACTGCCACACTCAACTTTGGGATCACAGAGGGCGGTGCCTCTAGCTTGCACCAGTAATAGGTCAATGGCAGAGTTGGTCTTGGGCGTGTACAACGGGATATTCCTATGATTTGCCATTCCTTCCACGTTTCAGCTGGTATGCTTCCCCCGCGATATAAGGGCCATGCCTTGCCCATGGGGATTTGTAATTAAGCTTAGTGCTTTTTCTTTTCCCCCTTTAATTTTACTATATTTTAGGTGTTTACAGGGCAAATTAGTTTTTCATTCAAAGTGTCAGCATTCTCCCCCTTTCCACCCTGGGTTCCCCGTGTCCCTTCATCTAGTTTTCCTGTCCCTTCCTGCTTTCTCATCTTTGTTTTCGGTGTTGCCCATTTGTTCTCACACACTTGATTAAGCTAAGCAGCACATTCCTCATGTGCGTTATTGTTATATAGACCTGTCTAATCTTTGGCTGAAAGGTGGACTTCAGGAGTGGCTTCGGCTCTGGGCGAGCAGGGTAACTGGTGGCCATAGTCCCAGGGGTTCCTCCATTCTCTGTCAGACCAGTAAGTCTGGTCTTTTTTCGTGAATTTGAATTTTGTTTTACATTTTTCTCCTGCTCTGTCTGGGACCCTCTATTGTGTGATCCCTGTCAGAGTGGCTCGTGGCAGCAGCTCAGCACCATCTAGCTCTTCTCGGCTCAGGCTGGTAGAGGCTGTGGTTCATGTGGTCTGTTAATCCTTTGGACTAATATTTTCCTTTTGTCTTTGATTTTCTTCATTCTTTTTTGCTCGGGACATGATGGGACCAATAGATGTACCTTAGATGGTGCTCCCATACGCTTGGTGCTTTTTGAGCACTTACTGTGTCCTAGGCACTGCGCACTGCGGGAAGCATGGGAAAATCACACCCTCATTTAATCTCACAGCCTTAGGAGACAGGTTCTGTCATCAGGCCATTTGGAGGGAGAAGTAATGCATCCACGTCCACTCATTGGCAAGCGAGGGCACCACAGCCCATGCTCCTAACCTCTTATTTCAGCTCTCCAGCAACAACGTAGCGGCAGCCCTTTCCAAGCCTGCAGGGATGGAACTCACTGAGTTTATCCTCTGCACTTGAGATTTCCAGAGCCTGTAAATTTCCACTAAGTGGGGCACGCTGCCACATGCCAGGCTCAGATGCTAAAGAGGCTCCTAGAGGTGCTTGGTGACGCCCCCACTCCCACGAAGCTCCTGCGGGTTCAGCCTGAGTATTGGGTGAATGGGAGGTCCTCCCTAAATTGTCCTGTTCCTTCTTTCACAGATTCACCCACTCCACCAGCAAGAGTTACTGGTCCTTTACTACGGGCCAGGCACGGAGCTGCATTGCGTGTGGGAGTCGTCCAGGCTGCACATGTCACAGGCGTTCCTTCCCTCCCCCAGGCCCTGTGCACAGCAGCTCTCCCAGTGGGACTCTTGTCCCAAACCCAGACTCTGCTTCCTGTCCTTGAAATCCATCTTCATGACTGAACACAAATACTTCTTCCTCCGTAAACCTTCCCGTTACTCCACCTCAGCCCCAACTCTGATCTAGCTGGTCTGGGTGCACCTGGGTACTGGGACTGTTACACATTTCCCAGGTGATGCATTGTGGGTGCAGAGCTGAGAACTACCACTCTAACCAGAAGCATCCTCTCCCCTCTTCTCACCTTCTAGGCGTTTATGCCTCTTTTCTTTATCACATCGCAAGCACCTTCCTCAAGTTTCAAATCTCCGTTCTACCATGTGTTTGCTCTGTGATCTTGGGCAAGTTACTTAACCTCAATGTCTTTATCTGCTAAATGTGACTCAGTTTACTGATCTGAAAAATGGGGATGATAATAAGTCCCACTATAGTTCATCAAATCTAAGACACCATCAATTATAAACGCACTGTTACTGTACGCGTTGTTAAGAATGAACAATGCTGCCAAATACTGTCAGGCTATCGATTGTAAAACGTATCCTGATTTCAAAGATGTTAAAACGTGAGGGGGAAAAAGTGCGACTTAGAATCAATGAAACAGTACCTCATCAGGTTGTTGTGAGGTTTAAATGAATTGATAGACATGAAGCATTCAGCGCTGTACCTGGAAATAGAGTTCAGTATAGAGCAGCTGTTATTTTTATTCCCCCTCTACCTTTTCATTCCTCAGTAAATGCTGTAAGTTCTTCTCCCAGCAATTTGTTCTCTCAGCCCACCTCCCCGAGAAGGCCCAGGGTTAAGCCTGGCTGGTTAGCTTTCCTCCCCAGGGGAGAGATTTACGATGGCCCACAGAGAAGGCATGTGTAGCCCTGAGGTTACAAGGCTCGGGCTGCTGTCCCAGGGCAGGCTCTCTGGCCAATACCCTCTCAATTGCCCACCTCCTCCCCATGGGGCATGGCCAGGAGACTCCTCCCTGTTCCAGAAAGTCAATGTCCAGCTCCATCCACAGGACAGCTTGATGACGCTCCCCATCCCTGCTCTCCTACCTCATCATACACCCAGGGCCCTGGGCCTCCAGGGAGGAGCCATCTCCCACTCCTCCGTGTTTGGAGAAGGAGGGGCCCTGCAGGGCCTGGCTGCTGGCCTGGCCTTGAGCAAGGCACAGCCTTGTGTGAGCCTCAGGTTCCTGGATTATTAGAGTGAGGCTGCTAATCCCTCCCCGAGCCAGTCCAGGATGTAAGGATGAAACCAGCTGGGGACGCTGGGAAAGGCTTTCCAGAGGAGTACGCCATGCAGATAACTGGGGCCATGGGTGGAGCTGCCAGATCTAGTAAATGAAAATACAGACACCCAGTTAAATTTGAGTTTCAGATAAACAACAAATCATCTTTTGTATAAGTATATCCCATGCACTATTTGGGATATACTAAAAAAAAAAAAAAAGATGTATCTGAAATCCATATTTAACTGGGCATCCTATATTTAATCTGGCAACCCAACGGGCCATGTGCCATGCCCCAGTATTTCTGAGTCTGTGTCCATCCCCTGCCCACCAACTCAGCCCTCTTATCCTCTCACCCTTAAGGTTCTTCAAATTTTACTTTCAGTCATTCAGTCAACAAATAACTATCAGTCCCCACTTTGTACAAGATTCCCCTCTTCACTGCAGAGAGTAGAAAGATTAATAACAATAGTAAACTTTTATTAAAGTCTCATTAATATGCCAGGCACTGTTCTTAGGGCTCTCTATATATTAACTCAATTTAATACTCACAAAAATTTTTTGAAGTAAGTACTATTATCATCTCCATTTTACTGATGAGGACACTGAGGCACAGAGAGGTTAAGTAATTTGCTCAAGGACACACAGCTAGGGAATGGTGGATCTAGAATTCAGACCCAGGCAGCTGAATTCCAAATAGCTGGTAAGATGTAGCCCTTGTTTGCAAGGGGTTCCCATTCTCGTTATGGAGACAGACCCCAGAAGGTAATTAACACTGTAAGTCACTGGTCCTAATATCAGCAGATTCAAATCCTTCTTACTCAAAATAAGGCTCACTGACCAGCCACAACAGCATCACCTGGGAGCAGGTTAGAAATAAAGAATCACAGGCCCCACCCCAGAATCTAACAAGATCCCCAGGTGGGACTAGGCACACAAATTTGAGAATCACTGCTCTAAACAAGTGAATGGAGACATCTACTCACTGACTCCACAAACCTGGCTCATGAACCTGCCACATACCGGGCACCGCTCTAGGATTACAGTGTCACCGTGACTTAAAAAATGTGGGAAATCCTTGCCCGTGTTTTAAAAATGTCTCACTCTTAATTCTTCACATGAGTAAAGTACAGCATTTCCCAAAGATTATTCCCCGTAACATTCAAGTTGCTCCAAAAATCAAAACCGAATCCACTGCCGTTGAGTCGACTCCAACTCATAGCGACCCTACAGGACAGAATAGAACTGTCCCATAGGGCTTCCAAGGAGTGGCTGGTGGATTTGAACTGCTGACCTTTTGGTTAGCAGCCGAGCTCTTAACCGCTATACCACCATAGCTCCCTCAAGTCATGAGAGGTGGTCAAATACATTCTAAGTCAAATTAGTTTGGGGAACAAAGTAGTGTTAGCATATCTCTTCTTGGATTTATAAATCACATTAACATAGCGCTCTGAGAAGTCCTATAGCAAAGAATCTTGTTTCACTTTTTTAACCCCCCCCCCTTTTTTTTTCTCAGTCGTGTGAACTATTCATCCCTCTCCACCCCCACTAAGTTTATTCTCACATCCTGAGGAACACACTTCGACGTAGCGTATTACAGTTGACAAAGAGCATTCCTAACAGGAACATCTGATACGTTTTACAACTGATGAAATCAAGGCTCAGAAGTTAGTGACTTGCCTCAATCACCTGGCTAACAGAGGCCACAACTGGACTCAAACCCTTGAGTTCAAGTCTAGTATGATTTCCTTGACACTGGGCTGCTTAACCAGGCCCCTTACATGGCCAGCTGCAGCAGCCGGCATATGTTTGATTGCATGACACAGACAGCTTTGTGGGGACATATGGGCTCCCCGGTAACCCGTTACCGTCGATTCGGACTCATAGCAATCCTATAGGACAGAGTAGAGCTGCCCCCTCAGAGTTTCCAAGGAGCGCCGGGCAGATTCGAACTGCCAACCCCTTGGTTAGCAGCCCTAGCACTTAACCACAACGCCACCAGCGTTTCCCCATATGGGCTTAGGCACCTGGAAATCCAGAGGTAGGGCAGGCAGCACGGCTGGCTTGATTTAACAGCCCTTCAGGGTCATCAAGGCCTCTTTTCTTAAAGGCTGCCTCTACTCAGCCTTCGGTGGCGTCAGCTTCATCCTATGGCTGGCACCTCCTCATGGCCCCACACAGCTGCCAACCACTCCTGGGGCCACATCCAGCTCTCTGCGTATCCAGAGTGGCTCACTCCGAAGAGTGAGGAGACCTTTGTCCCAGAAACTCAGGAATCTCTTCTCTCATCCCATTGGCCTGAATTAGGTCACATGCCTCTTCTGGAGCCAATCTCAAGCTCTGTGGGAATACCCTGCACTGATTGGCTGAGCCAGTGGTAGTAAGGGGACTGGATTATGCTGATTGGTCTAGACTAATAGAGCCCGTCTCTGAAATGGGGCCTATTGAAAGGGCCTCGCTGCTACACAGTAGCGGACGAGGAGAATGGTTGTTAAGGACACAGCTACAATGGCCAATGTCCAAGGGTTTTAGTCACTGGAAATTTAAATAAAAATGTTTGAAACTGGGCGGATTCCAACCAGTAGGGCCATCTAGGATATCTCGTAGCATCCTTTCTCAAAGGAAGGGCTTCAGCCCATTGGCATTGTTAAAATGCAGATCCCTGGGCCCCTTTTCTGACCCACTAAATAAAACCTCTCTAGTGGGACCCGCTTGGGGGATCTGCAGTTTAACGATATCTCCCAGTTGCTGGGGACAGCCCTGGTTTATACACGCTGTCCTGGTGTAGTTATTAATAGTGCCCCCATTCACTCTCAAAAAATATCCCAGATTGACCAATAAATCATGTTTTCCCCCCCTCAGAGTTGTCATTCCAGAGCCCAGCAGGACGAGGTCCCGGGGGGTAATGAGCCAAGACTTTCCAGCTGCCTGGTGCAGTAGAAAAGACCGGGCTTCTGGGTCAGCTCAGCCACTTACAAGCCAGCACTGGGGTGGGTGCCTTCACCTCCCCTGGCCCAATCTCTTACCTGCATTGTTGGGGGTAATAATGAGAGTCGGAGGGAAGACAAGTGCCAAGTGTCGAGCACAGAGGCTGGCATCCAGGAGAGCACGACAAAGATCAGTACTCGCCTCCCCATCTCAATTCCAGGCTCTCTGAGCCGAACTACAGAGGCCCTGTCACCAGGGCCCCATTTGCGAAGGCGGCACCAGACAGGCTGTGGGAACAAGCTTCACAGCTTTTGTCAAAGTGGCATACTAAAGCCCCCAAGTGTCTGCTCTGTGCAGATTGGGATGGCAGATCAATCGTGGCATAAACAGAATAGCAGGCTTGGTGTGAACCTGGGGACAGATCATACCTCTGCGGGGTGTGACTGGGGGACGAGGGGATTCTGGGGTGTCTGAGTTTGCCTTTTCTCTGGTTGAAGCTTCCAGAGCCAGCCTGGCTCCCCAAAATTGCAGAGCTTGAGGAATTGCTCCCTGACTCTAGGAAGCAACTAGCTAGGCCATGGCACCAGGCATGGACCCCACTACCCTGGTGTCCCCCAGAGCTCTGAGCCTGTCTTGATGTTGATGGGGAAGGAGGCTGGACTAATGGCCCCCACCTGGGCCCAAGATGAGCTGACAGGGAGATCTGTAGGAAGGCACAGGAGGGTGAGATGGCACAGGGAGTCAGACAGGAATCTGGGTATGAGGGGGACACTTTCATTGGCCACCCTCTGTGCTGTCAGAGAACCTCCTGACATGCCCGTCCCCTTCATTCTGGGCAGGTGGTACCTCACAGCCAGACCAGTCAAATAGTGTCCTTTTCAGCCTGCAGCCACAACTTGACTGGGTTGTTATTGTTGTCGTTCGGTGCTGTTGAGCTGGTTCCGACTCATAGCGACCCTATTGAACAGAACAAAACGCTGCCCAGTCCTGAGTCATCCTCACAATTGTTATGCTTGAGCCCATTGTTGCAGCTAATGTGTCAGTCCATCTCGTTGAGGGTCTCTTTTTTGATGACCCTCACTTTTCCAAGCATGATGTCCTTCTGCAGGGACTGGTCCCTTCTGACAATATGTCCAAGGTATGTGAGATGCACTCTTGCCATCCTTGCTTCTAAGTTACGCTGAATGCAAGCTGAGCCAGGGCCACGAGAGACCACAGGGCAAGTTCTGGGCCAGCCTTAATTGGGGAGTGGAGGACAGGGGAGAGAGCAGGGAAAGGCTGTGCCCTGTCCCAGCAGTGAGCCTGCTGGCAGCAGAGGGGGCAGGGCCTGTAAGAAATGCCAGAATAACAGAGTATGGAGCCCCTAAGAAGGCAGCCTAGGTTCTGTCTGTATGTCTTATTTTCCACTGAGGCAGCACGATGCCTGCCAACCCTAGGTCCTCAGAATGGATGGATGGATGTTGGTCTTACGGCTGCATATCTGGTGTTGGTTGACCTTTTGAGGCCATAGGATAAGGGCATTCCCCTGTGGGGAGGGAGGTGGGTGAGTGGGGAGGCATGTCTCCTTCTGGGTTCAGCCATCCAGGGAAGAAGCAGTTCACAACAGGAAACCACAACTCCTAAGGAGTCCAGACATGGAGAGATGGTGACGTGGGGGTAGTCCAGGTAAGGGCAGGCCAATGGGGACCCCAAGGGACAGATGAGTACCCTGCCTGTGGTCCCCTCTATATCTCATTCTTCCTGCTGTTGCCAAGCCCCAGGACATGTCTTAAATAGCTCAGCTTATCTTAGCTGTGTCACGAGAAGCATGAGTCCAGCTTGGCGGAAACATTAAGGGGGAAGCAGTGGGCCCTCTCCCCTGCCCCAGATCAAGGGGCAGCAATGGTTGGTGAAAGACAGCCACAGAGGAAAGTGGACTCTTAGGGACAGAAGTCATGACTATCAGGGCAGCCACTCTTCCCACGAAAAAGCTCCCTTGTCTGCCACCCCAGAGAGATACCAGACCCTCAGTGCCCTTGGGAGACAGGCCAGTGTTGTGGAAAGAGCCTGGGCTTTAGACCCTGGCCGACCTGGGCTTCAGTCTCAGCTCCACCGTTTCTGCGCTGTGGGAGCTCGGCAAGCTACTTAACCTGCAGCTTCCTGTCTGTGGAATGGGGGCCATGCCTACCTCACAGGGTTGTCGTGGAGACGAAGTGAGATGATGGTGCAGGGCCAGCAGAGTGTGTGGCAGTGGCTGGTATTTGTCACTCATAGGTGATGAGCCACCACAGCAGGGAGCAAATCCAGGTGGGGCTGGTTTATTACATGAGCAACCCAGGAAATGGCTATATTTGTCTTCATTCCTTGATAACATCTTGGGCAGATGCTAAAGTTTTCCAGTTTAAAAAAACAAACAAAAACCCACCACCAAGTGCCAGTTTTAAGATTGAGACTCATTCTTAAATGTTAAAAAGTTCAGTCCAGTCTCAATCAAATCTTCAAATTCACTTCTAAGCATCTCCCCTCCCTCCAGCTCTGGCCTGACCTTGGGCCCAGGGACCTGCGCTACAGGAGGGGTGATCTGGTTTATTTTCACTCTTGATCTTGTATCACTGCTCCCACAAGATTCTTCCTTAGTGATTGCTAGCAGGGCTGCAGTGCCCACTGCTAAGACGTGCTCATTCATGGAGCCCATTTAGGGGTCCTTTGGAAGTCCCCCACAGGGACCACAGCCCGGCACCATTGCCTGAGTGAGTGATGACAATACATCATCTCACTTTCTGTGACCGCCCCCCCAACACCGTCCCAGCCCTCCACCCCTCAGCCTCTACTGCTAGCCCCCCATGGTATTCCTCTTACACACTGTCTGCCTTCCTTCCACAGTGTCCTCTTATCCCATGTTGGCCTCACACCTCCTCCATGCAGCAAACCCTAAAGTGCAGATGGCTCCCATTCTGCCCTCCCTCCGCCCCCTCCCCACTCCCATCAGCCTCCCACCCAGAGAAGTCTCCAGCACAGCTCTGAACTCCAGGGGACACCGTCTGGCTCTCCCAGAACTCTTGCTGGGCTCTGCTCCGGCACTCCTGTGCGAGCTGTGAGTATCAGCATCTCAGGGAGCATCCAGCCAGGAAGACAGCTGCCACCCAGAGGTTCTCTGGGACCATCCTGGCGTGGGGAGAGGATACTGCAGCACTTGCCACTACAACAGCAACTCTCCTCCTTCATTACTCTCTTCCGTCAGTCCCAGGATAATCCATACAGCCTGGAGTGGGGGCAGGGTTTTGCTGTTTTACCAAATCCAGCATGGATGCATCTTGGAGGTGTCTAGCACTTCTCTTAGAATGGGGGCTAGTGCATTGCATCGCGTTCTCAGCTTTGAGAATTCAGCTGAAGACCTTAAAATATGGGAAAATATCTCATTCAACCTCCTCTTCGGCAAAGTGTTAATTTTCCAGGCTCGGGATTTTCAATTTCTTTGGGGCTTTAGCAAAGCAGTTCGTCTGCTAGAGGTTGTTTTCCCTCAATGCATAGAAGCAGTGTTGTGTGTAATGTGTATAATGATCTAAGCACCAGGCTAGAAGCCAGGACATACGGGTATCAGTCTGTCCCCAACTAGCTGTAGGCCATGTCCCCTCTGCCCCAGCTCCCTCACCTATACAGTAAGGGCTGGGTAGGACTGCTCCTTAACAGTTCTAATGGAGTCCCTGGCGGTGGAAGCAGTTAATGCACTTGGGTGCTAACAGAAAGGTTGGAAGTTCGAGGCCATCCAGAGGCACCTCAGAAAAAAAGGCCTGGGAGTCTACCTCTGAGAAAATAGCCACTGAAAACCCCACAGAGTCCAGGTCCTATGAGGTCACCATGAGTCAGAATCACCTCGCCCACAACTGGTACTGGTATAGTTCTAACAGCCCAGGGGGGTTTACAAGTCCTTCTTATCACGAGTTTACAATTTTAAAAACACCTGAAAAACACAATTTGTTATACAGCTACCACCCATGTGACCAGCACCCAGGTCAACAGAACATGTTCACCACCTGAGGCCCCCTTGTGTTTCCTCCCAGTTGCTACTCCCTGCGACCCCCCAGAGGAAGCCACAGTTTGGACTTCTATCGAAATCACTTCTGTGCTTTTCCTTATAATATTACCAATCAATTATGCATCTCTAAACAAAATACTGTAGTTTCCTTTTGCCTGGTTTTGAATTTGACATAAATGGAACAATATAGAATGTATCGTGTCCAGCTTCTTTTGCTCAACATTCTTTTTTGGAGAGATTTATCCATGTTGCAGCAAATAGCTGTAGTGTTTGCTTTTTCATTGCTGTATAGTATTCCCTTGCATGAATAGTCCATGATACACTTACATTGCTGGGCATTTGGCTTATCCACCTAGGACTTCTTATAGACACACAAATACAAACCCTCTCACTCCACCTCTAACCATGTTAATTCAGCGCGTTTCTTTATGAGCTCACGAACTTGAGTTTGGTTTTAAAGTATAGCAAAATCCTTCTATCGTGTTCTTGGTTATACTGCTATTTTGGTGTTTCACTCTACTCTGGCCAGATTCTGAACCTGAAAACATCTCCCTCAATGTGGTTATAAGATTGTCCCCTAACTTGAGTCATTGAGCATAGGGTGGAGACTATGGTCAGGCAATTGGACATTTCCCCCAGGGAACCTAGAAAATTATTAGCAAACAGGTTTAAGGAACACTGAAACTATCAAAAGAACTGTTTTCTCTGGCCTGTTTAGGGAAACAGTAAGCCAAATGGAACAACACTCATCTTCACCCCCGTCCCAGGCCCCTAGCCCACTGGCAGCACACAGGTGGCCCTCTGCACGTTGGGCATCAAGCAAACAGGAATGCCCTTGAACTTCTGCTGCCGCAGGTACCGAAAGGTGTCATGATGGTTCTCAAATGGATAATCCATCAGCTGAGAGTCCAAGCAGCAAGTGAATCTTCCTACCAAGGAAGTAAACCCCAAACCCATAACCAGAGTCAGGCACCCATGGGTCCCACAAAGAGACGGCAGCTGGCATCAAGCAGGGCTTGGAGAGGGGCAGGCCTTTTGCAGAAATCAGTTGATAAAGACTGTGTTTTGAACAAGTGCAGAAGCTAAAACTAGATTATAAGAGTCCAATGCAATAACCAGCCCAGGCACACAGCAGACCTCCCAGGGCACACGCAACCCCAGATACAAGAGGCACGAGACTCAGGCTGAGACAGAACCTTTCCTTTGGCCACAGGGGTGAGCAAGGGTCCTGGTGTTCCTTGGATGAGAAGGAGCTGACACCCAGAGGCAAAGCCTCAATCACTCACTCTATTCTCAATGGAACCTTTTGTCAGCTTCATAAAGCCCTCTGAAAAGAGACCACTAAATATAGCTACCCGGTCCTCAGAGTGAGCAATTCCAGATTAGCCACAGCCCTTATAGAATTCTGTCTTAACAGGGCCATCTGCTGGGTGTGACTGGCGGTGGGGGGGCACTTGTCTGCTTTATATACATCTCCATGGTTTAAGCTTGTGCAGCTGTGTCTGTTTTGTGTGTCCTGCATGCATCTTCTCCACCATTCATTTTGAATTATAGATTCCCACCATGAAGTCTCAGATATTGCCAAGATCAGGAGCCATACCTAGTGCCACCAAGCACGAGAAATGTCTAAGGACTGCCTTCTCTCCACCTGAGGGCTGCCACTCAGGATAGACGCCGTCTCAGCACCGGTACACCACCGGCACCCTGGCCCTGGTAGGGACCACCTGCCCAGCCCCGTCCTCCGCTGACCCTTGCCCTGTCTCCGCAGGTTTCGGCATGACCACCCCCGCGACGGTGGGCGGGAAGGCCTTCCTCATCGCCTACGGGCTCTTCGGCTGTGCGGGTACCATCCTGTTCTTCAACCTCTTCCTGGAGCGCATCATCTCGCTGCTGGCCTTCATCATGCGCACCTGCAGGGAGCGCCAGCTGCGCCGCAGCGGTCTGCTGCCCGCCACCTTCCGCCGCGGCTCGGCGCTCTCGGAGGCTGACAGCCTGGCCGGCTGGAAGCCCTCGGTGTACCACGTGCTGCTGATCCTGGGCCTGTTCGCCGTGCTCTTGTCGTGCTGCGCCTCGGCCATGTACACCAGCGTGGAGGGCTGGGACTACATGGACTCGCTCTACTTCTGCTTCGTCACCTTTAGCACCATCGGCTTCGGAGACCTGGTGAGCAGCCAGCACGCTGCCTACCGGCACCAGGGGCTCTACCGCCTGGGCAACTTCCTCTTCATCCTGCTGGGTGTGTGCTGTATCTACTCGCTCTTCAACGTCATCTCCATCCTCATCAAGCAGGTGCTCAACTGGATGCTGCGCAAGCTGAGCTGTCGCTGCTGCGCGCGCTGCTGCCCGGCGCCCGGTGCGCCCCTGGCCCGGCGCAATGCCATCACCCCCGGCTCCCGGCTGCGCCGCCGCCTGAACGCGCTCGGCGGCGACCCCGGGGCCCGCGACAGCGACGCTGAGGGCCGCCGCCTGTCGGGCGAGCTCATCTCCATGCGCGACCTCACGGCCTCCAACAAGGTGTCCCTGGCGCTGCTGCAGAAGCAGCTGTCGGAGACGGCTAACGGCTACCCGCGCAGCGTGTGCGTCAACACGCGCCAGAACGGCTTCTCCGGCGGCGTGGGCGCGCTGGGCATCATGAACAACCGGCTGGCGGAGACCAGCGCCTCCAGGTAGACGGGCGCACGCGCCGGTCCGCCCTGCCGGCAGCGCCAGGAACGCTGACCATTCCGGGGTGCCGTCGGGCGTGGTCTGCTTCATTTCTCTCAGACGCTGGCACTTTCTTAATCTTTATCCAATAAAATGAAACCAAAAAGAAGTTTTTTTTTTTTTAAAGAAATACTATTTGGCCAGGCCTGGTGTTATCAGGGGCAGGTTTTGGGGAGCCTGGTTTCCTTATGGGTCCCCTCTTGGAGAACGGTAGCCCCAGCAAATTCTCCCCTCCCCCCCACCCCCGAGAGAAAAAGGCCCCCTAAAGCCCGCCCGGTGCAGACCGCAGCAAGGACGGGCGCATCCTTGGGTTTTGCAGATTCGCACCAAATCCCATCCCCGTGCACACAAGCATCCCGCAACCCCAGAGCATATGGTGCAACTTTTCATGGCTCTGAATTACCTCCTCAGCATTTAGGATCCCGGCCCAGCCTAGCAGCTTCCTTCTGGTCGTCAGAAGTGATATAGTCACAGTTTTGACAGGTGGGGGTGGGGAGAGCCATATGTTGCCTCCTGGTGTGTATATATAGAACAGCCACTACACACGGGAAGGGTGTAGTATTATGCAATGAGATGCAGCATGCCACCAACTTGCGGACTGTAGCGTTTCCCCCAGGTTTGGAGCTTGCCATGGTAAGGGACTCTAGCTGGCCTTTCTCAGCCTGAAATTAATCCCCGGAGCACAGCACCCAGGGCAGCTATTCCTTATGGGAGAAAGCCCACAATGGCCTGTAGGAGAAGATTCAGACTTGGGAGGAAGGGTGCCCTGCTCAGCTGGCTGATCTCTGAGGCTCCAAGCATCTTTGATCCCCCAGGCTCCCTTTCTTCCAGATCACTCATGGAATGCTTCTCACGGTTAGCTAGGAATGCTTGAGTCTTCTTGGACAAGATTTTTCTTTGTTGGTGTGAATTTATTTTTTCTTAACTACCACTGATCAGTTCAACTGTTCCCCTTTAGGGAGCCCGAGGGTGCAAAACACAGCCACTCAGCCAGCCCTCCTCCTTCTCTGAATGGGTCCCTGCCAGCCACAGCCTTGGGGAGCCTGAACCTGCAGCACCAGGAACCCAAAGCAGCCATCCTGCAAACGTCAGGACGTTTGGCTCCAGGGTCATCGTATGCTTGGGAGTCAGGAACAACAGGATCCCATTCTAAATCCCACTTGGTCCCCACTGATAATTACATGGATTTGTTTTCTCCCAGCACAGTCTGTACTGGGGGTGGAGGAAGAAGGGGCTCACAGAAAGGGTGGAGAGAAGTCCTTTGAGGATTAAAGTTTTGCCTTGGGTGATCCTCAAGTGGAAGGACAGGTTCTCCCAGAGTCACCCTCTGCAGTGTGGGGGTCATTTACCAGGAGGGAGGCCAGATGCCCAGGCTTTCTTGCAGGATGCAGGTCTTGAGCTGTAAAGGAACACTCTTTCTGCCTCTTTTTCTCATCTAAAGAGATGAGGGTCCCAAGGACAAATGCTAGAGCTTATACAGACACGGTGCGACCCACCAGTATGTACAGCGTCTGACAGGAAGTCTTCTTCGAGAAGCACCAGGACGCCTCACACAACCAGTCCAAGAGGCACTAAAGCCATTACAGAAACATATGTGCCTGCAACACACACACATGCTCACACATGCACAACGTTAAGTCACACTTGAGTGTCTGTCAGGCTCCTCTTTCCCCTTCCAGTTCATTGTGGGAAGGAAAACATGAGCTGTGATCTGAGTGACTAGTTACTTTGGGTAATTTTAATTTGGGATGGGACTGATTTTTAAGCACAGGCCGTAACCTGGGGGTAAAGCCAGTGAGTAGGACTGGTCAGGAGAGGGTTCAGTCAGGCTGAGTTCTGAAGGCCCAAGAGCCACACTTCTGGATTCACTGTGATGGCTGGCCCTGCCAGCCTGTGAGCCCAGACTTCACAAAGGCCCACTGCCTGAGCAATGGCTGCTGTGACCGGGAGGATCGCATGCCCAGAGAGGCACATGTTTTCAGGGCAGGGCCCTCTGATGGGACCTAAAAATAAACTGTCAGATGTATCCCTTTGAAAGACGGAGAGATTAAAAGGCATCCAACTAGAGGTGTCACCTAGGCAACGGAAAACAATTCGGGGATCTGAGCCACCCAAAGGGGGAAGTAAAGATCCCCATGATAGAGGCATCTGTGCAGACTTAATCTCAGGCAAATAGCAACCTCCCCACAGGAAATGAGCCCCAGGAACAGCACTAGGAGGCTTATGTCCTAGCAGTTGAGACTCCATGAGCTAGACAGACCTGAAGCAATGTCCAGTCAGTCCTCCCAACAGCCATAGGCCTGCGCTGGGTCCCTTCTCCACAGGAGGAAGCAGAATCCACCTCCAGGGGAGAAACACCTCAAAACATCCCTTGGTAAAGTCTGTTAGCCAGTGCTTCCTAAAGTCTACCCTAAATTTCTTGTGCTGCAGTCTGTTCCAAATAATCAAAACTCTCTGAAATTTGAACATAAAGTTTATTCTGAGCAGCTATTCTAAATGCATATGGGGAAATCATTTTGATTCCAAAAAAGCAAACGGTTCTAAAAAACTAGGTACAATGGGGCCTATAAAGAGAAGAGGAGGGAGAAATATAGAAGATCAACCATTGGCTAATCTTAGCAGGATTGACTGAACCCTGCCCTCCCCTTTTACTGAGATCAATGGATATCAGTTCACAGGATAGGCTGTGCCCTTCCACCCAGCTATGTCTTTTTTTTATTGTGATTTAGGTGAAAGTCTATTGAGCAAATTAGTTTCTCATTCAAAAATATATACATAAATTGTTTCATGGCATTGGCTGCAATCCTGCATTGTGCCAGCACTCTCCCCCTTTCCCTTTCCACCCCTGGTTTACCGTATTCATCCACCCATTTCTCCTGTGTACCCCCCTTCTCATCTTTGTTCCTGGGCAAGTGTTGCCCATTTGATCTTGTATACTTAATTGATCTAAGAATCACGTTCCTCATGTGTGTTATTGTTTGCCTTATCCAAAAACCAAACCAAACCCATTGCCGTTGAGTCGATTCCAACTCATAGTGACCCTAGAACTGCCCAATAGGGTTTCCAAGGAGCGGCTGGTAGGTTCAAACTCCCACCCTTTTGGTTAGCAGCTCAGCTCTCAACCACTGTGCCACCATGGATGTTTGTTTATAGGCCTGCCTAATCTTTGGCTGAAAGGTGAACTTTGAGAGTGGCTTCAAGTCTGAGTTAAACAGGTATCCAGGGGCCTTAGTCTCGGGGGCTCCTCCAGTCTCTGTCAGACCAGTAAGTCTGGTCTGTTTTGTGAATTTGATCATTTGTTCTACATTTTTCTCTCTCTCTGTCTGGGACCCTCTGTTGTAATCCCAGAAAGAGGGGTCAGTAGTTGTAGCCAGGCACCATCTAGTTCTTCTGGTCTCTGGGTCGTGTGGGCTGTGGTTCATGTGGTCCATTTGTCCTGTGGACCAATTGCTCCCTTGGGTCTTTAGTTTTTTTTTCCCCCACTCCTTTGCTCCAGACTAGGACTAGAAGAGACCAATAGTTACATCTTAGATGGCCAGCCATATCTTTTGAGATTCAAATTTAATAAGCCTGGCTTCCAACAGGAAAGAAAGGGTTTGTAACTTTGGGTGAAAGAAAAGCTGCTGGCAGATTAATTTTGGTCAGGGATTTCTTTAAAGTGAATGTTTGGTTTCATGGTTAAAAAACAAAAAAACTAAATCAAAGCAAGATATCTGCTATCAATTTCTCTCTTTGACAAATCTTCCTTGAGGGTAGCTTGAGCAAGCTTCTGAAGGAGCCATAAGCATGTTTTGAGGGGGCAGGGAAGGGAGGCCTTTGCCACTCTCTTACCAGCGTCCCAGGGAAACATCCATACTTGTGGGGTCTCTGGTTTGACGAGCACTGAAATTTACCACTCCCCCAGGCTTTAAGGAGTTACTTACTAACTTTGGGGCCACACTTACCCATTTCATGCTGGGGCTATGGGGGCTCCCAAAAAGGTGCAATGGGCTCTAAGACGCCCTTGCCACCCAGTTGACACCCCATAAAGACCAGGGGCGTGGTGAGCAGCCAGGCCTTCTCAGAGCTGCGGAGGCAGGTGAAAAGGACACCCTTGGTGTTCTTGCTTGCTTAAGGGCAGGTGGTCGGGCCCCTCTGTCCTTTGAATGAAGCCAGGATCTCTGGGCCTATGGAAGTAGGCAGAGGCTCAGGCAGTTCCAGGCACTCAGCTTGGAAAAAATGCCAGACAGCCTCTGCCCAGGGCAGTCACAGCAGTATACACACACACCAGCCTTATAAAGAGCTACTAGCCTCATTCCCCGAGAAAAATCTCAGTCTGGGTCATTTAGAGAAGAACGATTTCCTATTTTTAACTCCCTGGAGATCTACTAGGGCCTGGAAAATTCCTCTCTGCCTTGGGGCATTTCCTGTACAATTTGCATGTTATTTGTGTTTTACACAGAAGCCAGCATCCAAGCCCAAGCCAAACCCTGGAAAATAGCTGATAAATTGACCCAGGATCCACAGCCCTCAGACAAGCCTTCCAGCAGACCTCTCCCTGCAGGCTCTGGGGTGAGCGGTGGCTGACCCTCGTGACCAAAGGAGCCACTTCCAGGGAAAGAAGCAGACGGAGGCCCACAGAGGCAGAGACCACTGGAGCTATGGGTCACACGGCCCCATCTTACTGTAACTTCTTACATTCTCGAAAAACGAAAAGCACAATTCCACATGCAGAGTCTGGAAAACACATCCAGACAGGCTGCTTGGGGCACTTCTGAGTCCTGAGGAGGCCCTGGGGCTTATCGGGCGCAATGGTTGTTGTGTAACAAGCTCGTTGCTGCCCCTGCCGGCTCCGCACTCTGTGGGTGGAAGGACTGAGAAGAGCCTGCTGGAACCATTCCTGGCCCCCAGGACTCCCAGGAAACGGGGTCTTTTTCCAGGGTGTCAGGCTTATCAGCATGGACTCGGGGACTGGACTCTTGCCCCTGAAAGCAGCTCTGGCACCTTCACACACCCCAGACCACAGCGTCTCTCAGCACCTCGTCCAGACTGTCACCAAGGCGTAGCATCAAGGATAAGCACGCACCTGGCCCAAGACCCTCTTCCCCTCTCTTTCAGCTGCTCTCGCTTCCCTCTCCTCCCTAGGGAAGCCCCCTTTGCTTTACAAATCATTTTCTATGCTTCTCTGTCTCTCAGGAGGGGGGTTAGAGCTCGTGGGGCCAGCCTTCAGGGTTTCTTAAACAATACATTTATTTTTCTGAGCAGCACTCCAAGAGAGGACTTGGAGGATGTTTAAATTAATGTTGAATAAAATGTGCAGCCTGCCACCCTCTGAGCTGTTGGCTTTCTGTCTGTCAGAGCCGCCCCCACCCCCATCTCCCTGCACCCCCACCTCCTCTCTGTGGGCCCCTGGAAACTCCAGCTGGGAGGTTTGGGTCTAAATGGTGGCTCCCCTGAGGGGTTACTCTGCAAAGCAACAGTGTCAAGCATCTGCCAGGGTGGCAAAGGACCAACCCCATGGGAAGCTTTGCCAGACTGGGCTGAGGCCAATAGGAAAGCTGGGGCTGGACAGAAGGCAGGGCATGGAGGAACTTGGTGCTGGGAGAGTTGGGAGAACCACAGACAGGCCTGGGGAAGTGGTCCCAACCATGGCAGTTGCAGTCCAGACTCTCCAAAAAAAAAAAAAAAAAAAAATTACCATTGAGTCTAACGTATAAGGTAGAGTAGAACTGCCCCATAGGGTTTCCAAGGAGCAGCTGGTGGATTCAAACTGCGGACCCTTTGGTTCACAGACATAGCTCTTAACCTCTGCACCACCAGGGACCCAGGCCCTCCAAAGGGAGCTAAAATACTGATGGTCACCCACACCCAAGGATTCTGATTTCATTGTTCTGAGGAGGAGCTCCAGCAAGCACTGGGCTTCTTTAAAATCTCCCCAGGTGATTCTAATGGGCAGCCAGCGTTTTGAACATTGCCCTACATCACACACACACACACATACACACACTCACAAGGGCTCTCACATTATTGTGGTGTGGAAAGAGTGCTGACATAGAAGGTTGGCCTGAATTCTAGTTCTTGGATCTAGCAGTCACTTTGTCCTCTCAGATCCATCTCTCAAGTAGGATAATGAAACCTCCCCACCCCACCCCAGGCGTCTTCCAAAAACCCAAATCAAATCCAGTGCTGTCGAGTGGATTCCGACTCATAGTGACCCTATAGGACAGAGTACAACTGCCCCATAGAGCTTCCAAGGAGCTCCTGGTAGATTTGAACTGTTGACTTTTTGGTTAGCAGCCTTAGCACTTAACTACTACTCCACAAATGCCAGGTGTCACCATTATAAGAGGCGTTTCATGATGACATGGGACCGGGTAGCCCTGATCGCTTCTGCAGGGGACCCTTTGCAAACCTCTCCTTTTCTTTTCAGAAGCACTGCCGCACGCACTGTACTCATCAGCATAACAGTGCAAAATCTACTAAGGCTTCCTGTCCCCACCCCTCTCCACAGGTCATCCTTTTTCTCAAGTTGCCCTAGAAAGGAGAAGTAACTGACAGGTCACTCACCTACTGGGCCCCAACCACCCCAGTCTTCAAAATCGCACTCTGGACCCCTGTCCTCCCCACCCTGCCAACGAACAGAATTCACCAGCCTCCCCAACCCTTCTGGCTACAGCAGGGGCTTTCTTGTCACGTGGTGGTAGAATGGAAGCAAATCTTGGTAAAGCTGCAGTGTACAGGCAGTGCACTGTTTTGTTTTTTTAATGCTAGTCAAAAGCTATTGAATTGATTTCATGATCTGCCAATGGATCACACCCAGTAGTTTGAAAAACTACTCAGCTACAGTGTTTCTAAAAAGAGTCCTTCCAGTTCCTCCGCTTGGAACTAAGACCCGTTCACAAGCAGCGGTGGTGGAGGAGCCTGGGTTCTGGTTGCCCATCAACTCTCCTCTCTCTTTGGGTCCCAGTGTCCCATCTGTGTAATGGGCACAGGGGATTTTATCTGCATGAAGCAGTTCAGATGAGCTTTACCATCCTTTCAAACTCTAAGACCTATGATTCCTGAGACATTTCAGACTCCCAGCCAGCCATCCCTAGATGGACTGCCAACCTCTTCCGTTTTTATGAGTATATCTGTTTCCTAACCAGAAGATTTAAAAAAGCAGCTTTATTTACAGACCATGCCCCTGGACAAGAAATTTGCAGATTTATCTCTTTAATCCCCACCAACCCTGAGAATTTGGTACTTCCCACCCCACCTCCCACTCCCACCCCCATTTTTCAAGGATCAGAGAGATTAAGTAACTCACCAAGTTTGAGGATAGGCATCATGTTAGGGGCTGGAGAGACAGGGTAAGAAAGACAACACAGCCATCATTGTCCTTGAATTCCAGGCTCTTGAAGACCAATAGGAGACACATACTGCAGCACAGCCTGGGGAGTGCTCCACGACCACAGGGAAGCCTGGGCCGCTGGAGGCACACCAGAAGAGTCAGCCAACGGCAACTGGTACTCCAGGAAGGCTGTCCAAGGCAGGTGTCCAAGCTGAACCCAGAGAGAGAGCTGCAGGGAGTCTGCTGATGAGGAGCAGGAAGAGTGTTTGAGGCAGAAGCAGCAGAACATGAGAAGATAAGGTAGGGGCTCATGTGGGGAACTGCATGTAGTTCAACAGGAAAGGTGCCTGCAGAGTAAGGGGGATAACAAGGAGCTGGATCATGAAAGGCCCTGTAAACCAAATCAAAGATGGCACTCACTAATGGTACTGGGCAGCCATTAGAGGGGGTTTCAGGGTACTTGTGCTACAGAAGAAAGACTGTGGCTGCAGGGTGGAGAGCAGGCTGGAGGAGAAAAGGGGATGGCTGGGTGGAGTAAGGTAGTGATAGTGAAAATGGAGAGACATGAACAGATTTGAGAGATATTTAAGAGAGGGACCAGCAGAATCAATGATCTACCTGGATGTAGAGGGTAGGACTGAGGGAGGGCTGAGAATGGACCCAGGCTTCAGGCTGAGCCACTGGGTGGACAGTGGTACCATCACTGGGCCTGAGAACCCAGAAACAGGAGCAGTACTGGACTGGAAGATGATGAGTTCAATGAGAGAGAAGTTGATTTGGAGAACTTATAAGACACCACGGGGGAGATGTCCACTAAGCAATTGGCCATATGAGCCTAGAACTCAGGACAGACACTTTGGGAGTTCTCAGCATCAAGATGGTGAATGAAATTATCCAGGCTAAGGGTATAGAATGAGATAAAAAAGAGGGTTACAAACTCTGGAAAACACCAGCATTTAAGGGACCAGAAGAAGAAGAAAAAGGGCAAACAGACAAAGGAGAAATGATCAGAGAAGTAGAAAGAAAACCAAGAGTATGGGATGTCACAGAAGCCAAGGGAAGAAAGGATTTCAAGGAGTGAGTGTCAAATGCTACCAAGAGATTGAATAAGATTGGGACTGAAGAAAATATTCATTGGATATCATGGCAAGGAAGAGCTCAGTAATGTTGGCAAGAGTAGATTCAAAAAAGTGTGAACTCCTTTGGAATAGGGACCTGCAAGTCTAATTTCCCAGGGTCACATATTAGGAATACCAGTTAGAGTATAGACTCAGCTGCTCTAACATATTCAAAATAATACTAGCTCAAGTGGGTAGAAGTTTATTTCTCTCCCTCATGAGTCCAAGCATAACTTGTTCAGTATGAAAGCTCCTTGACGTCAGGCACCCAGTTACTTCCACATTATTGTACCACCATCCCTCTTGGTGTTGCCCTGATTTCCATGGTCCAAGATGATTCACCATCAACATCCACCTTTCAGTAAAAGGAAAAGGAAAGGGGAGAGGGTAGGCATGTCCCTTCTCTTCAAGGGTATGGTGCAAAAATGTAATATCACCTTTGTTCCCTTGCTATTGGCCAGAACTTTGTCACATGACCCAATATAGCTGCAAGGGAATCTGACAAATGTAGCTTTTGGGGCTAATACTCCTAAGAAGGGTGGGGTTCAGCTCATGCTCAGACCGTTGAGAAGCACAATGGGGCTGGTGCCAGAGTTACCTGCAGATGCTGGAGTAATTCAGACCCAGCTGGAAACGGGAAGTGAGTCCCTTCCTTCCTTCTCCCTTTTTCCAGGCTCCCACTAGGGCCTCTCATTGGCAAACCTATTTGGAAATGAACTGACAAGAAATTCTGGGAAATGTAGTTTTCAGACTTCCTGCCTCAACAACACAGAACAGAATATGGACGGGTGGGCTTGTAGTTGAGAGGCAGTAGGTATATAATGGCACACTATCCCAGTAAAAACACCTTAACCATCATGAAGTTACCAAGAAGGCACTTTCCGTGAGTCTGGGTAAAGAAAAATGCATTACCGGCCCCTTCTTGCTCGTCTGGGAGGACTCCCTGCTCCTTTTTGAGGAGAATGTTCACAAAAAGGATGCTTGTGGAATCACTAAAGAAAGGCTTATCCAGGAGGCAGCAGACACTGGGTCATGAGAGCTCACTTCTGCCTTGGTTCTGCCTCTCTGGCTGGCTGTGAGCTGGTCTCTTCTCCGGCTAAGACTCCTTTTCTATGCCAGCAGAATGAGAGAGTGGCCTTTCTGCTCTGTCATTTGGAGACTTCGAAAGGAGGGGGAAAAGGGGAGACATGCAAGAGGTCCGTGGGGATTCCCATCAGCAACCTCATTTAGCAAACATCTACTAAGTGCCTGACTCAGCTTGGACAATTTGTTCCAGTTCTTCTCTCTCCATGGACTGGGATGAATAGAACCAGCAATCTGGGTGCAGACAGCAGGGAATGACCCCTGCAGAGGACTGGCCAGAGTTCTGCTGAAAGCTGCAGCTTCAACATTTGTCTTTGCTTCATCGAGGTCATTGTCCTCACTTGTCTCTGCTTCATCGAGGACAAGTTATAGTACCACCCCCTAGAGCCATGCTGTTCAATATAGGACCCATGAGCCACACATAGCTATTAAATTTCAATTAATTTAAAACAAATACAATTGAAAATTTAACTCTTTAGTCTCATCTACCACATTGCAAGTGCTCAATAGACACATGCAGCTCAACCAGTTGTCAGCCAGTCAATTTGACTCATGGCAACCCCGTGTGTTACAGTGTAGACCTGTTCCATAGGGTTTCCTTGGCTGTAATCTTTTTGGAAGCAGATTGCCAGGCTTTTTTTCTGTGGTGCCAGTGGGTGGGTTCAAACTGCCAACCCTTAGGATAGTAGCCAAGCACCATCTAGGGACCTTCACATGTGCCTAGTGGCTACCATATTGGACAGCACACGTATAGAACATTTCCATTACTACAGAAAGGTCTATTACGTAGTGTTGCTCAAGAGAGAGCTCTGGGACCAGAAAGCTTGAAGTCCAGGGTGGTTCTGGGACTGGGACGTGGGGGAAGTTGACGTGGAAGCCCTTCCCCAACTACCATGACTCATTTTGGTTACCTCTACTTTCATGTGGCCTGTCCTCCCTCATCCCCTATGAAACCTCCCCCCAGCTGCTGCTTATAGGAGTGCCACCCCTCCCACACCCCGGGGCAAAGACGTTTGGTTATCCCTTGAGGCCTCCCCTAGGACTCTACACAAGTGTGGGTAAAGTCCGTGCTCTGTGGGCACCCCTCTGCAAAATGGCACCATAGATGTTAAGGTTATGGATAGATTTCTTCGAAGCTTCATGGAGCTGCTCCTTGTGACTCAGACGTTCACTGCGGAATGCTCCCGCAGAGGTGGAACAAAAGAAGGATCTTTTGCTTGATTCTGTAGATGGAAGTAAACAAAGCTCTGCAAGGAGAGGAGTCACACAGCAAATCACTGGCCGATCTCCAGCAGACGTCCTTCCTGCCAGTCCGCAGATCTGTCCAGCCCGTTTGTTTTGTTTTGTGTTCATTCACTCAAGAAACACATATCGAGCACCTACTGTGTGCATGCTCTATCTAGGCCCTACAGAGGTTACAAAGTCAATAAGACATGAATCTTGACCCTCTACCGTCTAGCAAGAACATACGGCACGTCAGTAGGTGACCATAGAAGCAGAGAGGTCACAGCTCTACTGCCAGGTGCACCCAGGGCTCTGAGTTCGCACCTACAGGGTCCTGGAGAGAACGCTTCAGGGACTGAGCCCCACGCCCAGTGCCAAGTGGTTCTGTTTCCACCCCAGCCCTACTCCCTTGGCCCCTCATTCATTTTCCCATCTTCCACCTGGCAGAGGATAAACTGTATTCTTAATCAAAATCACAGCAGCCAGTTAACATCAGAGATAATAGGCCACTTCCACCCATATTAATCTCTCTGTTCCACCACCCAAAATTGCTCTAGATAACATTCTTGAAGTCCTTCTAACACCCTGGTCACAACGCCACTGAGTTTACCCAGGAGGAAAAACAACATGAAGGTTGATCATATTCATATGTGTAGTTGTAATGGCCTGCAGGTGAGAGGTTAGGGGTGTTGAAAAGGTCTCCAAAGTAGATTCTGGAGCCTTTGCTTTTGTCTGCCAGGATACTCTCCACGTCCTTCTGGGAACAATGACCCTAACCTTTTGGGAAACTCTGCCCCACCTCCATGAGGTCTGGTGAACCTGTCTATCACAGGGTTCCTCCTGCAATAGTTTAGAATGTGTTCAGTCATAATTAACAGAAAGCCCAACTAAGCATAGCTTAAAGAAATCAGGACTTATTTGTTTAACGCAGCCAGACATCTGGTGGCAGGCAGTCCAGGGCTGGCGTGACTGCTCAGTGATGTCATCAGCAAGGCTGCCCCAGCCTCTCTTCCTGCTCTGCCATCCTAGCAGGCTGGCTTTGGTTCTCACGCTTGTCACCTCAGGTGCCAGCTGGGAGCTGTGCCTTCATGTCTCACATCCATGTTACCAGGAACAAGAAGGAAGGGAGAAGTCCAAAAAGGTTCTTTCCTGAGAAGCCTTTTTCTAGACCTCTCTAAGGACAGTCTGCGGGCATCATCATTGACCCGAAGTGTCATCTACACCAATTAGGGAGGGTGCAACATGAGAGATGGGGTGTTCTGTTTTCAATCGTCTATACAAGAAGAAGAGCCCTGGTGATGCATTAGTTAAGAGATCAGCTGCTAACCAAAAGGTCAGCAGTTCAAATCCACCAGCTGCTTCTTGGAAACCCTATGGGGCAGTTCTGCTCTGTCCTGTAGAATCGCTCTGAGTCAGAATCGACTCAACAGCAACGGGTTATATAAGAAGAAGGCAAGGGCAAGGAGATTGGGATGGGTGTGGAATATAAGACTTCCTACAGTGCCTGCCACCTGCCCTCCTCTAGGCTGGGTCACTTACGGTTCCACACCCTCAAAGACACAGTGATTGGTCTAAGGGTGGACACATGAACCAGGCCAGGCCAATTAGAGCAGTTCCCTGGCCTTATATCTGTTGGAGGTGGCAGAGTGTCTTAGTTAGCTAGTGCTTCTGTAACACGAACACCACAAATGAGTGGTTTTAAAGAACATAAATTTATTTTTCTCACAATTCTGGAGGCTAAAAGTGCAAATTAGGGTCTCAGCCATGTCAGTTCCATCATTGAAGGTAGTCCCAGGCATTCCTCGGTTCCGTGGCTTGTAGACCATCCTCACGTGGCATCTGTCTTCCCTGGTCTTTTTATAATTCAGAAGTGATTAGGTTTAGGGTCTACACTACACTGGTATGGCCTCATTAACATAACAAAAGAAAATCCTGTTTCCAAATAGCATCACATCGACAGATATAGAGGTTAGGATTTCAATATATATTTTAAGGGGACACAATTCAATCCATAACATGGAGTAGCCCTTTCTTCTCTTGGATTACAGGTTGTAGGCCTGGGTGAATCAGTCAAGGTGAGTGAAAACATTTGGAATCCAACCTAGCTGGTGTAAGATTTATTATAGGCAACAAACTCAAACCTGGCCCCCAGCCCGCTGACACTGATGACATAACTGGGCAACATAGCCTGGCTTGGGCATGTCATGGGGGGCTGGATGCCACAGTCCCCAAGCAGGTCCTTGTACTTAGGAGAAACACCTTCATTCCTGAGAAGGAAGGCACATACACACAGCCAGCCACCTCTGCCAGCCCATTGCTTATGCACCAGCAAACCCAGGTGTTAGCAGCCAGTAACTTGGCACAGAGATTCTGCTTTTCTGCTATGGGGCAGAGAGAGTTTGCAATATTTAGATATTAAAAGATCAACCGTTCAAAAGTGGTTGCAGCAGTATATCGAAAGAGAACCGCCAGGAATTCAAGCCAGATTCAGGAGAAGATGTGGAATAAGGAATATCATCACTGATGGCAGATGGATCTTGGCTGAAAGCAGAGAACACCAGAAAGATGTTTATTTATGTTTTCTTGACTATGCAAAGGCATATGACTGTGTAGATAGATCATAACAAATTATGGGTAACCTTGCAAAGAATGGGAATTCCAGAACGCTTAATTGTGCTCATGAGGAAACAGTACACAGATCTAGAGGCAGTTGTTCAAACAGAACAAAGAGATACTGTGTGGCTTAAAATCAGGAAAAGTGTGTGTCAGGGTTGTATCATTTCACCATACTTATTCAATCTGTATGCTGAGCAAATGATCTGAGAAGCTGCACAACTGAAGTAAAATGCGGCATCAAGATTGGAGGAAGACTTATTAACAGCCCGTGTTATGCACAGGGCACAGCCTTGCTTGCTGAAACTGAAGAGGACTTGAAGCACTTACTGATGAAGATCAAAGACTTACAACTTTCAGTATGGATTGCACCTCAATATAAAGAAAACAAAAATCCTCACAATCGGACCAATAAGCAACATCATGTAAAATGGGGAAAAGATTGAAGTTGTCAGGGATTTCATTTTACTTGGATCCACAATCAATGCCCATGGAAGCAGCAGTTGAGAAATCAAACAAAGTATTGCACTGGGCAAATCTGTCGCAAAAGACCTCTTTAAAGTGTTGAAAACCAAAGATGTCACTTTGAGGAGTAAGGTGCACCTGACCCAAGCCGTTATATTTTCAGTCCTTCATATGCATGCAAAAGCTTAACAATGAATAAGGAAGATCGAAGAATTGATGCCTTTGAATTATGGTGTTGGAGAAGAATATCGTATATACCATGGACTGCCAGAAGAATGAAAAAATCTGTCTTGGAAGAAGTACAGCCAGAGTGCTCCTTGGAAGCGATGACAAGACTTTGTTTCACTTACTTTGGACATGTTATCTGCAGGGACCCGTCACTGGAGAAAGACATCATGATAGGTATGGTACAGGGTCAGCGAAAAAGAGGAAGACCCTTAAAAAGGTGGATTGACATAGTGTCTGCAACAATAGGCCCAACATAGCAGCAATTGTGAGGATGGTGCAAGACCGGACGGTGTTACATTCTGTTGTACATAGGGTCACTATGAGTTGGAACCAACTCTATGGCACTTAACAGCAACAACAACAGCCCCATGTCTCCTCCCCAAACCTCATCCTGAAGAGCCGTCCAAGACTCTGTGTTGGATGGGTTTTCTGCTTGGCACTAAAACGTTTTCAATTTTTGGTCTCTAATGGGATTTATTTTTTCTTTAACCAGGGCTATTAAATGGCTTATATATCACTGGGAAGGCTGCAGAGACTCTAAGAGGTTGATCTCAGGATTAACTCTCCTGAAAGACACACGAAAGAACCAGGTTACAAGGGGCTTGCTGTCTCTCCTACAATCAGGAAACCCCCTTTCAGAAGGCCACTGTGTTAAAGAGCCACTCCAGAAAAACCACACGCCTCCATTTGCCAGCAGAAGCATGGGCTCCACCTCCCATATGACTTTCAAATCTTGAGCAAGTGCATCTAACTTGCAGAATCTATGTCTCATCCAGATTGACAGCTGCAAGAGAGTCTAGAAAATGTAGTTTTCAGATTTCTAGCCTCTGCAATACAGGAAGGTCCTTTAGGAGGAAGGTGGAAGAGATGTTGGTTGCCAGACTACCGCATCCTGCATACTGGGGCTGTCAATCAGCAGCCTTCCCCCTGCCCCATGGTGAACCTGATTACCTAACGTCCTAGTTACCTATTGCTGCTGTAACAGAAACACCACAAGTGAGTGGATTTAAAGAGCAGAAATTTCTTTTCTCATAGTTTTGGAGACTAAAAGTCTAAATCGGGGTCTCCACCATGTCAATTCCTTCCTTGTCAATAGCCCTGGATGTTCCTTATTTCCTTGGCTTGTAGATGACCCACATACGACATCTGTCTTCATGTGTGCATGTCTCTATGTTTATTCTTCTCAGAATTCAGAAGTGATTAGATTTAGAACCCATCCTGCTATCATCTAATTAACAAAGAAAATCCTATTTTCAAACAGGATTACATTCACAGGTATAGGGGTTAGGATTCCAACACATATTTTGAAGAGACACAATTCATTCCATAGCAAGAAGAGAGGGGGCAGGCACTGTGCAAAGAAAGACCCAGCCGTGCTCTCTGAGGCCTGGTGCCTGTAGCTCTTTTTCCACATCTGGGAGCCTTCTCAGCTTTCTTCCCACCACTGTGAGTCACTAATTTCCCCATTTGCTCACTGACTGAGTTAGGTTTACTTGTAACTGAAAAAATTTGGGTTCACATTGTCTCTTTACCCAAAATCATTTCACTCCTTGAGGGCTGAAATGCCTTTTGCAATGATGCCAACTTTCACAGGAAAATTCAATCTGAGAATACAGCTACCTCTGACAGAGGGCACAGTGACATATTCACACTAAGGTGTGAGTGACTTACAACTGAGCCTCTCCTGAGACCAGGTTCTGATGGAGCCGAGGGAGGGAAAGCCTTGGCTCCTGGCAGATGGAGCTGGGAACCCCACCATTTGGATAAAGGCCACAGAAAAGCCTCCCTGAGGGCATTGTGGATCAACCTTGCTTCTAGCTTCATAGGCCTGAGGCTGAATATAAGCCTTATTAACCTTCTGTCTTAGTCAGCTGGTGCTGCCATAACAGAAATAGCACAAGTGGATGGCTTTAACAAAGAGAAATTTACGTCTTCACAGTAAAATAGGCTAAAAGTCCAAATTCAGGGTGTCAGCTCCAGGGGAAGGCTTTATCTCTCTGTCGGCCTTCTTACCAATCTTCTCCTGGACTAGGAACTTCTCTGCGTAGGGACCCCAGGTTCAAAGGACGCACTCTGCTCCCAGTGCCTCTTTCCTGGTGGTATGAGGTCTCCTGTCTCTCTGTTCCCTTCTGTCTTTCGTATCTCAAGACATTGCCTCAAGACACAATCCAATCTTGCAGGATGAGTCCTGCCTCAATAACACAACTGCTGCCCATCTTCCCTCATTAACATCATAGAGGCAGGATTTACAACATACAGAAAAATCACACAATACTGGGAATCATGGCCCAGCTCAATCGATACACACATTTTTGGGGGGACATAATTCAATCCATGACACCTTCTTTCCCTTAAAAAACAAATTTCCAATCATCCCCATTACGTTTCTAACAAATGCTCAGTTGCAGTGCTGACTTAATGTTTATGTGACAGGGTCTCTGCCAGCCCAGCTTCTAATATTATTAACCAAACACCCCGACATTTGCAGGAGTCTCTCAGTCTGGCTCCCTCTCCTGTGTTCCGACTTCCCTCCGTTCTCTTCAGAGCACGTAGACCTTGGGCAGGAAGGAAGGAGGGAGATTTCTACTGTCTACAGGGCTAGAAAGTCTCTGTTCCAGAAACGGGACTTTTGCCCCTTTCCAGCCCACACATAAGGAGCCCTGGTGGCACAACAGCTAAGCGCTTGGCTGCTAACCCAAAGGTTGACAATTTGAGCTCATTAAGTGGCCCCATGCGTGAAAGCCCTCGCAATTTGTTCCCGTAAAGATTAGAGCCTAGAAAACCCTAAGGGGCAATTCTATTCTGTCATGAAATCGACTCAATGGCACCTAATATATCCATACCCTGGACCTCCCTGCCAAGGGATTTTCCATCCCCTTGGGAATTTTTTTCATCTGACACAATAAATTAAAGACGGTGACGCAAATGCACTGAAGGCAGAATCACGTTTTCCGGCTGGAGCCACCTTAGGGTCCAGCCTTTCGGGTGCTGCAGGCTGCTTCAGCTCCTTTCCCTAAGGCCTTAGGGGCCTCCTGCTAACTCTGCAAGTTCACAGCCAGGTGAGTCCCTGCTCCCCTCTGTACCGTGACTGCAGGGCCCCAGGCTGGGCTCATTCTCAGCTTCTCCACCCCGTGCACAAGCTAGGCACCTCACTCCTGCTGGGAAACCCCAGTGAGATCTGCTACCAGGTCCCACTGGCCCTTAAAAGCATAGGCAAAATAAGCAATCTGGTCCAAAGAAAAGAGCAAGCTGGACACTACTGGCGTTTCATTCTCTGCTCCATAACAGGGAAGCCATTCAAGGTGTGGTTAAAAAAAAAAAAAAAAAACTCAGAACACCATTAATAGATTGTCTTGGTGGCGTAGTGGTTAAGAGCCAACCGAAGGGTCAGCAGTTTGAATCCACCAGCCGCTCCTTGGAAACCCTATGGGGCAGCTCTACTCTGTTCTACAGGGTCGCTATGAGTTGGAATCGACTCAACAGCAATGGATTTGGTTTTTTTTAAAATGCAAGCAACACATCATTTACAGAGTAAATGAGTGCTCCAATCAGTTAGGATTCTTGAAGTGCTTTCATACAAAGTTATCAGGAACTTTTGAACAAAATTTCTGATTGGTTGATATTTACATAACTTTGCAAAACAGTTACAAGGCTATCACAAGATCAGTGAGTCTTGGTTAGAAGACATCTGAAGTTTTGAAAACAGGATATGTTCATTAATCTTAGAAACAGGATATGTTCACTAGTTTTGGAAACAGGGTATGTTTATTAATTTCAATATTTTTTCTGGAAGAATAAATTTAAGTGAAAGTTAATGAATAATGAAACTAGCCTTTCTGATTGCAGTGGGGCTAGTCAACTAGCTACTTTTAAAAGGTTAGCGTCTTAGTCACCTAGTGCTGCTGTAACAGAAATACCACAAGTGGATGGCTTTAACAAACAGAAGTTTATTCTTTCATAGTCCAGTAGGCTAGAAGTCCAAATTCAGGGCATCAGCTCCAGGGAAAGGCTTTCAAACTGTTGGCTCTGGAGGAAGGTCCTTGTCATCAATCTTCCCCTGGATTAGGAGCTTCTCCATGCAGGAACCCCGGGTCCAAAGGATGTGCTCTGTCTGCTTCTGGCACTGCTTTCTTGGTGATATGAAGTCCCCCTGTCTCTTTGCTCAATTATCTCTTTTATATCTCAATAGAGATTGGCTCAAGACACAATCCAATCTTACAGATTGAGTCCTGCCTCATTAACATAACTGCCGCCTATCCCACCTCATTAACATCATAGAGGCAGAATTTACAAGACACAGGAGAATCACATCAGATGACAAAATGGTGGACAATCATGGCCTAGCCAAATTGATACACATATTTTTGGGGGAAACAATTCAATCCATGACAGTTGGTTTATAGCATAGCCAAAAAATTATTCATTACGGTGAATAGGTTTTTATCCACACTTGACAAAATGACGTTCAGTGTCATCGGTAAGGGAACCCTTTCATGTTTTCATAATGCAAAACTTACAATTTTTTTAAAAGACTCACTCACCAGGAAGTCAGCCTGCAGATGAGGCAGATTCCAGCCTAGCCAGCCACCTCTCTCCTGGGAGATGAGAAAAATCCCCCCGAGCCAGAGTCCTAGACTGCCTGCACAAGCAACCCTTAGCAATGGTTTAGTGTGATCCTCCCATTTTACAGATTAGGAGCCTGAGCCAAAGAGAAGTGACTTGCCCAGGCCTCATGACTGTGTGGGGAAAGCCTGGATCAGTACTGGCAGAACCAGATCTGCTAGGACCACTTGCAGAGTTTCTACTTTTTCCAGCACACTACACAGAGAATGTGGCCTTGACCCCTCCCTCAAGAGGGTACTACACTTTTGCTGCCTGTGGGTTCTGTCTCTTCAAATATTTCCCCTCTATAAGTCACTTCAAGGCCTAAGTCCAGGTGACCCCTAACTGGGAGAGTCCCCCAGAGTCATCCAGGTCCACAGTAAACTTTGCATGAACAAGAAATAAACCTCTGTTATCTTTAAACCTTAACCTTAAACTATCCCCTGGAGTCATCTTTAAACTGAATAACAGTTTAGCTTAATTAGTAAAGAATGCTTGCCTTGAGCATTGGGCTCTTTTAAAGAATTACCTTTGTCAATTATCTATTGGCAAGAGCAACTCAGAAAGGTTAGATGAGAAGCTTAGGGGGCAGTGAGTTTATGTTAATAGTGGTGGAATAATTTGGAAAAGGATAGCAAGAGTGGTTGCACAACTTGAAGTATGTAATCAATGTCACTAAATTTGTAAAAATTGTTGAATTGGTGTATGTTTTGCTGTATATATTTTTATTTAAAAAAAATTTTCTTACGTAAACCTCTATAATGTTAAGCCACTTACACTTTGGGGTTTGTTACTGCAGCTTAGCCTTGCCTATCCTGACTGATACACCCTTGTTCATCTGATGCTCCTATGGCTGTTCTCTTCATGGCTCCTCCTTCACCACACTGTTAACATGTCACTCCACTTTACCATCCCCACTCATATCTCACTTTCAGCTGTTTTGGGGTTGGAAGGGTCTCTTCCTATCAATGTTAAAGCTCCTACTAGTGCCAGCAAAAGGGGCCTGGATATCCCTCTTTCTTATAAGCCTCCCACTCAAGAAGCCAGGGACAAGCTGGGTAAAAGGGCACTCATGTGGCACTGTTTAGTGCCATACCCAAAGGTGCCTTCCACCTGGAATTCCAAGGTTCAGTGCAAGTTGTTGACATCTGTGCAACCTCATGGGGAGCTTCTTCTCCACCTGTGAACTCCCTGGGGGTGAGGTAGGCAATCTTTGTCCTTCATCTTAGGTGTTTGTCCTAGGACCCAAGCGTTCACTCCAAAGCCCACTCTCCAATTTCTCCTAAGAACCCCACCAAGCCTGGCTACCACCACAGACTGCTCTAACAGGGATCACAATAGAGGGTCCTGGAAAGAGCTGGAGAAAAATGAAGAACAAAATTCTAACTCACACAAAAAAGACCAGACTTACTAGCCTAACACAGACTGGAGAAGCCCTGAGAGTATGGCTCCCAGACACACTTTTAGCTCAGTAATGTAATCACTCCTGAGGTTCACCCTTCAGTCAAAGATTAGATGGGCCCATAAGACAAAATGAGACTAAAGGAGCACACCAGCCCCAGGGGCAAGGATGAGAAGGCAGGAGGGGACAGGAAAACTGGTAGGGGAACCCAAGGTCAAGGAGGGAGAGTGCTGACATGTCATTGGGTTGGTAACCAATGTCATAAAACAATATGTATACTAACTGTTTAATGAGAAACTAGTTTGTTCTGTAAACATTCATCTAAAGTACAACAAAAAGAAAAAAAAAAGAACCCCGTCAGTCCTCATACAAATAAATATGCTGGTTCTGCCTGGTCCTGACAGAGTCTCTGGGTGGCAAAAATGGTTAATTCCTCGACTGCTAACTGAAAGGTTGGAGGTTCAAGTCCACCCAGAGGCACCTCAGAAGAAAGAAAGGCCTGGGTCTACTTCTGAAAAATCAGCCTTGAAAACCCTATGGAGCACAGTTCTATTCTGACACTCATGAGGTTGCCATGAGTTAGAATCAACTCAACAACTGATTCTGGTTTGCTTCATCCGCTTAATTTCAAGTAAGTAAATGTGCCTCTCAGTGGCATAAAGTTATAATAATCCATGACATATGTGGAAAAATAAGGTTAAGTATTGGAGGTCATACAAATAAAAGTTTGCTGACAGACAAAACTTTTTCACCACAATATGACTTGAAGTGCAAATAACCTGGGAGGAAGAAGATGTTGTGGTTTTCAGTTACACTATAGTGTAAATGACTGATAACAGAACTCTGTGGAGGGCTCTTTGTAACAAGGCTAAAGGCAGAAATACCAGACCTCTGGGGTACCTGGAGCAGGTGGAGACAGGGGCTTACTGGGGGAAAGTGGGAGAGAACAAAATCTAAACAGCTTCACGGTTTGTCAGAAGCCCAGCCTCAGAGAGAACAGAACGGGTATGAGGGTTTATTCTTCCATCAGGAGTGGAGCCTTGGCTCACAAAGCCACTGAGACAAAGTCTTTGTGAGAGACAGGCCCACAGCCCAGGTGGGTGGTGGGCTTTGGGACTATGATCATAATGGGGCAGTCATCCCAGCGATTCAGTCTGTAGAACCAGATCCACAGTCTGGGCTTCCGGACCCTCTCCCCACTGGCTCCAAGGCCCCATCTCTTCTGATAGTGATGTCAGCTTGTGGTCAAAGCCTGACAAACATTGTTCCTGGGCACTCCCTAGCTCCCTCCATAAGGCTCCTCTCTCCTCCTCTGAGCCTGCCCACAAGGATAACACCTGCTCTCAGCACCTACACTCCGTAGCCTACAGGGGAGGCAGAACCGGAGACATGGGAGGAGAGAGGTGTCATCGTAGGCAGGCCCAGCAAGCATTAGCCCAAGTCCCATCCTTCCCAGCATACAACATTGTAGGGCCGCTCAGCTGAGGGCTCAGCCACACCCATCCACAGGCTCCTCTAGATCCACAGAAGGAAATGGACTTCTGGGGCTGACACATGAGTCACCCAGTCCTTGGAGAGGCCAGCTCTTCCCATAGCTGCACTGCAGACCCTAAGTCATGCCTGAGCCTGCTCCACATCAGTCTGCCTCAATCCAGCATCCACATGCTTTCTACCTTCTTGTCAAGGCCTTTGGAAAAAATATAAAATTCAACTTTTTGATGTCTCTTTGGTGCTCGATTGACTTTCAGAGTGTGGTGGGTTTTTCCATTCCGACTGACCTAATTGAGGGTCCCATTAAGCAAATTTCTTACCCTCTCTGAGCATTAGTTTCAACACCATAAAATGGAAAAACTAGCCTATCTTGCTGCATTGGTGTGAGGATTAACTGAAATGATGGTTATAAAATGCCAGACAGTGTCTAGCACAAGACATTCAATGAATATCAGTTCCCCTTTTTCCCTCCCCTCATCAATGAATAGGTTCATCTTTTCCTGTGCTAACCTATCAGGCGCCATCCGTACATCCACTCATCTATCCATCCATTCATCTACTCATCCATCTATTCATTCATCTCTCCGTCCATCCATCCATCCATCCATCCATCCATCCATCCATCCATCCATCCATCCATCCATCCATCCATCCATCCATCCATCCATCCATCCATCCATCCATCCATCCATCCATCCATCCATCCATCCATCCATCCATCCATCCATCCATCCATCCATCCATCCATCCATCCATCCATCCATCCATCCATCCATCCATCCATCCATCCATCCATCCACCCATCTACACATTCATCCATCTATCCACCTATCCTTTCATCCATCCAATCTATCCACTCATCAATCCATTCATCTACTCAACCATCCACTTCTCTATCTATTCATCCATCCATCCGTCCGTCCGTCCGTCCGTCCGTCCGTCCGTCCGTCCGTCCATCCATCCATCCACATATTTATTTTACATCATTTATTAAGCCTTTACTATGCCTAAGCCACTGCAAAGTATCCACAGAAGTAGATATAGGCACAAACAATTTAGAAGCAAAACTTAAATATGCCAACCACGATATAAATAACTTCATGGAAAATGAAAAGTGTCATAAGGAGAGGTACAGAGAAAATGTTGGAAGATTGAACACTCCCCAGCCTCTCCTTAAGCTCCAATCGAAGGCAATAGCCAGGATTACATTTTATTTGATAAAATATTTCTCTTTCTCTAATGAAGACCACCAGGGTAGTTTCTCCTTTTACACAAGAAAGATGCCTCAAATTCTAATTATCCTAACCTGGGCAATGGCTTTCTCTTGCCTTTCTATTTTACTGTATTCAGCTCTTAGTTGCTCCACTGAGGACAATGTACCGAGCTCGGAATTCTTCCAAGACATTAATTGGACCTTCCAGAAGGAATTTGGAAACCGACAAAATGCGATAAATGAAGAGATGGTGGATATGTTGAAGACAGCCTCCTGGAATCAGACACTCCCTGCCCAACAGTGCGGCAAAGACAGGCACTGGAGTAAGAAGGTGAGAGCTTCACAGCATCAGTAGCTGACCTCCACCCACTTGCAGACCTCTCCTCACCCTTGAATCCTGCTCACATTTCAAGAATTAGGGGAAAAAAAATCCTGATAAATGGGCCTGAGAAACAAACAGCATGGAGCACAGTTCTCAGTTGCAGAAACAGAAAAATCACACAAGTTTTATTGCACCAGTGAGCAACAATGACCCATCAAGATAATGAATGAGACCCTCCTCAGGCACCATTCACCCTGCAGGGGGAATTTGACTGCAAGACTCCTACAGAGATGTTACTGAGGAAATGCTGCTGGCTGGGTTGTTTGGTGTTGTGGAAAGTGCCTGGGATTTAGAGCTGGAAAATCCAGCTCTGCCATTAAGTTGCTATATGAGTCTGGGCAAGGCCTGCCAGCAATCTGATCTCCCTGGACTCCTGTGAGTGGGGAAATTGCCCTGCCTTGCCTACCATAATCAGCTTGTTTTGAGTGCCACTTAGGAGGAGGCAGGAAAGTTCAGTGGGAAGCCAGTCCTTCTATTACTCATTAGGTCTGTGACCTTGGGTGAGTACCTTCTGTTTTCTGAGCCTCCATTTTCCTGTCTGTAAAATGGGGCTGGAGTCCCTGGGTGGTGCAGTTAATGGGCTAGCCAAAAGGTTGGTGATTTGAGTCCCCTCAGAGGCACTTCTGAAGAAAAGCCGAGCAAGAGCAACTATCTGAAAAATCGGCCCTTGAAAACCCTATGGAGTATCTACTCTATGTATACCTACTCTGATACACATGGGGTTGCCATGAGTTGGTATAAACTCAATGGCAGCTGGTACTGGTAAAATGAAGCTAACACTGCCTACATCACAGATTTGTGTGCAGATCAGAGGTCATGTATGCCAAGTGTGTGGTACAAACTGGGCGCTCAATAGAGTCTAAGGACTGTCCTCTACACTTTTGCTACCCACATTTAGCTGAGCTCCCCTCAGCTAGAACAGGAGGCAGAGAGTCTGTCTGGTTCCCCAAAATGAGGGCAACAGGATGTTTTCTGGTATGCATCTCCTTAACTAACACCTCGGATGCCTTGGGGTGACTTCCACCGGGAAACCAATTCAGGCTCAGCAGCTTTTGACTCTTGTCAAAGAAGAAAACCTCATACTCTGAGTGAAAGAAAAGGAATTTTATTGAGGAATAATAGAGCTTGAGCTGGGCAGCACTAAGTAAAAACACAAAGCACTTGACCGTTGGAGGGGAGAGAAGGGTCTATATACACAAAGAGTGAAGGAAAGGCAGGGATTAACGATTGATACATCAGCTTCAGCTGGAAGTCCTTTAAAATGTAAAGGTTGGCCACTTGGCTAGGAGGGAGTGAGTTACCACCTAGGTGAGTGGTGCCAGCCAGTTCAGTTACACACATGATTGAAGTTATGAACACATTTTCCTTGGGAACAAATTTACATCTTGACACATTCTTCTCATGAACAAATGGTTTACATCCTGACTTTTGCTTCCTGGGAATGCATGTTGGCCTGTCATTCTTACATCTGACATGAGTATCTCCAATCTGAAACTTGTCCATTTACACTCCTATAAAATGATTTTCCAAAATCCTTCCTCATTTCACTACACCACCAGCCACAAATCTGTGCTCTGATTCAGCATTCCTTTCAAGACTTTAAAATCCTCCTCCTAACTCTGGTCTTTGGTGAGCTCAGAGGTTTTAGCTCTTTATGCCCCAGTACAAGAAGATCCTTCTCCTCCTTCCAGGGGTCATTGCCAGCTCAGGCAGTGCCTGCATATGAATTACACTGAGGGGCCCTTGAGCCGACAAAGCCCCACCCAGGGCCCATAGTGGTTCATCAAGTGGAGTGAAGGCTAGGTTGTAGTCACTTGGTGTCTTAGGCTGGGTTCTCTAGAGAAGCAAAACCAGTAAAGCATATAAATATATATAGAGAGAGATTTATATCAAAGAAACGGCTTACGCAATTGTAGAGGCTGGAATGTCCCAAGTCCCAAGTCCATGGATCAGGATAGAGGCTTCTCCTGATTCATGTAGCCACAGGGGCTGGTGAACCCAAGATCAGTAGGTTGGAGAGCAGGACTCTTGCTCACAGGCTGTGACTATCAATGAATCCCAAGATTCGCAGGCAAGACCGCAAGGCTTCTCCTAATTCATGTAGCTGCAGGGGCTGGTGGATCCAAGATCGGCAAATTGGAGAGCAGGACTCTTGCTCACAGACTGGGAAGACTGATGAATTCCAAGATCAGCAGGTAAGCTGCCAGCTCAAGTCCCAATAACTGGAGGTCAGATGAACAGGAGCCAGCTACAGGATCCAGAGCAGGCAAAAGCCAGAATGTCCAACTTGTATTAGGATGCAGGCTACATGCTCAAGGAAACTCCCTTTCATTTGACTGGCTACTCACAGCAGATCCCATCATGGGGGTGATCACACCAAGAATCATGACCCAGCCAAGTTGACACGCAGTCTTAACCATCACATTTGGTCACTAGCGGGGGGCCCTCACACAGGCACAATGTACAAAACATTTCTCCTCCTCCTTTTCTTTATTCCTACCCGCCCCCCATCATCATCATCATCATAGCAGCAGCTGACATTTATTGAGGGCTTACTAGGGACAAAAGTCCCTAGATGTGCGAACAGTTAACAAGCTTAGCTATTAACCAAAAGGTTGAAGGTTTGAGTCCACCCACAGGTACCTTGGAAGAAAGGCCTAGTGATCTAATTCCCAAAAAATAAGCCATTCATTGAAAACTCGACGGAGCACAGTTCTACTCTGACGCCCATGGGGTCGCCATGAGTTGGAGCTGAGTCAACAACAGCTGGTACTGGTGCTGCGGCCCAGACACTGTGCCCAGCTTCTCCCATGTATCATCTCTTCTGATCCTCATAACTTTCCAGTAAAGAAGTTTGGGGACTTGTCTGTTTTTCTCGGCCGAGCACCCCTTCTCCACTCCTTTGGATCACAACACTTGCCATTTCCTCTGGGAAACCTCTCCTTTCTCATTCCACGTGGTTCTGGTAGGGCTGCTGTACAGATCTTTCTCTCAGGCCAAGGTGATGGAAGCCTTCCTGGGGTTTTATGTGTAGACCCTGGAGAGAGAGGCCCTCTTTTTTCTCCAGATTGAGAGCTGTGAGGATTTGACCCTGTTGCTATTGGTAACCATGCCCCCTGCTACAGGAAGGCATCTGGGGACAAGGCCAACCCTCAAAAAGGCCAAGATGAGAGATGAAAAGAGGGAGGGTGTGATGGATTGAATTGTGAGCCCAAAAAATACCTGTCAACTTGGCTAGGTCATGATGCCCTTGTACGATTGTACGATTGTCTACCATTTTGTCTTCTGATGTGATTTCCCTTTGTGTTGTAAATCTTATCACTATGATGTAATAAGATGGATTAGTAGCAGTTATATTGATGAGGTCTACAAGATTAGGTACTGTCTTAATCTGATCTCTTTTGAGATAGAAAGAAACAAGCAGAGAGACTTGGGAACCTCATACCACCAAGAAAACAGCCCCAGAAGCAGAGTGCATCCTCTGGACCTGAGGTTCCTGCACTGAGATGCTCCCAGACCAAGAGAAGACTGATGACAAGGACCTTCCTCCGCAGCTGACAGAGAGAGAAAGCCTTCCCCTGGAGCTGACACCCTGAACTCGGACTTCTAGCCTACTGGACTGTGAGGGAATAAACTTCTCTTTGTTAAAGCCATCCACTTGTGGTATTTCTGTTATAGCAGCACGAGATGGCTAAGACAGAGGGCGAGGCCACACTGCCCTAGTTTCTGGACAGGCTGGGTCTGAGATCAGCACTCCTACCTCTACCCCACTCAGTCCAGTAATTCCCTTTTGCATGAGAGTTAATGTGGGTTGACTTTCTCTCACCTGAAAGCAAAATCGCTCTGATTATTAGTAGACATATGAATTAGATAGATTCTAGCGTTATCGTCATTTTACAAATGCAGAAAAGTGACATTAAATGTCCAAGGTTGTGTGGCCAGCCAGAGGTAGGGTGGGGACTCAAACCCACGTTTCTGTGACTCCAAAGTCTACCATGTGTTATTCACCTCTGCGTGAACACATTTCATTCTACTTGAGTGCCCAGTGTGTCCACACTGGGTGCTGTACAAACAGAACAACGCAAAAGTGGTTATTTTTTTCTTGGGAGTAACAGCCCAGGAAAGAGATGCAGCACATATGACTGATGTAACCTTGCTTTAATGAGTGCTGTGTATGAAAAGCCACATTTGAGGTCTTCGTGAATGATGGAAGGGATCCTTTAAGCTGTAAAATATCTCACACAGAGTTGACTTGGTACATTTGGAATCGGAATAATTCACAGAAATGTTAGTCTTGTATGGTTCTTTGGAGGCTCCTTAGGAGTCAGTTTTCATTCTGGCTCAGTCAGTGCGTGAATCATCCAGGGACCTCTTGGCCACGACTAACAGAAACTGCACCCAGAGTAGCTTAAGCCAAAAAGGAACGAGGTGGCTCAGTGACTCAGAAGTCCACGGGGTAGAGCTGTCCTCAGAAACCCCAGAGACTCCAATAATGTGGACACCTCACTTTGGCTGTCTTCCCCTTTCCCCCACCAACATCTAATAGCTCTGCTTCTCTGTGTGTTGATCCAATTCTCTCTCTGGCTGCTGGTGGGCTTCCTGTGCATGGCTGGGTAGGGTGGGGAAGACAAAGGGAGGTGGGGGCATGCCCACAGAGCATCATCCTGGTTTAGCAACCCTGGAAGAAGGGGGCTTCTTTGGCACCTCTGTGACCAGGACAATGGGCGCTGTGATGGACAGCCCCTTCATAACTGCATAGAGGGGCCTTACCAGGAAAAATGGAGTGGCAATGGTGAACAAAACCTCTGGCATCCACCTCACTGTAAACGCCAATTAGAGTATGCAGGAGGCTTCAGGTAGTCATTGGTCTAGCTGCAACCAGACAGCTTGACACATCCAGGGGTGGGCACACAGGCACTTACAGCCTCCTGGGTAACCCTCTATCTCTGGAAGTTCCACTTTATACCACCTGTGCAGCTTTGGGTCTCTGCTTTCCTCATATCTAAATCAAGGGTTTGAACTCCATGGAGTTTCTGAAGTCCCTCCCAGCTCTGATCATCCAGGGACTATCACAGCTACATGATATAAAATCCTTGGGTAAGGTGCCCTGTTTATAGCCTGAGCCCCCACCTGCGCAGGAGCTGGCGCTGGGGTAGCTGAAGTGGAGGCTGACCAAAGACAGGAAGACAAGAGGATGCATGCCAGCCCAAAGATCAGGAAGTCACTAGGCAGGAGCACAATTGGAAGACCCAACACCAGGAAGAACAGGAGTTGGAATATCTGAAGTGGTGAGGGTGCTATTAGTGAACCCACCCTCCGGCTGCCTGGGTCATCGGGGAGAGGATGGGGCCAGTGAGGCAATGATCTGGAAGCTGCACCAGAGGGGCCAGAGAAGGTAAAATGTATATGTGGGATGGAAGCAACTCAGCTGCAGGCCAAGGATGCTGGGCCTTTTCTTACTTGGCTGCTGGGCTTTGGGAGCCCAGGTGGGATAGCCAAGAGCATGTCTTAAAGCCAGTGAGCAGCAGAGCCCCCGGGGCTCCAAGTGATGGTGCTCTCTCTGATCTGCACCTCAGCCCTCTGGTGACCACAGAATCTGGGCAGGAGTTATGACAGGGCTAACTCCAGGGGGGACTATTAAACCTCCACAAGCTCACCAAGTGTCCCAAACCACATAGATGGAGCTGCTCACTAACCTCTGAGAGACTTGGAGGAGGGGGGCTGCCCTTGAAACCCATGTGAGGACAATAGAAGTAGTCCACTTCACGTTAAGGAGCAACCGGCTGAAGGACCCCATCACCACCACCCCAGAAAGCAGTGATGGCAGAGGACAAACACGGATTGATTCCAAGCAGGTCTGAGAGGTTATGTGATTAAGCAGGGCTCTGAACCGGTTTGTTCCAGTTCAAACCCCTGTTGAGAATTTGCATTTCTACCCCCCCCCAGATATACTGAATCAGAATCTACATTTTAACAGGATCCCCAGGTGATTCTCATGCATAAACAATTTTGAGAACCACCACTCTACTAATGGTTCTCACAACTGGTCCCTCACCAGCAGTAGCATTAGCATCACCTGGGAACTTGCAGAAATGCAAATTCTCAGCAGAGCTTCAAACCAGAACTAGGCGGTTTGTTCCGGTTTGAAGCCCTGTGATTAAGAGAGCACACATTAACATAATTGATATCGGAAAATTGTACACCTGAAAAGTGTTGAATTGGCAAATGTTGTGTTGTATATGATCTTACAATTGGAAAAAAAAAGAGTCACAAATACCTACTGAGAAGAGTTAGAAAAAAGCAGAGTGGCCTCAAAAATCCCAACGAGATGGCCCTGGGGGCCTCTGTTGACAGGAACCTGAGAAGGAAGGAACTTGGCCAGGTGGCGAGGTTCACCTGCGTAAGTCCTGCCCTGGCCACTCTCTCCCTGGGGTTTCCCTCAATGAGGTCTCCTTGGAGCATGATTTCTTCCCTAAAGGCAGGACAATACTTATTGTGCTGCCCTTTAGAAATATGACACAACTCCTAGGCGATGACTGTTCTTTCTTCCAGCTCATTTATTTTCTGATTTGTCAGCCTTCACACCAAGGGAAAAACCAGTGGGAGACTGGGGGAGAGAAAAAGATCATCTTAAAAACAATTCCAGTCTTCTGAAAGTCTACAAGCCAGGTACAGCCTCAGTAATTACCACTTAGAAGTGGTGCTCAAAAAATCAGTTCAGGTTCATTATTTCCAGTGAAGTTAATCAACCCCAAGAGGAGGGGAGGAGAGAAACAATTTCTGAATACATAAAAATTTATTACCCATTTCTATTTTACTTAATGACCCCATGTGATGAGGCTCTGCCTGGAAATTGGTGTTTCATTGAGAAGCTTTGTGGTAGAGGGGACACCTGCCACCAATCAGCCCTGAGATCTTGGGCACATCAGCCACCTCTACGTTCTCGCTTCAACACTCTACCGCTATATTCATTTCGTAGTACTGCCCTGACCCAGTACTACCAGCGGGATGGCTTAAAACAACGGGAATTTATTCTTCACATTTCCGGATGCTTGAAGTCTGAAATCTAAGTGTTAACAGAGTTCGTTCTTTATTGGAGGCTCTGAGAGAGAATCTGTTTCATGCCTTTCTCCTAGCTTCTAGTAGTTGCCAGCAATCCTTGGCGTTCATTGACTTGTAGATGCATCACTCCAATCTCTGCCTCCATCTTCTCCTCTCTGTGACTCTGTGTGTCTGCATTTCCTTCTTCTTGTAAGGACACCAGTCATTGGATTAGGGCCCACCCTAATCCAGTATGACTTCTTCTTAATGTGATTACATCTGCAAAGACCTTATTCTAAATAAGGTCACATTCACAGGTTCTGGGTGGACGTGAATTTGAGGGAATACCACTGAGCCCAGTACAAGTCTGCTCTGTGGAGGGTCGTTTTGTTCTAGCTGTGCCAACATTAGAGTGCTTCACTATGCTTCATTACAGCCCAGAGGGAAAAAGTATACTCATTTGGGCACCTCAGAGTCCCTGCTCAGAGAGGTCATTGATCCAGTCCGGCAGGGAGCCCACACTCTGCACAAGTGTTTCCTGAAAGCCAACTCTGTGCCTAGTACTGTGATCAGAACTGTGGACAAGGCAGGCAAGGCACTGCATTCTTAGTTTAGTTCAAGTCAGTGGAAACACCAATTGGCAGAAGACAGTGGAGTCCAAAGAAGTTATTATGAAGGAAAGAGGAGGAAGGAGAAGAAGCTAAAAGATACTTTGAAAGGAAATAAATATTAAAGATTAGGTGGGGCAGAGAAGTTGGAAAGAAGAGGAAGGATCAACATCCCAAAGCATTTACTAAGCATCAGATTTAAAATCCCTTGCCATTCACAAAATGTACTTTTTTTAAATGAGCTTTTGGTCAATTTTCCCCTAGGAGGCAGGGTTGTTGTTGTGAGGTGCTGCCGAGTCGGTTCTGACTCACAGCTGCCCTGTATACAACAGAATGAAACACTGCCTGGTCCTGCACCATCCTCACAATTGTTGCTATGCTTGAGCCCACTGTTGCAGCCAGTGTGTCAATCCATCTCATTGAGGGTCTTCCTCTTTTTTGCTGACTGTCTGCTTTACCAAGCATGATGTCCTTCTCCAGCAATTGGTTCCCCCTGATGATGGGTCCAAAGGAAGAGAGATGAAGTGTCACCATTCTCGCTTCTAAGGACCGTTTTGGCTATACTTCCTCCGTGGTGGATTTGTTCATTCTTCTGGTAGTCCTTTTTATGTTTTTCACCAAAACGAGGCAGAGAGGACAGCAAAAAGACTCCATTTCTCAGCCTTTCCTGTAGCTCAGTGTGGACATGTGACTCAATTCTGGCTAAGAATATCTAAGTGAAAGCATGTCTACAACTTCTAGGGGTCCTTACAAGCAGGGAGAGCACCTTTGCATTCCGCTGCCTAAAGGGTGGATGCATTGATTGGAGCTCCAGCAGTCATCTTGGGCTCTGAGGTGACCTTGAGAAAAGAAGTCATGCACAGTGGAGAAATAGCTCAGAGGATCCAGGGTCCCTGATGGTCACGGAGTAACTTACCAGCCCTGGACTGCCTACCTCCAGATTGCTTTTATATGAAAGAAAAGTAACTTCTATCCTAATCTATTTATGTATTATGATCTTAGGCAAGTCACTTGCCCTCTCTATGCCCCAGTTTCCTCGTCTGTAAAACAGGTACACTAATAGTATCTATGAAAAATAACTCCTATCCTAATCTATTTATTTATGCTAAGCCAAAAAACCAAACCCAATGCTGTCGAGTTGATTCCGACTCATAGTGACCCTACAGGACAGAGTAGAACTGCCCCATAGAGTTTCCAAGGAGCGCCTGGTGGATTCAAACTGCCAACATTTTGGCTAGCAGCTGTAGCACTTAACCACTACGCCACCAGAGTTTCTTATTTTTGATAGTTATAGGCGAATCACTTAGCTTCTCTATGTCCCAGTTTCCTCATTTGTAAAACGGGGATAATTGTACCTACCTTACAGGTTGTTGAGGATAAATTGAGTGTCAGCCACATAGTAAGTGCTATAAAAGAGTTGGCTATCATTACATCTCATTGAAGCTACTTTTCAGTCTTAAAAAGTTACTTGAGTTATACCCAATCTTCACAGATACAGCCTATTTTATCTCCCTACCTCCACTAAGGTGGACTGTCCTCAAAACCTTGTAAGGTTCTTTAATCTAACCACCTTGCATCTCCTTTCTCAGGCAACCAGAGATTCTTCAATGGCTCCTCCTCCCTTCTATCTGGTTGGAATTCATTGGATGTTTTCTTTCCATGGACCCCTGGTGGTGCAGCAGTTAAGAGATCAGCTGCTAACCAAACGGTCAGCATTTGGAATCCACCAGGCACTCCTTGGAAACCCTGTGGGGCAGTTCTACTCTGTCCCACAAGGTGCCTATAACTCACAATTGACTGGACTGCAACAGGTTTTTGTTTTTTCTTTCCATGTCTGATTCCAGTGAACGGGCCACCAAAAGAGTTCCAGAGAAAACCATTGTCAGTGATTATTTCTATGCCTCAACATACCTGGGAGGCTGAGAACACAGCTAAAAAAAAAAAAAAAAAGCTAGTAAATAAGAAATAAAGCGGCAATAAGGAGCCCTGGCGGCACAATGGTTAAGTGCTCAACTGATAACCAAAAGGTTGGGGGTTCAAGCCCACCCAGCAGCTCCTCAGCAGGAGGACCTGGCAATTTGCTTCCGTGAAGACTGTAGCCAAGAAAACTCCATGGGGCAGGTCAATTCTGTCACATGGAGTTGCTATGAGTCAGAATCACCTTGACAGCACCCAACAACAAAGCAACAAAGCAGCAATGAGCCCTATTTCTGATTAGAGAATTATGAGTTAGATTATTAACATGGCACTTATGGCGGGGCAGGGGCAGGGTGGAGACCATCTTGGGGTGGCTATTGGGGTTCTGGGACAGGCTGTTTGCAGCCGAGGCTGGCGCTTGTTTTCAGCGTGTACCAGAGACCACCCCAGAGGGCACAAACCGGTGGCCCTGGGCCAAATCGAGAGCTGCAGACATATTTGCTTGGCCGGCAGCATTGCAAGATTTTTGAATGCTTCAGGCTGGGGTATTCACCTTAACCCCCACTATTCTCTACTACCCACACCTGGCATTTCAGAACTCTAACAATCCAACCTCCTTAAATCACTAAGGAAGGGCAGTGGCCAGTATAAAGTCACCCTATCAAATGGCAAAGCAAGGACTAGAACCCAAGGCGGAGTCTTTCTAATACACCAGATGGAGGCTTGCTTCACCTCAGCCGCCCACCCAGGCCTGTGCAGGCTTAGTCATCTGAAGTTTACTCAGCAAGCACATACAGAGCGGAGTGAGGGAGAGAATCTCGAGAGTTCTTCCCTCTCGGCTGGATAAAACGTTCCCGGCTTGTCTTAAACATCCAGTGCTGCCATAACAGAATTACCACAAGTGGATGTGGCTTTAACAAACACAGTTTCATTCTCTCACAGTCTAGTAGGTGTCACCTCCAGGGGAAGGTTTTCTCTGTTGGCTCTGGAGCAAAGTCCTTGCCATCAATCTTTCCCTGGTCTAGGAGCTTCTGCGCACAGGAATCCTGGGGTCCAAAGGACCCCTCTGACCCTTGGGCTGTTTTCTTGGTGCCATCAGGTCCCCCTGTCTCTCTGCTCATTTCTCTCTTTTATATCTCAAAAGAGATTGGCTCAAGACATGATCCAATCTTGTAGATTGAGTCCTGCCTCATTAACATAACTGCCACCTATCCTGCTTCATTAACATCATAGAGGTCGGCTTTGGGAGACACAGGAAAACCACATCAGATGACAAAACAGTGAACAATCACAGTATTGGGAATCGTGGCCTAGCCAAACTGATACATATATTTTGGGGGGACACAATTCAATCCATGACATGGCTCATGATAGGATATCCTCCAAGTGGTCAGAAGACGTGTGTGCACCAGCTTCTGTGTCTCGCTCCACTTGATAACTCCAAACGCTGATGACATTTTATTCTAACCGCCCCCGACTCCCCCACTCCCCGCCAGCTTCCATACTTCTGGCCAACCATCTCTCTTCTCGTTTAAACACAATCTTTCTTCCAAATAGGGTGCAATGCAATTACTTGATGAGATGTTAGCACCTGGTGGCTGGTGAGCTTCTGCAAGGATACAGCTTCTTAGCTGAGGGCAGACGCTCGGGCTGTTTCCTCTGTTAAGAAGCCCCAGACAGCAGCCTTGTAACCCCAATGAGCAGCTGGGTTCACAGGTTTCTTTGTCAAGTCGTGGCTGCCTCTTGCTATGTAAGTGACAGCCAAGACAGAAGCCCTGCACGTGAGTGCCAGAGCAGAATTAAACCCACAACAGAATGAGGACTACTTCCTTACATTTGTACCACATACTTCCCGCCTCCCTTCCTTCATTCCTTTTACATCACCTTCACCACTCATTTCCACACTTCATAATTTTTTTTTTTTAAGTTGCCATCAAGTTGATGCCAACTCACAGCGACCCCACGCGTGTCAGTGTAGAACTGTGTTCCACGGGGTTTTCAATGGCTGATTTCTTCAGAAGCAAATCACCAGGGCCTTCTTCCGAGGTACCTCTAGGTGGACTCAGTCACCAGCCTTTCAAGTTAGCAGCTGAGCACATTAACTGTTCACATCATTCTGGGACTCCTAATAGTTAGAAAGATTAAACTCATCACATGCGTACATCTCAGGTTCCTAAGTATATTTTAAGTTTCTAAACAAATAAAATTACACACTCTGGTGACAGACTGTCGGGGTTCAAATCCCAGCTCTGCCACTTAATGGCTTTGTGACCTTGGCATGTTGCTGAAACTCTGTCCTAGATTTCCTCATCTGTAAAACAACGATAATAAAAGTGCCTATCTTTTAAAAAGACAGTTGAAAAGGAGTCTTCTGAGAAGCCCAGGATGTTGTTGTTAGGTGCTGTGAGTCGGTTCATGCTTGAGCCCACTGTTGCAGCCACTATGTCAATCTATCTCATCGAGGGTTCTCTTTTTCGCTGACCCTCCACTTTACCAAGCATGATGTCCTTCTCCAGGGACCGGTCCCTCTTGATAACATGTCCAAAGTGTGCAAGACAAAGTCTCGCCATCCTTGCGTCTAAGAAGCATCCTGGTTTACTTCTTGCAAGATGGATTTGTTGAGCTTTGCAGATACAAAGTATTTAATGTTGCCAAATTGTTAATTCCCATGGCATTACAGACTCAACTGGAAAGTCCTATTTCATGTTTGATTTGGCTGAGCCTGAAAACGTTTAGCAATAAAACATCACACTGGAATCAATAATAAACATAAAGCCCTAATCATTATGTGAAGAAAAAAATGAAGAAAACTCATCTTGCTGGATGGACAATGCATATTAAAATCGCAGGCCAGTGACTAAACTGAAAATAGCTGCATTGTCTGAATTAGATTTAATTATACTTATTTTAGTTTTAAGCTATCTCAATTCGAGATCATTCATAAAATCTGACTGCTAGTCATAAATGGTAAGCATCAACAAAATTTCAGGAAACAAACAGAATAGTAATAATGAAATAAAAAAATACGTGTTAATTGCTATGGTCGTGTTTACTGATTCTGAACGCCATGGAATTCACCACCTTTTCTTTCTTTCTTTTTTATTAGAACTATGTAGTTCGAATCCACCAGTTGCTCCTTGGAAACTCTGTGGGGCGGTTCTACTCTGTCCTATAGGGTCGCTATGAGTCGGAATTGACTCTAACGGCAACGGGGTCAGCGGGGATGTAGTAAAACTCTGCACTGACAGAGTTTTTTCTTCCTCCTAAACTTCACCATTTAAGGGGGTTTCTAATTTCTCTTTACCTTTTTGAGGTGAACCAAAGGCTGTAACAGTTAAGCACTCAACTATTAGCCAAAAGGTTGGCGGTTCAAACCCGCCAAAAGGTGCCTCAGAAGGAAGGCTTGGCGATGTGCCTCCAAAAGGCCACAGCCTTGAAAATCCTATGGAGTTCTACTGTGCACACACAGGTCGCTGTGAATCACAATCAACTGGATGGCAACTCACGACAACGCAGGTGGTAACGATGCAGCCTTCTGTTCAACCACGTGCAGAAACGAGACGAGGGCAGTCTAACAAAGGCAGGCCAACATCCCGCCATCACTGTATTGTTCACACCACCGTGAATTTCCAGCACAGCTGGGTGGGAGAGGAGTGTCAGTGCTTCTGTGTGAACAAGCCACACGCCAAAGCAAAACCACGCCAACGTACATTGAACTGGGATCACGTTCTGAAGGTTGTCTGACACCATGCAACACTGTCCAGGAGGTGGAGGTAAAGGCTGTGGCAGACGCAAGGCAAGGGCTTCCCAACTCCCTTCTCAGACAAAACAGGAGGCATTACTACCAACAACAAAATGTCTGCAAAGGACTATTCTATGCCCTCTATTAACATAAATGTTAAGTCAGAGCCTTGAAAACCTACACGGCACACTTCTGTGCACACAGAGGGTCGCCATGAGTTGGAACCGACTCAACAGCAACTAACAACAACGTATATAATTATTATTACGTACCCTCTATGATATCCGACACCACATCGGAACGTTCACAGACATCTCAAAACGGCCATACAGGTAAATTCTAACTGAAGCAGAACAGCAGAGAAGCAGCTCTAGGGTAAGTGGAATGCGGGTGGACAGGGGAGAACAGCAGGCAGAAAGCTATTATATTAAGCTGGGCTCCACTTCCAATTTTAATCTAAAAACGTGTGTATCATTCTGGGCATTTTCATCATCTTCCCAAGTCACCCCCTACCTCCCTAACCCAAACACACTGAATCTATAAAGGCAAGGATAGAGAGTTCCTTTGTCTACGAAAATTCTCCTTACTCATTTGTTCTTCCCCAGGAGCTAATTAACAATGTTTCATTTATTTCAGACCAGGGACTGGTTTTTCTTCTATTCTGCACACTATTTTAATCAACAGAATGCAACTAACAAGCTTAAAGAGCCACTCAGTACTGAATCAGCACCTCATACCATATGCTGCTGGTAAAAACATACTTCCCCAAAAAGCTAAATACAGAAAGACCAAGGATAGACGATACAGTTAATGCTCAAGGAGTCTAACAGGATGTGCTCAGTATGTGGAACATAGAGATTTCAAAGGGGAAAAGTTCTTTAAATAATCAAACGACGCATTGCACTGTGCACATCTGCTGCAAAAGATATCTTTAAAGTGTTAAAAAGCGAAGACATTGCTTTAAGGACTAAGGTTCACCTGACCCCAACCATGGCGTTTTCAATCATCTCATAGGCATGCGAAAGCTGGACAATGAATAAGGAAGGTCAAAGAAAAATTGATGCCTTTGAATTATGGTGTTGGCAAGGAATACTGAATATACCATGGACTGCCAGAAGAACGAACAAATGTGTCTTGGAAAAAGTACAGCCAGAATGCTCATTAGAGGTGAGGATGGCGAGGTTTCATCTCACATACTTCGGACATGTCATTAGGAGGGACCCGTCTCTAGAGAAGGACATCATGCTTGGTAAAGCAGAGGGTTAGTGAAAAAAGAGGAAGACCCTCTCCAACAAGATGGATTGACACAGAGGCTGCAACAATGGGCTCGGGCATAACTAATTGTGAGGGTGGCACAGGGCCGGGCAGAGTTTTGTTCTGTCGCACATGGGATTGCTATGAGCTGGAACTAACTCCACGGCACCTAACAACAACTAACAAAACATGTCTTTTGGTTATTTCGTTACAACTTTTACCCCCAAAACAGTATTTTAAGGAAGAAAATAAAATTAATTCAAAAAACAACTGTATCTTTGATGGATTTTTTTCTTTAATGCAAAAATCATGTAATTTTCCCAGCCATGTGGTTACATGGTGAAGAGATTTCCTGAGCACAGACAGGATGGCTGGGTTCTAAATCTTTTGGATAATACTTATATCCTGGGCTTTATTCTGGTATTACCCAAGTGCACGTCTGGGTGAGGAAGCAAAACCAAACCACATTACAATTTAAGTTTTAAAATGCAACTGTTTGATGTGTCAGAAATTAGTTTATCTTTTGCTTTATATCCAACATTACAAAAGAACTGAAGACCTGGTTGTTTCGTATGCATATTCATGTAATATGCATAGAGTTAAGTCTGAAATATCTTACTCGGATCTATTATCTGTTTTTTCATTTTCAAAAATGTCTGAGAATGAAACACCAAGTGTCTTTTGGGGACGTGAAAGCAGCCCGATTTATCAGAACTTGATACACCGCATGTTTTCTTGAAATTGCCACCATCACCTCCCCACGTTTTATAGCTATAACAACTAAAGCCACGAGCTGGTTTCCCGTGAGCCACGGTTGTGTGCAGGCATCTGAAAACATTATCTTTCACAGACAACCAAGGGATGGACTATTTCATCGGATTTTTAAAACTGCTCTTCTTGAATGACACATAAAATGTTTTTCACTTATAAATGGTTTTGTAAACCAATAAAAATTTTTCGCACTGAAATTTTTCTTTTGCTTTGATCTACGAGTTTATTTTCTTCCCAAGCTTTTGGTATCCAGGAAAGAAAGTGGCAGAACTCACTCAAAAATATCTGTGATGAGGAGGATACAGAAGACGGTAAATTAAGAGTATTTAAAAGGACTCATTGGTCAGTCGTATATTTCTATTTGTTCTTGTACTAAACTTCAAGGGCATAAAACATATTGCATAGTTTAGCATTAAAGCAAGCACCTGCCAAGCCACTACTCAGGCCAAAAACCAGAATGCAGTGGCCTTCCCGAAGCCCTCACGTGCCCGCCCCACCTGCCCACCCCCGCACCCGTAGACAGGCAGCCACCCTCCTGACTGCCATAATCACTTTCCTGTTTTTACCCTTAATCCTCTATGAATACATCCCTAAACAATATCGGTTTATCAATTCTTAAACTTCATATGAATGGGGGAAAAACAATGTATCCTTTTGGTCTTACTTCTTTTGCTTAATGTTTTTTAAGATTCCACCCATGTTATTTTGCACAGCCGTAGTGCATTTCCGGTGCTGGGTTGTCTTCAGTTTGGGGCGCTCACGCACATTCTCGAATGTGTACCACAGCACAACGTGCACAAGTATGAATGTAGGACTGGAATTGCCAGTCATACGATATGGGTATTTCCAACTTTACTGATCTATTTTCTAAAGTGTACGTAGTACCAATAGGAGCCCTGGTGGCCCAGTGGTTAAGAGCTCGGCTGCTAACCAAGAGGTCAGCTGTTCGAATCCACCAGCTACTCCTCTGAAACCCTATGGGACAGTTCTACTCTGTCCAGTAGGGTTGCTGTGAGTCAGAATCGACTCAACGGCAACAGGCCTGGTTTTGTTTTGGGTAGTGCCAATTAACTCCAAATAAGGGTTCTTTTTAATCTACCAAATACCATTCTCCACATCCTCGCCAACAGTTGGCACTGTCACACTTCAAAGACTTGTCAATCTGGTGGGAGTGTAGGGATAGCCTGGTGTGGTTTTCATTTTCCTGACCAGCAATTAAAGACCTTTTCATATCTTTATGAACCATTTCGACTTTACCTTGGGTGAATTGCCTTCAGTTTTAAAAAAAAAAAATCCAGCTCATTGAGATACCGACAATTCACTCATTTAAAGCCTAAGAATCAATGGTTTTTGGCATACTCAGATACGTGCAATCATCACCATGGTCAATTTTAGAACATTTTAGTCTCCTCAAAAAGAAACCCCATATTCTTTAGTATCACTCCCTACCCCCCAGTCTCCTCCCACCTCCAGCTGCTGGCAACCACCCATCTGCTCTCTTTAAGGATTTATCTGGTCTGGGTAATTCTTATGAATGGAATCATATTAGCTCATTTCTTTTATGACTGAATACCATTCCATTGTATGGATATGCTACGTTTTATACAATCATTCATCAGCTGATGAACAGTTGGATTGTCTCCTCTTTTGGGCTATTATGAATAACACTGCTATGAACATTTGTGTATGAGTTTTGTGTGGGCACGTTCTCATTTCTCCTGGGTATATACCTTAGGAGCAGAAATGCTGAATCACGTGGTAACTCTGTTTAATCAGTTGAGGAACCTGCCAGACTTTCCCAAAGTGGCTGGACCACATGAAGGCACTCATCGCTCCATATCCTTGTCAACACTTATTATCTGATTTGTTTATTCTAGCCATCCCACTGGAAGTGAAGTGGTATCTCACCGTGGTCTTGATTTGCATTTTCCTGATGGCAAATGATGTTGAGTATCTTTTCATGGGTTTATTGGCCATTTGTACACCTTCCTTGGCAAAATGTCTGTTCAGATCCTTCATCATTTTTTGAGTTGCTTTACTGAGTTTAAGAAGACTCAATGTCCTCTTAGTAATTTTACAGGGGTTCTTCATATACTCTAAATATAAATCCTTTAATGTTTTCTGTGGTGCAGGTATGTTCTCCCATCATGGATCTTGTCTTTTCACTTTGTGGCACCTTCTAATGAACCTAACCAAACCAAAACCATTGCCATCGAGTCGATCCCAACTCATAGTGAGATGTTCTTAATTTCAATATAGCTAAATGCACCAATCTTGATGGATGGTGCTTTTGTGACTTACAAAATCTTTCCTTATACTGAGGTCAGAAAAAGTTTCCTGTATAGAACTAAACACTAAAAGCTGGATATTTGCCTTGTACATTTAGACCTAAAATCCACTAAATTTGATTTTTACATATGATATGAAGCAGGGGTCCAATTTAATTTTTTTCCCCTATATTCTGGGTACTCCATCATGACATCGTCATTTATTACAAAGACTGTCCTCCTCTTTTCCCGAAACTCTCTGCAGGCCCAGCCACTAACCCGTAACCTGTCTCTTTCCCGTAAAACAGAGCAGACTAAATCAGGTGTCCAACCTGCAAGGTGTTTTTTAAAAATCCAGATTTCTAAATCTCACCACAGAACAGGGGTGGGAGAATGGCGGATGGGTGCAGAACCACCGTAGAACTCTGGACTGATAACAGGTCTCTTGACTACCGCATATACTACTAACCTGGCTCCGTCAACACACCAACACTGGGGAATCACTGCAGGCAGTCTCCAGGGTCGCCTCCAGCCTTAAGATCCTTTGCTTTTACAAGGCTGCCAGGCTACTTGATTCTTCCTTAGCATCTGGCAATAAATAAAGGTAGTGCCTGACTTATGATACACCTGAATTACTACCAAGGACACTTACAACCACCCCCGCTTTTGTACAAGTTATCCTTAGTAACATGTACTACATACAATGTTGCAGTGCATAGTTTCCTTATGTTACCATTCTCATGCCAATTCCCCAAAACAAAGATCAGGTTTATAAAGATACTGATAATAAAAAGCATTAATAATGAAAACTTAAAAAAAAAAAAGGTATTCAAAAACTTACGTCAGAATGGATTAGGGTGGAGTCGTTGGTACGGAACCCCACTGTAAGTCAGGGACTACCTGTATTCGCTTGTGGGAAGGTTAGATACACAGGTCAGGAAGGCTATCCAGCATCTAATGGCAATTGAGGAGTCCTGGTGGCACAGTGGTTAAGATCTACAGCTGCTAACCGAAAGGTCAGCAGTTTGAATCTACCAGCTGCTCCGTGGAAACCCTACTGGGCAGTTCTACTATGCTCTATAGGGTCCCTATGAGTCGGAACTGACTCAATGGCACAAAACAATACAGGAAATTGAAAAGGACAACCTAATTATTTATTTTATGATGCTTCTATAATTAACACAGTGAGCACTGGTGGCTCAGTGGAAGATTTTCGCCTTTGTGGGGGACACCCGGATTCTATTCCTAGCCAATGCACCTCATTCACACCACATGTGCAGCTACCACCTGTCTGTCGACAGAGGCTCGCGTGTTGCTATGGCACTAAACAGGTTTCAGAACATCTCGTGGACTGAGGCACTAGGAAGAAAGGCCTGGAGATCTACTTCTGAAAATCACACAGTGGAAACCCTATAGGTCACAACGGTTCAATCTGCAACTGGTCACGAGGATGGTGCAGGACCAGCTGGTGTTTTGTTCCATTGTGCACAGGGTCACCACGAATCAGGGGCCCACCTGACGGCAGCTGACGACATAATTAACGCAGTAATACATACGAAGGTCATGTTACAAAGGAATAGAATGCACCTCAAATTCCACAGACTACATGACTTTATTGGTAAAATTTCACATGTTCTCTACCATTGCCTAAGTCCATTTAAATATTCCTGTTACAGCTTGTTTTTTCAAAATAAAGATCTTTAAAGTGTACTTAGAGCAAAGTATTGTACTAAATATTTTCTTACATTGACGTCACACAGACATCAACTGCTAACATTATGGAAAAAGGGTTAAGTATAAAACAATACAAAAGTATTACAGACGATGGCTTATCAATGTTATCTTCATTCCGTTAGCGGGGTTTTCTTATGTAGTAACCTTTATTCGTGAAATGATTTCATTTACAAAACCATTATTCTTTGCTATCACCTCAGCTTTCAGCTGTTTCAACTTCATTGTGATGTCTCCTTCTGACATTGTGGTAAAGGGCACTTGCTTCACCTTGGACAGAAACTCCTGAATAATTTTTTCACCTTGCTGGAAAAAATGTGAACGTTTTGTTAGTCTTCAAAGTGTCTTTTCTAAAAGTCACATTAGACAGCAATAAATTATTTTGCAACATTTCCATCTAAACATGCTACCCTATATTTAAAGAACATTCTTAAATGTCCTGTCTAAAATATATAGCAAAGCCTTCCATTTTTTATAACAAGTCATTAAAAGAACATTCATAAATGTATTTTCAGCTACTGAAGACAAAGGGGCCGAATACTTTTGTAGTTTCCAAATCCTCCAGCTTTTATAATTTCTGATGCATAAATTTATTCTTCTGGGAAGAAAAGAATTCAAAGTTTACCAAGAATTCTGTAAGGCATCAACAGTCATTGAAAATACACAGAGGGCGTTTTCCTTTTTATTTTACAGCCCAGATATTACTGTTCCAAAGAACGTGGTTATGACTTACTCTGTGACTTTAGGCAAATTCCTTGTCCTCTGTGATCTACATTCATCATCTGTAAAATGGGGACAATATCATCGACCTCACAGGACTGCTGTGAGAATGTGTAAAGTGCTGAGGACAGAGCCTGACAGTAAGGAAGCACTCCCCAAGTGTTTACTGTTACTGTCTGGGAAGCCAAACCACAAGGCCTGCTTGTCACACAAGAGACCTAACTGGTAACAGTAAGCACTTTGAAGGCGAAAGGTAGCTGATACTCAGGTGATAAAGGAATGCTTCTCTGTTACACACATGCATGCCTACATGAACTGCCTCCTTTCCATGAGGCCAGAAGAACTGGATGGTGCCCGGCTACCATTACTGAACAATTTGATCAAAAATTCTACAGAAGAATCCTAATTAAAAGGGGGAAAATGTAAAACGGAATTTCAAATTCTCATGGATTCCAGGCTCTCTGGAGCTGGAGGAAACCCTGAAACTACTGCCCGGAGATAATCTTTAAAACTTAAACCAAAAATATTCCCTCAAGTCTTCTTAAAACCAAACAATAAGTTTAACCTAACTAGTAAAAAATATCTGCCCTGAGCACTATGTTCTTCTAAGAATTACCTACATGAGATTGAATTGACAGCGGCAATTCAGAAGATGAGACAGAAACCTTGGCAGGCAGTGAGTTTGTGTTAATGGGGGAGGCACAACTCAGATAAAGGAGGGTGAGAATGGTTGTACAACCCAAAGAATGTCACCAATGTCACTGAATTGTACATATAAAAATTGTTGGTGTCTCTGTTCTGCTGTATATATTCTCAACAACAAATTTTTTTAAGTGCACAGATTTTTTAAAATTAAGATAAAATCTAGCACCACGGACAGTTATAATATGTTTGCTGACCTTAACTTCAATGCTTTTCAAAACATAATTAACATTATCAAAAGCACATGTCTTCTACTTTAATGAAAAGCAAGAATTACCTAAGAAGAGGCTGCCCTAATCCCAGGCCACCAGAAGTCGGCATCGAGTGGACAGCACAAAACAACAATCCCAGGTCACTGACAGCTGTGATTTTGATACAGTAAAGGACTAACGCAAAGATCATTTCATATTCAGGACGGTAAACCTCTACACCTAAAATTACTAACATTTTATAATAATTTCTTTTAAGCTCAAAAACCATCATCTATTATAACTACCACCTATCTTTCAAGGAGAGCCTTTGTGGCACAACAGTTAAGAGTTTGACTGCTAACCATCAGCCACTCCTTGGAAACCCTATGGAGCAGTTCCACTCTGTCCTACAGGGTCGCTGTGAGTCGGAATCGACTTGACAGCAATGAGTTTGGTTTGGTTTTGGTCCCCAAAGAGCTTTCTTGAATAAAGACTTGTGATATACCACTTTGTTCTCCATGACAGAGTCATTACTCTTAGCTCTCCAACTGAATTCTAAACAACTTGAGGACAGGAACTATGTTTTGTAATTCTTTGGTATCATCTTAACTAAGCACTGAGTCAAACCAGACTTGATCTATACATTTGTCAAGTAGTCAAAAGATGTCCTTAGATATCTACAGTTCCTTTGAATTACTTATTTTAATATTCCTTTCCCTTTACTTTTTAAATCTGGCACTTAAATACTATCTTCCGATCATGCAGATGGACTGCAGAAATCAGAATGAGACAGATTCTTCACCATGCAAAGAAATGTAAATAAAAGCCAGAAATCACTGATCAAAAATTAAACACTGGACTCATATAGGAAAAAACCTGCATGGCTGGTGACCTGGTTTTATGCAACAACACAAAGATTAAATAACTACAAAAACAAGCTGACAAACCTCTCTTTCCAGATAGCATCGTTTTGCTGCTGGTTCTGTTTCACCATAGTCTTGAGATTTTCCAATATTCTGAAACTCCTCCAGCTCCAGGGCTTTTTGTTTAGCACACTCTATTACGTGCCTGGGGAAACTAGCAAGTTCCGCCACGTGAATCCCAAAACTTTGATCACAGACACCTGCAGGGAATTTGGGGAGTGGGAAGAGACAGCACTTTCTGTGAACAGAATCTCTTCTTCTCAGCATGTCATTGGGAAACCTAATTTTGTGTTACATAAAATACTCTGGCCAAATATTTCAAAGTAATTTAGATAAAGGGATTTTAATTAAACCTCCAAAGCAAAAATGATTATGACTTGGCATACCATGCTGTATTTTATCCCTGACAAATGTAGCAGGAAAAATAAAAATAGCAGAGAAAATGCTTCGCAGCTAATTCTCAAGGGCCTAGAAAACATCTTAATCTTAAGAAATTAATCAACTCAGTGTCTCTGAGGTGTCCTCATTTCGTAAGTGGGAAACTAATGTACTAGGAACTAAAAAAGGATAAATGTTAAAGTGCCACTAAATAGAAAAAAAAAATAGAAGTAGCATTTAATTCAAAACAAAACATACTGATTTGTTGTTACTGAATGACCTAGCCTCTACATCTGACTACATCATTTTCCAGTGACTGTGGTGCAGGAAAACTGGCTGGATAAATATATTTAACTATCACAGTACTTGTCTTAGAAAAGTTACTTTCATTTTTCTGTGATCTGAATCTGATTCTGAACTATTGCAAAGAAACGAAGACATTTTCCACCCAAATTGCTGGTAAATTTATAGGACTAGGTACCCAATCTTCAGCTCCCTTTGCAGAAAATAAACTGACTCAAGAAACTTCTTCCAAACTTTTAATAAAAATTATACTAGCGGAGTTATTATAGAGCTTTCATTTTTGCTTCAATTATACATTAACCGAGTAGTGGGCTGAGGAAACCCTGGTGGTGTAGTGGTTAAGTGCTATAGCTGCAAACCAAAAGGTAACTAGTTCAAATCCACCGGACACTCCTTGTAGCCACTACAAGGCAGTTCTACTCTGTCCTATAGGGTCGATATGAGTTGGAATCAGCTCGACGGCAACGGGTCAACGGGAGTGGGTTGAAGGGTGTCCCTCAAAAATTCATGTCCACCCAAAGCCTCAGAACATGCCCTTCTTTGGAACTAGTCTTTGCAGATATCATTAGTTAAGATGAGACCGCACTGGACTGGGTAGGCCTTAAATCCAGTGCCCAGTGTTCTTGTAAGAAGGGGAGAAGACACACAGAGACACCATGTGAAGACCGAGCCAGAGACTGGAGTTATGTATCTATAAGCTAAGGAACACCAAGGATTGCCCAGAGCCACAAAAATCTACAAATAGGCAAGGAAACACTCTCCCCCCAGAGCCTTCAGAGGGAGCATGGCCCTGATAACATCTTGATTTTGAACTTTGACCACCAAAACTAACAGAAACTGTTAAATTTTTTTCCCCTTCTGGTTATATACCCTATGCATTCTGCTGGCACTGGGCACTCAGTATAACTAAAAGAAGCAAACAAAAATAAAGCAATTATTCTGTCTTCTCTATACCTCCTCTGTTCTTGTTTATATTCAGAGTCTGCTTCTATAACACATGAAACACCAACTGCTTTAAAAGTAAAAAATACAACTTCATCCTAGATGTCAGATCTAACTAAATGTACCCATATATTCTATGCCAATAATAATAACAGGAACAGAGCCGCTCAAAAGGCATCACACTGAAGCGTAACAAACAAAGGAGAAAAGAGCCAAGAACATCTTATTTATGTGCCATCAACTGAGGCAGAAAAACGTCTTCATGGGTAACCAGAAAGCCATTTGAAAAAGTTATTCTGAAGATCAGTAAAATGTTCTAGCAATAAAAACCTTACAGCACGTTAATCTCATCAACTAAGTAATTAGCTGCAGACTCACAAGTGACAAACTTTTCGGAAAGGATGAAATACTCAAAGATAAGTCATTTTATATGGGGATAACTACTACTTAATCTCATCGAAGTCATTTTATATGGGGATATCTACTAAAAATTCCAAGATTTCTGAACTCCCAGCTTTAACCGAACCAGTGTATAGAATATACTCTTAAAAATACAATTTGGGGAGGCGGGGCCAAGATGGTGGACTAGGCAGACGCTACCTCGGATCCCTCTTGCAACAAAGACTCGAAAAACAAGTGAATCGCTCACATACATAACAATCTACGAACCCTGAACAACAAACACAGATTTAGAGATGGAGAACGAACAAATACAGGGAAGCAGCGACTGTTTTTGGAGCCTGGAGCCAGCGTCCCAGTCAGCGGATTTTCTGGAAAAACAAGTTTCCCAGTGATGGCTCGGAGACAGCAGTCCATATCAAACCACATAAAGAACCAGACCATGACAGCCTCTACAACCCCCCAAACAAAAGAATCAAAATCTTTCCCAAATGAAGATAGAATCCTGGAATTATCAGATACAGAATATAAAAATCTAATTTACAGAATGCTTCAAGACATCAGAAATGAAATAAGGCAAACTGCAGAAAAAGCCAAGGAACACACTGATAAAACAGCTGAAGAACTCAAAAAGATTATTCAAGAACATAGTGGAAAAATTAATAAGTTGCAAGAATCCATAGAGAGACAGCATGTAGAAGTCCAAAAGATTAACAATAAAATTACAGAATTAGACAACGCAATAGGAAGTCAGAGGAGCAGACTCGAGCAATTAGAATGCAGACTGGGAAATCTGGAGGACCAGGGAATTAACACCAACATAGCTGAAAAAAAAATCAGATAAAAGAATTAAAAAAAATGAAGAAACCCTAAGAATCATGTGGGACTCTATCAAGAAGGATAACTTGCGTGTGATTGGCACCAGAAGAAAACAAATAATAAAAATTAGAGCTGAACTAAATGAATTAAAATTAGAGAACAGAAAAAGAATTGAAAGAATTAACAAAGCCAAAAGCTGGTTCTTTGAAAAAATTAACAAAATTGATAAACCATTGGCTAGACTGACTAAAGAAATACAGGAAAGGAAACAAATAACCCGAATAAGAAACGAGAAGGGCCACATCACAACAGACCTAACTGAAATTAAAAGAATCATATCAGATTGTTACGAAAAATTGTACTGTAACAAATTTGCAAACCTAGAAGAAATGGATGAATTCCTGGAAAAACACTACCTACCTAAACTAACACATTCAGAAGTAGAACAACTAAATAGACCCATAACAAAAAAAGAGATTGAAACGGTAATCAAAAAATTCCCAACAAAAAAAAAAGCCCTGGCCCGGACGGCTTCACTGCAGAGTTCTACCAAACTTTCAGAGAAGAGTTAACACCACTACTACTGAAGGTATTTCAAAGCATAGAAAATGACGGAATACTACCCAACTCATTCTATGAAGCCACCATCTCCCTGATACCAAAACCAGGTAAAGACATTACAAAAAAAGAAAATTACAGACCTATATCCCTCATGAACATAGATGCAAAAATCCTCAACAAAATTCTAGCCAGTAGAATTCAACAACATATCAAAAAAATAATTCACCACGATCAAGTGGGATTTATACCAGGTATACAAGGCTGGTTTAATATCAGAAAAACCATTAATGTAATCCACCACATAAATAAAAGACAAAAACCACATGATCTTATCAATAGATGCAGAAAAGGCATTTGACAAAGTCCAACACCCATTTATGATAAAAACTCTCACCAAAATAGGAATTGAAGGAGAATTCCTCAACATAATAAAGGGCATCTATGCAAAGCCAACAGCCAACATCACTCTAAATGGAGAGAACCTGAAAGCATTTCCCTTGAGAACGGGAACCAGACAAGGATGCCCTTTATCACCGCTCTTATTCAACATCGTGCTAGAAGTCCTAGCCAGGGCAATTAGGCTAGACAAAGAAATAAAGGGCATCCGGATTGGCAAGGAGGAAGTAAAATTATCTCTATTTGCAGATGACATGATCTTATACACAGAAAACCCTAAGGAATCCTCCAGAAAACTACTGAAACTAATAGAAGAGTTTGGCAGTCTCAGGTTATGAGATAAACATACAAAAATCACTTGGATTCCTCTACATCAACAAAAAGAACACCGAAGAGGAAATCACCAAATCAATACCATTCACAGTAGCCCCCAAGAAGATAAAATACTTACGAATAAATCTTACCAAGGATGTAAAAGACCTATACAAAGAAAACTACAAAGCTCTACTACAAGAAATTAAAAAGGACATTCTTCAGTGGAAAAACATACCTTGCTCATGGACAGGAAGACTTAACATAGTAAAAATGTCTATTCTACCAAAAGCCACCTATACATACAATGCACTTCCGATCCAAATTCCAATGTCATTTTTTAAGGTGATAGAGAAACAAATCACCAACTTCATATGGAAGGGAAAGAAGCCTTGGATAAGCAAAGCATTACTGAAAAAGAAGAAGAAAGTGGGAGGCCTCACTCTACCTGATTTCAGAACCTATTATACAGCCACAGTAGTCAAAACAGCCTGGTATGGTACAACAACAGGCACATAGACCAGTGGAACAGAATTGAGAACCCAGATATAAAGCCATCCACGTATGAGCAGCTGATATTTGACAAAGGACCAGTGTCAGTCAATTGGGGAAAAGATAGTCTTTTTAACAAATGGTGCTCGCATAATTGGATATCCATTTGCAAAAAAAAAAAACAGGACCCATACCTCACACCATGCACAAAAACTAACTCCAAGTGGATCAAAGACCTAAACATAAAGACTAAAACGATAAAGATCATGGAAGAAAAAATAGGGACAACCCTAGGAGCCCTAATACACGGCATAAACAGAATACAAAACATTACCAAAAATGATGAAGAGAAACCAGATGACTGGGAGCTCCTAAAAATCAAACACCTATGCTCATCTAAAGACTTCACCAAAAGAGTAAAAAGACCACCTACAGACTGGGAAAGAATTTTCAGCTATGACATCTCAGACCAGCGCCTGATCTCTAAAATCTACATGATTCTGTCAAAACTCAACCACAAAAAGACAAACAACCCAATCAAGAAGTGGGCAAAGGATATGAACACACACTTCACTAAAGAAGATATTCAGGCAGCTCACGGATACATGAGAAAATGCTCTCGATCATTAGCCATTAGAGAAATGCAAATTAAAACTACAATGAGATTCCATCTCACTCCAACAAGGCTGGCATTAATCCAAAAAACACAAAATAATAAATGTTGGAGAGGCTGCGGAGAGAATGGAACTCTTATACACTGCTGGTGGGAATGTAAAATGGTACAACCACTTTGGAAATCTATCTGGCGTTATCTTAAACGGTTAGAAGTAGAACTACCTTACAACCCAGAAATCCCACTCCTCGGAATACACCCTAGAGACAACAAGAGCCTTCACACGAACAGATATATGCACACCCATGTTTATTGCAGCTCTGTTTACAATAGCAAAAAGCTGGAAGCAACCAAGGTGTCCATCAACGGATGAATGGATAAATAAATTGTGGTATATTCACACAATGGAATACTACGCATCGATAAAGAACAGTGACAAATCTCTGAAACATTTCATAACATGGAGGAACCTGGAAGGCATTATGCTGAGCGAAATGAGTCAGAGGCAAAAGGACAAATATTGTATAAGACCACTATTATAAGATCTTGAGAAATGGTATAAACTGAGAAGAACACATACTTTTGTGGTTACGAAGGGGGGAGGGAGGGAGGGAGGGAGAGGGTTGTTTACTGATTAGTTAGTAGATAAGAACTGCTTTAGGTGAAGGGAAGGACAACACTCAATACATGGAAGGTCAGCTCAACTGGACTGGACCAAAAGCAAAGAAGTTTCCAGGATAAAATGAATGCTTCAAAGGTCAGCGGAGCAAGGGCTGGGGTTTGGGAACCATGGTTTAAGGGGACTTCTAAGTCAATTGGCAAAATAATTCTATTATGAAAACATTCTGCATCCCACTTTGAAATGTGGCGTCTGGGGTCTTAAATGCTAACAAACGGCCATCTAAGAAGCATCAATTGGTCTCAACCCACCTGGAGCAAAGGAGAATGAAGAACACCAAGGTCACATGACAAACAAGAGCCCAAGAGACAGAAAGGGCCACATGAACCAGAGACCTACATCATCCTGAGACCAAGAACTAGTTGGTGCCCGGCCACAATCGATGACTGCCCTGACAGGGAGCACAACAGAGAACCCCTGAGGGAGCAGGAGATCAGTGGGATGCAGACCCCAAATTCTCATAAAAAGACCAGACTTAATGGTCTGACTGTGACTAGAGGAATCCCAGCGGTCACGGTCCCCAAACCTTCTGTTGGCACAGGACAGGAACCATCCCCGAAGACCACACATCAGACATGAAAGGGACTGGACAGTGGGTATGACAGAGATGCTGAAGAAGAGTGAGCTAATTATATCAGGTAGACACTTGAGACTGTGTTGGCATCTCCTGTCTGGAGGGGGGACGGGAGGATAGAGAGAGTTGGAAGCTGGCAAAATTGTCACGAAAGGAGAGACTGGAGCGGCTGACTCATTAGGAGGAGAGCAAGTGGGAGTAAGGAGTAAGATGTATATAAACTTATATGTGACAGACTGACTTGATTTGTAAACGTTCACTTGAAGCTCAATAAAAGTTAATAAAAAAAACTTAAAAAAAAAATACAATTTGGTAATTAGAAAAAATATTTTATTAAGTACTAACAGCTAGATCCTTGGAACTTCAAAGTGTAATAACTGTTATTACCCAGTAGCTAATTCAACAAGAAAACATACTGCCATGGGGGGGAGCAGAAAATCCCTCCACGGAGATATTCAAGAATACAGATTACTCTCTCTCTGTGATCGCTTTAGAGTAAGTGGTCCTACTGGGAGAAGCATGTACCATGTACCTGCCCCACCTACGAACTGAGAGGTAAATATGTTCTATAAAAATGTCAATGTTTCATACTAACTTAGAAGAAGCAAGTCAATTCCTGATGATTTCAAGGGTAGTGAGTTTGCTACCAGGAAGCCCTGGTGGTACAATGGTTAAGCGCTCGGTGTTAACCAAAAGGTCGCTGGTTTGAACCCACCAGCTACCCCGCAAGAGAAAGATGCAGCAATCTGCTCCCGTAAAGATCACACCCTTAGAAACGCTATGGGGCAATTCTACTCTGTTTTATAGGGTTGCTATGAGGTGGAATAGACTTGATGGAATTTTTTAATTTTTTTTTAAGTTTGCCATTGTCACACTCTGAATTTACAGCATACCTGAGGTCTACATCCTCACCTTTCTTCACCTGATAAAGCATAGTTAGGGTCTCTTCAGTGGTCAGTGCTGTGACATGTAGATTATTGACAGTTGGTATCTGATCAGCCAAGGCAGTAAGTTCATGAAAATGGGTTGCAAACATGCAAAAGGCACCAATCCTTGTGGCAATGTACTCTGATATGGCCCACGCCAACCCAAATCCATCGTAGGTTGAGGTTCCTCTTCCCAACTCATCTATGATTATTAACGAGTCTTTGGTGGCAGACCTGAAGCGAAATTACATGAAATTTTCTCAGGACGCAAAATGTGGTAACACCAAAAATAAAATGAATACCTTAGGAAAGCTATGTCACGAACATAACAGATTATCTTAATATTAAAAAAATTCAATTACATCAATAAAAAGTACTAAATTATCAATGAAAAAATGGACATGGACACAATTGACAGAAGAATAAACAGTGGATAAATAATTTTTAAATTTCCAGTCTTACTTGTAGTAATCAAAGAATTTCCAAATAAAGCAGTTATCATTCTTGCCAATCAAATCAGTCAAGATTTACCAAAAAAAAAAAGGGGGGGGTGGGGTGGGAGGGATGAAGGCGGGACCAGGTTATGACGTGGACATTCCCATACACCCCTGGTGGTTGTGTAGGCTCATGTTCCCACGTCACCTCGCTCGCACCAGATATGAGCGTTCCTTCTTCATCTTTAACATTTTTAATTAGTGAATCTGATAGTCTTGCTTGTGCTCATTGCATATGTATATTTCTTTATCTGTGAATTCTACTCATTTCATTACTTCTGAAGTTGTGGGTTTTAACCTGTGGCCTAATTACTATATGTTTGTACTGCTTTTATAATTCTCCATAGAAAGACAAACAATAGACCCTCTTAGATGTTATATCAACGCATAATTTATCAAGGACCTACTATATGCAAAGTACTTTTGGAAGATACCAAGAAATAGAAGATATAGCCCCTGCCTTCAAGGAAGCTCCTAAAAAAGGGACATGGAGACAAAAGATTTCAGTAACCTTCCACTGAGCTCAGCTAAAGTGCAGTCTGAGGACACAGTTCTCCCCAAGACTACCCTTACTTCAGGCACCAACTACAAGTTCAGGGGCCCCCAGGGTCACCCTCAGTTCCAAAACTCACTAGACAACTCACCAAATTCAGGAAAATGCTACACTTATGATTAGCTTTATTACAGCAAAAAGGATACAAATTAGAACCAGCCAAAGAAAGAGATGCATAGGGCAAGATCTGGGAGTGTTTCAAAGGTGAAGGTTCCATCATCCTCAGAGATACAAAGTGTACTGCTAACCAAGGAAGCTCGCCCAAGCTCCAGTGCCTACAGTTTTTATATGGCATAGGTATGGCTGACTAAATCATTGCCCACATACCTGAACTCAACCTCCAGTCCCCTCTCCCCCAGCCTCAGGTTCGGCTGACATCAAGTGGCCTAAAGCCCCAACCTTCTAATCACCTGGTTGGTCTTTCTGGCAAGGTTAGCCCCCACCCTGAGTCAGCTCCTTAGGGTCAACTCTCAAGGGGCCCACCATGAAAAAAAAGACACTCCCATAACTCAGGAAATCTGAAGGGCTTAGAGGTTGCCCTCAAGGAGGCAACACAAAGGTCAGACCTCTCTTTTGGTGAATTTGTGCTTACTATACAAACCTCTAGAACCAAAATACCAATAAACTACATAGGGCACGTCAAAGAGGAGGCATTTGGTGAAGAAACACCCTCACGTGAGCAAGGAAGTCATCACAGAAGCAGAATTTCAGTCCTTAGGGCCATAAAGGTTGGAAAAGACTTGGGCAAAGGGCGAGGAAGGACCACTCCACGTAGCATGAACAGTGTAAGCAAAAGAAAAGCATGGTAGTGGAAGAAAAAAACGGTAAGTAAATCAGCTGATACATCAAAGATTTATCAAGTGAGCTACTACCTTAAGGAAACAACTTCAGGAATCAAAGAAAACCGAGCACACAAACCAAGGCCTCTACTAGCCTGAGGCCAGAAGAACTAGATGGTGCCCAGCTACCACTACCGACCACTCCTATCAGTCGGGACCACAACAGAAGGTCCTGGACAGAATGGGGGGAAAATGTAGAACAAAACTAGAATTCATAAAAAAAACAGACTTAATGATCTGATAGAGACCGGTGGAACCCCCCAGATTATAATCTAGTCCTGGAGATCATCTTTCGGCCAATCGACAGGCCTAGAAGTGAACAACAGCACCCGTGAGGAACGCTGCTTCTCAGAACAATCACCCATGTGTGATCAGATGGGAAGCATTTGCCCAAAAACAAAGTTCAGAAGGCAGGAAGCGGCCGGGAAGATGGGCAAATGAAAACAGGGAACTCGAAGGCAGAAGTGGGCAGAGTGCTGTCACATTGAGGAAATCGTGACTAATGCCATGAAACAAAACGTGTACAAGTTGTGGACTGGGAAACTAAGTTACTCTGTAAACTTTCAGCCAAACCACAAGAAATTTTTCAAAATATTAAAAGAGTATTAATAATAATAAGGCACCAGCTTTATGGGGGTGCGGGGGGCAGGGAATCAAGTAAGCTTTCTACAACTATTACTAGTCACCCTTTGAAGATAATACAAACTACATAAAGTTCACAGGAAAATAACCAGTGAAGTAGGTAAATGTTCTTCGATGTTTTATAGATGAGTCTGCAGATGTACCTCCACAGGACAAGGACATTCATTTCCATTTTCAAGGGACTGGGACATAACACTTACCTGAGAATAGAAGCAGTTTCTAACATTTCAGCCATGAACGTGGAGACTCCTTTCAATTGACTGTCACCAGCCCCTACCCGAGCCAAGATGCAGTCCACAATGGACACTTCTGCCGACTCGCATGGCACGAAACACCCAATCTGCGCCATGAGAACTATCACCCCGGTTTGGCGAATATATGTTGATTTACCTCCCATATTGGGGCCTACAACACAAATTATACCAAGAAGAAAAATTATTACTTTCTTTCTGCCAACAAGTTAACTCAGTTAGTCCTAAACAAAGGATTGCTGACCAGTATATGCTGGTGACTAATCACGCAGGTCACACACTGATCTGACACACTAGAAGCAGAACCACAGGCTACCCAAGGGGCGGACAAAGTTATTGCCCACACTGCCCCTACAGCAAGGCAACTATGTTGCCAAACCTACACCGGGCCTGGCTTTAGAGTAACCATAAAAAGCACCCTACCTGGGATGGGACTATGGCCTAAAAAGACCACACATACATTTTCCCACAGCTTACAAGGCCACCCGTGAGATAATTTAATGGCTTCTAGAAACGGAACGTAGGCTTAATTGATTAACCAAACATTATTACTCACTAATAAATGGTACTATTAGTAAATTGGAAACCCTGGTGGCATAGTGGTGAAATGCTACGGCTGCTAACCAAAAGGTCAGCAGTTTGAATCCACCAGGCATTCCTTGGAAACTCTATAGGGCAGCTCTGCTCTGTCCTATAGGGTCGCTATGAGTCGGAATTGACGTGATGGCAACAGGTTTTTTGTTTTTTTTTAACTAGTGAATGGATCAGTATGGTCAAATCCTTCAAAATACTTAAACTCCATACTAAAATCCCCGGACCCTTTTTGGAAAATGTGCAATTAATTAGCTTGTCTGGGTCATCCATTCAGGGAAATAGCATACCCAGAATACAACCAGTAACTGTTGCCCAGAAGACCCTAACCCCCCTTTCTGGTTCCCAGAATCTGGTTAAGGACTCTCAAAACACCTCGGTTTGAGACATGCTACACTCTCTAAGCAAGCCTACTTTTTTCAGATTTCACATGAATGTGGTGCCATGTCGTAAAGAGTTGCTATCTAAGCTGAGGTCACTCTGGCAGCCAGTTCTGGCTGACCTTCAATGATCTCACTATTGAAAGGATGAACTCAAAGGTCATCTTTCAGGATGGGGGGATGTTCATTTTTAAGTGCTCTGGACCCCTGGGCGGAAGTTTCATATGAATACAATATTCTCTCATACGCTTCCCCGCCGCCACTCCCAAATCTTTCCTCTAATCCAAATATGAATATTACTAACTACCATGAATAGCATGTTTTTTTTTCTAATGTCAAGGACTGGATTTTCTTCATCAATTTTAAATGTTTTTTCCATTCCAACATAAAAGAAGAGAAATGTTACCCAAAAAAATAACCCATAAACTGGTCTTTACCAGTAATGATGTGGAACATCTGTTTATCTTTCTCAAAGTGAACATCATTGGGAATAAAGGCAACTTCATCTTGAACTTCAACACAAGCATGTCTAGATGCTGTCAACAGAATTCTTCCTCGTCCCTTCTCCAAAATGACCGGTCGTACGTACGGAACAGGGGCTCCATTTGAGACGTGAGCAAAGCTGACGACGGCATCCAGCTGAGCTAACACATCGTTGAGGGTCTGCATCGGTTCTACGTAGCCTACGTAAAAATAAAAACGGGAAATATATGCCAGAAAAATGAATCATTAAAAACAGTCAGAAGAATACATTTAACTCCCCTGTTTGGGAATTCAAAACGCCTAAGAAATTTCATAGGAGCTGCCATCACCAAACTTGAAAGAAACACCCAAACGCAACATGAGGCTAAAACGTGTTGCTAGATCCTCCCCAAGTGTGAACAGATTTCACAAACAGAAAGGGCGAGCGTGATGTCTCCCCTTAACAAAATCCAGGAAAATACAGCTGCATAACTACTTATAAAGAAATGAAGTAAAGCTTTAAAAAAAAAAAAAAAAAGCTGATAAGGAAAAGCTTTTATAATATACCAATAAGGTAAGAAACGTAGGGTACAATGATCTCCAAGGTACACCCTCAATTTTAAGGCACATCTTTTCCTAAATTTTAACAATCTGAAACCAGGCTGGCATGTCATAATTACCGCAGAAAACGCACATGGACCTGGTAGTCGCTGTAACGTGATGACCCAGGCCTGTTCATGTACAAGCCTGACTGCAACAATGTTATTTTTTCATCAGCACCACATGCAGCTGAATTTAAAAATAAATTTAGATCCCTAATTGTCACTTAAAATGCTTTCAACAAGACTCTACTCCGCTGGAGTGTTAAAACCAAAAGTTATCATGTACACAAAAAAGCTCCAATAGTGGCAGGCAAAACATATAAAGACAATACAAGTTGCCAAAACCTTCGGAACAGATTTTAAAGTTTTAGCAGGTTGGAGCGGTTGGTGAAGCTGGCCCAGGTGTGATGTAGGATTATCACACGGATATCAACTAGTCACACCAAAAGTTTCAAGGGACTTTCAAGAGAAGTGCTTAACTTCAGGAAAACACAACATTATGGGTTTAACCAAATGGCAGGAAATCTGGCCTCATAAAATCTGTTCCCCATAAAAGTAAAACCACATTCTTAAAGTAATTCTAAAATGCTGCCGGCTACAAAGAATAAAACATGCTGAAAATAAAATTTAAGTTAAAAATGGCCAGGTATAAATAATTCTCTATTTCACCATACTTTTTTTTTTTTTTTTTTACCTAACATAGATTAAAAAAAAAGGGAAGGCTTCGTACTACCTATCACGTGGCAACAGGAACCTGTGAGACTGTTTAAATCTCAGTGGAGTGAATCACTGTAAGTACTGGGAAACTCGTACGTTTTCTAGCAGTGTCGACAAGAAGAGGCTTCTAATAAGAAACGAAAACCAAAGCTTCTGGAGTCTATTTAGAAGCTTACATCGCGTGGCTCTTCAGGACATCATCTTTCCTTGTTTAATAACAAGACAGAAAACTGCAAAAACGATCCATTACACTTCTAAACAGACAGTTGAAGTGTGTATTAGACCAAAAAGGTTTTTTTGTTTTTTTAAATTCAGGGTGACTCCAAATACAAAACTCTCAATTTAAACGTTAAAATCTAGCACCTTTTACTTATTAGGTGCTTAACGAATATCGGTAAATTTGATTTTTTTAAAGGAAGATTTGTGGGTTGAATATACAGTGTTTTACAGATTTTTTTAAAAATACAGTCTAGGCTCAGGAACATAATTCTGCTAGATTACCAGGCTACCACCATCTGATACCACCAAGCAAACACGTGATCTCATTCATCTCAACACCAATACCTAAAGAGTATTCAACTAAAGCCCTTTAGCTTTACTGGGCACTTCTGTTTGTTATGAAAATTCCTAATAGTGAAACAATCTATGAAACTATACACACACACAGCTTTTTAAGAAGCGACTTCTTAATTCAGCACGTATATCCTGAGAACAAGGACATCCTCCCACTTAATCATAAGACCACCAGCACACACCTAAGAAATGCGGCACGGATTCCGTATTATCTCCCATTAAGCCTTCCCAGTCTGTTCCAACAATGTCTGCCACCACAGCTCTTCTCCAACTCCAGTCCCCCATCCTGGCTCCAGTCAAGGATCATCCCCTGCTCTCTGCTGCCCTGTCTCCTTCGGTCCCCTTTCATCCAGAACAGATGCCTGCCCATTCCTTTTTTGCCTTGATGACGCCGACACCTATAAAGAGCTTAGGCCTTAAAAAGAATGTCCCACAATCTAAATATATCTGATTTTTGTCTTCTTGTTGATACGAAGTTACACATTTTTTCAAGAATACGACACCGGTGATGCTGTGTCCTGCCCTCTGCATCTCATCAGGAGGCACAGAATGCCACGTGGCCCATTAGTGGGGATGCCAACTTTGATGGCTCAGGTAAGGTGGTTCTTTAGCAGATTTTTGAAAGCCACAATAAAGGTTACGGTCAGTAAAGCACATGGTGGCAGGCAGAGCCTTCCAGCTAACACAGCACCACCTACTCCTGTGCTAAACACACGTTCCATTTGATGAGCAATACCAGTGTCAAATCACACTTTTCCCTTATAATTACATGCCTCTAGAAAGGACTCAGAAAATCTATAAAAGGGAGCTCAGAACTCAAGAAAGGCTTGCCCACGTGTAACTGCTATTTGCTTTTCAGTGGAATTTATTTCCACAACCCAGAGAACGAGCCTGTAGCTCACCTGAGACATGAGTGCCTTGGAGCCTGTGGTGTGTCCTCTCCTCGTTACTGCGAGAGAAGCCATGTCTCCTCTGCACATCTTTGTTTTTTGAGTATTTCCATTCCTTAGCCTGCACTAGCTCATCTTACATGTGCGGCATGTATTATTTTACAGGCCACCTAGCATATAAGATAGTTACAGCGTGTAATGCTTTAAAAACAAAACAAGCACACACACTCCAAATATCCCCGTGTTTCTTCTATTACTAAAAACCAGGTCATAGTCAGAGGACTTAATGTACCGGCTCTCTTAAAGTTACCTGAAGAAATGTTGATGATTTCCTTCACAATGGCATTCTGGGCTTCCTCGTACTCAGTTTTATTTTTGGTATACTCTTCATTGAGAGAAGTCAATTTACTGCAAATCAAGATCATGATATTATTAAAAATATTAAAACATCTACTAGAGGTAATACGCATGACCTACAACACAGCCAGAGACTCCTATGAAGCTTCAAAACAATAATAATTAAAATGGAAATACAAGCAGAAAGCAGGCAACTCCTTAGGGGCAGATGTGGCTGGAATTCAGGTTATTAACACTCTTTCATGCTGCTAGAATAGCTCATTGGCACGATTCTTGGTATAATAACTATTTTCCTGAATAAAACTGTTTGTGCCTTTTATAAAATATTTAGACAGAAATAAGTCTACATCTCTCTTTATGATGAAGGTCATCCCCCCCTTAAAACAAACAAACACAGTATTGCTCATTACTGTCACATAACTTCCTTTCAATACTGAAAGTTGTCAAAATAACAAAAATGTTTTGAAAATGAAATCTTGAGTGATCTGAAGAGGAAATGAAAGAAGATACTTAAGAAAGGGGGGAGAAAACATTCGCTGGTATCAAAGGAAGGGATTAAAATTAAGAACAAAAAGTCAGGAAGAGGGCACAGAAAGGAAGAGGGAGAGAGAAGGAAGTCATTTTCAGAGATGGGAGGGAATCAGATAACCATGGCAGCAACTATGAATCCGACGGGATTGGCCGGTGACACAGTACAAATGTATGGTTCAAGAACAGCACATAGGCAAGTAGCTTGAAAAAAAGCCAGTATGAAGCAGGCAAAGGGAAGACTTAAAGGAAGAAAAGCAAGAGGCCAAGACATTACAAAAGTGAGACCACTGTGGCTAAAGGGAAGAGTGGCAGGAGATGAAGGCAAAGGTGGGCAGGGAACCAGATGATGACAGTCCTAATAAAGCCTTTAGAGTTTATTTGGGTGACACTAGGGGGCTGTAAGAAGGACAGCCAGATACACAGCAAGCATTCAATGTGAATGAATGAATGAATCCCTTAAAACTTTTGATTCTACTGTGGCCATCCAGTCCAATCTGCTTTATGTATGGCATAAATAACCCATTGGCAATTCAGAGAAGTTGTAACACTCCAAAGGTTCTGCCTAACGTAAGCTAAAACACATCATTTCTTGAACCAGGAGAGATATAAAGCGCTGAAAAATGGTAATAAAGGGAGGGGAAACTATTCAAGGCAACTAAATTCAACAACAGAAGATCTTAGACTTGAGTATCTGCTGTTACTTACTGGCTTTCTCAGCCTTTTCGTCTATAAAATGTGAGGAAAACATGCCTGTCCTATTTATCTGAGAGTTGTTGTAAAGAACAAGTTAAAGAAGCTGTCTGTTGTCATTACTGGGTACTGTGGGTACCTAATGTAATGTTCACACACAACGGACACTCAAACTATTTGTTAACTAAACGGGTGGAAGAGGCTCGTACATGCAGAAGCTATCTGTAAACTACTGGGAACATTCAGGAGGGGTGGGAGAAGGGCAGACCAGAGGCTTTAACACAGTGCAGGAGGAAGGTCAGGCCATAAACACCTCTAAGTCACAGAGATTAAAAAAAAAAAAAAAAAAGAGCGAAACCTGTAAAAGCCAGAAACTGTGTGAGGCAGAAACCTGTCAGAGAAGGAAAACACACACATTTTCCACTAATAGAGACCGAAAGAAAAGCGGTAAGACCGCACCCTGTCAAAGGCAGAAAACTTGTGAGGCTCAGAAAAACGAGGCAGTCCTGCTGAGCTCCGGCTCTCACAGGTTTCAGTGTAATTCTTTTCTCACCTATGATTTGCCCTCAAGAACTTCCCGACATGAGTGAGGAAGGAAAAAGGCAGAGAAACTGACAATACATTTTCAAAATGTCAAAATGGAATATGATGATGATGCTGTAATTTTGTGAGCGGCCTCATTAAGTTGGTAGACATCTCCCTAAACTGATTTGTGCATCCAACTAAAATACCAGAAGAATTTTTAACTTGATAAATAAAAGTTCTCTTAGAAAAAATAAACCTGTGAAAATAACTAAAGCAGAGACATGGCGGGGGCTAGCCGTAATAGAGAAAAAAAAAAAAGGAAAGTAATATAAAATGAATGTAATACGATCAATTTAGTATTGACAAAAAAATAGTGAGACAGGTAAATGAACAAATAGAGTGTTAAAAACCAACCCACCGTACCACCTCAGTCAGGGAGGAAAAGATGGATGGTTTACCAACTGTTGCTGGGACATCTTAACTAGTCATTTGCAAAAAAGTGAATCTTGAACCTTACCTGAGGCCTTATCAGTGAACAATAAATAAAACTTCCTTATCATAAACATTCACATTTCATCAGAGAATAGCTTAATTCCATGGAACTACTGAAGGCTTAAAAACATAACATAGGCTTACAGACCTGTTGGCAAATTTAACACCATTCTTCTGGATATCTACTATGGTGAAGTTTTTATTATTACGAAGGACTTTTTCTTCCTTACAGGTTACTCGAAAGTAATATCCAAACTGTGCACTGGAATCCAGTTTAATCTGCTTGCCAGGCTCCAAGCCTTCATGATCAGGAAGACAAGAAAAAGTACTCCATAAATATCCACAGCCATTTTCCAATGTAAATGTTTAAAACAATTAAACTAAAAAGTGAAAAACATACTTTTACTAGATGGCAGCATACTGGAAAGTCTTTGTTAATATTACCCAGCTGGAAAAGATGCAAATTCCACTTCATTCAAAAACTCCATGAATTGTGGACACCTATAAACTCCTTGAGGCACAGAATTTTCACTTTCCACGCGGAGACCCAGGTGTGGTTCCCACCCAACGCACGTCCTGCACAGCCACCACCCGTCTATCAATGGAGGTTTGTGTGTTACTATGATGTTGAACAAGTTTCACAAGAGCGTCCAGACTAAATGGACTAAGAAATAAGGCCTGGCAATCTACTTTCCCACAAAACCTCTATGGATCACAACAGTCCAATATGCAACCATCATGGGGATGGCGCAGGACTGGGCACTTTCAACAAAAAAGTGGTATCATCGGCTGCGTCTCCTGGGAAGGTAATTTTGGCTCAGTGTGGAGGATGGACAGAAGCGGAGAGTCTGGCAATAGACAGGAAGTATGCCCACCACGACCCTACTTCAATGGCCTAAGAAAAAGAATATGAGTGGCTAAACTTAAACAACAGCACAATGCTGAAAGAACAGATTTGAGAACTTTCTGAAAGTGGAGGTCGACTGGATGGGACAAGAAAGCAGAGCCAGCCATGGATGAGTGGCTAAATGGACGAGTGAGCCAGAGAGAGATTCGACCTCCACGACCCACCCTTACCTAGGTCTCTGGCTGCGCCTGTTAATGTTGACTGCATCTTCTTTTCCAAGTCATCCATCACTTCTCTTAGTTCAGTCAGATTAGGATCAAAAGAGGGTTTTACAAGGAATTCATGGTTTTCCACCTATAAACAGAACAGAGGGGGGGTTAAACTGTATAAATGATGGATAGAGATGGAAATCATGACTTAAGTATTTTCCTATTACTTCCATAATTTAAATTATACTGACTGAATGAAATAATTTGCTATCCGTAAGTTACTCCATCACAACTATAAAGAAGCTTCTATATATTAAGAGATACAACAGTAAAGTTCTGTTTATTAAGAGCTTAAAGCTTTAAATGCACAAAAATGATTCATATTAAACTGATATTGAGCTAAAGGTGCATGTTACAAAGTGTTATTTTTTATTCACATTTTTTTAAACAACGTTCAAAACACTTTTCACAAATGTTCAAAACCTATAATCAAGGATCTATCTTAGAAATCTCAAAAAGTTAGCTCCAAAAAAAACTATAAATTTTATTTCTTCAAACTGAAAGTTCATCCACATCTCATGATTTAAAAACATAAAAACCCTTTAAGTATGTTATTTCCCTGGAAAACAGAGCTAAAAAAAGGTATCAATGGTATTACATTCACAAAATATTTAGTATCAAAGTCTTAATTAGAGGTAACTGCTTACTGGGAAATTTTAAAGAACTGATAAATAGACAACTCTGAAAGGGGAAAACAGAACTGAACGCTAAAAATCTGCTCTTTCCTACTGATAGACATGATGACAATCAAAGTCCAACAGGAAACCCTTTTTGAAACAGAACACAATGACTAAAATTTAAACAGACAAAAATTATGAAAGAATTAAAAAAAAAAAAAAAAGAGTGAAGTAAGTCTATCCTTACTAGACATTGAAAACTGCTGCCTAAAACAGTGTGCTGCTGCTAAAAAAATAAAGACAGGATAAGCTATGGAACAGACTGCAGTCTCAAAGCAGATCCAATTACACACACACACACACACACAAGCTTAACGTAAGATAGTCCATTTTCTAAAACAATTATTCAGTAAATGAGGTTGAGATAAATTCCTCCCAATTACTATCCACTTAATCAAAGCACACCTTTATTTACATATCAAAATGAACTCCAAAAGGAATAAGCAATAAAAATCAAATTACAGAAACCTAGTAAAAAAAAAGTGAATGAAATATTTATCAAGTAACTTTTTCAATTTAAACTAATAAAAGAGGCAAAAGTAGACTCAACTATGCAAAATATTATTTAAATTCTTGAGTAAACTTAAATTTTTTTAAAGCTCAAAGATCTGTAAAAGTAGCTTTATAAAATGTAAAAATATAAAGGTAATATTTTCTTTTATAAAAGCAGTCGTTTGTATGTATAAGAAAAACATCAAGGTCATTGAACAGGCAAGATAACAAAGAAAACTCACAGATGAGAAAATAAGTGGTAAAATAACCTATACAAAAATGCTAAATGCTCCATAATAATAAAAGATATGAATATTTAAGCAAACTCGAGATACCATTCTATAGCTACGTAAAAAAGAAGAAATGAAACTACCATCAAATACTTATGAGGCTACAGTGAAGTTAGTACACAAATTCATATCTGGTGGCAATGTAAGTTGGTATAACCTTGTTTTAAAAAAAGCAATATGCAACGAGACTTAGAGATATTTGTTATACTCTTTGACATGGCAATTCTGTTCCTAGGAATTACATCTGAGGAAACAATGAACAGAAGCAAAACAACACAGGATGAATAAAATCTCTGCAGATTTATCCGTTACAGGAAGACCTGAAAATAAAACATCACAATATCTGCACAAGGGTACATCAAAAGAATAGAATGTTACGCAGTTATATTAGATGTTTTAGAAACAAGGGCCAAGACATTTGATACTTCCAGGGAAAAAAAAATAATGCTACAATGGTAGGTTAAAACTGTACCACAGAACGTGACTCTCCCAATGAGCTTGAGAGGTGAGGCGTCCAGGCCAAGCTCCTCGCCTCACCCCTACCTTCCAGAAACCTACTGGTGAGTCAACAAAACCCTGAGAAGTCTCACTAACAATCCCAAATCTGGAAAGAAGCAAACTGAGTGGGTATCCAAACATTTTCTTCCTTGGATAAAGGAACACTGTGGGTAGAGGAGGCCTGTTCTGGAAGGGCTGTTGGGGGTACCTGGGTGGAACACAGGAAGTGAACAAGTGGGTTCTAACTTACTATTGGCTGCAATGAACCGGATGTCCTCTAGCAATGCAGCATGCCCCCTCCTACCCCAACAATCTGGGAAGATAAAATATACCACCCAACTAGGTAATCTAACAAACATGAATACTGGGCTATCTTTCCAACAATATCCCCATCTAATGCCAGAAATAACACACAGCCGTTGCATCAAACGGAAACCCCGGTGGTATAGTGGTTAAGAGCTATGGCTGCTAACCAAAAGGTCAGCAGTTGGAATCCACCAGGTGTTCCCTGGAAACTCTATGGGGCAGTTCTACTCTGTCCTATAGGGTCACTATGAGTTGGAACTGACTCGATGGCAGCAGGTATGGTTTTTGATACTGCCTCAAACTACCCAAAAGGAGACAGAATAAGATAAACCCAGGCTTGGAACTCAAAAATGGGATGATGAAGCAACAATATGAGACAAAAAGAATGAGGAGGGGATGTGAGGTCTAAACAGTATCACTGAAGAACTAATAAATACAACTCAGCATAGAAAGGAAGAGACACTACAGATGGGTCAAATTACCTCTACTGACACAGCAGAAAGCTTGAAACAATCAGAGAACCCATATGAAAAACACAGCTTACATTCATTAAACCTATTTCCATCGAGTCGATTCTGACTCATAGCAACCCTAAAAGACAGAGTAGAGCTTTCCCATAAGGTTTCCCAAGGAGCGGCTGGTGGAGTCGAACTGCCGACCTTTTGGTTAGCAGCTGAGCTCTTAACCACTGTGCACCAGGACTCCTTAAATTAACTAGTGAGGGGAAAACAACTACGGAAGATACCAGATATTTTAAAAAATAATTTTAAAAGTCCTGCTACTACCCTCTAAAGACAAAATATAAGCACTCTTTCAAATAAATGTATAGCTGAGCTGGAGAAGACAACAGCTCTGAGCCCCTGCAAAGTAGACAGTCCCCAGCATAACGTCAGAGGGATCATTTAAACTGTCCCTCTGTTTTGGCTGATGGAGAAACCTGTCTCTATAAGCCTGGGACCCTAGGGAAGGAGAGGTGGGGACAGAACCTCCCCCTGACAGTGTGTGAATAAAAGCCTGCCTTCAGAGGGATTTGGATTTCAAATGGCACTGAAAGATGCTGCTGGTTGTTGGGCATTATCCATTCTGCCCTCCTTCTGTGGTGATATAACTGCCCATTGTCAGTGGGGCGCAAAACGACTCAGAGCAAAGAGTACATTTCCTGGCTTCCCCTGTAGCTAGGTGTGGGCATATGACTAAGTCCTGGCCAACAGAATATGAGCAGAAACGATGTGTACAATTCCCAAAGCATGTCCTTCCTCTCCCCCTTTTGTCCTTTCCGCTGGTTGGAAAGAAGATAAAGCCATCTTGGACCTTGCAGGTGAAGGCAACATTCTAAGGGTGATGGAGCGCCAAGAGAGGAGCCAGGTCCCAGATCTGGTGCAGATGCCCTGCCAGCCAAGGCTGCCCTGTCCAGACTGTTAAATAAGCAAAGTAAACCCCTAGCTTGTTTAAACCGCTTTTATTTATTTTGGGTTTCCTTTTGAGCAACCAAACTTTTGCCCTAATAAATCTGGAAACCCCCAGGCTGAGAAATTAACTTAAAAGTGTTCGGGGCTGATCACATCAGCGGCCGCCAGCAGGACACTGCGGGTAGTGGGTGTGCCAGTGCGGGGGTGCTGGGGAGGAAAAGGCCAAGAACAGCCTCACAGTCACCACAGTAAAGTCAATTCCCACCAGACACGACAGCAAAGGTGTCCAGCAAATTCCCCCACCCTACATGCATGCTGAATACCAGAGACTGAGCATACATAGCTCTTGAATTTTCCCAAATAAGCAGAATAAAAAAATTAAAGAAAAGATAACAAAAAGGCTCAAATTCAACAAAAACTACTAAAAAACAAAAGTACAAGAGAAGGAACATTCTAAATCAATACATGAAGAGGAAATCTCTCCTACGGAGACCAGAATAATGCAAAGAATTGATAGTTTTCAGACTATGGTGCTAAATATGTTTAAAGAAAGCAGAAAACAAACGAGTGGAGTTCAGGAAGCAAATGGAGGAACAAAATGAGCGATTCAACAAGGAATTTGGAAAAAAAAAAAATCCAAAGAGAACTCCTGGAACTGAAGACTAAAACACCTGAATTAGAAGAAAAAGCAAGAGAAACACTCAACAATAGAGTCGAACAAGCAGGAGACAGAATATCTGAATAAGAAGACAAAATATCTGAGCTTATTAAGACTCAAGAGGAAGAAAAGCGAACAAACCCAGAAAGAAATGTGGGATTCAATTAAGAAATCTAACATTACAATCATTGGAATCCCAGAGCACCACGACAACAATAAAGGCATAGAAACCATTTTCCAAGTGATAATCAGAGAGAATTTCCCAGACCTGGGCAGAGAACCAAGCCTGCAAATACAGGAAGCCACACGAACCCTAATCAGAAGAGACACAAAAAGATCAACTCTACAACCAAAAAACCAAACCCATTGCCGTCGAGTTGATTCCGACTCATAGCGACCCTATAGGACTGAGTAGAACTGCCCCCGTACAGTTTCCAAGGAGTGTCCAGCAGATTCGAACTGCCATCACATATCCTAATAAAATTCTTGTAAACCAAAGACAAGCAGAGCATTTTGAAAGCAGCAAGGGAAAAAAAAACCATTTAACATACCAAGAATCAATGTGAATTTCTCCCCCAGGAACTACAGAGGCCAGAAGACAGTGAAGCGACATATATAAAATACTGAACCAAAATAAGTGCCAACCAAGAACACTTTACCCAGCAAGACATTCCCAAACGAACAGAAGCTCTGGGTATTTGCCACTACCAGACCAGCTTTGCAAGTGTTACTCAAGGGAGTACTCCAAGGGGAAAGGCAAGAACATTAAGAAACAAGTACAAACTAAACCTGTCAAATATAGGTTGTATACTGATGTTGATGGGCATACACCAAGAGATACGGGGGAATGGGGAGTGTATCAGGAACAGACCTATTATATCAAGGCTGTATGTTAACAGCTATTCATATGCTAGATGCTGTCGTAATTCTAAGTCATGTAATGTAACATATATGGTAGCCACTATGGAGAAACACTCAGGAGAAAAGAAGGAAGTTAACGAAAAGGCTCATCATAAGAAGGCACCCAAATACAAACAAAAACAGAAAAAATCAGTGTAATAAACAAGACACGAGACAGTGAAAAAAACAAATATCAAAATGAGTGAGGTAGACAATTTGTTTTCAGTAATAACATTAAATGGAAATGTTCTAAATGCCCCATGCAAAAGGCACAGTGGTGGACTGGATTAAAAAATACGATCCATCCTTCTGCTGTCTACAAGAAACCCAACTTAGGCGTAAGAATGCAAACAAACTGAAAATAAATGGATGGCGAAAAATATTCCATGCAAGCAGTAACCAAAAAAAAGCAGGGATGGCCATACTGATTATCAGATAAAACAGGCTAAATCAAAATCTGTTACAAGAGATACAGGAGAACATTACATAATAATAAAAGGGTCAGTACAGCAAGAAGACGTAACAATTATAAATATGTATGCACCTTACAGCAATGCACCCAAATATATGAAACAAATCCTGACAAACATGAAAGGAGAAACAGACAACTCCACATTTTTTTTTTCAACACACCACTTTCAATTATAGACAGAACATCTAAAAAGACAATCACTAAAGACACTGAGAACTTTAACCCTAAGCCAAATCGACCTAACAGACATCTATAGAACTCTCTACCCGACATCAGAATAACATACATTCTTCACCAGCGCACATGAATCACTTTCCAGAACAGACCTTATGCTAGGTCACAAAACAAGTCTCAACAAATCTAAAAAGAATGAAATTATACAAAGCATCTTCTCGGACCATTAACAGTGTAAAACCAGAAATCAACAAAAGGATAATTAAGGGGAAAAAAATTACATGGAAACTAAATAATACACTATTATAAAATTATTGGGTCATACAAGAAATCAAAAGTGAAATTTAAAAATTCCTAGAATCAAACAAAAATAAAAACACAACATATCAAAACCTTTGGTACACAGCAAAAGCAGTACTCAGAGGGAACTTTATAGCAATAAACGCCTACAACAAAAAAGGAGATCCAAAACCACTAACTTAAACCGCTAACTTGAACAAATAGAAAAGGAAGAGCAAAAGAAGTCAAAAGCAACCATAATAAATAAATAAATATCAGGGCAGAAATAAATGAATTAGAAAACAGAAAAACTGAAAGAATTATCAAAACCAGAAGTTGGTTCTTTGAAAGAATCAACAAAATAGACAAACCACTACCTAAATTGACAAAATAAAAAAAATCCGTAAGAGGTAAATAACCAAATTAAGAAATCAAATTGGTGACATTACAACCAATCCATCAGAGAGAAAAAAGATCATAACTGATTACTATGAAAAATCCCTAGAAACACACTACCTACCCAAATTATCACAAACAGAGGTAGAAAATTTAAACAGATTCATCACAAGAGATTCAAAATGTCATTTTAAAAAAAACTAACAACAACATAAACCAGAGATTTTACCAGGCTGAGACCTGAAGAACTAGATGGTACCGGGCTGCCACCAATGACCACCCTGAAAGGAAACACAATAGAGAGTCCCTGATAGAGCAGGAGAAAAATGAAGAATAGAATTCAAATTCATGTAAAAAGACCAGCCTTAATTGTCTAACAGAGACTGGAGGAACCTCCGAAACTATGACCCCAGATGCTCTGTTAACCCAGAAATAAAACCATTCCCAAAGCCCACTCTTCAGAGATTAGACAGGACTATAAACAAAAAATAATATATGTGACGAATGTGCTTCTTAGTTCAATCAGATATGTGAGATCAAGTGGGCAGCTCCTGTTTGAAGGCAGGAAGGGACAGGAACAGGACGAATGGACACAGGGAACCTGGGGTGGAAAGGGGGAGGGTGCTGTCACACTGTGGGGACTGCCACCATTGTCACAAAAAAATGTGTATAGATTTTTGAATGAGAGATTAACTTGAGCTGTAAATTTTTACCTGAAGCACGTACACACACACAAACTAGCAACAACAGTAACAAAAAAACCCAGAACCAGATGGCTACGCTGGAAAATTCCACCAAACATTCAGAGAAGAGCTGATACCAAATCCTACTCAATCTCTTCAAAAACACAGAAGAGGAAGGAACACTACCAAACTCCCTCTATGAAGCCAGCATAACCCTGATACTGAAACCAAGCAAAGACACCACAAAAAAAGAAAACTACAGATCGATGTCCCTTAAGAACATAGATGCAAAAGTTTTCAACAACATTCTAGCCAACAGACTACAGCAACATATCAAAAAAATCATACACCATGATCAAGTGGGATTCATACCAGGATTACAAGAGTGGTTCAACATTAGAAAATGAAAGTATGTAATCTACCACATAAATAAAACAAAGGAAAAGAGCCACATGATCATATCAATCAATGCAGGAAAGGTATTTAATAAAATTCAACACCCTTTCCTGATAAAAACTCTCAGCAAAATAGGAATAGTAGGGAAATTCCTCGAATAGTAGGGAAATTCCTCAACGTATTAAGGGCATATATGACAAACCAATAGCCAACATCAGACTCAACGGAGAAAGGCTGAGAACTTTTCCTCTGAGAATGGGAATGAGACAACGATGCCCATTATCACTGATCTTATTCAACAGTGTGCTGGAAGTCCTAGCCTGAGCAATAAGAAAGAGTAATAAAAGGTATCCAAATTGGAAAAGAAAGAAAATTATCACCATCTGAAGAAGACACGATCCTATACATAGAAGACTAAAGATTCCACAAGACAGCTTTGCTGGAACTAATAAAAGAATTTAGTAATGTTGCAGGATACAAGGTCAACACACAAAAATCAGTCGGGTCCCTCTACACTAACAAAGACCACTTGAAAAAAGAATCAAGAAAACAATACCATTTACAATAGCCTCCAAATCAATAAAATACCTAGGGATTAACCTAACCAGGTAGATAAAAGATTTTTACAATGAGAATTATAAAACACCACTACCAGAGACTAAAAGACCTACAAAAGCGGAAACATATCCCGTGCTCACAGATGGGAATATGCTGAAAACGTCAATACCACCTAAAGTGATCTGCAGATTTAGTGCAAGCCCGATATACATCCCAACAACATTCTTTACCGGAATGGAAAAGCCCGAAATAGCCAAAGCGATATTAAAGACAAAGAATAAAGGAGGAGGCCTCACACTCCCTGATATCAAAACATACTATACAACCACTGTAATCAAAACAGCCTGGTGCTGGTTCAACAACAGACTCATAGACCAGCGGAACAGAATTGGGAACTCAGAACTAAGAACCCAGAAATAAATCCAGCCAGGTATGGACAACTGATCTTTGACAAGGGGTCACTGATCTTTGACAAGGGGTCAAATTCCATTCAGTGGGTGCAGAGACAGTTTAATAAATGGTGCTGGCAAAACTGGATATCTGCCTGCAGAAAATTGAAACATGACCCACACCTCATGGCAAACACAAAAGCTAACTCAAAATGGATCAACCCTAAAATCATAAAATTCCTGGGAGAAAACCATGGGGCTGAATTTTCTGTAAAAATAGGCTAACAAGCCTGACAACAAATGCATGAAGAAGACAAAACAGACAAATGCAATCTCATAAAAATTATCAGCTTCTGCAAAATCGACAGACATTGGCAGAAGAGTAAAAAGAGATTCGTCTTTTCTAGAATTTTATATAAATGAAATCATATAGTACATACTCTTGTGTGTGACAAGCTCCTTTTACCAGGAATATTGTTTTTGAGATTCATTCATGTCACTGTGTATACCAGTAGCTCTTTTCTTTTTTTGGCTGAGTAGTATTTCACTGCATGAATATACCACAATTTGATTATTTATTCACCTATTAGAAACCCTGGTGGCGTAGTAGTTAAGTGCTATGGCTGTTAACCAAAAGGCTGGCAGTTCTAATTCACCAGGTGCTCCTTGGAAACTCTCTGCGGCAGTTCTTCTCTGTCCTATAGGGTTGCTATGAGTTGGGATTGACTCGATGGCAACCGTTTTTTTTTTTTTCAATTGATGGGATTAGGGTTGTTTCCAGTATGTGACTATTGTGAATAAAGCTAAGAACATTTGTGTTTTTTTTTTTTAATGCATTTCCTAGAAAATTTTTACAGAAATTTTTAATTCTTTTAAAGTAAGAAACAACATCTACAGTATGAGCTCATTTCTCTACTTTATCCTTATTTATCTATTCACCAGTCTATAAATAAATATAAAAAGACCATAAGCATTACCGGCATTTGGGTGGAACAATACTTTGTTGTGAGGGACAATCCCATGAATTTATTATTTTTCCAATAATAAATGAAATGTTAATGATAAATACATGTGAAAACTAATAGTCAAAAGATAAAATGGCCCAAATGCATCATAGAAAAATTTAGTATGTTTCACCAAATCGCCCAAACTAACCGAAACTATTTGTGTGTGTATGTGAAAAATAACTGCCTTTTTTTGAGCCTTGTTTAGGGATGGTTTTAATCTGCATTTCCTTCAGAAATAGAAAATCTTTCTATAAGATTTATGGAAACCCACTGCCACTGAGTCGCTGATTCATAGCGACCCTATAGGACAGAGTAGAACTGCCCTATAAGGTTTCCAAGGAGTGGCTGGTGGATTCAAACTGCTGACCTTCTCATTGGCAGCCACAGCTCTTAACCACTGCGCCACCAGGGCTTCAAGATTTATGGAAAGCAGCCACGAAAACACCTGAAGCATTATACATAAGGCCAAGCTTAGGGGAAAAAACCAACCAAGCCACGCATGTAAATGGCTGCTCCCTTCACCTCATGAACTCTAAGTGCACAGCTGGAAAACAGTTAGTGAAGCTTTCAGCAATCAAACATGACACAACTAATAGCCCCTTGAGGTTTTCTCAAAGTGGTTCTGAGTCATGTAATTTAAACGTCTAAATTCATCACAAATATCTACAATGACAGTGAAGGGTTGAATTCACCTTATAACCTGAGACAAGCTTAAAGGTTTGTAACAGGATAAAGAAGGTATGGTTAAGTGTTTGGCTGCTAACTGAAAGGTCGGCAGCTTGAACCCGTTTTTCTCACGAGGAGCTGCTGGGTGAGCTCAAACTGCCAGCCTTTTGGCTAGCAATCGGGAGGTTAACCGTTGTGCACCAAGGTCCCTTGCCTCCTTATCAGGGTTTTCTTGTGTGTGTGTGTGTGTTGTTTTTCCGTTCAGGAACTGCACCATGCTTACAAATATCCACCTCTCCCCAATCTCAGGGAAAGACACATCCTGGAGGGGAGGGCGGTAATTAAGCTACCAGATGTCTCTGACCAGTATTGCTGCCTCCTCATTGGTCTAAAAGTTAAACACCTAAAGTCATTCTTCTAGTAACAATTTTTTATTACAGAGGAAACAACAGCCAAAGTCAAAGTTTTCCTAAACAAGAGGTGAACAATCTAAGTTTTTTGGCTGCTTAACCTACAAGTAAATGGAAAAGATTGCCCTAGCACCCATTCCTGACAAATTATCAGGAAATTGACATGTTTACGCACACGTACACACACACGCACGCACACACACACACTTTTTTTAAATCTAGAGTGCACGGAGCAAATCGGGCTTAAGTTCTTTAAGCCTTAGTTAATGAGCCAGTAAAAACAAAGTATATCAACACCACGTAAGGCAAATGTTAACTCACATCCTCTCTCAAGTTTTAAGAAAAATGCAAAGAATCTAACCATCAGCAAGCTGTTACTTTAACATGAATAATACAAGTGCATATGCCCTGCATGATCACTTTTAACAAGAAGTGTAATTTAGAAATTTTTTTTTAAATATTTAAAAAATTATCACATAATTTTATAACACTACATTCACGGGCCTTTTGACAAGCCCCGAAGTATTTAATATAAACAAATTTTTAACAGATACAAAATAAAATTTTACCATTCCATAAATATTGCTTTTAAAATCATTTTGCTATGTTTTTAACCATTTCAGTAATGAGATCCATGTTTTATATATAAATGACTGCTCAAAATTGTTAGACACTTCAGGATACAGATTATTTAAACCCTAAATGTTTTTCTCCACTAACAAGAAATTTGAAACTAAAAAATACTTAAGTTAACTTTTTAGTTGCATCCAATGACCATTTAGGAGATACAGAGGTACTTCCATCTTCTCCCCCAAAGACTTTCTCTATGTGGGAAATAAATAAAAGGAAGTTGTCTTCTCTTGTGCTCCACATTCATCTTTTTCTTCTTCCCTTTTCCAGTTACTCTAACTTTCCTCACATATGTGAAATCTTTTATTTACGAAATTTTCTTTAACCAGGCCAATCAGGCCCAATACTTATTTCCTCTGTTCATCTTTCTGAATTTTCATCCAGTGAAACAACTGCTCTTAAAAACAAAACTTTTTCCCACTTATCACTGAAACTCACATCCACCATCTCTTAACAGGTACCACGCCACACTGACAAAATCAGACTGAAAAAAGAAATCCAAAAGGTAACTTTTCAAAGGGGCCTTTTGCCTTTCAAAAATATGTTATTCTTTCAATTAAGCAGCATACTGCATACCTGATCCATGTCTAAAGTTGTTTCTATCATTTCCTGAAACTTGGAGAAATCGGAACGAAGATCGACAAGAGGGGTCACAAAAATGGCCAACAACAAGGACTGGTGTTTTCCTAAAAGAGAACAAAAAAGATAAATAAAAAGGCTCTATTCTTTAAAACAGAAGACTACAGATCACAGAAACTCAACTGAGATAAGGAGCATCATTGCATCCAAAAAGCACAAACAGTGCTGTAGGTCTCCAAAGTTACTATTTACTCAGATACTTTAATTCGAATGTGTTTAAGTTTTCTATTTTACAGAAGGAAAATGACGTGGCACTCAGAGTTCACACTAGTAAAACACTGCCCCCTGCCAGTCTGCAATATCCATCATAAGCAGTACCAGAAACACAGGCATTAATTACAACCAAATAAATTTCATTTCTTTGTAGATTTCATAACCTAAAGTCAAAGCCATTAAAATAACTTACCTTATATTCCTAATTCCCATGAATAACACAGTGTTCCAATTAAAAAAAATTTTTTTTTTTTTTTTTTATTAACAGAGGTTAAATCAAGCCACATAGTCACACAATGGAACTTTACCTGATGCTATTTAAAATGGACTCAGACACACCAGCAATCGGGACGATGGCTCAGGACCAGGCAACGTTTTGTTTTGTTACGCATAAGGTCACTATGAGTCGGAGCTGACTCAACGACACCTGCTAATAATTTAAGAGTACTTGCTGGGGAATTATGTGAGGAGTACACGAAGCAACAGTTTTGGTATACAGTATGAAGGGCTTAAGTTTAAAATTAAGAGCCAGGAACCCGGATGCCAATTCCGGCTCTGCTCCTTACTGGCTTTGTGATCTTGAGAAGGTTACTGTGAGCTCCCATTGCCTTATCTGTACAGTGGTAATAATAACAATAGCTACTCAGAAGAGGAATAAGTAAGTACATACCACACCAGTTCGTAAAGCGCCCAACACAACACACAGAAGCTCACCAGCAGGTACCAACAACGGTATTATCATCTGCAATAACACAAAGTTTCTTTCTGATCTCCAATACATTGCCTTGAAATTCTGCGAGTCATCTCTACTACACTGCAGTTGTTCCTGTTGGTTCCCCATCTTTTCCAGAAATTTTAGCAGCTTTTGATTCAGGAAAATAATGATGAAACACTACCATGAAGGCAGCAAAATCATTATAAGAATTCATGTTTTATTATTAATCACAACAAAAGCTACACATACTTAGAAAATAGCACGTATGTGTGAAACAGTATTTGACAGTCTAGAAACACCACTTTGCCCACATAATGTCTGGTGTGCTATCATTGCCTGGTTCTTTATTCCAAACCAGCTCATTCACTACTGGTGAATAGGGAAACAATGTTAACAAAATGCAGAGGTGACACTGGTTCCTGCGTGACTTTCCCCCCAGCCCGCTGGTATTTTGAAGTGATCGAGGGTAAGCTTTCACACAATTAAAGAGTAAGCTGTAGCCATGTATGAATCTCATACTAGTTGGCTTAACGACCACTGTTCTTTCTACTACATTAAGATATTTGGCCAAACAGAGTATACGTCTGGTACAAAAACATTTGCCAGTGTTAAAAAACAATTGATTGAATTCTATACCTAGTTCAGATGTCTAATTTTGATCAAAGTGACCTGCACTGACAGGCCAAGACGGCTGACTAGGTAGAAGCTACCTCGGATCCCTCTTGCAACAAAGACTCGGAAAAACAAGTGAATCGATCACATACGTGACAATCTACGAAACCTGACCATCAGACACAGATCTAAAGAGTTGACTTGAGTGACAAAGACTCAGCCAGCGCAAGCAGGCTGCACACTGACGCGGCTAACGAGAGAACAAGCAACCACGGGGAAGCAGCAACTGTTTTCGGAGCCTGGAGCCAGCGTCCCAGTCAGGAAACCTTGGTGCGGGGCTTTGGACTGGGCGCAGGGGAGCGGAGCACAGCATCCTGAGACGGCGCAAATGCAGGACACAGTCCTAGCCCCTGAACTGACCTCGGGGGAAGCCCAGCCAGGGAACCTTGACGCTGGGCTTTGGACTGGGAGCGGAGGAACTAACCACGGCTTCTGAGACAGCGCAAGCACGGGACGCGGCCTGACCCTCAGGGGCAATCTCTACCCAGCCAGGGCACACAGTCGACGGCCCCTTGGGAATCTCAGATAAAACAGTCATCCCAACCAAGATAAGTAACTTTGTCTATATTCCAGGGTGCTACTCTCTCCTATTTATCTGAACCCTCCCCTCCCCTTCCCAGGCGGCTTCATTAACATTGGAATTTCCTGAGCCAGAGAGTGAACTGCTCTGTGGTTTTTCTTTTCTTTTTTTTTTTTTTGGTCTTTTCCTAACCCATTCTCCTGGCCTGAGAGAAGCAGCTACAAAAAACCCAGGGACCAAAAATCCTTCCGTAATTGGACTAAAAACACAGAACCAGCTCCAGCCAAGCATATGAGATCCACACTCTGGGGCTTTCATCCCTACACGGAACCAGGTGGCTATTATAATGCAAAGGCATTTCTGATAGGGATCTGACTGTAATTGTTTTAGCAGATTACTGGAAAGACAAGTTTCCCAGGTCTGATATCTCTGCGTATTCAACAGAGCCCTCACTGGGCCACAACAGGGAACTGAGGGCTGAAGCTCCCCCCAGACCACCTAGCCTCCTGCCTTAGGGGTCTAAGGAGGGTGACACCTACCAATCTGTAGTGGTACTTGCATTGGGGGGCTAAGGTACAGCTGCAGAGCCCACCCACCAAAGTGCTTTAGGAATAGAGACACACCTACCTCACTGGCACTTGGGGGAAGCCTGTCAGCATCCTGCCCCCCCTGGAGTGTGAACACCCACTGCTACTAGAATCTGGTGCACACAACTATCACCACTACTTCTCTAGGTGGATAGGTGACAGTCTGCACCACACACTTGATGACCCAAAATCAGATTCTACTCAAGAATAGTGAATGGACTCTTAGGCTTATATATCTGGTAACAGCCCAAACCAGCTGGTAGTAGGACATAAGTGACTCAAGGGCTACAACAATCAAGACAGCGCAATCTAGTAGCCCATCCACGTACACTGAAAGAAAACAAAACAAGATACGACTCAGTGAGCAAATATAAAATAAATCACTACAATATCTTAGAGATGGCTCGGAGACAGCAGTCGATATCAAACCACATAAAGAAGCAGACCATGACAGCTTCTACAACCCCCCAAACAAAAGAATCAAAATCTTTCCCAAATGAAGATACAATCCTGGAATTGCCAGATGCGGAATATAAAAAACTAATTTACAGAATGCTTCAAGACATCAGGGATGACCTCAGAAATGAAATAAGGCAATCTACAGAAAAAGCCAAGGAACACACTGATAAAGTAGTTGAAGAACTCAAAAAGATTATTCAAGAACATAGTGGAAAAATTAATAAGTTGCAAGAATCCATAGAGCGACAGCATCCAGAAATCCAAAAGATTAACAATACAATTACAGAATTAGACAATGCAATAGGAAGTGAGAGGAGCAGACTCAAGCAATTGGAATGCAGGGTGGGGGATCTGGAGAACCAGGGAATTGACACCAATATAGCTGGAAAAAAAATCAGATAAAAGAATTTTAAAAAATGAAGAAACCCTAAGAATCATGTGGGACTCTATCAAGAAGAATAACTTGCGTGTGATTGGAGTCCCAGAACAAGGAGGGATAACAGAAAATACAGAGAGAATAGTTGAAGATCTGTTGGCAGAAAACTTCCCTGACATCATGGAAGACGAAAGGATATCTATCCAAGATGCTCACTGAACCCCATTTAAGATTGATCCAAAAAGAAAATCACCAAGACATATTATCATCAAATTTGCCAAAACCAAAGATAAAGAGAAAATTTTAAAAGCAGCCAGGGATAAAAGAAAGGTCTCCTACAAAGGAGAATCAATAAGTTCAGACTACTCAGCAGAAACCATACAGTCAAGAAGGCAATGGAATGACATATAGAGAGCACTGAAGAAGAAAAACTGCCAGCCAAGGATCATATATCCAGCAAAACTCTCTCTTAAATATGAAGGCGAAATTAAAACATTTACAGATAAACACAAGCTTAGAGAATTTGCAAAAACCAAACCAAAGCTACAAGAAATACTAAAGGATATTGTTTGGTCAGAAAACCAATAATATCAGATACCAGCACAACACAAGGTCACAGAACAGAGCATCCTGGTATCAACTCAAATAGGGAAATTACAAAAACAAATTAAGATTAATTTTAAAAAGAAAAAAAACGCTCAAAACAGGGAATCATTGAAGTCAATATGTAAAAGATCATAATAATCAAAAAGAGGGACTAAATACAGGTGGCATAGAACTGCCATATGGAGAGGGATACAAGGCGATATAGGACAATACAAGTTAGGTTTTGACTTAGAAAAATAGGGGTAAATATTAAGGTAACCACCGAGAGGTATTACAACTCCATAACTCAAAATAAAAACCAAGAAAAACATAGTGACTCAGCAAACATAAAGTCAAATACTATGAAAATGAGGAACACACAATTTACAAAGAAAAATGTCTCAGCACAAAAAAGTAAGTGGAAAAATGAAATTGTCAACAACGCACATAAAAAGGCATCAAAATGAAAGCACTAAACACATATTTATCTATAATTATGCTGAATGTAAATGGACTAAACACACCAATAAAGAGGCAGTCTCAGACTGGATAAAGAAGCACGATCCGTATATATGCTGCCTACAAGAGACACACCTTAGACTTAGAGACACAAACTAAAACTCAAAGGATGGAAAAAAATATATCAAGCAAACAATAAGCAAAAAAGAAGAGGAGTAGCAATATTAATTTCTGACAAAATAGACTTTAAAGTTAAATCTACCACAAGGGATAAAGAAGGACACTACATAATGATTAATGGGACAATTGACCAGGAAGATATAACCATATTAAATATTTATGCACCCAATGACATGGCTGCAAGATACACAAAACAAACTTTAACAGAACTGAAAAGTGAGATAGACACCTCCACGATTATAGTAGGAGACTTCAACACACCACTTTTGGAGAAGGACAGGACATCCAGTAAGAACCTCAATAGAGACATGGAAGACCTAATTGCTACATTCAACCAACTTGACCTCATTGACTTATACAGAACTCTCCACCCAACTGCTGCAAAGTATACTTTCCTAGCGCACATGGAACATTCTCCAAAATAGACCACATATTAGGTCATAAAACAAACCTCTTCAGAATCCAAAACATCAAAATATTACAAAGCATCTTCTCAGACCATAAGGCCATAAAAGTGGAAATCAGTAACAGAAAAATTAGGGAAAAGAAATCAAATACTTGGAAACTGAACAATACCCTGCTCAAAAAAGACTGGGTTACAAAAGACATTAAGGAGGGAATAAAGAAATTCATAGAATGCAACAAGAATGAAAACACTTCCTATCAAAACCTCTGGGACACAGCAAGAGCAGCGCTCAGAGGTCAATTTATATCAATAAATGCACACATACAAAAAGAAGAAAGAGCCAAAATCAGAGAACTGTCCCTACAACTTGAACAAATAGAAAGTGAGCAACAAAGTGACCTGCATTAAAAGTAAATGCCGCCAAAGGAGGGAACAAGAGCCCCAGAGTCTAAGGCTGCAAAGAGTTACTTGTGATGCTGGGTACAAATGCCATGGAGATTTACGGTGGCCACTCTTTTTACTAAAGTTTATTAATGCTTTTCTTTAAAAAATTCCATAGATTTGAGATCTACCACAACTCTGTTTTTTCTAAAAGCTCTTTTTCTAGGTGAGTTTGAAGAAGTGAAGGTTTTTGGGGTCTTAAAAACTACCAAGCAGCCATCTAAGATGCATCAATTGGTCCAAACACACCTGGAGCAAAGGAGAATGAAGAACACCAAAGACATAGGAAAATATGAGCCCAAGAGACAGAAAGGGCCACATAAACCAGAGACTCCATCAGCCTGAGACCAGAAGAACTAGATGGTGCCCAGCTACTACCAATGACTGCCTGATGGGGAGCACAACAGAGAGTCCCTGATGGAGCAGGATGCCTGATAGGGAACACAACAGAGTCCCTGATGGAGCAGGAGAAATGAGAGGTGCAGAACTCAAGTTCTAGTAAAAAGATCAGACTTCATGATCTGACTGAGACTGGAGGGACCCTGGAGGACATGGCCCCTGGACTCTCTGTTAGCCTAAATTTAAAACCATTCCCGAAGCCAACTCTTCAGACAAAGATTAAACTGGACTATAAGACATAAAATGACACTGGTGAGGATTGCGCTTAGCTCAAGTAGACACATAAGACTATGTGGGCAGCTCCTGTCCAGAGGCGAGAGAAGAAGGCAGAGGGGAACAGGAGCTGGCTGAATGGACACGGGAAATACAGGGTAGAGAGGAAGAGTGTGCTGTCACATTACAGGGAGGGCAGCTAGGGTCATACAACAATGTGTGTATAAGTTTTTCTGTGAGAAACCGACCCGAACTGTAAACTTTCACTTAAAGCACAATTAAAAATAAATAAATAAAGGTAAGGTTTTCCAAGAATGCACAGATGGCATTGTCAGAGAAATACCTGTAAAAATTTCAGAACCTACATGTCAGCCTCAACATGTCCTCTGATCTCTCAAACACACAGGCCCAACTTGCTGCAGCTCTTCTCAGTCTATAAGGACCCTTCTGAGCTCACCTGCTCCCAATCCTCAAGCTCTCACTAGCACCCTGAGTTCCTTCCCTTACTTTTAACTTCTGTCCCTGGGTGGCACCAATGGTTAAGCCCATGACTACTAGCCGAAAGGCTGGTGGTTCGAACCCACCCAGAGGCACCTTGGAAGACAGGCCTGGCAACCTGCTTCCGAAAGGTCACAGCCTTGAAAACCCTATGGAACAGTTTTACTCTACACACATAGGGTCGCTATGAGCTGGAATCAACTTGACAGCAAGTAACAACAACTTGTAACTTGTACTGAAGGCTAGATGTCAACTTCCAACCTGGTTTTTTATAAGATCCATTCTCTACTAGGTGTGACAGCCTAGACAGCCCCATGATCTACCCTAGAGTCTGAAGGGCCAGACTCCTGGAATTCAGAGTAGCACATGAACAGTAAATTACGCCTGTATTTTCTCTAACTTCTCACCACAATCTAGCATTTCCTTCCATTACTAATGTAAACAATAACCCACAGTAGCGTTGGCTCTGTCACCAATCAAACTCCTTGATACCTTTTCCTATCATATTATAGTTTGGGGGGATATCTTGAAGCATTATTTAAACTCATCATTATTTCAATTTAAAGGAGGCGGTAGACCTTCTGTCAGATCAGGTTATGTAACACATTAATAAAAAGGACACATTTCTGTATCAAGAACTTGTCTTATGGTATATTTCAATATAACTGGTTTCACGTGTAATTCTAAGTGTTTTATTTTATGCATTCAAAACCAGTATTCTGAGAAAAGGTTCACAGGCTTCATCAGAAGCCAAAAGGGTTCACAACACAAAATAGGTTAAAAACCTGATAAGTCGTGCCTCCCTCAACTCCTACCAACGTTACTTCTGTTCTCTACGTTCTATGCTCAGCCGCTCTACATCTCCTCCGCTCCTTCAACAAACCAAGCCTATGCCAAACTGATTCCAAACTTAGGGCACTCGCAGTGGTTGATTCCACTAGCCCTCTCCCAGCTCTCAACAGCTGGTTCCTTCTCACCACTCAAGCCTTAAGTCGGACAGCGATGCCTCGCCTTGCTTTGACCCCCTGATCTAATGTCTACCATCACCCCAGCCAAGTCAGTCTATCACATCGATATACCACGCTTTCTTTATTTTATGTATTATTATTTTAAATTCTTGCTCATTTATTTGGTTATTGTCTGTCTCCCTCTGTTGTTGGTTGCCGTCGAGTCAATTCCAACTCATGGCGACCCCATGTATACAGAGTAGAACTGCTCCACAGGGTTTTCAAGGCTGTGACCTTTCGGCAGCAGCCAGCCAGACCCATCTTCCAAGGTGCCTCTGGCTGGTTCAAAATGCCAACCTTTTTTTTGGCTCGTAGTGGGCTCTCTCTACCCCCTACTATTACAGAACCTCCCCAAGAACAGGGTCCAGCTGTCTTCTCGACCATTGTGCCCTGGACAGTACCTGGCACAAAGGAGGCAACTGATAAAATATTTGTTATGAATATGAAGAGAGCAAGGGACTGATGAAGCAACCGTCACCGGTCATGAGCTTTGATACACCTGACACTTATCTAGCACAGATACCAAAGATCACATGGGGAGATAATTGTTAGCTTCTTCAATGAATCAAAATGTGAAATGTCCAAGTAATGAAACCACTAAATAATTTGTGTAAGAACTCCGGGTTCACTGTCCGCACCTGAAGATTCATTTATGACTCCTTGAAGATTTCATCTTTACGAACGCAGCTGTGTGCCTCATAAACTGCTGTGATATTTAACTCAATAAGCACAAGTATTTATACTCGTCTAACAACCTAAAGCATAATCCAATCACTATTAAAAAGCTTCGCCGTCACCTACTATAATAAAAAGTGTAACAAATTTCAGGACAAACTGAAGACCCGTACGCCTATCAGAGGTAAGCATTCTGGGAACGATACTGAGGTCATCTCCTAAGTCAAAACCTTAGCTGGTGTATCAACGACAACGCTAGGGCTTATCTTCTCCACTGCGCCAATGTTCACGCCATTTATTCACAGACTGAGAAAAATACTAAGGAGGGCATCTCTGGTGAAGTCAGAAATGCTAACTTGCAGTTGACAAAAACACAATAAAAAATACGTTGGCATCTGTATTACCAAAATAGAAAACGTTGCACTTTCTTGTTATTTCAGGATTTTCCTGTCATGACAACTATCAAAATCACATCTGTATTTGTGTGCTTGCCTGTTCAATGTCTGCTTCCCTCCCACTCCTGAGAGGCAGAGACAGGCGGTTTCTGCTCGCCGCCACAGCCTCAGCAGCTAGTGGTGACTGGAACACGGTGAGTTCTCACGCGTCTACTGACCCTCTGCTTCCTGCTGCTGCTTCTGATTCCTCATCTTCTACAACAGCCCCTGGATACTAGTCCTTTGTTAGGATGTAAGCAATCAATTAATATCTTCGAGTGTAAGCTCAGGAAGCCCTGGGTGGCACAAATGGTTAAGCACTTGACGACTAACCAAAATGCTGGAGGCTCGAACCCACCCAGAAGCACCTCGGAAGAAAGGCCAGGTGATCTGCTTCCAAAAAGTCACAGCCTTGCAAACCCTCTGGAGCACAGTTCTACTCTGCAACACGTGGGGTCGTCATGAGTCAGAATCAACTCGACAGCAACTGGTTAGCTGGTCAGTACACCGTTATCAGTACGGACTGAAGTAAAATACGGAATACTGCAAGTTTTCAGGGTCTCTTAAACAGAGTGGCAAGACAAAGCATCTGGAGAGCTCCTTCCACGACCATCCATCTTTAACTGAGTAGTTCCCCATTCCTACACTGTTTAATTTTCAGCTTCCCTCCAGCATGTTCATTCACATTCTCCCTCCCACGTTAAGTGGTACCCTCTCAGTCCCCAAAAAGAAGTTACCGAGTGCCTACTACATGCGAGGCACTGGGCTGGAACGCTCAGTCCTCATCTTCCTGCTACGCTCTTGGGGTGGGTGGTGGGGTGGCACACACCCATCGAGTAATTACAAAGAAATGTGGCAAGTATAAAGACAGGGAAAATATAGGGAGCTTTGGAAACACGTGACCAGGGCCAGGAGTTTACCCAAATCTAGAGACAAGGAAGGCTTCTCCAAAGAAATGACTTTTAAGGAGAAATCCAAAGATAAGAGGAATAAAGCCAGGCAAGATGGGAAGGGATAGATGTCCTAAGTTCAAACAAACAGCACATACAAAGGCCTAGAGATGAGAGTGTGTAGTCTATTTGCTATCTGGGGGATGTTCAAGTTCACTCAGACTGACAGAACAATGTTTTTCAAATTTCAGGCCTTTGTTCATTAACAACCCTATAGGAAAAAGTGGAACTGCCCAAAGGGTTTCCAAGGCTGAACATCTTTATGGAGGCAGGCTGCCATATCTCTCTCCTGAGGAAGAGCTGGTGGATGCAAACTGCCAACCTGCTAGTTAGCAACTGAGCGCTTTAACCACTGCCACACCAGGACTCCTCTGTCCATCAGTGGGTCATATAATTAATTTAGTAAATCTCAACTAGCATTTTTTTCCAATGAAATAAAACAGAAAATGTCAAAGTACAAAGTAACATTGTTGTTTCAGCTTTATACACTTCATTATACAATTATTTCAATTTTTATATATATGGCACAGGTATGTACTGCATCACGATAAAAAATTTATTTCCTATTTGTGGGTCAAGGCCAAAAATGTCTAAATAATATTGGCAATCAGAACTAGTGAGGAACGGACAGAAGAAGAGGTAGGCAGAGGCGATAATTCACAAGAGAGCCTTGTAAATCATAAGGGCAGTTGAAAAACCTCTAAGGGGTGAAAGCAGGTTAATGACACATGCATATTTGTGTTTAACCATTTCTTTTTAACCTATTACTTTTTCCAGTGTCTTTTATTTTTCATTACACAAGCTTCCACTGGAGGGCAACAAATACTTGGTGGGAAAAGTAGTCTCCCAAGAAACCTGAGAGCCTGAAAATATTTGTGGGCACATTCTGTCCCCAAGAGGCATAAAAGGGTTAAGATAGCTGGCAGGAGTAAGATAATAGAGAAAGCCAAGACAAGGGGCAGCAAGACCAGTTCAGAGGCGATGGAGAGCTCAGGTAAGAAATGATTACAGCCTAGACTAGGGTGGGCAGTGGGGATGGGAAGCTGACAGAGGTGAAGAATATTTATGATGTAGAATCACTAGGACTTGGTGACTGAGTGAATGCAACGAGGGAGAAGAGAAGTATCAGGACCGATTCCCAAGGCTTAGGCAACTGGGTGGACAACGGGACCACTGACCGAATTGTTTTTTTAGGTGCCGAGGAGCCCATTCCAACTCACAGTGACTTTCTGTACAACAGATCCTTTCCGGTCCTGTGCCATCCTCACAATCATTCCTATGTCTGAGCCCACTGTTGCAGCCACTATGTCAATCCATCTCATCAAGGGTCTTCCTCTTTTCCGCTGACCCTCTAATTTACCAAACATGATGTCCTTCTCCAGGGACTGGTCCCTCCTGACAACTGAACTAGACGACACTAAAGAGCTTAGAGAGGAGAGGATGAATTCAGATGAGACACTGAAAAATAGGTCCACATGGGAGATACTCGGCCAGAATTCCCATATGGCAATAATCAGATGGGCTGACCAACATTAGTCAGAACATCAGTTCTCTAGTTCACCAAAGTATTCCTTCACCACTGTTTTACTCATCTGTTACCTGCTGGGCCCCTTTAGGCATCTATGCTTGCAAACCTGTTTTTTTCCACCACTGGCAGCAGCCAACTAGGTCACAGATCCCAGCTTCCCACTTCAGAGAAGGCTTTCCTAGACCTATATTTGGCAAAGATGAGGTTGCTAGGTAAATTGGCTGTAATTGCACTTAAATTACTAGTAAATGTCTTTTCTCTCAAATCATTTACAACACTTTATTTAAAATAACTGAAAGTAATTAGAGATGGCTTGCAAAATAATTAAGGGGCAGCCACCAAGGCTTCCTAATCAAGTTAAATGAACCAGAAACATGAGAATCAAAATTAACTCTAGGGCAGTTATGAACAGCAGATCTAAGGAGCCTCTTTACATGTGTCCTCTGACCCTAACTCAGACCCAAGACCTAGTATTAGTCACAAGCTAAATACACAGACCTTCCAGACACAGCCCGTATGGTTGGGGAAATCACCCTCAAGTCTAAACTAAGTATTAACATTTTTCATTCTACTAACAATTTTGGCAAATGCTAACAAAAGGATGTTTCAATTATCAAAGATTTAAACAATTCATTCTATGCCCACATTCTCCTGACTCATTTTACATAAATTCCTTGTACCATTTATTCCAATCTGTAAGTATTATTAAGTATAATTAAACTTCATCTGGCCCTTTTAATAATATATTTGTGAAAAGGGTTTAAAAGTCTATGTAGGTGAAAAAAAGGGCTGGTAAGATACCACTAACAAAAGTTTATAATAAATATTCATATTAATATGGGCTAGATTAACTAAATCACCAAATTAGCAAAGAAGGGGACAGTAAGAGTACAGGTAAAACATCAAAATAGTTTCATCCTTCCCTAGTGTCAGCCACTATTGGCCTCCTTACCTTTCCTTATCTCCCCAGCCCTCTCCCCTCACTGATTTTTTCTTTCAGATTCCCTGGTAATGTAATCCCTTTTTGTCAAGCACAGGCACTTGCCACAGCCCCATCTGCAAGTCATACTTTCTCTGACACCACTCCTCCTCTTCATTTATTGCTATTGTCATTCTGACAAAATAGCACTGCTCTTCACCTTTCTCTTCTGATCCCACTGACTATTTACGACTATCTTCTTCCGCTTGTTGTTACCTCCTAAGGTTATTCTTCCTTTTTCTCTCACCCATCACGTCTTCTAGCAATCTTCTCATCCGATCTTTGGTAGAGCATAATTTAAATGTCTTCTTTCCTCTCTTTCCATTACTACTTGGATAATCACCTTCGCATTCTTCAATCTTCACCGTCAGTGATAAAAGCTTTTGCATTACAATTACATTCTTGGGCCAAGAGTCATATTTATCTCTAGGGAGCCCAGGTGGGACAATGGTTAAGTGATCAGCCCGCTAGCCACTCCACGGGACAGAGATGTGGCAGTCAGCTTCCATAAAGATTCCAAAGCCTTGGAAACCACTCCACGGGAGAGAGATGTGGCAGTCAGCTTCCATAAAGATTCCAAAGCCTTGGAAACCGTATAGGGCAGTTCTACTCTGTCCTAAAGGGTCACTATACATTGGAATCCACAGCAATGGGCTTGTGGGTTTTTTATCTCTACACTGCTGTCCTTCCATTCAAGCCACCCTGCACCCAGATCACACTAAACATTTCCAACAAAATGGACTAATTTATCACCAGAATAAAAAGCAAACAAAGCTGGTGAGAATCCAAAAAAATTTTCATGTCCGTCTTGTTGACTGGAACTGTAAATTAGTACAATCTTCCTGGAAAAGTAACTTGCTAACACATGTTAGTTGTCTTTAAAATGCAGGCCAAGAGGGGGGTAAGTCTAAAAGGATAACAAAAAATTAAGTAGTTACTTTTCTGGGGTTGAAATGGGCACTGACATTTTTATGTTATTACTTTTATCATTACAGTAAAATATGTGAGAGCTGGAGCCTGTGTAAGGTGGAAACCTGTCAGAGAAGGAAAATTCAAAATACTTTCTGCTAGAAGGAGTGATAAAAATGTGGTAAGACTGCACCCTGTCAAAGGCGGAAAACTTTCAAGACCCAGAAAAACAAGGCAGTCCTGTTGAGTTCCGGCTCTCGCAGGTTCCAACGAAAAAGGAAAAAATACATAACCCAGTCCAGAAATTTTAGTAACAGAAAATGAGAAAACAAAATCAAAGCCCCAGCGAGGTATACAAACCTTTAGCAAAGTTCTCGCATAATAACTTTCTGGAACTTTGAAATAATACCAATAGATGTTGGCTAAATATAAACTAATGAATCAATTCTAATATCTAAAATAACATCAAATAAATGAAAGTTAAATAAATGACAGCCCCTAACAAGGAGTACTATATATGCATTTATCCTACCAGTATATCCAATTACCGTACATTTTACATACAGTCAGTGCTGCTATAATGCAATATCTGTATTCCTAAAAATCACAGTGCTACGCAAAACTGCGTGATAAAAACCTCAGGGCTTACTGGGCTCCGCTCCCAAAACCCAGTGCTGTCGAGTCGATTCCGACTCATAGCAACCCTATACCAACACGTGAAAAAGACAGGAACTAAGAGAAATGGTAGCACACTTTTACACGTGTTAAATGGCTAAGGATTATGTAAGTACTACAATAAATAAGGCACTTTACCTTACCTTGCAAAAGACCTGAGGTTTGCTTGTGGAAGGAGACTTTCCAAAGGGCTGCGGCTAGGAAGCTGTTGTGAAATGGTGGAAGGAGGGTTGTCTGAAGCTGGTTGCCAACTTTTAACACCAGCTGTGAATGGGTACTGCTCATCCTCACACACACAGGGACTGAGGGGGCTGGCAGCTGCTTGCAGAGTGTGTGTGTGTTTATGTGTGTGTGTATGCATGTACACATCTGGGGAGAGTTTTCTGCATTATCTAGCGTTTCTTGCAGACAAAACCGTGCATAAGCAAATGTGAAATTCACATTATGCACAAATTGTTCCCTAATGTGTCAACCATATTGGGACAAAGTCACACTTTCAAAACAAGCATTACAGCAGAATTGACTCTATATATGCTGCCTAAAGACTGAAATAACATATCAAAATGTTCGTAACAGTTATCTCTGGATGGTATACCACCACCTGTGCTGACCATCTTACCTACAAAGAACATGTATTGCTTTTTATAAACTAACCAAACCCATTTCCATCGAATCAACTCCGACCCATAGCAACCCTACAGGACAGAGTCGAATTACCCCATACGGTTTCCAAGGAATGGCTGGTGGATTTGAACTGCTGACCTTTGGTTAGCAGCAAAGCTCTCAACAACAGTGCCGCCAGGGCTCCTTTATAAATAGAGATATTTAAAGAAAATATTTCCAAAATACAGTGCATAACCAAATCTTAAATAGTAACCTTCACAGGTTGAAGTGCTGAGTGAAGCAGATTCCTTCTATTAGCCACCTCTCCAAAACGCCCTATAAACTGCATTTATACTCTTATCTTCCACTAAGAAGGAATTTAAGCAATCAAGTAACAAATGTGGTTATTTATTAGAGTATCATATTACCTTATTTAGGGTTAAAACACAACAAAAATAAGCACGAGGAGCTATAGAAACTACGGAAACGAACTTCTAACTCCGCAGGGAAGGGCCAGGGAAAGCTTTACAGGCAGGGTGACGTTTGAACTCAGTCTTGGAAAGGTTATAGGGGTTCATCACGTGGACATGGTAGTGAAGGAAATGTAAGACAGAAAAAAACATGCACAAAGCATCCAAGGGTATGGCACATCTGGAGACAGGTGGGACTGTCCTGAGGCAATGCGAGTTGGTAAGAGGATAGAGGGGAGGCTGAACAGAGGCCAGTCATGTCAGGAAGGGGGTTTCTCCCTGCAGGTGATGGAAGCAACTAATGCGTTTTGAACTGAAGGGGAAGAACTGACATGATCAGATGTGCTAAGAAAGATTACAATGGCTTCAGAGAGGATACAGAGAACGTTGTTGATGTGTGCCATCCAGTCGATTCTGACTCAGAGACCCTATGTGACTAGTAGAACTGCCCCACAGGATTTCCTAGGCTGTGATCTTTACAGAAGCAGGTCGCCAGGTCTTTCTCATGTAAAGCCACTGGTGGGTTTGAAGTGCTGACCTTTCAGTTAGCAGCCCAGTGCTTAACCGTTGTGCCACCAGGGCAGGGGAGGGAAAACAGCAAATGTGAGGCATTTAAGGAGTAAGTTAAACAGAAAGGGATGATTAATTGGCCGTGGGGAGAAGGAAGGGTAATACCTCAGCATGATAGCTGTGACAATAGAATTCATCATTAAAATAATCTGGAGGTCTAGAGTTACTGTTTTAAGCACCATCACAGATTTGCCCGAATGTAGAATACTGTTAGTTTAGGTTTTGTCCCAATTGTTTAATATTAAGCGGTATGAGGAAGAGGGGAGCCAAGCCTCTCTTTTCAAATAGTTATTTCTCACAGAATAAAGATGATTTAGAGGAGAGCTTCTATCATTTTTTTTTTTTAATCATTCAGTGCAAAGCTCCTTTCTATTCTGTTGCTGCCCCCTGCTGTCTTTGGATTTCCTTTCTTTTTTTTTTTCAGGAATAACATTAAACCTAGAGCTAACTGAAAACATCACAAGATAGTAGAAAAACATACTCAACGTCCAGCAATACAGTAATATATTTTAAAACTTTTAAGTCATGATTTTGCTTTTAAAGACAATCCATTTGGTTTATTTTCTTCATAAATCAGCAGGCTAAGGAGCTATACTGAAATATGCAAAATGACACGCTTCTGTTGTTTTTTTAGAACTCAGTTGGGTTCCCAATGACCAGGGTCCAGCCAGAGCCTCAAATGTCCCATGTAAAAGAAAGAAAAGAACAGCTCTGAGCACCACACCAAACAGGCACCCTGTCTATTTCCTAGGCTGAGTGCCTTCAAAAACCCAACCTGGGCATCAGTTGCCAAACCTATAATGTGAAGCATTTGATTCAGACAATTTCATGATCTCTTGCAGGTCTATGAAACTTAAGTGTAATCCAAAAAAAGTAGGGGATTACTGACTTATAGAACTCTGGTCAAGGACCTTAGGCCAAGCAAACGCAGGATGCTTAAGGAAGAGAGCCCAGGTACCCTCAACATCAATTCCTAACTTCTATACTTACTCCAAAAACCCTGGTGGCGTAGTGGTTAAGTGCTCTGAAACTCTGTGGGGCAGTTCTGCTCTGTCCTATAGGGTAGCTAGGAGTCAGAATCGACTCGATGGCACAAGGATTTTTTTTTTATACTGATTCCTGGTGGTGTAATGGTTAAGTGCTTGGCTGCCAACCAAAAGGTCAATGGTTCAAACCCACCAGTCCCTCTGTAGGAGAAGAGACCTGCTCCCATAAAAATTACAGCCTTGGAAACCCCACGGGGCAGTTCTACTCTGCCCTATAGCATTGCTGTGAGTCAGAATCGGCACACAACAAGAAGAATCTGTACAGGCGCAGATCGCCGGGTCTTTTCTCCTGAGGAGCAGCTGGTGATTTCAAACTGCTGGCCTTTCAGTTAGCAACCAAGAGCTCGCTTAACTGTTGTGCCACCAGGGTTCCTCTGTAAAGGTTAAGCCTAGAAAACCCTATGGGCAGTTCTACTTGATCCATGGGTCACTATGAGCTGAAAATTAACTCGACATCACCTGACAACAATGTTTATCCCTGGGTGGAGCAAATGGTTAACACATTCAGCTGCTAACCAAAAGGCTGGCAGTTCAGGTCCAGCCAGAGGCACCTGGGAAGAAAGGCCTGGTGGGTATTTCTAAAAAACCAGTCACTGAAAACCCTGTGGCGCACAGTCCTCCTCTGACACACATGGGACGGCCGTGAGCTGGGAGCACAGTCCTCCTCTGACACACACAGGACGGCCATGAGTCGCGCGCACAGTCCTACTCTGACACACACGGGACAGCCGTGGGGACGGCCGTGAGTCGGGTGCACAGTCCTACTCTGACACACACGGGACGGCCGTGGGGACGGCCGTGAGTTGGGCTCGACAGTATGACAACTCGCACTGGTAAACTTATCCCAGGCAGTGAGAAAGATCACCCAAGGAATGTGTAAAGCAGTATTTCACTTTGCCCCCATTGGGGGGAGGGCTTACATATGCATTTGAATAGCTAATGAAAGTTGAAAGTCACAGATCCATCCCCCAGGGGATGAAAACACAGACACACACAGACACACACACACATTTCAGGAGGCTTGCAAAAGCCCATTCCAGGATCCCAGCTTAAAAGTTCCTGGTATTGAGTGAAAAGGAGGCAGAAATAGACCTCTGGGGGAAAAAACATTAAGGGGAAGGCAAAGAGAGAAATACTCCACAGAACAAGAACTTTGGAAAGGAATAGCCCACAGAACGAGAAGAAAACCAGGAGCAAACAAGTGTTTACTATAATCCTAGGGGGCATTTCAGGAAGGTCAAGGTTGCCAAATTCAGCAGCGAAGCCCAGTAATATAAGGACTAAGCCATCCATGGTCACCGGATTTAGTAACAAATAGGTCACTTATCAAATGCCATTTCAGTACTGTGGTCAGGGCTGGAGGCCAGTTGAGTGAATGGAAGATGAAGCGCAGGCTTTCAGAAACTTGGCTAGGAATAGGAAGTGGGGGAGAGAGAGGCAAAATCGACTCAAGTGTAACTAACAACAAAAGAGAACACAGGTGAAAAAATACCTTTTTTTCTTAATAGCATAGCTGTGACCGTTTTAAAGTACTTGGTGGTACGGAGCCTGTAGAGAGATTAATGAGAGAAGTGGGAAGCAGGGAATGACAGGGTGGGGTGGGGACACAGGGAAAGGAAATGAAGGGAGTTCCTAACTCCAGGCCAGTACTTTCTTAGGAAAATAACACTTTCCAATAAATTAAATGTCACATGCCCACATGAAGGGCATACCCTGTGAGGGGAGAGATGGATCAGGAGAAAAAAGGATCAAAATGCCTGATGGAAGTCGTGAGACTAAATTCTTTAGAAAATGTATCTCTATAATTAACAGTTGTATTAATCAGCTATATGTGACTTTGCTGACATTATTCTGTAACTTCGCTTTAACTTCAACTGTTAAAAAGCACCAGGACCCTTTGTCTTAAACTTCCTCTCATAGGTGAGCTGTGAGGGTTAATTCTAGCAGGCCTGGAATTGGCCTGTGCTGCTTTGTCAAAGAAGTCCCTGGGTGGTAAAAACGGTTAATGGGCTCAGCTGCTAACCAAAAAGTTGGAGGTTCAAGTCCACCCAGAGTGCCTCAGAACAAAGGTCTGGTGATCTACTTCCAAACAACCAGCCACTGAAAGCCCTATGGAGCCCAGTTCTACTCTGATACACATGGGATCGCCATGAGTCAGAGCCAACTTGATGGCAACCGGTAACTTTGTTAAAGTTCCTGAATGGCAGGGACCCCAGGTCAAGGCATGAAACATACTGATTGACAGAGTTGTTTCTGGGGTCCAGGATGTTCAGGGTGGTTTGCACCCGCCTGTCAGCATTGTTTACTGTGACTGATGATTTGCACCTGGTCTCAGGGAAGTCCCTTAGAGGGCTCTGCTGTAGAGGCTAGTCACGTACCAGGAATATGTCCACGTGACCAGCAAAATATATAAAAAAAAGCCCAGCCAACACTCCATTTCAGGCTCCCTGGTTCTGAAGTGTTCCCAGCACACATCAGTGGTCCCTAATCTGAGAAAGCGCAGCTCAACATGGACCTTAATAAAAGTTAGGGGTCTGCAACCGGCCTCTCCTTGGACCCCTTACTATGAGAAGTCTGACTGTGATGCGTAGCCTTACTTGAATGCTGCTGCTAAATCATATCCTGCTCTCGTGATAAACTGTAGATTCGTAAGCATTATCATTTTGGGTCCTGCAAGTCTTCTTTAGCGATGGAGCCCAGTTTAGCCAGCCGCCCATTGTTAGTGCAATAGGCCCATTCATGACAAACCGAGTGATGCTAACATTCACTTCCGAAAAGCAGAACTTCTAAGTCGCCCTCCGCCAGTATTTACTAACAGAGCAGAGATGGCTTCTGCCATGTGGCTATCAGTCAACACAAACCTGTTATTACAAAAGCTTTAAGTGTATGGCATAGAAGTGAGTCACCAGCATCAACTTTTTAAGGACAGCACATTTGCCCAGTATATTGTAAGAATGAAGGAAAACAAACAAACAAAAACCCTTTCAATACCTTCATATTTTTCCAGAGCCTGTATAACGTTAGGGAGTTGATTTACACCCTGGTAGACTTGGTAACAGTTTTGTAAGTTTGCTGCTTGTCTTTGAAATTTCTTAGCAAGTCGGTTCAGATCTGGGAATCGACGAAGTAAATCTTCTTGTAAGATTTGCCTCAATTCTGCGTCTTCTACAAAGGCTTCCACTAAATTTAATCTGGAATAAATTACAGTAGAATTAATCTGAAGTATTTTAGCACAAAATTAAAATTTGTCAATTAGGCACATAAATCTCACCTAACTTGCGTAAAAATAGCAGTAAGGTGGAAACAACCTAGATGCCCATCAACAGACGAACGGATAAACAAACTATGGTATACACACACAATGGAGTATTATGCAACGATAAAGAACAACGATGACTCTGCAGGGCGTTATGCTGAGTGAAGTAAGTCCATCACAAAAGGACAAATATATGAGATCATCACTGTAAAAACTCATGAAAAGGTCTAGAGACAGAAAGAAACAATCTCTGATGGTTACAGAGGGATGGGCATGGAAAAACACTAAACAGACAACAGATAAGCGGTAACTTTGGTGAAGGGTAAGACAGTACACAATACTGGGGAAGCCAGCACAACCTGCACAAGGCAAGGTCACCTACCGGAAGCTCCATAGACACATCCAAACTCCCTGAGGGACCGAATTGCTGGGCTGAGGGCTGTGGGGACGATGGTCTCAGGGAATGTCTAGCTCAACTGGAATAACATAGTTTATAAAGAAAACTTTCTACATTGTACTTTGGTGAGTAGCATCTCGGGTCTTAAAAGCCTGTGAGCGGCCATCTAAGATACTCCACTGGTCTACCCTTCAGGAGCAAAGAAGAATGAAAAAAATGAAAGGTATAAGGGAAAGATTAGTCCAAAGGACTAATGGACCACATCTACCATGGCCTCCACCAGATTGAGTCCAGGGCAAGTAGATGGTGCCCGGCTACCACCAGTCTGCTCTCACAGACCACCAACAGATGGTCCTGGCCAGCGCTGGGGAAAAATGTAGAACAAAACTAACTCACACACACACAAAAAAAGACCAGACTTACTGGCCTAACAAAGGCTGGAAAAACCCTGAGAGTATGGCCCCTGGACACCCTTTTAGCTCAGTAATGAAGTCACTCCTGAGGTTCACCCTTCAGCCACAGATTGGATAGGTTCATAAAACAAAACGAGACTAAAGGGGCACACCAGCCCACTAGAAGGCAGGAGGGGACAGGAAAGCTGTTAACAGGGAACCCAAGTTCAAGAAGGGAGAGTGTTGACATGTCTGTGGGGTTGTTAACCAACGTCATAAAACAATATATGTGTACTGTTTAATGAGAAGCTAGTTTGTTCCTCAAACCTTCATCTAAAGTACAATAAAAAAGAAAAAAAAAATTTTTGTGTAAAAGCCTGAATCTGTTCTGAAATGGTAGTTTTTTTGTCCACAGAACTGTAATGCAAATATTTCTTGATTAGCTAACAACCAAGTCAATACCTAGTTTACCAGTGTCATGATTCTGAAATATCCCCAATTTTCTTTGACTTTTTATCAAATACATGCTTCCTAAACACAAGGAAGAATTCCATTATTGAGACATTGCTTTTACTGACAAAGTCCCTGGGTGGTACAAACGGTTAATGTGCTTGGCTGCTAACTGCAAAGTTGGAGGTTCGAGCCCACCCACAGGCACCTCGAAATAAAGATCCCGGCAATCTACTTCCAAAATATCAGCCACTGAAAACCCCATGGAGCACAGTTCTACCATGACGCACGTGAGGTCACCATGGCAGGGGTTTGCTCGACAGCAACTGGTAAAACTGTATGCAACTGACGTGTCATTATAAACACACACAATCATGTTTAATGAGATAGAGCTACAGTTCGAGAGTGCTGCCAAATCTAGTAGTTATTCTACCAGGCTTGTAAATTTTCATAACAGCTTTCTAAAATGACCTCGAGAGGAAAATAAAAATTGAAATAATTTTGTTGCTTCCCAAAGTCAATAAAATTCCAGCTTGTTTCAAAACCTATACAACATGTAGCTCATATTGATGTTCCAATTTCTTGTAAATCAGTGGCTTTCCATGCTGTAATCTACCAGAAGGAATGTTTTTATATCACCACCCAGGACATGTATAAACCAAAAAACAAAAACCTTATTGCCCTTGAGTCGATTCCAACTTATAGTGACCCTGCAGGACAGAGAAGAACAGCCCCGTACAGTTTCCAAGGCTGTAAATCTGCCACATCTTTCTTCCCTGGAGCATCTGGTGGGTTCGAACCGCTGACCTTCCAGTTAGCAACCGAGCACTTAACCACTGTGCCACCATATCATTAAAACAGGTTTCAAAAAGACAATATGCACTCTTAACATATGTGATGCACTCTGATTACTTTCTATTGTATCTGACTTCTCAAAGCTGCTGGTTATGACATGCTACACTAATTCACAATCCCCACTGGGTCACAACTTGCAGCTTGAAAAACAATGGTATAAATTTTATGGAAGTAACAGCTGGGAGGTAACTTGTAACGAAAACGTTCCTACTGTATACTCTAGCTATGGCTTTAGAGAAGCTTCTCTGGAGGCACGGGCACAGCAGATAATCCACAAATTGTGTGAGCAGTAAATTAACCCTCAACTTACACAGGAACAGGGAAAGGAAACAAACGAGCTTCCTAAATCTCAATTATTTACTGGTCTCTCCATCAGCAGTTAGAATCCCTGCATCATCGAAATATTCACCCAATGAATCATGAGGGAAAAACATGCCGCCCTGAGAGTAATCCCACGAGTGTACACAGTCACAACAGGCCTTCTCTACCTGAGCACTAGTGATATTGTGGGTCAGATCATCCTGCTTTGTGAGGGGTTGTTTTGTGCTTGTTTAAGAGAATCCCTGGCTTCTACCCGCTAGATGCCAGCACCACCCTCTCCCAGTATGACAACTGTAATGTCTCCAGACGGTGGGGGGCTGCCTCACATTGAGAGTCACTGATCTAAAGGAACCTGAATAAAAATTCACCTTTTAAAAGGTGAAAATGAAGAGAAAACTAAAACTCCATAGAATGTCAAGAGAATATCCAGGCAGCTGGCTGCAGACACATTTAATAGAGCCGACGCCAAACCACTGGAAAAATTACCTGCTACCAAGTTTGTATTTCGAACAAGTCGCTGGGATTTAAGAAGACCTGGTGGCTCAATGGTTAGGCGCTTAGGTGTTAATCAAAAGGTCAGTGGTTCGAATCCACCAGTGGCTCCACCGGAGAAAAGACCTGGTGATCTGCTCCTATAAAGATTACAGCCTAGGGACTAATGGACCACAGTTACCACAACAGAATTGCTGCTGAGTCAGAAAATAAAAAATTCTCTCATACCTATGATACATAATCTTTATCCTCTTGTCTTAGTTCTCCAGAGCCCGTGCACAAACGGTGACACCTCTAGTTTGTCCTAACTGGTTTTGAAAGATAGCAAACCACTGCCAAATGATCGGAACAAATCTTTATCCGGAACTAATTCCCCCTTATCCATAGACAAATTCCCCACAAACTGGCTTATTAGATACAGTACATTCAATTCCTTTCTAACAACTTTCCTTTCGTCCTCCTCCTAAGCTCCCACATATACCACCAAATCATAACTGGGCTATTCAAAGGAACACTCTCTCAACCTTACTTTGAGTAATGTCTCAAAAAATAACTGCAAAAGAAAAACCTGAAGCTACTTTATTTACCATTTTCATTTGTAAAGTTCTGGTAAGAATATTAAGTAAGAGATAAAACAGCAAAGGACTGAAAGCCTTCTGGAAAATACAGCACAAGGCAACACACAGCCCCTCAGTCTTTGTTTATCATGAAAAGCCTAATAAATTGCTAGTTTCACAAGTCTATTCAGTATGCCATTTCAGAAATAATTACAGTGTCAGTTTACGTTTCTGGCTAAAAAAAAAAAAAGACTGCTCTGCTGTTTCCATGACAGTGCCACTTTTAAATCACGATTTTAGAAGTACTAGAGTTACTGTTGGCATAATATAACATGCCTGTCAATCCCTCCTTACACAACTGATACAACATGAATTTGCAAACTGTCTGGAAAGTATCACCTGAGATAATTTTTCAGGGTCAGTTAATTCCTAAAATTGTAACACTCAATCATGAAACTAATCATTCAATTTTTGGTATTTTTCAATCGACAGTCTGTCCTTTCTTTAAAATTAGCATTTCTGAGTCCTCATTGTAAGAAGAGTTGACTGGGATTGGATGGCAGCAGAATTTAAAAGGCTGAGAACAAATCTGGTAGCTAAGGAACTGCAATTACGAGCTCCTGATTCTTTATCTGTTCTTCACGTGGTTTAACGCAGCCAGAACCACTCATTGGATACATTGTGCTGGGCCTAAGGAAGATTAAAACAGAAAAAAAGAGTACGGCAAGATGTAACAGAAGAACATGTTTTAAAGAATATTCAGCCTCGTGGGAGGGAAAGGCATGCTTCCATTCTACCGTCAGCGTTGAGGAACAACTGAGACATGAAATGAAATGCTCCACGGACAAGGACGCGAGGGATTCCTACGGGGGTGGGAAATGTCCATTCGAAGTATTTCATCTGTGTGTACTGCGAACAGCTGGGATTCGAAGAGAGAGGACTTGGGGGAGAACACAACTCTGAAGCAGAGAAGGAACAGGAAGAAACTATAATCGGAGGTAAAATGGAGAGGTTGGCTTTGGAAAGGAACGGGGACATTCTTCTCAGAAAACATGAACGAGAGAAGGGCTAAAAAACAAATATGTTTTGAGGTTTTAAGCAGTAAGAAGGAGAGCATCTGCTTAGAGGAGAAGAGGCGGGGGTAGCAGAAGGCTCTTGGTTCAGTAAAAACATTTGGACTTGGTCACTGTAATGAGTCGTGTAATAAAGTAACACGAGGCAGCGATGAAGCCTAGATAGCTTGGTGTGCAATGGGTTCAGTCGGCATTGTGAGGCCTTCTTCAGCAACTAGTTTTTCCTCAATGGCTGTAATCTTACGGAGGTAAGTCACCTTTCTTCCGTGGTACCACTGGGCTGGATCTGAACTGCCAACCTTTCGGTTAGCAGTCTAGGGCAAACCATTTGTGCTGTCGAGTCGGCTCCAACCCAAGGTGACCCCACAAGTGTCAGAGTAGAACTGTCTCCACAGGGTTTTCAGTGGCTGATGCTTTCAAAGTGGACTGCCAGGCCCTTCTTCTCAGACAGCTGTGGACGGACTCAAGCCTCCACCCATTTGGTTGGCAGTGAAGTATGTTAATCGTTTACACCACCGAGGGACTCCAAGAAATTCTAGGGTCCCCACAAAAGCATGAGAACAATAGGTAGACAAGTGAAACGAAGAAGGGCTAACAGATGAGCCCAGGAACTGGGATACAGGGGCCTCCCCGAACCTGATTTTGAAAAACAGGAGAAAGCAGCAGGGCACCAGTTGAGTGGAAGCCCTCTGGATCTTCCTGGAGGCTAAAGCAGTGCTTGACTGTTTTAAAGAAACCCTGGGCCCACGGCATGACCTCAGACCTCTCCATTTCCTCAGGCCACAATGAAAACGCGACCTGGAGAGAAGCCTAGTGACCTGAGACACTGCTTCAGGAAGCATGACACAGCATCACACAAGCACTGCCCATGTCTAAATTGTGAGCATCCGTTCTTTTACTTGAAGACTTAAAATGACAAGAACTGCTACATGAATTTTATTAAGTTTTATGTAAAAAGAAACACTCAATTTTGAACTGGACAACAGTGAGAATACCAAATTCAACATATGCTAATTATCGCATCAGCAATTTCATAACTGTGAACAATTTCATGTGTTAGCATATATTCAATATTCTTCACAGAATTCAAACTTTGTAAAATGTGGAGAGCTTCCTTAAGGCCTCACAGGAATCTAAGACAAGACCAAAAAAAGCCCAAAAGATAAAAAGTAAGAGTCTGTCTGCTCTGATAGGGATCACAATAGAGGGTCCCAGACAGAGCTAGAGAAAAATGTAGAACAAAATTCTAACTCAAAAAGAAAGACCAGACTTTCTGGCCTGACAGAGAGACCCTGAGAGTTTGGCCCCCGGACACCCTTTTAGGTCAGCCATGAAGTCACTCCTGAGGTTCACCCTTTGGCCAAAGATTAGATAGGCCCATAAAACAAAATGAGACTAAAGGGGCACACCAGCCCACTAGACGGCAGGAGGGGACAGGAAAGCTGGTAATAGGGAACCCAAGATTGAGAAGGGAGAGTGTTGACAGATTGTGGGGTTGTTAACCAATGACATAAAACAATATGTGTACCATTTAATGAGAAACTAGTTTGTTCTGTAAACCTTCATCTAAAGTACAACAAAAGAAAAAAAAAAAGTTAAGAGTTCAAGGGTTATATGCCAACTCAAGGACTACTGGTACCTACCGGAAAATCAGTGAAAAAAATCATTATTATAGGCAGCGTTCCTAGTATAAATATGTTCTAATTCAACTGTTAGATAAAGTACTCCTTAAAGTAAAATAACATACCATTCTAACTGGAAATAAATGTATTAACGCCATGGCTGAACAGTCTCAGTGTAAGTAGAGTTTAATGAATGGAGAGATGAATAGTATAATACATAAAGCAATTCATGGATATAACTTAAATAAAAGCCAAAATAATACAAGTTTTATTTCTGATAAAATCCAATCTGGATGACACTAAACACAATTAGTACAGTAAGACAGAAGCAATACAGTACAGTAGTTAAGGTTATGGGCTCAGGAGTCACACAGACCTGGGTTCAAATCCAATCTCTACCACATTACAGCTGGTAAACATGAGGTGCTTTGCAAAGTGCCTGGCACACAGCAGATACCAGTATTATCACCCTCTCCCTCCTCCCGGTCTTTTTACAATAGTGTACAAGGAACCCCGTTTTCATCATTATTCCTGAACCTGACCTGGGGTGCAGTGCTTGACAAGATGTACGCACAAAACTCAAACATCTAGTCACATCTGTCAATGTCTATCTCCTCTAATAAAAAGAGAAGAAAAAGAGCAATCTTCGCTTTCCTTAATGGAATTTACTCCACAGCCACATACTTTAAAATTAACTCCTCACTCAAGAGATTTCTACTACTACTTCTGGAAAAAATCCCCCAAAACAATAAGGAAGGTAAGAAGCGGAAAACCTTGATTTGATGTAAGCACCACCCTGAGGGAAGATTAATCCTAAATGCCCAGAAGAGAAGGCAACAGATTTGCCCTAAGAATCCAGGAAGGCTTAACCCAGAAGGCGTGAGCCATGGCAGCCAGAGGATGCAGGAAAGGCGGGCGTGGGTGAGGAGCACAGCCTTCTCTGTATTCTGCGGAGCTGTGCCACTTGGCCTTGAACACCCAGCCTTCCTGCTTGCTGGTTTAAAAAAAAAAAACCTCAGTAAGATAAAAAGGAGAAAACAGTTCTACTTCCTCTGCAGCTGCAGAAACGTTAATTCATAAAACCGTCTTCACAAATAATAAGTCTTCTAAGGCCACCGGGAAAACTGGTGGTACAGCGGTTAACAGCTACGGCTGGACACTTCAAATCTGCCAGGTGCTCCTTGGGAACCCTATGGGGCAGTTCTACTCTGTCCTACAGGGTCGCCGTGAGTCAGGACGGACTCAACAGCAACAGGTTTGGTCTTTTTTTAATGGACTCAACGGCAATGGGTTTGTTTTTTTTTTTAAGGCCACCAGCTGTGGAAATTATTGCTGTGCCCTGTGATGATAATCCTTAACCTCTAAACAAAATCTATAATTCTGATAGTTTATCTTCTAAATAATATTAATTCTGGTAGTAAATGCTGACTATAAAGATAAAACAGTAACACTAAAAAATGCTTATGATAATATCCCATTGCTGCCGAGTCAATTCTGGCTCACATGACCCTATAAGACAGAGTAGAACTGACCCAGGGAGTGCCTGGTGGTGGATTCAAACTGGGTTAGTAGCCGTAGCACTTAACCACTATACCACTGGGGTTTCCTATAATGTAAGCATGGATAAAACCCAAACACCGAACCCTTTGCCATCCAGTGGATTCTGACTCATAGCAACCCTGTATAGAGTTTCCAAGGTTGTAAATCTTTACAGAAGCAGACTGCCACATCCTTCTCCTGCAGAGTGGCAGAGCGGCTGGTGTGTTCAAACCGCTGACCTTTTGGTTAGGAGCCAAGCACTTAACCACTGTGCCACCAGGCTCCTAAGCATGGATAAAACCAAAACTAAACCAAACCCACTGCCATCAAGTTGATTCTGACTCAGAGGCCCTAAAGGACTGAGTAGAACTGCCCCATAGGGTTTCCAACGAGCAGCTGGTGGATGTTAACTGCTGACCTTTTGGCTATTAGCTGAGCTCTTAACCACTACACCACCAGGACTCCAAAAATATATGTTCAGGCTGCCTTAAATCCTTTCTAGTATATCAAGGGCTTACTATGTACTAGACCCTATCCAAAATACTTTATATATATGAAATCATTTAATGCTCATAAACCTATGAAGTTGTTGCTAGTATTAACTTCATTTTAAAGACAGAAGAAACTAAGACACAGAGAGGCTGAGTAACTCACCTAAGATAACACAGCGAATAAAGTGGTAGAGCCATAATTTGAACCAAGGTACTCTGGCTGCCAAGTCCATGCTCTGAAAACACTGTACCACACCACCTTTCTAATAAAATACTACTTTTTTATAATGAAAAAAAAAAAATTATTTAGGAAAATAAGTTCTTTGAGGAATCTAAATCATTACTACTCTATTATGTAGCTCTCTGTGTAGTTAAACGCTAACATAGGTAAAAGATTGCATACTAGAATACCTGTTGCTGTCAAGTCGATTCTGACTCAGCAACCCTACAGGACAGAGTAGAACTGCCCCATAGAGTTTCCAAGGAGCATCTGGTGGATTTGAACTTAGGAACTTCTGGTTAGCAGCCATAGCTCTTAACCACTATGCCGCCAGGGTTTCTACATATTACAGTAAATGATAAAATTGTGTGGAGTAAATGCAAGTTACTAGAAGCTTACAAGACTCTATGTTAATAACATACCTCTCTTCTATTCTGTTCTTATCCATGAGCGGCTGCTTAATCCACTGATTAACCAATCTTTGTCCTTGAGGGGTTTTGCATTTATTCAGCAATCCGGCCAGAGACTGAGAGCCTGTGGTATCTTCAAGAGAACCCTAGTAAATGAAAAATCAAATAGAATGGTACGCTTATTAGTGAAAACCTTACATGAAAAAGAATTAAGTAATTTTGGAAACAAAAACACATACTATTTCTCAAAGACTAAACGAGAAACTTGCATGAAAGTTCCTTTTCCTAAAATCAAACTTTCAACCTGCTAATCTATATTTTTCCTGTACATTCTCCCCCAAAACAAGACTACTTTATAAATTACTGCCATTTTAGATATAAAACATCAGAGAATGCAATTTTAAAGAACTCCTGTTAATACATGTTATTCATAAAGCCTTGACAAACACCATTTGTACAGCTTATAGCTACAAAAATAAAATACAGCAACTCAAAACTATTCTAAGTATTTCAAAATATTTAAGTTTCTTAGTAAGTGTCTTCAGTATATATCAAAGCATATACTTTTTCATCACTCAATATTTTTAACCTCTGTATTTTTTTACCTGGAAAAGGTTAAGGGCTCGGACTGCGGCAATATCCAATTTCATGTACTGGTTGAAGTCAAAAGTAGTCAGTTCAAACTGTCCAAAGTTTGAATCATCTGATAAGAGTTCTAAAAACTTGATTACTGCAGACAACGATGCAACTGCAACCTAAGGTTAAGAATTAAAAAAAAAAAAAGACTCTTTTTCACTAGGTTTACTTCTACAGTTTTTTTAAAGCAAACGCCAAAATGAAATAAATTTCGAGCACTATCATTTTCCTTAGTGCTCCTTCCCAATCCAAAGTAAGAAAACTAGACGAAGTTTAAATAATCTCAGGATTAAAAACCAGCTTTCAGGAAGTGGAGATTTACTGTAACAGCTGCTCTAATAGCAAATGCCCATCAGGAGTAAAATGGTGATTCCGGTACGTTCCCACAGCAGGACACGTGTCGTTGTCAGGTGCCGCTGAGTCAGCTTGGGCTCACAGCGACCGTACGTGTAACAGAACAAAGATTTCCTGGTCTTGTAACGTCCTCACAATCATTGCTATGTTTGAGCCCACGGCTGCAACCACTGTGTCAATCCGTCTCATTGAGGGTCTCCCTCTTTCTTACTGACCCTCTACTTAACCAAGCATGATGTCCTTCTCCAGGGACTGATCCCTCCTGATAACACGTCCAACATATGTGAGACAAAGTCTCGCCATCCTTGCTTCTAAGGAGCATTCTGGCTGTACTTTTTCCAAGACAGACTGTTCGTTCTTGCGGCAGTCCATGGTGTATTCGATCTTCTTCGCCAACACCGCAACTCAAATGCATCAACTCTTCTTTGGTCTTCCGTTTTCACAGCCCAGCTTTTGCATGCATATGAGGCAACTGAAATACCACGGCTTGAGTCAGGTACACCTTAGTCCTCAAAGCCACATCTTTACTTTTAGCACTCTAAGAGGTCTTTTGCAGCAGATCTGCCCAATGTGATACATCATCTGATTTCTTGACTGCTGCTTCCACTGGCGTTGATTGTGGATCCAAGAAGAATGAAATCCTTGACAGTTCCCATTTCTTCACCATCTACTGTGATGTTATTGATCCCGCTGTAAGGATTTGTGTTTTATGTTCAGGTTACTGCAGAGCACGGCCACCAGGAGTCACTGTGTTCTTTGCTTTGTACACATAAGCACGTCTCTTGCTTAAAGAGAATTCAGCTTCATCTCCGGCATAAAACATCTCAAATTTTAAGAAAAGCAAAGCAGAGTGCTCCCTCTGGTTCCGGAGACCCCACTTATAGTCAGCAAAAATGGCCTTGGACCACAGCCTTCCAGGCTCATTTGCCAGTTTAGAAGTCCTATTCCCAGCAGGCCTCCGCAGGCTCCAAGACGGCGGAAGGAGCTGAGTCCTTTAACTTTTGAGATCTGACCTAGCTGGAGGAAAAAGCACTGCAGGGATAGCTGGTGTCAGAACAGAAGTGGCAGAGAAGTGAAAAGTCGGGATTCAGTATTTTCCATACAGAAGTTTCACTAAGACTGGGATTACTGCTCACCCATATTAGTTTAATTGTTAATATGAACAGTCAAATCAGGTTAGATTGTCAACAGAATCAAACTATTGCTTGATGAACAATCACTTCAAAATAATGACAGCCATAATGGCCTCAGTTCGTTCTAGTTTGAAATCTACTTTGAAAATGACAAGCAAAGTTTGTTGCGCCTTATATAAACACAGCCCTGGTGGCACAGTGGTTAAAGCACTCAGCTGCTAGCTGAAATGCTGGTGGTTCAAACCGACCAGCTGCTCCGCGCGAGGAAGATGGGGCAGTCTCGGCATCTGTAAACATTTAGAGCCATGGAAACCCTATGAGGTAGTTCTACTGTGCCCTACAGGGTCGCTACGGGTTGGAATCGTCTTGAGAGCAATGGGCTTGGGTTTTGGGGCAGGGGGTAGGTCTTGTTTAAATAAAAATTATGATTTTACTTCTCCATGATCCACAAATACCCTGTTCAAGGGTTTCCAATATTTTGAAAATTACAAGTATGGTCCAGGGGGATTCGAACAAGGTCTTGGAAGAGTACAGGGCTTTGTAAAGACCCAAGCACAGGTTAGAAAAACCATTTTGGAAGGGGAGAGAAAGGGGCATCTTCTGAGAATCAGCCGACAACCAAAGTCCCATGCTTAATGTAATGTCCCACACCTACACAGGTCTGAATTATCTAACATCAGCCATTTCTAAGCACGAGCTCATCTTATACGACAGAAGCTGCATTTAGAATCCAAGATGCAGTCACTTCGTTCAGACAAGGAGAGATGTGGCCTAGACCTTGGCCAGAAATCCCCATCTGTCAGGAGCTATAGTTTTGGAAAGCGCTTCCTCAAGTCTCTCTTATTTATTTGGGTTTCTTCATCCATAAAATACTGGCAGTGATAATGACCTTCTTGGGTTGTTGAAAAGAATAAATGAGGTAACAAAACAAAACAAAACCAGCTGCTGTGGGGTCAGTCCTGAATCCTGGCAGCCCCATGTGTGTCAGGGTAGTACTGTGCTCCACAGGGCTCTCCACGGCTGTGGGGTCAGCCCTGAATCTTGGCAGCCCCACGTGTGTCAGAGTAGTACTGTGCTCCACACAGCTCTTCACGGCTGTGGGGTCAGTCCTGAATCCTGGCAGCCCCACGTGTGTCAGAGTAGTACTGCGCTCCACAGGGCTCTTCACGGCTGTGGGGTCTTAGGTCTTTCTCCCACGGTGCCTGAGTGAATGCCAATCACCAACATTTCCTGCAGTAGCTGCTTAACTGTTTGTGCCATCCAGGGACACTCCCTGTGTAAAGTGCCTGGTGAAACTCTTGGGCTTAAGTAAATTATATTAAATTAAATTATTTTTCCTCTCCTTCTTCAAAACGTCTTATTTATGTTATCTTAAAGTACAAGACTATATTTTGGACCTTAAGCACCTTATTACAAAGTCCAGTTAAATTACTAAATTTTCAAAAGAACAGTATTTCTTCTGAAAATATAGTCTAAAAATCAAAAAATATATATATTTGCAAAAATACGTATTGACTTTAGTGATTTGAAAGATCTTCCCATCTGACATTGGCAGTCAAATTTCCTTTGACCACCTAACAATGATCGTTATGTTTGTTATGTGACCTGATACATTTGCATCTTGCAAAATATATTTTAACAATGCCGAATCATATTAATCCAGAGAAAAGCTCTAGTTTCTGTATATTTTAATTTTCATAACAAATGTAGTATGCTAAAGGAAAAAAAAAATGTCACCGTTTCTACCTGTTAATGTAAAATATTCCCAAGAAAAAGATAAAGGAAAACGTTACGACGTCACGATTACACCGTACCCTTGATGTGTTTTCAGATGCTGCTTGGGCCGATTAAATCACTTGGTATGCAATGGTTTTAGAGAAAATGACGAGAATGAAAAGACTGGAAAATGAAGTATGTCTGGTAAGTGAAAAGATGCTACAATTGTTTCTTTCCAATCTAAATAAAACTATTGTGACAGTGGTTTCAGGCAACTGGAAAGAGAAATTATTCTCTGGCTATAATGACTTCGTTACATAACCTGAAAAATGTAAGTATGAAAGCCCCTACAAACCTTAGATTTCTTTATGCTAAAATAAATGATTTACAAGTGGAAAAAAAAAAAGTTTCCAATATTTTACCAGAAAAATATATCTCTCAAGTCATCCTTACCTCCAAGATTTGGCCAATATGACAAACCTAAACCACTAAAAATCCCATAAAAGTTACATTGTTTGCATATTCATTTCTACTACTGATCATACATAACCAAATTTCGAGTCAAACTCCTCAGGTACACTACTTATTACACAATTATCTCCTAACCTCCAAAACAATCCTTTGAGACAAGTATTTTTAACCTTATAAAACAGACAGGGAAATTACCTCTCAGAAAGGTAGAGTGATTTATCAAAGACACCACCCACTGCCATCAAGTCAATTCCAACTCATAGTGACCCTACAGGACAGAGTAGAACTGCCCCACAGGGTTTCCAAGGAGCACTTGGTAGATTCGAACTGCTGACTTTTTGGTTAACAGCCAAACTCTTAACCACTGCGTCACCAGGCTTTCCCAAACACTCCACAGCAACTAACAGAGGTGAGATACAAAACAGGTCTCTCTTCCCTCCATTCACTATGCTAACTCAACTACTAAAGTGATAATAATTAGACTCTTTCAAGTGAAGCCATTAAAACTTTCCTAACCCCCAAAGATATATGTAGCTTAATACAGTAATATTATACTTACAAAATTACATTTAAACTTTTCCAATCATTTTTACAACTTTAATCTTAGATCAAATAAGTACCGTGTCATCAATCCACAGTCTAGGTTTTAAGATAAATGCGATAGAAGTAACCTTCTAAAAAGACAATATTATAATTTAAGAATAAATTCACATTTGCAATGGATCCACTGACCTGATTCTCCATTTCTGGCAAGACAGCACTATTCATCTGTTCTCCCTTTTTGGCTTTCAACAACCGGTTGAGATCCTGATAAATGTCTTTTGCGGAAAATTCAGCTCTTTTTCTGTCTGTGATCAGAATCCCTCCTCTCAGAATAATCTATTTTACGAGAAATATTTCAAATTACTATATTCAGGTATTACAATGAGAAAAGGAAGACTATAATATTGATGAATATAAAGTGCTAAGAGCTCAACAGATCGTTAGCCCACAATGACTTTTTATGTAACGTGCAAGGCAACGGCAACGTATATGCATTAACACATTTTTGAAAAATCTATAGACTAAATTTTAATAGAAACGTTAAATCACATTCACATGAAGCCTTCAAAAAAATCATCTCAACAGTAAAAACTCTGAACAGAATACTACTTGTGGAACGTGGTTTTGTGTCAACTTGGCTGGGCCAGCCGTGATTCTCAGTGGTTTGGCAGTTATGTAATGATGGAGTTATCCTCCATTTTGTAATATAATGTAATCACCTCTATGATGTGTTCTGATGTGATCAATCAATCAGCTGTAAGGGGAGTTTCCTCAGGAATGTGACCTGCATCCGATACCTATGGACGTTCTGGAAAAGCTCACTGGCTTTTGCTCACTCTGGACCCAACATCCAGCTTGTTACCATCTGACCTTCAGTTCTTGGGACTTGAGCCAGCAGCCTGCCACACTGCCTGCAGATCTTGGGATTGGTCAGCCTCTGCAGCCTGTGAGCCAGCAGCCTGCGGTGTTACCTGCCGATCTTGGACTTGTCAGCCTCCGCAGGCTGTGGGCCAGCAGCCTACCACCTGACCTGCCAATCTTGGTTTCATCAGCTACGTGAGTCAAGAGAAACCTCCAGCCTAACACCTGACATGGACTTGGGACTTCCAGCCTCTATATCCCCACATGAGCCATTTCTTTGACATAAATCTATTTCTTTGTAGATAGATAAACAGATTAGATGCTTCACTGGTTTTGCTTCTCTAGAGAACCTAGCCTAAGATACTATCTATGCTAAAAATGCCCATAATAGATTTGCTATCTTCCAAGTAGTGCTATAGGTATTCAAGGTTCCACAAAAAGAAAATAATCTTTAGAGTATACATCCCTTAAGAAACATCTAAATAAGCCATACAGCTAAACAAATAACAATGAGAATTTCATTAAAGTAAAAAAATAAAAGCATCACTCAAGTAAGAGGCTAAAATTACACCTGAACAATCAAAAACTAACCCTAGGAATTACATTTGCTTATTTGATAAGTCCATGCTAAATACAGTAATAAGTACAGTTTGCTTCCAAACTGGCCCTAAATCACCTCTTTTTTCCCCTAACTGTTAAAGCATTCCTTTTATCAATTCTAAACACTTTGAGGCCAATATCTGCTACTCTTTAGAAAGGAAGGGAAGACAGATGACGGGAGGAAGGAAGGAAGGAGAGGAAAGGGATAAGATCTGAAGTAGAAATGGTCTGAAAACAAGAAACCTCTTGTTCTGGTGTACTATTAAAAATATGAAGTTTTCTGTCAAAGACAAACATCAGGACCTTCCTCAAAATAAAACACTACTGTAATTAGATACAAAGGTTTTAGACTCCTTCATGAGTTTTTCTTAAATAAAACAGTATTATGTCCATTAAAAAGCCTTTCCTAGGCTTGGATTCTCTTCTCCTGTCACTAGACTCGGATTTCCTTACCTGCCTCAGTTTTCCCATGTCTCCGGTAGTCTCTCCTCCTGGTAAAACGCATTCCTTAGGTCCAATCTGAACCAGGAGAGCTTCAAGATTGGAGAACTGATCATTATCAGGGAACTCGCACAGTCCTAGCTTCCTCTGGATGGAGTCAACATACCCAACGCCAACTTGTCTTTGGCCATCGACTATGGATATTTTAATACCCACAACTCCAATGGACGACGACATATCATTGTTACCAAACAGAATGTCTTCAAACTGTGACAGATTGCCTGGAGAAGCCTAAGTAAAAATAAAGAAAAATTTTAAGAAACTGCTGAACTTTTAAAATTTTACTAGCAAATAAGAATTTCAGCTCCAGAGGGTTTTTTAAATAAAATGTCTCCTAATATAAAGTAATTGCTTGTAACAATATATTCCAATTATTACCATATTTTCTCTAAAGGATCCCTACCCTTTCAACTATTCTCAGAATACCTGGGCACATGTGAAAATAAATGTTATCAAAAGTGATTTCAGGCTTAGGACCATAGTCTCATGGGACAACTCAGTCAATTAGCCTAACACAGGTCACAAAAATCACGACTGGCATCCTAGTGAAGTGAGCAGCTTCTAAGCTCTTAGAAGGTTGCGGGTGACTATCTAACATACAAATACGGGTCTCTACCTTCCAAGAGCCCTGGTGGCGTAGTTGCTAAGAGCTCAGCTGCTAACCAAAAGGCTGGCAGTTTGAATCCACCAGCTGCTCCTTGGAAGCCCTATGAGACAGCTCGACTCTGTCCTATACGTCGCTGTGAGTTTGAACCGACTCAATGGCACCTAACAACAACTCTCCAGGAACCTGGAGCCCTGGTGGCACAGTGGTTAAGAGCTCAGGCAGTTCAAATCCACCAGCTGCTCCCTGGGAGCCCTATGGGGCAGTTCTACTCTGTCCCGTAGTGTTGCTATGAGTCAGAATCGACTCAACGGCAATGGGTTACTCTCCAGGAGTAAAACAGTAAAAAAGTAACCAAAAGCTCAGAGAAGAAACAAGTCTACACAAGACACAACCTCATCTACCCTGAGACCAGAAGAACTAGATGGTACCCGGCTACCACCACTGACTGTTCTGAGCAGGGTCACAATAGATGTCCCTAGATAGAATGGGAGAAATGTGGAACAGAACTCAAATTTTTATTTAAAAAAAAAAAGAGCTGGACAAACTGGAACAGTAGAGAATGGAGATGCCCCTGAGACTATCTCCCTGAGACACTCTTTAAACCCAGAACCGAGCCTATCCTCTAAGGTCACCCTTTGGTAAACAGTAAAGTGGGACATAACATGACTGAATAATTTGTGTAAAAATGGCCAAATGGGAACGTACCTTGCTGGGTAAACTTTCAACAAAAATTCAGTAATATATTATGTTTTAAAAAAATGTAATTTCAGTTTGAAATCTGGCAGCTGGGTTTACACACAAATAACCATTAAGGTTCCCAAACTGATAATCCTGTTAACATCATGCTTACATTTCCACATTCTACCAACCTACCTACTGTTGCTGTCATGGATTGAATTATGTGCATATCGACTTGGCTAGGCTGTGATTCCCAATATTGTGTGGTTGTCCCCCACTTTTTTTTTTGTGATTGTAATTTTATGTGGAGAGGATCAGGGTGGAATTGTACCACCACCCTTACTCAGGTCACCTCCCTGATCCAAGGTAAAGGGAGTTTCCCTGGGGTGTGGCCTGCACCAGCTTTTATCTCACAAAAGATAAAAGGAAAGGGAAGCCAGCAGAGAGGGGGACCTCATACCACCAAGAAAGCAGCACCAGGAGCAGGGTGCATCCTTTGGACGCGGGATCCCTGCACCTGAGAAGCTCCTCGACCAGGGGAAGATTGAAGACAAGGACCTTCCTCCAGAGCCGATAGAGAGAGAAAGCCTTTCCCTGGAGCCGATACCCTGAATTTGGACTTGTAACCTATTACGCTGTGAGAAAATTAATTATTCTTTGTTACAGCCATCCACTTGTGGTATTTCTGTCACGGCAGCACTAGGTAACTAAGACAGTTGCATACGTCAGTATTTTCACTGAAGTAGCCATAGCACATAGCCAAACACCAAACCAAATCCATTGCCACTGAGTTGATTCCAACTCATAGAACTGCCCAATAGGGTTTCGAAGGCTATAAATCTTTATGGAAGCAGACTGCCACATCTTTCTCCTGTGGAGTGGCTGGTGAGTTCAAACCACATATCTTTTGGTTAGCAGCCGAGTGTTTAAAACCACTGCGACCCCAAGGCTCCACTATACCACATAGGAGAGCAGTATTATTACCTTAAGTATTGACCTTGGAAAGTCGCTTCTCTAAATCAATATACTTCGGTGTAGAATGCACAGATTGTTCTAAACCAGTCATTCCCAAATCAAGAGTCCTTGACTTATTTTCAATATTTGAAAAAGCTTAGAAATTTACTCTTTAAGATTAAACAAGCTAACTAAAAGGTAAAGTTTCTTTGCTTTCGGCTGGACGTGGGTAACACTATATACTCCAGTCTGATCATCAGAAGCTGATAGGTTACTGTTAGTCACCAGTCATTCCTGGGGCATCTGAAAGACCAAGCTTTGAACATAGGACAGTCACAGGACTTGGGCAGCTTTCCCACTGAGCACGCTGATGGCCATGTAAGCAACTGGTAGCCATCCACAGTGTTGAATGTTTTCAGCAGCAGAATCATGATAATCATCTATCTTTTCATAATAAGATCATGAACCCCCAACTGCTATGGACTGCTGATCAAAATTTGATCAAAATTTGAAATGGAAAAACAGTGATAACCTGTATGCAAGTGAAAATACACTGATTCAACCATGAACACGAATGCTGTATTCTCCCACATGTGCTTTGGATTTGCATGCGCAGATTATGAGGCACACCTTTAAAAAAGCTCTGAAAGCCACCCGAGAGCTAATAAAATCGAGTTAAGGGAAATGCAAGAATCCTTGAAAATGACACGACTGGTTATCTCTGAAAGAGATGGTGTTATGGTCCTTTCCTGCTCTGGGCATACTACTGAGAACACAGGAAAGAAATCAATCACAGAGATCGACTATTTCAAATATCCTTAACACTTCACAATAGAATCAGTGCACTAACAAAAGGAAGGACAAATCAGTGTTTTAAGTTTTAGACTTGAACATCTTAAAATGTCAGAATGAAGGGATCATAATTTTAACCTGGTAAAGATATTTTAAGATTTTTCCCCTGACCGAGAAAGTGAGCGTTAAAAAGAATTCCATCTTGAAGAAATCTGGTATGACTTAAGAGTGAGGTGTGACAGGCTGATAGCCACAGTAGTCCATTGAATTGAATCAGGTGAATATGATCACCAGTAAACAATGTCCTAGTTTTTTAAAAAATTTATAATCTGAAAGAAGAGAAAGGCATGTACAAAGATACAAACATATTACAAATGTGTATAAATGAGGTACTTGCAATACAGTTAAAATCAAATTCCTGTTTAATGCCGGTATTCAACTTCATGTCCAGGCTATTATCTGTAGTTATGACTCAGAGTATTCAAAGCTCAGAGTATTCAAAATTTCAAATTCACCTTAAAATGAGGATCTACAGAATTCTTGAACTGCTACTAAACTTAACTTTTTTTTTAAGTCACGTGCTAAAGAATGCTAAAGTTTCTAAAAGCATTTCGTTATTGCAACCTGGTTAAAATTTTAAAACAAACAATTCTCTCACATTTTTAGTTTTTCCTAATCTTTAAAAATAAGTCAATTAAAAAGGAAGATAATTACCTTAAATGCCAAATACCAATCATTCTCCTTGGAGGCCTTATTTCCAGCTTTATTCTTGTAAACTTCAACTCTATACTGACGGACTAGAAGAAGACCTTTTACAAAAGACTCAAAATTCATTTTACTAAGAACAACACTCTCCAGAGTCTTTGCTCCTAAAGGGGGAAAAAAAAACATGTGTTATGAATTTGAGGATTTGAAGTGATAACTGTTAAAGCACCTAACCCAATGTGTCCCCAAACTACATTGTTTTCTCAGTAATTCATTTATTCAACAAATTCTTTATTGAACAGCTACCGCATCCCAGGGACTATGGTAGGAGAAGGGTATAAAATGGTGAATCGACAGGGGCCCCCCGGCTCTCTGAAGCCCACACAGCAACATCAGACATTCTCAGGAAGATATGTCAGAAATATAAATTACTAAAGGAACAAACATGTTAGAAAAGAGGCATTTATTAGGAACTACTATTTTTGTCAGTGGATCTATACTTAATCATGGTGTTAACCCTTCTCATTTTATGCTCCTACTTTTAGGGATAAAAAGCTTACAACAGCCATGTAATAACAAAAAAGAATGAGTAAATACATATACACCTAACCTTATGCTTTCTTATAATTTATTTTTCACCAGTCTGAATAAAAATCATATAATTGTAGACAACATAATTTAACTTTTTTTAAAAACAGGAAACCCTGGTAGCATAGAAGTTAAGTGCTACAGCTGCTAACCAAGAGGCTGGCAGTTCAAATCCACCAGGCGCTCCCTGGAAGCTATACGGGGCAGTTCTACTCTGTCCTATGGGGTCACTATGAATCAGAATCGACTCGGTGCCAACAGTTTAACAGGTTTTTTTTTTCCTCCCTAAAAACAATCTATAAAAATGAATGACTAGTCATTATGAGCTGGAACTGACTCGACAGCACAGGGGTTGGTCATTGCAAAATGTTCTGGTAGTATATTCAAATAGTTAAAAAGCTGTCACAAGAACTATCCCTCTCACCACTGCCCCAGGCGTCTGGTCTACACCACAGTGTTACACTTATAGAACGTATTTCCAAACACAGTCTACGCACACACAAATACAAAGCACTCTTTTTTTTTTTTTAATATAAATGGTTGTATACTACACATATTACTCTGTGCCTTGCGTTTCATTTTATTTTTTTAACTTGAATATACCTTGGAGTTGTTTCGTCAGTACATGATCAGCTTCTTGTTTACAGCGGTAATTCCAAAGACCATAAGGATGTTCTACAGCTTAAGTAGTCTCTTACAGATGGACATGCAGATTATTTCCAGTTTTTTGTTATTAAAACGATGCTGCATGAATGCTGTTGAACGCACGTGCTTCTTTCTCCAAACGTTCAAGTATAACCGTAACATAAAGCCCTGAAGCTGGATTTCATCAAAAGATATGTACGATTTTGATAAACAATGGGAGACTGTCCCCCTGGACTGGCTGTGGCAAATCACACTACCATTCAAAAAGTATGAGTGCCTCTATTCCCCCTACCCAGTCAACACAAAGCATTTTCAAGCTTTCTGGTTTTTGTCTTAGATCACCAGTTCTCAACTGGGGCAGTTTTACCCCCATAGGGGACATTTAAGGAGTCCTGGTGGCACAATGGTTAAGCACTTGGCTACCAACCAAAAGCTTGGCAGTTTAAACCCACCCAGCTGCCCCATGGGACAAAGTCCTGGCAATGTGCTTCCATAAAAATTGCAGCTAAGAAAACCCTATGGAGCAGTTCCACTCTGTCACATGGCATCACCATGAGTCGAAATCCACTTGATGGCACCTAACAACAACAGGGGACATGGGACAATATCTGAAGACATTTTTGGTTGTCCAACTGGGGAGCAAGGGAGTATTCATGAAACCTAGCGGTGGTGCAGTGGTTAAGGACTCAGCTGCTAACCAAAAGGTTGATGGTTCAAATCCACCAGCCACTCCTTGGAAACCCTATAGGGCAGTTCTACTCTGTCCTATAGGGTTGCTATAAGTTGGAATCGACTTGATGGCAAGGGGTTAGTGGGTAGAGGCAGGGATGCCATTAAACATGCACAAGACAGCCCCTCACAACAAAGAACTATCCAGTACAAAATGTTAATAGTGGCCAGGTTGAGAAACCCAATCTTAGATTTAAAAAAGTGTCTCAGCTGGAGGAATCCCGGCGGTCATGGTCCCCAGACCTTCTGTTGGCCCAGGACAGGAACCATTCCCGAAGACAACTCATCAGACATGGAAGGGACTGGACAATGGGCAGGAGAGAGATGCTGATGAAGAGTGACCTACTTGTATCAGGTGGACACTTGAGACTGTGTTGGCATCTCCTGTCTGGGGGGAGATGGGAGGGTAGAGTGGGTTAGAAACTGGCAAAATTGTCACGAAAGGATAAACTGGAAGGGCTGACTCATTAGGGGGGGAGTAAGTGGGAGTATGGAGTAAGGTGTATGTAAGCTTATATGTGACAGACTGACTTGATTTGTAAACGTTCCCTTAAAGCTCAATAAAAATTATTAAAAAAAAAAAAAAAGTGTCTCAGATTAGTCGGCTTGCAAATACCAATTTCTTTACAAAAGAAATGAAATCATCCACACCATCAAATGGAATAAAAACTCAATTTTAATATAATAACCTTTTGGTTAACAGGCAAGCTCTTAACCACTACACCACCAGGGCTCCCAAAAACCAAACCCGTTGCTGTCAATTCTGACTCATCAAGACCCTATAGGACAGAGTAGAACTGCCCCACAGGATTTCCAAGGAGCAGCTGGTGGATTCGAACTGCCGACTTTTTGTTTAGGAGCCGAGCCCTTAACCACTGTGCAACCAGGGCTGCCTGATATAACGCAGCTAATATACATTCACTTAAAGGTAATATAAAATATACTTGTTGATTATTCTGACAATTTCTGGATCTTATGAAAGATTTAACCTAAATTTAACAATCGATCATGCCAAGTACAGATATCAAATACAAATGAGTAAAAATTAAACAGCATAAAATTCCTTTTCTACAGTATTTGGGACACAGCTGATACTTCCAGTATCAGTTAATTAGGTATACGTACTAAACAGGACTCCCTCGGTCGCAGAGAATTAAATAAAAATGCCTCCATCAAGTATTCAAGATGCCAGAAAAATGGCTCAAAACTTGCCTCTTGAAGCTATTCCCTAGAAGACTCCTTATGGTCTAATACAGGACTGGCAAACTGAAATAGCTATGGGAGCCCGGGAGGTAACAAATGAGCCAAAAGATGTCAAAGGTAAGAAAAACAGCAAAGGTGACAGGTGACAAATAAATGGATACAAGAGAGGCCACACACAAAGATGAACACTGTGGAAGGGCGACAAACACACACACGGGGTGAAGGAGGAATCTGGACTCACTCCTCAGCGTCTGCCCACTGCTGAACTGCAGGAACAGTTTTGCCCAGAGTTCTCCAACTGTGCAGATTTTTCACAAGAAATTCAAAACCTGAATTTTTACATGAAATCTCCCAATTTTTTAAATATAATTCAAATCTTTATCAAAACACTTTATATTTAGGCCACTTTTCAACTCTGAATTCAACACACCACATTTTCTTACAGAGTTGAATAAGCTGTTGTCTCCTGAACTTGCATTTGGAAAGAAAGTTGAATGAAAATTGTTTACTCTAGGATCTCATTCAGGGAGCCCTCATCCATTCTCAGAGAAATACACAGGAACTCAATGGCAACTAACAGGAAGAACAAGGCCTATCCAGGCTAGAACAGATCTACGTCTCCCAGTTAACACCCCAGATCAAAACCTCATGGAGGAATGGCAACCACCAGTTAAATTATTTCCCATTTCTACCAGGCACATGAGGCAACCAACTCATCCCAGTTTGCCCAAGACTATTTCAGATGGAAGAAATACACAGAGTCACCATACCAAAAAGAACTGGTCCACATTCAACCATTTCAGGAAGTAATATATGATCAGGAACCAATGGTACTGAAGGAAGAAGTCCAAGCTGCACTGACGGCATTGGCAAAAAAAACAAGGCTCTGGGAACTGACGAAATACCAGTTGAGACGTTTCAACAAACGGATGCAGCACCAGAGGTGCCAAGAAATATGGAAAACAGCTAGCTACCTGGCCAACTGATTGGAAGAGATCCATATTTATGCCTATTCCCAAGAAAGGCGATCCAACCAAATGCAGAAATTATCAAACAATATCATTAATATCACATGTAAGCAAAATTTTGCGGAATATCATTCAAAAGCAGCTGCAGCAGTGTATCAACGGGGAACTGCCAGAAATTCAAGCCGGATTTAGAATAAGATGTGAACTAGGGCTTTCATCGCTCATGTCAGATGGATCCTGGCTGAAAGCAGAAAATACCAGAAAGATGTTTACCTGTGTTTTACTGACTATCTTAAGGCATTCAACTGTGTGGATCATAACAAATTACGGATAACATTGTGGATAATGGGAATTCCGGAACACTTAATTGTGCTCATGAGAAATCTGCACATGGATCAAGAGGCAGTCATTCGAACAGAACAAAGGGACAGATACTGCGTGGTTTAAAGTCAGGAAAGGTGTGCATCAGACTTATATCCTTTTACCATACCTACTTAATCTGTATGCTGAGCAAAAAATCCGAGAAGCTGGACTATATGAAGAAGAACGGGGCATCAGGATCGGAGGAAGACTCATTAACAACCTGCGATATGCAGATGACACAACCTTGCTTGTTGAAAGTGAGGAGGACTTAAAGCACTTAGTAATGAAGACCATAGTCTTCAGTATGGATTACGCCTCAACATGAAGAAAACACAAATTCTCACAAGTGGACCAATTACCAACATCATGATAAACAGAGAAAAGACTGAGGTTGTCAAGGATTTCATTTGACTTGGATTCACAATCAACACCCATGGAAGCAGCAGTCAAGAAATCAAAAAACGCATTGCATTGGGCAAATCGGCTGCAGGAGATCTCTTTCAAGTGTTAAAAAAGCAAAGATGCCACCTTGAGGACTAAGATGCGCCTTATCCAAGCCTCTCGCCGTTTTCAATCACCTTATATGCACGTGAAAGCTGGACAATGAATAAGGAAGACCAAAGAAGAATTGACACCTTTGAATTGTGGTATTGGCAAAGAATATTGAATATACCATGGACTGCCAAAAGAATGAACAAATCTGTCTTGGAAGAAGTACAACCAGAATGCTCCTTGGAAGCAAGGATGGCGAGACTGTGTCCCACATACTTTGGACACGTTATCAGAAGGGATCAGTCCCTGGAGAAGGACATCAGGCTTGGTAAAATAGAGGGTCAGTGAAAAAGGAAGATCCTCAAGTAGATGGATTGACACAGTGGCTGAAACAATGCACTCAAGGATAGCAACAATTTTGAGGATGGCATAGGACCGGGCAGTGTTTCGTTCTGTTGCGCATAAGGTCACTATGAGTTGGAACCAACTCAACGGCACCTAACAACAATTCCAGTTTTGAGCCTGAAAGTCCTGATCCCAGAAAGCCTCTCAGTCCCAGGCAAACCAGAACAATTGGTCACCCCCTCATCCCAGCACATCTGGTTGAATTCCACGTGAGTCACACTATGCAGATGATGAAACTTTTTTTTTTGCTCAAGGAGAGAGCACTGAAGCAGAGTCAGTAGCACACGAGCAGATATAAATTTCTTCCAGATATACTCACAAATGCAATTATGAACATCTTCGGCAACTTCCAGAAAATACAGCAATGAGTTTTAAAAACAGTATTTTTCATATCATCCCTCTATTTAGCTGGCAAAATGAAAAGTCCAAGTCAGCAAAAACAATTCTGGGAAGAGAAAATATTGGTCTAATTTTGGAGCTGCTCTTAAACCAGAGTTCCAATGGATGTGCCAGCAGAATTATTTGGCCAACGCGGAGTTTTTAAAGTCTTTCAATTTGAATGCTTATGTCTGGATGAACTAGCTTTCCTGGAACCACATGCCCTTCCACTCCTTATCTGTCTGGTCCTGGGTGGTGTTTTACACTGAAGTATCCAAAATCCTCACAACTGGACCAATAAGCAACATGATAAACAGAGAAAAGACTGACGTTGTCAAGGATTTCATTTTACTTTGATCCACAAACAACACCCATGGAAACACCAGTCAAGAAATCAAACGACACATTGCCTTGGGCAAATCTGCTGCAAAAGACCTGTTTTAAAAAGCAAAGATGTCATTTTGAGGACTAAGGTGCACCTGACCCAAGTCATGGTATTTCCAAACACCTCATATGCATGTGAAAAGTGGACAACGAATAAGGAAGACCGAAGAACTGATGCATTCTTCAGTGAAGAATATGGAATATACCACGGACGGCAAGAAGAATGAGCAAATCTGTCTTGGAAGTACAGCCAGAACGCTCCTTAGAAGCAAGGATGGCGAGACTTCGTCTCGTGTACTTTGGACAGGAGGGACCATCCTCTGGAGAAGGAGATCGTGCTTGGTAAGAGGGTCAGTGAAAAAAAGGAGGGCCCTCTTTTGACACGGTGGCTGCAAAAATGGGCTCAAATGTAGCAAGGATTGTGACGATGATGCAGGACCCGGCAGCTTTTTGTAAGGTCAAGGTCACTACGAGTCAAAGGCACACAACAACCCTCAGCAATGTTCTTAGCCTTTTCCTTTAGGCATTCAACAAGAACAATGGCTCGCAACTGCAGAGATTTCTTGAAGAGTGGGTGGGGTGAAGAGGTAAATGCAGTCTGAAAAAAGACCCCCAGCTGATTCCTTGCAGCACCCCTGTGGTCATCAGGGCAGCGTTTTGTTCTGTTGTACACAGGGTCACTACCGAGTTGGAACTGACTCGAGAGCACCTAGCAACAACAAGCTTAGGCGTATCCATTAAAAGAGATTTAACAACCTGAGAACTGTCAACCTCATAAGATGTCAGGCATAAATAGGACACTCTTTAGGAAGGTAACTTATGCATTGCTTTCCTCAAATATTCGTTATAGCTGTGAAGCCTCATGTCACGAAGCTACGGAAGAGGCAGAGCCAGGACTGGAACCCAGGTGCATTCGCTCTCAGTGCTCTAGGTTTGGTTACGGCATGGATCTCCTGGGTTTCCTGTGGGGCCAGGTGGTCATGGCATTTTCCATTTCCCCATGGACTGTACGAATTATAATCCTTTCTATTTACACAGCAAGCGCAGCAAAGTGAGAGAGTGGTTTTTTAAGCCTGGCTTCCCCACCCTCAGCCCACTGATGGCTCAGTCCTGGTTACCAGGCACTTGTTTGGGTTAGAGCTAGAACACTGGCAGGGCTCCAGGAAGGCAGCTGTAGCCCACAAGCTACTGGTCAGGGGAGGAGCTGAGGTGCCCTTTGGGGCCACAGAGGGCCTGCTAAGGGCCAGGAGAACGTCTTTCCAGCTAGTCCCGTGGCAGCTGTACAGTGCTCCAATGGTGCAGTCTGAATTATGGATGCAAGGCTCAAGTCTGTTTGAGGTTCCCTTGGAAATTTTGGTTTGTGCTGCTTTGACTGTTTTCACAATAAGAAGCTGATGTACTTTAAGGGGAAAAGACCAAGCCAAGATGACTGAAGACCTGGAGAAACAACCAGAATGCACCATTTCCTTCAGTCAAAGGTGGATGAGCTCCCGTGAGAAAACAGCTCAAGAAAGCTAGCTGGCAGTCGTGTAGACCAACAGAAGGCTCAACAATCTAAGTACGGAAAGGGGGTCACAACAGGCAAAAACTGGCAGAATTAGAGTTTGAAATGCAGATTTTTCCAAATGGCCCCTTTGCGCCTGCTACTTCACATGCAGCCCAGGGCACTGGCCCAAAAGAACATCATTAGGTGCCAGGGGAGCGAGAGGGGCGAGCTGTGAGGATGCAGGGATTCTGGTCAAGTGCAGGTCGATTCAGATTTACAGCAGCCAGCCCCTGAGCATCTACGACCAAGCACAGCAGGAGATCTGATCTGTTTTCTTCCTTTAAATGAGTTCTGACCGATGTCTTCTCAGGCTAACTCCTGTTGCTTGCTTTACTGATGCTGCATTTGCCCTGACTGACGTTTTATAGAAGTACGATCCCTGAGAGAGTGTTTCTACAATATCATTTTAATATCATTCTTACGTATATTTCCACTTCATTGGAATTCTAGAATTAGATCGTATCGGTATTGAGTTTTATCAGTTTACTATTACTTAAACCATATTTTAAGTTTGACATGACCAGGTAGAGACATTTAAAACATTAAAGACCACTTCTATACGCTAGGAGGAAATCTCGAGCCCTGGTGGCCCAGTGGTTAAGAGCTCCGCTGCTAACCAAAAGGTCAGCAGTTCGCATCCACCAGCTGCTCCCTGGAAACCCTATGGGGCAATTCTACTCTGTCCTATAGAGTAACCATGAGTTGGAATTGAGGACAAAGCAATGGGTTTGGCTTTTTAAAGTATCTTCCTCAACACATGCTGATTGCTTTAAAACACAACAAAAAACCAAAAAATTAAATCAATCACGACCACACCCCCAGCTGAACATTTGGCAGCAGGTTATCTTTTCTCCTGTTTTTTTTAATGTTGTCAGGTTGTTCGTGATATTCTCTGCAGTTTAAACATGTCTAAACTTTATGCAGTCAAAATAAAGCATGTCTGCATGACAAAAACAAGAAAACACACATTAGCAGATTAAAGTCGCCGAGATGTGCTGCTGCGTAAAAGCAACTGCGCTTTGTCGAATCCTGTGTCCTCCACGCTTGAATTTCCTTCGCAAACTGTTTTAAACTGATCACCTGTCTTATGTCACTGCTACGCGTGGCACAGTCCTGGAGACATGCTGTCCTAGCGAGCGCACCCACGTGGGTTCACATCAACTTTCAGAACCGTAAAGACATGCCTGCAAAGGTTAAAATACGTGATTTGGAGGAAAAGAATGGTCCAAAAGGTTATTTCTCTCAGTTACAACCCATATTCATGTTTCTCCTTATCAAGAATTCTCCTCACCGACAACATTAATGAGATATACGGTACAAAGGACTCAAAGTTATGTTATACTGAATGGTAAACTTTATCACAAATTAATGTTACTTAATGTGTCATTAAAATTGTTTTTATCTTTTAAAAAAGGCTTCTACAAGTTTAGAAAATTAAAAACGAAAACAAAACACAAGAGCAGGGAGAGAACTCCGGGGCAGAGATGAGTTGAACCGAAGGCTGCAGGAGAAGTCGTATGGTCAGCCTCTCGCAGAAGAGATGCGGAGGGATTTAGGTGTTGGCGCCCTGACTTTACACAGCCGTTCCCCTCTGTTCACTTAGACTGTGGGTAAGCAATTATATCATAAATGATATGACAAACATTTCTGAGTGTGTATCTGTCCACATAGCTGTTTCCTGAGGATCAATTCCTAGATGTGAAACTCCCCATTACAGGGTTCTGAGCAGCTTTCTACTGAAGAACAATATACAAAGAACGAAGTGCAGGTATCATGTCTAGCCCGGTGAGTTCTCAGGCTGTACCCACTCTTGAAACCCGCATCCCAGAAGACACCCCTCGTCCTGTGCCCCCTCCCCAGCAAAGGTGCCACTATACTGACTTTTACTGGCATACTATGATAACATTTGTTTTCTTCCTTTTTTGTACTTTCTACAAATGACATCCAACAATGCCTGTTTATGCCTGGCTCCTTTTTCACTCAACATAATTTCTGTGATACTCATCCCTATTTTTTTTTTTTTGTGGTGTTCATTCTCATTGCCGTAGTGTATTCAACTGCATGAATAAACCACAATTTACTTATCCATTCTACTGCTGAATGGCATTCATTCGGGTAGTTTCCAATTTAGGGCTATTATGCATAGGGTTGCTATGAATATTCTTGTGCATGTCTTTTGGGCACACACACACACACAGAGTGAAACCTGTGAGAGCCGAAGTCTACGGAGCTGCCTTGTTTTTCCAGGTCTCACAGGTTTTCCGCCTTTGACAGGGAGAGGTCGTATCACTTTTCCATCCTTTGTTTTAGCAGAAGATATTTGACTTTTCCTTCTCTGACAGGTTTCCGCCTTACACAGAATCTTGCTTTCACTGGGAGAGGGTGTGTGTGTGTGTGTGTGTGTGTGTGTGTGTGTACAGCCCTGGTGGTGCGGTGGTTAAGGGCTCGGCTGCTAACCAGAAGGTTGGCAGTTTGAAACCACCAGCCACTCCTTGGAAACCCTATGGGGCAGTTCTATTCTGTCATATAGGGTTGCTATGAGTCCGAGTCCACTCGACAGCAACAGGTTTTCTGGTTTTATGTACATATACATATTTACGTATGTACGCAGTACTTATGTGTACACATGCACTTCTGTCGGGTGTATACCTCTGGTTATTTCACTTCTAAATAGAACCGCGGGGTCATAAATCCAGCTTTACTAGATGCTGCCGAACAGCTGACCAAAGCATCTGTACCAGCCTGTGCTCCCACCAGCTGCGTTTGGGGGTCCCAGGTGCTCCACACCCTTGCTAACCCTTGGTATCTTCTATAGGTTTTACATTTTAGCCATCGTGGTGGTGAAGTGGTATCGGTCTGTGGTTTTAATTTGCATTTACCTGGTGACTAAGCTGAAGACCTTTTTGTATTTATTAAACGTTTCTCCATCTTCTGCAAAGTCTTCTGCTGGTATTTTCTTTGTAAAGATTGGTAGGAATTCTTCACATAGTTATAAAGATTTTCAAAGATGAAGACGTACTACCAAATTGCTTTCCAGAAAATCAGTAACCTTTCCAACAGTATAGTAGGATATCATCTTACCATACCCTTGCCAACTCGGTAATTTTTATAAGCTATACCTGTTTTCAATTCAAATCCAGAGCTCTCTGTATAATAACAATAGTTCTCAGGATTTGGATTTCATAGAACTACAGCATTTCAAAAACAAAACGAAAATCAGACACCAAACCAGGACTGCCAACATCGTCATTTGCCAGGTAAGGAAGTTTCTAAAAATCACCATATACTACAACCATCGTTCCACGAAATGAAGAGCTTAACACCATAAAACTAGTAAATACATGCCAATGTCCCCCCAGGTCCAAGTTCACATTCAGACTCAGAAGATCCATGGGCCACTGGCAGCATCCCTCCACTCAAAAGGACAGAGGACAAGAATCAGAGCTTGCCAGCTGGGCAGCATGACACATTCCTCCTGGCAGGAGTCCACACAGCCCTCGTCTCCTGGACAGTTCAGGTGCAAGGAACAAAATTCACACCAGTGGTGCAGGAGGCCACCTTGGCTTAAAAGCCTCATGCCCCACAGGAGCCAGTATCTCTAGGCATGGCTTCCAGGGTCCCCATAAGGAATGTGCCAGCCATTAGAGACACTGCACTCAGGGAACACGAAGCATAGGATGGGGTTCCCACCAGCGTTTCACAGTCCCTTTATAGTTCCGACAAGTACTTTAGTAATTTAACCTCCTGAGGGCGTTGTTGCAGTAAGTCAAGTTACCTAGAAACATGGTGAACATTCTTAATGTATCGGGTTCCCAGGAGAACAGAGGAGCAGAGGAAAAGGTTTTGTTAACCCCTTTACTCATAATGGAGCCCTGGCAGCACACTGGTTAAGAATTTTAGCTGCCAACCAAAAGGTCAGCAGTTTGAATCCACCAGCCGCTCCGTGGGAACAGCAGTTTGAATCCACCAGCCGCTCCGTGGAAACCCTATGGGGCAGTTCTAGCCTCTCCTACAGGGTCACTACAAGTTGGAATCGAACCGACTCGACGCAACGGGATTTTTTTTTTTAACCCACGATGCATAATATTAAAATGAAGAAAAATTCCTCCCAAGAAAGTGTGTTGAGATGCTTGCGCCAACGTACATTATGAAATCCTTATGAAATCCTTAGTTACGTGTTCCCTTCAATGGTTAAAATCACAACGCAAGCAGATACTAGGCTTTGGGAATCATGGTACACATGTGTTTTTGAGTCCTTCGCTTTTTCAGTTGTTTTGACCAATTTCTAATCACAAATTACCCACCTACCCAACTTTTTGTAACTGTTATTATCCTATCCTAATAAACATTAGGCCAATCAATCTTTTATAGAAAACATGTCTTTAACATAAATCCCTACTATCAGAAATAGAGCCCTGGGAATGACTCACATTTACCTCTTTGAAAAGTTAAATTCACCTTTAACCACAGTGGAGACCCTTGTGGCATAGTAGTGGTTAAGTGCTATGGCTGCTAACCAAAAGGTCAGCAGTTCGAATCCACCAGACGCTCCTTGGAAACGCTATGGGGCAGTTCTACTCTGTCCTATAGGGTCACTATGAGTTGGAATCAACTCGATAGCAATGGGTTTCGGATTTTGTTTTGTTTTAACCACACTATCATCAGTATGATTAAGGTGAGGTGACTGTCTATGTTACTCTATTCTTACAAACGTCCCTGGTTAACACCTACATTTTAATCTTTGAGGGCCACAAAAGGAGCACTGTATGTTTAAAAACAAGACAAAACTATGCTTCAATATAAAAAAGGCTCTTTGATATTTATATTAAATTTCCTCCTCAATGAACAGATTTAATACTTAGCATCCATTATTCCTTTCACATTCAAATTAAACATAAAAATTAAACTATTAAGATTAATAGATGCTTAGAAAAATCAGTAATCTAAATTATACAAACACGTAAGTTTAAAACTTTTTACAGCATTTTAAATGTTTAAGCTATTCTAAACTGCGTAATACAAGAGAGCCATGTGCAATAGCCTTGAATAACAGGAATCACCTTTAAGCTGGAAAGCAATTGAAACCATCATCAAGTATGAAGACACCTGGCTGGTCTTCTGTTGTCCCCATAAACCAAAAAACCCAAACCAGTTGTCCTGGAGTCGATTATGACTCATGGCAACCCCGTGTGTGCAGAGGAGAACTGCACTCCGTAGTTTCCAAGGCTGTACCCTTTCGGAAGTAGATCACCAGGCTTTTCTTCCGAGGTACCATGGGGTGGATCTGAAACACCAGCCTTTTGGTTAGCAGTCAAGCACTTAACCATCTGCACCACACAGGGGTTCCAAGTGATCCCCATGCTTCTAGTCCTATCCCCTTCAGTCCATCCTCCACAGGACAGCCAAAATGATCCAACACACCACTCACTTTTGTTTAAAATTCTTCAGACCTCTCACTGCCTGGTGCACAAAATTCCAACATCACAGCACAACATAAGAAGTCATCATTTGGCTCCACCTACCTGGTCCAATCTCCTCACCCATCACTTCCCACTCCAGCAATACCAATTACCTAGTTTCAGCCCCTCTCCCTGGCAAACTCCTAGTCCTTCCACACCCAAGAGGAGTTTAGCCTCCCCTCATGCCTCCAGTCTGTGGCAATCCTGACTCTGTGCCTCAACAGCTTGTTAGGAACACACCTGCATTCACACTTCACCTTGAATTTTAAGTATTTCTGCTTTTGGTCTTCACCAGAACGATCTCTGTGAAGGCAGGGAAATTGCCTTTTCATCTTTGTACCTCCAGCGTCCATGGCTCTGCCTGACACAGCAGCGCTCGGTAAGTTTCTATCTAATGAATGAAACATCTTTTCTCAGTAACATCTCATTTGCAAGGGACTACTTCGCTCTACAGCCTCTCAAGAGCGGTCCATTACAAGTCCCTGAGCTGGACCACCGGCACACGTGGAGTGTCCTGTGGGCCATATTATGTAGGTGCCACAGTCTCCCAAGCCCCCGTCCCCGATTCTAAATCTCACTCCTGGAACGGTCTCTGCGGCGGTGTTTGGAACTGATGACATCTACAGGACAAGGCGGGGCCGAAGCAGAAACCTAGCGAGCTGCCGGGAAAAAATAAAATGAAACAAATGTATTCAAATGCCTCGCACAGCGCCCGGCCCCCAACCTCGATGTCAGTTGCTATTTCAGAGGTGAGGCTGCTGGGGAGGAAGAGGCTGCAGGGCTGAGGCTGAGCGAGGAGCACGAGTCGCGCCCTCCTCGGTCCTGCAGAAAGCGGCGTTCCCCGCCAGGTAACGACGTCCCCGCCCCGCTCGCCGCCCTCGAGCCGGGGGAGGGGCACAGCAAGCTCCGCGCGGCCCCGGGGGCTCCCGGGCCCTCCCGACCCCGGCCGCGCCGCGGCCGCCCTCACCTGCCGGCCCCAGGTACTTGACCACCCCCTGGGTCTTGAACACCTCCCGGGCGGCCAGCAGCGCGTCCTCGCCGTGCGCCGTGTAGAAGTCGCCCCGGTCGAAGAGGCGCACCGTGGTGGTCGGCTTCTCCGGCATGCCCTGGAAGAAGCGCACGAAGCCGGCCTCGGCCACGCTCTCCAGCTGCAGAGTCTCCTTCGGCTGCACCGCCATTTCGGGACCTCGCCACCGCCTGACTGAGCAAACCGAGCGACCCCGCACCCACTCAGCTCTTTCCCGCTTCCCCTCCCTCGCCCTCCGAGCCGCGTCCGGCCTCGGCGGAGATACCCAATCAGCATCCAGCGCTGCGTCTCGGTGGGTGGGAATCGCCCACGCAGCCAATCATAATCGGCCTGAGCCCAGCTTCCCGCGCACGCTGATGGCCCTGTGTACTGCGCATGCTCGCGCGTGGGTCGCGCGCCTACCCTGGCAGATGCGCATCCTTGAAAGAGTTCAGCCTCCGGGTTTTCTGGGCTGCAGGGGCGTGGGACGCAGGTAGAAAGGTGGCTAGGGTAGGCGACCAGGTGGGATGTTCCCGGCAGGCTTTAAGCTGACGAGCCCGGCAGCATGGAAGTGAAATCAGAAAGAAACTTGAAAACAAGAAAAAAGCTAACAAGTTTCCTACTCAAGCGTTGCCCCAACTGCCTTTTCGTTTTTAAAAACTTTTTGTTTTTAAGCAGACTGCAACACCGAGATTACCGGTTCATTGTTCAACACAGTCGCCTTACTGCTCTTTATTAACCAAATGCCTCTCTTTTTCGTCCACTCAGAGATTGACTCATTCATTCGAAAACGTTTTTTTTATGTGCCATATGCCAAACAGATTGTTCTAGGCTCTAACAAACTAGGCTCTAAGAATCACAAATAAAGAAAAAGAGAAAAACAACCTCCTTTGTTCAGCTTTCATTTTAATTGATGGATCCCGCAATTAACATAAGTAAATTAAATGGTAAGCTTAGGGAAAACAGCAGGGGCAGGGAGCTTGATTTTTTTTAATTTGGGCAAAGACCTGGAGGAGGTGCGGATTCTCTGTTAAAAAAGATATTTCTCTCCCTATTTGGCTCACCCCAATGAGAGTGGCCCCAAAACCTAACCAGCAGCAGAACCAATCCACGGGCTTTTCAAACATATTCCTGGGCCTCACTCACATCTAATGGGTTGGAATTTTTGGAAGGAGCCCTGGTGGTGCAATGGTTAAGTGCTTGGCTGCCAATCGAAATGGGTTGTCTTACTTATGTTAATGAGGCAGAGTTTGTGCATCTTGTATCTTAAGTCAATCTCTTTTGAGGTACAAAAAAGATTAAACAAGCCTAGCAGAGGAGAGATGGAGTAAGATAGAAGCCAAGACACATGGAGATCTCCAAGGAACTAGGAAGCAGAAGTTGAATTGACAAGGACCTTCCTCCACACTCAAGAGAGAAAGCCTTACCCTAGAGATGCCACTCTGAATTTGGACTTCTAGCTTCCTAAACTCTGAGAAAATAAATTACTGTTTCTTAAAGCCATCCTTTTATGGTATTTCTATCATAGCAGCACTAGATGACTAAGGCAGAATTTGGTGCCAGGAGTGAGGTGCTGCTGTAACAGGTACCTAAACTGTGGAAGTGGTTTTCAAATGGGGTAGTGGGTAGAGGCTGGGAGAGTTTTAAGGTGTCTAATAGTAAAAGCCTAGATTGCCTTGAAGAGACTATTGGTAGAATTATGGACTTTAAAGGTGATTCTGTTGAGGGGTCAGAAGGAAGTGAGGAGAGCTGTACAGAAAGTCTCTATTGTCTTAGGGAATACATATGACACCAATGACAGATTGTCACTAGAAATGTGGATGCTGAATGTGCTTCGGGTGAGGTTTTAAAAGGAAATGATGAACATATCATTGAACAATGGATGAAAGGTGATGCCTTTTATGCAGTGGCAAAGAACTTGTCTGAATTCTGTTCAAATGTTTGGTGGAAGGTAGAACTTGTCATGTTGAACTTGGATATTTGGCTGAGGAGATTTCTAAGCAGATCTTAAAGGGGACACATGGTTTCCTCTTGCTGCTTATAGTAAAATGTAAGAGGAAAGAGATGGACTTAAAAATGAACTGTGCAAAATAAAAACAAAACTTAAAGATTTGGAAAACTCAAAAAAACAAAACAAAACCCTCTGCTGTCGAGTCGATTCCGACTCATAGCAACCCTATACACATGCCCTGAAATGCTTACCAAGGACTTGGTGACTCAATCTTTTGTTAAAGAGATTAATTAAGGCTATGACTGATGGAGCGAACCAACTACCACAGCAGAAAACCCAACAGCTTAGGCTGAAGAGGAAAGGAACAGGACAAAAGAAAAGAAAGTTGTCTGCTTCTTGGAATTCTACAGGCAGGAAACAGGCCAAAGAAGCTCTATATCTATTGCCCTTCAAGAAAAGAAAAGGACCATCCCTGGAGCAATTCAGAGATCAGCAGAACCATTGGAAGGAGCAGGGGAAGCTGCCTGGTTCTCAAAGAGTGGGGGCTACAGCCTCTGAGATGTCTTTTTGGCTACGGCCATTCTACTAGGTATGAAGCAGTATCTCATTATGGTTTTGATTTGCATTTCCCTAATGACTAATGCTACCACCTGCCTATCAGTTTGTTGTGCTGTGGTGTTTTGTGTGTTATTGTGATGCTAAAAGCTATGCTACTGGTATGTCAAATACTACCAGGGTCACCCATGTTGGACAGGTTTCAGCAGAGATTCCAGACCAAGACAAACTAGGCAGAAAGACTTGGTGATCTACTTCTAAAAATTAGCCACTGAAGACCTTAGGGATCAGAAAAGAACATTGTTCAACTCATTGCTTTGGACACGTAATCAGAAAGAACAGTCGCTAGAGGTGGATATCATGGTTGGTGAAGTAGAGGGCCAACAAGACCATGGGAGACCATAGGTGAGATGGAACGGCACGGTAGCTGCAATAATGGACTCAAACATGCTGGCGGTTGTGAGGATGACACAGGACCTGGCAAAGCTTTGCTCTGTTGTATATAAGGTCACCATGTCAGAGTCGACTCTGCACAGTTAACAACGATGAAATGACTAGTGATGTTGAGCATCTTTTTACATGCTTTTTGGGCATTTGTGTATCTTCTTTGAAAAAAATATTTGAAAATCATATATCTGATGAGGGGCTTGTATCCAGATATATAAAGAAATCTTGCAGCCCAATACTGTATTAAAAAGATAAATAACCCAGTTAAAAATGAGCAAAGGATCTGAAGGTATCATTAGTTTTTGGAAAGTGTTTCAGTTGGTTGATGTGGGGAGCAGAACCTCTACGGGTGGAAGATTTAGTTGGAGATAAGTGACTTAAAGCTGCGCTTGCTAATTCTCTTTAAGAATTTTGATAAGAAAGGAAAAGAGAGGTCGGAATCGTAGCTTGTTGGGGAAGCAGGATCTGTGGGAATTTTGGTGGAGGAGGGGCCGTGATTTTAGGATGCTGGAAAAGAGTTTAAAATTGTGTTGTATTTACCAAAAGTGCTATATTGAAAGAAGTAGAAGATCAGCTTGAGCTGAAGTGTTAAGAAAATTTGTGAAAGAAGTCGATGTTAAGCCTAGCCTTGACTAACTGGAGGTTATTCCAGACAAATGAAGGAGAATAAGCAAGAGTAGGAAGGTACAGAGGAATGGAACATTTGAGGAGTGGGAAGGGAAATTTCCTTGAATACAACAAAATTTAATACATTGGAGTATTGTAGGAACTAAGGTAGGTTGTACTAGGTTTTATTTGTTCTGGGAGTGATATACAGAAAGGATTGAGGTGGGGAGAGCTTGATATTGGGGAAGCTGGAAATTACATTAATTCAGACAAGTGACAAAGTTCTGGATCAGAGTATTGGCTATGGGAGTGGAGAGGAGGGGAGGAACCAAAGGAGGCCAGAAGAACAACCACGGCTAGGTCACACCATAGAAGCCCAAGGGCTGGGATGCCATCCCTGGAACACTCCTATGTCTGCCATTGGACTCACTCCACCATCATCCTTGAGAGTATTGTCTTGATTGTTCTTACATCTTTTCATCACTCTCAAGATTCCAGGTCCTAGGTGGGGGTGCCTGATGGCTGAGCCTGTGCCTGGATGCTCACAGCAGAGGGAGGATCTCCACCCTGCAATTTTCTCAGGAGGTGGAGCACTAATCCCCCACACAATGGAAAATTCTCCCAAAATTGAAGAGGGAATGAGATGCTGAAGAGCCCAAAGGCAAAAAGCATCCACTACACGACCAGACTGTGAAAGGTCTCATATGGTTTTCTGGTGGTGGAGGGTAGATTTTATACTGAATAAGAGTGCTGTGATAAACTTTAGGCAAATAATTCTGGGAGTAATGTGGGATTTGGACTGGCAAAGGGATAGATTGGTGGCAACGAGACCAGTGAAATGTGTAAGAGACAGCAGACTAGAGGAGTATTTATTTCTAAGGGAGAATCCCAGGGCTGGTGACTAACAAATGGAGGTGAGAAAGGAATCTGGGACTTGGTACGTGGTGATGCCATAAACTGATTCTGAGAATACAAGAAATGAAATAGGTTTGTGAAGAAAGATGATAAGATTATTAAAGACTAGTTAAATGAAACAAACAGTTTAGTGTATAACTCAGGAAGGATAGAAATGAAGGTGGTGCTGGTATTATCATCTAGGCTTAGAAGGAGCTAAGGCAAGGAATGGATGAAATCCTTCAGGAAGAAAAACAGAGGAAAAAGAGAAGCAAGGACAAATCGTGAGAACATCAATATTTCAGAGTCAGCAGAAGATAAGAACAACCCGGACAGGCTAATGTCAGTAAAGCCTAAGAAGAAAACTCATAGAAAACATACTGGGTAGTCATCATGGTGATAAGCTGTGGAGAGATCAAATGGTTGAACACTGAGGGGAAGATGGGGAGCCACTGAATTTGGCAATTAGTTAATGTTGGCCCTAGAGAGAGCAACTTCAGAAAAAATAGGACAGGCACTAGAGGGCAATGGGTTGAAGAGTGTGCTTGGTTACTAATTTATCGCCTCTTAGCTACAAATTCACCCTTTTTGCTTGCTCTGTGAAAATGTTGCTGTTAGGTGCCGTTGAGTCAGTTTGAACTCATACCAATCCCATGCACAACAGAACGAAACACCATCTGTTCCTGTGCCAACCTCATAATCCTTGTGGACTTAGTTATGTAATGCTGCTATAACAGAAATACCACAAGTGGATGGCTTTAACAGAAAAATTTATTTTCTCACAGTTTAGGAGGCTAAAAGTCCAAATTTAGGGTGCCAACTCCAGGGGAAGGCTTTCACTGTCAGCTCTAGAGGAAAGTCTTTGTAATCAATCTTCCCCTGGTCTAGAGCTTCTCAGCGCAGGGACCCTGGGTCCAAAGGACTTGCACACTCCTGGTTCTTCTTGCTTGGTGGTAATGAGGTCCCCCGTCTCTCTGCTCGATTTTCTCTTTTATGTCTCAAAAGAGATTGATTAAAGATACAACCTAATCTTGTAGATTGACTCCTGCCTCATTAACATAACTGCCAGCAATCCCACCTTATTAACATCACAGAGATAGGATTTACAACACATAGGAAAATAACATCAGATGACAAAATGGTGGACAATCACATGATACTGGGAATCGTGGACTAGCCAAGTTGACACACATATTTTGGGGGACACAATTCAATCCATAACAGTTGTTAAGCTTGAGTCCATTGTTGCAGCCACTGGGTCAATCCATCTTCTTGAGGGTCTTCCTTTTTTTTGCTGACCCTCTATTTCACCAAGCATGATGCTTTTCTCCAGGGACTGGTCCCTCCTGATAACATGTCCAAAGTATGTGAGATGTAGTCTTGCTATCCTTGCTTCTTAGGAGCATTCTGGCTATACTTCGTCCAAGACAGATTTGTTCGTTCCTCTGGAAGTCCATGATGTACATTCAATATTCTTTGCAAAATCCATAATTCAAAGGCATTGATTCTTTTCAGTCTTCTTACTCATATGTGCTCTGATGCCGTCAAGTCAGTTCTGACTCATAGTGACCCTACGTACAACAGAACAAAACACTGCCTGGTCTTGTGCCATCCTCACAATTATTGCATGTTTGATCAATTTCAGACTGCAGAAGTTGGTAAAAATCTTCAATTTCTTCATCTTTGGTCTTAGTGGTTGGTGTGTAAATTTGAATAACAGTTGTGTTAACTGGTTGTCTTTGTAGGCATATGGATATTATCCTATTAGTGACAGTGTTGTACTTCACAGTAGATCTTGAAATGTTCTTTTTGATGATGAATGCAACGCCATTACTCTTCAATTTGTCATTCCTGGCATAGTAGGCCACACGCTTGTCCAATTCAAAATGGCCAGTACCCGTCCATTTCAGCTCACGAATGCCTAGGATATCGATCTTTATGCATTCCATTTCATTTTTGATAACTCCCAATTTTCCTAGATTCACACTGTGTACATTCCACGTTCCGATTATTAATAGATGTTTGCAGCTGTTTCTTCTCATTTTGAGTCATACCACATCAGAAAATGGAGGTCCTGAAAGCTTGGCTCCATTCATGTCATTACAGTCAACTCCATTTTGAGAAGGCAGCTCTTCCTCAGTTGTATTTTGAGTGCCTTCCAACCTGAGGGCTTTATCTTCCTGCACTTATATCAGACAATGTTTCCGCTGCTATTCATAAGGTTTTCACTGGCTAATTTTTTCAGAAGTAGACTGCCAGGTGCTTCTTCCTAGTCTGCCCTAGTCTGGAAGCTCAAGTGAAACCTGTCCACCATAGGTGACCCTTGTTTTAAATACCGGTGGCATAGGTTCCAGCATCACAGCAACACTCAAGCCACCACAGTACCACAAACTAACGGACACGTGGATCTGTCTTAATGTTTGTCAGTAGAGGGCACTGAAAAGAAATAGCAAGAGTTAGTATTACTTCCTAGTTCTGGTGCACTGGCTGGTCAGGCGCTTGCAGCACTTGGAGGTTCCCGTGTCCAGCGCCTGCAGTGGACAGGGGCCAGCAGCTGCCCGGAGCCCTCCTGCCCGACCCCCAGCCAGGACAGGTTATTATAGTGTGCCTTGGGCATTTAGTGAGACATCTTCCCGCGAACAGCGTTCTCCCAACACGCTAGAGCAGGGCTCAGCAAACTTTCTCTGTAAAGCAGCAGTGAGAAAGTATTTTAGGTTTTGTGGGCCATCAGGTCTGTCACGACTACTTAGTCACACACAAAACGTAAATGAATGTGCATAGATGTGCTCAAATGAAACTTTATGGATGCTGAAATTTATATCTTATATGGAAACACTGGTGGTGTAGTGGTTAAGAGCTACAGCTGCTAACCAAAAGGAGGGCAGTTCGAATCTATCAGGAGCTCCTCTGAAACGCTATGGGACAGTTCTACTCTGTCCTATAGGGTCGCTATGAGTTGGAATTGATAACGTTCACATATCACCAAGTATTCTTTTGATTTTTTTCCCCAAACATTTAAAAATGTGAAAACCATTCTCAGCTCCCAGGCTGCACAAAAATAAGGTGGTGGGCCAGCTGCAAACTATAGTTTGACGACCCTGCCCTATTGCTGTTATTGTTAGGTGGTGTGGAGTCAGTTCTGATTCACAGCGACCCTGCGTAGAACAGAATGAAACAATGCCCGGCCCTGCACCATCCTCACAACGTTGCTGTGTTTGAGCCCATTGTTGCAGCCATCTTGTGGAGGGTCTTCCTCTTTTTCCATGTTCGATAGATTCCACTGGTATAGCTTCACAGCAACGTCTCTACCACTCAGTCAGTCAGCCTCCGTGCCCTCTCTCATAAAGTCTGGAGAACTCGGTACCGTGAGGTGAGGGTCGGTAGGAATGGGGGTGCAGGAGGTCTCTATCCTGGGTGCTCTATCTCAGCCCTGGGATATTGGCTGCTCCTTATATGTGCTGTACCTGGTTTTTATATAGTTTACTTCTTCGTAGCTTTATTTTTGATTTTTGGGTAAGAAATTCAGCAGTTTAAAACAAACATTTGTTATCTCTTTTCCTAGGTCGGGAGTTGAGGCATAGCTTAGCTGGGTCCTTTGCTCCACGTCTCACAAAACTAGTCAGGGTGTCAGCCAGGGATGCAATCTCATCTAGGATTCAGGGTCCTCTTCCAAGTGACTGGTTCTTGGCAGAATTCAATTTCTTGTGGTAGTGGGACTGAGGCCCACAGCACCTAGAGTTCCTCCACTGTTTCCTGCCACATGGCCCCCTCCACAACATGGCAGTTTGCTTCAAAGCCAACAAGACAGCATCTCTGCTGTTTGTTTCTTATTGCTTATCTTTAGACCCTGTTTTAAAAGGCTCACCTGATTAGGTCAGGCCCACCCAGTACAATCTCCCTTTTAATTCAAATTTAACTGAGTAGAGGTCTTAATTATATCCGCAAAATCCCTTCAACATTTCCCATCTAAGGTAACAATCATGGGAGTGACAGCCCATCATATTCACAGGCCCTGCTCATACTCAGGGGGAGGAGATTATATAGGGCTGGTATACTAGAGATAGGAAATCTTGGGGGCCATCCTTGAATTCTGCTTACCACAGAAGAGATAAAAATCATAGGTAACTATTTAAATCTACTTTCCCTGCTTCCTTTAATGTAGCTCTTTTGACCTTTATAATGCTAAAGAAAAATCCCCTTCAAAAGTAAAATATTTCAGGATACTTTAACTTTGTGGTACAGGTTGTCCCCAACTTATGACGGGGTTCCATTCCGGCAAACTCTGTCATAAGTTCAGTTCTGACATAAGTCAAATACCTCCTATATATATATATATATATATATATTTTTTTAGTTTTCATTATTATTGCCTTTTATTATCAGTATCTTTATAAATCTGATCTTTGTTTTTGGGGGTTGGAAACATTACATATAAACTTACAGATATATTTTAACACTGCATGTAGTAAAAAAAGAAAAAACCAGACGGTTGTCTTAAGTGCAGTTCACTTTAACTTGGCTATGTCAGGGACTACCTGTAATTTTTTAGGTAACAAATCAAAATGCTTTTGTACTGTACTATGTAAGATAACGTACTGAGAAACTTTGGTGAATTAACACAGCTTCTAACTCAACCAATCATAGAATTCATGGTTTAGAATATTTTCCATCAGTTCCACCTGAAGAAATACTGTTTGTGCCAAAATCTTTGTCTAAAATACAAACTTAAGATTCACTCAGAATAAAATTGGTTTTTCTGTATAGAAGTTACACATTACACATACATTTTGTGCTGAACGCACATAATTGTTAAGTGTTCATGGAGAACTCCATTTAACGTGTAGTTGGCGCTCAGGAAAATTCTTACCCTATTATCTTAAGTGTATGCTATGAAATTTGATTCAATGCTTCAAACAAAATCAGGAAATTCCGTTTAAAAATGTTTTTATTTCATAGTTCATAAAAAACAAAGTTTAAAGACACTAGAGAAAATAATATGTACAAGACTCAGAAATTAAACAGAAGGTTAACTTTGAATCACAGACAAATGAGGCAGTAATCATTGAAACTCTACTGTGGAAGTACATTTGATGCCCTCTCCAATGCTGGACATAAATAACTGTGCAGTAAAACGTTCTGGGTTTTGCATTAGATCTGTGTATATAAGACACCTGTGGTCCAATTTTAAGACTAGTAAAGCCAATTTCAAGCTGCTTATATTCTGAATACAAGTGTCGCTATCCCAAATGTACAATGGTAACTGACATAGTCAACCTCAAGCTTCTCTTTGGTGCTCCTGGACTTGTCATCTGGATCCATATGTTAATTTCCCTTCTTGTAGTTACTCTTCAAATTATAGTCGTTATGCATTCAGTTCCCTATGCATCTCACCCATCTCCTTTATCTAAAATAGAGGAAAAAAGAGAAACATTTAAAAATAATTTTCCAATCTTTTGTCCATTCTGTAAATAGTTAAAAAACCAAAACTACTGCTACTAAAGAAGAAAGCAAGATGGCCCTATTCCACATCTGAGACCTTATTTTTAAAAAAAGGAAAAGCTGGATTTACAAGGCAGCACATATTGAGTGTAAGAGCCAAACTGCTACTGAGAGACCAGATGGCCAAAGGGGCTGGGGAAAAGTGGCAGATAAGCTAGACCTTTAAGAATGGGTAAGACTACTACATTTATGTTATTTTTACAGTTAGGAAGAACTAGTTAATGTTTTACTACCAATCTTCCCTTTTATAGGAGAGGAAATGGAAGTTCAGAGTTAAGGGACTTTCACACAGGCACTTAAAGGCAGAACTGATATAACAATGCTAATGACCAACACTGTTGGCAAACGACTGCCGAGGCAAGCATGGTGTGAACACCGACACAGGTTATGTTGTCGAATCCTTACAACGGGCTAGTATTAGCCTCACTTTATAGACGAGGAGGAAACCCTGGTGGCGTAGTGGTTAAGTGCTACAGTTGCTAACCAAGAGGTCGGCAGTTCGAATCCATCAGGTGCTCCTTGGAAACTCTATGGTGCAGTTCTACTCCGTCCTATAGGGTCGCTATGAGTCAGAATCGACTCAAGGGCAATGGGTTTGTTTTTGTTTTTTTTTTATAGACGAGGAAAACAGGGACTTAAAGAAGTCAAATAACTGTCCAGCTAATACGTGGTCAAGCCTAGGTCTGTAATGCCTTTAACCACACCACTAAACTGAACACAGCCCTACACAACCTGGCATCGTTCTGCCCATCTGTTAGGATTCAGCTCAGGGATGGTCCCTCAGACCCGTGGTCACCAAACCAGGTAAGCCAGATGATCCGTGAAGGTATGGGAAGAAAATGTTAGCACTTTGGGTTCTATCAAGTTTTCTTGTGTTTTTTTTTATTTCTAATTTTTTTTTTTTTTTGTTATTTGGTAAATATCAGAAAGTAGTCCACACACAATTGAAAATAAATACATAAATATACAAAAATTGGCGAAGACACTGAAAATGTTGCTACTGTTAAGGTTCAGGGACAAGTGTATTCATACCCAATTCCAAGCAACTAAATCATACTATCAAACAATTTGACACTTTGATTTCACACTGCTACATGTGACTAGTATACAAAAGACTGACTATGACGTAAGTGAAGTTAATTTTTATGATTATTTTTCACTGGCACAGAGACAATATATCAGGTCATTAGTCACACAGACTTTTCTAATGTGACTCTACTACAGTATGCCTCTATGTGGCATACAAAAAGACCCCACTATGTTGATATCGGAGCCCTGGCGGTGCACTAGTTAAGAGTTTAGCTGCTAGTCACAAGGTTGGCAGTTTGAATCCACCAACCGCTTCTTGAAGTCCTATGGGGGAGTTCTACTCTTGGAAACCCTGGTGACACAGTGGTTAAAAGCTACGGCTGCTAACCAAAAAGTCAGCAGTTCGAATCCACCAAGTGCTCCTCAGAAACTCTATGGGGCAGATCTACTCTGTCCTATAGTATACTATGAGCTGGAATCCACTCGATGGCAATGGGTTTGGTTTTTGAGTTTTTAGTTCTATTCTGTCCTAAAGGGTCGCTATGAGTTAGAATCGGCTCAACAGCAATGGGTTTTTTTATGTTGATACTAAGGAGCCCTGGTGGCGCAGTGGTTAAGCACTCAGCTGCTAGCCAAATGGCTGGCAGTTCAAACTCACCAGCAGTCCTTATGGCAGTTAGTCTGTTTCCATAAAGATTACAGCTTAGAAAACCCTCTATGGGGCAGTTCTACTCTGTCCTATAGGGTTACTATGAGTTGGAATTGACTTACTGGCACACATGTTGATATACGTTGTAGGATAAAAATCATAGGCTTCTACTATTTTCTATGAAGCAGAGCTCACTATAAGGTGGTCTGCGATAAAACTCATGGAAGAGGATTTCAGTAAAGGCCCATTCTAAGACTGTCCTATAAAGGAAAGACCTGAAGAACTACGTATAAAGCGACTCCAGTGTAGCTGAGGTCAGTATCTAGGAAGGTACAAATTACTTACTAAAAGTAAGAAATCAAATAGGGCTTTTTTTTTTTTCTTGATTACTTGGAGTCCCTGGGTGGCGCAATCAATGAACTCGACTGCTAACTGAAAGGCTGGAGGTTCCTGTTCACCCAGACTCCTTGGTAGAAAGGCCTGGCAATCTGTGTCCAAAAATCAGCCACTGAAAACCCTATGCGACACAGTTCTACTCTGACACACATGGGGTCACCATGAGTTGGAATTGACTTGATGGCAACTGGACACTGGTTTTATTACGTAAATAATCCATTTACCTCAGCCTTCTCATACTTTGCCATTCTCTTCTTTCTGGAAATAACCTGAACGGAAGAAAAATGATTACTGTTTTAAGACTGCTACCCAAACAAAAAGTTGGTCTAAATTGGCATATATGTTTTTAACAGATAGAGTTCTTATTTGAACAAATTCAATTTCAAAATTTATCCATAAGCATTTGTTCTTAAAATTAAAATTTCATTAGTAAAAAAAATCTACCGTAACCAGTAAAACAAAAATGTCTCAAGAAAACAATGAAATTTATTAATGAAATTTAACAGCCTAGCGTGCAATCTTCTACACCTTTTTCCATGCTAATACTAACATACATAAACACATGCATCTAAGTGTTGGGGTCTACAAATGAGATGGTGCAATGTCATTTTTTTCTCTGTAGCCTGTATCAACATCACAGAACGATTCCAATCAAAAGACATAGCCATTCTCCCACTGACAGGTACTCAGACTGTTTCTAGATTGACCCATAGCCTTGAACATTCTTCTTCAGGTGTTCGTGCTTTCGCTTCTATGGGATAATCAGATATTTATAATTAAATTTTCCTGTGTTTATTTGCCATCTGGAATTCATCTTCTATAAACTATTGCTGTTGCCATTTTTTCTTTAGGTGGTTTTATTTCTTCCTCATCAATTTCCAACAACTCTTTGCATACCATGTGTAATATTCTTTTTGGTTTTATGCATCACTGGTAGTTTTACTTTCCAGTAAAACTTTGCTATATGACTTTTTAAAATTGTGCTTTAAGTCAAAGTTTACAGCTCAAGTTTATTTCTCATACAAAAATTTATACACATATTGTTATGTGACCCTAGTTGCAATCCCTAAAATGTGACAACACACTCCTCCTTTCCATCCCAGGTTTCCCATGTCCACTCAACCAGCTCCTGTCCCTTTCTGCCTTCTCATCCCGCCTCTGGACAGAAGCTGCCCATTTAGTCTCATGTATCTACTTGAACTAAGAAGCATGCTCTTCATGAGTTATTATTTTACGTTTTATAGTCTAGTCTAATGTTTGTCTCAAGAGTTGGCTTCAGGAATGGTTTTAGTTCTGGGTTAACAACAGAGCCCAGAGCCATGTCTTCTGGGGCTCCTCTAGTTGCTATACAAAATCTTAATGAAATCTAATCTTTTCCTTCATGGGTTTTAGACTTCTTGCCTTACCTAAGTGGTTCCCCTTACCACAAAAATTAATTTTTTTTGAAACTTGTTTTTCTACATTTAAAACTATAACCCGCCTGAAATTTGTTTTTAAACCTGGGTGCACCACTGCCAAGCTCCGTGTTGTCTGAATGTAGTATTCTCACACGACAGGCAAAGTAGCCAGCCCTGGTGGGCTGAAACGGCAAGGCAACTTCTGTTTTCTTTCAGGTGGATAGAGAGCGTGATAACTCCATTAAGCTGGACATGTACGTTCCCACATACCTTCAAGTCCATTTCCAAAACTCTGTTGTGTTGGTTAAGACCTCCTGATGCTGAGTCCTCCTTACATTCCTAGAATAAGCCCTGCTTGTTCAGGGGACACGCTACTCCTCCGAAGCACTGCTACACTCAATTTGTTCATCTTTTATTTAGAACTGTTGCTTCAGATTTATTACCTTTCATTCTTTTCTGTGCTAATCTTAATTTTGTATTCTCTTGTCTCACTTCACTGAATGGTTTGGGAGTTGCGGTATTTTGGACTAATCCCGGCAGGAAAGCTGCATTGCGTGCAGAGAGAAGAGCTGACGTGTATTTGCTGCTTGAGAGCCTGTGAGGTTGGTGCTCAGGTGCAAGCTTTTTCCATATTACCATCCTTTCTTGCGTCATAAAATGCGGGTTCAGAAATGCAACAGGTCCATTACAATAAGAAAATGCAGGTTTTCTTTCATTCATATGTTTTAGAACATGACAGGAGCCTTTTCATGTATCACCTTTTCTTGAAAGCATACACTCTTAAATCTTTTCTTGTGCCCTACTCACCAGCACAGCGATTCCGGCGATAATTGCTATTATCACAACCACAATGACAGCAATGATTCCAGCTGTTAGACCCTTCATCGAAAATTCAGGTCCTTTTTCATCAACATAGTAAATTGATGTTCGAGCAGGGTCCAGATCCAGCTGCTCCCCGTTTACTTTCAGGTCCATTGTGCTGGAATAAAACAAGGATTCACCTTTCACCTACAATGAGAAGAAGGAGAAGAGTCATTAAAAACATTTAAGGCCAACTATGGCCGCATATAATTACACACCAACTAGATACCAAAAGAACTGCTGCCAAAGCTTTTTAAAGCTTCAGTGGTAACAACCTGATACAATGACAACTTTTTTTAAAAAAAGTTTTTATCATAGGAAAAGTTTTAAAGTAGAAAGATTACTATCATGAAGTTCCATGTACCTATCACCCAGATTCGGCAATATCAACACGCGGCCAATGTTATTGCGTTTCTTTTTCCCTCTATTTTCCCTTCCCCTTCCCCCACCCCAAGTCACATTTTTTGAAGCAAATCCCAGATTTCAACAGTACCTCCCTATAGTATAAACCCAGTGCCGTCGAGTCGATTCCGACTCATAGCGACCCTATAGGACAGAGTAGAACTGCCCCATAGAGTTTCCGAGGAGCGCCTGGCGGATTCAAACTGCTGTCCCTGTAGTATATTAAAGTTAAAATATTTTAAAAACACCAAGTTACTCAGCATTTATCACATGGCCACTTGTTTACGGAAATTAGAAATATATACACAAACGAGGTGACAGCTAACAGGGAGGTAAAAGACAAGGCTTACGACAGAAAAGACATTCGAGGTAGACCACGTTGAAAGGCATAAATATACACATCAGTAAGAAGCGTGTATGTGAGAGTGGAGGGGGGGACAAAATGAACTGCGGCAGAACCACCTGGAGGATAATCAGAGACGGGGCTGGAACTACAAGCACAGAAAGCTGATGCAACGTTTGGCGTACTCTCAGGCACGAAAAGAACATCATAGTCCTGGACACAGCAATAAAATGCGAAAGGTCACACGTACGTCTTTTTCGAAATAGTAAGCCACATCGGCTATGTCCACGTCATTCTGAGTTTTCTGAGAAGAATTCTGCATCAAGTCAATAGTGATAATATCGTTCTCATACTGAGGAGGAAGTCGAAAAATACGAATTAATATAAACAAAACCATACAAAACAACACTGTTTCATAATCAGAATATTCAGTGTTTGATTTTCTGTAACATACATGCACTGCCGTTCCTTTCCATTAGGGGATAACTCAATTTGTCAGGAATAATTCCCAATATCTGAGAAGTCTTTAAATCCATCCAAGGGAAACGAGATAGCAATGCAACCAAATTACAATGAGTATTTTTCTTTTTTTTTCCTCATAAAAGGGAATTTTCAATTTTCTCCTGAAAAGATTTTACGACAAGATAGCAAAGTACCTTTTTTGGGTTAAAACTACTTTAAAACTAAAATGCTAAAGAAATGCAATCCAAAATGCACTATGCATTTACCATATTCTGCTTTTGAACAGCAAAAAAGTATATTCCTTCCAAAAAGTCTTTTTAAAAAGACATCGATTTTAATCCAGAAAAATTTAATAATTTCATATTTCCTTTAAAGAGTTCCATCACACTATTCAAGTATTTTTCAGAGTTGAAAGAGTTAAGGAAGGGACTAATTGGTTAAGGGCTAGTTCCTTAAACCAGAGAAGCTGGGAGATAGAGGAGCACCCTAAAGTAAATATGTGCCAAAAGCAATCACAGAAAGAGGCTTTCCCAAGTAAGATGATTGGCCTTGTTTGAGGGATACTAAGAAAGGCTAGATGTTAAGGGTAAACTGGGGTTTTCAAAAGCTGTGGAAGCAAAATAATAACAAGGAATTCACAATATAAAGTGCCCGGAGCTTGAACTGTTACTCAAATGCTGTTGACTGCTACCGAAATCACTGATTGTCTTTTATACCCAAACATACCGTCCCACCAATTTTCCGCTAAAGCTCATTTACTAAAAACCTTACCAGGATGTTTGTGATGTATTTTCGATCCAGTTGATAACGAGTTGTGATGGCCTTCTCAAGAGCACTGAAAATAATTAAAAACCCGAGTTTAAAAAAGTATTTGTACCATACAATAGTAACAAGCATTATTTTTTTTACTAAGCAAGCAGCTCAAGGTCTAGAATTGATAAGAAAATTTTGTAAATATTACTTATAACATTTTTCAACCCTCGGTAATATTGGATTCATGCTAGAATCATCCACTGATGTTAAAACGGTTAAGTGACAATTGATGAGAAACAGGACATTTATAGAGTATCCAAGTACCTGCCCAAGGATGACTTATTAATTACAAACGGGAAATAGTAACTTTACAGTGGAGAAACCTATATCCAATTGAACATCACTAGTAAAGAGACAAACTGACAGGAACCTCTTGCTGTGACATACTTAGGGCACGAGATCACTTAAAGTAGCCTTCTTGTCAAATATGTATAACCTGAATTTAATTATGAGTAAATATCAGAAAAATATAAATTTGAAGACCGTTCTATAAAACAACATGCCCGTATCTTAAAAAATATCAAAGTCATGAAAGAAAAAGAAAGGCTAAGACATTCTTTCAGATGAAAGGAAGAGCCATGAAAACAAACGCAATGCATGATCCTGGATTGGATCCTGCATCAGAAAAGAAATGCAAAAAAGGACATTACTGGGAAAATGGGCACAAGATATCGATATTAAATTTTCTGAATCTGAAAATCAGCCAGTGATTACATAATGGAGAATGTCTTTTTTTAAATTGTAATTTAGATGAAGGTTTACAGAGCAAATCAGTTTCTCATTAAACAATACGCATACTATTTTGTGGCACTGGTTGCCAACTCCACATGTCAATACTCCCCCCTTCTCGAAATTGGGTCCCCAATTGCCAGCTTTCCTGTCCCCTCCTACCTTCCCACCCTTGCACCTGGGTTGCTGTGCCCACTTAGCCTTGTTTTGTTTTACGGGCCTGTCTAATCTTTGACTGAGGCATGAACCTCAGGAGTGACTGCAGTAATGAGTTAAAAGGATGTCCAGGGGCCATACAGTTGGGGTCTCTGTCAGACCAGTAAAATCTGTTCTTTTTTTGTGAGTTAGAATTTTGTTCTGCATTTTTCTCCAGCTCTAGAATGTCTTTTTTTCTTAGGAAAAATACACAAAAGTATTTGGGGATAAAGGGGTGTAATGTCTACAACTTGCTCTCATGCAGTTCTCGGAAAAAATACTCATACATTCATAGACAGAGCACACACATACGAATACACATATATACAAAGTAAATGTAGCAAAATGTTAATAATTGGTGAACCTGAGTAAAGGGTACTACAGAGCTCTTTGTCTTCTTGCAGCTCTATTTCAAAACAACGTTTAAAATGTATTCATAATGCCTTATGTTTCAGAACTGTGAAAAAGCACCTAGACTTGTTTTAGTCTTTTTCATGGTGCAGGATAGAAGATTTGGGCAACAACTGTGCAAATACAAAATAATGAACTGAATAGCACTTACGTCCGCAAACTTTGGAGATCGTAAGGTTTGTCTCTTGTTTTGTGTTTTAGTTCAATGATGATCCAACTGTAAAGGAAAAAGGCAGTACAAATTGACTGTAACAACTCAGTCTCTTACTGTAATCTCCTCAATAATAATACTAACATTTCCAAGTGGAATTACAGTGTTGTTGTTGTTAGGTGTCCTCAAGTTGGTTCCAAGTCATAGTGACCCTGTATGTACAAGAGAACAAAACACTACCCAGTCCTGCACCATTCTCACATCCGTTGCTATGTTTCAGTCCATTGTTGCAGCCACTGTGTCAATCTATCTTACTGAGAATATTTCTCTTTTTCATTGACCCTCTACTTTACCAAGCATGATGCCTTTCTCCAGGGACTGGTCCCTCCTAGTAACATGTCCAAAGTATGTGAGACGATGTCTTGCCATCCTCGCTTCTAAGGTGCATTCTGGTTGTACTTCTTCTAAGACAGGTTTGTTCATTCTTTGGTGGTCCACTGTATACTCAATATTCTTCTCCAACACCACAATTCAAAGGCATCAATTTTTCAGTCGTTATACACTGTCCAGGTTTCACAGGCATTACGAGGCAAATTAAAGTACCATGGCTTGGGTCAGGCACACCTCAATCCTCAAAGTGACATCTTGGCTTTTTAACACTTTAAAGAGGTCTTTTACGACAGATCTGCCCAATGCAATATGTTGTTTGATTTTTCTTGTTTGTTTTGGAAGTCTCTATGGAGCTCATATGACCTTGCCTTGTACAAGTTGTGCCAGCTTCCCCAGTATTGTGTACTGTCTCACCCTTCACCAAAGTCACCACTTAACCATTGTCTATTTAGTGTTTTTCCATCCCCACCTCTCCCCTCTCTCGAAACTATCAAAGATTGTTCCTTTTTGTGTGTAAACCTTTTCATCAGTTTTTACAGTTAGTGGTTTCATACAATATGTCCTTTTGTGATTCACTTATTTCACTCAGCATAATGTCCTCCAGATTCATCACTGTTCCTCATCGTTGTGTAGTATTCCATTGTGTGTATGCACCATTGTTTGTCCTTTCATCTGTTGATAGGCGTCTAGGTTGTTTCCATCTTTTTACCATTGTGAACAACGCTGCATGTCATTTCATTTCTTGACTGGTGCTTCCACTGGCATTGATCGTGGAGCCAAGTAAAATGAAATCCTCGACAACTTCAGTATTTTCTCTGTTTATCCTGATGTTGCTTACTGGTCCAGTTGTGAGGATTTTTGTTTCCTTTATGTTGAGGTGTAATCCACTCTGAGGCCGTAGTGTTTGATCTTCAGCAGTAAGTGCTTCCAATCCTCTTCACTTTCAGCAAGCAAGGTTGCGTCATCTGCATATTGCAGGCTATTTAAGAGTCTTCTTCCAATCCCCATGCCGCGTTCGTCTTCATATAGCCTGCCTTCTCGGAGTATCTGCTCAGCATAAACACTGAGTAAGTATGCTGAAAGGATACAACCCTGAGGCACACCCTTCCTGACTTGAAACCACGCAGTATCCCTTTGTTTTGTTCAAACAACTGCCTGTTGGTCCACGTACAGGTTCCTCATGAACACAATTAAGCGTTCTGGAATTCTCATTCTTTGCAATGTTATCCATAATTTTTTTATGATCCAGACTGTCAAAAATCTTTGCACAGTCAAGAAAACACAGGTAAACATCTTTCTAGTATCCTCTGCTTTCAGCCAAGATTCATGTGACATCAACAATGATATCCCTCATTCCACATCCTCTTCTGAATCTGGCTTGAATTTGTGGCAGTTTCCTGCCAATGTACTGCTGCAACCGCTTCTGGATTATCTTCACCAAATTTCACTTGTGTGTTATATTATTGGTATTGTTTGATAATTTTGGCATTCTGTTGGATCACTGTTCTTTGGAATGGGTACAAATATGGATCTCTTCCAGTTGATTGGCCAGGTAGCTGTCTTCCAAATTTCGTGGCATACACGAGTGGGCGTATCCAGCACTGCATCCGTTTGTTGAAACACTGCAGTTGGTATTCTATCAATTCCTGGGGCCTTGTTTTTCACCAATGCCTTCAGTGCTGTACCATCAGTTCTTGATCACATGCTACCTCCTGAAATGGCTGAACATCAACCATTTCTTTTTGGTACAGTGACTCTGCATACTCCTTTCATCTCCTTTTGATGCTTCCTGGGTCGTTCAATATTTTGCCCAGAGAATCCTTCAATATTGCAACTCGGGGCTTAAATTTTTCCTTCAGTTCAGTTTAAGAAATGCCGAGTGTGTTCTTCCCTTTTGGTTTTCTAACCCCAGGTGTTTCACATTTCATTATAGTATTTTGTCTTTTCTAGCTGTCCTTTGAAAGCTTCTGTTGAGCTCTTTCAGATTATTTCTTCCTTTTGTTTTAGCTACTCAACATTCAAGAGCAAGTCTCAGTGTCTCTTCTGACACCCATTTTGGTCTTTTCTTTCTTTCCTGTCTTTTTAATGACTTTTTGCTTTCTTCATGGATGATGTCCTTGATGTCATTCTACACCTCATCTGGTCTTTGGTCATTACAATGTTCAGTGTGTCAAATCTATTCTTTTTTTGGAGGGGGGAGGGGTGTTAAAGTCTCAAATCTATTCTTAAGAAATCTCTAAATTCAGATGGGATATAGTCATGGTTGTATTTTGGCTCTCATGGACTTGTTTTAATTTTCTTCAGCTTCAACTTGAACTTGCATACGAGGAAGTGATGGTCTGCCCCACAGTTGGCCCCTGGCCTTGTTATGACTGATGATACTGAGCTTTTCCATTCTCTCTTTCCATAGATGTAGTCATTTGATTCTTATGTATTCCATCTGGCAAGGTGCACATGCACAGTTCCCATTTATATCGTTGGAAAAAGGTACTTACAATGAAGAACTCATTGGTCTTGTAAAATTCTATCATGTGATCTCCATGTTGTTTCTATCACCAAGGCCATATTTTCCAACTACAGATTCTTCTTCTTTGCTTCTAATTTTCACGTTCCAATCACCAGTAATTATCGATGTGTCTTAATTGCATGCTTGATCAATTTCAGACTGCAGAAGCTGGTAAAAGTCTTCAATTTCTTCATCTTTGGCATTAGTGATTGGTGTATAAATTTGAATAATAGTTGTATTAACTGGCTTTCCTTGTAAGCGTATGGGTATTTTCCTATCACTGACAACGCTGTACTTTAGAATAGATGCTGAAATGTTCTTTTTCAGGATGAATGCAAAGCCATTCCTCTTTGTCATTCCTGGCATAGTAGACCATATGGTTGTTTGATTCAAAATGGTTCATACCAGTCCATTTGGGCTCACTAATACCTTGGATATAGATGTTTATGTGTTACATTCCCTTTCTGATGACTTTCAATTTTCCCAGATTCGTATTTCGTAGATCCATGTTCTGATTATTAATGGATGTATGCAGCTGTTTCTTCTCATTCTGAGTTGTGCCACATCAGCAAATAAAGGTTCCAAAAGCTTTACTCCATCCATATCATTAAGGTCGACTTTACTTTGAGGAGGCAGCTTTTCCCCAGTCATATTTTGAGTGCCTTTCAACTTGAGGGGCTTATCTTTCAGCACTGTATCAGACAATGTTCCGCTGCTATTCATAAGGTTTCCACTGGCAACTTTTTTTCAGAATTCTAAGCCATGAAATCATATTGATAGAGGATCAATATTAGACAGGGTGCTCTCTCCAGGGTGGGTTCTTTATGAAGGATGTATGAGGGCCAGGGAAGAAATATAAGCATATCTAATTTATCAAATTTGTTTTGGAATTATGGTAGAGTTAACAAAAAGAACTTATAAATTAGATATGCCCATAATATCTTCCCTGGCCCTCACACATCCTTCATAAAGAACCCACCCTGGGAGAGGGCACCCTATCTAATATTGACCCTTTGTCCTCTGGCCATGTAAAGTCAAGGCTGAGCTGGCCAAGTTGGATCTCATTCAAATAAAAAGGCACTGAAAGAAACAGAATTGCCACTGTCTTAGTTAGCTAGTGCTGCTATACCAGAAACACAAGTGGGTGGCTTTAACAAAAAGAAATTTATTCTCTTATAGTCTCAAATTTAGGGTGCAAGCCCCCAGGGAAGGCTTTCCCTGGCAGAAGGTCCTTGTCATCAATTTTCCCCTGGTCTAGGAGTGTTTCAGCACATGGACCCCAGTTCAAAGGTCATGTTCTGCTCCCAGCACTTCTTTCTTGGTGGTATGAGGTCCCTATCCTTTCTCCTTGATTCTGTCTTCTATATTTCAAAAGAGATTGACTCAAGGTACAATCTAAGCCTGTAGATTGAGTCCTGCCTCATTAGCATAACTGCCACTAATCCTGCCTCATTAACATCATAGAGGTTAGGATTTACAACACACAGGATAATCACATCAGATCACAAAATGGTGGATGACCACACAATACAGGGAATCATAGCCTAGCCAAACTGACACCCATTTTTAGGGGAACAAGTCAATCTATGACAGTCACCACGAGGCTCAAAGAAAGACAGAGGAGGTCAGCTTCCCAGCTTCTAGTCAAGCTAGCCTGAGTGGGTTTCTGTTCCACCTCAGTAAATAATCTCTAAGACAACCACACCACTTTTAAAAAATAACAAAATGAGCAAACATATAAATAGTTCAAATTATCCATATATATTTAACACTAACTTCAAAATACTGAAGAGTGTTAAGTAAAAACATAAAAGGGAAATTATGCTTAGCATGCTACTATTCATGTAAAAAAATAAGAAAACATACATATTGCTGGCAAATTCATAAAATATCTCTGGAAAGTTACAGAATAAACTGGTGATATAAGTTCAATGGATGTTAAGTAGATAGGTGGGGACTGGGATGGGCTGGAGACTTTTCAATATTCGCCCTTTATCGTTCGAATTCTAAACCATGAAATCATTATTGCCTATTCAAAAAATTAATTAAACGATTCTGAAAAGCACAAAACCAAATAATACAGGCAGCCCAACTCACTAGGTCCTCACGCGTTCGGTGCACATTATTTCAGTGTCCTTATCGGTTCTTCTGACCCCAGCAGTGTTCACACACCAGCACGTGGCAGTGCCATTGCACTGCTTGGCTTTAAAGAGCCCCTTCTCATCACAGTCGGGGTCATAGAGACCGTCATTGTTCTGGATAGCCCCCTCAGGTTTCACTCTTCTCCCAGCCTTTGAAGTAGTCATTTCTGCCTTCATCACCAAACATTTGGTAGCCACTAAAAAGAAAGCTTAACGTCAGGTTGAAAAATAACTGCAGTTTTATGCTTACAGGGGGGAAAAAAAATCAGTTTAATGCAAAATCCCAGGGCCCAAAATTATTATAAATTTGTGTGCCCCCACAATCCGCTTTCTGAAGTCTCCAACATGAAATGATTTTTAACCAAGTTATACAACATGATTCACCTGTGAGCTAGTAAAACTCTTACCAATTCAAGACACATGGATTAAAGAAACAAAGTGAAGTTAAAAGACAATGAGGACGGTCTACTCACATTTTGAGCAAATGACAGTATTCTGTGTACCAATTGAAGTACACTGGCATTGACCATTCCAGTTTGTAGAGCAGTTTGTGGTTAGCTTGTAGTTCTCACAGATACAGTCTAGTGTAGAAAAAAAAAAAAAAATCCACTGTAACCAAAATATCCTCTGAAGTCTCAAAACCAAACAGTAGTTTCGCTTATCTAGTAAGGAATGTGGAAACCCTGGTGACATACTGGTTAAGTGCTATGGCTGCTAACCAAAAGGTCAGCAGTTCAAATCCGCCAGGCGCTCTTTGGAAACTCTATGGGGCAGTTCTACTCTGTCCTGTAGGGTCTCTGTGAGTCGGAATCGACTCGACAGTACTGGTTTTGGAGTAAGGAATGTCTGCCTTGAGCACTGTGTACTTTTAAGAACTATATTTGGATCACAGTGACCACAGCAATTGGAAGGATGAGATAGGAAACTTAGGGGGCAATGAATTTATGTTAATGGAGGTGGAACAAGTCAAACAAGGCAGGTGACGATGGTTGCACAACTTGAAGAATATAACCAACATCGCTGAATTGTACACGGAGAAATTGTTAAATGTTCTGTGTATATTCTCGACAACCAAAAAAATATTAATAAAATTTTAGAAAAGACTGCAAAAAAGTCCACTTTAAAATGCGGATGAAACTATCAACTCCGGTATCCCAGCTAAATTAAGTTCTGACGATAATGCCCAAGTTACAGGGACACGCCTTAAAAACTGATCCCGAACATTTTATTTTTTTCAGCTCTATTTTATAGCGTTTTCAAAGTGCCAAACAGTTTATAAGCACGATACACTACAGACACACATAATTCAGTTCGCCTGGATTCCCATTTCAATTTTTTTCAGCTGAGAATACGGCCCTCCAAACATCACATCCAGCTTGGGCTTTATGATTCTCCCTGTCTCAGTGCCTTCTGGCCTCCTGTCCTGCTAGATAAATCCCCCTCTGTCAGTCACTGCTTCTTTCCGCCAAATCACCAATTCCTGTTCTAGGATCTGTGAATGTACACATTCCTTCCTCTTCCCACCCCATTTTCTAAATAAGGGATAACTGCTCTTTACCTGGCTTAATGAGAACATAGTCAACCTTTGGACTATTTACAGTTTTCAAAAGAATTTGGGGGCATCTTTATGGGTTTCCCAACTAAATTAAATCCTAGTTTTTTGAAACTAGCTTTTCAAAAGTGACACTAAACAGCCTATCCTGGGATCGCTGACGTCAGTTTAATAGTTAGGTCCTTGACTATCTCAAAAGCTCATTTTAGCTTCAAACTGGCAAGCCCACTGCATTCCTTTTGTCTAGTGAAGGGATCATTAAAAAATCATTTAAAACAAAACTAGCATCACAAACCCAAGACTTTATACACTGATCTTTGTACTTTGTACCCCAAGTACCCTAGGCCGGCTTTGCTTTTTCCCTGTTTAAGTTATAATCAATATGAACACATGTAATCTGCCCAGCACTGAACTCAATATTGGGACCATAAAAGGAGAAAATATACTGGTAGTCCTCAAGGGATTAAAATCTTACGCAGCACTATACTGTACCTGCTCAAAGCACATCTTTCATCTCCAAGTGATGTCAAATCTAAAAGAGACCAATTAGGTACGCACTTGCGGAACACAGGCCTACAGAAGATAGCACCATTTTAAAGGACTCTCAGATTAAGTATTGAGCCCCAGAAGTTGGAAAACCCTGAGTTCATGAAACAGGACTATTTTGAAGGTGTAATGAATCAGACATGCGTTGGTGGGAGTACAAAAACTTTTCCAGAAAGCTTTCACCAACTGCCACTCCTATGCACTTATCTTAAAAAATACATCGAGATGCAGCCAAGATGTTACTCCAGAGTTAAGAAAAACCTGAATCAACCTACATGCCCAACCTCACACGCTATAGGTTTTACCTTCAGCATTTAAGTCTTGTTTTTAAAGACCGAAGAAAACGGAGAACTCTGAATACGTTATGTGGGGGGGGGGGGGGGGGGGCGAAGAAATAAAATTATGCGTTTAGGGTTTAGGGCAATGTATCAAAAAAAAAAAAACCAATTATTAAGTATGGGGTTCTCCTGAAGGGAGGGGATTATGGGTGTTGTTTATTCTTCACAGCTATCGTTATTTCTGAGTTTCCTACAATAAACTTGACATTACTCATAGCTTCAGAAGGGAAAACCCTCAGGCCCAGATTAAGGCCTAGGGGTGCCGTCTCGCGCGCACAGGTGCGAAATGGCCCCGGCGGCCTCGCCAGAACCACCTGTCCCCGCCCGGGGCCCACATCCGGGGCCCGCCGCAGGTGTCCCGGGGAGGGGCGGGCTGCACCGTGGCCGCCGCGGCGACTCTCCTCTCGGACCAGGCAGGTTTAGACCCGCCTGAACTCCAAGTCCATCCCGGCCACAGGCGGGGGAGCCCGGCTTGGGGTGCTGGCATCTGCAGCCGCGACGCTGCCCCGGCCCTCCGCGCCCACTCAGGCCCCAGGAGCCCCGGACGCGGCCATCTGGTCCCCGCTTGCCCTCCGCCCCTGCCCCGGGCATTTCCCTAGAGAGGAGTCCAAAGCCGCAAAGCGAGGCCGCTCCCTCGGACCCGCGCGCGGAGAACGCAGGTCAGAGCGCCCCGCGCCGCCGGGACTCGAGGCGGGAAAGAAAGCGCGGCTCCCCGCGGGCGCCCTGGGCCGCCGCTCCCCGCACCGGCCCAGCCCACACCGCCGTTCCAGGGCCGCTCCTCACCTTTCTGAGCCGTGCCCACCGCCGCCGTCGTCGCCACGAGCAGGAGCCCGAACGCGAGGGCCTGGGGGGGCGCCATGCTGCGCGCGCCTAGGAGAGGGGCGCCGGGCGGACCGGGGGCTCGCGGGAGAGCGCGCGGCAAGAGTGGGGAGCCCGCTGGCCGGCCGGGCGACGCGAGGCCTGGGACGAAGCGAGTGCGCGTCTGGGGAGCCGCGATGAGGAGGTCCCGGGCCGGGCGGAGGCTGCGAGCTCGCCGACCGACTTGCGCGCTCTGGGTGCGCGGCGGGGCGGAGCGCGGACCTGCCCGACCTGGCGGCCCCGCCTCCCGCCCCTCCCCGGGGCTGCTCACCTCCGGTGGAATCACCGCCTGGGGGTGGCGAGGTGTGGCAACAGGCTCCCCTCCCCCGCCGGAGCGGCCGTTGGGGCACCGCCCCCTTCCCAGGTGAGCGCCAAGGGCGCCCCGCCCAGCGCCTCTGCCAGGTGTTTCCTCCGGTGGCGGCCGCTGAGGGCGGAGGAGGTAGGGGCCCTTGGGGGCTAAGATGAAGGTTTGAAAATACTGAGATGTCCTTTTGCCTGGGGAGCGCGACTTGAAAACAGTGAAGACAGGAGGCTTGGAGGAAAGGATGCGGGCTGGGAAAAAGAATGTGGAAACGAGAATACTACGGAGCGGGTCAACTGTCTGAACCACAATGAAAAGAAATGACCTTTGAGCATTTTATGGCAATTTAATTGTACGTCGTTGAAACTAGGAAAAAAAAACTCCCTGGCTCTTGGGGATGACAAATTTCTGAGGTCTTCATTGAATTCTAAATAATCCTTTCCCCTCGCCCCCCTTTTAAGGCGTTTTTAGCAGTAGAAGGTGTAAGATGTTCCCCTAGAACTAAATGCTGTGAACTGCGATTATTTCGGTTTTATTTAATATTAGGGGACAATGTTAATGAGTCCTTAGAAAATATAGGAAAGCAGAAACAAAGGACAGTATATTAGAGCAAATGAATTCAAATTACAGCACTATGATGTTGTCGTTCAGGGCCTTCCAGCTGGTTCCGACTCATACCGACCCTATAAGTACAACAGAATGAAACACCACCCTGTCCTGCACCATCCTCACCATTGTTATGTTTGAGCCCATTGTTGCAGCCACTGTGTCAATCTTGTTGAGGGTTTTCCATTTTTTCGCTGACCCTCTACCAAGCATGGTGTCCTCCAGGGACTGGTCTCTGTGATAACATGTCCAAAGTATGTGAGATGATGCCTCCATCCTCGCTTCCAAGAATTCTGACTGTACTTCTTCCAAGACAGATTTGTTCATTCTTCTGGCAGTCCATGGTATATTCAATATTCCTCACCAACACGTAATTCAAAGGCATCAATTCTTTTTCAGTTTTTCTTATTCATGGTTAAGCTTTTGCGTGCTTATGAGGCGATTGAAAATACCCTAGCTTGGGTCAGGCACACTTTAGTCCTCACATCTTTGCTTTTTTTTTTTTTTTTTAACCCTTTAAAGAGTTCTTTTGCAGCAGATTTGCCCAGTGCAATACGTCCTTTGATTTCTTGACTGCTGCTTCCATGGGAGTTGAATATGAATCCAAGTAAAATGAAACCTTTGACAACTTCAATCTTTTCTCTTTTTGTCATGATGTGGCTTATTCCAGTTGTGAGGATTTTTGTTTTATGTTGAGGCGTAATCCATACTGAAGGCTGTGGTCTCTGATCTTCATCAGTAAGTGCTTCAAGCCCTCTTCAATTTCAGCAAGCAAGGTTGTGTCATCTGCATATTGCAGGTTGTTAATGAGTCTTCCTCCAATCCTGATGCCCCGTTCTTCATATAATCTGGATTCTCAGGTAATTTGCTCAGCATACAGATTGAATAAGTGTGGTGAAAGGATACAACCATGATGCACACCTTTCCTGTTTTCAAGCCATGCATTATCCCCTTTTGTTCTAAGGATGGCCTCTTGGCCTGTATACAAGTTCCACATGAGCACATTAGGCATTCTGGGATTACATTCCATGCAATGGAATTCTTCCAAATTTGCATCCATTTGTTAAATCAACTCTAATGGTATTCTGTCAGTTCCTGGAGCCTTGTTTTTTGACAACGCCTTCAGTGAAGCTTAGACTTCTTCCTTCAGTACCATCGATTCTTGATGATATGCTCCTTTCTGAAATGGTTGAATGTTGACCAATTCCTTCCATCTTTTCTTGATGCTTCCTGTGTTGGTCAACATTTTGCCCGTAGAATCCTTTAATATTGCAACTCAAGGCTTGAATTTTTTTCTGTAGCTCTTTCAGTTTAAGAAATGCAGAGCATGTTCTTCCCTTTTGGTTTTCTAACACCAGGTCTTTGCACATTTCATTGTAATACTTTTCTTTGTCTCCTTGAGCCACCCTTTGAAATCTTTTGTTCAGCTCTTTTACTTCCTTGTTTCTTGGTTTTGCTTTAGCTACTCAACATTCAGGAACAAGTTTCAGAGTCTCTTCTGATCCATTTTGGACTTTTTTTTTTCCTTGTGTTTTTAATGACCTCTTGCTTTCTTCATGGATGATGTGCTTGGTGTCATTCCACAACTCGTCTAGTCTTTGGTCATAGTGTTTAACAAGTCAAATCTATTCTCGAGATGATCTCTAAATTCAGGTGGGATATACTCAAGGTCATGCTTTGGCTTTTGTGGACTTGTTATAATTTTCTTCAGCTTCAGCTACACTTGCATATGAGCAATTGATGATCTGTTCCGCAGTCGGCCCCTGGTCTGTTCTGACTGATGGTATAGAGCTTCTGCATTGGCTCTTTCCACAGATGTAGCTGACTTGATTCCTGTGTGTTCCATCTGGCGAGGCCCACATCTATAGTCGCTATCTATGTTGTGGAAAAAAGGTATTTGCAATGAATAAGTCGTTGGCCTTGCAAAATTCTGTCACACGATCTCCGGCATCGTTTCTGCCACCGAGGCCATATTTTCCAACTACCAATCCTTCTTTGTTTCCTACTTTCACATTCCAATCACCAGTAATTATCAGTGCATTGTAAATGCATGCTTGATCAATTTCAGACTGCAGAAGTTGGTAAAAATGTTCTGTTTCTTCACCTTTGGCATTAGTGGAAACCCTGGTGGCGTCGTGGTTAAGTGCTATGTCTGCTAACCAAAACATTGGCAGTTCGAATCCACCTGCCACTCCTTGGAAACTCTATGGGGCATTTCTGCTTTGTCCTATAGGGTCGCTATGAGTCGAAATCAACACGATGGCAAAGGATTTTGGCATTAGTGGTTGGTTCATAAATTTGAATAATAGTCGTGTTACCTCATCTTTCTTGTAGGCGGATAGATATTATCCTATCACTGACAGCATTGTACTTTAGAATAGATTTTGAAATATTCTTTTTGAATGTGACACCATTCCCACGTAGTAGACCATATGATTGTCTGGTTCAAAATGGCCATTACTAGTCTGTTTCAGCTCATTAATGGGTAGGATATCGATCTTTATGTGTTTGATTTCTTTCCTTTTTTGTGCTTTAGGTGAAAGTTTACAGTGCAAATTAGTTTCTCGTTTGAAAATTTATGCATAAATTGTTTTGTGACATTGGTTACAATCCCCTGCAATGTGTCAGCACTCTCCTCCTTTCCCTTTAAACCCCAGTTTCCCATGTCCATTTGTCCAGTTTTCTTTTCCTTCCTGCCTTCTTGTCTTTGCTTCTGGGCAGGTGTTGTCCATTTGGTCTCATACACTGTATTGAACTAAGAGGCACATTCCTCATGTGTGTTATTGTTTGTTTTATAGGCCTGTATAAGTGGACTTTGGGAGTGGCTTCTGTTCTGAGTTAGCAGGGTTCCATTTCATTTTTGTTGACTTGCAGGTTTCAGACTTCTGATATTAGACGACACATAATGTTGCCAGTGTCTCTATGACTTTAAGTAAGGTTCTTGCCTCTCACTGGTCAAGAATGAACAGGTAAGGCATGCAGAATTTTCCACACGAGCAAAGCTTTATTAAAGAGGCTTGCAAGCGGAGATGAGGAGGGACTAGGCAACGCTTACCCCCATCTCACAGAACAAAAAACTTGCCTGGTTTTTATGTTTTTCTGTGGGAAAAGGTTCATGTTTATTCATAGGCATAGGTGGGGATATGTTAACTACAGTGAGCGCAGCAGCAGCTTTCTAAGATGGCTCCTGTCCCAGAGGCCCCTGGGATTTGTAGCAGGACTTATTATGGAGCCTTGTGCCTGCTCTCGCTCCCCATGTTCCATTCCCGGGCTGCGACTGCAGCCCCTTACTGCCCCTGGCGGAAGGTCACACAGCGGTCACAGGTGGATGTTCTGTGCATGTCCCTGGGGCTGGTTTTATCCAGCTGCTCCTGAAAGACAACTTTAAGGAAGTTTGTGGGCCGTTTTCTGATACCCTGCCCCATTGTTCTGGGGAATGGCTTTGTTTCTGTGCCCTGGCCCAATTTTCTGTTATTTTGTTACTTTAATTTGTTTATGTGAATTGCAGATTTGGGGGCCCCTCTGTTCCCCCTCTTAATAATATTATGTCATAATTTTATTATTTTAATTGCTGAATTAACTACAACTTTGTTTCCTTTGAATCTAATATCATCAAAGCCATGGTTTTAGCTGGGGAATTCAAATTGTTTGCCCATGAAGTTTTTATTACTATTCAAATATTCAGAGACTTGATAATCTTGATGTATTCTCGGTATATCCTGACTATATATTATGTTTCAAAATTATTATGTGCTATAGGGTTGCTATGAGTCGGAATCGACTTGATGGCACTGGGTTTGGTTTTTTATATCCGAAGCTCTTTAGAAGTGAGGAATATTTTTGTTGGGAGTTTTTTTTTTTTTTTTTTAATAATTTTATTTGGCTTTGCTTTAGTTTTGTAATTCATTACCATCTAGTCTTTCACTTTTAATAAATATTATTATTACAAGTTAATCATGGTCATATTAAGTTTTGTCATCTGCAGATAAGTTTTTACTGACTTGATGAAAATGCTTGAACAAAATGTTTCAACAAAATTGGACTACATCAGACTTAAGAAGCGGACTGTAATATTTCAAACATGGATACTATTTTACTAAATCAAGATTTCCAGGACTCTTATGTAGAGCATAATGAAGCTTTCAGACTGCTGTTGATCCAGAATTGCATGGAACCAAAATTAACTACATAGAATGGAGTAAACTAAAAGAATCAATATAAGGTTTTTATGAGAATGTTGCTGGTGTTCAATGTTTTATTTTATAGCTTTAGGAAACCATTTTCATTTTGCTTTCCCTCTTTTAATATACAAATCAGTTATTTCAGCACCTAATAACATTATGTTGGCTACAGAATATCCTGTGGATTAGAAGATGTTATGGCACATGTCAAAGTGTGGACTAAATATATTCAGAATGATTAGCTGATTCCACCCATGGACTCCAAGAAATGGATACTGCAATGACTATGATGAGAGAAATAGTTATTCAAAATCAAATGGCCCTTGATGTCCTTACTATGGCACAAAGAGTCACCTATGCCGTTATTAAAACTGATTGTTAACATTGAATTTTAATGATCCTGTTGCTTCCCTAAATGATGTTATTCTCCATTTTTAGAACCCTTCTCATCATTTCTGTTATTACAAAATGCTGCATCTGCCATACTTAATTCTGCTTTAAAAGAATATTTTTCACAAGTTAAAGAACGCTTTGAGGCAGGAAGTGACAGGAAAACTGGGCGAATGGAAACTGGGAACCTAGGGTGGAGAAGGGGAGAGGGTTGACACATCACAGGGCTAGCAACCAATGTCACAAAATAATTTGTGTATTAACTGTTTAATGAGAAACTAATTTGTTCTGTAAACTTAGGTTCTGTAAACCTAAAAAAAAAAAAAAAGGAGTGCAGATAAATAAAGCAGCCTTTGGTGACCAGTAGTTAGAATCCCAAAATCTGCCTAATATTGCTCCAGAAGAATATGTATTAGAAAAAAAATCAATTGAAAGCCTCCTTAGAATCTTGGTAGAAAGGTCCACACTTCATCCTTCTCATTAACCTTTGTGCTGCCAAATTATCCCAACTTAAGAAGGCTAAAGTAACTTCTGGATTGCTCAACCTGCAAAAGGACTTAAATGAAGTACAAATGCCTTTGTGGCCAGAAGAAGATGATGTTGGAAGTAGACAACTCCTCCCAAGATAATGGAACAAGACCTCATCCAAGTTCCTAAAATTATTGGACTTTGTTTTTGGGATTGCTTTATTTTACAACCTTAGGTTTTGTGATGGTTACCATTGTGTGTCAACTTGGCTGGGCCATGAGTCTCAGTGGTTTGACAGTTATGTAATTTGGCAGTTACGTAATGATGTAGTTATCTACCATTTTGTGATATAATGTAATTACCTCCATGATGTGATCAGCCAATCAGTTGTAAGGGGAGTTTCCTCAGGAATGTGGCCTGCATCCAATATATATGGATGTTCTGGCAAAGCTCACTGGCTTTTGCTCACTGTAGACCCTGCATGGTACTCATCATCATCTGACCTGCAGTTCTGGGAACTTGAGCTAGAGGCCTGCCGTATTACCTGCCAATCTTGGGATTTGTCAACCTCCACATCCTGTGAGCCAGCAGCCTACCCTTTTACCTGCCAGTCTTGGATTCGTCAGCCTCCACAGCACGTGAGCCAGCAGCCTGCCATCTGACCTGCCGATTTTGGGTTTGTCAGCCCCTGTAGCTATGTGAGTCAGGAAAAGCCTCCAGCCTGATGCCTGATGCACGGACTTGGGACTTGCCAGCCTCTACAACTGTATGACCCATTTCCTTGAGATAAATTTCTCTCTATATATATATGTATGGAAACCCTGGCGGCATAGTGGGTAAGTGCTGTGGCTGCTGACCAAAAGGTCGGCAGTTCAGATCCACCAGGCACTCCTTGGAAACTCTATCAGGCAGTTCTACTCTATCCTACAGGGTCGCTGTGAGTCGGAATCAACTTGACGGCAACGGGTTTGGTTTTTTGGTTTTATGTATATGTATGCTTTGCTGGTTCTGCTTCTCTAGAGAACCCTGGCTAAGACAGGTTTATTGACCGGTCAGAACTTTTACTGTGGACTATTGACGTTTTTGCACTTTACTTCATACTTATAGCTGTCCTTCTGTTGATTGCTGTACTACACTTTGTTGGTATTATCCCTTGTTTTAATATCCTCTTTTTCCATGCAAGTAACTGAAGGAGGAGTTTGCTTTATCGTAACTATTATTTTTATAATATTTACCTTATTACTTTTAAGTTTGTATTCTTACACCATGAAACCTTTATTAAGTATCCTCTTACTGTATATCATGATTCTTGGTGATCCTTGGCATGATAATACCTTTCTTAGAGTAGCTCAGTTGGTAGCTACTGCTGGTAATCTGACTGACTGTTGGATTTGCCATCAAATCCCACAATCTAGACATACCAACTCAGGCCATTTAGCTATGCCTATATAGTTAAACATAAAAAAATATATTTTATATATTTTTTTATGTTTAACTATAGCTCTGATTCTGTTGTGCCTGATTCTACTGCAAATCCTAATATAGCCTTTAAATAGGCTATGTGTATGGGGTTGTGGCACCCTCCAGGATTATTAACAAGTCCACCAGAAAGCTACGTGGCTTCAATTACCCCCTATGTCCAATTCTCCTCTTCTTGATATTTTTAGTTGGCCACCTACTGAAATTGGTTCTTGGCTATGTTCAATGTTACAAACTGAATTAATTCTCTTAATCATTATAATAATTATTAGACCCAACCCAGTGCCGTTGAGTCGGTTGCGACTCATAATTATTAGAGGATTAACCAAATGTCTTATGAAGTACTTTTAAATGCTTACAATCACAGTGCAACACTGCTTGCAATGCAAAAGTTCATATATTTTGAAGAAACAACAACGTCTTAGAAAATAGATCGGGTCTTCACCTTGACCAGTGCCCCTCTCTGCCAAGTATTCCTATTAATTTGGCCCTGCTCTTAAACACCCCATCTTAAAAGATCACAGAAGCAAAGGTCCAAGGTATGGCATGGCGAAGAACAGATGGTGCCTGGCTACCTTTCCTGGGGAGCACCTGGGGTCTTAAAAGCCTATTTTAAACCGGTAGCCACCTAATAAAGAGAAAACTGGAGTCTCTGTTAAAATTAAAGTAAGGAGTTTTATTGAAGGAATAGAGCGATCTGGATCGGACAGCACTTCGTGAGGATTTACAAAAGTACTCCAGCGAAAGGAACTTTTTATAGAGTTTAAATACGGGAAATACAGCAACTTACAAGAAAAAAATTTCTGATTGGTTGACATTTACAAAGTTATGCTTTGACAGACACAAGACAATGATGAGATCCCTTAAACATTGTTTTGCTAATCATAAAGTTTGAGTCAGTTAACGTCTTGTTAATCTATGGATATTTGAGGGGCCAGCCTACGTAAGTACCCTTCCTGGGAACATGCTATGAGAGGAAGGGAGGGGAGGGGAGCTCCCAGGCTTCCTGAAGTATTCTGGCTATCTGGTTTAAGTCTGCTCAGACTGAGCAGTAGCAACAAAAATGGAGTTTGGTGTACATCTTGGGCAGAGAAGCCTCTCCTTATTCCAGGCACCTAGATTTTTGGGCTGCTTCACAAAGTTATCAACCAGATTTTTGCTGCCTGCTGCATTTCAGATGTTTTCGGGAAGTTGAACACTGCTAGCCTTCAAACTACAAATACTCTTCCCAAGAATAATCTAGCTGGTTCTTGTGGCTTTATTTGCAAAATCTTCCATTGCCAGGTATAAATCTGTTTCTTAGTCGAGGAGAACCTCATCTTATAACTTGACAGGTGTTTATTAAATTGTTATTCATTGCCATAAAGTAAGTCAAGTAAATGTATTATTAAATAAATGACAAAATACCACACTAATCTCTGACTCATAGGATCTGTGTATCATCCAAGGTATTGTTTATTTTTATAGCTCTTTAATACTTTGTCAATTTGTCATTCACTGCTCAAAATTACTCTGATTTTATGCTTTGTGAATCCCTTGTCTGTAGTTCCAGGGCTGTATTTAAGAACATTTCTAAGTATTTTTGGAAGATTTCGTACTGAAGTATGTTCCTAATAATTATTCTCAAATTTTACAGATAGTTGCTTTTTTATTTTGACAATTGTCAGTTTAACATGCGATACTTGCATAGCAAAGAAATATGGCAAGATTAAAAACCGTTTCTAAGCTTTTCCAGCTGAATTCCTGAAGTCACTCAATTGACCCTATTAAAAAGTCAACACCAAAGCCAAAGAGTAGATAGAAAAGAAGCGAAACTAACAATATAAAGATATAAAAGCTAGTGCAAAATATTAATTGGTAGAATAGGGATATTGGATATGACTTTTCTTTTGAATGTTGAGGGATAACTCTAAATAAAAAGGTAACATGTAATATAAACCATATTAGAGAACAGCTAGTATAATGTTCTTTAAAAAAGAAACAATTAAGGGTACTATTTAGGAAAATTACTTAGAAAACAGTCTGTAGTATAACTTCTTCACATAGATTTTAGAATGTGTGTGTACAATTTAATGAAACCTTAAATGGGATTAATTTGATTCTTACAGATGGTTAAAGGAGTAATATGTAAACATTTTGTATAATTAGGTTACTAGTTCTTAAAATTTTTGTTATTCTACAAGAAATACATGGGTAGAGAACAAAAGTACAATGTATAGAATGACAAATAGAAGTTCTTGACTACTCTCTTTTAGATAGTAATTGTTAACAGCTTGGCATCTATGCTACTCGTTTGTTAATTCTTCTATATCCTAAAGAATCTCCCTATACCAATCTCCCTATGTCAATTTAGGGAGAACTGACATCTTAACAATATTGAATCTTTTAGTCTATGTTCATGGTCTATGTTTAATTAATCTCTCAGAAATGTTTTGTAGCTCTGAGTGTAAAAGTCTTGCATATATTCTGTTAAACTTAACCCTAAGTATTTTATATATTTTGCTGCTATTATAAATTCATTTTCCGATGGTACATTGCTAGTACATACAGATACAATTTTTTTGTATATTGGCTTTATATCCTGCAACCTTGGTAAATTCATTATTTATTCTCATAGCTTTTTTAAAATTTTACTTTTGTAGATTTCTAAGATCTTCTACGTACACATTCATCATCTTCAAAGATGGTTTTAACCTTATAAATCTTGTTTATTACACTGGTTAGGATCTCCAGTACAGTGTTGAATAGAAGTGATGGGAGTGGATATCCTTGCTCGATTCCTGATCATGGGGAAATTCATTCAGTTGTTCACTGTTAGCCGTAGGTTTCATTGTGGATGGACTTTATTGGGTTGAGAAATTTTTTTCTATTTTTAGTTTGCTGAGAGCTTTTATCATAAGTGGGTGTTAAATTTTCAAATGCTCTTTCTGCCTCTATTGAGGTGATTGTATGGTTTTTCTTTTTATTCTATTTATATGGTGAATTACATTGATTATTTAATGTTAAACTAACCTGACATTCCTGGGATAAACCCCACTTCGTCATAATAGTACTATTTTTGTTATGAATTGGGTTCACTTGCTAATATTTTGTTAAAGATTTTTTGCAACCATATTCATGAGAAATATTGATTTGCAGTTTTCTTAATTGCAGTGGCTTTGTCTGAGAAATGCTGGCCTCATGAAGTGAGTTGAGAAGTGTTCTCTTCCTCTAATTTCTGAAAGAGCTTTTGTAGATCTGGTACTATTTTTTCCTTAACGTTTGTTAGAGTTCACCTTCACCAATGAAGCCATCCAGGAGTAGAGGTTTCTTTGTTGGGTGATTTTTAAGCACAAATTCAGTATTTTAATAGATGGAAGGCAATTCAGATTTTCTATTTCTTTTTGTGTCTGGTTTTAATATTTGTGTCTTTGTGGTGCAGTGAATTACTTAATATGGGCTTTCTAGCCACAGTCTTTGTAACTCCCACAAAAGACCAGATCAGCAGACACCTGCAGCAGATCTCAGTGGCTGGTAGGTACATGAGTTACCTCACCCTTAGGGCTCTGCACTACTGAAAGACTAATTGTTAATGACTGTTTCCGACTGGTGAAATGATTGCAAGGGGGAAGTTAGTCCTTCAAGTATGAAAGGGCCTATGGCTAGAAGAGCCGGAGGTAGCCTGTGGTGTGGTGAGTTACTTAATATGGCCCTTCTAGCCATAGTGTTTGTAGCTCCCACCAAACAACTGGGTGGGCCAATACAAATGAGGTGTTTGTGGCCCAGCAGGGGGATTGGATAGCTTGTTAATAATGTAAATAAGGTACATGGCACCCTTGAGGGGGTGGTACCATGCAAATAAGTATATGGAACCATTGTGAGGGGATTAGTCAGTTTTGCCATCCTGCTAGGCTTAAAATGACCCATCCCAGAGGTGGGAAGGGAGGATCTCACCACCTCCAAGATAGAAGAGCTAGGAGTGGAGTACATCCTTTGGACCCAGGATCCCTGTGCTGAGACACTCCTGGAACCAGGAGACTAAGAGAGAAAGCTGTAACAAAAGATAGCGAGAAGCAGTGGCAGACAAATGGCAGCAGCAGAGGCAGGAAACCGGCAGGAGACCAACAGGAAATGGTGCAGTGGGCTCCCTGCCCCATGGGCGGGAAAGCTGAGCGCCTTCAAGCAGGAGGCTTGCTGCTGGTGTGGGGTGCCTCTGGGCACTTGGTGGAGCTAGGCTTGTGGACCCATGTAGCTAGAGCTGAGCGCCTTTAGGCAAGAGGCTTGCTGGCAATGTGGGGTGCCTCTGGGCACTTAGGGGCAGAGCTAAAATAGCTTTGTAACACTTATCCAAGCAAGGCAGAGGCCCGGCCCAGAGAGAGGTATTCCTGGGGCCACAGCTGAAAAGAGGCTGTCCTGATGGAAGAACTGTACCCTGAGTGTTCCTGAACCTGAACTGTAACCTGTTATCACTCTAATAAACCCCATAATCATGAGTATTGTCTGTGAGCTCTGAGTGGCCATTCCAATGAGTTATTCAACCCACAGAAGAGAAGTAGAGAGTGCCATGGGAGGGACAGTTGGTGTCAGAATTGGTAAAAAAAAAAAAAAAAAGGTGGAGACGAGGTATGTCTGACCTCCACTTCATAGCAGTCAGCCTTAGGCTGTTGATCTTAATTCTCCTTACCTCTTGTAAAGTTAGAGGAGGTCAGACGCCTCTGCCACACCATTTTTACAGTCTTTTAAGGAACGTGTCCATTTCATCTAAATTGTCCAATTTATTGCTATAAGGTTGTTCATAATATTCCCTTATACCTTTTTAATAACTTACTTATTGAGTAAGTAAGCTGGAAGAGCAGGAGGTGATAGCCAGGGCTTCAGGTGTTTGAGGAGGAAGGTAAAGAAATATTTGGAAATGGGAAACAGAACACCTACTACACCCCCTGGCCCTGAGGTAGGCTTGGGATGTGAGGAGAAAAATAAAGATAACTTCTACCTGAGAGTGGTACTCAGGAGATGAGGCCCTTAGGGACAGCTAGGTTCACTTACTGCCATGAGGTAGAGGGAAGGTTCAAAGAAGAGAATAAGGCTATGAGGACATTTGCTGATGACTTCTTTGGAGTTGCAAAGAGCATAGGAGAAGAGTTTGAGAAGGAGGGAAGGGGTGGAGTTTGATCAGATTAAAGGTTGTACTCACTGGTATTGGGATGAGTACCCAGTGCTGATGCCGGATGGCTGAGAAGGCTTTTTCCAGCAGTGGTTGGGGTAATCAGGAATATAAAGCACAATGGGATTTGCCTGAATGGCTCTTGGAGAGAGATAAGAAATCAGTCTCAACTGAATAAACTTTGAATAGTTAGTATGGAGCTTCAGGGGTTTAGGATGACTGCCTTTCCCTTCAGAGTGTAGTGTGGTGGCACCCTTTGTGGGGAGGGGTAGAAGTGCTCCCTCTGAGAGTACATAGTGAAGTAGGGACTCTTAGTAGGTGGAGTATGGTAACTGCTCTGAGCTTAATAACTACCTGAATGATTGGGCCATTATCATGAATAAGTATTTATTGGGCATCTACTTTGTATGTAATTTGACCATTCAACACATGAAAAGAGTACAGTGTTCTCGGAGCCAGCGGAGAGAGGATCCAATTGATTCCACAGATTGTGTTCCAGCCTAGATAGAAGGAAATAAGAGTGGCAGAGATGGACCTTACCCTTTTTTTTATGAGGAGCAGAGGAGGTGGACTCTTTATGATGGGTAATTTACAGTGTGTGCCACAGTCCTGATGTAACCCGAGAGCTTTGTTCAGATATGGCGTCCATGTTTAATGATATCTCTGAAGCAACCAAGTATACATACCCGGTTGTGTGGAAGTTCCGTCTCCTGGTAACTGAACAAGGTCAGACAACGTCGTCTCCTTGGTTTCTCATGCTTCTGGTTGAGAGCTAATGCGTTGGCTGCTTGAAAGGCATGATAAGGAAACAGAAAAGGAAAAATCTATGCTTAAAGTGTTTTCTTTTCTGGAATTATCTGTATGTCCCAATAGCGGCTTCTGAGATGTCGCTAGAAAATCAGGGTGTATGATAAGAATGAGCTAATTGTCACAAACTCAATTTCATTTGTACTACTACTCAGGATGAGTGAGTTTTCAAGTGTCATAGTTCAGCTGAATCATACACAACACATATCATCAGTGTACACAAAACTGACTCAAAATGTACCCAGCTTGATAACGTCCCTGGGAGTCTGGGCTGTCTCCTCTCCTGATGCTGAGTTTCAACAGTCGTTGAGGACTGTATGAGTAAGAGGAGGAATGATTGTAGTGAGTTACAAGGAAGTGAAAGAAGGAGATGAAAAGTGTGTGTGGCTAGAGGAGTGGGGAAGGGATGATGTCAAGTCTTTGTTAGTTCTCTATTTGTGGAAACAGAAAATGAACTTCCGTGAGTCTGTAGGGAAGTTTGTTTTGCTTTTTTAAATGTATTGTGTTTTAAGTGAAAGTTTACAAATCAAGTCAGTCTCTCATACAAAACTTATACATACCTTGCTATGTACTCCTAGCTGCTCTCCCCCTAAGGAGACAGCACACTTCTCCTCTCCACTCTGTGTTCCCTGTGTTCATTCAGCCAGTTTCTGTCTCCCTCTGCCTTCTTATCTCACCTCTAGACAGGAGCTGCCCACATTATCTCATGTGTCTACTTGAGCCAAGGAGCTCCCTCTTCCCCAGTATCCTTTTCTATCTTATAACCCAGTCCAGTTCCTGTCTGAAGAGTTGGCTTTGGGAATGGATCCAGTCTTGGGCTAACAGAGGGTCCAGGGACCATGACCCCTGGGGTCCCTCTATTTTCAGTCAGACCATTAAGTCTGGTCTTTTTATGAGAATTTGAGGTCTGCATTCCACTGTTCTGCTCCATCAGGGATTCTCTCTTATGTTCCCTGTCAGGCAGTCATCAGTGGTAGCCGGGCACCACCTAGTTCTTCTAGTCTCAGGCTGATATAGTCTCTGGTTTATGTGGCCCTTTCTGTCTCTTGGGCTCATAATTACCTTGTGTCTTTGGTGTTCTTCATTCTCCTTTGCTCCAGGTGTGTTGAGACCAATTGATGTATCTTAGATGGTCACTTGCTAGCGTTGAAGACCTGAGACGCCACTCACTGAAGTGGGATGCAGAACATTTTCTTTGTAAATTTTGTTATGCCCATTGACCTAGATGTCTGTAGGGAAGTTTCGTTTTAAGTAAAGACCACATTTCCGTTTCCACATAGGATTTACTAGGTGAACTAGCAGCTGGTTAAAATAGTGATGTTGATGATGATGATGGTGATGATGATATAAAGTCCTATAGAAAGCAAATCTGCAGTTAGCATTTTCCTTGTGGTCAGCTGCTGATAGAATTTGCTGGAATACAGCTAGCGGCTAATGGGTGGTGAGTTGAGTTACTTACATAGTTGGAGCACTGTTAGGGACCAAGTTTCCAACTCCTATTTGGCCACCAAGACAGCCCAGGAAAAACAGCAAGTGGGTCTCAAAGCTAAAAATAGCTCAAAAAAAATCTTAGAGTGGTGAAGCGCTTGTGAGCCATCTTAACTTTTGCTCTTATCCTTAGATGTAGAAGGCTTTGTAGGAGAAAGCAGCAGATCCACTGAATGGAGATCGCTAACCAGTGGAATTATAGAGGTTAGAGGCATGAGATATAGGTAAGGATACAAGGCATGGTGTGGCTTCTAAATTACCCAAGCCAGCTCACAGTTTTAGAAATATTCTGTTCATCTGATGCATGTTGTTGGGCATAAAATGGGGGCAAAAACATGAGGGCTGGCTATGAATGAGATTTACCCATTGCCATGGAATCAATTCTGACTCATAACGACTTTATATGACAGAAAACTGCCCCATAGGGTTTCCAAGGCTGTAAATCTTTATGGAAGCAGACTGTCACATTTTTCTCCCATGGAGTGGCTGTTGTGTTTGAACTGCTGACCTTTCGGTTAGCAGTTCAGCGCTTAAACCAATGTGCTGCTAGGGCTCCTTATGAATGAGTCTTAAAAAATATTTCAGAACCAATTGATGGAGGAGAGGAGATAAAATGATTCAGTTTAATGAACAATTAAACTGTGAAGCCCTATACTGGGTCTGTGGAGATTCAGGTTAAACAGGACGTGGTTCTCTGAGGAGGCAGATACTCACACGGGTAGCTGGTAACTCCAGTACAGAGAATTGATAGAGTCAGTACTGATCTGGCCACTACCCAGTTTTAGATAATTATAATTATTAATGAGCTTACATTTTAGAATCTTGTTCCTTTTGAGGATTTTCAGAGCCTTATTTGGCTACCGGTCAGAAATATCCCTTAGTTAAGTCAGTTCAACCGACCATTCATAAAGAAAGAGAAGGAAAAATGAAATCTTCAGTAAGCACTTACAATGTGTTTTCTTTCACATTGTCTCATTTAATCTTCCCAGGCTGTGACCTAGGTATCACTTATTTCCTTTTTATAAATGAGAAAACTGGTTAAGTAACACCCAAGATCCGTTTTTGGTGAATGGTGGTGTTAAGTTGATCCTAGGTCTAGGGGCGCTCCAAAAGCTATACTCTTTGACCATACCACATAGCCTCAGCGCTGCCAACCCTGAAGTTTATATCTTAGTAACCAAAACCTACAGGAATGTGTATTTGTGTATCAGATAAACTCAGGCACTCGATAACTTCTTATTGATTTCAAAAGGAGTTTGTAGTTAGGTGTTCATTTATAGGGCACCTTTATTCTATGAAATGGGTGCCATACATTTTATCCAAATGGCTATAAAATATTTTGTACTTTGCTTACATCTTGTAAAAACGCCCATCAGAATGAGAGTAATAAACCAGCCAGGCCCTTGTAATCATAGGAACCTTCTCTGTCTACTTCCTGTTGGGGGTTGGTGAAGAAAGAGCCCTGCCTTGAAGTCATGCCTTTCCCTCTCACTTTGGGATCCCCCTGACTTCTGATTCCCACCCATTACCCTAGCAAGTAATTTATAGAAAAAATTGCTGGAATTATACACACAGAGGCACTTATCATGTAACACATAGGAGGAAGGCATGTTTACGTTGTTAAGTATAGAAGATCACTCAGCATTCAGAAGCTGTATTGGTTGTGGGTGTGAGGTCAAGGGCCATACCACATCGACCCAGCCCCAAGTGATTCTGAGAGCAACTGCAGATGAAAACACAAGTTAAGAAAGCTCTCTGGATGTCTGCCTTGAGCGTTGTGCTCTTTTAAAGAACTATCTACATGGGATTAAACTGACAACAGCAGCTTGAAAGGTTAGATAGGAAGCTTCTGTGGGCAGTGGGTTTATGTTATTGGGGGAGAACAGTTCGGAAAAGGAGGGTGAGAATGGTTGCACAACCTGAAGAATCTAATCAATGTCACTGAATTCTAAGTGTAGAAATTGTGGAATTGGTGTATGTTCTGTGTGTATATTCTCAACAACAAAAATAAAATAAATTATTAAAATTAAAAAAAAAAAAAAGCCTGCTGTTATGGATTGAAGGATTGAATTGTATTCCCCAAAAAAGTCTGTCAACTTGGCTAGGTCATGATTCCCAGTATTGTGTGCTTGTCCACTATTTTGTGATCTGATGTGATTCTCCTATGTGTTGTGAATCCTAACCTGTATAATGTTAATGAGACAGAATTCGAGGCAGTTATGTTAATGAGGCAGGACTCAGTTACAGGATTAGGTTATATCTTGAGTCAGTCTCTTTTGAGATATAAAAGAGAGAAGGGAGCAGAGAGGAGAGGGACCTCACCCCACTGAGAAACAAGAGCAGGAAGTGGCACTTGTCCTTTGGACCCAGGATCTCTGTGCTGAGAAAGTCCTAGACCAGGGGAAGATTGAGGACAAAGACCTTTCCCCAGAATCGACAGAGATAGAAAGCCTTCCCCGGGAGCTGGCGCCTTGAATTTGGACTTCTAGTCTCCTAAACTGTGAGAGAATATATTTCTGTTTGTTAAAGCCATCCACTTGTGGTACTTCTGTTATAGCAGCATTAGATAATGAGACACTCTCTGATTACCCTAGAAGCTGTTTCTCTCTGCTCCCCTGTGTGGGTTCTCCTTGCAATGGGGATCGGCAGGTGTTTCTGAAAGTAGAGAAGCCTGCAGAGAGCACTGGCCAGGATCCCAGCCACCACCTGGGCTGCCCTGAGTGTGACCTGGACCCATCATTTGTCTGGTAGCTTAGCTTCCACCTTGGTCAGATGGGAACTCACTCTAATCTTGGTTTATACCCAACAGTGGTGGGTTAGCTTGTGAATGCTCTGTGCGACAGATAAATTCTGCTTGTTGAGAAGCCCTCTAGCACAGTTGGCATGCTCCGCCCTACCCACAGGTGCCCAGCCTGGTGCCCTCATGCTCTGTTCTGTACCCTCATCTGTCTACAGCCCCTGTAGGGGTGCTCCACCTAATCAGCATCCCCATCTGGGACCCTGGGTTCTCTAGCTCTTCCCCTGGACACAATCCTAGGCCCAAGTCTCTGCTAGGAACTGTTAGAGAGACAACGTGCTAGTGAGTTACACCTCCCAGGTTAGATATCTCCATTTTAACATAGGTCTCCTGGGAATAATGTCTTATCCAAAAGAAGCAAGTAATGATGGGACTCTGAGGCACTGAAGCTGCGTGAGGGAGCTGGCTGAGACAGTACGGCCTTTTAGGACCTCATATATCAGGCCACTATGCCAGGCCTGGCGAGGGACTAATCTGTAAGTTACCTACTTAATATGTATTTACTAAGCACTTTTACTGTGCCCAACTCCATTCTAACTGCTAATGATACCCAGGAAGTAAAAGACACAGGCCCTGTCCTGAAGAAGTCTCTAGCCCAGTTGTAGATCAGACACACTCATGAAGTTAAAATAGAAACAGCTACATATCAATGTAGACAATAATACTAGGGTATGACACTAAACTTTTCAGAAGAAAGAGCTATCATGGTGCCCAAATCAATTGTGAAACTGGGGTGTGGGAGTGTCCATAAGCTAATCTCCAGGACTAAAGTGCTCTTTTAGGGGAAGTTAGTTACTTTTCTTTCAAGGCTCCAAAGTTCAGTCTGGCTACTGGTTTTCCCTGAACGCCAAAGTGAATGATTATTATTTGAAAGCATTTATGGCAGACAAGAGGGTAAGCATTTCAGCTGAGGGAGCCCTTTGGCTAATAATTAAGCATAATTATAACTTCGTTTTAATTTTTCATGTAAGTCCAGTCTTAACAAATTGTAATAATTTGGACATAAGACTACATTTCAGCAATTTGTGAAATAATATGCATTAACTCATTTAAGCCTTAGTAGTCAAAACTTAAACCCAAAACCAAACCTGCTGCCATCGAGTCGATTCCAACTCCTAACAACCCTGTAGGACAGAGTAGAACTGCCCCATAGGGTTAGTCAAAACTTAGAGAAACATTTATTTCCGTGTCAGATAAACTCGGGCACTTAATTACTTCTGACTGATTCCAAAGGAGCTCGTAATTAGGTGCTCATCTTTACTCTCTGAAATGGGTGCCATTTTCTATCCATTGCTGCCTCCATTTTATAAATATGTCCAGGCAGTCAGGTAACTTCTCAAGGTCACAGTGGTAGGGAGTGGCAGAGCCAGGCCAGAACCCAGGGAACACTACCCCCTTCCCCATGAGCATGCTGTGCCCTGGATACATGTCAGGTTGGTAGAAGCACACTCTTCTAGCTGATACCAGTAACTTAGGACTCTCCAGCGAGTAGGAAGTACAGAGCGAACGTAGCATCTCCCTCAGACACCTGAGGGCAGTCAGCTTTGCTTGATGGCTCTCATCTCTACAAGGGCTTCAGCTTCCCCTCAAGCCTACATGCATCTTTAAAAAGAATACTCATTTCTAATTATCATAATAAAATGCTCAGAGGACTACTGAGAAGCATAAAGAAGAAAACCCAAATCACTCGTAATTCTATATCCTCTTTATAGCCACTATTAGCATTTTGTTATATTCTGGGTGGTTTAACGGTTAACAGACTTGGCTACTAACCAAAAGGTTGGAGGTTTGAGTCCTTCCAGAGGTGCCTCAGAAGGAAAAAAAAAAGACCTGGCAAAATACTTCTGAAAAATCAGCCATTGAAAACCCTATGGAGTACAGTCCTGTGTCAGTCCATCTCAATGAGGGTCTCCCTCTTTTTCACTGACACTCTATCAAGCATGATGTCCTTCTCCAGTGATCGGTCTCTCCTGCCGACGTGTCCGAATGAGTAAGACAGAAGTCTCACCATCCTCGCTTCTAAGGTGTACTCTGGCCGTGCTTCTCCCAAGACCGATTTGTTCGTTCTCCCAGCGGTACATAGTATATTCAGTATTCTTTGCCAGGAGTTTTACATACTGATTATTTAACATTATATCATAAATATTTTTTCATGCCATTAAATATTCTTCAACAATATAATTTAAAAATTTATTGGATATTATTCTATTGTGTGAATGTGCTATAATTAAGAAATAATTTCCCTATTCTTGCACATTTGGGTTGCTTCTGATTTTTCTCTATTATGTGGGATGTCAAGATAACCGTATTTGCATATAAACCTATATCGGTATCTCTCTTTTTTTCATAAAATAATTTTTGTCAAGTTGATAGATTCCTTAAGTAGAATTAATGGATGAGAGGACATGAACATTTTTAGCCTTTTTTTAAAAAATATATTTTTTGTTATTGCTGTTGAGAATGTACACAACAGAAGATACACCAATTCAACAATTTCTACATGTACAGTTCAATGACATTGATTACATTCCTCAGGTTGTGCAACCATTCTCACCCTCCTTTGTCGAATTATTCCTCCCACATTAACATAAATTCGCTGCCCCTTAAAGAAGATTGCGAAGAAACAAAAAGAGAGGTAAACTGCTAGAAGAGAATGGGGTCAAGGAATTAGGGTGGCGAAGTTTTCAAGACAGAGGAAGCAGTTAAAGGAAACTAATAATAAGGCAGAGAGTTCAAGCTAAAGGGCAAGAACTAAAAATTCCCATTCTGTTCGGCCACCAGAAGGTAATAAGAGGAGTTTCCGTGGAGTGCTGGGGGCCAGAATTGGAGATGAAGTGATGAAGATAGTGAATACAGACTTCTCACAACCTTGGAGTGAAAACTGAGGAGAAACTTCAGTTCTACAAACATTCGCGAACCTACTATCTATAAAACTCCAGGCTAAAAACACTACAGGCTGACAGGAGAAATGAAAGAAACATAGTCATTGCCATTCACAGGTTCACTTCATGCTAATGAAAGAGACAAAATCAAGAATAACAATGTTGTTGTTGTTGTTAGGTACCATCCAGTTGGTTCTGACTCACAGCGACAACAGAAGGAAACACTACCCAGTCCTGTGTTGTTCTCATGATTGTTGCTATGTTTGAGCCCGTTGTTGCAGCCATGGTATTGGTCCATCTCATTGATGGTCTTCCTTTTTTTCACTGATGGTCTACCAAGCCTAATTTCCTTCTCCAGGGTCTGGTCCCTTCAGATAACATGTCTGTCTTAGTTATCTAGTGCTGCTATAACAGAAGTATCGCAAGTGAGTGGCTTTAACAAATAGAAATTTATTCTCTCACAGTTTAGGAGGCTAGAAGCCCAAATCCAGGGTGCCAGCTTTAGGGAAAAGCTTTCTCTCTCTGTCAACTTTGGGGAAAGGTCCTTGTCATCAATCTTCCCCTGTTAAGGAGCTTCTTGAAGGACTCGCTATTCTCCTGGCTCTTGTTTCTTGGTGGTATGAGGCCCCCATGTCTCTCTGCTCACTTCTCTTTTTAATATCTCAAGAGCTTGGTTTAAGAGACAATCTAATCTTGCAGATTAAGTCCTGCCTCATTAACATAACTGCCACGAATTCCATGTCATTAACATCATAGACATAGGATTTACAACACATAGGAAACATCAGATGACAAAATGGTGGACAATCTCATAATGTTGGGAATCATGGCCTAGCCAAACTGATACATGTATTTTTGGGGGACACAATTTGATCTATGACAATGCCCAAAGTACGTGAGACAAAGTGTCACCATCCTTGCTTCTATGGAGTATTCTGGCTGAACTTCTTCCAAGACAGGTTTGTTCGTTCTTCTGGCAGTCCATGGTATGTTAATATTCTTCACTAACAACATAATTCAAAGGCACCAATTTTTCTTTGATCTTCCTTATTCATTGTCCAGCTTTTATATGCATATGACATGATTGAAAATATCATGGCTTGGGTCAGGCACACCTTAGTCCTCAAAATGACATCTTTGCTTTTCAACACTTTAAAGAGGTCTTTTGCAGCAGATTTGCCCAATGCAATACGTCTTTCGATTTCTTGACTGCTGCTTCCGTGGGCGTTGATTGTGGATCCAAGTAAAATGAAACCCTTGACAACTTCAGTCTTTTCTCCGTTTATCCTAATGTTGTTTATTGGTCCAGCTATGAGGATTTTTGTTTTCTTTATGTTGAGGTGCAGTCCGTACTGAAGGCTGCGGTCTCTGTTCTTCATCAGTAAGTGCTTCAAGTCCTCTTCACTTCTAGCAAGCAAGGTTGTGTCATCTACATATTGCAAGTTGTTAATGAGTCTTCTTCCAACCTTGATACTGTGTTCTTCTTTATATAGTCCAACTTCTCAGGTAATTTGCTCAGCATACAGGTTGAATAAGTATGGTGAAAGGATACAAACCTGATGCACACCTTTCTTGATTTTAAATTATGCAGTATCTCTTTGTTCTGTTCAAACAACTGCCTCTTGGTCTATATACAAGTTGCTCATGAGCACAATTAAGTGTTCTGGAATTCCCATCCTTCACATTATTATTCATGATTTGTTATGATCCACACAGTCAAATGCCTTTGCATAGTCAATAAACCACAGGTAAACATCTTTCTTGTATTCTCTGCTTTTGGCCAAGATCCATCTGACACCAGCAGTGATATTCCTCATTTCATGTTGTTGTCTTCTGATTCAGGCTTGAATTTATGGCAGTTCACTGTAGATGTACTGCTGCAACCATTTTTGAATGATCTTCAGTAAAATTTTACTTGTGTGTGATATTAATGATATCATTCCATAATTTTTGCATGCTGTTGGATCACCTTTCTTTGGAATGGATACAAATATGAATCTCTTCTAGTTGGCTGGCCTGTCTTCCAAATTTCTTGGTATAGATGAGTGAGCACTTCCGGCGTTGCATCTGTTTGTTGAAACATCTCAACTGGTATTCCATCAATTCCTGGAGGCTTGTTTTTTTGCCAGTGCCTTTACTGCAGCTGGGACTTTTTGCTTCAGTACCATCGGTTCTTGATCATATGCTACCTCCTGAAATGGCTGAATGTCAACCAGTTCTTTTTGGTACAGTGACTCTGTGTATTGCTTCCATCTTTCTCTGATGCTTACTGCTTCATTCAATATTTTGCCCATAGAATTCTTCAGTATTGCAACTTGAGGCTTCAATTTTTTCTTCAGTTCCTTTAGCTGGAGAAATGCTGAATGTAAAAATTGTGTGGCGGGGGTATCTGACCTTCACAAGGCGGGACCAGAATCATGATCAATAGCCCAAGGCTGAGTCCTGTGAGGCAGAGGTCAGACATGACTCTACCCTCCAACGTTTTTACCAATTCTGACACCAATCATCCCTCCCATGGCACTCTCTATTTCTTTGCTGAGTTTGATAATTTGTTGCAATGGCCATGTAGAACTCACAGACAATACTCATGACTACGGGATTTATTAGGGAAGTAACAGGTTACAGTTCAGGTTCAGGAACACTCAGGATACAGTTCTTTGGTCAGGACAGCCTCTTCTCAGTCATGCCTTCCCCTGGTCCTCAGCCCCTCAGCCCCTCAGACTGGCCTCTATTTGCTCAGACAAGTATTACAAAGCTCTTTTAGCTCCACCAGTAAGAGCCCAGAGGCACCCCACTCCACCAGGAAGCCTCCTACCTGAAGGCTCTCGGCTCTCTTGCTCTGTGGGTTGGCATGCCCACCATGCCATCTCCTGCTGGTCTCCTGGTTCTGCTGCTCTGCTGCTGCCATGTCTCTGCTCTTGCTTCTCACCATCTCTGTGCTACAGCTCTCCCTCTTTGGCCTGGTTCTATCGCTTCTGCTACCTCTGTCTGTCTTCCGTGTTACAGCTCCTCTCTCTCTCTCTGTCTCCCTGTAAATCTAGCAGAATGGCAAAACTGACCGTTCCCCTTGTTAGTGTTCCATATACCTTATTTGCATGGTTTCATCCCCATGAGGGCTGCATGCACCTTATTTACATTATTAGCAAGCTATCCAATCCCGTTGCTGAGCCACAAACACCTCGTTTGCACAGTCCTATCCAATCTTTTGGTGGGAATTACAAAGACTATGGCTAGAAGGACCACAGTAAGTAATCCACTGCACCACAGGCCACACCCTGGCTCTTCTTGCCATCAGCCCTTTCATACTTGAAGGATTCTCCCTCTCAATCATTTTACGAGCCCAAAACAGTCATTAACAATCAGTTCTTCGGTAGGGCAAAGAGTCCATTCAGGTCTGCTGCAGGTGTCCATCTGATGTCGTCAGGCTCTCCAAAAGTTCACCTCATCTATACCCTTCCTGGTGTCTGCTAAAATTTAACTGAGAGAAGATTATTCCCTTGATCTGAGCCTCATGAGGTATCAGCATGGCCAAACCTTTAAAAGACTTCAGGTGTGGCCACTGTAAGAGCCCAGCAGTACCTCCCCTTAGTCCACTCTTCCACAGTTAGAGTTTTTACAATCACAGCTGTGTTCATCACACATTACTGACAACTGAATCATATCATCGTATCAGCAGCTTCCCCCACCCTCTCTTCCCAGATCCATCAGGAAAAGAGGAAGATATTCAGTAGGGATCTTCCCTTGTCCTCCTCATTTTGAGTGTGAGCTCACTCACAAAAATGTGCAAGCCAGCCATTTCATGCTTTTATCGCCCCCCAGTTCAGATAGCCAATGTTTAAATTGCCTATCCCTATTAAACCGGTACTTTGGGGAGACAACCATGTTCCTTGATCAGGTGACTTGTCTGTTGCAGTTGGAACTTTGAGCATCTGCATCCATAAGCAAAATGCAGTGCAGAGCAAGCCATCGAATTGCAGCAATCTACACCATCTCACGGTGCCAAACATCTTTTTCTCTTCATTTGGTCTGGTTCTGGTCAAGTCATCCCTAGCCCCCTGTGGGCTAGGTCAGTGGGAACCAGGCACAGGCTTGGGTGTTCACATGCCTCCCTGCACTCCATATCAGCCAGCCCCTTCTCTCTCTCATCCCTACCTCCCATGGGCTAGGTCACAGGTGCCAATGGAACCTGTTCAGTCTTAGCGCATCTCTCCATTGCTGCACTTCCCTCACTTCCACACATCGAGGGACCCTAGGTGGTCACCACAAGAGAGGATATGGGGGTGTCTACGTCCTGACTCCCTTTAACTTCCAGTCCTGGTAGGGGATTCTTCTGACGGGCACTGATTTTTTCCTCCATCAGTGCACTCAAAGGCAAACCAGCCCAAAAATCCAAATCCACTGCCGTCGAGTCGATTCTGACTCATAGCAACCCCATAGGACAGGGTAGAACTGCCCGAGTTTCCAAGGAGTGCCTGGTGGATTTGAACTGCCGACCTCTTGGTTAGCAGCCGTAGCACTTAACCACTATGCCTCCAGAGTTTCCAAAGGCAAACCACTAGCTGGAAATTTAAAAAGCAAAACAGTCATTTTTTTTTCCTACAGGTCCTTCCTTCAAATGCAAACCTGCTGTTCTCTCAGCAGTTCTGGGTAGGTCTCATGTCTTTTCAAATGCAAATGTCCTGACTGGAAAAATGCCAGGCTGGGCTTAGGTTTTCAGCCTAATCCCCCAATGCTGTATACTCAGGACTACTGCATTCAAACCAACAGCCTGTGTTTCTTTTGGGCAAATCCTAGTTCCCCTTTTAGAATATCCAATCGAGTATGGGTTGGAGGTGGTTACATGCTCTCCGTTATCTATCATATATTTAGGTCTGCTTTACAACACTAGGTAGGAGAAACATTCAATATCCATAGCACATTCAAATAAACACATAACCCTTTTAAAAATATTCCAGTTTCATCTCGTCTTTACCTCTTGACTATCCTCCCATTCATATGCATATGGTCTCATGCCTCTGGCCCTGTGGAACTTGTAGACCCTGGCCCCCTATCAATCAACTTGTTTAATGAATCTGGCTTTTGCCCTAGACCACTCCATATGCAGCTTTTCTCCTCTCAGCTGCAGCATAACACCTCTTACTTTCCTTTCAGCCATTACAGGTAACAACTAAAGTAATCATCTAAGAATTAAGAGTGTCACTTCCCATGCCCCTTGGTTCTTTCTGTTCCAAAGTCCCATGCTTCCATGAGTCTGGAACCACTGCACTATATTCCACTCCTGACACCAACTGTAAGAACGGCGTAGCGGGGGCATCTGACCTGCTCTAACTTCATAAGGGGGAAGGAGAATCTAGATTAACAACCCAAGGCTGATTGCTGTGAGGCAGAGGTTAGACATATCTCCACCCTCCAACCTTTTTACCAATTCTGACACCAACGATCCCTCCACGGCACTCTACTTCTCTGCTGATTTCAGTAATTTGCTACAATAGCCACACAGAACTCATGGACAATTCTCACGATTATGAAGTTTATTAGGGAAGTAACAGGTGGCAATTCAGGTTCAAGTAGGCTAAGGATACAATTCTTCAATTAAGACAGCCTCTTCTCACCATGTTGCATTGCAGGCAGGCCTCTCCCTGGCCCTTGGCCTCTCAGCCCCTCAGCCTGGACTCTGCCCCATGAGGTAGGGGGGAAAAGTCCCCAGACTCATATTTAATTAAGAGATTTTTATTAAGCCAAGACAAAGACAATCATTGCAATGAGGGACTTGCTAGTGTGCATCAGGCACAAGAGACTAACAGAACCCACCAAATTACAGTCCCAAAAACCAAAACCAAACCCACTGCCGTCGAGTCGATTCCGACTCATAGCGACCCTATAGGACAGAGTAGAACTGCCCCATAGAGTTTCCAAGGAGCGCCTGGCAGATTCGAACTGCTGACCTTTTGGTTAGCAGCCGTAGCACTAACCGCTATGCCACCAGGGTTTCCAAATTACAGTCAGGGAACAACATATTGTTACAGAAGGAAGTAAAGATACACCATTGTTAAAGGCAGAATTGCAAAGTGGGACCTTAATAATGGTTGCTTTATAGAGCTTTCTTTGACTAGTTATCTACTTAATGACAGTACGTTGACTGGTGATTTTATTTTAAGACTCCTCAGGAACAAACTGTAGAGATGAGCTGTTTGGGTTAAAGCTCCTTTGAAAGCAAGCTAAGAAATTTTGATTCTTGCTTGGTGAGGTAACATAGCCTCTGCTTGGCGATACCAGCGCTTTGTTGGTTAGTTGCTACGTAGCTACCATTAACAGTTCACAGAGCAGTCACCATCACATAAAAGCCCTTTGGAAATAAACTGGCAACATTAGGTTCCGGCTTGGTTACAAGGAAAAAAACACATTTTCTTAACAGTCAGAACTGGTTCCACAGGCTTTTTTTACACGGAATAGATTTCAAACCTGAGAGCTATCCTAGCTTCATTTTACTCCGGTCAGACACTTCTTTATAGTTTTTAAGGTCTCCATATCACCTGCAAGTATTACCAAGCTCTTTTAGCTCCGCCAGTAAGTGCCCAGAGGCACCCCACTCTGCCCAGAAGCCTCCTGTCCAAAGGCTCTCAGCTTTAGCTCCCTAGGTCGGCACACCCACCACACCATCTCCTGCTTGGTTTGGCTGCCTTTGCTGCCACTGTTTTTCTGTTGCTGCTTCTTGCCATCTCCGGCACTACAGTTCTCCCTCTCTCTCCTGGTTCTGCTGCCTCTCTCTGTCGTCTGCGTTATAGCTCCTCTCTCTGTCTCCGTTCAAGCCTAGTGGGATGGCAAAACTGATCGATCCCTCTTTTAGGGTTCTACACGCCTTATTTTTGTGATCCCACCCCCCACAAGGGTGCCATGCATCTCATTTACATTATTAGCAAGCTATCCAATCCCCTTGCGGGGCCACAAACACTTCCTTTGCACAGCCCCACATAATCATTCTGTGGGAGTTACAAAGGCAATGGCTAGAAGGGCCATATTAAGTAATTCGCTACACCACACTGAATGTGTTCTTTTCTTTTGGTTTTCTAACTCCAGGTCTTTGCACATTTCATTGTAATACTCAAGCCACCCTTTGAAATATTCTTTTCAGCTCTTCTACTTCACTATTTCTCCCATTTTCTTTAAATACTCTACATTCCGGAGCCAAGTTTCAGAGTCTCTTCTGACATCCATTTTGGTCTTTCCTTTCTATCCTGTCTTTTTAATGACCTTTTGCTTTCTTCATGTATGATGAAGATGCCATCCCACAACTTGTCTGGTCTTTTATCATTACTGTTCAATGTGTCAAATCTGTTCTTGAGATGGTCTCTAAATTCAGGTGGGATATACTCAAGGTCATACTTTGGCTCTTGTGGCCTTGTTTTAATTTTCTTCACCTTCAACTTGAACTTGCATACGAGCAGTTGATGGTCTGTTCCACAGTAGGGCCCTGGACTTGTTCTGACTGATAATATTGAGCTTCTCCATTGTCTCTTTCCACAGATGTAGTTTATTTGATTCCTATGTATTTCATCCAGTGATGTCCATATGTACAGTTGCTGTTTATGTATTTACAATGAAGTCATTGGTCTTGCAAAATTCTATCATACGATCTCCAGTATTGTTTCTATCACCAAAGCCATATTTTCCAAATATGAATCCTTCTTCGTTTCCAACTTTCACATTCCAGTCACCAGTAATTATCAATGCATCTTGATTGTACGTCTGATCAATTTCAGACTGCAAAAGTTGGTAAAAATCTTCAATTTCCTCATCTTTGACATTACAGGTTGACATGTTAATTTGAATAATAGTCCCATCTAACTGGTTGTGATCGTTAAGGTTGTGTGTCAACTTGGCTGGGCCATGATTCTCAGTGGTTTGGCAGTTCTGATGTATTTTGGCACCCATATGATGATGTGATCACTTCCATGATGAGACTTAATATAATGTGATCATCTCCATGATGGAATCTGCTGTGAGTAGCCAATCAGTTGAAAGCGAATTTCCTTGAGGGTGTGGCCTGCACCCAATACAGGTGAACTCTCTGGCAAAGCTTTTGTGCTTTTGCTCGCTCTGGATCCTGCAGCTGGTTCCTGTTTGTCTGACCTCTGGTTCTTGGGACTTGAGCTAGCAGCTTACCTGCAGTCTTGCCTGCAGATCTTGGGATTCCTTGGTCTTCACAGCCTGTGAGCAAGAGCCCTGCTGTCTGACCAGCTGATCTTGGGTTCACAGCCCCTGTGGATACATGAATCAGGAGAATCCTCCAGCCCGACCTACAGACCTGGGACGTTCTAACCTCTACAACCAAGTGAGCCATTTCCTTGATATAAATCTCTCTTATAGATATTTTATGTTTTACTGGTTTTGCTTTTCTGGAGAACCCAGTCTAAGACACTGGTCTTCCTTGAAGGTGTAGGGATATTATCCTATCACTGACAGCATTGTACTTCAGGATGGATTTTGAAATGTTCTTTTTAACGACAAATGCTATACCAATCCTCTTCAATTTGTTATTCGCAGAATAATAGACCATATGATTGTCCAAGTCAAAATGGCCAATACCAGTCCATTTCAGCTCGCTAATGCGTAGGCTATCAATCTTTATGCGTTCCATTTCATTTTTGACAACTTCCAATTTTCCTAGACTCATACTTTGTACATTTCATGTTCCAGTTATTAACGGATGTTTGCAGCTGTTTCTTCCTATTTTGAGTCATGCCACATCAGTAAATGAAGACCGCAAAACCTTGACTCCATCCATGTCATTAAGGTCAACTCTACGTTGAGGAGACAGCTCTTCCCCAGTTGTATTTTGACTGTCTTCCAACCTGAGGGGCTCATCTTCTGGCACTATATCAGACAATGCTCTGCAGCTATTCATAAGGTTTTCACTGGCCAATCTTTTCGAAAGTAGAGCAGCAGGTCCTTCTTCCTAGTCTGTCTTAGTCTGGAAACTCCACAGAAACGTGTCCACCATGGTGACCCTGCTGGTATTTGAAACACTGGTGTCATAGCTTTCAGCATCACAGCAATATGTAAACCATCACAGTATGACAAACTGACTAGTGGTGGAAGAATAATAATACAGTATGATAAATGCTATGGTAGAGGTAGGAATGGTATTTTGAGACCATGAGGGATAAACAGATAAAAGGTGAAGAAGGTGTATGGAATGAATAGTGTAAGTAAAGATGTATTTTAGTCAGGGCACCCAGCAACACCTGAATCCTGATGTCAAGCAGGTATCCCTTCCTATATCCACTCATGTAACCCCTCTCCAACTCATTCTTCATACAACAGCCAGAGGGATCTTAAAATACAAATCTGATTACACCATCCCCACTCCAATGGCTTTCCATTGCTATGCAGGTGAAAACCTAATTCCTAATACGCCCAAGACACTGCACAGTGTAGCCCCAGCTTCCCTCTCAGCCCTATCTAGCGCTTGCTTCCCAGACTTGGCAATCCAGCCTCTAATCTTCTTTCTGCCCCTTCACACATTATGGTCTACCTTGCCCGTCCCCACCCCTGCAGTGCCTTTTCCCATGCTCTGCCTCTGTCTGAAATGTCCTGCCCCCTCAGTTTTACTCAGTACTTACTCAGCATGGTCATTGTTTCTTCAGAGAAGCATTTACGAACCCTACCAGACAGGCCAGATCCTCCTAGAGTCCTCTGGACATCTCCATTGTTCAGTGGCATCAGTAGGGTTAGTGTCACCCAGTGTAGTAACTCATGGTGTCACTCCCGCATAGACCTCTTCCCGCACCAGACCATACAGAATAATAGTACTAATATTCGTAAATTGTATATCACTGAATGTAATGGCAAAGTAGTGACATAAACAACTAGCAAAATTAAAATTACACATTTAAATTAGAACATCGTATGCACAGCCTAAATGTATTTACATAATTCCAGGTGGATAAAGTGAAAGTTCAGTAAGAAAACAGTAGAATTAGAAGTAAAAGCGTTAACACCTATGCTCATCTAAAGACTTCACCAAAAGAGTAAAAAGAACACCTACAGACTGGGAAAGAATTTTCAGCTATGACATCTCCGACCAGCGCCTGATCTCTAAAATCTATATGATTCTGTCAAAACTCAACCACAAAAAGACAAACAACCCAATCAAGAAGTGGGCAAAGGATATGAACACACATTTCACTAAAGAATATATTCAGGCAGCTAACAGATACATGAGAAAATGCTCTTGATCATTAGCCATTAGAGAAATGCAAATTAAAACTACGATGAGATTCCATCTCACTCCAACAAGGCTGGCATTAATCCAAAAAACACAAAATAATAAATGTTGGAGAGGCTGTGGAGAGATTGGAACTCTCATACACTGCTGGTGGGAATGTAAAATGGTACAACCACTTTGGAAATCTATCTGGCGATATCTTAAACAGTTAGAAATAGAACTACCATACAACCCAGAAATCCCACTCCTCGGAATATACCCTAGAGAAATAAGAGCCTTCACACAAACAGATATATGCACACCCATGTTTATTGCAGCTCTGTTTACAATAGCAAAAAGCCAGAAGCAACCAAGGTGTCCATCAATGGATGAATGGATAAATAAATTGTGGTATATTCACACAATGGAATACTACGCATCGATAAAGAACAGTGAAGAATCTGTGAAACATTTCATAACATGGAGGAACCTGGAAGGCATTATGCTGAGCGAAATTAGTCAGAGGCAAAAGGACAAATATTGTATAAGACCACTATTATAAGGTCTTGAGAAATAGTATAAACTGAGAAGAACACATACTTTTGTGGTTACGAGGTGGGGAGGGAGGAAGGGTGGGAGAGAGTTATTTACTGACTAGTTAGTAGATAAGAACTACTTTAGGTGAAGGGAAGGACAATACTCAATACACGGAAGGTCAGCTCAACTGGATTGGACCAAAAGCAAAGAAGTTTCCGGGATAAACTGAATGCTTCAAAGGTCAGCAGAGCAAGGGCGGGGGTTTGGGGACTATGGCTTAAGGGGACTTCTAAGTCAGTTGGCAAAATAATTCTAGTATGAAAACATTCTGCATCCCACTTTGAAGTGTGACATCTGGGGTCTTAAACGCCAAGAAGCAGCCATCTAAGACGCATCAATTGGTCTCAACCCACCTGGATCAAAGGAGAATGAAGAACACCAAAGTCACACAATAACTATGAGCCCAAGACACAGAAAGGGCCACAGGAACCAGAGACTTACATCATCCTGAGACCAGAAGAACTAGATGGTGCCCGACCACAACCGATGACTGCCCTGACAGGGAGGCACAATGGAGAACCCCTGAGGGAGCAGGAGATCAGTGGGATACAGACCCCAAATTCTCATAAAAAGACCAGACTTAATGGCCTGACTGAGACTAGAGGAATCCCGGCGGTCATGGTCCCCAAACCTTCTGTTGGCCCAGGACAGGAACCATTCCCGAAGACAACTCATCAGACATGCAAGGGACTGGACACAGGGTAGGAGAGAGATGCTGATGAAGAGTGAGCTACTTGTATCAGGTGGACACTTGAGACTGTGTTGGCATCTCCTGTCTGGAGGGGAGATGGGAGGGTAGAATGGGTTAGAAACTGGCAAAATTGTCACGAAAGGAGAGACTGGAAGGGCTGACTCATTAGGGGGAGAGTAAGTGGGAGTATGTAGTAAGGTGTATATAAGCTTATATGTGACAGACTGACTTGATTTGTAAACGTTCACTTAAAGCTCAATAAAAATTATTGAAAAAAAAAAAGTGTATCCTGGATAGGACAAGGAGATTAGATAAAGCATGGACTTTTACTAACACAAAACGTATCAGTGTTGGTTTACTGATTGTGACAAACGTACCATACTATGCTAAGATGTTAACAACAGGGGAAGCTAGGGGCCTGGCTTAAGGGAACTCTCTGAACTATCTTTGCAATTTTTCTGTAAATCTGAGACTGTTCTAAAAAATAAAGTTTATTTTTAAAAAGTGTGTCCAACAAATCTGTACACGTGATACTGATGAAGATCAAAGACCACAGCCTTCAGTATGGATTACACCTCAACATAAAGAAAACAAAAATCCTCACAACTGGACCAATAAGCAACATCACAATAAACAGAGAAAAGGTTGAAGTCGTCAAGGATTTCATTTTACTTGGATCCACAATCAACGCCCATGGAAGCAGCAGTCAAGAAATCAAAGGACACATTGCATTGGGCAAATCTTCTGCAAAAGACCTCTTTAAAGTGTTATAAAGCAAAGTTGCCACGTAAAAGACTAAAGTGTGCCTGACCCAAGCCATGGTGCTCTCAATTGCCTCATATGCATGTGAGAGCTGGACAACGAATAAGGAAGACAGAAGCAGAAATGATGCCTTTGAATTGTGATGTTGGCAAAGAATATTGAATACACCACAGACTGCCAGAACAACGAACAAATCTGTCTTGGAAGAAGTACAACCAGAATGCTCCTTAGAAGCAAGGATGGCAAGACTTCATCTCATATACTTTGGACCTGTTATCAGGAGGGATCAGTCCCTGGAGAAAGGCATCTTGCTTGGTAAAGTATAGGGTCAGAGAAAAAGAGGAAGACCCTCATTGGACTGGACAATGGGTTGGAGAGGGATGCTGGTGAGGAGTGAGCTTCTTGGATCAGGTGGACACTTGAGACTATGTTGGCATCTCCTGCCTGGAGGGGAGATGAGAGGGTAGAGGGGGTTAGAAGCTGGTGAAATGGACAGGGGAAGAGAGGGTGGAGGGAGGGAGCAGACTGTCTCATTAGGGGGAGAGTAACTGGGAGTATGTAGCAAGGTGTATATAAGTTTTTGTCTGAGAGACTGACTTGATTTGTAAACTTTCACTTAAACCACAATAAAAATTATATTTAAAAAAAGGTAAAAGTGTTTAAGAACTGCATCAAATTTATGTTCATTTTAATGTTAAACTTTACTGTTACACGAGATACTTTAATGCATTAAGTTTGTATAATCAATAACAGCCCAAATAATGTAGAAGTTGTAGACAAATGCATATGGAAATATATTCATAAATGAAATGATACCATAAAAATAAACAGGAAAAAATACACAAGCATTTGAACACTTAGTGAACATCTCAACTAAATATATGATATAGTTATAAATTGTTGAAATGTAATATTTCTAAGATTATATGAACACTAACAACAAAATCGCTTCGTAAAATCTTTCTATACTGAATTACAACGTTCTTTCAGGCATACCTCAGAGAGATTGCAGGTTCAGTTCCAGACCACTGTAAAAAGTGAATATTGCAATAAAGCGAGACACAAAAGTTTTATTGTTTCTCAGTGCATATAAAAGTTATGTTACACTATACTGTTGTCTGTTAAGTGTGCAATAGCATTGTGTCTAAAAAAACAACGTGCATGCCTTAATTAAAAAAAAATTGTTGCTAGAAAATGCTAACTATCAGCTGAACCTTCAGGCAGTCATAATCTTTTGCCGGTGGAGGGTCTTGCCTCGAGGTTGATGGCTGCTTACCGATCAGGGTGATAGTTGCTGAAGAATGGGGTGGCTGTGGAAATTTCTTAAAATAAGACAACAGTGAAGTTTGCTGCATCTATTGACTCTTCCTTTCACGAAAGATTTCTACGTAGCATGCGACGCTGCTTGATAGCATTTTACCCACAATAGAACTTCTGTCAAAATTGGAGTCAATCCTCTCAAACCCTGCCACTGGTTTATCAACTAAGTTTATGTTATGTTCTAAATCCTTTGTTGTCATTTCAACAATGTTCATAGCACCTTCACCAGGAGTAGGTTCCATCTCAAGAAACTACTTTCTTTGCTCATCCATAAGACACAAATCTTCATGTGTCAAAGTTTTATCATGAAATTGCAGCCATTCAGTCACATCTTCAGGCTCCACTTCTAATTCTAGTTCTTCTGCTCTTTCCACCACATCTGCAGTTACTTCCTCCACTGAAGTCTTGAATCCTTCAAAGTTGTTCACGACGTTTGGAATCAACTTCTTCCAAACTCCTGTTAATGTTGGTATTTTGACCTCCTCCCATGAATCACTAATGGTCTTAATGGCATCTAGAATGGTGACTCCTTTCCAGAAGGTTTTCAGTTTACTTTGCCCAGATCCACCAGAGGAATTACTGCCTATGGCAGCTCTAGACTTATGAAATGTATTATTAAAAATTTTTATTGTGCTTTAAGTGAAAGTTTACAGATCAAGTCAGTCTCTCATACAAAAATTTACATACACCTTGCTATGTACTCCTAGTTGCTCTCCCCCTAATAAGACAGCACGCTCCTTCTCTCCACCCTGTATTCCCTGGATCCATTCAGCCAGCTTCTGTCCCCCTCTGCCTTCTCATCTCCCCTCCAGACAGGAGCTGCCCACACAGTCTCGTGTGTCTACTTGAGCCAAGAAACTCACTCCTCACCAGTATCATTTTCTATCCAGTCCAATCCCTGTCTGAGGAGTTGGCTTCAGGAATGGTTCCAGTCTTGGGCTAACAGGAGGTCTGGGGACCATGACTTCCAGGGTCCTTCTAGTCTCAGTCAGACCAGTAAGTCTGGTCTTTTTACAAGAATTTGAGGTCTGCATCCCACTGCCCTCCTGCTCCATCAGTGAAATGTATTTCTTAAACAATAAGACTTGAAAGTTGAAATTACTCCTTGATCCATGGGCTGCAGAATGGATGTTATGTTAGCAGGCATGAAAACAACATTAATCTACTTGTACATCTCCATCAGAGCTCTTGAGTAACCAGGTACATTGTCAATGAGCAGTAATATTTTGAAAGGAATTTTTTTTTCTGAGCAGTAGGTCTCAACAGTGGGCTTAAAGTATTCAGTAAACCATGTTATAAACAGATGTGCTGTCATCTAGGCTTTGTTGTTCTATTTATAGAACACATGCAAAGAAGATTTAGCATAATTCTTAAGGGCCCTAGGATTTTTGGGATGGTAAATGAACACTGGCTTAAACTTAAAGTCACCAGCTGCATTAGCCCCTAACAAGACAGTCAGCCTGTCCTTTGAAGCTTTGAAGCTGGGCGTTGACTTCTCCTCTTTAACTACGAAAGTCATACGTGGCATCTTCTTCCAATATAAGGCTGTTGTCTACGCTGAAAATCTGTTGTTTAGTGTAGCTACCTTTATCGATTATCTTAGCTAGATCTTTTGGCTAACTTGCTGCAGCTTCTATGTCAGTCCCTGCTGCTTCATCTTGCATGTTTATGTTATGGAGGTGGCTTCTTTCCTTAAACCTCATGAACCATCCTCCGCTGGCTTCAAATTTTCTTCTGTAGCTTCCTCACCTCTCTCAGCTTTCACAGAAATGAACAGAGCTAGGGTCTTGCTCTGGATTAGGCTTTGGCTTAAGGCAGTTTTGTGGTTGGTTTCATCTTCTATTCAGACCAACTAAAACTTTCTCCGTATCAGCAATAAGGCTATTTCTCTTATCATTCGTGGGTTCATTGCAGTAGCACTTTTAATTTCCTTCAAGAACTCTTCCTCTACATTTGCCAACTTGGCTAACTGTTTGATGCAACAGGTCTAGCTTTTGGCCTATTTCAGCTTTCTACATGCCTTCCTCACTAAGCTTAATCATTTCTAGCTTTTTATTTAAAGTGAGAGATGTGTAACTCTTCCTTTCATTTGAACTCTTAGAGGCCACTGTATGGTAATTAATTGGCCTAATTTCAATATTGTCATGTCTCAGGAATATGGGTGTGGTTCACAGCACCCCAGAACAATTACAATAGTAACATCAAAGCTTACTGATCACAGATCACCATAGTAGATATAATAATAATGAAAAAGTTTGAAATATTGCGAGAATTACCAAAGTGTGACACAGAGACACAAAGTGAGCACGTGCTGTTGAAAAAATGGTGCTATAGACTTGCTCAACGCAGGGTTGTCACAAAGCTTCAATTTGTAAAAAATGCAGGATCTGCAAAGTACAATAAAACAAAATGCAATAAAACAAGGTAATGCCTGTAGTTACAACATTATTAGTAACTCGGTAGAAGCCTTTTTTGATTTTTCTCCTTCTTCTCCTTAAATTACTACTTTATGCTCAAAAAAGTTATTGCTATAGGTTCACAAATACTAATTACCACAATATTGTAGCAAAAACACCAGAAAATATGACAAATTCAGTAACTATAAGAACACCAGCAGCAACGAAAACAACAATGCATCATTGTAATTGGGTAATAATAAGAGCTCTGACCAGAGCACATTAGAAGGTTCAAAAAGTAAATTAGCATTGAGTTTGAGCCTTGTAGGTATATTGATACACGTATGCTGGGCTTACGAAAAAATATTTTTGTTGTTGTAACTAACTACGGGGATAATTTTATAAAAAGTAATATATTTCTGCTGAAACACTGCACAAAAATTTTATAGACAGTCATTTTGGTGTCACCTCCTGTCATGGATTGAACTGTGTCCCCCCAAAATTGTGTGATTGTCTACCATTTTGTCATCTGATGTGATTTTCCTATGTGTTATAAATCCTGCCTCTATGATGTTAATGAGGGGGGATAGGTGGCAGTTATGTTAATGAGGCAGAACTCAGTCTAAAAGATTGGATTGTGTCTTGAGTCAATTTTTAGGGGGATAGAAAAGAGAGAAGCTAGCAGAGAGATGGGGGACCTCATACCACCAAGAAAGCAGTGCCAGTAGCAGAGTGCGTCTCCCGGGCCTGGGGTTCCTGTGTGGAGAAGCTCCTAGTCCAGGGGAAGACTGATGAGAAGGACCTTCCTCCAGAGCTGACAGAGAGCCGATGCCCTAAATTTGGACTTCTAGCCTACTAGACTGTGAGAAAATAAATTTCTCTTTGCTAATGCCACTTGTGGTATTTCTGTTACAGCAACACTAGATAACTAAGACACCCCCTACATGAATAATTTCTTTTATAAGGATCAGCACAAAGCTGGTTCCTATGATACGGAGGTTAAAGATTTCCCAAATGTCCAGCTTTTACAAGCTGCTCTACTCCTTTATCATCTTTAACATCAACTACTTCTCCTCCCCTCAGAACTCTCCCTCCCATTTTTGGGTTCTGTAATTCACTGCAAAGTCTCACAGAACTCGTCAACCATATAAAGGAAATGGCTCATGCGGTTGTGGAGGCTGGCAAGTCCCCAATCTGTGGGTCACGCATAGGCTTCTGACTCAGGTCAGGCAATAGGCCGCCAGCCCACAGGGCTGTGGAAGCTCGCGAATCCCAGAATTTGCAGGTAAATGTTTGGCCACTGGTTCAAGTCCAAAAAACCAGAGGTGAGACAGTGATGAATGGGACACAGGATTCAGATGCTGAGAGGGAGAGAAGCCAGCCCTGCCAGAGCACCTACATATATACATTGGATGCAGACCACACGCCAGAGGAGGGCGTGACTTGAGTAAGGGTAGGACTTGAGTCGTGCCCTCCTGCAAGGCTGTGACTCAAGACATACCCACAACAATCCTGCCTTGTCAGCATATAGAAGTTAGGATTTACAACACATAAAATGGAGGATAATTAGGATAATCACATCATATCACAAACGGAGAACAACCATACAATACTAGGAACCATGGCCTAGCCAAGCTGACACATAACCCCAATCGTCACAGGTTCCATATACCTTTTTTGCATAGTACCATTCACTCACTATTTGTGAGTCACAGAGACTATGGCTAGAAGGGCCACGTTAAGAAATTCACTGTACCGCACCCCCTCTGATGGTGCCTTCTGGTGTGGTCCACACTCTCCACACCCTCCTAGTGACACCACTGCCTTTGTTGCCCTTTTCACAGATGTAATTTTGTATTTTGGGGTCATTTGATTCATTTTCATCTTTCATACCAGTCTGAGCTCTGTAGAAGCAGAGCTTATATCTCTGGAAATGAACATAATGTGTTGTTTATATAGATGCTCAGCAAATACGTGATGCGTTAATAAATGATTGAATGAATGAATGTCCTCATAGGAAATACACAGAGGTTTATGGCTGGCATGGGAATATAATGTTATAAATGAAGCTTTAGCCTCAAAGCCCAGGGCTCTAGGAGGATCTAGTGAGCAGAGATAGACAATATAAGGAATTACTTTTGCCTGGGGTAGGGGTGACCTAGAACCAAGAACCAAAACAGACTTGCCTTGCCTTGTTCTCCACTAATTCCTTACCTAAATCTTGGCTCTTCCAACTCCAATGGAGAGGAAAGGCCAACAATTCAAGAGTATGACAACTCAAGCAACAACCATGGTGTTGGCCCCAATGCTTGGGTATTCTTAGGTCAAGAGGAATATTTTTTTTAAGACGGACAAAATATGAGCACATTTGTAGGTGGAGGGGAAGGAGTCAGGAAAGAAGAAGGTGAAGATATAGGAAAGAGAGATTAGTTGAAGCTACTGTTGAGCACCTGTAATTAGCCTTAGCCATGTCTGGCCTTGCTGGACACTGCTGAAAGAAAACCACTCCACTGTACAGTTTGGTGTGAATGGCTGGGTGAATACAAGGTTGGTGGTTTGCAAAGCTGGTACTCCAAATGGACAAGAGGGAAAGGTATTCTCAAAGCATAATTTTCAAAAAATTAAAAATATGACTGTAATACAAATACAGAATGAACATGTATTAAAGATTTAATTCAATTTATTAGCTAATAAACAAACAAACAAAAAACCTCGTTGCTGTTGAGTCAATTCTGACTCATAGCAACCCTATAGGACAGACCAGAATTGCCCCATAGGGCTTCCGAGGAGCGGCTGGTGGATTTGAACTGTCGACCTTTTGGTTAGCAGCCAAATGCTTAACCACCATGCCACCAGGTGAAAGTGGTCCCAAGAGTATTTGAGAAGCTGGATATTTATAGGCAAAAAACAAAAAAAACAGATAAACTAGTTAATGTCTACAAGGCAATAAAATCAGTTTACCTTTCCCACTGGACAGAAATAAATCTGCATCTTGATTGTATTAGAAAAAACTACAAGTTAACTTCAAAGCATCTGGGTTGTAATTAAAGGATAATAGCAAAGTCAAACTTAGATTCTTCTTCTAGATAACTAAACAGTCCTTGGGTGAGTCTGTGAAATCGTGCCTCGGTATAACATTGAAAAAACTTTATTTCCAAGCTTTGGATAATTTTTCTAAACAGCATTGAAGTTGCTGGCAAGAAAGTTGTTAAGGTGATATTTTATGGTGGTGACGTGGTTAAGAGCTCAGGTTGCTAACCAAAAGGTCAACAGTTTAAATCCATCAGCCACTCCTTGGAAACCCAATGGGGCAGTTCTACTCTGTCTTATAGGCTGTCTATGAGTCAGAATCGATTCCACGGCAACAAGTTTTGGTTTAGACTGAAGAGAGAGCCCTGGTCGTGCAGTGGTTAAGCTAACTTAAGGCTGGTGGTTCAAACCCAAGAGCTGCTCCACAGGAGAAGGATGTGGTATCGCTGTCCTATAGAGTCGCTATGAGTCATAATGGGTTTGGTTTTTTAGACTGAGGAGGAGATAAAGGGACACCAGATTGAGGCTGATGGACTGAGATTAAAGGGAACAGTTGGAATGGACAGTCTAGATGAGGTCCTGGAGCAGGTGTAGTGAGGGAAATGGCGTGAGAAGATCAGAGGACCAGGAACTTGTGCTGGGAGACTTAGAAGTGGAGCACTTCTAGGAGCCCTCAAGGTCCAGGGTGTGGCCACAGCAGACTGCTGAGTGGACTGCAGCTGAAGATAACTGGATTCCAAATCCAAGGAGCTAGGAGGCTGGGCTGGGCGTTGGATGCATTGTTCACATGGATGTTGACTTCTAGTCCCTCCTAATCAGCCAGGACTTGATCCAAGAAGCAGAGCCTTTATGAGTGACATAGAATAAAGACTGAGGGACAGAGAGATGCCACGTGGAAATCTCCAAGGAACGTTGACAAGAATGGTATGGAAGCTGAGACAAGGACTTTCCCCCCAGAGTGGGCAGAGAGAAATGTCCCCTAAGATCCTGTGGCCTGAATTCAGACTTCTAGTCTCCTAAACTATGAGGAAAAAAAGTTCTGTTCCTTAAAGCCACCCACTTGTGCTATTTCTGTTATAGCAGTATTAAAAAAAAAAAAAAGCAGTATTAGATAACTAAAAACCAAAACCCACTGCTGTCAAGTGGATTCTGACTCATAGTGACCCTACAGGACAGAGTAGAATTGCCCCATAGGGCTTCCAAGGCTATAAATCTTTACAGAAGCAGGCTGCCACATCTTTCTCCCGTGGAGTAGCTGGTGGGTTCAAACCACTGACCTTTCAGTTGGCAGCTGAGTGCTTTAACCAGTGCACCACCAGGGCTCCTTAGATGACTAAGACAGAGATGACATAGAATTACACAATTGTGGGAACCTGTGGAAGACAACAGGCCATTATTTCTGCATCTGGTGTTTGGCCTTAAGTCAGTATAAGTCAACATCCTGGCAGTCGATGAAGAAGGCTGGACATAGACAAGAATGAGGACCAACCAGAACCTATGAATACAACTAGAACCCATGGAGGACAAACGAAAACCCAGGTCTGATTCTCACTATTTCCAACCTCGGTGCTGCAGGTGCTGTGCAGCCGGTGCTGGAACCCTTCACCTGGAGGTGCACGCACTTGACCCAGAACTTGAAGTAGAAGTTCTGGTGGGAACTGGAGGAGCTGTGGGTCTGGATGTTGCCTCCTGCCCTTGAGCTAGCAGATGTGTGACAATGGGAGAGAGCTGCCTCAGGGCCTGGGGCTGTGAACCTACCTCAGAGCATAAACAAACATGGCTGCTGCTTGGCTTGACACCAATTTCTCTGGTGGCCAACACTAACTAACCTGGGATATACAGGGAAGGGAATTCTGGGAAATCAGCTAAACTGACACAGAAGGAAGCCACCACACTCCCTTTACACCAAACACTGTGCCTGGGAACAGACTCTATACGAAGGGCACTTAATAAACGTTGATATTTTGCTATCAAAAGGTACCTTTAGACATAACTTCAGATTCCTGAAACAACACGGGGAAATCTCAAGAACGTTATGCTGAGCCATAAAAGCCAGATAAAAGAGTACAGATTGTATGATTCCACTTACTGGAATTCTAGAACAGGAAAAACCAATTTAAGACGATACAAGTCAGAACAAAGTTGCCTGAAATGGAGGGAGGGGAGCGACTTGAAAGAAGCACAAGGAGACTCTGGGGGAGGGGTGGGGAATGAGAATTTTCTTATTTTGATAGAGGTGTGAGTCACACTTGTGTATGCATTTGTCAAGCGCCCCCAGAGTGGCCCTAATATCTGTGTATTTTATTGTACGTAAATTATAACTCAATTTCAAAAAAGTAAAAAAATTGAGACAGCCCCTACAGGTCTGTGTTCTTTACTTGGCTTCCCTCCCCTACAGTGTTGCATTGAAAAATCATTTCCTTTACTGGCTCCCCCCACCCCCCACGCCGCAGCTGTGCACTGAATCCTGCTTTTGCTTGGAGGTTATATGTAAACCCTATTGTACCTGCCTAGTAACTGGTGGCGTAGTGATTAAGTGCTATGGTTGGTAGTCAAAGGGTTCGCAGTTCAAATCCGCCAGGCGCTCCTTGGGAACTCTACGGGGCAGTTCTACTCTGTCCTATAGGGTCGCTATGAGTCGGAATCGACTTGACAGCACTGGGTTAGTATGATTAAGGATGTTGCTCAAGTAACTTTATGAACTCCCTACTTGTAAACCCCTGTAAAAGTAATTTAACCCACAGAAAACAAAATGGTGCCCTTAGAGCTAATAACAGATTAACAAGCAGCATAGTGTGGCTAAGAACTCAGCTGCTAACCAAAAGGTCTGCAGTTCAAACCCACCAGCCCTCCTTGGAAACCCTATGGGTCAGTTCTACTCTCCTATAGGGTCACTGTGAGTCGAAATCGACTCGATGGCAAAGGTTTGGTTTTGTTTGGTAAGGGAAACATACAGTATTATATTGTGTGGCCTTATATCTGCCTGCTGGCTATTTTGTTAAGAGGCTGGACTCGCTAATGAGCCTCCTCACCCTAAGGCTGGACTAGGAAGGGCCGTCAACTCCAAGCTTCTTCTCCGTCAGCCAGAAGAGAAATCAGAATGGGAACACAAGCAGCGAGGAAGGAGACCCAGGCAAAACTACTACTAAAAAGACAAGGCAGACAAAGTCGACATTGAACGGTAGAACCGAGGCTTTCATTCTTTTCTCCAAAATTTAAATGCATATTCTGTTGAGCAGAGATTTGATTTCTAAACTGCATCTAGCTGTGTCTGTGCGCGCGCGCGGGTGAGCAAGAAAGAGCGCTGGGGAGCCAGGGCGACCGGCGCACCATTGCGCGTAATGGAGAGCGTCACAAACGGGAAGCCAGAGGAAGGAGTCTGACTGCACGCAGGGACCTGAATCTCTGTCGTGCTCGCACCCTGTGGTTCTAGAACGACCTCATTATCAGGATGTGTGCATTTTCCTAAACAGCATCAAACAAAAACGATCTCTTTTCCTACCGTTTTGGCGGTTTGGTGACACTTATTTGTCAGGGGGCAGGGAGCATAATTTCGTCTTCTAAATGCATTTACCCTGGGCGTACAAAAAAACAAACCAAAAAAATTTTGGTAGCAATTTCAGGTGGAATGCTGAAAGAACTACAGAATAAGAGACTAGCCCAGAGACGGGGGTGGGGTGGGGGATGGGGTGGGGCAGGGTGGGGGGTGGGGTGGGGTGGGGGATGGGGTGGGGGAGGGGCAAGAGAGACTCCGAAAGGGAAGGACAGAGACCCCAAAAGGAGGGGCTGGGGCTCGAGCTGGTGGAGAAAGCCTTTCCCCTCTACTGTCTGGTCTCAGCAGGTAACAAACTGGGCGAACAGGTACCCTTACGAGGTGCTCACAGGTGCCTTTGCTTACGTAAGAGTCCTTTTACAAGCTTGGGTTAATTTTTGACTTCCTTTGGGTGAGATAAAAAACAGAGGCAGACCTGGGTGACGGAGGCAGCCTCACCCCAGGGCTAGTTTCCACAGCTCTGCTCTTTGTCCCCGAGTCTCCTCCCCGCTCCTTTGTCTCCAGGCCCCGGGGGAAGGCTGAGAGGATGGTCACGTGGCATGAAAGGGGCTGTGTTCCGGCCAGTCCCCTCGGCTCCCCGCGGGGACCAGGATTCCAAGTATTCAGGCTGCTGCCTCAGCTTTTTTTTTTTTTTTTAATTTCCCCTTTGTTTTTGTTGCTGCTGTGTCTGTGTGTCTACAATCCTGAGGTCCCCTCATCATCCAACTCCAGAATCCAGTTTCTTAGCTTTCAGTGTTCTTAAGAAGGTCAATGGAAAAAAACATTTTTTTAAAGCGACATTAAAAATAGATTCTTACTGCAGAAAGGAAGCTTTGTTCTATTTTCTCACTAAAACTGATACTTATTCGTGGTTCTCAGCGCTTGAAAGGTATGTGTACTATTTATTTGTAGGATACACACCGGATTATTAAGGTGTGTATAAAACAACCCAGTCATTCAGGACCCTTCCCTCTCCTTGCTCTGTTGGTACCACCTTCTTAAAGACTCCTTAAAGACCACCTTCTTAAAGACTCCTTCATAGACCATCTTAAATGAGAAGATTCTCAAATTGAAGTATCCAGAATTACTTCCCGGGACGTTGTTTTTATTCTGGTCAAATTCCCTGGCAAATATTTCATTAATGGTTCTCTTCCTTTCCTGACAGATCTGTTCAATTTTCGACTCTGCCTTGGTAATATGATAGAACACAATGGCTTTTCACGTGTTCTGGTCACCTCATCATTGTCTCTTCACTGCTGGATACTGAGCACTGTGCCTGGGATCTAGTAGATGCTGGGTAAATACTTGTTGAAGGAATGAAGGAGGGACAGGCTGGGGAGGAAAGGAGAAGCTGGAGATTTCTAAAATGGGGGATTTCCTTCTAGAACAATCGAGAATTGACTCTGTTAGAAAAGTATACCTTTTCCTCTTTGCTAAGCTAATTACTGGGAAACATTTCAGAGGAAAACGTTAGAAAGAGAAAGCTTTATTGTTGTTGAGTTGACTCTGACTCATGGCGACTCCATGTGTGACAGAGCAGAACTGTGCCTGGTAGGGTTTTCAGTGGCTGTGTTTTGGAAGTAGATCCCCAGGATTTTCTTCTAAGGTGCCTCTGGGTGGACTTGAACCTCCAATCTTTCAGTTAACAGCCAAGTGCATTAACCATTTGCACACCCAGGGACTCCTAGCGGAAGCTGTGTTCTTATTGTGTGCCTTCGAGTTGATTCCAACTCCTAGTGACCCTATAGGACAGAGTAGAACTGCCCCATGAGGTTTCTTAGGCTGTAATCTTTATGCTAGTAGATCAGGAGGTCTTTTTCCCCACAGAGCCACTGATGGATTTGAACCACCGACGTTTTGGTTAGCAGCCAAGTGCTTAATCATTGTGCCACCAGGGCTGCTAGAGGACGATTTAGAGAAAAAGTCAAACCCATTGCTGTCAAGTCGATTCTGACTCATAGCAACCCTATAGGACGCTATAGGACAGTAGAACTGCCCCATAGGGCTTCCAAGGAGCACCTGGTGGATTTGAACTGCTGACCTTTTTTTTTTTAGCAGCCTTAGCTGGCAACCACTAGGTTTTCCAGAGGAAGCTTGAGGAGCCTGAAAAGCCTTGAGACCCCAGAACTGCTGAGATTCCAGGCCTTCATATGCAGATAAGGAGTAGCCTTGAATTGTGCCCTGTCTTCCTACCAGGCTCAGAGTAGCTACTGGTTGTTCTGTCTAAAAGAGATCACAGAATGCTGTTAGAAAAGTTGTCATGAACCTGGGCATGAGGTAAGGGGGGATGGTATTTAGAAAGTTCTAACCACCTCTTTCTGCCCTGGGCTAGAGGGAGACCAGAAACATTTGGTCAAATGTTGCCCTGGCTTCTTGGGGAGGCGATATGGGTTGTTCAGTTGAGCAGGGCCCTTGGGATCACACAGACCTAAGTTCAGATTCTTCATCCTGAATTGCATAGGCCGATGAAAGAAAAGCAGATGCTTGCTGAATATAAAGCTGTAAAGAACAACTTGGAGACAACCAGTGTAAGCATTGGGGATTTAGCTGAATGGGATGGCGGGACTGCTGGGGGTGGCAAAGGGGTTAGACCGTTCAGGATTGGTTGTTTTTTATTTTATTGCGCTTTAGGTGAAAGTTTACAGTTCAAGTTAGTGTCTCATTAAAAAATGTATATACATATTGTTTTGTGACATCGGTTGCAGTCCCCACAATGTGACAACACTCTCCCCCTTGCCATCCTGGGATCTTCGTGTCCATTTGTCCAGTTTTCCTGCCCTTTCCTATGTTCTCGTCTTGTTTTTGGGCGGTGTTGTTCATTTACTGTCATATATTTGATTGAGCAAAGAAGCACATTCCCCACCCTTGTTATTGTTTGATTTCTGGACCTGTCTAATCTTTGGCTGTAAAGTGGGGATCATGGGGATGGCTTCTGTTCTGAGTTCTCAGGGTGTCTGGGGGCCATAGTCTCAGGGGTTCCTCCAGTCTCTGTCAGACCAGTAAGTTTGGTCCTTTTTTGTGAATTTGAATTTTTTTCTACATTTTTTTCCTGCTCTGTCTGGGACTCTCTGTTGTGATCCCTGTCAGGGTGATGGATAGTGGTAGCTGGGCACCATCTATTTCTTTTGTCCTCTGGCTGGTGGAGGCTCTGATTCATGTAGTCCTTTAGTCTTTTGGGCTACTATTTTCCTTGTGTCTTTGGTTTTCTTCATTCTCCTTTGTTCCAGACGGATGGGACCAATAGATGTATCTTAGATGGCTGCTCACAAGCTTTTAAGACCCTGGATTGGTTGGTTTCAGGGGAGCTGGGCATAGGCCACTGCTGGGCCCCAAGTCCATTGGCTGATTCTGATAGCACCGTCCCAAGTTCACCATCTAGTTGTTTGTCTGCTGATTCTGACTCATTTTTCTGGAAGCAGTTGCTCTGGGTTCTCCTTCAGGAGCCCTGGCTGCTATGATTTTATACCTTCTGGGCTTAAGGTCATATGGCATCCTGCATACGCTCAAGATGCGAAAAAAAAAAAAGCCTTCATCAAACCAGAGTTTCTCAGTCTCGCACTATTGACATTTGGGGCCAGGTAATTGTATGTTCTACGGGGCTGTCCTGTAGGATATTTTACAACCTACCAAATGCCAGTAGTACCACCCACCAGTGTGATACCCAAAAATGTCTCTAGACATGGCCAAGTGTGCCTAGAAGGGAAAATCTCTGCCAGTGGAGAACCACTGCCTCAGACAAGTTACCCTCCAAGAAATTCTTCTCACAGGGCTGCTGTGATGATTGGTTAGTTCTGCTTACCAGAACAAAACCAAGAAACTCAATATCAGTTTATGCTGAGTTTGTAAGAGTGCTCCCTCCCAATTCTACCTCATACTTGGGGAAGTAGATTCCGACTTGGATGCCCATACTTTAGAGGGTCCTGCTGTAGCCCTGTTCCAGCCACGTTCCTTCCCATAGTTTAAGAGAGCCAAGAGAACATGCCCACTGGAGCCTGGGCCCCTTCCTTCTAGACCACACTCTGGGTACTCAGAATACCAAGTTCCTTATTCAAAAGGCCCAAGTCGGCTTCAGGGCTCACATGGCCTCTTCCCTGGGTCCCTTCTCCAGACTGTGGGCCATACCACTGGGGACGCCCCTGTGGGGCCACGGTTGGCAGTTTTTGGTGGTGTGGATGAAGCTTGGATATGCAAACTGTACTCTTGCTCCCAACCCACCACCCATCTGTCAGTTTGTGGTCCTGTGGTGGCTTGCATGTTGCTATGATGTTGGCAGCTATGCCACAGGTATTTCAAATACCAGCAGGGTCACCCATGATGGATAGGTTTCAGCCCAGCTTCCAGACTAAGACAGACTAGGGAGGAAGTCTTGGTGATCTACTTCCAAAAATTAGTCAATGAAAACCCTATGGATCACAACAGAATATTGTCCAACATAGTACTAGAAAGCAACCCTCCTAGTCTGGAAGGCACTCAGAATACACATTGGTGCAACAGTGAGCTGGAGCATACCAACGATCATGGCATGGTACAGGACCAGCATGTTTCATTCTGTTATACATGGGGCTGCCATGAATTGGAGCCAACTTGACAGCAACTAGCAACTCTTGCCCAAGATCCTGCAGATGTTAGACAAGGGCTCCCCTCTTCTTCTCAAGGCACCAGCTCTCTAACAAAGTGAGTTGAGAAAGGATCATTACCAGTTTCACATCCTCCCTGTACCTTCTGCACCTTCTCCATTTTCTCCAAGTTCCTTGACCTCTGCTGAAGACGGTGAGGAACACTGGCCCCAAGTGGAGAAGCAGAGGGAAAAGAAACCCTTTGGGGCAGCTCTACTCTGTCCTATAGGATAGCTATGAGCCAGAATTGACTCAAGGGCAATGGGTTTGGTTTTGGTTTGTCTCTAGTCGACAACATCAGCTTCTCCTCTGGGCTGTGGACTCCACAGACAGGCATTACTTAGTGAAATGTCTCCTCCCCTCAATGAAGTATATGGCCGCTTCTTCCTCAGGTGGAATGAATCACTCTCTTGATTTTGGGCCCCCACAGCTGTTGACTCACACCTTGACTAAACATGTGTTTTGTCGCACATTACACAGAGGTGAATCCTACTAGAAAGAGCTCCTCAAAGGCAGAGGGTATCTGACTCAGCTGGCTTTCCCCAGTGGGCCCAGCACAGGGCCTACACACGCACACACTCACTGCAAAGTTGCTCAGGCATTACTCACTGAATCAATTAACTTTAAAAGTTGACCTGCTAGGGATTAAATTCACTGAGTTTTATGAAAAAACCTGTCCAACTAGTTTTCCCTTTAGTACTTCCTCATATGGTTCTTAGATCCTGAAGCTAGTTTATTTTGTCAACTTAATGGCCTGCTATCAGCATTCACTTGACACACGGGCCCTCAGAGCTTCTTACCTGATAAAGACTGGGAGCACCAGGAAAAAGTAAGTTTTAAGGATGAAGGAACTTATTCTCACAGCATTTGGTAAAACTCTGTCTTGGAGCATGTATGGTTCCTGTATGTGTGAGCCTGTTTTCACGTTTTCTCTACCAAAGGCTTTGCAATCTGGCAAACTCATTTTGGACCCCAGCTTTACCATGTGTACAATTTTGTATAAATTACTTACCACAGAATACCTTCGAATGTTATTAGACCCCTTCCCGTAAAATGTAAGAACCTTACAACAACGTACTTCCATTTCCTCCTTTACATCCTTTGGGCTATTGTCATACATTTTATTTCTATATATGTTGCAAACCTTACAATACACTGCTATTATTTTTATTTTAAACAGAATATTAGTTTTCATCCAGTATAGAATATTTTTGGCTATCATTTTTTCAAAAATTTTTTTCTGTCCTCCTCCCTTTCTGGGGAGGAGTCTCCAATTATATTAGAGGACTTGGTATTGTCCCACAGGTCACTGAGGCTGTGTTCATTTTTTTAAAGACTCTTTTTCTCTGCTTCACTTTGGCTGGTTTCTATAGCCATGTTTTCAAATTCACTAAGCTCTTCTTCTGTAGTGTCTAATCTACAGTTAATCCCATCTCTAGACGTTCCATTGGTTCTTTTTTTTATTTCTTCCATGTTTGTGTTTTAATTTAAATGCTTGAACATAGCTATGATAGCTCTTTTAACCTTATTGTTTGCTAATTCCATCATCTCTGTCATTTCTATTGACTGATTTTTCTACTGGTTATATAGCTCACACTGCTTCTGGGCATGTCTACTAATTTTTTATTAGATGCTGGAAATTCAGTTACTTTTATTTCATTTTGATCCTTTTTCGAAGCCTGTTTTTAAACTTCTTTTAAGAGTGGGCCTAGAGCAGCCTTGCTCTGTTGTCATTGGTGGCTGTTGAGTCAATTTTAATTTATGACAATCCATGTGTGCAGAGTAGAACAGTGCTCCAGAGGGTTTTCAAGGTGTCCTTTTGGAAACACATCACCAGGCCTATTTTTTGAGGCACCTCTGGGTGTGTTCGAACCACAACCTTTCAGTTAGTATCCAAGCACTTAACCCCTTGCCCCATCCAGGGATTGCAACTTTACTGTAGAGGGTCAATTAGCTCTACTACCAAGCTGTGGCCCTTTTGGGATCTCTATAGCATGCCTCAATCTTCAAGGACTCTACTCTGACTTGGCAGAGCTGTCAAACTTTAAAAAAATTTGCTGGAACTCAGAGTGCAAGGGGAGAGGAACGTTATTCAGGCTGTTGTAACAGAGAGCATCCTGGAGTGTCTCCCTGAGCATGGGAAACGAGGAGGATTTTTTAGGGGAAAGAGTCAAAAGAGGCAGAGTGGCCACTGCAAGTTTGGGAGTCAGGTGTCACAGTCTTGCAAAAGGAGTCGTTTTTCTTTGTGGTCAGACTCATCTCAGTTCATTGTGTCCTATTGTCAGAATTGTTGACTTAAATAAGGAATTTTAGGGGAATGGGCTAGATCTCTTGGTACCAGGGAGCAAGGGCGTCAGTATAAATTCAGAGCAGAGCTGTTTACAGTTATCCTGGGAACTGACACCTCCTAATCCTACGGAAGCCTGGGAGCCATTATGCCCACAGCCTCCTGGGTGCTCTTTGCCTGACCTCAGGGAATCTCCCTCTGCACATGGTCTTTCTGTTCAGCAGAGATTCAAAGGGACCCTTAAGTTCTTTCTCTTTTGCTGCTCCATCCTCTCCATAATTTTGCCCTAGGAATGCCAGCTACTCCCCGCCCTCACCCTGCCCTTGAACTCTGATCTCCCTCCTCTCACATAGGTAGGCAAGTTGGTTGTGCTCTCCCCATGCCATGATCTGGAATGTGCCTCTGGGCAGACAGCCATGGCAATCATAGGATTCACTTTGTTTCCTTCTTCCAGGAATCACAGATCTGTGTCTACAAAATAGAGCTAATAACCCCTTATCACAGAGACATTATGGGAGCTAAGGGAGATAATATGTGTTTATAGTGGTAGTTACCAGTTGCCCAGTGCTTGGCATGTGCCAGGCTTCGTTCTAAGTGCTTTGCATTAACTATCTCATATATATATTTGAACTTAACTACAACTCTGAGTGTCATGGATTGAATTATGTCCCCCCCAAAATGTGTTTATCTATTGGGCTGGGCCATGATTCTCAGTATTGTTTGATTTTCCTATATGTTGTAAATCCTGCCTCTATGATGTTGATGAGGGAGGATGGGTGGCAGTTGTGTTAGTGAGGCAGGACTCAACCTACAGGATTGGATTGTGTCTTGAGGCAATCTCTTGAGATATAAAAGATAGAAGCAAGCAGAGAGTCAGGGGGACCTCATACCACCAAGAAAGAAGCACGAGGAGCAGAGTGCGTCCTTTGGACTCCGGGTCCCTGCGTGAAGAAGCTCCTAGTCCAGGGGAACATTGAGGAGAAGGCCAACAGAGAGATAATGTCTTCCCCTGGCGCCAACACCCTAGATTTGGACTTGTAACCTACTAAAAAAACTAGACTGTGAGAAAATTAATTTTTTTTCATTAAAGCCATCCACTTGTATTTCTGTTATGGCAGCACTAGATGACCAACACACTGAGTGAAAGCTATTGTTAACCCATTATGTAGACGAAAAAGCTGAGATGCAGAATATTTAAGTGAACTGTCAAAGTCAGATAGCTGATAAATGCAGATTACCATCCTGTAGAATGCAACTTCACAAAATGGCCCTAGGACTACTAACTCAAAATATTGCTTCTAAAGCACAGATTGGTGACCATAACTAACCTTGGACAAGTCTTTGCTTCTACCAGAGAAGAACTGGAAGGTCCTTCCAGTCTGCTTATTCCCAGATAAAATGATGAGCCCCGTGACTTCTCCCCTACCTTCAAGGATCCTGTGACAGCGACTGAGACAGGGTAGCTCATCTTGTCTCCTCTTCTGCCCTCTTTTCCCTATGGTACATCCCAGGTGCAGGGCTCTTTTATCGATCTCAGATGGATTTGAGTTCCTTGCTGAGATACGGTGAGTATTAAATATTACATGCCAAAGCACAGGGGTTTGTAATAACATCTGACGTTATCATTCTAAGCATACAGTGTTGCTCAATGAAGTGAGACATTTGAAATGGCCTCTTAAAGTCCATGAGAGAGACAGAGAGGAGGGGAACTCCTGAAGGTAGGGGGTGGAATCAGTATCTAAAGGAATCTGAGCTTGGGGGAGTTGTCTGTACTGTAAAGGTGAAGTGTCTTGGAGCTCGTGCTCCACAAAAATACAGAAAACCTTGAATCAGAGCCAGAAAGTAAGCTCCATGAGGGACTATGGGTTCTATTACCTGTATGCTCTACAGAGCTTAGCCCCGTGAGGGATATATAGGAACTGCTCAGGATAGATAATCACTTGCAAAGGTCATCAAAAGTGAGTCTGTACTTGGAACAGACAACAGATAAGCACCCTCTCAATGACATCATCAGGGATTCTGTGAAAGAAACAAGGCTTGGCAGAGGCGCTTAGGTATGTTTGGGCCCTGTACCATCCTGTTAGATTCAGGGCTGGCCTCAGCAAGGGGCAAAGAGGCAACCAGCTAGGTGGCCTAGTCTCTTCCACTCAAATGTGTCTCTCCTGAAAGCTAGGCGTCTAACCTTTAGAATTCCTTTGGGTTATACCCGCTGCCCTCGAGTCGATTCCGACTTATAGCGACCCTATAGGACAGAGTAGAACTGCCCCATAGAGTCTCCAACGAGCGCCTGGCGGATTCAAACTGCCGACCTTTTGGTTAGCAGCTGTGGCACTTACCCACTAAGCCACCAGGGTTTCCTTGGGTTATATCCCCTTTGTTAAAATGTGAACACCTTATCATGAAAGGTGAACAGTTTTCTTTTTTCCCCAAAAGGGCTTCTAGTTGCAAACCACCACCTACCAGATGAGATGCAGAAAAAACATGAGGAAGGCAGGCTGGGGGGAGACACTCCTTTTGATTCCATCAGAGGTCAGTGAAAGAGGAGCCCGAGGGCAAGGAGGGCAGAGGAAGGGACAAGGAAGGGGCTTATGAACACCAGCATGTGGCTTGGATTGTCGTTAGGTGCCATCGAGTCGATTATGACTCATTGTGACCCCATGTGTTAGAGCAGAACTGCTCTGTATGGTTTTGTTTACAGGAGCAGATTGCCAAGTTTTTCTCCTGCAGAGCTGCTGGGTGGGTTCGAACTGCCGACCTTTTGGTTAGCAACCAGGTGCTTAACCACTGCGCCAGAGGAGATAGGACCTCCAATTAGAGCCACTGGTGTTTCAGGGAAGAGATTCAGACTCCGGCTCTGCTGGCTTCACCTGTCTTCAAGGTACGATTGACATCAGGTATGCTGGGAAGGCTCTCTGCCCGCTGAACTGTTTTCCCCACCTGCTCACTGATGCCTGACATCCCTTTTAACAGGGAACATAGCCTGGCATTGCAGGGCTAAAGAGCAAGCATAAAAGGACCATAAGAGGAGAATTCAAATCCACGTTAGAGTATAATGGATTTCCGGAGGAAATGGAGGAAGAGAGAATAGATACATAGCACCCAAGGAGGCAAAGAAAGGCCAGGGTGGCCTAGAGTGTAGGATGGTGTAACTGCTCAGAGCCATACCAATGACACAGTTGTTTTCTTGTTACAACAACGGCAGAACCATTGCAGAATGGCTTTAAAGTTTCCCCGAATTAGGAAGCAGAAGGAAAGCAAGACCTTTCTTCTAGGCAAGTAGGCAAGAATATGAACCGGCCGGAGAGTAAACAAAGGAGGCTTAAATTATTTAAATTCTGTAACAGGCCTCAAACTGCCTCTCTGAAGTGCAGTACTGCCCTCTGCTGGCTATTGTCTGGTATAGCGCATCAAAACCAAAGACGATTCCCCAAGGCCTTTTCCCACAACTGAAAGACTGAGAAATTCTCCCGAGGTGAGGTAGGAGGCAAACCAAATATGCAATGATTTTCCAAACACCATGCTCCCTCAGAAAACAACCCTCAGTGTATTTTGGCTTTGAATTTAAACAGATATATGTAGCTTCTCTGGCCTGTGCTTAGGAAATTAGATCACCTTGGCATGAATGAGGAAACCCTGGTGGGTAGTGGTTAAGTGCTACGGCTGCTACCAAGAGGTCGGCAGTTCGAATCTGCCAGGCGCTCCTTGGAAACTATCGGGCAGTTCTACTCTGTTCTATAGGGTCGCTATGAGTCGGAATCGACTCCACGGGAGTGGGTTTTGGTGTGAATGTTCAAAAAACAATGTTTTGAGCCCCCACCCACCTGATTGCAATCAGGCCCTCCTCCCAAAGCCTTCCTCGAAGCTTCTGGAGTGCTGTCACAGGGTAGAGACTGGAAGTACGGGGCTTCGGGCATGTTGTTCTGGCTGGCTCCTGGCCCCACAGTGGCCCCTGGCCAAAGAGCCCTTTGAAGGGACTTTCCCACCACCGCTGGTGCCCAAGTCCAAGTCAAGTGATTCTCAACTCAACCACAATTGCCAGTCCTCCTAGTGAGGCAGGCAGCCTCAGAGCCCAGCCCTTCTGAGAGACACCTCCTCTGGCTTATCCTCCTACGCTGAGCAGAATAAGTTCACTTTCTTCTAAAATTGTCCTTGACGAGCTTTAACCACGTAACGGGCCATAGATGGCCTCCACCCGCCTCTGGGTGGAGACTTAACATCCTAAGGAAAAAAAAAAATCAACCTCTTCCTCCATCCTGGGGATTGAACCCTTGTCTAAAGAAAATGCATAGTCAACCCTAAACCCTGAGCACCTGCCTGTTGGTCAGTCCTGAATATTCAAGACGAATTTGCATTTCCTTTTCTGCTCTCTGTAAAAGCCCATCTCCCCAAGCTGCCGGCCAGCAGTCTTGGAGGCAACAGCCTTGGTTGCTCCTTTCCTTGTGTAACGAAATAAAGGCGTCTTTCTAATCTCCCACCTTGGCCTCTTGTTAGTGACTGTAATAAGTCACACCAAGCAAAACTTGGGGTTTTCACCCAGCAACACTAGTGCCAGTTTGTATGCAGACATAGGGGGGAAAAAAGGACCCACCAGCCATCTGGAATTTATTCAGATACCCTTGCATGAGCAAATACTTCAAGTTAAATGCTCTTGGCGGCCTGGGGTTGTGTCAGATATTTACAAAAACTGCTTAGGGGTTTTTTTCATTCTTGTGAAACTGGATTTCCACAAGCTGATTCTGAAATCAGAGTGAAAACTCTACTAGTGTTCTCTATACTCCTTCGTGATGTTTTACTCAAATTCTGCTTTCGTTTTATTCTGAGGCCTTCAAACCCTTCCTTAGTGAGGGGTGGGTGCACATTCATAAAAAAGTACCTGGGGATGACAAATGGAGCCTAAAAAAGATGTTCTCCATGCGAATCTCCGGCCGTCAGTGATTTTGAGCTCCGATTTGGCCTTTTAGTTCTGGCTCTGAGATAGGACCACACCGGAGACCAGTGAGTGGGGAGGGATCACCTGGGGGGCAATGCTAACTAAGCCTCAGGAGGCCCGTGGGGAGGCCTGGGAAAACAGAGGCTCACTTGAGCTTCCCAGGTTGGGGAGTACAAACCTCCTGCTCTGTAAGAGGAGGGGAGGTGGGTACGTCCCCTGGAGACATGGAAGCTTTGTGCGGAAAAACACCCCCCAGCCCCATCCTTGTCCCAAGGTAGAGCTGCCAGCCCAGGGGATAAGAGATTGGATATTATTCAGAAGAGAACGGCAGAAGCCCTGGGCCCAGCAGAAGACAGAGCTGGGAGGCCAGCAGCAGAGGCCAGGAGAAAGCAGAAGTGGCAGCAGGGCGGCCTGAGAGCAGCGGGCGAGAGCCGTGACGCCCTTAGCGCCTGGCCGCCGCCGAACCAGAAGGAGCGGAGACCCCGTCGGAGCGCTAGGGGGCGCCTTCCTGAGCGCAAGCCAGGCCTGCCCTCCCAGCCCGGGTGTACCCCGCGGAGGGGTGGGCCCCATGCCCGCCCAGCCTGGGTGTACCCCGCGGAGGGGTGGGCCTCAGAGCCCCTCGGCTTCCAGAGTTGTGGTGGCACCGACCCAGGGCCACCCCCAGGCTTCTGAGTGAGAGCTGGACCAGCAGGGACAGAGGCCAGCGCGCCTGCTGATACCTAAGGCTCCTGCCCAGTGACGTAGGAGTCAACGTTGGCTTTCCATTACAAACGGTTACCTGCGTGAACGTTGACTTCTGTGTATTTTTTACAACCACCTTCCGTGCGCTGACGCTCCGGGAACATCTTAGTTCTGGTTCTGATCAGATGAACGTGATATTCGTGACACCTGCGTGTACACCACAATAATAAATTTGTATTGTTTAAATAACCTGTGGGTGTACCCCACACCAGCGGTATTAAGAATTAAAATTAAACTTCGTCTTGGGGAGAAAAATGTGAGGTGTTTATGGGTTTATGTGCCTTTCTTAACCGCCCACGGGGATACAGGAAGCGCAGGCTAACTTCAGAGGCTGACAGATGGAAGTATATCCAGTTTTTAAAAGCGAGTCAAATGTGAGTTATTACTTCTGACACAAACCAGAATCCCCAGAACCTGCATCACTCTTCAGTGCCTCTGCCTTCGACCTTCACTGCAGTTTTACTACAATGGGAAGCTTCCTGTCTCTCCTGATGACAGCCTGGGGTTCTGTCTCAGCTCTGATGGGAGCTGATGGAGGCAGGTGACTTTACCCAGGATGTAAACGGCAAGGAGTTTGCCTGAAAGCTGTAGCCAGGGCCAGCTTTGTGGGCATGCAGCCAGTGCAGTTGTACAAGGCGTAAAGCTCTGCCGTTGCCATCTTGAAATTCTTAACAATTTTACCTTTGACTTTATGTTCTGTAGGTGAGTTTGACCGGACCGTGGTGCATACTCCAGGGGCTTGGAGCCACGGCTCACATGTGGTTCGTTTCTCATTGGGACAAGTTCTCAGCTGTCTGCTCCCTGCTGCCTGGCTCCCTGTCCCCTGCCTGGCCTCCCTCTCCCTGTCCTAGCCCTAAAACCCTGCCACCCTCTGCCCCTGGTGGGGACCTGGGTGTGGCCACAGGGAGGCTTGGAGTCCTTGCCTTGGGGTACCTTGGGGAGAGGCAGGGTGGGCTGGCAGTGCCCAGGGCATTTGGTAGGCAGCTCAGCAGGAGTGAGTCTCTCACCTGCCCCTGACCCAGGTACTGAGTGTGTCCTTTGTGGAGGTTTTTGTCTCTTGGAGGTCTCCAGCCAAAGCACAGTGTGTCAGTGTGGTGGCTGGCCAGAGGGGGAAGCTGGGAGCTGGTGGGCTCTATGTGTCTGGCTATGGTGGGACCCTGAGGTACCTCTGGGGACTGCACTGATCCTGCAAATATCCCTGTGCCTGGGTAAGCCTAATGTTAAATAGCAAATGGGAGAGAGGGAGGATGAGGGAGGGAGAGACGGATGGTGGAAGAATGGAAAAGACTTTATATCCCAGTGCTTTTAACAGCAGCTTTTCCCTGCTTTTTGAACAAGGCGTCCCTCATTTTCGTTTTGCACTAAATCAAACACCAAACCTGTGGCCGTCGAGTCGTTTCCGACTCATAGTCACCCTGTAGGACAGAGTAGAACTGCCGCATACAGTTTCCCAACTGCTGACCTTTTGGTTAGCAGCCACAGCTCTTACCCACTACACCACCAGGGTTTCCTCGTTTTGCACTGGGGCTCGCAGATTAGGTCACTGGCCCTGGCTGTAGCAGAAGGCAGGAACCCTCTTTCTGATTCTGTTTATGTGGCATCTCAAGTTGCTAGGCTCTTATTAAAGATGATTTGTCATGGAAACCAGACTTTCTGGAGCCAGGGAGGCTGGCTGAACCCCCTGAAACTATTACCCTGAGATAATCTTTAAACTTTAAACCGAAAATGTCCCCCGAAGTCTTCTTAAAACCAAATAGTTTAGCTTGATTAGTAATGAATAAGATCTATATGGGATCAAATTGACAAGAGCAACTCGAAAGGTTAGATGGGAACCTTAGGGGGCAGTGAGTTTATGTAAATGGCAGAGGAATAACTCAGAAAAGGAGGGTGAGAATGGTTGTACAACTGGAAGAATGGAATCAGTGTCACTGAATTTTACATGTAGAAACTGTTGAATGGGTATATGGTCTGCTATGTATATTCTCAATGACAACAATAAAAAAATAAATTATTAAAAAAGAAAACCTCCATGTCTCCAGGGAACCCTTAGACTGACTGCTTGTTTACTGTGCAATCACAGGAGCAAAAATAAAAATGGTGCATTTAGCAAGTCTTCGTGTATAGAGATGAACCTTCTCTAGGGGCTGGGGGGGGGACCCACACAGGTAGACACAGCACCCTGAGGATACAGAGTGGGGAGGGGCCTGTAAAAGCAGATCAATAAACATTTGCTGTATACCTTGCTGAATAAGGGAATGAATGACTAGAACAATAAACTAAGGAAAATGGCAAGGAACAGATGTGTGATGGGCTCAAAATATGATTCTCCTTTGAATAGAAGGCAAAAGCTGAGAAAAAACCTGGCATACTCCCCTCAGGGACTCTGTAGCGGGTGTCCCTGGGATGGGCCAGTTCCTCTGGCTGGTAACTTTTCTTGTCCACTACAATGTCACTATTTGCTGCTTTAATGCTAATGCCTAGAAGAAGTTTATTCTGTACAGGTAGTCCACCACTTGCGACGTATTCGAGATACTACAAACCACACTTATGACCTGTTTTTTTTTTTTTTTTTTTGTACATTTGTTATTGGTAATAATAATATTGTACTACATACAATGTTGCAGAGTGTAATTTACTGATATCATTCTCAGGTGTTCACTCACAGATTTTCAATGTTATGATTTATAAAGATACTGAAAATAAAAGGCAATAATAATGAAAACTAAAATAAAAAGTATTCGACTTAATGTCAGAACCGACTTACAATGCAGTCATTAGTAGGGAACCGCTTTGTACATCCGGGACTACTGTACAGGTAATAAACCAGCGGCCACTGAGTCAGCTCTGACTCACGGAGACCCCATGTGTTGCAGAGTTGAACTGTGCTCCATAGGGTTGTCAACAGCTGTGAACTTTTGGAAGCAGATGGCCAGGTCTTTCTTCTGAGGTGCCTCTGAACCACCAACCTTTTGTTTAATAGTTGAGTGCTTAACTGTTTGCACCACCCAGGGATACCACCCAGGGAAGGACCCCTTTAATGAGGAAAAAGACAGAAACTGATATGGAATTACTCCTTCTGGGAGGAAGTACCAGCACAATAGAAAGCTTTGTTGATTTTCTCTATAAATCTCAAGTTGCAGTAACTGACCACATTGTTGAGGGCACAGAGAACGTGGCTGAGCTTTGATCAGCTTGCCCATGGCGTGCCCCGGGCCCACGCTCCTTTCCTTCCTGCCTGTCCCATGCTTCTCTAGTTGCTCTCTGCCTTCTCTCTGATGCCTTCTCTGCCTGTCCAGCCCCTGAGCTTTCTCTTCTCAACTCACACAGCGTGGACTGGGATGCCATCTTTTTTGTAGGTGTGCTACTACTTTAGCATTTGCTCTGTGAACCCTGGTGGTACAGCGGTTGAACGCTCAGCTGCTAATGAAAGGGTCAGAGGTTCAAACCTGCAAGCTGCTCCGCAGGAGAAAAAGGTGGCAGTCTGCTCCCTTAAAGATTTACAGCCTTGAAAACCCTATGGGGCAGTTCTACTCTGACCTACAGGGTCGCTATGAGTCGGAATCAACTCCACGGCCAAGGGTTGGATTTGGTGTGAGCTTTAGAGCCCCTGGGTGGTGCAAATGGTTAACATGCTCAGCTGCTAATCAGAGGGTTGAAAGTTTGAACTTATCCAGAAGCACCTTGGAAGAAAGGCCCGGCTATTGAAAAATCAGCCATTGAAAACCCTATGGAGCGTAGTTCTACTCTGACACACATGGGGTCACCATGAGTCAGAATCGACTTGACAGCACTGGAATGAGCTTCAGAGGCTCATTGCCTCTTTGAGGTCAAGGACTGTGCTGTTTCCTTTTCTTGAATTTCTCTGAAGGCCACACACAGGCTTGGGCACCAGGTTCCTTGACTCTGATGCATCACTCAGCCTTCCTGGGTGTTCCTCTGTTACCCTGGACCTATCTCACCTCAGGGCCTTTGCACTTGCTGTCACCTGTCTGCTGTTCTTCCAGTGGTCTTCAGGGCTTGAGCTGTCACCCTTTTCAGATCTTTGCTCAAATATCACCTCATCAATGAGCCCTCCCCTACGCACCCTGGATAATGTCCCAAACCTTCTCACTTCCTCCATCTCATCTCTGGTCCCAATCTCCCACTCTATTTCCCTCCAAAGTGCTATCGCCCCTAAACCCAGCCCAGTGCTGTCTAGTCGATTCCGACTCATAGCGACCCTATAGGACAGAGTAGAACTGCCCCATAGAGTTTTGGACATGCTAAATATTAGGCTTATTTGTTTATTGTCTGCCTTTCCCCACTGGAAAGGACATCCCATAAGGATGGTGATTTTGTCTATTTTGCTCATTGATGTATCCCTAAAATAATTCTTGACACATAGTAAACCTATTGCCGTCGAGTCGATTCCAACTCATAGTGAACCCACAAGACAGAGTAGAACTGCCCCATATGGTTTCCAAGGAGCAGCTGGTGGATTCGAACTGCCAACCTTTTGGCTAGCAGCCAAGCTCTTAGCCACTGTGCCACTAGGGCTCCTGACGCATAGTAGATGCTCAAAAAATATGTTGCATTAATAAAAGTACAGATTCAATGTGTTCTTATTTATTTCCTTTGAAGCCTACTGCATGGTCTGTGGTTCCTGAGGGCTGCTTCCCCTGTCTGGGTCAGAGAAAATTGGGGAATGGCTTGGAAGACCAGCAACCATGTCCATCTAATCATTAATTCAATTTGTTGCTTTTCTGGCTTCCTGGATAGTAATAAAGACTCAGTCCGTATAACCAATGCACCTTCATGCTCCAGGCCCTGTTAGCTCAGTTATTTAGAGCCTGTGTTGGGGCGGCCCAAGTCACATGTCCTTCTACACGTGGGTCTTGGCACTTTGCTTGGATCTCTAGTCCAGCAAGTGCACAGGGGAACCAAAAGGGAAAATGTGGATGGACCCAGACAGAGTTGGGCAAATGAGGCTTGTGTTTGTTTGTTCCTTCCTTCAACAACTGTGTAACAGCCTCCTGAGAAGAAATCGGGGACGAAGAGACTCGTTCTCTGTTGCTGACAAGTTGGAGACACGTTTTGTTTTGCAAGCCGTTAACGACCAGAGCAAGGTGTCACAGATGAACCATGGGGGGAGGTGCTGCGTGCTTCAGAGGAGATGGGGGCTTAGTGAAGGAGGTAGCCGTCAGACTCAGCTATAAGGGAAGTGGTTTGATGATGGGCAGACAGTGGGAAGAACATTCTGGGTGGGAGGCACAGCAGGCACAGTTTACCCACAGGAAACTGTGAGGAGTAACGGGGTGGTGGAACTGAGGTCAAAGAGTGAAGGTGGCACCAGGTGGAGGGGGATATGGACCACCACCAGGTGGGGAGTTCAGACAGTGAGAGGCCACTCTGGCAGGTTTCTGGGTAGGAGTGGGCCGTGAAGGTGGAAGCTCTCCCAAGGCAGCACGGAGCAGATGCTGACTTCAAAAGCGCAGGAGTTCTTAACTTGGCATCCACAGATGGACTTCAGGGGTCCCCCAACCCTCTAAACATGTAGGCACAATTATAGGTTATTTGTACGTGTGACTTTTTTGGAAGAGTGTGTACATCAATTCATTCTGTTTTCAAAACTCAAGATCTACTGTGCAGTGGATGGTGATGGCGGCCTATCCAGCTTCTGTGTCATCCTCTTCTCACGTAGTCCACATCCCTCAGGGGAGGGGACCCCACCTCAGCTCCTGGAGTGGTCCCTGATTGGTGTAGCCAATTAGTACAGTCATTGGGTTCAGGGTATTCCTGTGACCTGAGCTGTCCAACGAGGGTGCTTAGAATGTTGGGCTAGACAGTTACAGCTGCTAACTAAAAACTGGAGGTTTGAGTCCACCCTGGGGTGCCTTGGAAGAAAGGCCTGGCAATCTACCTCTGAAAAATCAGCCATTGAAAACCCTATGAAGCAGAGTTCCTCTCTGACACACATGGGATCACCATGAGTTGGAATCAACTTGGTGGCAACTGGAAAATAATAATAATAAAGACCTGTTTCCTCTCCTTCCTGGGGACGCTATTGGCCTGACTGAGTCATGTGGCTACCAGACTGGGGATACAAACAGCACAGGGGGGAGGGCAGAAGTTAGGGACCCACAGGTGAAGGGAGCCAGGCTTGGGCAAAGGTAACTCTGAAAGGCAAAACCTGTTTGCTTCGTAAGACGCTTGGAGACTAAAGCAGTAGAGAGTTCAGCAAAAACAAAGGTGCCCGTTATTTATATTGTTCACAGTATGAAGAAAGGTGGAAGCTCCTTTGCCTACAAACCTCCAACATACGATTACACAGATCCCACCAAGTTCTCAGCCATAGCAGCAGTGTCACCTCTAACAGGTAACACCTGTTCCTGGCTCCCAGGAGTGTGGAGGTGGGAACTCTCTGGCTTTTCCAACTTGTTCTGGAAGTCCAGGACTCTGCATCTTGTCTTCTTAAACTAAAGCTTGGATGTGATGGCCCCAGCCCAGCAGGCCATGTATTAGCTCTCTGTATTGGAGGGACATGGACATCCCAGCTCCTTGCACTCCGTGCTCCTAAGAGGGACAGATGCTGTAATGTCTTCGTGGCTGAGAGCACACCTAACTGACACACGTGGAAGGCGCTATGAGTCTGCATTCTAAGAAAGGAATGTTGAGTGCTAACACATCCAGGGGTTTGAGACCAATGTCACGAAACAAGCTGTGTATAAATTGTTGAGTGGGAAACTAATTCACTCTGCAAACTTTCATCTAAACAACAATAGAGTGTTAAAAAAAAAAAAAAAGGAATGTTGAACTAGAAAATGTTTCCTTTAAAAAAATAACCCAACCCAAATGTCCATCAGCATGAATGGATTAAACAAAACATGGCATATATGTATGGTGGAGTATTATACAGCCATAAAAAGGAACGAAGCCCTGATACATGCTACCGCCTAGATTAACCTCAGAAACATTATGTTGAGTGAAAGAAGCCAGACATAAAAGGTCACCTGTTGTACCATTCCATTTATATAAAATGCCCAGATGAGGTAAATCGGGAGAGACAGAAGAAGGCAGGCTGGTGGTTGCCAGGGTCTGGAGGCAACAGGAAATGGGGCATGACTGATGAATGGCTACGGGATTTCCCCTGGGTTGATGAAACTGTTCGGAAACTAGATAGTGGTGGTGGCTGTACGACATTGTAAATATACTTTTTGCCACTGAATTATTTTCTTTAAAACGGTTACTTTTATGTTGTGTGAATTTCACCTCAATTAAAACAACAACAACAAAACTGGTCTCTGCCACACAGTAGCTTCTCCTTTTGGCTTCCAAGCTCACCTCCTGGCTTAGCTGTCATGGACTGAATTGTGTCCCCCCAAAATATATGTCAATTTGGCTAGGTCATGATTCCCTTACATGATTTTCTACCATTTTATCTTCTAATCTGATTTCCCTATATGTTGTAAATCCTATCACTATGATGTAAAAAGACAGATCAGTGGCAGTTATACTGATGAGGTCTACAAGATTAGGTGGTGTCTTAAGCCAATCTCTTTTGAGAAATAAAAGAGAGAAGCGAGCAGAGGGACACAGGGACCTCATAGCACCGAGAAAGCAGCACCAGAAGCAGAGCACGTCCTTTGGACCTAAGGTTCCTGCGCTGAGATGACCCCATACCAAGCAAAGACTGATCCATCTACAAGGTGCTTCCTCCAGAGTCAACAGAGAGAGAAAGTCTTCCCCTGGAGCTGATGTCCTGAGTTTGGACTTGTAGCCTATGAGACTGTGAGAGAATAAACTTCTCTTTGTTAAAGCCACCCACTTGTGGTATTTCTGTTATAGCAGCACTAGATGACCAAGACAGTTGCTGAGAGCCTGGAAGCAGTTCCTTATTTGCAAGTCATGGGGCACATTTTTAGGTAAAAAGAAACAGCCCAGTTAACACCCCTCTTTTTCTTCCTGCTTATTAGGAGCAATCTGGCACATTTCACTTTCAAGGACTTTCACAGAGAAGCCACTGTTTTCCTGGCCGCCAGCGTCAGACCTGGAGAGGCTTTGAAGGTGGAGAAAGGGTTGTTGTTGTGGTTAGCTGCCATCAAGTTGACCCCAACTTCTGGTGACCCCATGCACAACGGAACAAGAGGCTGCTGCCTGGCCACCTTCAAGATTGATTGATTTCATTGACTGATTTCTGGAAATAGATTGCCAGGACCTTCTTCCTAGCCTGTGTTAGTCTGGAAGCTCTTAACCACTGCACCACCAGGGCTCCTGACAGTAAGAATACCCACTGCTGTGGAGTCGATTCCCACTCATAGGGACCCTAAAGGACAGAGTAGAACTGCCCCATAGGGTTTCCAAGGAGCGCCTGGTGGATTTGAACTGCCAACCTTTTGGTTAGCAGCTGTAGCTCTTAACCACTATGCCACCAGGGTTTCCAACAGTAAGAATAGCACCTGCTTATAGCTCTTTGTGGTTTGCGGAGAGCTGTGTGATTCACTTAGAAGGATTTGGGGTTTCACAGACCAGTAAGTTCCCCCCAGATCACATAGTTACCTTTTTATTGTACCAAGTAAAAGCATTTTAGAAAGTTTCTGCAAGAATAGGGAAATGTTGAGAGACCAAAGTTTATCAGTGGTTAGCGGGGGGAGGAGAGAGGGGAAAAAGGGAGCACTGTTTGGGGAGCAGTGGGTTTCTGTTTATGGTGATGGGAAATTTGGCAATGGATATTGGTAATGGTTGCACAACGTGATCAATGTAATTGGTGGCAAGGAATTTTACACATGAAAGATGTTGAATTGGCAAACATTGTGTTACATACATTTTTACAACAATAAAAAATTTTTCTAACATTACCATCATTTCATAAAATGTCATTTCAATGCAAATAAATCCCAAGAAGCGTGCAATCTCAGAATAAAGGCCAGTCCTTTAAGTTGAATAAGTCTACCTTTCTGGAATCCTCTCCGTTGTTCTTATTTTCCTTATCTCACTGTGGTAACATGTCTTCATGGGTGGCTTCCGTCTAATGACTCTCATCTGGGGCCACTGGTCTGCCTTGTTTGAGCCGCATAAATCCTCTGCAAGGTTGGTAGGGAAAGTTCTGTTAATCTCCACTTTATTGATGAGGAAACTAAGGCTCAGAGAAGTCAAGAAACTCATTTAAGGACACACAGCTTAAAAACGGCAGGACCAGGTAACAAATCCAGGTTTTTGGACTCCAGGTCCTGTGCTCTTTCCCTGTGTACCTCAGGCCCCCCACAGATGAACTGACTGACCACAGGATCCCTCTGTGAGGACCCTAATGTTCAGTAAGAGCGGCAGCATTTATAAGCCTTGTTTCCATTGACATGGCTCAGGCTGTAATAGTGTAGCTAGCTGAGAGGCAGCCTCTGGGTTCTGGGCGAAGTGGGAAGCCCCTTAAGGGCAAGGGAAGAGTGTATTTTCTCTTCCGTCCCCAAGCCCAGCCTAGCACAGGGATGAGCACTGAGGCCTGAAGAAATCCTTGCAGCTTAGAAGTGGGACCGTGCTTTTGAACGTCAATTTTTATTTAACAGGATGTTGCCGTAGAAAGGGAATCCCTGCGTGGAGCAAATGGTGAATGCTCCCTGCTACTTACCATAAGGCACCACCCAGAGGCACCTTGGAAGAAAGGCCTGGTGATCTACGTCTGAAAAACCAGCCATTGAAAACCCCATGGACCACAGTTGTACTGTAACACACATGGGGTAGCATGAGTCTGAGTTGACTCGGTGGCAACTAGTTGCTGTAGAAAAAAGGGAGGAAGGAGAAAATCTCAGACACAATTTGACAGAATGCTACCGGGAGGAGGGAAAAAAGGCTGATGTCCAGAAGACTTGACGGAGATTTGATGGAGGGTGGGAGGGAGGCAGCAAGTGGGGGCTTGTCCCTGGGGGAGACAGGGGCACTGAATATGGCTTCCTACTGTTCTCAGGACCAAGACCCCACTCCTGAGCGTGGCCCCCCGTGCCTGATGGCCTGGCCCTGCCAACTGCTCAGAGTCACCTTCACCACTCCTGCCCTCCGTTTCCGTGTTCCAGCCACAGTTCCTCCAACATGCCCCGTGGAATCCCACCTCAGGGCCTTTGAACGTGCTGTTCCTGCTTCTGAGAATACCCATTTGTTACCAGTTATGGTGGTTAACTTTATGCCAACGGTAATGGTTAATGTTATGGGTCAACTTGGCTAGGCTGCAGTGCCCAGTTGTGCAGTCAAACACTAGTCTAGATGTTACCGTGAAGATATTCTATAGATGGGGTCACCATTTACATTCAGGTGACTTTAAGTGAAGGATATTAGCCTCCATATTGTGAGTGAGTCTCATCCAATCAGTTGAAGATCTTAAGGACAAAACCCGAGGGATGCCTAGGGAGAAGGATTTTGCCTCAAGACTGTAACACAGAAATCCTGCCCGAGTTTCCAGGCTGCTGGCCTGCCCTATGCATTTCAGACTTGCCAGCTCCCATGATCACATAACGCAGTTCTGTTAAATAAATCTCTCTCCCTCTGTAGATAGATAGATAGGTAGGTAGATAGACAGATATACAGGTATATACCCTGTTGGTTCTGTTTCTCTGGGGAAATCTGGCAGCTACACCAGTACTTATGAATCCCTCTTCATCCTTTGCTGACTTCCCTGACCCCTGCCTTGCCCAGGGGAATAAAGAGCCCAGAGCCACATCAGCCCATTCCCAAAGCATGTAAGTGTCCAGTATGTGCACTAGGCTGAAGGCCATCACCTCAGCCAATGGATGTCACGAGGCCACAGGAACACCAAGAAGCACACCTCAGCCCATCCTGGGTGGAGTAAGCACCCAGGACCTTTCCTTCATATCCCTGTTACAGTCTCAAATTACATATCCAGGTGATTGGTCAAAGCCTGCTCCCCACCTGAGGGTCAGCTACCTGAGAGCAGGCCTTTGTTTTGGCTGGCCACTGTACCTGTAGTCAAGTGTGGAGGTAGGGGTCTGGATGGTACCCGTAGTGTTTCTGGAGTGACTTCTTTCCTCATCTTGCTGAGAGCTGCCTGGCTGTGCAGCAGCTGACCTTTGCTTTCAAGCCACACTGTTCTTGGAGTGGGTTGCTGGGGGGCTTTGGCCCTGGCCCTCTCTAGAAAACTGTTCCCAGGCTACTCAACAGTGTGGTTTGTAAACAATAAAAAAAAAAAAAAAAAAAAAACTTTATAATAATTTAGCTTAATTAGTAAAGGACATCTGTCTTGAGCATTGTGTTCATTTAAAGAACTATCAACAAGTACAAATTATTAAAAGAAAAAAACAAGTTGTGGTTTGTTCATAGCCCAGAGCCCTTAAGTACTGGGGGCAATGGCGCTGGTCACCTGTTAACCAGGGCGGGGCTTAGGCTCTTCTGAGAGGTGGAAGCCACTGTGTCTGATTGAAAAGGACCATAACCTGTGGATGTGGTAGGCGTGGATCCAGGCTCCCCGTTCCGGCACTTGACAGACCTGTCATTCCCTATTCAGCCACTGAGTGGCAGTGTTGCTCCGTAGGGAAGTGCCAGGCTGGCAGGGGCCATGACTATGGAGCCGCCAGGGCTAAGCCTTGAAACAGTGCTAGCTAGCGTTTCTTGAGTGCCCACAGTGTGTTAGGCCCTTTGGATATTCTAATTAATAAGTCATGGAAGAGAGGAGTGATGAGCCCTATTTTACAAACGAGGTAAAGAGGAGAAGAGAGATGACATGACGTGTTGAGGCTTATGGCTAGCAAATGGTCGGACCAGAATTCAAACTCAGGTGTGCCTAAACCCAAAACCCAGAGCCTTCCCTCTGCTTTCTCTCTGTTATGATGGGGAATCTTTTCAAGCTTGTTCTTATAGCACTCACCTGCCAAGGCTGTTGCCAGCAGCATGCCTTCTCTCTCAGCTGGCTTAGTTTCGCCAACTTTTGATTATCCAAATTAATATAGAGGCCATTGACGTGGGTTTAAATTTAAAACTGGGTTATTAAAATGCCTGATTTGAGTCCAAAGGGCACTAGTGTGTGTGTGTGTGTGTGTGTGTGTTGGGGGCAGGGGTGGATGACTCAGCAAGCAAGTAAGCACAAGCTTATTTGTGCTTACTTACTAATCTGTAGTGAACAATTTTACACGGGTTTCACCACATCAAAAAACTCATATGAAAATGTTCACTACAGATTAGTAGTAAGCACAAGTAAGCCCGTGCTTACCTTGCTTACTGGGTCATCTTTGCCTGTGGGAAACTGTAAAAAAGAGGCTTCGATTCTGTAGGAAGGTGCTGTGGGTTGGGAGAGAGACAGATGCCAGCTATACCTAGAAGCAGAATCTTTGACGTGGTGAAAAAATGTGAAATTGTTCAGTACAGGTGACCTGGTAAGCAAGGTAAGCTCTGTGTTTACCTTTCCTATTGGATAATTCACCTCTGCTTGGGGGAGCGGGGCGCAGATTTGTCTTTCCTGAGGCCCTCTCTCCTACTCTTACCCTGAAATCTCCACCCAGCTCCCAGAGAACTCTTCCACAGTGAGGTTTGATCTGGTTATTCATTGACTTCCAATGGCCCCTGTAGCTTCTTCCAGGGTAAAGTCCCACTCTTTAGCCCAACGCTGTCCATGAGCTGTCTGCCTTGCTGCCTGACCTCCCCCTGGCTCACAGCACACACCCTCAGTGTCAGCACCTGAGCTACTGCACCTCAGCCCTCTTGGGCTGCAATCTCCTCACAGTCAGGTGGGAGTAATGCTACCTGGCCAGCAGGTGGTTGTGAAGATGTAACACCTGGAAAGTTCCCAGCCCAACACTGGCCCAAACAGGGCTCATTACAGGCTCTTCGTGGTCCCCTCCTCGGCCGTTGGGAATGTCTAGGTACAGTGCCGTCTGAGAAGACAAGTTTCTGTGGTAAGAGGCTCCACACAGTGCAATCCCTGGGCAAACATTGCCAGAGCCAGGCAAGTGTCATCGGAGGTGTGATTTTGCTCAGGCTGACCCTGAGGAAGGCATTTCCTGTGCTGTTTTGTGTTGTGCCCATGGTGTGCTCTGAGGTGATTCAAATGCCATGTGGTGGACCAACTCCTGGAGGGCAGGGAGAAGTGCACTTCTGGGTACCTCCATAGCCCCAGCGCAGCACGGGGTCCTCAGTGGTGCCTCCACAATATTAGTTGGTGGATTAATGACGGCAATGGGGGTGGGGGAGATCGGCAGGTCATTCCAGGGTATCACCGCGGTAGACAGAACAGCGTTGATTTAAGAACCTGGTGAAGCCCAGAAGAAATGGACTCCTTATGCCTTCCTGTTTCAGGAGCTGGCTGTTTAAGACCAAGAAAGCCATGAGGCTGACCAATGGGTGGCTTGACTTTGAGGGCTCTGGGCTGAGCATGTTCAGATGTGGCAATCCACAGGACCCACCCTCTGGGTTCTAGTTCCAAAGAGTAGCCTTGGTCTACTTGTTCCTCACCCATTTCTCAATATAGTCTTCTTACTCAGATGTTGGAATCCCTGGGTGGTGCAACACTTGGCTGCTAACCAAAAGGTTGGAGGTTCAAGTCTACCCAGAGGCTTCTCAGAAGAAAGCCTGGAATCTACTTCCACAAAGTCAGCCATTGAAAATCCTATGGTCGGAGCACAGTTATGGATACTTCTTAAATATAAACAAACACTTTTGTGGGATTAGATTTCTGGGTTTGAAGGATTAGGACCATAGTATTGTGGGACAGCTCGGTCAATTGGCATAATAGAGTTCATAAAGTTACACACTACATCCTAGTTTGGTGAGTAGTGTCTGGCCTTAAAAGCTTGTGGTGGTCATCTGAAATACAACTATTGGTCTCTACTCATCCAGAGCAAAAGAGAAAGAAGGAAACCAAAGATTCAAAGAAGAAACTAGTCTATAGGACCAATAGTCTACATGAACCACAGCCTCACCTACCTTGAGACCAGAAGCACTAGATGGTGCCCAGCTACCACTACTGACTGTTCTAATTAGGGCCACAATAGATGGACCCTGACAGAATGGGAGAAAAATTTAGAACAGAACCTCAAATTCGTAAAAAAAAAAAAAAAAAAACCTACTGGACTGGTTGGAACTAGAGGACTCCCAAGACTATTGCCCTGAGATACTCTTCAAACCTTGAACCAAAACTAACCCCTGACCTTGTAGCTAAATTAAAAATTGGCTCAAAAAATAATGAATATCACCCGTAAGTACTGTGCTCCTTTAAAAAATCACCTATTTGAGATAAACAGTCAACAATTACTTTAAAACAAAGATGAGAATGTAAGGGGGCAGGGAAACTACATTAATGGAAATGGAAGAGAACAGAAATAATGAGAATGTTTAACCATTATGAGAAATGTAACTAATATCACTGAACAACTTGTGTAGAAGTTGTTGAATGGGAACCTAAACTGCTGTGTAAACCTTCACTGAAACATTATAAAACACTGTTTTAAAAAAAGTTTAAAAAAAAGAAAACCCTATGCAGCACAGTCCTGTTCTGACACACATGGGGTTGTCTTGAGGTGTCGGAATCAACTGGGTGGTTCAAAGGGATATAAATGACCCTAGACAAAGACTGTAGGATGTCTTCCCAGGTTCCAGAAACTGTCTAAGCCAGATAGACGAAAGCAAAACCCAAACCAAACCCACTGCTGTTGAGTTAGTTCCAACTCATAGCGACCCTATAGGACAGAGTAGAACTGCCCCACAGAGTCTTCAAGGAGCGCCTGACGGATTTGAACTGATGCCCTCTCGTTTGGCAGCCGTAGCACTTAACCACTACGCCACCAGGGTTTCCTCCAGATAGACTGGGATCATGGAATTCAGCTTCTTCCTGGAAGAATTCCAGTAGATCATACAAGAAGTGGATATTCTGCGTTCCCGCCAGCCCCTCCTGGTGCCAGCCTAGCTTGGCCTCACCCTCAGGGTTCCAGCGGCCACATCAAACCTACTTGCCCCGGGTTTGCATGTCAGGTAAATTTTCTGGTCAATATTTGCGTATTCCCGTTCCATTGCTCAAGTACCTTTGGTATTGGCCAGTCAGCCTGTGTGTGTCCTCAGCATCTCAAGTCATCAAACGCCCCTTGAACCTCGTACAAGTGTTACATTCAGATAGTTCTGTCTTCACTTATCTCATTTGAACTATCCAGGTGCTCTTGTGTACTTTACCTCCTTTGACCTTCAGAACCACAGGGAAAGCTGGCTGTTATTATTCTCTTTCGAGAGATAGGGAGTCTCAAGGGACTTACCCAAGGTCATATGACAAGGTCCTGAGGAGGGAGGACCTCTGGATCTTGTGTCACAGCCTTGCCAGCGAGGCGCCGGGTCATGCTCTGTAGTAGCCCCTACAGTGTTGCGTGCAAATCCACTGCTGTGGCCGTGGCAGATACGATGCTTTCGCAGAAGCTGGTGACCCACAGGCAGGAGGGGGTGGTCAGGGACAGCCAGCAGACGAGGATCTCCAGGGGCGGAGTCTACTGAAGCACTGAGATTGCAGGGTCCTGGAAAGAGCTCGCCAGCCTTCCAAATACCCTCTCTGCTGCCTGGAAGTTCCTTAACAGAAGTACAGCCTCGCAGTCCAAATTGAGAGATCTGGGTGCAAACTCCGGCTCTGCCCCTTGTCTGCTGTGTGACCTTGGGCAGGATACCTACCCTCTCTGAGACTTTGCTTAATCGTCATTAGATGGAGATTTATAGGACTTTGAGGATTAAGTAGGAAAATGCTCATAACAGGCTTAGCACACTGCCTGGCTTATAGGATTCAACAAGTGGTTGTTATTTTAAATGTACAGGTGGCGGGGCCTTGGTGTTTTTCGTGTTTACTTTTTGCTTCTCTGGGTTTTCAGCAAATTAGCATGCCTTGCTTTTGTAGTTAAAAAAAAAAAGGTATTTTTTTTTTTTAAATAATAAAATGTCTTAATACCCAGACACGGGGGAAAAGGAAGATCGGATTCAAATTTATACTGGGATTTAAATAAAAGAGAGCAGAGCCTTTCCAGAGAATAAAATGGTAGCGCTTGCATTTATTAGACATCTACAATATGCCTGGTCCTCTGTGTATATTTTTGCTTAATTTGAATAAGTATCACAGCAACCCTATCAGGCAAGTGTCATTATATCGGCTCAGTTTCATTATCCCCATTTTATAGATAAGAAAGCTGAGGCTCAGAGGGGTTTAGTAACAGGCCTGAGTTCACACAGTTAAATGGGAAGTAAATCCAGATTTGTTTGATTACATAGTCTGTAGTCTTTCCAACAGACAACTCTTCAAGTTAACTGGACAAATGGGGTGAAGATGGGATGGGGGTGGGAGCGGGGAGCACAGAAAGCAGGGAGTCGGGGTGCTGGAGGGGCAGAAAGTTATGAGGACACAGAGGAGGGGAGAAAAAGGCAGAGTGGGGATGGAAGGGTCTCAGAGCAAATTTGCCCTACTTCACAAGTGTTCAGAAGCCCAGTTTGAGCAGCAGGTCTTGGTGTCCCCATCTCTCTTCCACCTCCCCCATTTGCAGTCCCTTCATTTCATCTCAGGGGAAGGTACTGGCCAGCGTTTTCTTTGTCAGTTATATTTCATTTTCAGGGCTCGGTATAATTGTCCAAGCTTTCCATCACTCAAGGGCATGCAAGTGAGGGACTGGCTGGAATCCAGCCTTTGCCTGGATTTGTACAAAGGCACAGTGTGGTCACGTCACAAATTTATGAACTCCCCTGGGACTCAAAACTGACTAATCTGATTGTAGGCATTGAATGGAGGAAGACGGTTATTCGTTGCTCTGCCACCTCCTGTAGAGGCCAAGTGCTTGGGCCAGGCTCATATGGGCTCAAGAGAGGACTAAAGCCCAGGCCTTCCAATTCCCAGACCCGCGATGTCTCTCCTGAACCATAATACGCTGGCCCTTTCCGACCCCTGAAGACTCCATCAGTGTGAAGTGTCAAGGCGTGAGCTATGTATGGGCAGGAGGTAGAGGGGCCTGTGGAGCTGTGTGGGTGTGTGTGTGGGTGACAGGCAGACAAAACAGAGGTTAACCCACAGAAGTGCGCCTGAGGACTGAGCAAGGTCCACTCAACCAAGAGGCAGCTCAGTCCTGGAGATCAGATGTGACGAGGGTGTGTGTGAGCCCAGAGACCAGGAACACAGCTGCTGGAACCGTGGAGCCTGGCCTGGAGTTAAAAGTGCTGTTGCAATGGAGTCAGACGTCACAATTGTCCCTGGAAGTTCCTTTATTTGTTCCTTCGTCCAGTAAGCATTTCATCTACTGATTCCACAGATATTTACTGAGAACCTAGCATGTGCACTCATATAAATCCAATGGGAAGGAGCAGGAGGACCGGGCACCTGGGGTGGGTTTTTATTTTGTAAAAGAAAATACAAAGTGTGCCCCTCATTTGCTGTTAAATGAAAACCGAGGATCACAGTAAAAGTATATTCAGTAAATGCAAGGCGTAAATTTCAAAATCTTTATCGTACTTCATCTTTCTATAGGATTATTTGTATAAATTATAGATCAGAGAGTAGAACAGACCTTGGCAACCATCTGGTGCTAGCGTTTTCTAGCCTCTCCTGAAGGTAAGGACCCACTGAGGTGCTTGGTTTAAAGACACAGATTCCAGCCCTGCTCTTCTGTCCAGGGAAGGGGCCTGGGAATGGGTGATTTGGTAACAGGCAAGGTTGGGAGACAGAGATGGGACAATCCTTACACTTCACAAATGAGGAAATTGAAGTCTAGGGAGAAGGATGCCTTGCTGAAGGTGGAGCTGGCCAGCCTGGCAGAGACAGAAATAATACTTAGATTTCCCAGCCCTCCCAGGTTGATGAAAGCTTTTTGCATAGCACAAAGATTGCTTATGATATTTAAACCTGGGATACAACAAGACACAAAACATAAAAACAAACTCCAGGTCAGACACCTCTTAGGAGTGCAGCTGTATCTGGAATGACTAGTTATTATACCTGAACACCTAACTCAGCACTGTGCATCCGGCGTCCGGAAGCCAAGTCTGCAGGGCAAATGGGTGGGGTCATTCCATTCACAAGGTCCAAAAAAACGAGGCACAATCAGTTCACATGATAAGAAAAGGTTTTTCCTGTGGCATCTGTAACAGATTTTAAAGTCTTCCAAACTCTCAGCTTCTTGTCACAATGATTACAGAAGAAAGGTGAAGATACAGGAAAAAAAAAACTCATCGCCAGTGAGTCGATTCTGACTCATGGTGATCCCATGTGTTACAGAGTAGAACTGCTCCACAGGCTTTTCTTTCTTTTTAATTTATTTTATTTTTTGGTGAAAATGTACACAGGAAAACCCACTCCCATTTGTTTCTAGACGTAATGATCACTGACATTCGTCCTATTTTTCACATCGTGTCAACATTCCCGTTGTTTCTGTTCCAGTTGTTTCATTTCCATTTCCTCAATCTCCCTGCCCCCCACCCGACACCCACCCCAGCCTTCTCATCTATGCTGTTGACCCTTTTGTCTTATATAAAAAACAAAACAAACAAACAAAACTTTGTTGAGTAGATTCTAACTCCGAGCAACCCTATAGGACAGAGTAGGACTGCCCTGTAGGGTTTCCAAGCAGCAGCTGATAGACTCGAACTGCCAATTTTTTGGTCCGCAGCCGAGCTCTTAACCACTGCACCACAAAAAACAAAAACCCCGTTATACTCAAAGGTGACAACCTTTACTCTTTGGGCTAAACTGTTACTTAGTTTAAAGGTAACTTCCGGGGATAGTTTCAATTCAAGGTTTGAAGAGCAGCTCAGGGCCATATTCTTGGGGATCCATTAGGTTTTCTTGGCTTTCATCTTTATAGAAGCAGTTTTCAAGGCCTTTCTTTCTTTTTTTTATTGTGCGTTAGGTGGAAGTTTACAGAGCAAATTAGATTTCCCATTCAATAGTCTGTACATAAAGTGTTTCATGGCCTTGGTTCCCTTCCTTGCAATGTGTCAGCACTCTCCCCATTTCAGCCCTGAGTTCCCCGTTCCTTCTCATCCCGATTTTCTACTACTTCCTGCCTTCTTGTCTTTGCTTTTGGGCAAATATTGCCCTTTTGATTTCTTGTAATTGATTGTTCTAAGAAGCACTTTCCTCCTGGGTGTTATTGTTTATTTTATGGGCTTGCCTATCATTTGGCTGAAATGTGGTCTCTGCAATGGCTTCGGTTCCAGATCAGAAAAGTGTCTTATGGCCATAGTCTCGGGGGTTCCTCCAGTCTCTGCCAGACCAGTCAGCGTGGTCTTTTTTGTGAATTTGATTTTTTTGTTCTACGTTTTTCTCCCAGTCTGGCTGGGACCTTCTGTTGTAATCCCAGTCAGAGCCATAGGTAGTGGTAGCTGGGCACCATCTAGTTCTTCTGATCTCAGCTGTGGCTCATATGGTACATTAGTCCTTCGGACTACTAGCTTGAGTCTGTTTGTTTTTCACTCTCCTTTGCTCCGGACTGGAAGAGACCAATAGTTGTGTCTTGGATGGCTGCCTGAAAGCTTTTAAGACCCCAGACGCTACTCACCAAAGTAGGATGTAGAACACTGTCTTTATGGACTATGTTGTGCCAATTGACATAGGTGTCCCTGAGTCTATTGTCCTTTGCATTGGAGCCTGGGAACTTCATCCCTCGAGGTGTTTAGTTTCATCTAAGAGGTTTCCCTGACTGTGCCCCTTGCGTGCTAGGAGCACCTACAGTCATGTGTGTAGAAATATCCACCACCGAACCTACATCTGTCAGTGGGTGTGCTCTCTTACCCCCCCTCACCTTTTGCCAGGCCTTTCTTCAGCAGCACTGCTGGGTGGGTTTGAATTGCCAACCTTTGAGTTAGCAGCTGATTGCAAACCGCTTGCTCTACCCGGGCTCCTTAAGGGGAAGGTATAAAAAAAAAAAAAAAAAACCATTACCATCGAGTTGGTTTTGAAAGAAAATATGAAGGAGAAAATGGTAGAGATCTGCCCTCCCTCAATCAAAACCATTTCTTCCATATAATTTATATCATATGGGTGGTCTGGAGTTTCAACCCTCTCAACAGGCCAGGAATGACTGTGTAGAGTCCTTGGAAGCAGATTTTTCTCTGATCCTGCCTGGCAGTCCTCAGAGATATATGGGCTCTGAGGCCTGAACAGAGCTGTGTGGCCTGTGGTAAGTCATGGGACCCTCTGGGCCTTCGAGGCGACTCTTGGAAAGCTGGAATAGGAAAACGATTACCTCCTGCAGGGGGTGAGCTGGATGGTTCTGAGGCCCCAGCAGCTGTGGCATCTATGACTCACTCCGGAGCTGGTCTGGCCAGGAGCCGTGTGTGGGAGTTTGTGTGTGTCTGTGTGCAGTGGCGTAATGAGCGGCCTGCCACATGGGTCCACATGGTAGGAACGCAGACACCACGCTGCTTCGAGTAGTGGCTGGGGCTGCAGCTCCTCTGGCAAAGCCGGGCTCTCAGAAAAAGGAGTTTGTCTTTTCAGGCCTGTCAGGAGGGCATGAGGCGAGGCACGCAACTGCGTTTGTCATTGGTTCTTCCTGTGTAGGGACAAAAGCCCTTTCAGTGGCCGTGGAATGTGTAAAAAGCTCCATGCTGGAGGGCTGCCAGGCCCGGGCCTGGAATCTGGCGAAAGAGGCCAGGTGAGGGGAGCTCCTGGGTTGCCCCAGGGGCTGGAAGCTCACCATGCATCTGTGGCCCCCCGCTGCCTGCTCCCTGCCTGTGCCCCAGTCACCTGCAATGTTTTCATCATGGCGTTACTGCAGCCTGTGGCCATGGGCGCCGTGCTGGGAACCAGACTAGCCACCTTATCCAGCCCTCCCCTGTTGTCCCGCCTTCCTGTGGGGGCACCTGGGCTTTAGAAGGCTGGAAGGAGGGCACCAGGAGGACCTGCTGAGGCGGGAGCTAGATGGGAAAAGAGGACAGGGACGACCCCACAGCTCTGGGGACCTGCTGTCACTGCCCAGAGCTGGAGAACAGGGCCTCAACTGTTTTGTTTACCCTTTCATCTAAAGTTGAAACAAAACCAAACAAAAATACAACTGACCAGGGTGAGGGGGAAAAGAAAAGACCTGGCGACCACAAAACCTAACTGTGGTGGGAGTGGCCTTTTCTCATTGCTATTTACATTCCTGGGTGTTCCCACCTTGGAGGAACTAGCAGACTCACCACAAGGAACCTGTTGCCAAGACGCTGTGGGGCTGTGCTATCTTAGGAGGAAAGTTTTCCATGGTTGCCATTGTCTGGGTTTTTCTAATCAGGGTCTGGCCACTCAGGAGGCCCTGAGGCCAACCTTGATGTTGAACTTTGCTCTAGTTTCCAAGTGTAAATAAATGAAGTGCCAACTGGAAATGCCCAGGGGCGGGTCTGAGCCCTGAGAGCCCTCCTGGGGGTGAGGGATGAGACCTCAGGGGCTAACAAAGGCTGAGAAAGATTTGTGTTTGAAAGCAATTTGCATTAAGTCTGTCCTAGCCAGGTCTCTGGGGTGGTTTGCACAATCTTGATAGTGATTAAAACCCGGAGAGGAAGACAGAAGAGAGGTGGGGAAGAGGGGAGGGTGTGGGAATCAGACCAGCTTTTATATGCCATCTTGTTTAAACAGGACTCTTATCAAAGAGTAATCCTACACTTTGGTCTTTCCTATTGCCTCAGCTCCCTGGGGAACGGGTATGTGGCTTAAATCCCACCAGGGGAATAAGATTGCCTACTGAGAGATAAGAGCCCAGAGAAGCAGATAAAGTTGACCAAGGTGGGGGGTGAATCCACTTGTGTGCTGTGAGGACGTTCTTTTCGCTCATGATCCAAGTGTCTTCTGTGCATGAGGTTTACACCAAGGCTGAGAAGAAAGCTGACATCTAGTTATGGAACAGGAATCCCTTGGGGGGGAGCCCAGGTGGCACAGTGGTTAAGGGCCCCACTGCTAACCAAAAGGTCAGTGGTTCGAATCCAGTAGCCACTCCTTGGAAACCCTGTGGGGCAGTTCTACTCTGTCCTGTAGAGTCTCTATGAGTGGGGGTCAACTCGACGGCAATGGGTTTGGTTTGGCTTCGGGTGGTGTAAACTGTTAAGCACCCAGAGGCACCTCACAAGAAAGGCCTGGCGATCTGCTCACAGCCTTGAAAACCCTATGGGACTTATACTGAGCACCAGCTGTGAGCTCTGCTGTGTGCTAGGTGCTGGGCGTAGAATGGTGACCTATGCCAATATGGTTCCAGGTCTTGTAGAGTTCATATTCTCGTGAGAGTTGAGTCATAAATAAACATGTGAGATATAAAAAGATCACATACTGGATAATTATCTTTATATAATATTCCTGAAATGATAAAATGATAGAGCCGAAGAACGGATTAGTGGATGCGTGTGGTGACATAACTGTTCTATATGTTGACTTTGGTCATAGATAGGCAAACGTACATACGTGATAAGATTTTAGAGGTAAGTACAGAAACACACACACAAATACAAATAGAACTGAGGAATTCTGAACAAGGGGAAAAAAAAAAAAAACCCTGTGGAGTGCAGTCCTACTTTGAAACACATGGGGTCCCCGTGAGTCAGAATCAACTCGAAGCCAACTAGTAGTTATAGAATAGTGTTTGAGGGTGCACGTGCTCTGTGCCCAGTCCTGAGCCACAGGTGTGAGGAGGGGGTGGGGTACAGAGGAAGGAGCCATGCTGTGTCTGGGCAAGTTATTTCCAGTCCAGTCGTGGTGGTGTGGGGGCAGCGCATTAATTTTAAAATGTCTATTAAATTGCTATGGAGCCCTGGTGGTACAGTGGTTAAACGTTGGGCTGCTAACCAAAAGGTAGGCAGTTCAAATCCACCAGCCACTCCTTGGAAACCCTGTGGGGCAGTTCTCTTCTCCCTTACAGTTTCACTATGAGTCGAAATTGGCTCAACGGCAATGGTGTCTTTCATTAAATTGCTATGACGTGCCTGACATTCTGTTAGATGCTCTGGGGAAAACGCAAAGTAGTTGACATGGAATTAAATGTGTTTTTACTGACTGCCAAGTTCATGGTCCCGAGTTGAAGAACGAACAACCACAGTAAGAGAGGCCACAGTGTGTGTGGAGTAAATGGGAGTTGTTAGGCTCTGCATTCAAACTGCCTGGGTTTGAAACCCACCTCTACCACTAAGCCATGTCACTGGGTAAATTACCTCCATTTTTCTCACCTCTAAAATGGGGATAATTTCCCTGAGTTGTTGGGAGGATTAAATGTAAAGTGCCTGGAACATAGTAAATGCCGGATAGACGTTGTTGTTGTTGGGTGCTATCTGGTCGATTCTGACTTGTAGTGGCCCTATGACAGAGTAGAACCGCTCCATAGGGCTTCCTAGCCTGTCATCTTCACAGGAGCAGATCACCAGGTCTTTTCTCCTGCGGAGCCGCTACATAGGTTCAAACTACCAACCTTTTAGGTAGCAGACTAGTGCTTAACCAGGGCTTCTTCAATAGATGTCGTCATTGTTGCTAGGGGCCATTGCGTTGGTTCTGACTCATAGCAACCTTATGTACAACAGAACAAAACGTTGCCCAGTCCTGCGCCATCTTCACAATCGTGCTTGAGCCCATTGTTGCAGCCACTGTGTCACTCCACCTCTTCGAGGGTCTTCCTCTTTTCCACTGACCCTCCACTTTATCAAGCATGATGTCCTTCTCCAGAGACTTGTCCCTCCTGATGACATGTCCAAGTACGTGAGATGAAGTCACACCAAAAGACATTAGCCATTTATTATTATTATTATCGTCTAAGACCCTGATCCTTGCCCTTCATGAGCTTACAATCTAAACAGGAAAGTAAATAAGGCATGTTCTGAAATATGACATTGTTGGACCCAGTTATTGCTGATAAGGTGCTATAAATGTCAGAGGAGGGCAAGGACCTTTTAAGCAGGCATTAAAGGAAGCTTCAGGGAGGAGCTGACATTTGAACTGTGCTTTCAGAGTTGACCAGGAAGTTAGTAGGTGAGGACATTCAAGCTGGGAAAATTGCCTCTACAAGGATATAGAGGCAGGAAAAGCAAGGCACGCTTGTGGGGTGCCAGACTGTTGGCTTAGCTTCAGCCAAGGTCTCTACAGGGAAGTCCTGAGAAACAAGGTTGGAGATCAGGTAGATCAGGGCCAGGTGGCAGACTCAACATTCGAATGTTATTGTGTACACAGTTGGAAGCCATTGGGAGGCTGTAAGAAGGCAGGGGGAGATGAGTCTCCTTCCTTTCCTGTGTTCCATCTGGCTGAACTCACCCTCACCAGATCTGCAAAGGCTCACATCAGCTTCGGCTGCCTGCCAGCAGTATCCTGGAGGGCAGGGTCCCACAAAGCTGCAAAATAGCCCTTTCTCCATTTCTTCCACCCTGGGAGCACTGAGGACCAACTGGGAAGTGATCTGAGAAGGAGGATGTGGTGGGAGAGGCTGCTGCCGGTGAGACTGAACAGAGCTAAAAATTGGTCTGGAGCCACCCTGTCCAACATGGTAGCCCCAAAGATTACAGCCTTGGAAACCCCATGGGGCAGTTCTACTCTGTCCTACAGGGTTGCTATGAGTTGGAATCCACTGACAGCACAAAATAACAAAACAGTTGGACTAAGCAGCTCTGGTGGCACAAAGGGTTAAGAGCTTGGCTGCTAATTGAAAGGTTGGAGGTTCAAACCCACCCAGCAGCTCCGCAGGAGAAAGACCTGGCAATCTGCTTCTGTAAAGATTATAGCCTAGAAAACCCTATGGGGCAGTTCTACTCTGTCACGTGGGGTCGCTATGAAAAGGAATCGTGGCATGAGCACCTAGCAACGACAAGAGTCGTAATTGACTTGAGGGCAGCCAACAACAGCCACTGGAGGCGCTTGAGCGCTTGATACGTGGCTGCTTCAAACTGAGATGTGCTCTAAGTGTAAAATGCATACTGTCTTTCAATGACTTCACACAAAAAAGAAATGTAAACTGTCTCAATAATATTTCTAATATTGATTACAAGCTGGAGTGATATCTTGGATAAAAAACCCAAAAACTAAACGAGTTGCCATCAAGTTGATTCCGACTCATAGTGGCCCTACAGGACAGGGCAGAACTGGCCCATAGGGCTCTGCTCCATAGAGAAAGACTGCGACATCTTTCTTTTTCGGAGAAGGTGGTAGGTTCTAACCACTGACTTTTCAGTTAGCAGCCAAGCGCTTAACCAGTGCGCCACCAGGGCTCCTTAATATCTTGGACATATTGGTTTAAAGAAAATATGTTATTAAAATTAATTTCACTCATTCTTTTCTACCTTTTTATGTGGCTACTAGAAAATTTTAAATTACATATGTGGCTCAAACGATATTTTTATTAGACAGTGGCAGCCTGGAGGGACAGGGGTTGGGTGATCTATGATCTGGACAGTTACTAGGGCTGTGTGGCCCTTCTTGCCACCTGCACCCATTAGCCTCAGGGGGTGGGTGAGGAGGGTGTGGTGCTTGCCTCTAAGGGAGCCAGGCTCACTTTTGAACCAAATCAGCGTTTTATTCAGGATAAGATGCTCAGTGAAGAAATAGTGGCCACTGGCTGCGTTGCCATGTACCGACCCTTGAAATAAATGAAATAAGCTCCAACATTCTGACTTCCAGTTGAGGCTGAAGGATGGCAGGACACAGTATTGTGGGGGTCACTCTGAGGAGAACACCGTAGCCCATGAGAGTTGTTGTAGGGGAAAAAACATCACAAAGTTTAGTAAAGCAAAAAGGAAGTTTTATTTGGCATATATGTAAAAAGGCAAAAGTGAGAAGCGGACAAGCATGTTACTAGAGCCACGTCTGTCCGAGTCCAAAGAATATTACAGAATAGACAGAAGTGGGAAAGTGGACCAGCAGGTTGCCACAGGCCTGTCTGCCCGAATCCAAAGAAAGTTACGAGGTCATCAGCATATATTAACATCACAAACGCGCAAAACCATTGAAAGCTTCACCTTTTCACAGATCGGCTAGAAACTGTGATCCTACGTTTTGAATTGTCTTTCTTAACAATCATTGGTACAGGTTTCAGTAAGACAGTCAGGAGGGTCTTCATTGGTCCAACAAATTTCTCTTCGCTAAATGCTAACAGAAAAAGGTAAGAGTGGAAAGTCTTTTGTGTTGTGGCTTATGTGAACCAAACCAAAAAACCAAACCCGCTGCCGTCCAGTCGATTCTGACTCATATCGACCCCATAGGGCAGAGTAGAACTGCCCCATAGAGCTTCCAAGGAGCGCCTGGCGGACTCGAACTGCCGACCTTTTGCTTAGCAACCGTAGCATTTAACCACTACGCCACAGGGTTTCCGCTTATGTGAAAGGTTCCCTAAAAGATATTTTCCAAGATTATCTTAGCTATTTTCTTTATACCTCAGGGCCCAGTTGATGTGTTCTTGTGAGTGCTTGTGAGCCCTTGTGAGCCCATTTCCAGCTGGGTCACATTCTCTGTGCTCAAGGACTCGTTTCCTAAATCAGAGTGAAGGAAGAAACTGATAGGAGGTAGGGTTGCCTGGTCAGGGTTTTTCTGTTGGGCCTGCCTGTGACATTACCAACCCTCAGGAGTCTGGAGCTGGCAGAGAGGTTGGGATTTGCAGACCTCTGAAAACACATACGTGAAGGAAACACACCACGTTGTAAGTGGATTACCTCAAGGTGTTATAGTTATGGATGGTTTTGTTTTCCTCATTGTGCTTTTCAGAATTTTCCTAATTCTCTGCAGTGAACCAGAAGAAAAAAAAAATTTTTTTTAAAGAAAAGCACATCACTTATAAAGCAGGAAGGGAGCAGTTGTGGGTTCTCAGCTGCTGATAAATGGAAGGAAGGAGTCCTGCTGGCACAGGGGTTAAAGCGCTTGGCTACTAACTGAAAGGTTGGCGGTTTGAACCCACCAGCTGTTCCTTGGGAGAAAGATGTGGCAATCTGCTCCCATAAAGATCACAGCCTTGGAAACCCAGTGGGGTGGTTCTCCTTCTTTGTCCTGTAGAGCCTCTGTGAGTTAGAATTGATGCAGTGGAAAAGGGCTCATTGGACGGAAGTTGGTCAGGGAGAGGACTTAGATGAGAAGCAAATCTTTTTTTTTTCAGTATTTTATTGTGTTTTTGGTGAAAGTTTACACAGGAAATTAGGTTCTCAGTTAACAATTTCTGTATGTATTGTTCAATAACATTGGTTACATTCTTCACAATGTATCAGCCCAGCCCCCAACCCCAGTGCCCTCGAGTCGAAAAGAATGCTGATACATTCATGAGTGAACATATCAGCATTCTTGTTATTTCCATTTTGGTTGTTCTGTTTCTGTTAACCTAGCCTCCCTATTCCCCTTTGCCTTCTCATGTTTGGCCTAGGGTAAATGTTTACCATTTGGTTTCATCTAGACAAATATTTTGAGAAGCACAGTACTCACAGGTGATATTATTTATTTTATGGGCCAAACTGTCATTTGGCTGAAAGGTGACCTCTAGGGGTGGTTTGAGTTCCAAGTTTAAAGAGTATCTCAGGGCGATAGTCTTGGGGGTTCATCTAGTCTCTACCTGTCCAGTAAGTCTGACCTTTTTTTAGGAATTTGAGTTTTGTTCTACGTTTTTCTCCCATTCTGTCTGGGCCCATTTACTCAGTCTCTGGTCAGAATGGTTGGTAGTGGCAGCCAGGCACCATCTGGTTTCTCTGGTCTCAAGGTAGGTGATGTCTTTGCTCATGTAGACTGCTGGTTCTGTAGACCACTTTCTTCTTCGAGTCTTTGGGTTTCTTCTTTCTCTTTAGCTCTGGACTAGCAGATGTAATGCAAGTCTTGATGAGGGAGGTTCTGGTTCTGATGGCTGGAGAGCTCTATCAGCTCCCCACATAGGTGTAGGCTGGCCTGACTGCTCGACACTAATGTAGGATTCAGGATCCCAGTTCTCACCCTGCTGTTTACCATCTGCAGTACCTTGGGCAGATCATCTACCATCTCCAAGCATCAGTTTTGCCACCTGCCCTCATAACATCTCTAAGGGTGTAAGTATTCAATACGAGACACTGGTGGTTCAGAAAAAAAAAAAAACCGGGGTTCAATTCCTGGCTAACATGCCTCAAGCACATCCATCGCCCTTCTGTTGGTGAGCCTTGTGTGTTGGTATGATGCTGAACAGGTTTCAGCAGAGCTTCCAGACTAAGACAGACTAGGAAGAAAGGCCTGGTGATCCCCTTCTGAAAATCAGCCAGTGAAAACCCTATAGATCACAACGGTCCAATCCACAACCGATCGTGGGGATGGCTAAGGGCTGGCAACGTTTCGTTCCGTTGTGCATGGGGTCTCCATGAGTTGGGGGCCAACTGGACAGTAGCTAACAACAGTAAAGTCCTCGATATATGCTCGTTATCATTATATTGGAGATTTAGCCTTTCAAATATTCTGATAATAGAATGAAATTAAAGAAATTGTTCCTAGGCTTGACTACGGGTATCTCACGAGCATTTCTTACCAGACTGAAGCAAAAGGGAACAGGTTGCAGAAAGGCCTAGAGCAAGATGGAAGCCTCGGCTGTGTGAGGTCAGCAACCTGCACATAGCTTGCTCTGTTCCATCGTTGCCCTTGACATTCCATCCCCATGTCAAAGTCCTTGAGTAAGGTCTGTGGTTCCAGAAACTCCAGTTAGGAAAAGCCAGAATGATGGCAAACATTTTCAGAGAGTTCTTATATCAACGATCTGCCTGGCACAGAGGGCAAAAAAACAATACGTCAGCCTCCAAGTATCCCCACTGGCACTAAGCAGGGGCTCTGGCTGGCTGGATATCAGGTCTAGTTGGGCAACATTTCACGGCCCAACTCCGGGGCAATCACGGTGTATCATTTTATTGCTAGTAGGTTTGGTATTCAGAAGGAAATAGAATGTTTTCTTACTATTTTTTTGTGAATTGTGTTGAAAATATACATAACAAAACATAGACCATCTCAATAATTTCTACATGTACAATTCAGTGACTATTATTCTTCGTGTTAATATCAAATTGTTTCAGAGTTTTCCATGTGTTTTTGTTTAATTTCTTTGTTGTAGGTGTTTCTTCTTCACTCGGAGGCCAGGCCACCCTTGCCAGCTCTTGGCTTCCTGTGCTTTACCTATTCTTTGTTCCCCAGTGGCCTTGTCCAGGCATGTTGAAGCAGGGGTTAGTGAATAAGGATACCACCACAACTGGACCCTGGAGCCCGACAGGAGGATGGTGTCTTTTTGCCATGGGTCGCTGTCATCAGGTCACCAGCACAGGGGCCCTGATAGTTTATGGGAGGATGAAACCAGTTCTCACTAGACCTGTGGACCCTGAGAAAAACCAGCCACAGATCACTTCCACTACTACAATGCCTTAGCCCAGTGGTGGCACGGTGGTTAAGAGCTATGGCTGCTAACTAAAAGGTCGACAGTTCAAATCCACTGGGTGCTCCTTGGAAACCCTATGGGGCCAGTTCTACTGTGTCCTACTGGGTTGCTACATAAGTTGGAATCCACTCAAAGGGAACAGGTGTGGTTTGGTCTGGGTTCATCCCTCCAGGGGACATTTGACATTTTTTGTGTAACAACTGGTGGAGGGGAGGGAGGGGAGTGGGGGGGTGTATGCTACTGGCATCTAGTAGGTGGAGGCCAGGGACAATGCTAAACATTTTACAATGTACAGGACAGCCCTTCCCCCCTCAAACAATTATCCTCTCCAAGGTTTCAACAGCGCTGAGGTTGAGAAACCCTAAGATTCCATTTGAACCTAGAGTTGAAGCTACTCCTGGAGGTGACCTTTCAGCCAAATAATAGATAGGCTTATAAAATAAACAACATCACCTGTTAGTAACGTGCTCCCTTAAACAATCAACTATTTGAGACTGAATGGTCAACATTTACCCAGAAGCAAAGACGAGATGGTAAGGATGGGAGGGGAAGCTAGATTAATGGAAGCAGAACAAACCGAATGGAAATAATGACAATGCTGACACATTGTGAAAAGTGTAACCAACGTCACAGAACAATTTGTATAAAAATTATTAAATGGGAACTTAATTTACAGTGTAAACTTTCAGCTAAAACACAAAATATTTTTCAAAACAGTAAACAAAATAGAAGAGGGACCTGGCACAGATCGGCTGAGGAAGAAAATCTCAGTTTTGTGCACCTGAAATGAAACAAATTAATAAATAGAATGAAGGTGTTAAAAAAAAATAAAAAAGTTACACGAACATCTCTCTGCCTTATTTCCAGGTTTTATATGATCTCCCCTGGGCAAACTTCCTTCCTGGAAAGTAGAAACAACCACCACAAATAAAAGCAGTTTTGGTACTAAAATTTCAGGTTACCGAGGCATAAGAAGGTATTACCAAGTAATTTAAAAGCATAGTCAGATGTAAACGTCTTCATACCCTTTGAATTCCATATTCTGCTTCTAGAAATCTGTTTTTCAAAAGTACTCGGTGATGCATATGCCCAAAGATGTTTATCTCAGTGCCGTGGTCACAGCGAAGACCTGGAAACTTCCTGAGGGTTCACTAATGATGTGTAGAAGGAGTTAGATGGGTTCCAGCTTTACCTTATTCCACTCTGTACTGACTGTGTGACCTGAACTTCTCCTAGTTTTTATTTCCTGGTCTGTAAAATCAACTGGATAGCGAGTCACAACGCTCAGAACTAGATTACCCAATAGGCCAACCTCATATTGACTCATAGAGACCCTATAGGACAGAGTAGAACTGTCCCATAGGGTTTCCGAGGCTGCAATCTTTGTGGGAGCAGACTGCCACATCTTTTCTTCTGTGGAGCCACAGGTAGATTAGAATCACCAGACTTCCGGTTAGCAGCCTAGCACTTTAACCACTTTGCCACCAGGGCCCCTTACCCAATAGACCAACGTACCTAAACACCAGCAAAACAGGGACACCAGAGAAAAAGCTTTTGAAAGAATTTGCTGTTTGATAGAAAAAGCAAAAAAATACATTAAAAAAGAATAAGAAACTTACACTTTCTTATATTTACTATGCTTTTTTTTTTTTTTAATTTATGAACTGCAGGGTGGTACTGAGAACTTCTCCGTCCTCTAAACCAAACCCTTTGCCATGGAGTCAATTTCAACTCATAGCAACACTATAGGACAGAGTAGAATTGCCCCATATGGTTTCCAGGGAATGCCTGGTGGATTTGAACTGCTCACCTTTTGGTTAGCAGCCAAGCTAACCACTAGGACTCCAGTCTCCATACTCAAAACCAAAAAAAAAAAACCCAAACCCATTGCCGTCGAGTCAATTCCAACTCATAGTGATCCTACAGGACAGAGTAGAACTGCCCCATAGAGTTTCCAAGGAGCACCTGGTGGATTCAAACTACTAACCTTTTGGTTAGCAGCTGTAGCACTTAACCACTACACCACCAGGGTTTCCAACACCTCCATACTCAGCGCCTCCTAAATTCTTCCTAATGTTGACTGTTCTTTGTGGGTAGTTAGGTGCTACAGGGATAGGCTTCTTGAGGATTTAGGGATGTAGGAACTAAAATTGCTCTAGATATTGAACTATAAACCCTATGACTAATGGATCAGAGAACAGATATGCAAAGTCACTGAAAGAAATTGAGCTGGCTAGTACGACTAGATAGCTGCTTGATTAAATTGCTGTTACCAATTGCAAATCTGACAAAAAGGGTCCTTGTCTTTTCCTGAGTAAGAATACACGCCGAAAGACAAACTTTATCTTCAGCAAGCTTTATTTTGCTTGAGTCAAGCAAAACAAGTCAGCAGGGGACTAAGCCTCTCCAAAAGGCTGACTTCAAAAAGGGAAGCAAGGCTAGGGATTATGTGGGTTCCTGGAGACAATAGAGTAATGAATATCTAATGGACTTTTTTCAAGGGGTGAGTACTTCTCAGAATGGTTGTGCATGTTAATTAGGCTGCCAGGCATCTGGAATCCAAGATGGAACCAGCTGATACTCAAGATGGAGTCCTGTCAGCAGCCCTTGGCATCACTTATTATGGGATATAGCACAAGCACACTGATCTTTGACACTACATCGCCATCTTCGGAGGGCTAAGGAAGGTTAAACGGCAGTCACACTTTGTTCTTCCGTGCGTGCAGGAGCCTGTGAAGGGGGAAGGGACTAGAAAAACACTAAGAAAAAAAAAAAAAGATCACTTCAACCTTATCTCATGTTGACAGGGTGTGGTTCCTGTTTACCCAACTTCTAGATGGTAATCTTTTAACCGCTCTTTTGTTCTGCCAGCACAGTTAGCCCTGTCTGTCTCATTACCATATCTGATATGTAATTTGGGAGGAGGGCAGAGCTTTCCCCTCCCAAGTAATCACTCTGCTCTCCCACTCCTTGCCTTTAAAGCAGACTTCCCACAAATGTTTACAAGTTTGAATTGGAATGGAAATTAACATACCTCCATTTATTGACCACCAAGATGCCAGCGCAGTGGTTAAGAGCTCGGCTGCTAACCCAAAAGTCCGCAGTTCAAATCTACCAGCTGCTCCTTGGAAACTCTATGGGGCAGTTCTACTCTGTCCTATAGGGTCGATATGCATCTGGATTAACTCTACGACAACCAGTTTGGTTTGTTTGGGGTTTTAGATGCCAGACATTGTGCTAAAGATCCTTAGTAAGTTATGGCGTTTGAGTCCCACAATAGCCCAAAGTCAGTATTATTAAACCATTTAACAAATGCTTGTAGAGACAAGTGTGTTGCTCAAGGTCACATAGCCATCAGGAGGTCAAGCTAAAACCAGATCTCAGAACCCAAGTTCCTAACCTTCACGCTGATGCATTCCAGTCTCCGCCCCAGGTATCCCTGGCGTGGAAATTGAATGGTTAGCCTGGAGATCCTCTGGTGAGGCTTTTGTCATTTGACAGTGAACCTAAGAAGTGGGAAACAAACATAGCTCCCCTGCTTCCCATTTGGGTGACGCACAAGAACATGAATTTTACAGGGTCAGCATTCAAGATTCTTAAAACCTAAGTGGTATTAAGCCCAAGCATTACTGTAGCAGAGAAGCTAGAAAGTCTCCAGCGAGCCCTGGATTTGCAAATGACTGCCTGGGTGATCTGGGGGAAGCACCTATGCCTCTCTGGACCTAGTTTTCTCATTTTTAAAGTGAGAGCAATAGATGAGGTCACTTCCCAGCACCACCCTTCTGGGATTCTGTAGTTCAATGAAAAGGGTAGGAGGCCCCATAAGGGTAGCGGTCATAAAGTAGAGAGGCTGAGTCCTCACTAAAGAGTTTCTGATTCAAGTGATGGAGCTATTTTTAGATTTGATCCAGGTCTCTCATGGATGTTGCAGGATGGTTTTCTGGGTCAACCTTTCTCAAATAGACTGTCACCTAATCTCTGACCAGGACATTGCCCTGATAGAGTAACAACTTCACCTGCACTAGCATTGGCTGTTTTGAGATTGCTTTGCCCCCGCTATCGGACCGGCCTTAAAAGAACTGTGATGTAGGGGGTCCACGTGTCCATGGTTTGACAGGGGCATCCTGGAGGGAGTGGTTCTAGTTTGTCATATGTAGAGTTTCTCCCTTATCTTCTATTCATGCATTTATTCAATCATTTTTTTTCTTGAGTGCCAACTTTGTGCTAGAAACTTGGAATATAATGATAAGCAATAAACAGAACCCCTACCCTCAAGAAGCTTAAAGTCTATTAGGAGAGATGACATTAATCAAATAATCAGACAAATTTTTATTATGATTGTAACAAGTGCTACTAAGGAGACGTACAGGTTGCACTGAGAGCCCATAACTGTGAGGTCAGAGAAGACTTCCTCGGGGAGATGTTGTTTGAACTGAGTTCTGAAGGTTGTTGAGTACTGTGGAGTTGATTCCAACTCATAGCAACCTGTTATGGATTGAATTGTGTCCTCCCAAAATATGTGTCAACTTGGCTAGGCCATGGTATAACGTGGTTGTCCTCCATTTCATGATTGATGTGATTTTCCTATGCATTGTAAATCCTACCTCTGTGAAGTTAATGAGGGGGGATAGGTGGATATGTTAATGAGGCAGGACTCAATCTACAACATTGGATTGTGTCTTGAGCCAATTTCTTTTAGGCTATAAAAGAGAGAAGCAAGCAGAGAGACAGGGGGACCTCATACCACCAAGAAATTGTGCCTGGAGTAGAGCCTGTCTTTTGGACCCATAGTTCCTGCTTAGAGAAGCTCCTAGTCCAGGGGAAGATTGATGAGAAGGACCTTCCTCTAGAGCCAACAGAGACAGAAAGCCTTCTCCTGGAGCTGATGCCCTGAATTTGAACTTGTAGCCTACTTTACTGTGAGGAAATAAATTTCTCTGTGTTAAAGCCAACCATTTATGGTATTTCTGTTATATCAGCACTAGATAAATAAGACACCACCCGATAGAATAAAGTAGATCTGCCCATAGGGTTTCCTAGGTTGTAATCTTTATGGGAGCAGATTGCCATGTCTTTTCTCCCATGGAGCAGCAGGTGGGTTTGAACCGCTGACCTTTCAGTTAGCAGGGAGCACTTATCTGAAGGTTGAGTAGTAGTTAAATAGGTGACAAGGGGAGGGAAGAGCATTCTTGGCAGAGCAAAGAGCGTGTGCAGAGGTCAGGCAGGAGAGATCAGGAGACTAAAAGGAGCCCAGCATGGCACAACACAGAGATGAAGGTGGCTGGTGCAAGGCGATGCCAGGGAGGTAACAGGGGCTAGAGGTTGCACAACACAGTAGGCCATGTGAGTTTCATCCTTTTCCTAAGAACAATGGAAAACATTGAAAGAGTTTAAGCAGGAGAGTCACAGGACCAGACTACATTTTGTTGATCTTTAGGGTGCATTGACAACTACAAGAGTTGATGATGAGTGGGCAGCTGGATATACTAGCCTGCAGCTCAGAGAAGAGATCTCAAGATCCCTGTGTGAGTCATCTATGCATAGGTGGTAATTGCAGTTCAGTTTGTAGATGAGATTACCTAAAGAGAGAATGTACAGGAACATAATGTTCCTTACCATCCATTTGCGTATAAAAACAAACAAAAGAAAACCAAGGCTGTAGGGAAGAAGGCCAGCTTGTGGGAAGGCAATTCATTCCTAGGTTTGCACGTAGGACCCCTATGAAATTATAACTGTATTACTTCATTGTAACTCTAACCTTGGAGTTGTCTCTTCATCTGAAAGATGGGATTAGAAATCCATGCCTCAGCTTCTTTAAAGGGGCTGATGAAGCTCAAATGAACCTGAAAATTCTTTGGAAATACATAATATTGGGGTTGTCGTTATGACTAAACCAGCAAGAACCGTGGAAAATGGCTAACTAAGCAACAAATTCAATTAATGATTTTGGCATAAAAATACAAGATTGGTCTTTTCAATGTGTAACGGAGAATAATTTTTAGAGATTATTTATGGTCACAGGGGGATTTTTTAGGGAAATTAAGCAACTTTTAGAAATAAAGCAAAAAGATGAGTACATGATCATTTAATATCATGCTCGAGCATTTTCTAATAAGCCTGCCTGAGGGTCACCTGATTCTCTCTTGGGCAATATAATTTTGTTTGATTAAAAAAATTTTTTTTCTTAGCACTTATAAATTTTACAATCCTCTAAAGGGGTCCCTTGGTGATACAAATGGGTCCCTGGGATGCTAACCTAAAGAATGGAGTTTCAAGTCCACAGAAAGCCTGACAATTTACTTCTAAAAAATCAGCCTTTGAAAGCTCTATGGAGCACAGTTCTACTCTGACACACATGGGGTCGCCACGAGTCATAGTCATCTGAAAGGCAGCTGGTTTTAGTTTATGTAGAAAACGAATAAGGTGCTTTGATCTCTTTTCTCCTGTCTGGTAAAGCACATAACCCCAAAGGTTATAATTTTCTTGTCACGTAGGGCATAACTGATTCTATACTTAACTTAGCATCCTTCTTTAACATACATTTCCCCATGGACTATATACATGCCAGTTTCTCATATCTTCATTGAACCAGCTTTTTCATTCTGCTTGATTCCTTCATTATTGAGTTTAATAAATTTTTGATATGTGCTTACAATCTAAAAATTTGTTTTAGAATTATGTTTTTAGCATTTTGAGAATTTTGCTTTCAGAGTTTGAAACTTGTCTGGTCTTTTTTTGGTCCATGATTATATATCATTTTTGTTCAGCTCTTTTCTCCTCTCTGTAACTCAGGGGGTAGGGGGACTTGGTTGTGCAGTGATTAAGCGTTTGGCTGCTGTTTTAGGCTGGGCTCTCTAGAGAAGCAAAACCAGTAAAGTGTGTAAATACATATAGAGAGAGATTTATATCAAGGAAAAGGCTTATGCGACTGTAGAGTCTTGAATGTCCCAAGTCTGCGGATCAAGACAGAGGCTTCTCCTGATTCACGTAGCCGCAGAGGCTGGTGAACTCAACTTCGGCAGGTCGGAGAGCAGGGCTCTTGCTCACAGGCTGTGAAGATCAACGAATCCCAAGATTGGCAGGTAAGCTGATAACTCAAGTCCCAAGGAGCGGAGGTCAGATGAACAGGAGCCTGCTGCAGGATTCAGAGCAGGCAAAAGCCAAAACGTCCACTTATATGTGGATGCAGGCCTTATGCCCAAGGAAAACTCCCTTTCAACTGACTGGCTACTCACCGCAGATCACATAATGAGGGTGATCACATATAAACACTGAGAATCATGACCCAGCCTAGCTGACACACAATTTTAACCATCACAGCTACTAACCAAAAGGTCGGCAGTTCGAATCCGAATCCTCCAGCTACATCTTGGGAAACCTATGGGGCAGTTCTACTTTGTCCTATAGGGTTGGTCTGCATTAGTCGACACCAACTCAATGGCAACTGGTTTGGTTTTATTTTTCTTTTATCAAATACATAAATGTGCATGCCTTTTGACCCAGCAATTTGACCTCTAAGTATCTATTATCCACATACGAAAAAGATATACGTATATGCAAAGTTGCTGCGATGGACTAGTCACTGTTCATCCAGCACTCATTCAACCCTTATGCCTTCCTAAGAACCCTGGTCTTGTTCTGTAATCTATTTTTCCTTCACATGACTTCTGGAGTAATGCATAATAAATTTGCTATCCTGCCACAAGGATGCCTTTCAAAAACTATAATAGCTATTGGATCTCCTAGAATAAAGATGGCCATTGTTCATTCCTTGCCCCAAACTTCCACACTTTTCTCAGAAAGTCAGCTCCTACTGGCCCTAGTGAGTGGGCAAGACCCCTCCTTTGGCCCCAGTGGATTGGACCTGAGTGGAGTCTTGACCCAAGTTGGGACCAGTAGCACTGTATCTTACCTGGAAATTTTTGACACAGGGGTCTCCCAGAGGATCTAGTGACTCTGTAAGGTGGCTTGAATTGAGTATTAGTATAAAGCTGGCTGGCTGGCCATTTCCCACCTTGGCTTTGCATTCAAGCAAATCCCACTCCTGACGCTGACTTCATCATATGGAAATCTCAAATCAAAGAAATCAAAATTCACACTTTCCCAATTAATTCAGTTTTGACACCAACTGCCCATGGGTACTTCTCCAGCTCCAGCCACCCAGAGCTGGGTCAGATCTTGCAAGTTAAAAGGACATCATCCTTCAGATTGTCAAATAGGCAGACACCAGTCACAAGCTTGGAAGTCCCCATGACACCTTCACTTCTGACCTGTTGTTGTTGTTGTTGGGTGCAGTCGAGTCAGTTCTGACTCATAGCAACCCTACGTACAACAGAACAAAACAGTGCCCAGTCCTGTGTCATCCTCACAATCATTGCTGTGTTTGAGCCCATTGTTGCAGCCACTGTGTCAATCCATCTAGTGGAGGGTCTTCCCCTTTTTTACTGAACTTCTACCTTACCAAGCATGATGTCCTTCTCCAGGGACTGGTCCCTACTGATAACACATCCAAAGTACTTGAGATGAGGTCTTGCCATGCTCTCTTCCAGGGAGCATTCTGGCTGTTCACTCCCAGGACCAGCAGCAGAAAACAATGCTTTGTCCCCTAATTGTCACTCCTGCCTCAGCCCCTGGCTTTTAAATGCAAAGAGCTCATTCTTCTCCCAAACTAGCCAGCATCTTTCTCCAGCTCCTTCCAAAAGTGTCTGAATATCAAACCCCTCTACTGAGCCAGGCCCAAAAAAGCTCGTTGCCATCAAGTCAATTCTGACTCATAGTGACCCTATAGGACAGAGTAGAACTGTCCTATAGGGTTTCCAAGGAGCAGCTGGTGGATTTGAACCGCCGACCTTTTGTTTAGCAAACCAAAAGCTGAACCACAGCACCACCAGGGCTCCAGCCAGGCTTAGGAAGCTGGGATGTTTATGGAGGGTGTATAATCAGTTGATCAGTATTATGTTAGCCCGCTCATAACTGTTGGCTACAAATTCAGGGTTTCCCTCTACTTCCTCAGGATGCCAGCTGCAACTTGGGAGTCCCCCCTGGGCTTCCTTACTTCTGATCTGCTGGCTCCCACTACTCCTTGGGGTTTGATAATTCCCTAGAACAACTACAGAACTCACGGAAGGTATTATATTTGCAATCGCAGTCTTACTGTAGGACAAAAAAGACACGAATGAAGAGAGGCCCGGGAGGGCTCCCAGTCCGGAGCTTCGCTGTCCCAAAGGATGAGCTATCCTCCCAGGTGTACCCATGATGCCTTTCACCAATCAGGAAGGTCATGGAGCTTCCCTGTCCAGAGCTTACATTGGCTCCATTAGTTGTGACTGATTATATCAGCTCCTTTCTCTGCCCTGAGGTCAGGGGATACCAGGCCACTTGGTGGTCTTTCTGGTCAGGCCAGCCCCAACCTTTAGGACAAACCCCCAGGTGTGGTCTAGAAGTGTAGATAACAAAGGTACTTTAAATACTTAGGAAATTCCGGGGGCTTAGAGTTCTCTCTCAGGAACCAAGGACAAAGGCCAAATCACTTGAGGGAAAGCAAATCTTTCCCCCACGCACTGGAAGAATTAGAAAAAGTAACTCTGCCAGGAAAGAGAAGTGGAGCTTAGAGACCACAAGGAGAGACCCAGAAGGCACAGCAACAGCAGCTGTTTTCGTTCTTGAGGGCTCTCCTGGGTCTGCTCCCAGTCCCTCACGAGGCCCCTGACTCCTTATATTAAATCCTATTTTACTTGATCCAGCTTAAGCAGGTTTCGGCTTTTTTCAGGAAACTGATCCCTGACCAAGATACCCCACTAATCCACCTTCTTTCTTTCTCCAGGGTAAATGCAGCCCCGGCCTGATCTCCCACTACCATCCTCCTTGCTTCGGTGCCACAATCTCCCTGGCCTCCTCTCTGCCCCTCTGCGCAGCAGACATAGCCCTGCTTCCGGGCCCCCGACTAGCTCACCCCTCTGGACGCTCTTCCCCCAGATCTGCACTGGTCTCCCTCTCACCTCCTCTGGGTCTCTGTCAGAAACACCCCTCCCTGAGGCTTCCCTGGCCACTCCCATCTAAACTTGTAAGGCCCCCACCCCCTGCCCCCTGCCACCTGGCACGCACTTCCTTTCCTTTCCTTCCCAGCTTTAGTTTTCTCCTTAGTGTTTATCACTATCTGACATCCATCATGTTTGGTAGAGGGTCATCGAAAACCAGGGAAACCCTCAGTGAGGTGAATTGACGTAAGAGCCACAGCAATGGACTCAAACATACCAAGGATTATGACCATGGCACAGGACCGGGCAACGTTTCATTCTGTTATATATAAGGTTGCCATGAGTCGGAGCTAACACAGCTGTAACTAACAAACGATGACAAATATACTTTATATCTTATTTATCTTGTTTATTGTTTCCACCTCACCTCCCTGACTGCCAGTAGCATGCAAGCAGAGATTTTACCTGCTGTATTCCTAATGTACTCTCTCTCTCTGTATATAACCCATTGCCGTCGAGCCGATTCCGACTCACGGTGACCCTGTAGCACAGAGTAGAACTGCCCCATAGAGTTTAAAAAGCAGCTGGTGGATTCAAACTGTCTTAACCACTAACCCCTCCTTGGAAACTCTATCTTAACCACTACATATACATATATATATATATATTCTATGTACAAAGAACAAAACATTGCCTGGTCTTGCTCTGTCTTTACAATCATTGGTATGCTTGAGTCCATTGTTGCAGCCAATGTGTATTTTGAGTGCCTTCCAATCTAGGGGTTCAGCTTCCAGCACCGTATCAGACAATATTCTGTTGTGATCTATAGGGTTTTCATTGGCTACTTTTTTGAAGTAGATCATCAGATTTTTCTTCCTATTCTGGAAGCTCTGCTGAAATCTGTCCACCATGGGTGACCTTGCAGGTATTGGAAATACCAGTAACATAGCTCCCAGCAATATAGCAACACATATGCCACCACAGTACTGTAAACTGACAGACGGGTGGTGAAGGTGTACATATATATATACACCCAGTTGCGGTATATCAACAGGGAACTGCCAGAAATTCAAGTTGAATTCAGAAGAGGACTTGGAACAAGGGATATCATTGCTGATGTTACATGGATCTTGGCTGAAAGCAGAAAATATCGGAAAGATGTTTACCTGTGTTTTACTGACTATGCAAAGACATTTGACTGTGTAGATCATAACAAATTATGAATAACATTGCAAAGAATGGGAATCCCAGAACAGTAAATTGTGCTCATTGATGAATCTGTACATAGACCAAGAGGCAGTTGTTTGGACAGAACAAGGGGTTACTGCATGGTTTAAAATCAGGAAAGGTGTGCGTCAGGGTTGAATTCTTTCTCCATACTTATTCAATCTGTATGCTGAGCAAATAATCTCAGGAGCTGGGCTATATGAAGAAGAATGTGACATCAGGATTGGAGGAAGACTTATTAACAACCTGTGATATGCAGATGACACAATGTTGCCTGCTGAAAATGAAGAGGACTTGAAGATCAAAGACCACAGCCTTCAGTATTGACTACCTCCACATAAAACAAAAATTCTCACAACTGGACCAATATGTAAGATTCAGATAAAGGGAGAAAAGGTGAAGATGTCAAGGATTTCATTTTACTTGGATTCACAGTCAATGCTCATGGAAGCAGCAGTCAAGAAATCCAGTATTGCATTGGGCAAATCTGCTGCAAAAGACCTCTTTAAAGAGTTGAAAAGCAAAGATGTCGCTTTGAGGATTAGGGTTTGCCTGACCCAAGCTGTGATGTGTTCATTCGCCTCATATGCATGAGAAAGCTGGACAATGAGTAAGGAAGACTGAAGAAGAATTGATGTATTGGAATTACGGTTTTGGAGAAGAATATTGAATATACCATGGACTGCCAGAAGAACGGACATGTCTGCCTTGGAAGAAGTACAGCCAGAGTGCTTCTTGGAAGCGAGGATGGTGAGACTTCATCTCACAAACTTTGGACAAGTTAATTAGGAGGGACCATTCCCTGGAGAAGGACATCATGCTTGGTAAGGTAGGGGGGAAAAAAAAAAACAACTCATTGCCATGGAGCTGATTGCAACTCACAGCAACCCTATAGGACAGAATAGAACAGTCCCATAGAGTTTCCAAGGAGCACCTGGTGGATTTGAACTGCTGACCTTTTGTGTAGCAGCCGTAGCTCTTACCCACTACACTACCAGGGTTACCTGGTAAGGTAGAGGGTTGGCGAAAAAGAGGAAGACTTTCGATGAGATAGACTGACACAGCGGCTGCAACGATGGGCTCGTACATAGCAAGGATTGTGACGTTGGCACAGGAATGGGGCAATGTTTCATTCTGTTGTACATACGGATATACTGTTGCTGTTGGTTGAAACCAACTCGATGACACCTAACAACAACAACAGATATGTATGCAACAGTGCAACGGTTAAGAGATCGGCTGCTAACCAAAAGGTTAGTGGTTTGAACTCACCCAGCAGCTCCTGGGAGAAAGACTTGGTGAAACACTCCCATAGAGATTACAGCCTTAGGAAGCCCTATGGGGTAGTTCTACTTTGTCACATGGGGTTGCTGTGAGTCAAAAATCGATTTGATGGCACCTAACAAAAAAAAAAAAAAAATTTTTTTTTTTGAACCACACTCAGGGTTCAGGGCTCATTGGAAGACTGAAACCACACCCCAGTTATTTTAACAGAGATAGTCCAAAATAAATGCTTGTTAAATAGCTGCGACAAGGTAACTGACAAAACAAAATGAGAATACCAATTTATCACGGATGTGGCAATTTTGGGAACCCTGGTGGCATAGTAGTTAAGTGCTACAGCTACTAACCAAAAGGCTGGCAGTTTAAGTCCACCAGGCTCTCCTTGGAAGTCCTATGGGACAGTTCTACTCTGTCCTATAGGGTGCTATGGGTCAGAATTGACTTGATGGCAGTGGGTTTGGTTTTTGGTTTGGTAGCAACTTTGGGAAAAGTGACCACACCTAGGGCTGAGGGAACAAAGGAAAGAGGATAGAATTACTAAAATTTAGAACTTGGAGGGGCCCTGTGGGGCTGAAACCCAGCCTCTGAGATGGAGGTGCTACTGGAGCCTGCCTCTGAGCAGAGTGCAATGAAGGCGAGTCTGCTACCCCCGGAAGGAACTCCCATACCAGGTGAAGATGCATTGCAGGGGTGAAGCTGTGAGGAACAGGAAGCAAATTGGAAGGACCAAGTGCCATGTCCCGACTCCAGCCACGCTGTTGTCGTTAGCTGCCGTCAAGTCTCACGCCATCTCCATGATCAGTTGTGCATTGGATTGTTGTGCTCCATAGGGCTTTCATTGGCTGGTATTCAGAAGTAGATTGTCAGGTCTTTCCTCCTGGTTCAACTTAGTCTGGAAGCTCTGCTGAGACCTGCCCAGCGTCACAGCAACGTACAACCCTCCACTGACAGACGAGTGGTGGCTGCACTTGAGGTGTGTTGGCTGGGTGGGAATCAAACCAGGGTCTCCTGCATGGAAAACAAGAACTGTACCCCTGAACCACTGCCCACTCTAGCCTGGCAGGCTCGTTCCATTACCAACGACCAACAGAGCCTATCAGGGAGCAGCCGGAAAAGGAGAAATGTGTTTGAATAGCCCTAGCCCAGCTCATAGCGTGAGATATAAAAGGGAGGGTCTGGAGCTGAGAGGCAATAGCTTAATAACTGGCACAGCCAGATTTTCCTGTTGTCAGTTTCCTAAGAAATGAACCAGATGTGTAATTTCCTTATGCTTCTCATTATTTGCTGTTGTTTTCCCCTGAGAGGGTTCAGACTTTTGGTCTTGCTGGCATAATAGTTGACTATTTTCTATGTTCAAGGCAGCTTGCCCATTCATATTCCATAGGCTAGGTCTTTTCAAGCATCCGCTACTGTGATATTTCATAGCCTGTGTAGCTAGGCCATAAGTTCTTTAATAGTAAGCAGTAGGTGCTATCCCCAACAGTGCCTGGTACGGGACCGCGATCCCAGTAGGTCTGAATGCTTATTGGATGAGCGGCTGACTGAGGAAGAATCCGGTTTTGTTTAAAAGGACTCTAATAATGTCTCTGGTCTTCATCTCTGCTCTTCTGATCACAACCAGCTCTGTTCCTCCCCACATGTGGCATGTGGTCGTCTACTTTATCTCTAGACTGGGATGGGATACCATTTACTTGAATTGTCTGAGTAAAACATACCTGCTGCCACGAAGCTTGGAAGCAGAAAGACTGCAAAGGTCTTCTTCCCCAGGATCCATGGCTGGAAGGGAATTCCAGCAAGCTCACTGGGTCAGGCTTACGAGAATGGCTGTGTTGCCTGAATACCAAGAAAAATGCCCTGGGAGGAATTTCATAATGTGGGACAATATTCCTAGGATCAGTCCACAGCTGTGTGGCTGATCTCATCCATGCTCAGAGGGCAGTATTCACTACTTGAATGCACTGAGACAGAGTACACAGCTCCCTGGGGGTTCCATGGCTAGGGGAGAGGGTACAAGACATTGTTTATAATAATTTTGACCGAATAGGTGAGGCTTCCTTAAGAACTGCTCACTGGAAACATCCAAAAGCCCATCCACTGATGAATTCGTTTTTCAAAATGTGGTCTATCCATACAGTGGAATATTATGCAGTCATGAAAATGAAGTACATGGGTGAACATTGAAAACGTGCTAAGTGAAAGAAGCCAGACACCAAAGGCTACATATTATGATTTCATTTATATGAAATGTACAGAACAGGCAAATCCATTGAGACAGGAAGTGCATTAATAGTTGCCAGGGGCCAGGGTAGGGGCTGGAGAGTGAGGAGAATAGAGGAAAATAAACAAACAGAGCACTTGAACTTTCTCTTCCTCATCTTCCTACTTTTTGCTACATTTCTCTGTGTGTGCATTTCTCTTCCCTTAACCAAAAACCAAACCCATTGCCACTGAGTTGATTCTGACTTATAGCAACCCTATAGGACAGAGTAGAACTGCCGCATAGGGTTTCCAAGGAGCAGTTGGTGGATTTGAATTACTGACCTTTTGCTTAACAGCCATAGCTCTTAACCACTATGCCACCAGAGTTTCCTCTCTTCTCTTAGGACTTTTTCATATGCAAGAGAAACTCAACTCAGACTTTTAGAAGTTTCAGTTAGAAAGGAGCCAAGGAGATGGAGACTCCAGTGTGGCAAGCAGTGCCCATGTGCTCATCCCACCAGCACCAGAATAATTTGACAGGGTTCCAAACAATTTTCTACACTCTGTCCTCTTTTGCTTTGATCTGTAATATTATTAAATGTATTAGCTATCTATTGTTGCATTACAAATTACTCCACAATTTATAGGCTTAGAATAATAAACATTTGCCATTTCACACAGTTACTGTGGGTCAGGAATTCGGGAATGGCTTAGCTGGTTGGCTCTGGCTCAGTGTCTCTTATAAGAATGCAAGGTCAAGATGTCAGTCAAGGCTGCAGTCATCTAAAGACTTGATTGGGGCTGGAGAATCCACTTCCAAGCTGCTTTCTCACACAGATGGCAAGTTCGTGCCAGCTATTCCCAGAAGACCTCAAGTTTTCACCATGTGGACTTCTCCATAGGGTTACAAGCATGTCCTTACAACACGGCGGCTGACTTCCTCCAGAGCAAGTGATCCAAGAGAGCACAAGGCAGAAGCTTCAATGTCTTTTATGAGCTAGCCTTGGGAGTCAAATTCCATCATTCCCACAATATCCTAATGGTTACACAGATTGGCCTTATTCAGTGTGGGAAAGAACTATACAAGGGTGTGAATATCGGGAGGCAGGGATCATTGTGGAGCCATCCTGGAGTCTGGTTGGCACATAAGCCACAAGATAAAGGGCAGTGTCACTGAATTGTGTGGGAACACCCCTCTACTCCCTCCAACACAAATCCTGGTTGTGACATCTCAAAAGAAGCATACTGTACCGCCTTATAGAGAACCCAGGGAAATGAGCAGGGGTTAGATAGTGAAAAAGATCCACTAAGGATAGTTTAAAAAGGATTCAGACTCATCCATTCAAAAAAAAAAAAAAAAAAAGGAGAGGACATGGAGTCTATAACTAAAGAAGGGGTTGGAGGAGAGCCCATTCTGCCAAATGACAGGAAAATAGAGAGAGAGAGAGTCCTTCTTTAAAGCCAGAAAGTTGTAGGCATAGTCAAAGCTGCCCTCCAGTGAATCTCAGTTCCGTGGGATGACTCGGATTGAGAATGTGGGTAACATTCTGAGGTGAAGTCAGAAAGTTCAGCCATGGTTCCTTCAAATGGCTCTTCAGTGGTCTGGAGGTGCCACGTGCAGTCTTTCAAGTGCCTGTAAGACCTGGTTCTAGTTATGCTGGGGTCCCAGGTGGCCTTATTAGGATACAGCAGCTGAAGAGATCTGGGCAGTTCACTCTGAAGCTGCTTTCCTTCTCAGTGTTCTGGTTGGTAGCTTTGGCCTTGAGGTTCCTGGGTGGGGTGGACACAGTAGGCGAAAGCAAGTCTGAAGATCTGGCTCAGATGTGTCAACCTCCCTCTTTTATGTAGTTGCGGGCTTTGAGAGACTGGAGGTGTCACAGGGAGATGTATGCCTATAGGCTTGTATGTGTTGTTGTAGGGAAAAAAATATCACAAAGTTTAATAAAGCCGACAAGCATGCTGCCACAGCCATGTCTGCCCGAGTCCAGGGAACGATACAGAATCATCAGTCTATATTAATGTTACAAATGGGCAAAATCACTGAAAGCTTCACCTTTTCACAGATTGGCTAGAAACTGTGATCCTACATGTTGAATTGCCTTTCTTAAAAATCATTGGTACAGGCTTCAGGAAGGACAGGAGTGTCTTCATTGGTCCAACAAATTTTCTATTCACTAAATGCTAATAGAAAGTGGTAAGAGTGGAAAGTCTTTTGTATTTTGTGAAAGGTTCCCTAAAAGATATTTTCCAAGATCATCTTAGTAATTTTCTTTATGCCTCAGGGCCCAGTTGTCGTGTACTTATGAGTCCTTGTGAGTCCAGTAGGGTCACATTCTCTATGCTCAGGGACAGGGGATAATGACTCCAATATTATTTTCTAAATCAGTGTGTGTGTGCGTGCATGCTTTCTGGTGTGTGCATGCTCGTGTGTGTGTGCATGCTTGTGTGTGTGCATGCTCATGTGCGTGCTTGTATGTGTGCGTGCTTACGTGTGCTTGTGTGTGTATGTATGCTTGTGTGTGTATTGTGTGTGTGTGTATTGGGCCAGTAAAACTCCAGTTGTTGTTTCCAGTCTGGACATTGTAGAGAAATTATTGCCAACTGAACTACACAGTGGTCGAGTATTGTGTTTATATGTAGTATAAATATAGCATAAATATGATCCAAATGACTGGTGTTATAAGTAGGAATGCAAAGTTCAGGAAGAAAACTAGGGGAAAATGGAAAAAATCTCCACTCCCGCCTTCACAAAATTATCGGACCTTTCTGACCCTATAATTCCAATTTGTGTGTGTGTGGTTTATGATCACATGGACTCCTTCGTCCCCAGAATGGGGACGGAAGTGTTTGTGCCACAGGCAATTCTCAGTGCCTCTCTGGGTCAGCAGGGTGAATCCCTTACACTGTGCTTGGGCATCACTGTGTTTGGTCCTGAAGCAGGAAACTGAAGAGCTTGGACTAGTCATAACAAAGTCCTGGGTTTGAGTCCTCCTTCCGTCTCCAGCCAGACCTGCAAACTTGAGCAAGCCTCTTAGCATCTCTGGGCCTCGGTTTCATCATCTCTAAATCAGCCCATCTGCCAGGGTTGTGGGGAGAAATGACTGAGACAATGAAGGTGAAGGTGGGATAGGTGTGTGTGGTACTAGTTTATCAGATATAAATGAATGAGAACACATCAAGCCACCAAAGGTGCAGCCAACCTGTTGTCTGTTGCTGAGCCCTGCCCATCCGAATAGAATGGTTGCTGGTCTTTGTCCTCCACCCACCATGATGATGGCTCCAAATCACAGGTGTCTGGCAGGGCCAGGGCCAGGGCCAGGGCCAGGTTTTGTGGGGCCTGAAGCTTGTAGGTAGGAATTCGGTTAAGGAAAAAAACATGAACACATTGCTTGGGACTTTTCCAAGGTCTTGGAAGGGGTCGAGGCAAATGAGGGATCCTGAAGCTTCTTTAGCTTCACAATAACTCTGCTTCTGGCTTCTGGACTTGACACATGTCTGGGATCTGCACATGTTTGGGGACAGGGCAAGATTCACACAACCTTTTCTCCCACTGTATTTTTTGCATTGGGAATTTCAGTAGTAGCAAGTATAGGAAAGCTTTCCCAGATGCTGAAGCTAAATCCCACATGATATTCTCTGAGCAGCCCTGCCACATCGTTCCTGGGCTCACTCAGGGTCTGCTCTTCCTTTGACCTCAACTGGGCCGGATGCTCTACTCCAGATATCATTGTGAGGCCTCAAGCCAAAGCCTTCATTTCACAGATGGAGGAAATATGGCCCAGAGACGGGCAGTGACTCACGTGAGGTCACGCAGCCTGTTAATGGCAGAGCTTAGAGCAGAAACTGGAGCTCCTGATTCCCATGTAGATTCTCCACCCACCATGTCCCCTTGAATACAAGTCTTCTTGAAGTTATTCCTGACTGTCATCACTGTCTACCGTCTGTGAACCTGTGTGGTAGTTGTCTTAGGCTGGGTTCTCTAGAGGAGCAAAACCAGTGAAGTACATATATACACATATACATAGAGAGAGAAAGATTTATCTCAACGAAATGGCTTACAGTTGTAGAGGCTGGTAACTCCCAAGTCAGTGGGTCAGGCATCAGGCTGGAGGCTACTCTGTACTCAGGTAGCTACAGGGGTTGATGAGCCCAAGCAGGTCAGATGGCAGGCTGCTGGCTCACAGGCTACAGAGGCTGACAAATCCAAGATCGGCAGGCAATACGGCAGGCCACTGGCTCAGGTTCCAAGAATGGAGGTCAGATGATGAAGAGCTGAATGCAGGATCCAGAGCAAGCAAAAGGCAGCAAATTTTCTGGAACATCCATATACATTGCATGCAGGCCACACTCTCGAGGAAATGTCCTGATCACTACAGATCACATCATGGAGGTAATTACATTATATCACAAAATGATGGGTAACTACATCATTATATAACTGCCAAATTACATCATTTACATAACTGCCAAATTATGGCATTATATAACTGCCAAACTACCTCATTACATAACTGCCAAACCACTGAGAATCATGGCCCAGCCATGCTGGCACATAACCTTAACCATAACAGTATTCGTTTATGTTTCTGATTAGGTGGAACCCATGTTTGCTCACCATGTTTGCCTTTGACTCGGCCAACATGGACTCTTTAGGACCAAGGGGAGCGGGGGCCTCTTCTTAGTTCTCTCCAGGAGGTCTGGCAACACTGACAAGAGGTACCCCTAAATAGCTCCCTCGTCCCAGACTTGGCCATAGGCTTGGCACCTTGCATACTAGTAGGCATCCCCAAGCCAAGGCTTCTGTCTCCTGGTGCTAGTTCTGTCTCACAGCTCCTATTTGTGCTCTCCACCTGCTTCCTAGAAAACTGGACCTTCAGGTCCAGAGTTTAATTTTTGGTGCTCCTTGGCTCTCATATCACCAGCAAGTGCCAGCCCCATGCACCCCAATATCTGCCCTGTGCCCAGCCAGAGCACTGACTTAGCCAAGCACTGACTCAGTCAAGCTGAAAATTCTAAAGGTCCAACTCAGGACTCCTGCACTGAGGTGTCCGATAAATGTGAGGCGAGTGTGTGTGTGTCAGTGTGTGTGTAAGGAGCTCACTGTCCCCTAAGCAGGTTCAGCTCAGACCCAGTCCATTCCTGATGGCCTGTAAAAATGGCCTGGGGGCAGCTTCGGACCTCCTCTAACTTCACAAAGAGAAAGGAGAACCAAGATCAACAGGCTAAGGCTGATTCCTATGAGGCGGGGGCCAGACAAGCTCCTTTCTTGGCCATCTTTGCCAATTCTGACACCAACTGTTCCTCAGACAGCATTGATAATTCACTGTAATGGCCACACAGAACTCACAGACCATAATCATGATTATGGGGTTTATTAGGGAATTCAGGCTCAGGAACAATCAGGGTACAGTTCCTCCGTCAGGATAGCCTATTGCCAGCCATGCTCACAGACACGCCCCTACCTGACCCTCAGTCTCTGCCCAAAGGCACTCAGCTTTCTCTCTCCATGAGCAGGGAAGCCTACCATGCCATCTCCTGCTGTTGGGCCTGTGCTCTCCTTCCTTGGTGGGCTCCTCCTCCCTGCTCTGAAATTGGCTGTCTTTTAAGGCAAAGCTGACCAATCCCCTTGGTAGGCTACAATTACCCTATCACACAATCCCCTGTGTGGGAGTTACAAGACCATGGCTAGAGAGGTCATAAAAGGAAGTAACTAATCACACGGCATGGCCCTACACTGGAGTGACATCAGGGACCTCAGGCCACACTTACTGCCCGCTAGGGCCCAGGCTTGATACTCAAGATAAATGAACCATTTCAGTTGTATTAGCGGTTAAACACTAAAATATGTCCTATCAATGCAGCCACCTGAACACTGAGTACACTCCGCCAACCCAGCCCACTTGGTTCCTCCGCCACATCCCTGGGACCTCCCCATGATCCAGAAAATAAAAGGTTGGGCCCTGGCCTAGAGGGAGGTCTCCAGGACCCTGCTCCAGTTCTAAGACTTGTGTCTGCCTTGAATGGTAGGCGTCTGGCCACATGGGTTATTAAATATTGTGAATATCACACTTGCTTGGGCTACCACGGGCCCCTCTTCTGCTGCTAAACGGGCTCCCTGCTGCCTGGTTTCTGATGTGAGGACCTCGCCCCAGTTCCATCCTTCTCCCTGGCAGTGTGTGGTCATTTGCCTGGTGGTGCCTTGCCCGACGACAGGGGTCTGTACATTACTCCCCAGGAAGGACTCTGGCTGCCCAGACTTGCTGCCCTGACCGGCTGCACTGGACCTGATCACTGGGTGGTCCCAGGTCTGGAGTTGAGCTGCAGATGCTGCCTGGACCTGGTGTACCTTCTGGTTGTCCAGCACCTTCTGTGGGTGCTGCAGCACCTCCACACACCTGCTGGGTGGGTCTGGTTCCAGATCCCAGGCCTGCCCAGCCTGCCTTAGTTCACCGCAATTAACTGGGCTGTGCCTGACTATGTAGAGACGTGGCCTGGGAGAGGCAGGGAGGGGCCGAGCATTTCCTCTGCCCGCTTGATAGACCCCCACTCCCATACACATACAGGGAGGCAGGCAACTAGTGTCGAAGGGGAAAAACATCAGAAAGTTTAGTAAAGCAAAAAGAAAGCTTTATTTGGCATATATTCAAAAAGACAGAAGTTGAGAAGCCGACAAGCATGATGCCACAGCCATGTCTGCCTGAGTCCAAAGAACATTACAGAATAGACGGAAGTGGGAAAATGGACAAGCCTGCTGCTAGAGCCATGTCTATCCGAGCCCAAAGAACATTACAGAGTCATCAGTCTATATTAACATTACAAATGGGGAAAACCATTGAAAGCTTCATCTTTTCACAGATTGGCTAGAAACTGTGATCCGCCATTTTGAATTGTCCCTCTCGACAATCATTGGTACAGGTTTCAGTAAGACAGGAAGGTCTTCATTGGTCCAGCAAATTTCTATTCACTACATGCTAACAGAAAAAGATAAGAGTGGAAAGTCTTGTGTTCTGGCTTATGTGAAAGGTTCCCTAAAAGATATTTTTCTTCTCTAAAAGATAACTTCCTAGATTATTCTATCTATTGTCTTTATACCTCAGGGCCCAGTTGCTGTGTCCTTGTGAGTCCTTGTGAAACCTTGTGAACCCAGCTCCAGCTGGGTCACATTCTCTATGCTCAAGGACAGGGAATAATGATTCTAATATTATTTCCTAAACCACCAGCTCCCCTTCTGGTACTTTTCACCCTCACGGCATGGCCACACTCAGCCTGCAGTCCCTGGCCTGCCATAGGACCCTTCCCTCTTGACTCCTTCCACTTTGGGGCCCTGATCCCAGTCAGCAGCCAGGCAAAGAAACCTCAGACAGACTTACCTACATTCCTGCTGAGGGTGGCTGAATGCATTGTTCCTTAAGGCTGCCAGGTCCCCTCTTGCCTCACTTCCTTGGATTTAAAATAGGGTCTGAAGAGAGAGGCGTTTAAGGCAAGGAGAAGGAACACTACTGGGGTATTTGTGGCATCAGTGTGGAAGCTTTTTGCGGGGCAGTGTTCACCTCTGGGGTCTGTTAATGACACCATGTGGAGAACTGCCTGTTTGGCCCAGGTATAGGAACAGGTCTATCTCTGAAATCAGAGAGAAGTAAAAATGAAAATAATTGTTAACATTTTTTGAGTGCACATCCTGGGCCTGGTGCTTTGCTAGCACTCTACCTGCTTGCTCATTTAACTCTCCAAGAGGTAGATTGTCCCAGAATTTTCAGATGTGGAAGGTTCTCCCCTTCCTCCTGGGTAAAGAGTGTCCTGATGTTATTGGGATGGTAATGGACTCAGTTTTCTTACGGTTGCTGTAACAAACTACCACAAAGCAGGTTTAAAGAGCAGGGATTTATTTTCTCACAGTTCTGAAGGCTTGAAGTTCAAACCAGGGTATCAGCTGTGTCGATTCCTTCTGAGAATTTTGAGAGAGGAACCATCCCATGTCTCTCTGCTAGTTTCTGGTGGTTACTGGCCATCTTTGGTGTTCTTTGCTGTCTCCATCTACCATGCATCTGCCTCCATCACCACATGGTGTCTGTCTCCCCCCTGTGTGTGACTCCCAATTGCTATGTCCGCTCTCATCTTTTATGAAACACCACTCAAATGGGATTAGGATTAGGACCCACCCTACTCCTGTATGATTTAATTGATAATAACTTCAAAGAAAGACCCTATTTCTAAACACGGTAGCATTCACAGGTACAAGGGTTAGGACTTCAACGTCTCTTTTTGGGGGACACAATTCGATCTTTAACAAACATACCCAAGTAAAAGTCTGTTATTTCCCAGCCTACTTTGCAGTTTGGTGTAGCTGTATGACTAACTTCTGGCCAGTAAGATTCAAGTGGAAGTGTTCAGGATTTAGGGAATGACATTCTTCCCCTTACCTTTTCCTCCTTGCTGCTGCCTGGAATTTGGAGGCAATGGTTGGAGTATCAGCAAACATACTGGACCTAGAATGGAAGGCACGCATGATGGAACAGAAAGATAAAAGCAGCCTGAATGCCCATGAAACCTTCATTTAAAAAACAAAAAACCATTGTCGTGGAGTTGATTCTGACTCATAGTGATTGTAAAGGACAGAGTAGAACTGCCCCATAGGGTTCCCAAGGCTGTGATCTTTACTGAAGCAGACTGCCACGTCTTCTTCCCACAGAGTAGCTGATGGGTTCGAACCGCAGACCTTTTGGTTAGGAGCCAGGCTTAATCACTGCTTCACCAGGGCTCCATGAACTTTTCATAGCAGCTGAGAACTGCCTACTTCTTTTTTTTTTTTTATGTTGTATACTTTTAAAAAAATTGTTGTGAAGATATACATAATGCAACAATTGCCAGTTCAAGATTTCGCATGGATAATTTAATGACATTAATTACACAAATCACGTTGTGTAACAATCACCAGTATCTGTTGCTAAATTTTCCATCACCAAAAACAGAAACCCAGTGCTTTCCAAACAATACTTACTTTACTCAGCATAATGTTTTCAAGGTTCATTCATGTTGTAGTATGTGACACGACTTCATTTCTCTTTATGGCTGAGTAGTATTTCATTGTGTGTACGTACCATTCACCTTTTTGAGGGATGTTTAAGTTGTTTCCACCTTTTGGCAATTGAACACAGTGCTGTAACAAACAGTGGTGTCCATGTGTCTGTTTGCATCTCTGCCTTTAAGTCTCTTATATATACATAAGAATCACCCGGAGATAATTGTTAAAATGTAGATGTGTACAGAAGAATCACCTGGGAATCTTGTTAAACTGTAGATATGTACAAAAGAATCACCCGAGAATCTTGCTAAAATGTAGATTCTGATTCAGTATATCTGGGGTGGAAATGCAAATTCTCAGCAAGGGGTAGAACCTGAAGGAACAGATTCCAAGCCCTGCTTTGCCCATGATGGCCTCTCCCAACTGCCCCAGGGCTAGTTCTGTAGCCAGAACTTCCCTCCTCCAATATCCTTCACATATTGCCCCTGGCCACCAGGTGGGGTCTCCTAGGTATTTGGCCTCCCAAGCAAGGTAACCGATTTTCTGAGAGTAGGGACCTCATCTTCTTTGCAAACATTATCCTCTCCTACTCTTACTCCCATGTAGAACAGCATCTGCCAACAATTCCACCCAGGGCTCAGCACATAGTAGCCTTCAGGAAACTTCCACTGGCTGCTTTGAGCTCCCAAGCCTGCACGTGCTTATCAGAAGGTGAGCCCTGGAAATGTGTCCAGGACTTGGCAGACAGACCTGAGGGAGGCAGAAAAGGAAGATTGTGCGGGGTCTGGGAATGGGCACCTGGGACAGTGCAAGTCTGAGCTGAGGTTAACGAGGGGCTAACACAGACCCCTGGAAATGAGTGCTGAAAGCCTGGTGAGGTGGATCTGAAAGCTGCCATCAAGGGACAGAGCCAAATGTCTGGGCAGGCTGGTGGAACTGACACTAGGAGGGGCGCTGGTCACCATCGTGCTCTGTGCTTCCACTGATCTGGTCATATGTGGGTTGATTTTACCCCAAACTTGCCCTGACCTTCTGTACATCTCCAAGGCTGAGGATGATGGCAGAAGGTGAACAAGGGTCTGTGGAAGCCTCGGTTCTCATCACCTACAGCTTTGATCAGAGTCAGGCAATCAATCCCTTCCTCCCTCATCTCTCCCAGGACTAAGTCTCCAGGCCAGAAGCAATCTCCAGCTCTGGACAGAGACCTATTTGGAGACTTGTAAAAATCAATGGCGTTCCACCTCTCTTTCCTGTACTCTTCTAAGGTTATGTAAAAAAATTAAATAAAAATTGTGAAAGACTTTGAAAGGGCAAAGATTCCTGGGTGTCTTTTCAGTGGAATTCCGGGTGTGGTCTACACCAGAGGTGGGTTGCCTGATTAATAGGGATTTGTACCTTTCAGGGTCTTTGATGATATCCTGCCTCTGTGGAGATAGAAGCTAACTTGTGGAGGACTGATGTCAAGACACAAGATTCTGGTTCATAGAAATGCAAATGAAGGTGCCAGCTTTGCCTCTGTGTGTTAACAAATTCCCTTCAGCATCCCTGACTGTCTATATACGTGTCTGTTCTTTGGATTCTCCCATTAACCAATTGTAACATCTTACTGGTTCCCTCATTAATTGATGAATTACATAAAATCGCTGACATGTGTTCATTTTGTATTTGCATGAGAGTCATGATTTTACCTATTTGGAAAATTATCCTTGAGCAGTTTAAATATCTGTCTTGTGCGGAAGCTGAAGGAAGTGAGGGGGAGGGCGGAGGAGGGAAGATGAGGAGAGCCGGGAAGGGCATAAGGGGGAGGGGGAGGGGAAAGGAGAAAATTCAAAGAAAGAAAAAACCAAGAACAAGAGGCTGAGATGACGGGAGTGGGGTGGGGGGAGTGAGAGGGGAGAGGAGGGAAGGGCAACATAACAAAGGAGGAAGCCAGAGAAAAGAGCCTTCATGTCTCCTCAAACTCCTCCCTCTTGAAGAAAACATCTATATTTTGAGCCAGCTGTGAGATGCCCTCTCAGTCCCTCAGTCTGAGAGAGAAATTATTTTCTGCCTCTATCGTTTCCCAGGTCACCGGTTATATTAAGCCAGGTCCCTTGGTGACTGCTGCCTATAATTTTTCCACTCCCCACCCTTTTGAGTCAGATTGCAAAATAAGGACATTTTGAAACTTGGATTCCTCGTGATCAAGGCTGTGGAGATGTGGCCCAGGGCTGGGCACGGTTCTCAAGGAGGGGTCTGCTTAGATCAGCAATGGGAAGGCCAGCAGAGAGACCAGGTTGCCCCCACAGTGCTCAGACTCCGCCTGGCCACATGGGGAGGCCATACAGCGTTCCCAGGCCTTCCACAGGCAGCAGGACATGGCTGTCTTATGGTGCCGTTTCTGGGGTTAGAAGCAGGCTCTCACCCCAAAATGTGTCCACCAGCCTGGCTGTTGTTCTTGGGTGCCATCGAGTAGATTTCAACTCATAGCGACCGCATGTGACAGAGTAGGGCTTTCTAGGCTGCAATCTTTACGGGAGCAGATTGCCAGGTCTTTCTCCCGTGGAGCAACTGGGTAGATTCTAACTGCTACCAATCGCCAATCTGACACAAAGAGTCCTTGTCTTTTCCCAAGTAAGAATACATGTGAAAGACAAACTTGATCTTCAGCAAGCTTTATTTTGCTTGAGTCAAGCAAAAGGAGTCAGTGGGGATCTAAGCCTCTCCAAAAGACTGACTCAAAAAGGGAAGCAAGGCTAGGGCTTATATGGGTTCGGTGGAGACAATAGAGTAATGAATATTTAATGGACTTCTTTCAAGGGGTGGGTACTTCTCAGAATGGTGGTGTATATTAATTAGGTTGCATGCTGCATCTGGAATCTAAGACGGAACCCGCTGATATTCAAGATGGAGTCCTCTCAGCAGCCCTTGGCATCACTTATTATGGGATATAGCACAAGCACACTCGACCTTCGGCACTACATCGCCATCTTCAGAGGGCTAAGGAATGTCAAACAGCAGTCACACTCTGTTCCTCTGTGCATACAGAGCCTGCAAAGGAGGAAGAGACTAGAAAGACACTAAGGAGGAGATGGTAATTCACGGGCTGCCCCAATCCTACTTCATGTTGACAGGGCGGGTTCCTGTTCACCCAAATTCTAGATGGTAATGTTTTGAAAAGCTCTGTTGTTCTACCAGCACAGTTAACCCTATCTGTCTCATGATAGGGTATGGTTCCTGTTTACCCAGTTTCTAGATGATAATTTTTTAAATAATTTTTATTGTGCTTTAAGTGAAAGTTTACAAATCAAGTCAGTCTCTCACACAAAAACCCATATATACCTTGCTACACACTCCCAATTACTCTCCCTCTAATGAGACAGCCTGCTCTCTCCCTCCACTCTCTCTTTTCATGTCCTTTTTGCCAGCTTTTAACCCCCTCCACCCTCTCATCTCCCCTCCAGGCAGGAGATGCCAACATAGTCTCAAGTGTCCACCTGATCCAAGAAGCTCACTCCTCACCAGCATCCCTCTCCAACCCATTGTCCAGTCCAATCCATGTCTGAAGAGTTGGCTTCGGGAATGTTTCCTGTCCTGGGCCAACAGAAGGTCTGGGGGCCACGACCACCGGGGTCCTTCTAGTCTCAGTCAGACCATTAAGTCTGGTCTTATGAGAATTTGGGGTCTGCATCCCACTGCTCTCCTGCTCCCTCAGGGGTTCTCCCTTGTGTTCCCTGTCAGGGTAATCACCGGGTTGTAGCTGGGCACCATCTAGTTAGATGATAATCTTTTAAAAGCTCTTTTGTTCAGCCACAGTTAACCCTATCTGTCTCAGTTTGAATCCACCAGCCATTCCTTGGAAACCTTTTTGGGCAGTTCTACCCTGTCCTGCAGGGTCACTATGAGTCTATGAGTCAGAATTGACTCAAGGGCAATGAGTTTTTTTTTTTTTTTTTTTTTTAAGGGCACTGTTAAGGGAGCAGACAGTGTTATTTTAGACAAGATGGTCAGAGAAAGCCTCTCTGATAAGGTGACATTTAAATAAAGACCTGAAGGAGGTAAGGGGGTGGGTCATGTGGGTATCTAGGGAAACCCACATTCCAGACACAGAAGACAGCAAGTGCAAAGGTCCTGAGGTAGAAGTGTGCCTGGCAAGTTCAAGGAACGGCAAGAAACCCATTACGGCCTGAGAGGAGTGAATTACAGGAAGAGCAATATGAGTTGGGCTCCAAAAAGTAAGTAACAAAGGGCCAGAGCACTTAGGGTCTTGCAGGCCAGGGTGGGAGCTTTAACTTTTACTGCAAGTGAAATGGGGAGCCACTGCAGGGATTTCAGGAGAGGAGAAACGATCTAACTTAAATTTTAGATCATTCATGATCTTACATGATCTCCTGGCTACTCTTTGGAAAACAGACTGTCCGTGGTGGGTACTCATGAAGGTCACTGGTAAGGTGTGATCAGATGCAAGCAGCCCTTGGGGACAATATGAGGAGCTTATCTGTGATTGGGCAGGACACGGGAAGAGTCTGTGCCACTAACTCTATGTTCGCCTTCTCTTTCTTCTCCCGTAGAGAAATGCTCGGCTGATGAGGGTTTTCTGCCTCTGGACCCTGAATGGGCTTGGATTCTGCAGAGACCAGACAAAACTCATGGGCTGCAGAGAACCCCAGCCTGGGAACCTGAGACACACTGACCTTGCCTAAGAGGAGTTCACCAAAAGTCAAGGTAGACTGCCTGGAGGAAGGGAGATTCAACTATCTCTTGACTAGTCAAAGGCAAACCAAGGCAGGAGAAATAGCCTTCAACAACCTCAGTGTTCAGTTAGAACTATCCTTCACACTGAGTTACCTTCAGGAGGACACACTAATAAAAGCCTGGCTGAGGGGAGGAATGAATGACTTTGAATACCTGCTCTTTCCAGGTCCCTTCTCAGACACCTGTACTAAATTCTCACCATTAATCACCAATAAAAGTTGAAGATGTCACCTCTCCACCCCTCTGCTCCAGCCTTGCAAAGAATGACGTCTCTCGCGGGGATTTCAGTGGGGAAGGCCAGCTTCAGAATGTGTCCTTGAGGGGAGACTTCCGGGAGCACCTTAATTCCTCTTACAAAAAAACCCTCCACCTCCGTCTCCCAGGGAGGCCCCCGGATGGGTCGAGGGGCCGGAGCTGGGCGGGGCTCCCGGGTGCAGTGGCGGCCGGCGCTCGGCAGAGGGCGCAGAGGAGCCGCCTCGCTCAGCCCGAGCCCGCGCAGGAGGCCTGCGCGCCGCCCTCCCACCGCCCTGGCTCTGCGCCCCTCGGACTGGGCGGCGGGGCTCCCGGAGCCCCCGGGTGTGAGTGGGCACCGTCAGGCGGCGCCTTGCTAGGCCACCCCTCAGCCATCATGCGACCCCCGTTTCGGGTCACCTACTCCCCGGGCCGCCCCGGACTCGCCGCACCCTCTGCAGGCCACCCCCGCCCCCCGAGATCCTGCTCTCCCCAGCGAGGCTGCTTGAGGAGGGTGAGGGATGGTCGGGAGGGGAAGGCCCGGGACCCCAGGTCGGAGGATTAGCGGTTTTGGAGAAGGCAGCTGCAGGGGAGCGGTTGGCAGATTTCCTCCCTCCCTGTCGTCCTGGGCCGCGGGAGCCCCCTCGTCGGTGCTGAGCGCTCGGCTGGGGGCCAAGAGTAGCCGCAGGCCGGGGAAAAGGGCGAGGGGCCGCATCTTCCCTGTTTACTTCTGCAGGGCCCGGCAGGTGCACCTAAGGGTGCAGTCAGCATTCGAATCAGTGAATGAAATTGGAAAACCTGTTTGCCGGAGACTTGGCTCTGGCACATTACCTTCCAGTAGGGTTTGCCACACTCACCTTGCGACTTACCTGTCTCTCTCCCCCAAACCATCTTCCCACACCTCACAGGATGCAAAAACTGGTGCAAAATCCCTTATCCTAGCATTCAAGGCCCTGCACGGGCTCACCCCAATCTATTTTATTTATTTTTTATTGCGCTTTAAGGGAAAGTTTACAATTCAAGTCAGTTCCTCATACAAACACTTACACACACATGGTTAGGTGACCCTAGTTCTTCTCCCTGTAATGTGACAGCACATTCCTCCTCTCCGCCTTGTATTCCCTTGTATGTCCATTCAACTTGCCCCAGCCTGTTTTAACTGGTTCATGGCACACACTCCTTCTTGAATCTCCAGTGAAACTAAACCTATTCGTTTTCTGAGTGTAACTTAATTGGGCCTTCCTCCTGCGAGCTGCCTATCCCCTTTTTCCCCACCAAGGAATGTCTTCTCCCTTGCTCTGAGCCTCCACTTCTTTCTCCTCCGTGGTTCAACCTCACATCCCGTTTGGTTTCTCCAGGAAGCATTCCCTGGCTTTTGCAGCCCATGCTGAGCTCTCCCTGCTCTGATCTCCTCTAGTATGGCCCTTTTTTTGGGTACCAGTTATCCTATGGCGGTTTGGCCTTTGGTATTTATGTATCTATCTTATCTCTTCTACCAAACTGTAAACATTTGGAAGGCAGGGTCCAAGTCTTACTTACCTTTTTATCTCTCCATTGAGTATGTCACAGATTTATTGTGCATCTACTACATAGCAGGGTCCCTGGGTGGTACAGATGGCTAAATGAACGTTTGAGGGTTTGAGTCCACCCAGAGGTGCCTCAGAAGAAAGGCCTGGCAATCTGCTTTTGAAAAAAAAATCAGCGATTGAAACCTGTGGAGCACACTTCTACTCTGACACACGTGGAGTTGCCAAGAATTGGAGTCAACTTGACGGCAGCTGGTTGGTTACTACATACCAGGTATAAACTCTGGCAAATTGGGTCCCAAAGGAGTCTACAACACAGCCCCCTACAATGAACTTGGGAAGAAAAATGAAGATGGGCTTGAGGAAAGATAGAGGGTGTGGCTCCCTGAAGGAGCACTCGCTGGGAAAGTCCCAAATGGTTTCCATTAGGAGCACTCAGCATCCTGGATTAGGAAGCTGTCTCATTCTCTAAAGGAGTGGCTGTCCATTCATGGAGCCACTCACTCACCCGTTCCCTTATTCCTTCATTCATATTTGTTGAGTACTCACTTTATCCGCTTGACTCAGAGGGTTAGTCAGACTGCAGCCCCAGGTCTGGCTGGTGTGGTGTGTGAGCGCGGTGGGGAGTAGCAGGAACCCAGAAGGCTGTTGGGTGAGTTGTTTTGTGTCACTTCCTGTTCAGAGGCATAGGCTCCTGCTGGAAATGGTCTGGGGAAAGCCAGGGTAGGTGTGGCTAGGACAGGAAAATCTGGGCTTTCTGGGAGGGAAGGAGGACGTCAGCATTCCCTGAGGGCAAAGCGCCCAGACTTTGCCTTGTTTCACTTTGGAACAGCTTACTCTGCTGGACATATTCACTTCAAAACCCTTCCCATCCATGGTCACTGGGGATTTTCCAAGAAGCCCTGTGAGGTTGGAGGTCCATTTGCCTGATGAGGAAGCTGAGGCTGGGAGCTATGTGGGTCCATCAAAGTCACAGGGCTATGGCAGGGTTGGGCCTTGATCAGGTTGCTCACAGCCTGGTCTCTCCTGCTTAGACTCCTTTGGGACTACTAAATGCTATACTTTACACCTTTACACCTATATGTTCCCGGTTTCTTTAGCAGGTACCTGTCACCTGCAAACCCCAGACCTGTTGCGGAGCTAGGCAGGGGAAAGAAAACTTTGTTTCCTGTAATGAAGAAGACAGGTTCTTGGAGCAGAACATTTTCAATTTCAGATCAAAATGATGGCCCCCACCATATCTGGTCACTAATAGCTTTTCATCTTTCACTCAGAAATTCTCTGGTGGTTATTTACAGGATCTGAACTCCAACCCATCCAAACTCTAATTCAAATGCCCAAATTCTAACCTTTCCTCTAAAGTATTCATTCCCTAATTCTAACCTGACTACATCACTCCACCCCTAAGGGCAGCTCAGCCCATCTCAGTCCTCATTGGCTTCCTGATGCAGTGGGTCCAACCAGCTGCCCTAGCATCCTGGAGCAAAGGAGAAGGTCCAGTGTGAGGGTGCAAGCAAGCCAGGGAGGGGCTGGTAACACTAGGAATTTGTCTTTGTTGTGAAAATGGCCTCTTTTCCTCCCCTGGTACCCAGGCCTTTAGGTGGTCCCCAGGTCCTCTTGGAAGGGGGAAAAGAAACAGAGTGTTAACCCTTTTAGGGGTTTTCAAGAGAGGCCTAAAACAGGCAAGGCTTACCAGAAGAGATAAAGCCTAATGGAGGGATTCCAGGGATTGATTCATTCAATGAATGTTACGTGAACAATGAAATGTGCCCAGCACACTGGCAAACTTGGTGAATCAGAGTTCCTGCCCTCAGGCAGATTGCTACCTAGAGGCAACTATGATTTCTAAAAAAAACGTATTTTGTTGTTGTTGAGAATATACACAGCAAAACATACACCCATTCAACAGTTTCTACATGTACCATTTAGTGACGTTGATTACATTCTTTGAGTGGTACAACTGTTCTCATCCTCCTTTTCTGAGTAGTTCCTCCCCCATTAATATAATTCACTGCCCCCTAAGGTTCCTATCTAATCTTTCCAATTGCTGTTATCAATTTGATCCCATACAGATAGTTCTTAAAAGAGGGTAATACTCAAGGCATACATTTTTTACTAGTTAAGCTAAACTTAACTTACTGTGTATTGACATATTACATTAGGCAAATCTTCTGCAAAAGACCTCTCTAAAGTATTAAAAAGCAAAGATGTCTGTTTGAAGACTAAGGTGCACCTGACCCAAGCCATGGTATTTTCAGTAGATTCATATGCATACGAAAGCTGGACAATGAATAAGGAAAACCGAAGAAGAATTGATGCCTTTGAATTATAGCGTTGGCAAAGAATACTGAATATAGCACGGACTGCCAAAAGAACTAACAAATCTGTCTTGTAAGAAGTGCAACCAGATTTCAGAGGATGTATAAGTCAATTGGCATAATAAAATCTATAAAGAAAACATTCTGCATCTCAGTTTGGAGAGTGGCATTCTGGGGTCTTAAATGCTAGCAAGCGGCCATCTAAGGTGCATCAATTGGTCTCAACCCCCCTGGAGCAGAAGAGAAGGAAGATCACCGAAGACACAAGGTAATTATGAGCCCAAGAGACAGAAAGGGCCACATAAACCAGAGACTGCTTCAGCCGAGACCAGAACTAGATGGTGCCCAGCTACAGCCCATGACTGCCTGGATAGGGAACACAACAGAGAAGCCCTGAGGGAGCAGGAGAGCAGTGGGATGCAGACCTCAAATTCTCATAAACAGACTAGATTTAATGGTCTGACTGAGACTGGAAGGACCCCAGAGATCATGGTCCCCAGACCTTCTGTTAGCCCAAGACAAGGAACCATTCCCAAAGCCAACTTTTTAGACAGGGATTGGACAGGATTTTTATGGGATAGAAAATGATACTGGTGAAGAGTGAGCTTCTCAGATCAAGTAGACACATAAGAGTATGTGGGCAGCTTCTGTCTGGAGAGGAGATGAGAGGGCAGAGGGAGTCAGAAGCTGGCCAAATGAACAGGAACAGAGAGAGTGGAGGGAAGGAGCGTGCTGTCTCATTAGAGGGAGAGCGACTAGGTGTATACAGCAACGTGTATATAAGTTTTTGTATGAGAGACCGACTTGGTTTATAAACTTTCACTTAAAGCACAATAAAAATTAAAAAAAAAAATAAATAAAAGAAGTACAACCAGAACGCTCCTTAGAAGCAAAGATGGTGAGACTATGTCTCACATACTTTGGACACGTTGACAGGAGGGACCAGTCCCTGGAGAAGGACGTTATGCTTGGCAAAGTGGAAGGCCAGCAAAAAAGAGGAAAACCCTCAATGGGATGAATTGACATAGTGGCTGCAACAATGGGCTCAAGCATAGCGATGATTGTGAGGATGGCGTAGAACCGGCAGGCAGTGTTTTGTTCTGTTGTATACAGGGTCGCTATGAGTCGGACCCCATGTGTCTGTCAGTTTGTCATACTGTGGGGCTTGTGTGTTGCTGTGATGCTGGAAGCTATGCCACCGGTATTCAGATACCAGCAGGGTCACCCATGGAGGACAGGTTTCAGCTGAGCTTCCAGACTAAGACAGACTAGGAAGAAGGACCCAGCAGTCTACTTCTGAAAAGCATTAGCCAGTGAAAACCCTATGAATAGCAGCGGAACATTGTCTGATATAGTGCTGGAAGATGAGCCCCCCAGGTTGGAAGGCACTCAAAAGATGACTGGGGAAGAGCTGCCTCCTCAAAGTAGAGTCGACCTTAATGACGTGGCTGGAGTAAAGCTTTTGGGGCCTTCATTTGCTGATGTGGCATGACTCAAAATGAGAAGAAACAGCTGCAAATATCCATTAATAATCGGAACCTGGAATGTAGGAAGTATGAATCTAGGAAAATTGGAAATAGTCAAAAATGAAATGGAACGCATAAACATCGATATCCTAGGGATTAGTGAGCTGAAATGAACTGGTACTGGCCATTTTGAATCAGACAATCACGTAGTCTACTATGCTGGGAATGACAACTCGAAGAGGAATGGTGTTTGCATTCATCATCAAAAAGAATGTTTCAAGATCTATCCTGAAGTACAACGCTGTCAGTGATAGGATAATATCCATACGCCTACAAGGAAGACCAGTTAATACAACTATTACTCAAATTTACGCACCAACCGTTACGGCCAAAGATGAAGAAATAGAAGATTTTTATCAGCTGCTGCAGTCTGAAATTGATCGAACATGCAATCAAGATGCATTGATAATTACCGGCGATTGGAATGTGAAAGTTGGAAACAAAGAAGGATCAGTAGTTGGAAAATATGGCCTTGGTGATAGAAACAATGCCGGAGATCAAATGATAGAATTTTGCAAGACCAATGACTTCTTCATTGCAAATACCTTCTTTCACCAACATAAACGGCGACTATACACATGGACCTTGCCAGATAGAACACACAGAAATCAAATTGACTACATCTGTGGAAAGAGACGATGGAAAAGCTCAATATCATCAGCCAGGACAAAGCCAGGGGCTGACTGTGGAACAGACCATCAATTGCTCATATGCAAGTTCAAGCTGAAACTGAAGAAAATCAGAGCAAGTCCACGAGAGCCAAAATATGACCTTGAGTATATCCCACCTGAATTTAGAGACCATCTATTTTTTTTTTTTTTTTTTGAAGAATAGATTTGACGCATTGAACACTAGTGACCAAAGACCAGATGAGTTGTGGAATGACATCAAGGACATCATCTATGAAGAAAGCAAGAGGTCACTGAAAAGACAGGAAAGAAAGAAAAGACCAAGGTGGATGTCAGAGGAGACTCTGAAACTTGCTCTTGAGCATCGAGCAGCTAAAGCAAAAGGAAGAATTGATGAAGTAAAAGAACTGAACAGAAGATTTCAATGGGCCTCTCGAGAAGACAAAGTAAAGTATTATAATGACATGTGCAAAGAGCTGGAGATGGAAAACCAAAAGGGAAGAACACGCTCGGTGTTTCTCAAGCTGAAAGAACTGAAGAAAAAATTCAAGCCTCGAGTTGCAATAGTGAAGGATTCCATGGGGAAAATATTAAATGACGCAGGAAGCATCAAAAGAAGATGGAGGGAATACACAGAGTCATTATACCAAAAAGAATGAGTCGATATTCAACCATTTCAAGAGGTGGCATCTGATCAGGAACCGATGGTACTGAAGGAAGAAGTCCAAGCTGCTCTGAAGGCATTGGCGAAAAACAAGGCTCCAGGAATCGATGGAATATCAATACAGATGTTCCAACAAACAGATGCAGCACTGGAGGTGCTCACTTGTCTATGCCAAGAAATATGGAAGACAGCTTCCTGGCCAACTGACTGGAAGAGATCCATATTTATGCCTATCCCCGAGAAAGGTGATCCAACCGAATGTGGAAATTATAGAACAATATCATTAATATCACACGCAAGCAAAATTTTGCTGAGGATCATTCAAAAACGGCTGTAGCAGTATGTCGACAGGGAACTGCCAGAAATTCAGGCCTGTTTCAGAAGGGGACGTGGAACCCGGGATATCATTGCTGATGTCAGATGGATCCTGGGTGAAAGCAGAGAATACCAGAAGGCTGTTTACCTGTGTTTTATTGACTATGCAAAGGCATTTGACTGTGTGGATCATAACAAACTATGGATACCACTGTGAAGAATGGGAATTCCAGAACACTTAATTGTGCTCATGAGGAGCCTTTACATAGATCAAGAGGGAGTTGTTCAGACAGAACAAGGGGATACTGATTGGTTTAAAGTCAGGAAAGGTGTGTGTCAGGGTTGTATTCTTTCACCATACCTATGTAATCTGTATGCTGAACAAATAATCTGAGAAGCTGGACTATATGAAGAAGAACGGGGCATCCGGATTGGGGGAAGACTCGTTAACAACTTGCGTTATGCAGATGACACAACCTTGCTTGCTGAAAGTGAAGAGGACTTGAAGCACTTACTAATGAAGATCAAAGACCACAGCCTTCAGTATGGATTACACCTCAACATAAAGAAAACAAAAATCCTCACACCTGGACCAATGAGCAACATCATGATAAACGGAGAAAAGATTGAAGTTGTTAAGGATTTCATTTTACTTGGATCCGCAATCAACAGCCATGGAAGCAGCCGTCAAGAAATCAAAAGACGCATTGCATTGGGCAAATCTGCTGCAAAGGACCTCTTCAAAGTGTTGAAGAGCAAAGATGTCACCCTGAAGACTAAGGTGCACCTGACCCAAGCCATGGTATTTTCAATCACCTCATATGCATGTGAAAGCTGGACAATGAATGAGGAAGACCGAAGAAGAGTTGACGCCTTTGAATTGTGGTGTTGGCGAAGAATATTGAATATACCATGGACTGCCAAAAGAATGAACAAATCTGTCTTGGAAGAAGTGCGGCCAGAATGCTCCTCAGAGGCAAGGATGGCGAGACTGCGTCTTACATACTTTGGACATGTTGTCAGGAGGGATCAGTCCCTGGAGGAGGACATCATGCTTGGTAGAGTACAGGGTCAGCGGAAAAGAGGAAGACCCTCAACGAGGTGGATTGACCCAGTGGCTGCAACAATGAGCTGAAGCATAACAACGATTGTAAGGATGGCACAGGACTGGGCAGTATTTCGTTCTGTTGTGCATAGGGTCGCTATGAGTCAGAACCGACTAGACGGCACCTAACAACAACATATGAGTTGGAACCGACTGACTCAACGGCAGGTAAAAACAAGCTAAACTACTGTTTCATGCAACTTGATTTTTTGAGCACTTAGAATGAGATAAGCACTTTTTCCTGTTATATTTTACTTAATTGCTACAACCCTATGTAGCAATTAAAAGGAAAAGGAACTCTTATCCCATTTTGTAGATGAAGGAACCAAGGATCAGATCTAGTAAAGGGCAAAGCCAGAGACTGCAAAGCCTACAGAAGTCCCTTCTTGCATTGCTTTTGGAGGGGCGGGGCGAGGGAATTTTCATTGCAGCTCTGACGTCTGTTCCTGACTGCAGTCGCCCTGGGCACCACCTAGGCCCAGGCAGCAGATGGAGGAGCCAGGGAATTGGGCCAGATGCTCTCCAAGGCCCCGCCCCTCTGATATGCTGAGCCTATCAGATTGCAGGGCCTGGGGGCGGGGCCTGGGCTGTTACAATGGCCGCCTGCCGGCTGCTGTCAGAACTGTGGCTGCAGGAACAGAGTTCTGTGTGTTGGTTGCTGCTCTTTTCCCTGGTGTCCGGTTCTACCCGTTTCCTTGTTGACTACCAGGGTTTCCAGCCGCCGAAGAGTCAGCCTGCTCTGGCTTGCAATTAAGGTCATGGTCAGATTTGCTTTGTCCACAAAGCACAAAGCCTTGCCTTAAAGGAAGCAATTATTCTTCAGCTTTATGATCATCGTAAAATAATACTATTTAGTTAATCGGTATATCAGGCAACTACTCTGTGCCCAGCCTTTTGGCAGGGAAATGACCCCTGCCCTTAAGGTGCTTACAACGTGGTTATCAAAATATGAACTAATAAATAGGGTATAATAATAGCTCACACTCACAGAGTGCTACCTGCATGCCAGCTGCTGCAGCTTTCAACAAGGATTACCGCAGTTAATGCATTGTAGCATCAGACCACATCTCGCAGTAATCCTTCTCCAACATCAAACAGGCAGGCTACGGGTGGGAAAGGCCGGGAAAATGACTTGGGAAGAACTCACATTCAATGTTTGTTGTTGTTCTTGGTTGCAGTTGAAGGAGACCCCATGTGTGCCCAGTAAGCTAACTCCATAGGGTTTTCAAGGCTCTGACCTTTCAGAAGCAGATAGCCAAGCCTGTCTTCTGAGGCACCTGTATTTGGGTTTGAAGTGTCAACCCTTCGGCTTAACCGTTTGCACTACCCAGGGGCACCTGCATTCAGCTTTAAATCCTGCCAATACTAGCTGTATGGCGCTTGGGAAGTTACTCGATCAGTGAGAGCCTGAGCTTCCATATCTGCAAAATGGAAATATTTTATTTCCCTAAAGATTTTTTTGTGAGGGCTAAGTGGGATAATGCCTGCAAAGCACCTAGCATGGTGTCTGGGACAGAGTAAGTGCTCTTTGTTTATTTACTTATTCATTTACAAGTATGTACTGAGTGCCTGTTATGTGCCAGGCAGAGTTCTAGGCACTGTGGATACAACGGTGAACAAAACTCAAAGCACGTAGTCTCCTGGCACTTACTTTCTATGGTTTATTGAGTCTTGGTTTCTTTCTTTCCACTTGCGTATTCCCATATACCTTCATGTTGATTAGCTCATCTTAAGTACATGAGCTAATTTACTTCATCTTGGCATCATCCTGGTGAATTAGAGATAAAAGTGGATTAAGTCCATGAGATGAGTGGAGAAATGAGCTCAAAGAGATTAGATGATTTGCTCACTACATCTGTAACAAAATCTTAGCTACAGACTGGTCTCCTGCCTCCCAGCCTGGCCTCCTCCAGCACTCTCTCTTTTAGCCAGGACTTTGAACCAGTTCGAACACCTACTGAGAATTTGCCTTTCCACCCTAGATATACTGCATCAGAATCTACAGCTTAACAAGATCCCCAGGTGATTCTTTTTTAAATAATTTTTATTGTGCTTTAAGTGAAAGTTTACAAATCAAGTCAGTCTCTCACACAAAAACCCATATACACCTTGCTACACACTCCCAATTACTCTCCCCCTAATGAGACAGTCTGCTCTCTCCCTCGCTCTCTCTTTTCATGTCTATTTCGCCAGCTTCTAACCCCCTCCACCCTCTCATCTCCCCTCCAGGCAGGAGATGCCAACATAGTCTCAAGTGTCCACCTGATGCAAGAAGCTCACTCCTCACCAGCATCCCTCTCCAACCCATTGTCCAGTCCAATCCATGTCTGAAGCGTTGGTTTCGGGAATGGTTCCTGTCCTGGGGCAACAGAAGGTCTGGGGGCCATGACCACCAGGGTCCTTCCAGTCTCAGTCAGACCATTAAGTCTGGTCTTATGAGAATTCCCCAGGTGATTCTTATTGGAAACGCAAGTTTTCAGCAGGAAGGAACCAATTCGAAATCCTGCTTTTATGTTCCAGGCAGCCCCAAACTTTCCCTGGGGGATATGAGACTTCCAGAGACAGTTCCTTCAGAGAGGTCATTGGTAGAGGCCCCCAGCTCCTCCCACCCTCAGCTTTGTCTACATAGGTGAGGCCCCGGGATGCCACTGGTACAGAAAGATTCAGTCTTCTCAGTCAGAGGAGGAGGTGGAGAAAGAAGCGGTTATCGATCATCCTTTGCCAGTGTTCCCACCCACCCCAGACCACCCAGCACATAACTGCCCATCAGGTTCCTTCTGGCTGAGTTTCCTCCTACTCCTTCCTCCAAACTTGCTCAGATAATGGGTGAGGACACAAAAGGGTCCCTGCAGAGAGTAGAGGAAGAGCACTACAGATCATGTAAACATGGTCAGCGGGTAAGAAAACCTGTGTTTAGTATAACTGGCCTTCAAGTTTATCAACATGTATCAAAACCTATCCTGAGCAAAAGTCAAAGGAGTCGGCAAAGCTGATGTCAGAAGTGTTCACGGAAAAGTTACTTCGGATTGCCAAATGTTGGAAACAAAGCTAAGTGTCCAAGAACGCTGCATTGTTTGAGTGAAATTGTGGCTTTTTCTACTTTGGAATATTTATGTAGCCATGAACAACTCTTCTATCAAATAGTATTTCCTGACCTGGGGAAATAATCATGATACAGTGCTAAAGAAACAAAAAAAAAAGCAGGCCAGCCTATCAGGGAAGGCTTCCAGGAGGAGGAAGCCAGAGCCCAGCTCTCTGGATTTGTCACCAAAGAAAATTTGACCTGGACTTTTTTGTAGAGTCAAGTCTCAAAAGTCTCAACTGCTGGTATGAAGTTTGTTTACTATGGAAGGTTTTAGAAGCTGGTTTTAGATTATCTTTCCTTTTCCCTACCATTTTCTTTTTTTAAACCACAATCCTTGATGTTTCTTAAAGTCTAGTGGAAGGATCACATGAAAATTATGGTGTTTCCTCTCGGGCTCAGCCAGGACCTTCGCACAAGCTGTTCCAGTTGAAGCAACCAATCACAGAGCACATACCCCCCTCAACACACACACACATGCACCAGATATACACACCACACACACATGAACATCACACACACACACACACATACTACACTCCACTTCAGCTGCCGGTCAGTCATCATTTCTTTTAGGAAGCCTGCCTGACTTCCTTGATGGGCCAGTTTCCCCTCTGAAGTTCTCACAGCACCGCGTACTTAGTCTCCTTTTTTGCTCTTATCGTGGCTGTTATTTTACATCAATTTCTGTAATTATCAGGTGAACGTCCTTCTTCATCTCTGCTGTCTCCGTCCACAACAACAAGGATCAGATTTGTTGCGCTCACCACTCTATCTCCACCAAGCAGCACGGTTCCTGCCCCACAGACTCAATAAATATTGTATGCTTGGATAGATGAAATGGCTGATTGGATGGAGGATGGAGGAGCCTGCAGGATATAACAAGCCCCAGGAAAGGTAATGATTATACTGGATATGCCTCCAGGGCAGAATGCGGCTTGGAATCAAGGGTGGAATGATTCATAGAGGACTAGGTGATGGCCTGTAGTACAATCTCAGGGTTCCTAGAAAGCCCTCTCCCCACTGCCACTCCAGTGCCTGACACCCCTTTAATAAAAGTGTACAGAATTCAGGCATGAAACCCGCGCTCCAGGTGAAGGGAGAGATGCTTAGTGGCATACATTCATACTAAGGGGCAGATGACTGATAGGGTCTTTCCTGAGAGCAAACTGTGGAAAAGCAAGGAGGTGGGAGGTGTGGAGGAGGATGGGAGAGGGAATCCGGGGCTAGGCTGAGACCTAGAATGGGGAAAGGACCCAGAAAAAGGAGTTTCAGGGTCTGAGGCCAACCTTGACCCGCAGCGTGATTTTGCCGTTGCCGTAGGCAGCCCAGTCCTTCTGGGTATTAACAGCCCTTTTGGTAAACGGGTTCTGCAAATAAATGACGTCTGAAAAACCTTCAATAGAGATGGCGCTGTGAAGCCTGGCTCGGAGGCCCCAGGATGACAACCTAATTACGTTCCTTTTAATAGCCCCTTCCCAAGCGCTCAGTCAGGGACATCTGCTCTGCTGCGGCTGCACCTTCAGGGAGGGATATTTTTAACACCGCGATGCCACATGGGAAACCTCTGAAGGCTGGATGAAAATGGCCTCTCTGTTCCCAGTGCCTCGGGCCAGGTAGGGCCTAATGCTCTCCCCCTCCCCACTTCCATCCCCCAAATAGGGCCAGGCTCCTCTGGCCAGCAGAGGAGGCCTTGGTTTACTAGGAAGTGTTTTTTTTAATCTTCCTTTTTCATTTTTCACAGAGGTAACTGTGCCAGGCCACCCCATTCAGCATTCCGTGTAAGCAGGGTGTCTAAAATAATAACGGAGAACAGAGCAAACCCTCTGACGCCAACCCTCGGTGTTCCCTGCTCCTGGCTGCTTCTACCTGTTGACCGTACTTACCCCTGCCCCACCCCCAGCTGAGATCCCCTCAACCCAAACCCTTGTAATGTTAGAGAAAGGAAAGCAGAAGAAAAACAAAGAACAGCAAAATTTCTGTGGAGATTAGCTTACTAGGAAGGCCGAGGGCTGATGGGCTAAAGAACAAGATGTGTCTCGATGGCCTCTGGGGTCAATGAGAAAAGTGCAAAGACCCCAAGACAAGTTAACTGAGACTGGGAAAGGTAAAGAGACTTGCTCATGAAGTTAACATTGACGCCTGGGTCGACTCCTACTTTTAGCCAAAGAGTTTTATTTGGTGAGAGCTGCTTTGTTTATTGGGGACTGCAGAGGCATTGATGGTTCAGCGATAGAATCCTCTCCTTCTACGCGGGAGAGCAGTGAGTGTATCTACATACCTCATGAACAGTCACCACCCATCTTTCAGTGGAGGCTTGCCTGTTGCTATGATACTGGCTAGGTTTCAGTGGAGCTTCCTGACTGTGACAGACTGAAAAGGAGGGCCTGGGGGATCTACTTCCGAAAACCAGTCAGTGAAAACCCTAGAGATCACGGTGGTCTGATACACAACCAACGATGGGGATGGTGCACGACTGGGCAGCATTTTGTTCTGATGTGGGTCGTCATGAGTGGGGGCTGACTTGACGGCAGCTAACAACAACAGAACATCAAATCATATTGGGCCAAAAGGTGGAAAGATCCTAAATGCCCATCAACAGATGAATGGATAAACAAAATGTAGTACATACATGCAGTGGAATACTACTCAGCCAGTGAGAGAAATGAAGTCTTACACATGCTACAATATGGATGGAGCTTAAAGACATTATGTTGAGTGAAATAAGTTAATCACAAAAGGACAAATATTGTTTGACCTCACTTATATAAAAAGAAAAGAAAAGGCAAATGTATAGAGACCAAAGCTTTTTAGTGGTTACCAGTTTTTTTTTAGGGGTGGGAGGAAAGGGAAGAAGGGGAAGGGGACCAACATGATGCAAAAATCACATTAAGGGGAGGGTTGCATAGCTTGTTATTGTAATTGCTGTCAATAAGTTGTATACGTGTAAAAAATTGAATTGGCAAAAGTTGTGTGATAGATACATTTATAACAACAACAACAACAAAGAGTAGCTGCAGAGTCTGCTTATGTACAGCCCAAAACCCCATGGGATTTGATTCCTTGATTTGGAGGTTTAGGGTCATGGTTTCATGGGACATCCCAGTTAATTGGCCTAATGCTGTGTTTAGGGCTTCTGTTCTACCTCTTAGTTCGTAGTAGTGCCTGGGGTCTTAAAAGCTTGCAAGTGGCCATCAGAGGCAGAACAATTGGTCTCTATTTGCCTAGAGCAACAGAGGAAGAAGGAAAGTCAGGAGTAGGGGGAGGATATGGAATGTGTGGCTAATTGCCTCAACAAACAACTACCACCTTTGTCATGAGACCAGAATAACTAGATGATTCCCAGCTACCATTACTGAACATTTTGTTAAGGATTCTCTGTACGAATCCTTGAACAAAAGGGGGAAGTGTAGAATAGAATTTCAAATTCTCGAGGACTTCAGACTTTCTGGAGACTTGGAGGCTGGACAAACATCTGCAACTATTGCCCTGAGATAATCTCTAATCCTTAAAACAGAAATATCCCCTGAAGTCTTCTTAAAACCAAACAATACTTTAGCTTAACCAGTAAAGAATGTCTGCCTTGAGCATTATGCTCTTTTAAGAACTATCTCTATGGGATCAAATTGACAACAGCAACTCAAAAGATTAGATAGGAACCTTAAGGGGCTGTGAGTTTATGTTAATGAGAGAGGAAGAACTCAGCAAAGGAGGGTGAGAATGGTCGCACAACTTGAAGAATATAATCAATATCACTGAATCGTACAAGTAGAAACTGTTGACTTGGTGTATATTTTGTTGTATATATTCTCAATAACAACAAAATAAATAAAATTAAGAAAAATATTGGCAGATTCTTGATTATCTCTTTATCTACAAAGTCAATTCTCTTTGACAGAGAGATACCATTGGAACGAAGAGTTGAAAGGAGTCTTCCTTCTGCTTGGCCAGGGCGTGTGATCCACCCTGGCCCCAGACACCTACTTGCATCAGAAAGAAGCTGCTGACCAGTGGAAGGGGCACTGTGCTGTGTTTGAGCTAACATTTTCAACCCACAAATCATTTGTTTTAATGATGACTATTTTCTTCATTAGTTGTTGTTGTTGTGTGCCATCAAGTCAATTTCAACTCATTGTGACCCCATATGACTGAGTAGAACTGCCCCATAGGGTTTCCAAGGAGCGGCTGGTAGGTCTGAACCACCGACACTTTGGTTAGCAGCCTAAGGTCTTAACCACGACGCCACCAGGGCTCCATTCCCCAGAAAGTTTCCTAAAACAAAACAAAGCCCTTTGCCATTGAGCTGATTACAACTCATAGCAATCCTATGGAACAGAGTAGAACTGCCCCACAGAATTTCCAAGGCTGTAATCCTTACAGAAGCAGACTGCCACATCTTTCTCTCCAAGAGTGGCTGGTGGGTTCGAACCACTGACCTTTCAGTTAGCAGATGAGTGCTTTAATCACTGCACCACCAGGGCTCCTTTAGAAGTTCTTAGCACTTCATAAATGTACTTTTGGAGACTTTGTGCTCATACTTACTCCAAGTCCCTTCCATACTTCTAGTAAAGACCGAAGCAGCATTTCCAGGCATGTGCCAAGGAAACAAGTATGGAGGCCAAGGGTGAAGGCTGCAGCTTCACCCCACGACCAGAGATCTTCACTGCGCAGCCGAGAGCCCTGCAGAAGTCAGGCACAGGAATGTTTCTTTCACCACATACATAGTTTCTGTTGCCTCATCTGTTTAGCTCTCACTTGACCTTTGTGGCCTCTCTCCTCAGCTTTAAACTTCAGCCTCCTTTGCTAATCATTATCCAGATATTTCTTTACTCAGTCTGCAGAGGGAATCTGAGGACTCACCTCACCTTTGGCTCTGGATGTCGCCCCATCCCACTGGGATGCCAGCTTCTGGATATACTGTCTTTGGGTCAGGTGGACCTCCTGGCCCAACCCTTGGTCACCTGCTGAAGGACGAGCCTGTGCTGCTTCTGTGAAGGGGCTCTGTAGCCTGGTGAGCAGCCTGCTATTTGACCTGATCAGTACTTGCAGTGCTGCAGGTGTTGAGCTGGAAAAACTGAGGCTTCGCTATGGCAGAGCAAAGGTAGGGCAAGACTTTGGTGATGGGGTCCAGCAGTTGCTCTTCAAACTGAACTAGTAATTAAGTGCTCAGTGGGCACTGTCTTAGCTGTCTAGTGCTGCTATAACAGAAATACCACAAATAGATGGCTTTAACAAACAAACTTATTCTCTCACAGCCTACTGGGCTAGAAGTCCAAATTTAGGGCGTCAACTCCAGGGGAAGGTTCTCTCTGTCGGCTCTGGAGAAAGGTCCTTGTCATCAATCTTCCCCTGGACTAGGAGCTTCTCTGCACAGGAACCCTGGGTCCAAAGATGCACTCTGCTCCCAGCACTGCTTTCTTGGTGGTATGAGGTCCCCTGTCTCTCTGCTTGCTTCTCTCTTTTATATCTCAAAAGAGATTGGCTCAAGACACAATTCAGTCTAATAGACTGAGTTCTGCCTCATTAACATAACTGCTAGCTATCCCACCTCATTAACATCATAGAGGCAGGATTTACAACACAGGAAAATCACATCAGATGACAAAATGGTGGACAATCACACCATATTGGCAATCATGGCCTAGGCAAATTGATACACATATTTTTTGGGGACATAATTCAATCGATAATAGGCATCATGGCAGGAAAAATATCTGAGGGGGGAGAAGGGGAGGAGGCAAGTGCACCAAGTATGCAGCAAGGTTGGTGCCTGTGGAAAACTGACATTTGTCACAATCTGAACCAAAGCCATGATACAAGAACTCAAACCGCAACAGAAAAAAAAAAAAAAAGCTAACACTTATTCCATGCAGACACCATTCTAAGTAACTTTCATCCATTCACTCATTTAATCCTTACAATGTCCATTTCCATTTTACCTTTGAAAAAACACGTTTAAGGATGAGCTGGGATTCAAACCCAGAAGTCTGTTTTCTTAATTACTCTGCTATACTGCCACCTTCATCATAATGTCCAAACTGAATCTCTCCCCTCCGTTCCATCATGCTTGCTATCTCTCTCTTATGGATTGAATTGTGCCCCCAAAATTATGCACTGTAAATCCTAATCTCTATGCCCATGGTTATAATCCCATTTGGGAATGGGTTGTCTTTGTTATGTTAGTTAGACAGGATTAGTGTAGGGTATGTTTTGAGTCAATCTCTTCTGAGATATAAAAGAGGTTAAACTAGCAAGCAAGAAGCAGAGATGGGGGAAGGGAGGTGCCAAGCCACGTGAGGATCACTCAGGAGCAGAAGCTCAGCAGAGACAAGAACCTTCCTCCAGAGCCAGCAGAGATCCAAAGCCTTCCCCCAGAGCTGGCACCCTGAATTCAGACTTCTAGCCTCCTAACCGAGAAAATAAGTTTCTGTTTGTTAAAGCCACCCACTTGTGGTATTTCTGTTATAGCAGCACTAGATGACTAAGACACGGTCCTATGGTTCAGAAATTCCTGCTTTCGGTCACTCATATAGTGGAGGACACAGCGATCTCCGAACACTTTGCTCTTCCCCCTTATACCTTTAGTACTAACCTAAAAAACCAACCCCGTTACCCTCTGAAGACACGTTTGTGACTCCTGCCTGGATAAAAAGCCTATGTTTCTCAGGGAGCCCTGGTAGTACAGTGGTTAAGAGCTTGGCTGCCAACCAAAAGCTTGGCAGTTCAAATCCACCAGCTGCTCCTGGAAACCCTATGGGGTAGTTCTACTTTGACCTATAGGGTGGCTATGAGCCAGAACCGACTGGACAGCAATGGGTTTGTTTTTTGGTATGTTTCTCAACCTTGTTTCATTGGCTGCTCACAGCAGCCAGAGATGGACACAGGGCTGAGTTGGTTGTGCCCATTTTACAGGTCAGAGAAGGAACGTTCACAGGGGCCCCCAGGAACAGCGTTCTCCAAGGCAGCCCTGCTTTTCCTTGTCTCATCTGTATCTGGGGCTGACTTGGCTGTGGTGGAGCCTGGTCCCGCCGCCCTCAGAGCGCCTCTCCCCCAGCGCTCCATACTGTTGTTATTCAAACATCATCTTGATTCATTTTTAAAGCAAGCCAGCTGCTGTCCCACGGCTTATTTAATACAGCGCTTCCACTCGCGCGTGCGCCTGCCTTTCTGGGCTTCCGGCCTGCTGCCGTGCGGCCAAAGTCAAACACGCTCGGGGCCTGCCAGCAGATTGAGCCGGGTGAGCTGGGATGGAGAAAAGGGCCCTGCAACGCCACCAGCAGCCGCTGCCTGCGCCCCAGGCCTTCCCTCCGCATCACACCCAATCCTAGCCCCATCCCAGTTTTCCATTGGCAAGAGGCCGCTTATCTACTGGCTTCTGGAATTTAACACCAGTTTGACCCATGCCCCCTTCCTGAATGACCGCCTTTGCCCCTTCCAACCACCCTTCAGGGCGCCTCCTCAAGTTTCCTGCCTCCCGGAAGCCTTCCTGGCCCCCGCAGCCCGCACTGAACTCAGGCCCCTTCGACTTGACTTCCCCACCGCGGACTTCTCTCCTTTGCGTCTTGGTGTTTACACTTCTTACCGCACGGCATCAAGGAAAGAGCTCTGTCTGCCATTAGGAGACTTGGGCTGTGTGACTTTGGTCAAGTAATTTGACCTCTCTGAGTCTCAGTTTCCTAATTCAGGGTTTTCAGGGGTTGGACTTGGACCAGATCAATGATTTTCCAAACTGTTTTTCCCAGGAGGACTCCTTGAAGACTGCTGTGGTAAATGGAGGGTGCAGCCAAGTGGATAGCCCTTCAGGATTTCCCATAACCCCGGTAAACCAGGGAAACAGCAACAACAAAACACCAACACCATTTCTGGTGGAGCAGATTCTGACTGCCGGCTACTCCACGTGTGTGAGAGTAGAATTGTGCCCCACAGGGTTTTCAATGGCTGTCATTGTCAGACTTTTCTTCCAAGGCACCTCTGGGCAGGTTTGAACCCCTAACCTTTTGGTTAGTAGCCTAGCACTTAACCCTTTGCACCACCCAGGGGTCCCCTCAACCAGAGAAGCTACCCTAATCTGATTAATGACCAGGATTCTGAAAGGCTGGTGCTAAAAAAAAAAAAAAAGAGAGAGAGAAAAAAGGAAGGACAGAAAGAGTGAGAGAGAGACTGAAATCCCCAGGCTAGATTGTCCATAAAGGCTCTTCCAGCTCTAACATAGTGTGGCCTAAGTCCTTTCTCCCACCTTAAGGGCAGGACCTACGCCGCATACACCATGTGTTTGGACCACATAGTAAGAGCCCAGTGCCTGTCAAATGAATGAATGAGCATTGACTTTTCTTTTGTAATGTCCCACGTGTATCTCCTCTCACCAGCCAGACTGAAAGACCTTCTTCTTGCAGGTCTCTTGCATTCTTCGGAGCTCCTAGCACAGAACCTGTGATCTGGGCTCAAACCCTCCTCCTACTCAGAAAATCCAATGTGCGTGTGTTGCGGTGGATGTGAGGGGCTATCACTGGAAGGCAGACTCTGTAAAGCTGACAGTAAAGTGTAATAAAATGAATGCCAGAGCCCTGGGCGTGATTCCCACCTGCTTTACCACCCCCATGATCTCTGACAGGTGATATAAGTCCTCTGAGCCTCAGGTTTTCAGCTAGATAATAATAGCTAGGATCGCTTTGTCCTCCTGAAGCCAATCTTTATATATTGCGAAGCCAGACCCCTTGGCCGGTGGGTAGAGTCAGAAGAAATTCCTGTCTCTCACCTTGAGGCGCCATGTTCTCCCTATATTAATTGGTTCTTCAGTGTTCACTAGGTATAAGGTAGAAACCACAACTCATAGATTCATAGTTGAGTTGTGAAAAGCAATAGCTTGCTAATAATACCCACACAGTAAGATGGGCCTTATAAAAACCACCACATAGTGACAGAGGCCAGAAGAGCTGATTCAGGAGGGAGGGGCAAGGGAAAAGCTTCCAGCTGTGGCCACCATACAGACCTCCTCCTATTGTTTGCTTGGCTCTGTGCAGGATGCTGGCAGCTCAGGCAAAGTTCATTCGTCTAGGGAGCAGGGTTTAAGTGGGGTTTCAGCCCCTGCTTGCCCCCTCTGCCAAGCACCTTTGTGCACAACTATACAACAACCCTGAGTAGGCTCACTGGGCCCTGAGGCCCAGCCACCCTGTTTGGCCTCATCCTGCCATGGCCCAGCCTTGTTTCTGATAGCCATCCCCCAGATTCCCAGCATTCCTCTTCCTCCTGGTGTGATGCCTAATCCTAGAGAAACAAGTGACTAATATAATAATAGTTAACATATTGAGATTCTGTATGAGGCAGTGTCTTAGGCATTACATGTGCCTTATTTTATTTAATTCTTACAACAACCAGGAAACTCTGGTGGCCTAGTGGTTAAGAGCTATGGCTGTTAATCAAAAGGTCCCCAGTTCGAATCCACCAGGTGCTCCTTGGAAACTCTGTGGGGCCGTTCTACTCTGTCCTATAGGGTCGCTATGAGTTGGAATCAACTTGAAGGCAATGAGTTTGGTTTTGGTTTTGAGTTACAACAACGATGCAAGGTAGGTACTACTGTCCCCATTTCCAGATGAAGAAACTGAGGGAGAGATGAAGGAATTTTCTCAAGATCACACAGCAGCTAATGAGTAACAAAACTAGGATTCAAACCTAGGCTGTCTGTTGCCAATGCCTGAGTTTTTAACCATTCTGCTCTGTTTCCCAAATCAAAGAAAGCTAGGAAGGAGACCCTGGCAGCCCACTGCCTGATTTCCCTAATGTTATAGTGTTCCTCAGTTGCTCATATGGAAATTCAAGTTGAAGCTGAAGAAAATTAAAACAAATCCACGAGAGCCAAAGTACGACCTTGAGTATATCCCACCTGAATTTAGAGACCATCTCAAGAATAGCTTTGGTGCTTTGAACACTAATGATGGAAGACCAGATGAGTTGTGGAATGACACCAAGGACATCATACATGAAGAAAGCAAAAGATCATGGAAAAGACAGGAAAGAAAGAAAAGACCAAAATGGATGTGAGAAGAGGCTCTGAAACTTGCTCTTGAATGTACAGTAGCTAAAGTGAAGAGCCTTTATGGACAATCTAGTAGTTAAAGTGAAGTAAAAGCGTTGAACAGAAGAGTTCAAAGGGTGGCCCGAGAAGACAAAGTATTATAAAGAAATGTGCAAAGACCTGGAGTTAGAAAACCAAAAGGGAAGAACACGCTCAGCATTTCTCAGGCTGGAAGAACTGAAGAAAAAATTCAAGCCTCAAGTTACAATATTGAAGGTTTCTATGGGGAAAAATATTGAACGACACAGGAAGCATCAGAAGATGGAAAGAATACATATTGTAGTGAAAAGAACTGGTCGACATTTAACCATTTCAGGAGGTAGCATATGATCAAGAACCGATGATACTGAAGGAAGAAGTCCAAGCTGTACTGAAGCCATTGGCAAAAAACAAGGCTCCAGGAATTGATGGAAAACCAATTGAGACGTTTCAACAAATGGATGCAGTGCTGAAGGTGCTTACTCGTGTAGGCCAAGAAATTTGGAAGACAGCTACCTGGCCAACAGACTGGAAGAGATCCATATTTGTGCCCATTCCAAAGAAAGGTCATCTAACAGAATGCAGAAATTATCCAACAATATCATTAATATCACACAAAAGTACACTTTTGCTAAAGATCATTCAAAAGTGGTTGCAGCAGTACATCAACAGGGAACTGCCAGAAGTTCAAGCCAGATTCAGAAGAGGACATGGAACAAGGGATATCACTGCTGATGTCGGATCTTGTCTGAAAGCAGAGAAGACTAGAAAGATGTTTACCTGTGTTTTATTGACCATGCAAAAGCATTTGACTGTGTAGATCATAACAAATCATGGATCACATTGTGAAGAATGGGAATTCCAGAACACTTAATTGTGCTCATGAAGAACCTGTACATAGACCGGAGGCAGTCTTCCAAACAGAACAAGGGGATACTGTGTGGTTTAAAGTCAGGGAAAGTATGCATCAGGGTTGTATTCTTTCACCATACTTATTCAGTCTGTATGCTGAGCAACTAATCTGAGAAGCTGGACTATATAAAGAAGAATGGGACACCAAGTTTAACAACCTGTGATATGCAGATGATACAACCTTGCTTGCAAAATGTGAAGAGAACTTGAAGTACTTGCTGAGAAAGATCAAAAGACCACAGCCTTCAGTATGGATTGCTCCTCAACATAAGGAAAACAAAAATCCTCACAACTGGACCAATAAGCAACATCACGATAAACGGAAAAAGGACTGAAGTTGCCAAGAATTTCGTTTTACTTGAATCCACAATCAATGCCCAGGGGTGCAGTGGTCAGGAAATCAAACACGTATTGCATTGGGCAAATGTTCTGCAAAAGACCTCTTTAAAGTATTAAAAAGCAAAGATGTCAGTTTGAGGATTAGGGTGTGCTGACCCAACCATATATTTTCTATCACCTCATATGCATGGGAAAGCTGGACAATGCATAAGGAAGACCAAAGAAAAATTTATGCTGTTGATTATGATGCTGGTGAAGTATATTGACTATACCATGGACTACCAGAAGAATAAACAAACCTTTCTTGGAAGAAGTACAACCAGAATGTTCCTTAGAAGCAAGGATGGCAAGACTTCATCTCACGTACTTTGGACATGTTATCAGAAAGGACTAGTTCCAGGAGAAGGACATCATGCTTGATAAAGTTGAGGATCAGTGAAAAAGAGGAAGACCCTCAATGAAATGGATTGACACAGTGGCTTCAACAATGGGCTCAAGCATAACAACGATTGTAAGGATGGCACAGGACCGGGCAGAGTTTTGTTCTTGTTGTACATAGGGTCACTATCAGTCGGAACTGACTCGATGGCACCTAACAACAACAACATAGTGTCCTTCAGATGGTGGTACTGCTATTGGCTTGTCCTGCAGTTGTAAGAGTTTGGTTTTTAAAGTCTTAAGGAAAACCCACTGCTGTCAAGTCGATTCTGACTCGTAGTGACCCTATAGGACAGAGTAGAACTGCCCCCCAGTAGGGTTTCCAAGGTTGTCAACCTTCATGGAAGCTGACTGCCACATCTTTCTCCCACAGAGCGGCTGGTGACTAAATGAGCTGGTTTTAAAACACATCAAATACGTATCTATATGAGGAATTAAAAAAAAAAAAATTAACCCAAATCTGGGTAAGTGAGGCACAGAGGGGTGAGAAGGGCTATCTCGGTAGGGTTAGGAAAAGGACCCAGGGAAAACAGGAAGACAAAGGCCTTGTTTCTTATTCATCTCGTGTTTGCTGAGCACTCCACAGTGCTAGGCACATTCTCTTGAAGCTCTACAAATGTCGGGAATTTTATCCCTCCATTTTACAGACAAAGAAGCAGTGGCTCAGAGAAGCCAATAAGTGGTCTAGGGTCATATGACTTGTCAGAGCAGAGATGCCTTTGGTCACCAACCAAGTCCAAAGCTCTTTCATCTGCCACTTATTCTCTTAAAAAAAAAAAAACCAAACCCATTACCGTCGAGTCAGTTGTGACTCACAGTGACCCTACAGGACAGAGTAGAACTTCTGCATAGGGTTTCTAAGAATGAAATTGTGTGTGAGCTCAGAGCAGGGTCCTGGGAGACTCTGATCAGTCAATGGTAACAATGGTAACAATAAAACCAACAAGCCAATAAAACCATAAGACCTCCCCCCACCATAACATTCTTTTGCTCAGATACCTCCCAAAACTTCCCACACTCTGGAGGTCCTGCCTTCTTTCCCTTGAATTCAAGTTGGTGGATTCAAACTGCCAACCTTATGGTTAGCAGCTGAGCTCTTAACCACGGCACCATCAGTGACCCCTTGTTCTCTTAGGCTGCCTCTTTCACTGCTCGTTTGCCCCTCAGCTCCCGTGTAAGATGGGGCACACAGTAGGTTTTGAGGAGGTAATTGCAGACTGAAGGACTTGCCTCACCTGGTTTGATATGCCTAGTTGGAGTCCAGCATTCTCATTGTCCCTTTCCAGATTGTTCGGAAATGAGCAGGGCTGGCCTTGTCCCTAGGCAGGTTAGGTGTTAGCTCAACTCTTGTCTTCCTGAACTTTTTTGGTTATAGTGCCTTGAGCTCCACCTTGAAATGCAATTTCCCTGGAAGAGGGAGAGGTGCTTAGAATGAATGGGATTTACCGTCCTAACACCTCAAGGTAAAGGAGTTTTTCAGAAGGTTTTCTGACAAGAGGACCTGAGGCAGCATGAGAGACTGAGTGTAGGTTGGAAGGCGGCAGCAGGGCAGAACCTAGCACAGCATAGGTTGAAGACAAATTTCACTTACAGTGATTTTCTGGTCCTGCTTCCCAAACCCTGTATCTCTAGGTCCGACCTTGCCTTTTGGGTCCTATAGGCCCCTGACCTAGGCCCTTCTTCCTAGTGGGAGGAAGTTAGCTCAGATATCCCAAGGGGGCACCCAGGGACAGGTCCCAGGAGAAGACAGGGGAGGTTAGCTCAGATACCCCAGGAGAGGAGCCAGGGACAGGGACGTAGGATAGGACCAGCTGTTATGCCACCTTCACACAGCAGTTTCATACCTGTTCCTTCAGGCGGTCCTAGGCCTGGCCTCAGCCCCTGGAAACAGTCCTGCACTTCACGTTAGTAGCTATAATGGACAGTAAACTGTTTAAGAGGCTGTAAGCACTTTGGATCCCCTACTGGAAACAGGTTTCTCAGAAGCCTGTGCCAGACTTAGTTCCTGGCAGTCTGGTTGGGATTATGGACTTTCCAGAACTTTTACCCAGTTCAATGTAAATGAGCGAGGATTGACTTAGCCTCTGCTAAGTGCCAGCTCCATTTCTGGATACCAGTGTAGAAGACTTTACTGCCCTCCTCCTATCCCAGTCCTTTTCTACATCCTGGTAGGAGCTGAATTTTCTTAAAGACAGCATTGTCTATTGCTTAGAGGCTTTGGAGTAGGACAGACTTGGGGTCAAATTACTCTGCCACTCACTAATTGTGTGACGTTTACCATTGCTGAGTCTCAGTGTCTTCATTTGTAAAACATCACCTTTACGGGGCTGTTTGTGAGAATTACATGAGATTGTGTGTGAGCTCAGAGTGGGGTCTTGGGAGAGTTGGGATCAGTCAATGGTAACAATGGTAGCAATCAAACCAACAAGCCAATAAAACCAGAAAGACCCCCTCCCCCATCATAACATTCCTTTGCTCCGACACCTCCCATAATATCCCACCCTCTGGAGGTCCTGCCTTCTTTCCCTTGCATTCAAGGCCTTCCACATAGACCGACATTTGAAGTGTTCATTAGCCACTTGTGGCTTGTGGCTACCATATTGGGCAGTGCCGAATAGGACCATTCATGTCATTGCAGGAAGTGTGTATTGGACAGCCCTATGGTAGGTGATACTGTAATGCACTTATCTGAGCCTTTTGCCCTGGAGCTGGTTTCAGTGGGGGTGAGAGGAAGGATGGTCAGCAAAAAGGCTCTGGAAGGTGGAGAGTGGGCGCCACCAGTCCAGGCAAAGGAGGTAGGCAGAGCTCAGAGAACTGTGGTTAGATCATGAAGGTCGCCATCGATCCTTCCCTCCTCCCAACTAAACAACCCTTTCCTTCTTTTTCCCATTTTGGCCTCAATCTCCCTAGGTGTGACCGTGGAGGGTAAGGAATTGGAGGTGGTAGAGTGCAAGAGCAGTGGCTTGCACGCTGGGGCCCCTAATTGCCATGTGTGATCTTTCTCTCATCTGTAAAATAGGCTCAGAATCTCTACTTTTCCATTTGTTGGGAGGAGCAAATTCATCACTATCTTCCCCCACGCTGGCACATGGAGAGTGTTTAACAAACAGTAGCCCCTTTCCCTGCCTTTAAATAAACCATGTAAAATTTGTCAGAGGGTGTGTGGGTACTTAAGCTGTTAATGAAGGAAAAAAAAAAATATGACAAAAGAGAAATTTAGCAGAGCGTTCCTTATGAGAGCATGCTGCCTTAAAAGCATACTCTCTCTCCTCCCCAAAAAGTTGGAGGAAGATGGATAAAAGCAGACTGACTGTGAGTTGATAATTGTTGAAGCTAGCTTGTAGGAATGAGAGTTCACTGTTCTATTCTCTCTGTGTGTATGCTTGAAATTTTTCATAATAAAAAATTTTTTAAAAACTTTAAGAACATATTTCCACCAAGACTTAGTATACCGGAGCAGACCACAGGCATCCCGACTTCTAAGGAGGTATCTTTCTGGACTACAGGTGCACTGTTCCTGTTGAGTGGAAGGGGGTGGGGGGAGTGGGAGGGGCAGCGGGTGACTGTTCACCCTGGATGTTTCCATCCTGGTATCTGTTTATTTTATGGGAACCTGAGCCTGAGGCCTCTCAGGTGTCAGTTCTGATTCCTGATGAAGAGATCTGCTACGTGAGGGCTGGTGTCCCAGCCCCAGGCGGGCTGTCGTCTCTCAGGCACCTGACCCCAGTCAAGCCCCTGCACCCCAGCCCCAGCCAGGTTTTCCAGGTCTCAGCCCTGGCTGGGGTGCCCTGAGAGCCTCCTCTCTTGGGTAGAGGAGGCGCCAGCCCCTCTGGGCTTTCCATTCTATACCCGCCCAGCCTGCACCTTCTGTCCTCCCTGTACCTCCCACCTTCTGCAGCTTGCCAGCACCTAGCTTCCCTTGCCCCTCAGGGCACCTTCCATTCCCTGGGCCTTTCTTCTTACCTCCTAGCCACAGGGGTGCTCTGAGGCCGTGGCAATCCCTGGGGAGAACATTTCTCTGGAACCCTTGGCTGCCCTCTATTTCACTCTCGTTGTCTAGTCTGGTCTCTCTGCTTACAATGCCAGTCCCAGTGGGCCGAGCTATATAACTTCCTCATTTACTTCCCATAGCACCTAGCATAAGACTATGCACACAGAGGAAAAATGAAAAAACAAATGAATGAATGAGCTGACAAGCAGTGAGGTCCTTTTCTTTCTACCTGCCACCCTCTACCATCACCAGGTGCTCTGAGCCAGGATGAAAACCATGAGGGGTGGTCTTGCATCCTTACTCAGCCAGGCCAATGACTCCAGACAGGAGTCAGCCACAGTGACACGGTTGTTCTGTCTGCCCATGCTGGAGGAGTGGCCAGCCTGGGGGGGGGAGTGGGTACCAGGAGTCTCTGAGGGTGTTACTGAGAGCTGGAAGGGGAGGGAGGAAAGTGGGGGCGGAGTAGAAACCAGAGAGTTGGGGAGAGGGAGGGGAAGAGAAAGAGAGAGAGACAGGCTCAGGGAGGGGGATGGGAGAGAGGGAGAGAAGGGGCAGAAAGAGAGAGAGGGCTGCTTGCCTTGCGCATCTCCAGCCCCGGGACGTCATTGTGCTGATATCCCCAGCACTAATTGTTTCAATTAATAATACCGCTCTATAAAATTTCAGCAGCCGACAGCAAGCGCAAGGAAAGATGACATAATGCGTTAATAATGCAGGCAGGCGACCGGGCTGGGCTCCGGCGGAGCTCCATTAAGGAGCTGGCCCGCTGCAGCGCACACCGACCAGCAGCAGCGTGGGCTTCAGCTTCACCGTAAGCCCGGAGAGCAGCCCTCCCCTTCTTTATCTGGACAATTGATGCTTTCTGTCTTACGTAAATGCCGTGCACGGTGTCATGATTGCTGCCCCTAAACCCCTCCAACTAGCCCTTCCCGGACCTCTCTCAGATTAGCGCCCTTCCCCCACTCCCACCAATGGCTGAAGCTCTTGGGGCGGCTCTCCCCCGATTTTATTTTCTTTCAACTCTGTCCCACCCTTTCTCTTTATATCTGCATTTTGGTCTTTGTGTCTCTTTGTCTCTGTATCCTGAGGCTCTTAGCAGCTCTTAGGGAGGTAATAGGCTCGGGACAAAGAACCTGTCATCTAAAGCACGTTGAGCTGGTTTCTCTCAAGCCAACATCACTGTCACAAAAAAGCCCACGAGTGTCTGCACGTGTGCAAAGCCCAGCTCCCAGGCAGTGCCCCGGCCTGGGTCCCAGTTCGGAGCAGGAAGCAAGAGAGAGAGAGCAGCAGGCAGTTAGGATCCTGAAGGTTCAGGTCATTAAATAATTTCACACTTGTGCAAAACCCATTCTTTTCCCACTTGCCCGCAGAAACGCAGCCTGGACCATCCAAACAAACTCTATAATTCCAGGCTTCTCCTTCTCGTGTTAAGGAGGTGCTCCAGAGTGTCCCAGATCTCCTGGACATTATACACAATAATCCACATGCATAAGTGTATTTCTCTGCTAAGAGGGTCCCCAACATTCCCTGGATTCTCTAGTGGGTCTGTGGTGGTCCCCAGGACCCTGAGGCACAGCTTTGACCTCTTTGGGTGGTCAGGGACTTACACCGACTCTTCTTTCCATCCCTGCTCCAGATAAGGCCCCACTGTTTATCACTTGGACTTCTGCAGTCAGTTTATGTTGGAAGGCATGAAGGACTAGAAATAAAGAAAGCAAGAGAGGCCAAACCTTTGTCTAAGACACGAGTTAAAATGCAAACCAGTGCTCCAAGTCTTGGTGTTCAAGCACAGGCTGGTGTCTCTATTCACAGAAGGGCTGAAGTTTGTGTTGGCAACTCAAAGTGTTCTCCAGAACAGCCTTCCTTTCCAAGGAAGGAAGGTAGGAGACAAGCGTGGGTTAGGCCTTTCTATATGTGAGCTGTGTCCCAGACAGCCTTCTTAATTCTCATCACATTCCAGGGAGGCAGACCCTCCAATCCCACTTCATTGGCGAGGAAACTGAGATTTCAAGATATTAGAAACTTGAGCAGCAGAACCAAGATTGGAAGCCAGGTCTTTTTTGCCATCAAAGCTCGGCTCTTCCCTTTGTACACTATTGTCTGAGTTTAAACAGTAGCTCTCACAGGGGCATTTTCTGGGTGCAAGCCTGGCTGATGCTCACTTCCAGGTTCCCATTTCTCACTGCCTGTTCTTCTCCACCTATACAAGTCCCACCCTTATTTTAAGACCTAACTTCAATCCTACTTCCTCCACCCGGCCTTTTCCAGACAATTTCAGCATAGAGTGAGCTATTTGTATGGGATAAAGAGTGTGAGTGATGTCGGGTTTATAGTGGGGTGGGCTGTAGTGGACACTTGATTTTCAGCCAACATCCATTTTTATGTTAACAGACCTGGATTTTTGTGGGGTATTTACCCCTCCCTTGTAACTCAGAGGACAGTGGCCCCATCTCAGCTCCAGGAGTAGATTGTAGTTCGTCTAATCCTGTCACAGAAATCCCACCTTTGTCACCAGTGGTTGATCTGGGAATGAGCATGTGACCCAATTCTGGGCAGTGAGATGCTCAGGGAAATGTGCCAAGAAGCTCCTGGGAAAGAAACCTGGAAGAGATTGTCTCTCCTTCTTCAATAGAGTATGTCCATGTCTGGAACTGCTGTGTGCATCCTGTCACCAGCCCAAGCAATGGCAGAGCAGAGAGATGAAGAAGACTCATTGAGCCTCTATATCAAACACCTCTGAGCCTGCCCATCCTCTGAACCTCTGCTATGAGAGATAATAAATCCTCTTGCAGCTAATGCCAATTTGATTTTTTTTTCTTACTTGCTGACAAAAACATCCGGGGGATACACTCTCCCTCCTTGAACACGCAGTATTTGTACTGTTAGCCTGGTTCTTAACCACATATTTTGCCTTGTCATTGCTATTGTATTGTTGTCTTGTGTTGTTATTTAACTGTTTCTGTGTTTGTGTCTTATCTATGAAGTCTACACGAGTTATTCCAGCCCACAGAGATGTTCTCAGAATTATCATAGAGCTTCCAAATAGCAGTCAAACCTGTCATCCATTCATTCCAGTAATGTTTATTGAGCCCCTTTGTTATGGATTGATTTGTGTCCCCCCAGAATGTGTGTCAACTTGGGTAGGACATAATTCCCAGTATTGTTTGGTTGCCGTCCATATAATGATATGATATAATTATCCTATGTGTTGTAAATTCTAACCTCTATCACGTTAATGGGAAACCCTGGTGGTGTAGTGGTTAAGAGCTACAGCTGCTAAGCAAAAGTCTGGCAGTTTGAATTCACCAGGCACTCCTTGGAAACCCTATGGAGCAGTTCTACTCTGTCCTGTAGGGCCTCTATGAGTCGGAATCGACTCGACTGCAGCAGGATCATGTTGATGAGGAAGAATTAGAGGCAGTTATGCTAATGAGGCAGGATAAAATATATAGGATCAGGTTGTGTCTCAAGCAAATCCCTTTTGAGATATAAAAGAGAGAATTGAACAGAGAGGAGAGGGACCTCATACTACTAAGGAAAAAGAGCCAGGAATGGTGGGTGTCCTTTGGACCTGGGGTCCCTGTGTGGAGAAGCTCCTAAACCAGGGGAAAGATGGATGACAACAATCTTCCCCCAGAGCTGACAGAGAGAGAAAGCCTTCCCCTGGAGCTGGCACCCTGAATTCAAATGTCTACCTTCCCAAACTGTGAGAGAATAAAATTCTGTTTGTTAGAGCCACCCCCTTGTGGGATTCCTGTTATAGCAGCACTAGATAACTAAGAGAACTTTCAATAAATTTTTGAGTGGTGCTGGACTCTAGGCAGGGGCTGAGGATACAGAAATGAGCAGGAACTCAGCTGTTGATCTAATAACCTCAGGAATAAGTCTAGAATGACAACTGGGAAGAGTTAGGGAGGTAACTAGAGCTAAGCTATGGTACAGTAGGGGGACCTGCCTTAGCCTGGAGGTCAGCGACTGCATCTCAGAGAAACTGAGATCGGAAGGGTACTAGAAGTGAACTGGGTGGAAAGATGGGGAAAATGCATCCCAGGCTGCAGTATGATCTGCTGTCTCTTCTCCACCCCAATGATCACTGCTCTGATGCAGCTCCGTATCAGTTTTTACTTGGCCATTACTGTTGCTTCCTAACTGGTCTCCCTATTTGCAGTCTTGTTGCCCTCAAGTCTATCCTCCCAGTGATGAATCATCTATTAAGAACCCCTTGGTGGCCCCCAGCACCTGCCAAGGCAAAGTCAATTTCCTTAGCAAGGCTCTGCTTGATCTGATCTCTATTTATCTCTATAACCTCATATCCTTCCTCTCCCTGCCTCTCTCTGAGCATTCCTACTTCCAGTTCTCAGTCACACCACACCATTGGATCTTTTTATACTCTTCTTTGTGCCTAGAACATCCTTCTGACTTGCCTTTGGATGGCTGCCCTGCCTCAGCTCGGGCACCGTATCACCTGCATGGACTAGGTTCTCCACCTCTGTTCTCCCACAGCATCCTGTGCATATCAAAATTGACCACTGATATGTGTCTCCCAACTAGCACTGAGGTTTTCCAGTGCAAGGACCATGTCTAATATACCCTCATAGCCCTTAGAACTTTGCACAGCCTGGCACACAGTATGCCCTCAGAAAACATTTGTTAAACTGCACTTTAGCACTAATTGTCTCACTACAACATCTGTTACTGTTGTTGTTAGGTGCCATTGAGTCACTTCGGACTCATAGCAACCCATGTACAACAGAACAAAACACTGCCTGGTCCTGTGCCATCCACATGATCCTTGCTATGCTTGAGCCCATTGTTGTAGCCACTGTGTCAATTCATCTTGTTGAGAGTCTTCATCTTTTTCACTAACCCTCTACTTTACCAAACATGGTGGTTCTTCCCACATCATCTAGCACTAATCATATTATATTCCATTGACTGTTTCATTTGTGCTAATTTTGACTCTGCACCTAGACTGTAAGTTCCTTGGGGCCAGACCATATTTTACATTTCTTAGCCGTCCTCACAGTATTTAACACAGTAGGCCCATAAATAGGAGCCCTAGTGGAGCAGTGGTTAAGAGCTCAACTGCTAACCAAAAGGGTGGCAGTTCAAATCCACTAGCTGCTCCTTGGAAACCCTATGGGGCAGTTCTGCTCTGTCCTATAGGGTCGCTATGAATTGGAATCCACTCGATGGCTATGGGTTTGGCCTACAAATAAGCATTCAATAGACGCAAAATTAATGAAGGGATGAATGGATGGATGGAGTTACATAAACAGTTTCACATCTTTCATCTACCTCTCCAGCCAGGAAGTTACAAATGAATCCTTCTCTTGCTTCCAGAACGCATGCAGGCAGGCCTCAGGAGGAAAGAGATCCTAGAAAAGTGAATGTCCACGTGGGATTCCCTGAGTCTCCATCTGCCAACAGTGTGCTGACATCTTTATTGCTCAAGCTGACCATATTCTCCCAGCTGAGAGGGCTGAAGAAGGGGAGACCCTGAGAGTTCCTAGGCACGTGTGGAGCCCCAGCATCCCCTCCTCCCTGATCGCACTGCTTGGTGGCTAAGTGGTCCTTCCTCTGGCCCAGGTGACCAGGTATGCTTCTGCTAGTGGTCTGGAAGTGCTTTCTCCCGCCCAGACTCCCAGGAAGCCTTGAGAGAAGCAGAGTCTGGAGAGAGAATGCGGACTGCTCACCGGCTCCTGGTGTCTGAGCTCTGAAACGCTAAGCAGATCTATAGCTGAGATAGGCCAGGCTTGCTAAGTAGGCTGACTGAGGGCCTCGGGAGGGAGGCAAGGAAGAGGAGCCGAAGGAGGACCATTGAGCGATCTGTGTCGGCTGGAGTGAGGCCTGCCTGCTGATGGAGCAAGGCTTCGAAATGATTCCTCTGGCTGGAACCCCTGCTGAGAATTTGCATTTCTAACAAGTTCCCAGGTGATGCCAATCCTGAGACCCAGTAGTAAATCAGTGGCTCTCCACATTTATTATACATAAGGATCACCTGGGGATCTTGTTAAAATGTTGATTCTGATTCAGTATACCTGGGGCGGAAATGCACATTTTCAGCAGGGGTTCAAACCAGAAAGAACCAGGTCGAAGCCCAGTGACAGAAGCAAAAGGAGGCGGGGCCTTCAGCAGAGGCTGCAGAAGGTCAAGCTGTGCACCAGAACGGCCTGCACTTGAACGTTGACCCAGCAGCTCATTGTATGACTTGGGCTGTTCCTTCCCGTCTCTGAGCAGAGGATCAGAACCTATATAATTGCAGGGCCCAGTACAAAATGAAAATGTGGGGCCTTGTTCAAAACTGTTAAGAATTCCAAGACAGAGACAGGAGAACATCGAACCAAGTGCAGGGCCCATCTAAGCACAAGGCCCTGGGCCACTACACATGTCTGCACACCCACAAAGCCGGCCTTGTGTGACAAAGGTGTGAGACGGGCTATGTTGTTGTTGTTGAGTGCTGTTGAGTTGATTCCGACTCATAATGACCCCATGTGACAGAGGAGAATTGCCCATAGGGTTTACTAGGCCGTAATCTTTACGGGAACAGATGGCCAGGACTTTTTCCCATGTAGTCACTAAAAAAAAAAAAAAAAAAAGTCACTAGGTAGGTTAAAACCACCAGCCTTTTGGTTAGCAGCCAAGTGCTTAACCACAGTGCCACCTATAAGCCAAAAAACCAAACCCACTGCTGTCGAGTCCGTTTTGACTCGTATCAACACTATAGGACAGAGTAGAACTGCCCTGTAAAGTTTCCAAGGAGCGCCTGGTGGATTTGAACTGCAAACCTCTTGGTTAACAGCTGTAGCACTTAACCACTATGCCACCAGGATTTCTGTGCCACCTATAGCTAGGAGAATTCCCTGCTCCAGCAACTGCTCTTCAGTTAACCCCAACCACAGGCCTCGAAGGCAGGAACTTTCTTTCTCGGCTTTCCTCCCCGGGACCTCTGATCGGGGTGGGGGAAGGTGAGAAGAGTTTTAGTCTAGTTGGTCCTGTGTGTGGTGTGAATCTACCATGAGGGAGGCTCTAGGACCTAGAGTCTAGGTTGGAGGTCAAACTCCAAATTCCCAGTGCCTTTTGGTTAAGTGAAGGCACCTATGAAGCCCCCTTTAAAATGTAATTTACCTGACTACCAAGGAAGGGGAGCCCTGGTGGAGCTTGGCTGCTAACCAAAAGGTCGGCTGTTCGAATCCACCAGGTGCTCCTTGGAAACCCTGTGGGGCAGTTCTACTCTGTCCTATAGGGTCACTATCTGTCGGCATTGACTCGACGGCAATGGGTTTGGGTTTGGTTTCTTTGGTACCAAGGAAGCGGTAACGTACTAGTCACTTAGTGAGTAGAAGTCTGCAAAATCATTGCAAATGAGCCTTTGAGGGAGGTAATTCAGAGCCAACATGAAATTTTTGAAAGTACAGTAAAACTTTATTTAAATGGAAAATAAACTCTAACTTCAATAGGAAGACTCAATTTTTATAAATGCGTAATGTTTTCCTGAACTAATCTATTAATTCAACATAGTCTCAACTAAAATATCAACAGGATTATCTTTGTTTTGAACTTGGCAACAAATGGTGTTAAGAATATTTTGGAAAAATAAACACGGGAAGAGAACCAGGGGGAAAAATTTAAATAACAAGGGTAGGATCTGAGATACTGCAGCACATTTTGAAAGTCCCAGAAAGAGGCCCCTTGAGACTCTCTGTCAGCTCAGGCAGCTCCATCTGATTCTCTGCTTTGCTCCTGCCGAACCCCTGGGCGGAGGCCCTTGGAGGCTGTGCAACTTGGCCCACGCTGCACTGGCTGTCTTGCCTGGGTGCTGGTCAGGGCATTGCAGCAAGCTGGGGGAGCTGCCCACTGCCTCTGAGTTGCCCACAGGTGGCCTCATCTCACTGGGGTGGCCTTGCTGGAGATGAGACTCATAAAGAATATTGTACCATTCCTGGTGCCAGGCCTCACCCATCACCTTGTAGGTCACGCCCCACTGTGCCATCCCTATCAATGAGGGATTGGTGTTGATCCTATGTGTATCAGAATAGAACCGTGCTCCATAGGGTTTTCATTGGCCGATTTTTCAGAGGTAGGTCACCAGGGCTTTCTTTCAAGGCACCTCTGGGTGGACTTGAACCTCTAAACTTTTGGTTAGCAGCCAAGAGTTTTAATTGTTTACACCACCCAGGGACTCTCGCGGGCTGAGAGGAAGGTCTTGATTGGGAAGGCAGCTTGCTGCTCCTGGCACTGGAGGACAAGTGGAACTGGGCTTCTCCTGGTTATCCGTGGGTGGTTTACACACGTTGGGCTGGACACTACCTCGGCGTTTCTTCTTTCTACTGGTTAGTACCTGGGTTCTTGTCCTCTGTCTTCCTTCAGAATCCCCACCCAAATTCAAAGCATTAGTTTAAAGCACAGGGAAGAGTTAGGGTCAACATTTGGTTTGGAAGAAAGCTGAACTCATTGAATTGGATGTGACATTTCTTTGGGTGTTGTTGGCCTGCCCTCCCCATCCCTTTCCCCAGCCCCTCTCATTCCCACGGATAACTGAGAGCAGGGAGTATTCCAGAAAGTAATGGGGCTGTAGCCACGTGAAGATTCTTAGTCCTTTCCCATGATGTTCATACCAGCCCCGGTTTCCCTTCCTGTAGGGACATTTGCTTCTCTATGGGTTTGCTTTGCAGGAAAGTGATTTGGAATGTATTTGAAGCAAAATCCCGTAACAGCAGTTTTTCCCCTCTCTTTCAGAAATGGTTCTTTATTTTTGCTGAACATTCAAAGCAAGTTTCCCTAGTAAGATTAGATGGGAAACTTAGGGGGCAGTGAATTTATGTTAATGAGGGAGGAAAAATCTGGAAGGTTTTTCCACAAGTTGAAGGTTGTAATCAACGCCACCGAATTGTACCTGTTGAAATTGGTGCACGTTCTGCTGTGTATATTCTCAACAATAACAACAACAAAAGAGAAAATAAATTATTAAAGCAGAAAAAAAATAAAAAGAAGGAAAACAAAAGCAAGTTGCCTTTTGTCCAAACCAGGAATGGAGAGACCTTGTTGAGTCTGAGATAGATTTCCCATTCGACCCAGGACTAGTGGCCCTTGTCCTGGATGGAGCCATCGCAGGGATCTGGGGGAGAGAGCAAGCATGCTGTGCTATCAGCCCTGCTCCCAGCAGGAGCCTGAGTGGGGTCTGGTGTGTTGACACTTGCTGACTGAGGCTCAGAGCAGCGTCACTGCAGATGGAGCAGCTTCTTATTTTAATACTGCGGCGGTGTGAGAGGCTATACGTGCAGGCTTGTGCAGCTCAAAGGCAGCAGGGGCTGGAACTCAGGGCCCATCTGGCTCTTTGCGGGTCCCTGGAGCAGGCCTGCAGACTGGCTTCCTGGGAGTGGGAAGGGCTGGGGACCTGGGCCCAGCCCGGCCCGCCTCCTCCCAGTCCCCTGTCTGCTGCATTGCACCACTGACTTAGGGAAGACATCATCCTCACCCCCTCCTGAGAGCTGCTTGCAGGCTCTGCTCTGGCGATTAGACTGGCTGCTGCAGGAAAGTGCTCCTCCCCACCGACATATGGCTTTTTAAAGTGATAAATTGCATTAGCAAATTTCTTATTAGCTCTACTGTCAGGAGGAAGCTCCTGCCATGTTCACTTGCTGAGGCTGATGCATAACTTCCTGGCCATTAATAACCATGTCAAGGGCTACAGGGACCTCAAGGCTGCGGGGTGGATAGGTGGAGATCCCGTTCTTTCTTCCCCCTCCAGTGGGAAGTTGGGGAAGGCTAGGGCTTGGTGTCGAGCCACCTTTGGTCTGGCTCTGCAGTGGGCCTTGGACTTTGGGCTCCTGATCCCGGTGGGCAGGGCACAGTATGCCTAGACACCACCTGACTGTAGGTTGGGGCAGGGTACTTCCCCAGGCCCTCCAGGATTTGGGACCTGGGAATCTGCATAGCATCTCTTTTGGAGCTGCAAGTTCAAGGCAGAACCTGGACTAGGTCCCAGAAAGGCGCCTGACTGGGGAATTCAAGGCCAGCTATCCTCCTCGCCCCTTCTCCCCTAGCTCTAGACAGCTGGAGAGTCCTCCTCGAAATTGACCTCATGTCTCCTGCCTAGGTCTTCTCTTGGTGTTTATCCAAGGAACTGCACATTGGGTACGCGCAACCCCAATTCCTTGGACTCAGCCTTCCCTCTGGCATGAGTAATTACATACAACTCGAAGTCATTGGGGGGCCAAATGAACATTTCCACCGCTTCTTTTGCCTACCATCCCAAACTAGTAACCATTTTAGGGGGTCTCTGACTCCTTTGAGACTCAGAAAAAGAGATAGAGCTTTACCCCTAGGGAAAATGCACATCCACGCACTGGTGCCTTCAGTTGCGGGGCCTCCCCAGACCCTCTGCAGCTCATTAACGAGCCCGCATCTTCTAGGTGCCAAGACCCTCTGAGCAGCCGGTCCCTGGGAACCGACCCTATCAGCAGCACCCTGCCACAAGAAGTGAATTAGACTTCTCCTAATTAGCCAGCTCCCCAAGGCAACCCAGGGCATTGTTTGGGTGAAGGCCACTAGATTTTGCAATTTTTGCACATTTGGCAATCGCATCCTTTTCTGGGTTACGTTAGCCACGGCAGGACTGAGAACTGGGCTCTGGGTGGCAGTGGGTTTGTGGCCAGCTCTGCATTAGCGCTGTTTCTGAGAAACTCGTTCCTGTGGCCGGGAGGGTCCTGTAGTAACGTCTTTTTGTCCTGGTGTGCTCCTGCTAAGAAGGGAGGTGGGGGAGGAGGCAGAGAGTGCGGCAGAAAAGGAGAGAGGCTTTTGAAATGGGTGCGGGGGAGGATGTGTGTGCAGAGAGAGGCAGAGAGAAGGGGGTAGGGAAGAACACCGAATTCCTGATTATGCAGCCTAAGGATGCCTGAGGTGGAATCTCTGAGAAACTGTGTGGATAGATTTACACTCTTTAGCACCATTCGTGATCTCAAATCCTACATTATCTTGAGCCTTGGCTAGGGAGTCCTGTGCTGCTCTCTGTAAAACCAGAAAAACCCTCTCCTTGCCTGTAGCCTCTCAGGAGGCAGGCTGGGCTTTAGGAAATGCCTAAACGAGAATGGAAGGGTAGAAGGAGGTCCTCTAAGCACGTGAGATGGCTAACAAATTATTCTCCAGAGCCCCAGGTTATTTCCATGACTCCTTGATGGAAGCAAGAGGGCACAACTACTGCAATAAAACCAGACCCAGTCCAATACCGTTGCCTCCTTATATGAACTTGGGGAGCATGTGTTCACTTTAGCTCAGGTCCCTACCAGCCTCTGGACTGCAGCCCTCCAGGGCCCTAGCCTTACCCCCTCTCTTAACGTTCTCCTATCTCAAGATTGGTGCAGTCATAAGGCTGGGCACTTGCTCCAGCTCCAGCCTAGCCCATCATTTGTCTGGTTTCTCAAGTCTCCTTCCGGAATTAGCCCAGCCTGAGATCCAGCCCCGCCGGTCTGACTTGCTTGCCACCCCCTTTGGGGTGTGTTGCCCCAGGCCCCAGCAAGTTAGCTCCAGTTCTTATGTTCAGTTCATTTTCCAGGAGACCCCTCGGAGTTTCTAGGTCTATATCTCGGCCCCTCTTTGCTTCTCCAGCTCCATGGTCCAGAAGCTGGGGCGTGACAGCCTACCTGCCAACGTTCCATGGACTCCTCCCTCACTCTCAGAACAAGCACTACCTGGCCACCCAGGGGGAGAAAGCAGAGACATTGAAAGGATTCAAGATTCTATGAACAGGGGAAGAGATGACTCAGGCTGGCTTAGTTTCTCTGAGAACTCATCAGACCTCGGTTTAAGTATGTCTTCTCCCTGCCCATGGAGGAGTAAAATGCAAGCAGAGGGGCTGGTTCAGAGGGAGAAGGACTCCGTTGTCTGCCAAGAGAATGAAATTCTGCAATGGTTCATGGGTGAGCCATTGCTTGAAAATGAACCCATGCTTGAAAGGAACCCATGCTTGAAAGGAACCCATGCTTGAAAAACGTTCTTCAAACATCTACCATCTGTCCTGTGTGGTTTGGACATCTCCTCCTCTCCAGTTATGGGATTCTGGGGCCTCTCCCTCTTCCCGCCCCCTCCTGTGCCTCTCACTGGCTTAGTCCCCATTGGAATCCCCCCAACAGGTTGGGCTTTGTCTGAAGTTGGGGGCCATTTGCCTGGGTCTTAGAGAGGACCAGCATTAACAGCATCAAGGATTTCAGTGATGTGGGATGTGGTTCCCTGAGAACATAACTTACTTTCAGGAAAGGACTTAAAATGGAGGAAATTGAAGATCCCCCAACTTCCTGCCCTGAGACCTCTGTACCCCCTTGGAACTGGAGCTCCATGGAGAGCAAAGGAAGCAATAATTCAGAGAAGTCAATATGGACCATCATTACCCACGTTAAGTGAGCCCAAGATCTGATTCCAGTGCCCTGCTCTGTTACTCTACCAGGCTTCCTCCAGACACTCTTGGGGTGTCATCCTTCTTGTCCTGGTGACACTGCTCAGAAGCACATATCTGCCTGACCGGGCTCAGGGACTTCCCCTTTGAGGGGCAAAGGGTCAAGCTGGCCTGGGAGAATATAGACAGTGTTCTGAGACCCACCTCTCCAGCCCAGAAAGGGGCCCACTTTTCTACTCCGGAGATGGTCACCCCAGTATTGTCATTTCTGCTTAGATGGGATGCTCAGGAGAACCATCCTTTTCTGTAGTGCAAGGACCCTGCTGGAAAATGCCCAGACAACAAGTTCCCTGAGTGGTTCTCCTAAACCCCAGGAAAGAAAAGTACAGTTTCTGCCTCCTCTCTGTTTTCCCCATCCTCAAATAGCTCTTCTAATAGAGAAGTCTCAGGACAGCAGCCACTGCCGTCCTGGGCTTTACTTACTCCAGGAAGGATGAGGAGGACCTATTTCTCCACCCCACCACCATGGCAGCATTACCACCCTGGTGATGCGATTGATTTTATGGTGCACTCCGACAGCCCAGTGGCCCCCTTGGTGTTGCAAGTCAGCTCTTGGGCTCTAATTCGATTCAGCAAGAGTGTATTAAGTTTTCATGGACCAAGGGCTGTGCTAGGTTCCTAGGGGTCAGGGATCAAGGATAGGGGGTGAAAAGAATGGGGAGAGGGGATCAGATCCTATCTCCAAGAGCTTACAGGGGCAGCAGAGAAGAGGCAGGTGAAGCAGAGCACAAGGTGCTCAAATAAGGACTATGGGTGAGCCAAAGGGGTTCCAAGAGTCTTCCCGAAGGCTGGGTCAGGCAGGGGTGAGTTTGGGGGACAGAGATGGGCATGGGTCTTGACCTGAGTCTTAAAGAAGAAAATTCAAACTCTACCTCGGCCTATAGCTCTTACTTTCCTCTACCCACTCCTTCTCTAGCTGGCTTAGCTCCAGGCATGGTGTGCTTATGTTGAACCCACTCAACTTGTTCCTACCTCGGGGCCTTTGCAAGTGCTGTTCCCTCCTTCTGAAATGTCCTTTCCCTTATCTTCCTATGTCTGGCTCCTCGTCCTTCAGGTCCTAGCTCAGATATCTCTTCAGAGAGGCATTTCCGTTTGTCCTAACTGCAGCAGCCTCCATCTCTTGCCCTCATCACTCTCCATGCTTTATTTTTGTCACAGCACCTATCGCTATTGAAAATGGTCTCTTTCAATTCTTTGAGTATTGTTCACTACGTTGTTGCTTCTGCCTTTCCAAACTGCTAAATGGTCCCGCCATTCCCACCTTTTTTCCCATGTGTTCTTTTGTATAGGTTCCCATCTGGAATGCCTTTTGTCTATGTAATTGGGAGTTATAATATTTACTTTTTGCAGTGACTCTGAGAATAAAAGGTTGTAGTATAGGAAAGAAATCTCTGTGTGTTATAAACAGTTACTATGCTTGACTGCTAAGGAGCCCTAGTGGTGCAATGTTTAAGTGCTCAGCTGCTAACCCAAAGGTTAATGGTTTGAGCCCACGTGCCACTCTGCAGGGGAAAAACGTGGCAGCCTACTTTTGTAAAGGCTATAGCCTTGGAAACCCTAGGGGCAGTTCTATCCTGTCCTATAGTGTTGCTATGAGTTGGAATCGACTCGATAGCAATGGGTTTGGGTAATTCTTGGCTGCTAACTGAAAAGTTGGAGGTTCAAGTCCACCCAGAGATGTCTTGAAAGAAAGGCCTAGTGACCTACTTCTAAAAGGTCACAGTCTTGAAAACCCTGTGGAGCACAGTTCTACTCTGACTCACTCGAGGCCGCCATGAGTCAGAATCAACTCAGCAACTGCTACTGGTAATAAAGAAAAAGCTCCTGGCACAGTGCCTAGCCCAAAGTTGGTCCTAGTAAATGTCGGATAGCTTCTTTGCCCTTCCTGTCTGCCTGGCGGATGCATCATCACAGAGGTCACTTCCTCTGTGAAGCCCCAGGCCCAGGTAGCTGAATTGCTCCTGGGTCCCCACAGCATCTTTTTCTCCTCATAGTTAGAGATCTGTTAGCGCATCTGTTTTCCCAAGCTGTCTCCCAGGACAGAGACTCCTGTATCTTCATTGTGCTTAACGTGATGGCTGGTACACAATAGGCCCTAAGTGTGTCTACTGAATATCTGCAACTGAGGTGGGCCTGGAGCCCATGAGGCGGCGGGGTGTGGCTGCGGGGATACAAAATGAGAGCACATCCATCCATTGACATTGCTCAGGAAGGAGGACCGGTCCTTGCATCCTTCTGTGGCAAGGAAGCCAGGAGAAAGGAGAGTGCCTCCCTCCTGTGCCGTATCAGTCATCTGGTATACCCAGCCATGAAACCGGAATCCACATCCAAGCTCCATAGCCACATCCAATTTTCCGACAATGAAATATTCAAGTGCTCCACAACTGTTATCTGCTCTGTGCCTGGAAGGGAGAGGGTCCTGCCTCCTCCGGGCCTGTCTCTCACTCCTTCTCTGCACCCCATCCCTCAGTCCCCTGACCAGACCTTTTGTTATCCTACCGCTGTGCCTGTACTAATTTATGTACACACACATACACTCCCACCACCCAAATCAGAAACTCCCTTGCTCTTCCTCACCGACTATCCGACTCCAACCCACCCTCCCCCAGGCCCACTCACTCTGTGAAACCGTCACTAAAAGTGACCCTTCCTTCCCCTGGATCCCAACACACTTCCAAACAGCAAACCCACACTTTGCAATCCCAGCCAGTGGAGTTAGTTCTTAACTGGACCCATCCCAGGTCATGTGGGATAAAGGCTTTTTTTCCCCTGTAGATTTGGTGTTGGGTCTTGGGTCCTTTGTAGAAGAGAGAAGTGAAAATTTCCAATGAAAATCCATGGGGGCTTTCAGGACCTCTGCCTGTCCTGGGTCCCCCAGGGCCCTCCCCCCACCACCACTTGAACCAAGGACCATTTTCCAGTCTTGTCCCTACTCCAAACCAATCACTCTGCAGGGGCAGGGCAGGACCAGGTCAGGCAGCGGAATGTTTGTGGTCAAACACGCAGTATTGTCCAGCCACAATGTGCTGCAACAACGCTGCCTTCCCGGCACATGGTGACTGCTGTCCAATGTGGAGAGTTTTGGGATGTTGTGAGGTTGCCAGGTGACACAATAACAAGCTGAAGGCAACACACAGACAGAGCTCTGGGAAGAAAGGACAACAGCGTGCAGATCCTTGGCCAACCCTGTCTACTCAAAGCAGTCAGCCTTTGCTTTATGCATTTTGAAATTAGGCACAAATCAAGCCTAATTTTTATACCCATTACTCAAGTGATTTTGATCAAAGTGTCCATAAAAGAGGGCACTGGCTGGCCCATTGCCAGCAGGTGGGTGTGGCATCGAGAATGAGCACAGGGTTTGGATTTGAAGTCGGGCAGATGGAGCTTCGAATCTGGACTCTGCTCTTTACTCAGCTGAGGGCCAGACCCTTCCCTTCCTAATCATCAATGTATGATGTACATGCATGTTCCGGTGTGTGTTATGGACTGAATGGTGTCCTTCCAAAATATGTGTTGGAATCCTAACCCCTATACCTGTGGAAAAGAGCCCTGGTTGTGCAATGGTTAAGCCCTCAGCTGCTAACCAAAAGGTTGGCAGTTGGAACCTACCAGTGGCTCTGTGGGAGAAAAGACATGGCGGTCTTCTCCTGTAAAGTTCATGGCCTGGGAAGCCCTATGGGGCAGTTCTACTCTGTCATATAGGGTCGCTGTGAGTTGGAATCGACTTGATGGCACAGAACAACAGCCATACACCTGTGGATGTAATCCTGTTTAGAAACTGGGTTTTCTTTGTTGTGTTAATTAGATCATTCCAGAATAGGGTGGGTTCTAAAGCTAACCACTTCTGAGTTATAAAAAGAACAGCTTAGACATAGACACACACACATACACACACACACACACACGCTCGTGCGGGGAAGACAGGCTCCATGTAGAGATCACCTACAAGCCAAGGAAACGAGGAATGCCCAGGACTACCTACAGAGAAGGAATAGACACACTTGAGACCCTGATTTAGACCCTGATTCTGACCCTGATTCTCTGCCTCATTCCACACTTGAGCAAACAGAGCCTTTATAGAAAGGTCAGTTAACTTGCCAAAAGAAAGGTATTTGTTAAAGGGCATATCTGGAATTCAACATCAGGACTCCTAAGCACTATGAAATCCTTCATTCCTGTAAAATGGGAATAAGAATACCTTCCTCAGTGGTGTTTGAGGAGCAAATGAAATAAACCGTAAGAAGAAGTTTTGTAAACTGTAAAGCATTATTTTCCAAAGGAGAAAATACCATTCTTGCCCTCACAGACTTTATAATCTGACTGAGTTGATCAATGAAAGCTGCATACAAAAAAACCAGACCAAACCCTTTCACCGTTGAGTCAATTTCGACTCATAGTGACCCTACAGGATAGAGCAGAACTGCCCCATAGGGTTTCCAAGGAGTGCCTGGTGGATTCGAACTGCCGACCTTTTGGTTAGCAGCTGTAGCTCTTAACCACTACACCACCAGGGTTTCCAAGAGCTACACAGTGCTTAGTTAAATGTAACCAAGGGTCAAAATGTACAGTGCACACCGTACATAACCAAGTAATCAAACTTAATGTCACCGCTAACAGGACAAACAGACATGGTGTGCCTCCCAACACAATGGGATGCGATGGCGGGGGAGGGGAAGGGGGGACACAGCATCAGCTTCGTAGTCTACTCTTGACAAAAAAAATAAAAAAGTTTAATCTGAATCAAATCAGACAAATCCAGACTGTGGGACATTTTACAAGATCAACTCACCTGGATTCTTCAAACATGCCAATGTCATAAAAAATAAACAACAAACGAAGGTGGGGACTGTTCAAGATTAAAGGAGATTAAGAGACACGGCAATCAAATACAATGTGGGAATCTTGATTTTATCCTGGACTAAAAAAAAGAACAGTCATAAAGGATATTTGAGGAGAATTGGGGATATGGAAATATATTCTATACATTAGCTAATATTACTGTATCGAAGTTAAATTTCTCAGGTGTGATAATGATATGTGGTTACAGGAAGAATGTTCTTGATCTTCGGCAAAAAAATAAAGTGTGTGCATGTGTGTGTGTGTGTGTATAGTGAGAGAGCAAGTGGCAAAATATTAATTATTAACACTTGGTGAATCTAGATGAAGGATTTACAGATGATCAACTTTCTATTGGTCTGCAAATCTCCCAATAAAAATATGAGAAAATGTACTTTACAGTGCTCAGAGACAATAGCTATTTAAAGGAACCTGGAGCTGAACACTTTTAGAGTGTAAAAGTATCCCCACCAAATTTCTTTTCTTTCTTTGCTCAGAGGGCGCCTGTCCTCACACATGGTCCCCAGGCCTGGAGGCAGCTTCGCTGCTCTTCCCCAGCAATGACTCAAGCAGGTTTTCATCAGGGCTGCTTGCCCTTCCGCTGCAGCACAGTGAGAATAATCCCCTGCCCCAGCCTCCAGGTTCCTAGGAGACAAGGCTCAACACCCTTGCAGAAGCTGGGAAACCCTCTAAGGCCTGGAGTTGCCATGGTGCATACAAAGCTTCAGTCCTATGGCAATTTGCACCGGAGCGAGGAAGACGGCAAGGAGAGTGCCTTTTGCAACTACCTCTGTGGGCCACCATCAGAGTCACCTACGGTGTTTGCTTCAGATGCTCCATTGCCATTGTCACAGATTGAGTTGCGTCCCCCCAAAATATCTGTTATCTTGGCTAGGTCGTGATTCCCAGCATTGTGTGTTTGTCCTCCTCCATTTTGTGATTGATGTAATTTTCCTATGTGTTCTAAATCCTAATCTCCTAATGAGGCAGGTTTATATTGTGTTAAAGAGGATTAGGGTAGGATGTAACACTCTTACTCAGGTCACATCCCTGATCCAAAGTAAAGGAAGTTTTCCTGGGGTGTGGCCTGCATCACGTTTTGTCTTACAAGAGATAAAAGGAAAAGGAAGTGAGCAGAGAGTTGGGGACCTCATATCACCAAGAATGCAGCACTGGGAGCACAGTGCATCCTTTGGACCGGGGTCTCTGTGATGAGAAGCTCCTAGACCAGGGGAAGATTGAGGATAAGGACTTTCCTCCAGAGCCAACAGAGAGAGAAAGTCTTCCCCTGGAGCTGACACCCTGAATTTGGACCTCTACCCTCCTAGACCGTGAGAGAATAAATTTCTGTTTGTTAAGTCCGTCCACTTGTGGTATTTCTGTTACAGCAGCACTAGATGACTAAGACACCCATGGAATCAGAATCCATGACAATGGGTTCGGGGGCCCATCATTTTAACCAGTACCCCAGGTAACACTGCAGCACACCGAAGTTTGAGACCCAACAGTCTTGGCTAAAGTCTAAACCTCTAACGTCAGCATTCAAGGCCCTGCAAAGTTTAGCTTCCCCTGAAAACACCTTCCCCTCCAGACAGGCTGAGGGATTCCCTGACATGGCTCCCAGCCCAGACCTTTGCTCAGTCCCAGCCTTCACTGGGCTCTTTCCTCTCTCTCTTTAACTCAGTTTCAACACTGAATTCAAGTCCCACCTACTCCCTGGGGCCTTCCTGATTGCCCCAGCCCAGCTCCCAGGAGTCACTCCCTTTCTCTGATTTCATTCAGTGTTAAATTGGTGGCACCCAATTTAATACTTTTAAAAAAAATGCACTATCTATTATGGTTTTTTACTTGCTTGGAAAAATATCATCTTTCCACCAAACTGTGAGGTTCTTAAGGGCAGGGATCGCACCTTTTTCTCTTGCAGCCCTCTTGGTACCAAGGGCGAAGTTAAAGTCCCAGGTAGATCCTCAGCTCCAGTTTGCTAATACCAATAGTGAGGACAAGATGAGAGAAAAATAAAGCAAAAGAGAGAATGGAGGAGAGAGAAGAGGAATAGCATTGGTCATGGTTGTGGTAGCTTTTGTTCAGGGCACAGGACATTTTGATTGTGCCTGGGATCCCAGGCTCTGTGGATGGGTGGAGCTAGGGGGAGCCCCTCCCCAGAGCTATTTGCATCTGGGGCTGAGCTGCTTCAGGGTCCCTGCCCCACACAACAATTTGCATCCATGGATTTACAGAGGCTTGAAGGAGCTTCCTGAGAGAAGAGACAGAGGGCCTGGCCATGTCTCCATATTCTGTCTTTCTCATTCCAAGTCATGTAAGGTGAACCTGGGCCGGAGATGGGGGCAGTGAGGGTCAGAGTATAGGAAAGCTTGGCTGTACCCTTGAGAAACAGCTCAATTTAAGGGAAGGGAAAGGAGTGTTTGGACTTCTCAGTGAGGAAATCAGTGATACCAGAGCTCAGGTCCTGAGGTGGCCTCCTCCCACATTCTCCGGAACATCTACCCAGCTGCACTCTAGCAGCTGAGACCAGCATGAAGGGCTGTGTGGGGCAGGGGACATCACGGATGTTTTGTCACAGACATAAAAGTTGTCCCCTGTATAGGCCCAGGAAGGTGAAGCCTGACACATTCAGGCTGTTCCCACATGCCGTGAGGTTGTTCCCTCTGCCTGGAGCGGCCCCTCCCCTGCCACAGCCTGGCAAACTCCTTGGTGAGGCCTAGCAGAGGTAGCTTTGCTTCAAGGCCTCTGTGGGCAGCCTCGGTCTCCTGGATACAGTGGGAACTACCTCACAGGATTTTGAAGGGAAGACAAGTTAGTATTCAGGCAGAATAAAGTGCTTGAAATATCTTCTTTACTTCTGTCTTCCTCCCTGAACTTTGATTCACTGATAAGGCTGGGGACTCTGCATATTTCCACCCCCTGAGGCACCTGGCACCCGTGGGACCCACTAGATGGTGTGGAGTGGGTACTTAATGGGCAGAGAGACAGCTCAGGGCCCCCCTGGATGTACCTCTGCCATGCAGCACAGCCTCAGCCCAGACAAAGGAGGCACTCAACTGTAACAGCAGTGGAGCCCAAAACAGGGGGGCCAGTGGAAGAAGATCTGCAAAGATAGCTGTCGCTGGAGTGACAGGATAAGTTCAGTGACCCCATGAAACCTAAGCACGGTTTGGAGGCAGAGAGCCAGGAACCGCCATGTGGGCTCCTAATGGAGGGAAGTGAAAGGGAAAATCAATGATGCGGGAAGCTTCTCTTCACATCCTTCAAATGACTGCAGGGGGAGAAGGGAGAAGAAGCCTGGAATACATTAGCTGCCACGATAGTGATCGCGTTACCAAGGGAGGTGCAGAGTCCCGGTCCCCGGAGGCCTCTCAGGCGGTAGATAATGACGTATGTGTCTCTGCTTTGGTCCAGCTCCATCTGAAGGTGAGGGGTGGAATACATGACCCCTTCAAGGTCCCCTTATCTAAACCAGAGCAGGTTACCCCAAGACAAAGAGAATTCAGGAGGCTGTCACAGAATTCTTTAGACTGCACGCAGCCTTTAGCTTTTGAGAAACCTAACAAAAGAAAATCGTGGATGCTCAAGACCAGAAGGAATTTGAGGCTTTCACTCCCCCCCACCCCATCTTTTATGTAAAATAATAATAATAACGCCAGTCGTCTCAAACTCTTAAGACTAGGGCTTTAGAGTCAAGAATGTGATCTTTAGCTCTCATCAGAAATGACTGGATTTCCCTCTGGTTAAAGGAGGGTGGGTATGTTGGAATAGTAATACAGAGCATTTAAATGAGGCTCTGTATTTGAAAAGAATGTGGGAATTAATGCTGGAGTTTGACGGGTGCCTGAATCATCACAGATAGATTTTTCCCTGTTTTTTTTTTTCCCCTTTATCAATTTCGCCCTAATTAATTCTCCTGTGGCTAAGCCTTGTTACATTAGATGGTCAGCTGATTATTTCCACAATCAAGAGAATGTATATTCATGCATTTTTAATAAGGAACGATGGCGTCCTTTTTCATAAGTGATCCTGCTGGTTGGCAGTTGCTGCCACTAAAATAATTATAGAGCAGATTACTTACTTTTCAAGCATTGTTTGCTGTCGCATTCATCCTAGGTGACAATTTGGAGGAGCTCTGGAGGCTGCTGTAATCGAGCAGAGGAGCTGGGCATTTAATGTGGCAATTTTCAATGTCAAGTGCTGTTTATTTATAGGTCAATGTCTTTTTTTTAAATAAGCACAGGGGTGACTTGGTCCTGTTGGCTGATGAAGCCATGAGCTACAGACTTGAAGGCCATTGTAATTGTATGCTCAGTTTAAAACCTCGAATCTCAGAAGGACCTACTTCTGAAGGCTGACTGGTACCATCTGCCTTCATCTGTGGCAGGTCCAAATGTGGTTGTTGGTGCCTGATTATTACCTGTGTGGTGGCTGCTCTGGTACCAGGCCTGGCCACTCCTGCCACCTGGAAGGCTTGAAGCAGGGAGGCAGTCATTCCAACGCTTCACCTGCTTTCTGTTTAGCAAGAGGTAGAAGGAGAATCCACCGAAGAGAAAGATTGCTTTTTGTTTTGGGAAAAACACTGGGCTTTTTGGTCATGTAGAGGAGAGCTCAGAGCCACTTTTGGAAAGGACAGTTTGAAACAAGAGGAAATCAGTGGCAGTGTGTACCAGTATAAAAGACTGGCTCTCTAGTGGGCAGGCAGAGCTACTCCTGCAGAAATTACCGCCAGTGTAGACTTGGTGGAGGGGAGTCTTTCTTCTCTCTTGGGGAAAACAGAGACTTAGGGCCTGGACTCCAGGTAGGGGGATCTGGCCAAGGGCCCTCCCATCTGTAGGAGGTCAGGGAACTGTGCAGTAAGACGGCGGCATGGAGACTGTGGAGAGAGAAGGCAAGCAGGCACCTACCACCATGGATCAGGGGGCTTTAGGGGCATCCATAGGTAATCATTTTCTTTTCTATATTTGTAACTCCCTTTGGTCAACTCCCAGTCTCAGATTGAGGCCTAGCTCAGGGGGCCAGGCATAGAAGAGGAATGAGACAAAATCCCTTGCCCCATATACTGGAGGAAGAGACTTTCAAAAGGGGAGGCCACAGCTTGCAAATTACACAGGCACAGGTTGTTGGCTAACAGCCATCTGGGTTGCCCTTAACATACACTGCAGTTGGCCAGCAAGTCTCAGAGGTTGTCCTTCCCTCCTTGCTCTCCATGCCAGCTGTTCAGGGAAAGAGCCAAACTGTAGCAGCCTCCAGACCATTTCCCAGGGATGCCACCACCGGATGCTCTGTAGAGCCCAGGGTGAGTAACCAAAGGTGTCATTGAACCTTAGGTCATTACTACTAGCCCCTACTGCAGATGAGGGAACTGAAAAATGGTACAGTTGCTACCTACAGTGAAATGATCAAAAGGAGTATCCTTAATGCTACTGAAGGAGCTGAGGAGACTGGAAGAGCAAGACCTGAACAACTGCTTGGCAATATGGTAAATAAATGGCAAGCTGGCTGAATGTCCTGAACCAACCTCCTGCCCTATTTCACTGGTAAAGAACTTGGCCCAGCAAGGGAAAGTGACTTGTTTAAGGTCACCTTATTGATCAGAGAAGGTTTCAGGACTTGGGTCTTAGGTCTCCCAACTCGCAATCCAATGCTCTTTCTGGATGCCCATCCCTCAGGTGAATTTCATTTTAGCTAGAGAAAAGGGGGCCGGCTCAGGACATAAGAGGACTTTTCACTTGTTTGAACCCTAGGGTCCTCATTTTTACAAGGGGGAAAATACCCACCTCACAGGACTGGCTGAGGTAATGTATGTGGAAGTATTATGTGAAGCCTCAAATTTAATATGCAGGGCAAAACCAAAAAAAACCAAACCCAGTGTCGTCGAGTCGATTCCGACTCATAGCAGCCCTATAGGACAGAGTAGAACTGCCCCACAGAGTTTCCAAGGAGCGCCTGGTGGATTCGAACAGCCGACCCTTTGGTTGGCAGCCGTAGCACTTAATCACTCTGCCACCAGGGTTTCCATATGCAGGGCAGGCATTAATATTTTCACTGATTGGAAAGTATCATCATTATCATTACCAGCCCTCTTATGGGATATTGTATAGCGTAGGCACTCAATATGTAACTGACGATACCAGGATTTTCTTCACGAAGCCTTATCAGTCAGCTTAGACTAAGTTATGCTGTGTAACAGACAATCCCAACTATTACACGTCCATGATGGGTTGGCTTTAAGCTATGTTTCATATCTTACCCAGGCTGAAGAGGCAGGCCCTCTCTGGAACATCTACTTCGAGGCAAAGAACAGTGAGGAAACTTTTTTTTTTTTAATTATAATATTTTATTGAGCTTTTGGTAAAAGTTTACACATAAAATTAGGCTCCCATTTAATAATTTCTCGTTCAGTGACATCTGTTACATTTTTCACAATGTGTCAACATTCTCATTATTTCTGTTCTGGTTGTTGCCTTTCCATTAATCTACCTTCCCTGCCCCCCTTACCTTCTCACCTTTGCTTTAGGGTAAATGTTGACTGTTTGGTCTCATACAGATGATTTTTCTAAAGCAACACAGTATTCACAGGTGATATTGTTTATTTCACAAGCCAATCCGTTACTTAGCAGAAAGGTGACCTCCGGGTGCGGTTTCAGTATAAAGTTTAAAGGACGTCTCAGGGCTGTAGTCTCAGAGATTCCTCTATCTGTCCAGTAAGCCTGGCATTTTTTAAGAATTTGAGTTTTGTTCTACATTTGTCTCCCATTCTATCCAGGACCATCTATTGTGCCCCTGGGAGAACGGTCGGTAGTGGTAGCTGGGTACCATCTAGTTCTTCTAGTCTCAGGATAGATGTCATTGATTGAATTTAGTCCCCCCAAAATATGTCTGTCAACTTCCTTAGGCCATGATTCCCAGTATTGTGTGGTTGTCCTCCATTTTGTGACTGTAATTTTATGTTAAAGAGGATTAAGGTGGGATTGTAACACCCTTACGAAGGTCACATTCCTGATCCAATATAAAGGGAGTTTCTCTGGAGTGTGGGCTACACCACCTTTTATCTTACAAAAAAAAAATAAAAGGAAAGGGAAGCAAGCAGAGAGTGGGGACCTCATACTACCATGAAAGCAGTGCTGGGAGCAGAGCACGTCCTCTGGGGAGCTCCTAGTCCGGGCGAAGATAGATGAGAAGGCTGCCAGAGAGAGAAAGCCTTCCCCTGGAGCCAATGCCCTCAATTTGGACTTTTAGCCTACTTTACTGTGAAGAAATAAATTTCTCTTTGTTAAAACCACCCACTTGTGGTATTTCTATTATAGCAGCAGTAGGTGACTAGGACACCATGTGCCAGGTCCCATGTTAAGTACATTCATATTATTCATGCATTATCTCATTTAATTCTTACACAGAATGCTATAAGGTAGGCATCTTATTACTATTGTCCATATCTTACAGGTGACAAAGCTGAGTGACAGAGGCTAAAGACATTTACTAAGCTAGACAGCAAATAATGGTAGAGCCAGGATTCAAACCCAGGACTTTTTGCCATGCTTCTGACCACCACACTGTATCCTTCCTCTTCCCCACTCCACCCTCTCAGCAATAAATAATCTTCTTTTCATTGGAACCGTTTTCATTTGACCTTTACAACTTGCAGAAGGCAACAAAACTGGCCTTCAGTACCTACGATGCAGGCTGCCATGCCTGAACCCTGCCATCTTCCCCAGTGGTACCTACCACCTTATGGCAGCCTCTCCAGGGACTGGTGGGCCCCATGGAACCTCCCTCCTCCCCCAGAGGAAACCTGCAGCTTCAAGGTAGAGGTGAGAGAGCTGCTCCAGCCTCACCCTCTTATCCTCCCATAGCTCTTATTAGTAGTATCTTCTTATAAGCTGTTCAAGGAGACCTCGTGGATTCCAAAACAGAGTCATTTAAATGGTGTATTGCCCCATAAACAGTGTTGGACAAGGACGCTGAAGGCATGTGTTTACTGAAACACTCAGTTCCTATATTTTTAGGTTTGGATTTACTTTTCCTGGCTGTGGGTACTTCCTTATTTCGGGCAGGCTGACCTTTGTTGGGGAAGGTTGATGTGCTGAGCTGGCAGAATGCCCCTTCTGCCTTACCAGCCCTGAGTGATGAGGAGCTGGAGGGACGGTCTTCCTCTCTCCTTCAATCTGAATGAGCAGAGGTTAACAGAAAAAAAGCTTAGGGAGGAGGGAGAGGGACTAGGAGACCTATAGAATCCATGTGTCACCTCCTGAGGGCCCCTTGCTGAGGTATCACCTGGGAGAACCACAGTGGCTAACTGTGTGCATTATCTCATCTAGTTCTCACTCTCATCTGCAAATGAGAAAGTGGAGGCCCAGAGATTGACCGCCCCAGGTTATTATACAGCTAACAGGTGGCTTTACCTGGCAAGTCCTGGTAGAGAGTAGAATTCACTAAATATGGTTCAAATGAAGAGATTTCACTTAGAGAAGTAAGGGAAGGGTTAAGAGGACAAACAAGGGCTGATGAGGCTCCCAGAGACTAGCAACAGCAGGAAGCTCTTACCACCCCCAAGCCTAAAGAGATAAGGAGTAGAAAGAATGTTACTGGAGATGGATGATAGAAATAGAACCAAGGAGGAGAACCTAGAGTCACAAAGGGACATACTCACTGCCAGGACCAGAGTGCTGAAACAAGGAAGGAAAACTTCTCTCTTCTCCTGCTCTCCCATCTCTCCCATGCCTCCTCATTGCCCAAACCCATCCAGAAACCAGAGGCCAAAGGAAGCAGCAGATGCAGTCTAAAGAGGTCAGTCACTTGGGCACAGAGCAGGACAGAGGAGGAAGGGACCTGGGACAAATGGAGCATAACCGGCACAGTGGTGGAGCTGCATTTTGAATCATGATCCCTTTTTTTTTTTTTAAATAAAAAGATTGTAGTATGTTTGAGACCGAGCCCCCACAGTGCTGTATTCCTCACCTGGCTTCCTCCCCTACAGTGTTGTATTACAAAATCGTTTCCTTTCCTGGGTTCCCCCTCCTCGGCTTTCCATTTGGATCCTGCTTTTGCTTGGAGGTTATATGTAAACCCCATTGCGCCTGCATAGCATGATTGAGAATGTTGCTGACGTAATTTGTACGAACTCCCTACTTCTAAACCCTTTAAAAGTAACCTGCCTGCCAGCCGTTGGCCAGCAGCCTTGGCAGCAGTAAGCACCGACTGACTTCATTTCCTTGTACAATGAAATAAAGGTGCCTTTCTTGTTCTCCCACCTCGGTCTCTCGTTTATTGGCCAATATGAGTCATGCTGAGTAAGAACCTGGGGTTTCCACCAGGTAACGTATTAATACCATGGAATATTATATAGTAATTATATAACGACCTACAATATTCACATCAACGTGGATGAATCTCATAAACAACACATTGTTGAGAAAAAGAAACTAGACTCATAAATGTACATATGATTTCATTTATTTAATGCTCAAAAATGCATAAAAATAAACCTTACAGTATTAAGAATGCGTTCTTCAGAATGAGCCGTGAACTCTTAAGAGCCTCCTGACTGCCGTTTTTTTGTTGGAGCCAAGACATCGTTCCACCGTATAGCTCCATTGACTCTGGGGAAACCACCTCAGAGATGCACGCACTGGTCTTGACTCACCTTTTTATTAATTTTAATGGTTCTTTCCCACTTCTTTCCTCTTTGTTCCTGTAGAAATCCCTCCCAAAGGATAAAATTGCCTGGGCCCATGTTTCTGGCTAAGTGGGTCCCACAGTAGTCCTGAGCTGCCTATTCCATATTCTTTAAGATTTGTGCTTATTTGGACCCATGGTGGGTCCTGGAAATCAGCCATCTCCCCCGCACCCTCTTATCCACACCAGTTCAATACTTCCACCCAAGTCTTTCCTTTTTCTCTGCAGGTTCTGCTGCACTTACCATGAGTAGCCAGGCCCTGGTAAGCTTACATGATATCCTATTGTTCTTCTGGGGCAGGGATTGAGTGAGTGCTCCAGTCACCCTGACCAGAAAGAAGCTCAGGAGGTGCTGAACCTTCGGGTTCACTCCAGGTTCAACATGAGCAGAGATTAAGCCATGAGGGACAATTGGCTGAAAGGTGGCGGAATGCTAAAAGGTACCCTCTCTGATATGTCAGGAAACCAGGATGGAGGAGTGCCCATCTTCCTTGTGACTAATGCAGCATCAACAAGGTGTTGGCTAGAAATTCGGGGAACTTCTGGAAATATTCCCATGCATCCTGTCAGACTGTGTCTTTATTTTCCACCCACACACTCTCATCCTTGTGCGCTCATGTCTCTCTTTCCCTTGCAGCTTTGAGCCTGGCTAAGGCTGGGGACATCATCCATGAAGAAAGCAAGAGGTCACTGAAAAGACAGGAAAGAAAGAAAAGACCAAGGTGGATGTCAGAGGAGACTCTGAAACTTGCTCTTGAGCATCGAGTAGCTAAAGCAAAAGGAAGAATTGATGAAGTAAAAGAATTGAACAGAAGATTTCAAAGGGCCTCTTGAGAAGACAAAGTATTATAATGACATGTGCAAAGAGCTGGAGATGGAAAACCAAAAGGGAAGAACACGCTCGGCGTTTCTCAAGCTGAAAGAACTGAAGAAAAAATTCAAGCCTCGAGTTGCAATAGTGAAGGATTCCATGGGGAAAATATTAAATGACGCAGGAAGCATCAAAAGAAGATGGAAGGAATACACAGAGTCATTATACCAAAAAGAATGAGTTGATATTCAACCATTTCAAGAGGTGGCATATGATCAGGAACCGATGGTACCGAAGGAAGAAGTCCAAGCTGCTCTGAAGGCATTGGCGAAAAACAAGGCTTCAGGAATCGATGGAATATCAATTGAGATGCTCCAACATACGGATGCAGCACTGGAGGTGCTCACTCGTCTATGCCAAGAAATATGGAAGACAGCTTCCTGGCCATCTGATTGGAAGAGATCCATATTTATGCCTATTCCCAAGAAAGGTGATCCAACCGAATGTGGAAATTATAGAACAATATCATTAATATCACACGCAAGCAAAATTTTGCTGAGGATCATTCAAAAACGGCTGTAGCAGTATGTCGACAGGGAACTGCCAGAAATTCAGGCTGGTTTCAGAAGAGGACGTGGAACCTGGGATGTCATTGCTGATGTCAGATGGATCCTGGCTGAAAGCAGAGAATACCAGAAGGATGTTTACCTGTGTTTTATTGACTGTGCAAAGGCATTCGACTGTGTGGATCATAACAAACTATGGATACCACTGCAAAGAATGGGGATTCCAGAACACTTAATTGTGCTCATAAGGAACCTTTATATAGATCAACAGGCAGTTTTTCAGACAGAACAAGGGGATACTGATCGGCTTAAAGTCAGGAAAGGTGTGTGTCAGGGTTGTATTCTTTCACCATACCTATGTAATCTGTATGCTGAACAAATAATCTGAGAAGCTGGACTATATGAAGAAGAACGGGCATCAGGATTGGAGGAAGACTCGTTAACAACCTGCGTTATGCAGATGACACAACCTTGCTTGCTGAAAGTGAAGAGGACTTGAAGCACTTACTAATGAAGATCAAAGACCACAGCCTTCAGTATGGATTACACCTCAACATAAAGAAAACAAAAATCCTCACACCTGGACCAATGAGCAACATCATGATAAACGGAGGGAAGATTGAAGTTGTTAAGGATTTCAGTTTACTTGGATCCACAATCAACAGCCATGGAAGCAGCCGTCAAGAAATCAAAAGATGCATTGCATTGGGCAAATCTGCTGCAAAGGACCTCTTCAAAGTGTTGAAGAGCAAAGGTGTCACCCTGAAGACTAAGGTGCGCCTGACCCAAGCCATGGTATTTTCAATCGCATCATATGCATGTGAAAGCTGGACAAAGAATAAGGAAGACGGAAGAAGAGTTGATGTCTTTGAATTGTGGTGTTGGCGAAGAAAATTGAATATACCATGGACTGCCAAAAGAATGAACAAATCTGTTTTGGAGGAAGTGCATCCAGAATGCTCCTTAGAGGCAAGGATGGCAAGACTTTGCCTTACATACTTTGGACATGTTGTCAGGAGGGATCAGTCCCTGGAGAAGGACATCATGCTCGGCAGAGTACAGGGTCAGTGGAAAAAAGGAAGACCCTCAGTGAGATGGATTGACACAGCGGCTGCAACAATGAGCTCAAGCATAACAACGATAGTAAGGATGGCGCAGGACTGGGCAGTGTTTCGTTCTGTTGTGCATAGGGTGGCTATGAGTGGAAACCAACTCTACGGCACCTAACAACAACAACAACAAAGTTGGGGACTAGGCTCAGCCTTATCAGGAGTTTGCCTGATGAGCAACCTTGGTGTGGATGGACTTTGGGTGTCCCAGTCAGGCTTGAATTCTTGACTTCTCATCTACTCCCCTCTAGCGACACACCTGGATGCTAATCTCTGTTATCTATTTGTCTGCCTTGCATTTCAACTGTTGGCTTTACAAATGGTGATGATGATGATGATGGTGGTGGTGATAGCCAACCCTTACTGTTCTTTAGCTGTTGTTCCAAGGACTTTACAAATACCTGATTATTTTGTCTTCACAACACTATTATTATCTCCATTTTACAGATGAAGTCAGCAATGCTTAGACAGATCACATGGTTTGCCCAAGGTCACAAAGCTGGTTAGTCCCAGAACCAGAATGCAAGCCTAGTGGAGCCTCCAGAGCCCACATTCTAGGCATGGCTGTGTATTGCCTATGGATTGCAGAGGGAGGGTTTTGTCCTTCTTCCTTCCTTCTTCTTTTTTTTTTAAGAAATGGCTTTATTGAAGCATAATTGACGTACAATAAACTACTCACAGAGAATACAGTTTGATGAGTTCCGATATAAGTATACATCCATGAAACCATTAGTACAATCAAGATAATGAATATGTCTATCACTCCAAAAGTTTCCTTGTCTTGCTTTGTAATCCACCACTCACTCCCCTACACCCTGTTCCTCTTGTTATATCAGGTGGTGTCGAGTTGGTTCTGACTCATAGAGACCCCATGTACAACAGAACAAAACACTGCCCGTTCCAGGGCCATCCTCATAATCATTGTTATGCTTGAGCCCATTGTTGCAGCCACTGTGTCAATCCAACTTGTTGAGGGTCTTCCTCTTTTTTGAGGATTCTCTACTTTATCAAGCATGATGCTCTTCTCCAGGGACTGGTCCCTCCTGATAACACGTCCAAAGTATGTGAGACGAAGTCTCACCATCCTTGCTTCTAAGGAGCATTCTGGCTGTACTTTTTCCAAGACAGGCTTGTTCTTTCTTCTGACAGTCCATGGTATATTCAATATTCTTCACCAACACCATAATTCAAAGGCATCAATTCTTCAGTCTTCCTTATTTATTGTCCAGCTTTCACTTGCCTAGGAGGTGACTGACAACATCATGGCTTGGGTCAGGAGCACCTTGGTTTTTAAAGTGACATCTTCACTTTTTAATACTTCAAAGAGTTCTTTTGCAGCAGAGTTGCCCAATACAACACATCGTTTGATTTCTCGACTGTCGCTTCCAGGGAAGTTGATCGTGGATTGAAGTAAAATGAAATCCTTGACAACCTCAATATTTTCTCCATTTATCATGAAGTTGCTTATTGGTCCAGTTGTAAGGATTTTTGTTTTCTTTATGTTGAGGTGCAAACCATACTGAAGGCTGTGGTCTTTGATCTTCATCAGTAAGTGCTTCAAGTCCTCTTCACCTTCAGCAAGCAAGGTTGTATCATCTGCATAATGCAGGTTGTTAATGAGTCTTCTTCTAATCCTGATGCCCCTTTCTTCTTCATAGTCCAGATTCTCGGATTATTTGCTCAGCATACAGATTGAATCAGTCCCTTGTTCCTAGGCAACCAATTATCTGCTTTCTATCACTATAGATTAATTTTCGTTTTCTAGCATTTTATACATGAAATTAGACAGTATGTAGTCTTTACTCAACATTATTGTGAAGTTCATCTGTGTTGCATTTATCAACAGTTTATTCCTTTTGATTGCTGAGTGGTATTTCATCATATGGCTATACTAAACTTGTTCATCCATTCACCTGCTCATGGACACCTGAATTGGCTGAAGGGTGGACTACAGGAGTGGCTTCAGTTCTGAGTTACCAGGGTGTTCAGTGGCCATATTCTCAGGGGTTCCTCCAATCTCTGTCAGACCAGTAAGTCTGGCCTCTTTTTGTGAATTTGAATTTTGCCGTACATTTTTCTCCTGCTCTGTCCATGGCACTCTATTGTGATCCCTGTCAGAGTGGTCGGTGGTGGTAGCTAAGCACTATCTAGTTTTGTTGGACTCAGGCTGCTGGAGGCTCTGGTTCATGTGATCCATTAGTCTTTTGGGCTAATATTTTCTTTATGTCTTTGGTTGTTTTCATTCTCCTTTGCTCCTTACAGGATAGGACCAATAGATTAATTTAGATGGCTGTTCCCAAGCTTTTAAGACCCCAGGCACTACTCAGCAAAATAGAATGTAGAACGTGTTCTTTACGTGCTGTGTATACCAATTGACCTAGATGTCCCAGAGACTGTGGTCCCCAGACCTCAGCTCCAGTAACTCAGTCCCTCATCAAGGCATACCTTTTTTTTACTAGCTAAGCTAAACTATTGTACAGTTTTAAGATGACACCAGGGGATATTTTTGGTTTAAGGTTTAATGGTTGTCTCAGGGCAATAGTTTCAGGGGTTCATCCACCTTCGAAGTCTCCACAAAGTCTGGAGTCCTTGAGAATTTAAAATTCTGTTCTGCATATTCTCCCTTTTGATCAGGATTCTTCCATGGAATCTTTGATCAAAACGTTCAGTAACGGTAGCCAGGCACCATTCATTTCTTCTGGTCTCGTGGCAAAGGAGGCAGTTGTTCATGGAGGCAATTTGCCACACATTCCGTATTCTCTTATTCCTGACTCGCCTTCTTCCTCTGTTGCTCCAGGTGAATAGAGACCAATTGTGCTGTGGATGGTGAATTTTTCTGTTATATTTTGTACTTTTTGAACCCTTTTAACAAATTTTTGTCAAACACAAGGCCATTAAGACTTTCTCCTGTGCTTTCTTTTAGAGGTTATCAGTTTTAGCCCTTACAGGCCCATTTCAAGTAATTTTTGGATGTGGAATGAGGTTTTAATGGTCAAGACTTAATTTTTTGCACGTGGTTAAACAATTCTTCCTGGTTAAAGGAAAATGTTATCCTTTTCCCATTGATTTGCCTTGGCACCTTTCTTAAAAATCAATCAGTTTTTTTTGAGTATTTTCTTGGTTTGACTGGCTACTTTGTTTTGAACTCTAACTCTTAACAGGTTGCCTTCTGATTTTCACATGCTGTCTCCTTGGATATTCTTCCCCACCTATCACTCTGTACTGATCTCCTGGCTCCTGACCCTGGCTCCCTCCTCATTGGTTGATAGATTTCTATGGTGTTTTCCAGGTCTGACCTAACTCCTTGCCTTTCTCCTACTCAGAATCCCCAACCTTGCTCCAGCCTCCTTGTCTGGGCTTTGTGCCCAGTGCCTGAGACATGCTGCTATCCACATCCTGATGCCACCAGAGTCCTGGAGGGCAAGTGCTGCAGATGGGCTTGCTCAGAGCCCAGGGGCTGTAGCACAGCAGGCTTCCCCAGCCAGTTACTCAGAACACCGCAACATTGGAGACCAGAGATCCACCCTCACAGCAATGACATGACTGCGAGCCTTCTCAAGACCTCACTGGCTGTGGCACACAGCCTGCTCCTCTCGTGGATTGTGTGAACCCCAGTTAGGTTTAAAAATGAGATTTGAACAACTAGATGGTACCCCCGGTTACAACCATTGACTGCTCTGGCAGGGATCACAACAGAGAGTCCCAGACAGTGAGTGAGAAAAATGTAGAACAAAGTTCAAATTCATACACACACACACACACACACACACACACACACACACACAGACATATAGACCGGGTTCGCTGGCTTCACAGAGACTGGAGAAACCCGGAGAGTATGGCCCCTGGACACCCTTTTAACTCAGTACTGAAGTCACTCCAGAGGTTCACCCTTCAGCCACAGATTAGACAGGTCTATAGGGCCAACAACAACACACTTGAGGAATGGGCTTCATAGTTCAAGCATGTTTATGAGACTATTGGGCACACCAGCCCAAAAGCAAAGATGAAAAGTCAGGAAGGGACATGAAAACTGAACGAATGGAAACAGGGAACCCGTGGTGGAGAAGGGGAGAGCATTGACACAAGGCGGGATTGGCAACCAACGTTGCAAAACAATTTGTGTATTAACTGTTAAATGAGAAACTAATTTGCTCTGTAAACTTGCACCTAAAGCACAGTTAAAAAAAAAAAAAAAAAAGATTTGTCAGAGAGAATATGGATGGAAAAACAAGGGAAACAAAGAGCCTTGCAGATCAGTGTTCCCCAGTGTGGAAATTGTTCTAAGCTTACCTACTTCTGGGCAGCACTGCAAAGTCCAGGTATCCTCCTGTGATTTAGAGGCAGAAGGACCACAGGTAGTGATGGCTACCTATCCAGCCATCTCATCTGATGAACTAAACCTGGGAGAAGCTTTGGAGTGATTTTCTTACAGTCCGCAAGGGATTTTTGCTCAAATTTGTTGGGAGACATCCCTCTGTATCCATCAGAGTGGGTGCAGGGAACCTTGATCTCAGCAAGAACTGTGCATCTTGTCCCCCTGACTGGCTCAAAGCAGACTGCAGGAAGAGAGTATCTTCTGGAAAGGTTTTATTTTGAATTCAGCTGAAAGAGGGTTACTGCACAGAACATCCAAATTAAAGCTGAGGCTTTACCATACAGCAAAAAAATTTTCCATAAAAAATTTTTTCACACAAAAATAAAGAATTCCTGTAGTCAGTGCTTCTTCAGGCGAGTGCTTGAGAAAGTCTGTATCCTAGCACAAATTTTCCTCCATTCCCAAGAGGCAGCAGGGGCAGATACCATGAATGAATGTGTTGTCTTGCATCGGTGCTGGGGTCTGAGTTCTTTTTCCAGCTACCAGCCACCCTTAAGTGTGGCAGTGGTGGATGAGTGGTAGAATTCTCCCCTTCCATGTGGGAGGCTCGATTGCAATTCCCAGCCAACGCATCTCAAGCACAGACACCACCTGTCTGTCATTGAAGGCTTGGTTGTTGCTGTGATGCTGAACAGGTTTCAGCAGAGCTTCCAGACTAAGACAGACTAGGAAGAAAGGCCTGGTGATCCCCTTCTGAAAATCAGCCCCTGAAAACCCTGTGGATCACAATGGTCTGACCTCGTTGTGCAAGGGATTGCTGTGAGTCAGGGGCCAATTCAATGACAGCTAACAACAGCAATAGCCATCCTTAGACTCTTGTCTTTGTGAGCCAACAGCTCCAGCTTGGGAGGTGGTCAGACGTGGGGATGGAGAGTTTTATTTTGATGTTGTTCTAACTGGTTCATCTGAGGATGACCTATTAACATCAGGTTCTAACGAGGGCACCCACCACCGCTGGCTGGAAGTCACATGCCCAGCAGACCCGCTTTCCTGGAAACACATGCAGCCTGCTTCTCTCAACGGCTGTGTCAAATGGACAGACAGTACCTGGATGTGATAGTTGGGGAAATATAAGGAAGAAAGGAAAGGGCATGGAACAGCATCTTTATGGACCAATTAGCCACTTGGCCATGGGCCTTAGCCTAGAAGAATGTAGACTGAAGCTCATCTCTTTCCCAGATCTACTCTTGGAAGCAGAAGTTAATCAAAGATGCTTATACTGGAGCTTGACTTTGACACTTTAGGACTTTAGAGACTTTCATCTCTTCTCAGGCTGTCACTTCCCCATTGACAAGGTGCTGTGAGGACCAGGTGAGAGAACTAACCTCTACCGCCCTGGGAAGTTATGAGGGTGAGAAAACTTCTTCGGGGTAAATAAAGGCTTATTAAAAATGAAGCATGTCTCCAAGTTTCAGGCTAGACTCCCTGTTAAGCAGATTAAGCTGAGGCTTTTGTGGTTTGAAATCCAAATGATGTTGTAGGAAGACCACCTTCTTTGGAGCCAGCTAGACCTGGATTAAAATCTTAGCACGGCACCTGGTATCTGAGTTTGGGCAAATCACTTATCTTTGCTTCTTCATCTGTGAAATGGATACTGCCCATCTCATGGGGTTGCTATTATTTTTTAATAATAGCTACATTTAACTGAGTATTTTACCATATGGCCCTCGCTGTACTAAGTACTTTATATGTATTAAATCATTTAATCTGAACTCATTATTTAAATGGTATACAAAAAAAAACCCAAAAAACCCTCAAACCCTCTGCCGTCGAGTTAATTCCGACTCATAAAGACCCTGTAAGACAGAGAAGAACTGCCCCATAGGGTTTCCAAGGAGCAGCTGGTGTATTCAAACTGCCAACCTTTTGGTTGGCAGCTGAAAATGGCATGATATTTGCAAAGCGCAAATATTACAGTGTAAGGCACACAGTAGGTGCTCAGTAAATGGCAGTTGTTGTTATTATTATTTTAGAGATTCGAGGAAGGGCTTGTTGCTCTTCTTCCTCCCTCTTCCTCAGATTTTCGATGCCTAAAATGAGAAACGTGGCTGAAAACAAAATCACCTCTGGAAAAGAGGGGACATAGTCATTGAAATTAATCCCCAAGTGTAAATGACTGACAGCAGAACTCTTCCTGAGAGTGGGTTTTGACAGAGGAAGGCGGTGAGGAAGGGTGAAGTGGCAGTGGTGTGGAAAGAGGACAAATAATGAAGATGAACTTCGCTGGTCCTGCCTACACCACTCACCTGCAGTAGAGTTAGGGAGTTGCCAAGCGAGATTTCATGGGCCAATAAGGGACTTCCTGTACATTGGTTTTTCAGGCGTGGTTGAATGAGGGTGGAAGGGACACCACGGAGAGGCCAGGACAATTCTGTTTCTGCATTATTGGTTTTTGGGGAGCCTCCGAGATCAGGGGGATGAAGTCCCTGAACTTTGGAGCATCTTCATGGAGGTTGCTGGCACAGTGGACAAAAGAGAGGTCTCTGGTTATTTCAGTTCAGGCTTAGATCCTTCTATCTTGAGGACTCCAGGGTGGGGAGCCCCAAGGGCTGACTAAATCATCAAGTAATAGGGACCCTAAGGCCTTCAGATGGGCTTGTGGTAGGGCAGGCTGTCCTTCAAATGTTTGCCAAAGCCCCCAAATTGAGGCTGAGCTTCTTATGAAAATATCCTGGTTTTCTGTTTTTATAACTGGCTGCGTGCTTCTTCCAGGAAGCAAAAACCTTCAAGGCCAATTAATAAAAAGGTTGTGGAATTCTCCAATGCACAGTAGTGCTGAAGTAAAATGTTCAAGAAAGGGTTCTGGAGAATTTATGTAATGAATCTTCAAAGATCTTAACAAAAAAACAAAAAAAAAACTCTCCCTGCCAGCCCTGTTCCCCAAAAACCCAGGCCCCACGAAGCCCCACCTTTGGGTTTTATCTAGGAAGACATATTTTCATTGTTGTTGTTGAAAACGTACACAGCAGGGCTTACACCAATTCAACAATTTCTACACGTACAATTCAGTGACATTGATTACATTCTTTTAGTGAGTATTTACTGTACGCAACCATTCTTACCCTAGTGTTATGGATTTAATTGCATCCCCCCAAAATATGAGCTGTAAATCCTAACCCCTATACCTGGTGGCAAAATGGTTAAGTGCTCAGCAGCTAACTGAAAGGCTGGGAGTTAAAACCCACCAGCCGATGCGCAGAAGAAGGATGCAGCCATCTGCTTTCATACAGGTTAACACCAAGGTTACAGCCTTGGAAGTCCTATGGGGCAGTTCTACTCTGTCCTGTAGGGTCCGTATGAGTAGGAATCAACTCAACAGCAACGGATTTGGTTTTTATACCTGTGGTCATAATCCCATTTGGGAATGGGTTTTCTTTGTTATGTTCGTGAAACCGTATCTGTGTAGGGTGTGTTTTAGGCCTATCACCTTTGAGAGATAAAAAGAACAGATTAGGTATACAGACGCATGCAGAGATGGTGGAAGATAGATGACACACCACATGAAGATTGCCAAGAACCAAGGAACAAGGAATTTCCCCCAGAGTTGACAGAGAGAGAGAGCTGTCCCCTAGAGCTGGCACCCTTAATTCAGACTTCTAGCCTCCTAAACAGTGCGAAAGTAAATCCCTGTTTGTTAAAGCCACCCACTTGTGGTATGTCTGTGAAGGCAGCACCAGATAACTGAAACACCTGGGAAGACATATTTATATGTTTATACCTTTTTGTTTTGATTTGTTTGCAACTCTCCCTCTGATTTTTAAAGTTATTGTTTATATGTATATATTGAAGTTGTCAAGGATTCATTTTACTTGGGTCCACAATCAATGCCCATAGAAGCAGCAGTCAAGAAATCAGACGACATATCGCATTGGGCAAATCTGTTGCAAAAGACCTCTTTGAAGTGTTGAAAAGCAAGATGTAACTCTGAGGACTAAGGCATGCCTGACCCAAGCCATGGTATTTTTAGTTGACTCATATGCATGTGAAAGCTGGATGATGAATAAGGCAGACTGAAGAATTGATGCTTTTGAATTACGGTGTTGGTGAAGACTATTGAATATACCATGGGCCACCAGAAGAATGAATGAATCTGTCTTGGAAGAAAGACAGCCAGAGTGCTTTGTAGAAGCGAGGATGGTGAGATTTCATCTCATGACCTTTGGACATGTTATCAGGAGGGAGCAGTCCCTGGAGAAGGACATCATGTTTGGTAAAGTTGAGGGTCATCCAAAAAGAGGGAGACCCTCAACGAGATGGATTGACATAGTGGCTGCAGTGGGCTCAAGCATAGCAATGATTGCGAGGATGGTGCCAGACCGAGCAGTGTTTTGTTCTGTTGTGCATAGGGTTGCCACGAGTTGGAATCAACTTGATGGCACCTAACAGTAATATGTGTAGTCTTTGAGATTCTGGTCCTCATGGCTGCCATCTAAAAAATGAAACAATGCAGACCTCTCAAGTGTTAAAAACATCCACCCAACGTTCCACAGGTTGTCAGATCTGAGCAATTGGGGCTGTTAGTGACGAGAAAGGAAGATAAAAGTGCCAGGCTGCCCGGTTCATATTTGATCATTCATTTATGTCTGATTTTTGGAATTGTGGTATGGTCAGGTAAGATGTTAAGCCTAGAAGAAGCTGAGTGAAGAATATATGGGAATTCTCTGTACTGTATTTGCAACTTTTTTTTTATGTAGTCTAAAATTATTTGAAAAGTAAAAAAAAAAATTTAAGGTGAGACACTCTGCAGGAAAAAAACATGAAACAGGAAGGGGATTATAAAATTTAGGGAAGGGATTGAAAATGAAGATCAGGTGGCTACAGAAGGCCTCTCTTGAAATGAGGAACCAGCTGGCTGGGGGGTCCCTGGGGAAAGCAGTCTCAGCAGGACAGCAGCCTGGGCAAAGACCCTGAAGTGGGAGCGTGCCTGGTGTGTCCGAAGCACAGCAAGTACACCGGTGTGGCTGGAGCAGAGGGCGACAGGGAAAGTGGCAGGACAGGAAGTTAGAGCAGAGATAGGGCCAGACGGTGCAGACAGTGAGGTGATCAGGGCTTTGGTGATGTGGCCCAACCTCCATCGTAACAGAAGCCCCCTGGCTGCTCTGAGGAGAATTGGCTTCAGGCGATGTGAGAAGAAGCAGGGCCGCCAGTGAGGAGCCTGCTGCAATAGTCTGGGGGAAAGGAAATGGTGACTTGGACCAGGCTGGCGGCAGTGGGGGTGGTGAGATGTGTTGTTTGAATTCTGGATACATTTTGAAGGCAGTGCCAGTAGATACGCTGAGAGACAGAACATGGGGTGCTACCAGATCCTGACTTGGTGTGACCATGTTTTTATTAGATGGCAAATACTGCATCGCCAGGCTTTTTTTTTTTTTTTTTGGTAGCAAGCATCAAGCCCTACTTATGCAAAATTGCAAACGGGGATTTTTCTGGAAGGATATGCAGTACCTCACAGATCAGACGGAAAAACTTTCACATGGGGCTCTAAAAAGGTGGGTCTGGGGTCTTAGTATTAGGAACTGTTTTTGAAGTAAGGCCCCACTCCTGGAACAAAGACTCCAGCAGTCTTGACTCAGGATTCAAATTTCAGCGCAAGAGGAATGAACCGGCCTAGCTCGGACCAAGTAGTCACCACTGGATGAAGCCACCCAAGTGGAGTAGGTGGGAAGGTACTTCACCAGAGCCAAATTGGGTGTTGGGATCAAACGAAAGAAGGGCAAATGCACGTTGGGCAGTCAAAACCCACAGATGCTACCCTTAAATTCAGTCCCAGCATAGACCTTAGGAGGTGAAAGAAATCGAGGCTGGGACTGACTGGGAAGTGGGCAAGAAAGTCAGCTTTATGAATAACTGAGTTTTGTTGAAGAAAGAGTTCTAGCCTGGGGGCTTCATCTGGTCTAGGTTCAGTGGCTCAGTAGCTGTGCTACTTCAGGCCAGTTGTTTAACCTCTCTGGCTTCAGGCTTATCTGGACTAGAGCAAACGCTTCAAACCTTTTCTTCATCAAGGACCATCTTGGTTATTTTTCGTACACCACTTTGTCCTCCTCCAAACCATGTTAATCCATGACCTTTCTCCTGTGGAAATGTACAATGTGTGTTAGGCTTCCTGAAATTTGGAGATCAGCTGAAAGGGGAGGTGTGGAGGTCGTGTCAAAGAGGAGCCTGAACCAGGGAATGAATGAGAGAAATAAGGTACAAGGAAGAGTATAAATGACTGGGCACCACACCGAGCAAACTGCAAGCAGCTTTTCAAGGCAGGGTTAAGAGATTTTTAATATTCTCTGTTATTATTCACTTTCTGCCTTCATTGAGACCAAAGAAACTGTGTACTCTGAAAGGTTTGGTGTTTTCTAGGCTGCAAGAACCCATTTGCTACATTTGCACCTTGAACTCCCCACTGGGTTCGCCATGCCGGCTGTAAATGAAATGTTAACACAGCAAATTGCACTCGATTTCCCCTGATCCACGCTGAGCACTCTGTTCCCCAAGCTCCACCCCCAGCACTGGTGCCCACTTATATTTCATACCATCCTGCTTAGTGCTTGATTACATATTGCTTTGAATTGTCCTCCGGCCCACTCTGATGAGAGCCTTCGCCCTTCCAACCAGCCCACTCCTAACTCCCAGCATGCTGGGCTTTCCTCCTCCTCAAAACCCACAGTCTCTTTCCCCTGCTGTTTTCTGTCATTGCATCAGAATCCACCCCCTTCTTCATTTCCTTCCCTATTTAGCCTAAACTTCATGAGCCTCTCTTCACCCGTCCTTTGCCTAAACCCTCCTCTCCCCTCCACACTTGCCCCACTGCAGCTCCTATTGGCTGTACCCTGGCCTGGAGCAGGCAGGCTTGTCCATCACCCTGACATCTGGGCTCCTGGGCTCCTGAGCACTGCTAGAGAAAATTGTACCCCACGCAGATGGGAGCCACTACCAAGTCATCATCTGTGGCCTCAGTGGGCTGTTGAGTAGCCTGGAAACCCTTTTTGGTGTCCCTATCAACAAACTTCCTTTCCCCACACTGACTCTTCTATGTATTCCCCACCCCCTGAGCTTTGCAGAGAAAATAGAGGCCACTAGGCAGGAATTCCCTTGTCCTTATGTACCCACTGTGCCCCACAAAAAAAGTATCTTCACCCTGGTCATTACGCCGGCCTCCCCTCCTGACAGCCGTAGCCTCGGCACCTCCTTTGCCTCATCAGTCCTTCTCCCAGTGTTGTCTTTCTCCTAAGCACATAAGCATGTTCCCACTCTATTCTGGGATTCTTCTCCTTTCCCAGCCAAATTTTGCAGAAAAGTATACTTGGCCACAGCCCACCAAGACCCTAAAAATACTCAAAGGGCACGAGTGACCCTCTCATTGTCAAGTCCTTGGCCATTGTCATCCTCTGTCTTTGCTTAGAACTCCACACTATTGACCCCCCCTTCTCTTCTTGATTCTCTCTATTCCCTTAGCCCCTGTTCTCCTGCTGTTGTTGTTAGCTGCGTTCAAGCCAGCCCCCAACTCAGGTGACACCATGCACACCAGAACAAAATGCTGCCCAGTCCTGTGCCATTCCCACCATAGGTTGTGGATAAGACCATTGTGACCCATAGGGTTTTCAGTGACTGATTTTCAGAAGCAGATCACCAGGCCTTGCTTGCTAGCCCACCTTAGTCTGGAAGCTCTGCTGAAACCTGTTCAGCATCATATTGTTCTTGTTAGATGCCATCAGGTTGGTTCCAGCTCATAGTGACTCCAAGTACAGCAGAACAAAACACTGCCCAGTACTGTGCCATTCTCACAACCATTGCTCTGTTCGAGCCCATTATTGCAGCCACTGTTTCAATCCATCTCCTTGAGGGTCTCCCCTTTTTTTGCTGACCCTCTACTTTAACCAAGCATGATGCCCTCCTCCAGGGACTGATCCTTCTTGATAACATGTCCAAAGTATGTGAGACGAAGTCTTGCAATCCCTGCTTCTAAGGAGCATTCTGGCTGTACTTCTTCCAAGACAGGTTTGTTCTTCTGGCAGTCCATGGTATATTCAATATTCTTCGCCAAAACCATAATTCAAAGGCATCGATTCTTCTTTGGCCTTCTTTATTCATTGTTCAGCTTCAGCATCATAACACTGTGCAAACCTCCACTGACAGACGATGGGTAGTGACTGTGCCTGAGGTCCATTGGCTGAGAATCCAGCACAGTAGGCCAGAATTCTCCCTGTTGCCCTCGTTCTCCTGCTACCCCTCTTTATATGCCAACCTTCTTAACCTCGGTTCCTGTCGCCTGGCATTCCCATGCTGAGGATCCTTCAGGCACTGGGTGGGGTCTTCGTGATGAAATCCAGATTCCTTTGCACAGCAGGTAAGACATCCCGTCTCCCCCAGCTTCCTCTCCCTCTCCCTTACCCACCCAATTTGCCACCCTCCTCTGTGGGTGTCTGTCTTTGACCCTCCATGTGGACAGGGCTACACTTTCTCTCTCCTCCATGTCTTTGTGCATTTCTTTCCTCTCTCTAGACTGCTCTTCCTCCCTCCCCAGCACCTCACTGGTGGAACTCATACTCACGTTTTAGAGATCAGCTCAGGTGTCACCTAATCCACTAAGTCAGCCTTCCATGATCACACCCCATCTGAATTCCCAAAACGCACTGAGTCTATCTCAACAGGTGTCATGGATTGAATTACGTCTCCCCCAAAACATGTGTCAACTTGGCTAGGCCATGATTCCCAGTGTTGTGCGGTTGTCCTCCATTTTGTGATTGTAATTTTATGTTAAGAGGATTGGGGTGGGATTGTAACACCACCCTCACTCAGGTCACCTCCCTGATCCAGTGTAACGGGAGTTTCCCTGGGGTGTGGCCTGTACCACCTTTTATCTCTCAAGAGATAAAAGGAAAGGGAAGCAAACAGAGAGTTTAGAACCTCATACCACCAAGAAAGCAGCACCAGGAGCAAAGCGCATCCTTTGGTCAGGGAGTCCCTGTGCCTGAGAAGCTCCTCGACCAGGGGAAGATTGAGGACAAGGACTTTCCTCCAGAGCCCACAGAGAGAGAAAGCATTCCCCTGGAGCCGGCGCCCTGAACCTGTGGTATTTCTGTTATGGCAGCGCTAGATGACTAAGACAGGAGGCATCACATTATATTGATATTGTCTATTATATGTGTCTTTTCCAGTACCCTGCCAGCCCCTTGAGGCTGAGGACTGGGTCTTTTATCCCCATCTGTTTGATGCCTGGCACAGCTTGGCACATAATAAAGCCTTGATTCATGCTTGCGGAATGAACAAATGAGTTAATGTATTGGTTGTTATTCCCAACGAGGCCATCCCAGGGCAGTGAATGTGATCAATCTTCTCAGAGCATTTTTCTGTGGTAGATATATTTTAGAAGGAGCCCTGGTAGCACAGTGGTTAAGCACTTGGCTGCTAACCAAAATGTCAGCAATTAGAACGCACCAGCCGCTTCAAGGGAGAAAGATGTGGCAGCCTGCTTCCATAAAGATTTACAGCCTCGGAAACCCTATGGGGCAGTTCTACTCTGTCCTATAGGGTTTGGTTTTTTAGATATATTTTGAGGTATGTGCTCAGCTTAAATAATTCCTGTGTATAAGTGTCTTACTACCATCTGTGGAGGGTGTTCCCAACAGCTAATGGGATCCTGCCCCCTTGTCATAGTTGATTGGATCAAGAATGGATTCCTTTCTATGGGAGTTTGTATTTTAGAGAAAGGAAAAGGGAGCAAGAGAGAGAGAGATCTGGTTCATATGATCAAACATAAATTGCGGAGCTGTGAGTGTCTGTCTTTGACCCTCCGTGTGGACGGGGCAGCAGAGTGAATGCTCCAGAAAAAATGAACACAAATTCTCAGAGAGAAACAGAAATGAAAGATGGAGAGAGCCCACATCCCCTGGGTTTCTGACAGTTTACAAGTTCCCATTTCTAGTTGTCCTCAAGCCTGGCTAATTCCTGCCCTTAGGGCCTATACCCTACCTTCTATCCTTCAGTGGTTAAACCAACTCGAATGGGTTTCTGTTTCTTGCAAGCAATAGAATTCAGGGCAACAACTCATTGCCACTCTCACAATCTACGTGACTTCAGAGGTGCAGGTCAAAGTAAAATAACTATAAGGCTACTTTCACTTTTTTTTTTTTTTTCTAAAAGTCATATCTTGTGACTTCACTGGACCTTGCCTCTGCCCACCAACCCAGTGTAAATTTGGAGGCAAGGTCAGTGTCTTAACTTCATTCAATATTCACGAGGCATCCTCAAGGGGTGGATGTCCGGCACTTTGCTACCACCTTGATGTATCTGTTGGCATCTGTTGTAGATTTTTTTTTTTTCACCTAATAGCAAAACGCTTTCTTTCAGCTCACCAGGCTTCATGTTTTCTGATCTTAGTTGTCACTGTAACTTTTCCCACACTTACGGCACTCTTCAAGGACAGAAAAACAACACAGTGTGGAAGAAAGGACATTCAACTGGGATTTTTGAAGAACCAAATCCTAATTCCATGCCTGCCACTAGCTTTGCTGGGCTGAGCAATTCATGAGTCTCTTTGTCTGTTTTCCCATCTGCAGAAGTGGGAGAGAAAAAGAATACTTTCTCTGCCTACTTCCCAGAGATGCAAGTGAAAATTAGGTCATGGATGTGAAGATTCTATGAAGCAAAAAAATCTCTATAAAAAAAGCATCCATGGTGGTCATGAACTCTCTCAATTTCTATCCCATCTCCCAGCCACCAAGCTCAAAGTCCTCACGTGATAATTTTTTATTGAATTTAACTCTAATTTTTTGTTTGTTTGTATGTTTTTGATTTTTAACGTGGCCCTTGTCTCTTCATCCATTTCCCCTGAACACTGATAAACACTTTTTAAAATTTAAATAAAGAAAACAAGAGACATGCATCCTGTTCTGTTTGAAGGCAGGCTAATTTCTTGTCAGTTCTTAATGACTGTATTTATTTTCCTCTAACCTAACTTGCTGTTTCCTAAACCATCTCCATCATATATATTGCCCCTTAAGCTGTGGTCCCTAAGCATTGGAATCAACGGGGAGTTTCCAGAAACACTGATGTCTGCCTCTCACCCCTGGGGATCCCATCGTAATTGGTCTCAGGTATGGCCTGGGCCTTGAGATTTTGAAAAGGTCCCCTAGATTTTCACCTGAAGCATTTCCCTTACAGATTGTGGTCAGAAACAATAAGAGATTAATCCAAAATCCATCTCTTCTTCTGACTGTGATTGCCTTGGTCTCCATCACGTTAATTGAAATACCTTCTGAGAAATGCAGGGGAGCCATTAATGAAGGCCTCACATATCTGCATACACATTTCCTGTTCTGCCTTGTCTCCCTGCCAATAATTTAGTTATGATTTGCATACTACTCTTTTTTTTCCAATTCAAATGGCCTCTCCCTGTACCTGAGTGGCTGGCTGGCTGGGGCTGTCTGTCGGCTCTCTTCACTTCCGGATGGGCAAAATTTCCCTCTCCACTTATGTCAACACCATCTTCCAAATCTAGCCAGCTGACCGGCAAGCTTGTTCCAAGGGTTGCTTGGACTACGCCTCAAACTGAAAAATCTCACAATTTGGAGGAGCCAGACTTGGTAATGCAGTTCAGCACTTCCCATGTTTATCCATCATTGCCTGATTGAATCTGCTGTTGATTCGGTAATATGAACCAACACTGTTAGGGAGCCTCTGATGACTACAGGTGACACTACATTGGCTTTAGTCAGGAGCTAGGGCAGAGTCAAACCTGAACATCCATCCTGTTGGGCCTTTTGGGCTACCCCTTCCCTGAGGCAACATATAAGGCCCCTCTCAGCCCAGATCTGAGAGCCTAAAGTGAAAACCAGGGTTTCTGTGGCACCAGGGGCATCTTTCCACTCAGGATGAGTCATGGTCTCTTATCTGGCCTTGGCCCTCTCGGCTTATAACACCATCTGATTTCCAGGGATTGGGGAGGGAGTGAGGTGACCCAAGAATAGCTGCTTTCAGCCAAGCAAGCATTACTAAGTCCTGGGCTGTTTCAGGTCATATGTGCCATAGCCTGTGGCACTCTGTATTCCTTCTCTTCTTGTTGCTTTACTCTCTCTCTCATTGGCTGGAGCCAGAGTGTCGACCAATCAACGGGAAGAGTTCAAATTCACCCATGCCATCAACAAAGGGCCACGAATCATCCTTTCTTTCTTTTTCTTAAGTTTAAGAATGTCTTACTTTTTTTAATTATTAAAATTCTTCTATTCTCTCTCTCTGAAGAGAGCAAGTTTTACATTAAAATAGTATTTTAGGTATTTAAAAGAAACTCACTATTGCTCTCAAGGACTGAAACATAACGACATTTTCCCCATTTTACCTTTGCTTCAGGGGCCCAGAAGAAGTCCAGGAGGGCATGTGACATCTGAGGCCACAAGTCGCTTCACTAGATTAAGGGAAACAGGGGTCATGTCTCGCCTATGTATTTTTAATGCAGTATCATTATTAACTCAGTCTGTTGAGCATGTACTATGTGCCAGACGCTATGCTAAGCCCTTTCCATAATTTATATCAATTTCTTCCTTGCTCCACCCTAAAGGAGACTGGGTGGTGCGAGCGGTTGATGATCAGCTGCTAACCTAATGGTTGGTAGTTCAAACCCACCCAGTGGCTCCATGAAAGAAAGGCCTGGCAAACTGCTTCTGTGACGGTTACAGCCAAGAAAACCCTATGAAGCAATTCTACTGTGTAACACACGGGGTCACCATGAGTTGGAACTGGGATTAGTTTTGGTTTATTTATTGCCTCCATTTCATATATGAGGACATTGGAACTCACACCTGAAAGCTTCCAAAAAAAAAACACTAAACCTGTTGCCAGTGAGTTGATTCCAACCCATAGTGACCCTATAGGACAGAGTAGAACTGCCCCACAGAGTTTCCAAGAAGCGCCTGGTAGATTCAAACTGTCAACCTTTTGGTTAGCAGCTGTAGCACTTAGCCACTACACTACCAGGGTTTCCAACTGAAAGCTTCCACAGCTAGTAAATGGAGACACCAGCATTTGGACCTGTTCTGGATTACTCCAAAATCCACGCTCTTAATCTCTATAGTCTTCTGAGATTATCTCCTTCTATAAAGATGTCATCCTTAAATCCAAGTAATACAGTTTTCCCAGGTTTTGAAAACTAAGGCTGGTATGATTGCTGGGTTATAAATATAAGGAACCAATAGTTTTATGCAGCTATAGGAGCTGCTTGAAAAATAATTATAGACGGGTTGATTGAAAACAGCATTTTATTCACTCAGGTTCTGGACAGGGTTCTAGGTGTTGGGGGATGGTGGAAGGGGAGCCGATTTGGCGTCCTGGTGAGTGAGTACAGATAGCCTTTTCAGCCCTGCCTGTGCCCTGTCATTGCTGATGTTCCAAGCCAGCTCTAAAAGGCTACCTTACTTCACGGAGACCTAAGACAAAAGCACGGAGCTGACAAAGCTGAGGACTGCTGGGGCTTTTAAAGAAAACGACAGCAATTTCAGAAAACGAATCCTGTGGTTTAGAAAGAAATCAGCTGAACTTATGATCTCAGCTCAGTTTTTTCCTAAATTTTATTTATTTTGTTGTTGTTGAGACTATACACAGCAAAACACACACCAACTCAACAGTTTCTACATGTGCCATTTAGTGACATCCATTCCATTCTTCCAGTTGTACAACCATTCTCACCCTCCCTTCCTGAGTTGTTCCTCATCCATTAGCATAAACTCACTGGCCCCTAAGGTTCTTACCTAATCTTTTGAATTGCTGTTGTCAAATCGATCCCATATAGATAATTCTTAAAAAAGCATAATGCTCAAAGCAGGCCTTTTTTATTTGTTAAGCTATACTCTTGTTCCATTTTAAGATGACTTAGGGGATATTTTTGGTTTAAGGTTTAAAGATTATCTCAGGGCAATGGTTTCAGGGGTTCATTCATTCTCCATGGCTCCAGAAAGTCTAGAGTCCATGAGAATTTGAAATTCTGTTCTGCATTCCCACCCCCCGTTTTGATCAAGGTTTTTCTGATCCTAGTTCATTTTATTCTGTTCTGTTTATAAAAAACAAAAACAAAAGAAGTTTAAGAAACAAAGGAAAAAAGAAAGAGGAAAAAAAATTGTTCTCATCCTGAAGAAAGTAATTTACCTTAGGTCTGGATAAGTATAGTTGATCTATGAAGCTTCCAACTTTCTAAGATTGCTAGAGTTTTAGAGCCAAAAGGAAACTTTAAAGATAGACGTTTTAGTCTAGGCCCTGGATTTCACAGAAAGGAGACTGAGGCCCCAGAGAGTCTAGGGCCTCACAGCCACTGTAGTTAGTGGAAGCTGACTCTCAGTTTCCCTGCCTTTTCCATCCCACCCCTTCTTTGTTCTTTTTGCTTTGTGAATGACAAGATTTTCTTAGACTATGGGGAGAAGAAACAAGACAGCATCTGCTTCTTCAGGAAAGGTCAGGGAGAGCGCCAAAACTTCTAGAAAGAGAGGAGTCAAATTATTTAATCTAATTTCAGGAACGGCCTTGATCTTGTTAGCTGAGGGACTGAATAAGGAGGCAAAAGGCCCTCCAAAGCAAGATTTATTACTGTTTTCCATGAAAGCAGAGGGAAAATGAATATTGGTTTAATGGGGATTTGGGCCTCTAATGTAATTTTCATCTTAGCTTAGACAGACCATCCACAGACAAAAGGTCAATAGATCCTAGTTATGATGTAATGCTAGGCTGAGCTAGTGAGGAAAGGGTCACCCCTAGGATTGGAAGTCACCTCTGCCATCTGTGAGCCTAGGAAAGGAAGAAATCCACTGGAATCTTGTTGGCCCTGGAATGGGTATTAAAAGTGCCGTTGCTTCATCAGACCAGGTAACCAGTTTTGGGGAAAATTCCTGGCAAAAAGTGCTTCCAATAACACTAGAATTAGTTCCTAGTGGAAGAACTTGTAGGTGAAAATAGAAAAAAGTAAGGAAGTTTGGGACCATCTCAACTCAATAAGCTTTTGTTGAGTGCCAACTATATATTCACCAAACCCATCGCCATTGAGTTGATTTCAACTCATATCAGCCCTATAGGACAGGAGAGAACTGCCCCATAGGGTTTCCAAGGCTGTAAATTTTTATGGAAGCAGACTGCCACATCTTTCTCTTGTGGAGCAGCTGGTGGGTTTGAACCACTGACCTTTTGATTAGCAGCTGAGCTCTTTAACCGCTGTGTCACCAGGGCTGCTATGTATTAGACCCCAAGAAATAAATAAGGCCTCTTCCTGCCCTGGCTATGCTTGCTGATGTCGGGAACTAGCAACCACAAAGGAACTTGTTCCCAGGATTCAGACACTATTAGGCAAACTGATCCAGCACTCCCAGTGGCTCATTGCCATTCTCAAACTCACATGCTGTTACATTTATTGGCCAGCATGGCTTGCTTCTGCAGGCTACAAAACTCCTCAACTAAATGGCAGCTCACAGATGTGCAGCCAGGCGCTGGTCGCAGCACACACATCTAGCCAGAATCTGAGGCTGTCTGAGGAAGAAGAGGAAATTCAGAGTCAAGGAAGTGCCCAGCGCTCTTCCCCAGAGACCATGAGTGCAAACAGGCAACAACAGGTCCTGTCCTGGCCCAGCTCAGAAATCCAGCTCTCGAAGGCTGCCTCACTCTGCCAAGATTTCCGTTACTGAATAAAGGGGTTGATGCTTGTGTTAAAAACAAACTAACAAAAAACAAATAACATTATCCACTATGGGATCCAATCCAGCCCAGTGCCAGTTGGATCAATCAACCTTTTAAAAATCTTTTTAGGATAACTGTTCAGCTACTGTCATGAATTAAAGATGTGAGGGAGAGAAAAATGGTACAGACCTTACAGTGGTTACCGCTGGGTTTAAAACCCAGGTGCGATGTTGCATTCATCTTTCCGTTGAGGTCTAAGAATTGAGTAAAATTTGTTTTAACCGTTTCTGCTCTGACAAACCTAAATGGTTCTTGAGTTTTTGAAAGGGAAGTGATGTCAGCAGAAACTATGATTTTCACCAAAGCTATGTATCTGATTGCTAAATATTAAATAAGTGCCTTATTGGCCGATTTTACTCATTCCCCTACAGCTATATTTCTAAGTTATGAGTCCCTGGGTACATATAAAGGAGTCCTGGTGGCACAGTGGTTAAGTGCTCGGCTGCTCTGTGGGAGAAAGATGTGGTAGTCTGCTTCCATAAAGATTTCCATTGCAATTGAGTCAAATTCTGCCTCATAGTGACCCTGTAGGACAGGGTAGAACTGACCCGTAGGGTTTCCAAGGCTGTAAATCTTTATGGAAGCAGATTGCCACATCTTTCTCCCATGGAGAAGCTGGTGGGATCGAACTGCTGACCTTTCAGTTACCTGCCAAGCGCTTAACCACTGTGCCACCAGGACTCCTTCCTTATAAAGATTACGGCCTTGGGAGCCCTATGGAGCAGTTCTACTCTATGTCTTACAGGGTTGCTATGAGTCAGAATCGACAACAATTGGTATACATATAAAATAGTAAAACATATAAAATAGTAGATGAGGTAAATCGTCGTATCCATTGCTGTTAGAATAACTCTATGATTCATGAGGTGAGCTACTCATTGTTCTTTTTTTTTCCACAGGTACAGTTAAGCCAAAGATTTCAGGGAACAGACTGGCAAGCAGGGCTAGCTACGTGATGTTCGACCAGTGTGATCACACAGGGCCCCACGCTCAGAAGGGCCTGTGTTTGGGGTTTAATGCTCTGTGGTTGTTTTAAAATTGTTAATAACTTAAAAAAAATGACATTTTATTGCATTTTCAGTGAAGGTTTACACAGCAGTTTAGGTTCCCATTCAACAATTTCTACACAAAATTGTTCAGTGGCAGCATTCTTCACAATGTGTGAACATTCTCATTGTGACCATTCTGGTTGTTCCATCTCCATTAATCTAGTTTTCCTGCCCCTTTACATTCTCATCTTTGTTTGAAAGTAATTGTTCACCATTTGGTCTCATACAGGTGATTTTTTAAAGGAGCACGGTACTTACGGGTGACATTCATTATTTTGTGAGCCAATCTGTTATTTAGCTACAAGGTGATCTCAGGGGTTAGTTTCCGTTTAAGGTTTAAAGAGTATTTCAGAGCAATAGTCTCAGGGAGTCCTTCAGTCTCAACCAGTCCGGTAAGTCTGTGTTTTTTCTTTTTTTTGGAATTTGAGATTTTTTCCACATTTTTCTCCCATTCTATCAGGGTCCATCTATTGTGGCCCTGATTGAATAGTTGGTAGTGGTAATCAGGCACCATTTAGTTCTTCTTGTCTCAGGGTAGATCAGGTGTGGTTCGTGTAAACTATTTGTCTTGTAGACTAGTTTATTCTTTGACTTTTTTGTTTCCTTCTTTATCTTTTGTTCCGTACAAGTAGAGACCAATAGCTGTATCTTAGATAGCCGCTCGTAAGCTTTTAAGACCTCGGATACTACTCACCAAACTAGGATGTGGAGCATAACTTTATGAGCTATCTTATGCCAATCGACCAAGATGTCCTAGGAGACTATGGTTCTAATCCTTCAAACCCAGAAAACCAATTCCACCAGGTGTTTGGTTATGTCTAAGAAGTATATGTAATCGTGCCCACTATGTGCTTTATTATATATATGAATATATGTACATACAGTCACATACACACATATACATATACGTATGCATACATCTATATATGCACACATGCAAGTAGTCCCCAATTTATGATATGTTTGAATTACAATGAACCACACTTACGACCATCTGGTTTTTATTTTTTTGTACATCTCATCATTAGTAATAAGCACTACATAAAATGCTTCAGCATGTAATTTGCTGATGTTATCATTCTCAGATGTTGACTCACAGATGTTCAATGTTATGAAGAGCTGTTCAAAACATTGTGATTTCCGGAAGAATTAAAATATTCTTCAGTGTATCCAGAACATTGCATCTTTCTGGGCGAAAGTTACGGGAAGATTCGTGCAGGGGATTTGGAAAAAACTGCTGAGTTATGTGAACATAACTCCAAGCATTTGACCAGGATAATATGATGAAAGAGATTGGTGGAAAAATTGTCCATATGGCAAGAACGCTGAATTTAGAACTTGGTGTCGCTCATGCAGATCAGCTCATAGATCGTGAAGAAGGGGAACTGACAGATCAAGACTTGATGGATTTTGAAGAGAAAAGAAATGCTGAAGAACAAAGAAATAGTGAGGAACAGGAAGGAGGGAAGTCAAAAAATTTTACAGTGAAAGGATTAGCTGAAGTTTTTTTCTAAGCTAAATCAGGGGCTTCAAAACCAAAAACACTCAAATGCATTGAGTCCATTCCCCATCGGACAGAACAAAACTGCCCCATAAGGTTCCCAAGGTTGTAAATCTTTACGGAAGCCGACTGCCACATCTTTCTCCTGTGGAGCAGCTGATGGGTTCAAAGTGCCAACCTTTTGGTTAGTAGCCAAGCGCTTAACCACTTCGCCACAAGGGCTCCCATCAGGGACTTCAGTTGCTTGAAAGCGTGGACCCAAAAGCTGACGGCTTTGTAAGGCTGATCAGATTCGGGAAGCAGTGGGATGTTACCACAAAATATGTAGGGGAAAAAAGAAGAAAGAAAGAAAGAAAAGGACCGTACCACAACTCTCACTAATTTTCTGGCTAGAAACACCATCTGTATTTCCAGGGATAATCCAGATGATCCAGAACCTTCCACAAGTGGAGTTATTACCACAACTGATGAAACGCTAATGTTTTTCAAATCTTCTTCACTGTCGGAGTAAATTTTTATGATTTGTGTATTTTTTATGTGTGTATTAAAATACATCTGTAAGTTTATATGTAATGTTTCCAACCCCCAAAGACAAATAAAGATCGGATTTATAAAGATACTGATAATAAAAGGCAATAATAATGAAAACTAAAAAAAGAGAAAACATATTTGACTTACGTCAGAACTGACTTACAACAGTGTTGTCAGAAGGGAACCCTGTCTTAAGTTGGAGACTACCTTTGTATACTCACATATACATATGTAGGGAGCCGTGGTGGTACAGTGGTTAAGTGCTGTGCTGCTGACTGAAAGGTTGGTGGTTCGACCCCACCAGCTGCTCCATGGGAGAAAGACGTGGCAGTCTGCTTCTGTAAAGGTTTACAGCCTTGGACACCCCATGGGGCAGTTCTACTCTGTCCTTTAGAGTCACTATGAGTCGCAATCGACTTGAGAGCAATGGCTTTTAGAATATATATATATATATATATAAAATATATGCCTACATACACACATATATACCCACATATGTGTTTTTTGGTTGTTGTTGTTTCAAAATTATATGTGCCATAGCAATTACCAATAGGTCATTTCTTCTTGTGTACATTTTAGTGACATCACTTACCTTCATCAAAATGTGTACACCCACCGCCAAAAATAGCAAGTGTCTTCCATCTAGGTAGCAAATTCCCCTCTCCCTCATCCCCCAAATTCTTAATAATTTTATCTTCGATTTTGCGTTTTGTAAGTGAAATCCAAGGGGATAATGAAACACTCTCCAGGGAGTTGGAGCCTTGACTCTTGTGCAGTCCTGCCTTCCCGCTTGCCCCAGGGTGGATTCTCAACTGTCTGCTCTCTGTTCTCTGGTGCCCTAGGCCTCAGTCAGCCTCCCATGCCTCACCTCTGCCCCATGACTGCTGCTGCCTTTGACCTGGGGCAGCAACCAGGTTGAATCAGCAGAGGGAGGCCTGTGTTCTGCTGCTGTTCCCTGCTTCCAGCAGGAACCTGGGCGCAGGTGTGGGGAGAGATGGGGTTGGGTATGTGCCCATTGGTATCTGGCTTAGGCTGGGTTCCCTAGAGAAGCAAAACCAGTGAATCGTATAAATATAGAGAGAAAAATTTATCTCAAGGAAATGGCTCATGTGGCTTTGGAGGCTGGCAAGTCCTAAATCCATGGCTCAGTTGTCAGGCTGGAGGCTTCTCCTGACTCACATGGTCACAGGGGCTGACGAACCCGTAGTTGGCAGGTCAGATGGTAGGCTGTTGGCTCACGGGGCTGCAGAAGCTGGAGAATCCCAGAATCCCAGGCTCAAGTCCCAAAAACTGGAGGTCAGATGATGACAGGCCAGGTGCGGGATCCAGAGCAAGAGAGAGCTTTGCTAAAGTGTCCATATATATTGGATGCAAACCACAGCCTCAAATAAACTTCCCTTACATCAGATAAGGGTGTGACTTGAGTAAAGGTGTGACTTGAGTAAGAATTTGACTTGAAAAAGGCTGTGACTTGAGTCACACCCTCTAGTAATGGTGCAACTTAAGATATATCCCAGATTAATCCTGCCTCTTAGAGGTTAGGATTTAAGACACATAAAATTGAGGATAATCACAAAATGGAGGATAATTACATACTACTGGGAATCATGGCCTAGCCAAGTTTACACATAACATTAACCATCACAGTATCTTAGGGTGGGGCAAGCTGGCAGCGATCTCTGCCCTTAGCTGGAAGTGCCATAGCACACTTGGCAGGCAACTCGGTGGTAGCCTCTGATCCAGGCACCAAGTGCTTCCTGGCATGGAGGTTGCAATCCCTTGGTGGGTTCCTGTTGGCTGTGGGTTGGGGTGGTGGGCTTTTGGGAATGGGGAGATTGACATTCTCACCCCTGGCTGGGACCTCATTTTGCAATGAGGTTAACTTCAAAGACTGGGGTTGGGGGGAGCCTACCTCTTAATTAACACAGTTGTTATATGGCTCCTAGCTTGGTACAAAACCTGTTGGTAGGTATACTAGAAAAAGAAAAAACAAGTTCTTGCTCTCAAGGAGTTTATACTCTGGTTGGAAATAGACTAAATTGAAATAGGTAAAAAAGCAATGAGAAGATTTCACTACGGCAGTGGAATTGAGGGGTCCTGGAGGTAGGATTGGGGTATCGAGGGGTTAGGGGAGGAAGATACCTGGTGAATGTACTCTCAAAATGTAGGGCTAGGTGTGAAGGTGACCATGTCACCCATGTGCTGGCTTGATCTTGGTATATTCTTCTTCTAAGACCACTCACTCATAGCATTCCAGGAGGAGGACGATCCTGGTAAGAGGGGATGATGTGGGAACAGGTATGACCTAATAGAGGATGTGGAGGTTAAGGTGGGAGACAGGCTGCATGGAGTTGAGTTGTAGGGGACAGAAAAGAAAAAATGGGCTTTGAGCCTTCCAGCTGTGCACACCGAGGTACAGCAGGCTGTTGCTGTGTGACTGGGCAGGCCACTCACGGCTCTTCCCAGGCCAGTGAAGAAAGAATAAAGGAAACTGACCTTGTGCTTAAGCAAACCACGGAGCACAGTTAAGTTTCACAGTGAGCTCAGCGATGAGGGGGAAAAAGCAAACATTCTCTTCTGAAGGTTGACTTAATTAGCCATTTTAATAATTCATGAGTCTTAAAAATGTTTGCTGGGAGATTCAGAGCTCAGATTAGCTTCTGGCTCTGGGCTCTGGGTTTTCTCTACCACAAATTGTGCTGCCTCATGGAGCAACGGCAGGAGCAGGCCTGGAAACGTGAGGTCCTGGGTCGACTACACGATGCACACAGTTCTTAACCCTTTGGAGGTTAAAGAACCTCCTCGGGAACCTGACAAAAGTTCTAGAAACTTGTCCTAGAAAAATACATGTATGCACAAATTCGGAGGCTTCCCAGATTCCCCTGAGGTCCACACTTGAACCCCAAGGTAAGAATCCCTGATTTAGATGATCTCTCAAGGCTCTAACATTCTATGATTCTTTTTTAACTTACTCCAAAGCCAGTTGGATCTCTGGTGGTGTAGTGGGTGAGAGCTTGGGTGCTAACCAAAAGGTCAGCAGTCTGTATCCACCAGCTTGCTTCTTGGAAACTCTATGGGGCAGTTCTATTCTGTCATATAGGGTCGCTATGAGCCAGAATCCACTCAACCGCAATGAGTTCAATCCAGTCTATCAATGTCACCTGAAAATGCTACAAGTAGCCTTACGGGGATGTTCGCCATCTTAGATAGCTAGTGCTGCTATAACAAAAAATAGCACAGTTAGGTATCTTTAACAAACAAATTTATCTTCTATAGTTTTTTTTTTTTTTAGTTTAGGAGGCTAGAAGTCTGAATTCAGGTGACTGGTTCTAGGGGAAGGCTTTCTTTCTGTTGGCTCTGGGGGAAGTTCCTTGTCTCACCTTCTCAGCAATGGCTTGGTCCCTTAGTGATCTTCATGTGGTGTCCCATCTATCTTCCCCCAAATATGTTTCCTTACCCCGTTGTTTAATCTCTTTTTATATGTCAAAAGAGATTGTCTCAGGATATACTCTACCATAATACTGCCTCATTAACATAACAAAGAAAACCCAGTCCCAAATGGGATTTTAACCACAGGTAGAGGGGTTAGGATTTACAACAGGTATTTTTGGGGGGACACCATTCAATCCATAACATTTGCAAAGTGAGAAATGCTTAAATTCAATACTTGTTCATTAAGCTGAAGCAATGCTCATGCAGAAAAGAGAACTGAATGAATCAAAAACCATGACTCAGCTGTCTCCACCTGCCCAGGAGTTAACCTGCTGGAGCTCAGGGGGTGGGCTCTGGAGTCAGCAGGCTGCCCTCTCCTTCTCCCCCAGCAAATCCCAGCCTAGGCACTTTCTGGCTGTGACTTGGGGAAGCGATTTCACCTCCCTTCACTTTTTTTTTCACTTTGGTTTCCTCATTTGGAAAAAGGGGCTACTAAGCTGTGCCCTCTACCTGTCTACCTGTTTGAAGATGTCCACGAATTGTCCTGCATAGTGCCTGGGCCACAGTAGCGCTCAGTACAGGGGATTTGTTCCTCTCATCTCCCCCAGAGGCGGAAGGGTGCTATGGATCCAGGGACACTGTCTTGATTTAATGCTGGCAAGACAGACTGAGAAGTGGCCAGGAACTCTACCTCTGACCACCTGGGTGATTCTCTCTCCCCCTTGCCCCATGTGCCTCCCTACAGGAATGTGGGCTGGGCTGGTGAGGAGGCTGGAGAGGGACCCCTGTGAGGTAGCAGCCCTGCTCTGGAGCTGCTCACTGTCTTCTCCCTCTTCTGCTGCTCTGGAGTGTGGAGGCTGCAGGGAACAACGAGGGGGGATCCTGGGCTTTTTCTGGCTGCAGGCCTGACTGCAGCAGGGAAGTTAACAGAGAGAGCAGAAGAGAGAAAGAGAGAGTTGCTGGTCCTCCAGCTTCCTGAGCCAACAGTCAGCCATTGGTCACAAGCCCAAGCCCACCACACAGCCAGAAATGGGCCCGGGGAAGTGCAGCACTGGGTAAGATGTGGCGCCTGCTGTCAAGGACCTTACAGATTCCTCAAGGAAAAAAGACCAGCCCAAGGAAAGAGAGTAACTAAGGGCTGCACTGCTGGATGCAGAACATCTCTTCCAATACAGGGTCCGGAAGGGAGGGAACAGTAAGGGCTGGATGGTGGAAGGGGTGCTTACGTGGTGCCAGGCCTTGAGCTAGGCCCTTGACACTTATACCTCATCCTACAGTAACGCTTCAAGATGTGTGCAGTTACCCTCCACTGCAGGGGCCCTGAGTGGCTCCTCAACTACTGACAGAAGGTTTGGCAGTTCAAACCAAACCAGAAGCACCTCAGAGGACAGGCCTGGTGATCTGCTTCCAAAACGTCACAGCCTTGAAAGCTCTGTGGAGCAGTTCTACTCTGCACACGTGGGGTCGCCAGGAGTCCGAATAGACTCAGGGTAATTAACAACAACAACAATCCTTCACTGTGTGGATGAGGAAAATGGAGCGCAGGGACGCTGGGTGATTTGAGAAAAGGTAACTGCTATCAGGATTCAAACACAGGTCTACCTGGCTCTGAAATCCCTTCTTCCCCACTCACCACCTGGGCCTAGCTGGGTAAAGAGGAGGACGCCTCCATAGTTCATTGCTCAGTTGCATGCAATGCTATGCGCATAACCCAGGCTTGGTAAATATTTGCCCCATGAATGGGAGGGACAGAATGCTCTTTTCTGGTTCCAGGCAGCTCCCAGCTGTTCACATGTACTGTTTACCTTTCCTCCCACATCCTCCCATGAGAAGTCCTCAGCCTCCTTCTACCAGATGAGAACATGGCATGAAGAGAGGGGCCTGGCTCCTAGACAGCCTGTCTCAGACCTGCCCCTGCTACCCAGGGCTCGTTTCCAAAACCCTAGTGATTTTAACAAGGCTGACGTAGAAGTAATAAATGTTTGGAGGCCTTCACAGCTCCAAACACTGAGGAAGACAGGCTGGGTTGGAGCTCCTAGAGAGACGGAAGGCGTTTTGGATGTTCTGCAGAAGCTGGCATCCTGGCGACTGACAATGGAGCCGTGAGAAAGAGGTCTGCAGCAGGCAGCGAGGCAGGAGAGCTTCAGCCTGGCTTGGGCCTCTGCCAAGAGGAACCCTATTGTCACAGGGAATTTTCTGAGCAGTCTCCTGACCTGATTTGTAACTGGTGATGTTAATGCCTTGTCCAGAGCTGGGAGCCGGACAGAGATCTGAAGGAGACCCCTGCTCCACTCCTTTCCAGCTATTGATTCGGTGATGCTGATGAACTGTGATTTTTAAATGGGAAAGGCTTTTGTCATCTTGGTTTTTCGATACAATTCAAGGACCCTTCTTTCTTTCCTGACCAAGGCCCTAGGCGGCCTTTTTAACATGTTGGATATGACATGCTCCCCAGGGTCGGTTTTCTATTTCATTTCCATTTGAAGGGTATCAGAGCACGTGGCTAGAATTTACATCTAAATAATAGAATTCTGGAAGGCAAAAGCCTCTGTTATGACTTATACTTAGTAAAGTTCCTTTGAATAGGAAGAACCAGCATCATATTAATTTTTCTTGCTGTCACTTGGCAATATGAATTGGTTTTATGTAAGAACCAGGAGTTTATTGGATTGAATTTAGGAAATTGCTGAAACACATTTGACTTCAGTGGGTCTGAATGATTGCAATGGAATAAACATACAAAGGCTAGGGGGCTAATTTATCATTGCTTTCAGTTTTATTTATTTGGAACTCCTTCATTGTTGATATAAACAGGCTTTATTAAAGATTATGAATTCAATTTCCCAATGAGCTGCGAATGGCTTTCTATAGAGAGATGGCTTGATTTGTTATTTTCCTGAGTAAAACATGTTTTTGCCCAGTTGGGTTATGGAGCCCACATATTAATACTGGAAGATTATCCTGTCGTGCTTGGCGTCTATGACGTGCAACGTTTGATTTGTTCTCTGATCTATTTTTCTTCACTCTGTTTAATAAATACTGAGACTGAATATATAACCTCTCAAGACCTGCAATTCAATGAATCATAAAAAAGATGCCTGCCTGTGTGGCAGTTTATCACTTGAATGATAATTCTGATTCCCTATAAAAATGTTAAAGTGTCTGCTCTTCAAAAGAGAAGGCAGTGAAAGGCTCGAGTAAAGCTGTGTTTCACTGATGGGGAGGCATAATTGACCTTAGCTTTGGTGGCATGGTAACACACTCTCAGGTTATTAGATCATTGTCTACCACAGAACCACTGAGTACACTGCCCTCAAACCCAGGAAAAAGAATTTGCATTTTTCAATTTCAAAAACTCCATACAGCAGATCCCTTGTAGAGATAGGCACTCTGTCTGTAGAGCTGGCACCTCCGGGAAGATGGCCTCCAGAAGCCTGCCATATTGTGAAAACTCGTTTAATTTGAATCCTTTCACAAAGGATTGTGATATTCACAGGCCAGTGCCTACCATAATAATGCACAGCACAAATGAAAACACTTGAGAAGGGAATCAGTGCCTGTGTGAGGGATCTCAGGATGCTGGGAATGGGAAGGACCTCGGGGGGCCATTTATTTCAATTCCCTCAAGGCCAGTGGTATATTTGTGCTTCTAGAAAGTTAATTGTCTAAAGAGAGAAGACTGTACCTTCCTCTGTTTGCCATTGCTGTTGTTGTTTTACTACATCATAAAACTCCAGATGGAAGGTTCCAAAGACCTAGTAGAGAAAGAGGCACTGCCCAAAGATGTCAGCTTTGGGAGAAATGACCTTACACTGTTAATGAGAGTCGTTTACTGTATAATTCAACAATCTTAAAGCAGTATCCAGTGAAGGGACTTGGGTATCTCAGATCAAACTAAATTTTTTTTTTCAATTTTTATTGTGCTTTAAGTGAAAGTTTACAAATCAAGTCACTATCTCACACAAAAACTTACATACACCTTGCTACGCACTCCCAATTGCTCTCCCCCTAATGAGACAGTCTGCTCCCTCCCTCCACTCTCTTTTCATGTCCATTTCACCAGCTTCTAACCCCCTCTACCCTCTCATCTCCCCTCTAGGGAGGAGATACCAACATAGTCTCAAGTGTCCACCTGATCCAAGAATCTCACTCCTCACCAGCATTCCTCTCCATCCCATCGTCCAGTCCAATCCCTGTCTGAAGAGATGGCTTTGGGAATGGCTCCTGTCATGGGCCAACAGAAGGTCTGGGGGCCATGACCACCAGGGTTCTTCCAGTCTCAGTTAGACCATTAAGTCTGGTCTTTTTAGGAGAATTTGGGGTCTGCATCTCACTGCTCTCCTGGTCCCTCAGGGGTTCTCTGTTGTGGTCCCTGTCAGGGCAGTCATTGGTTGTAGCCAGGCACCATCTAGCTCTTCTGTTCTCAGGCTGATGTAGTCTCTGGTTTATGTGGCCCTTTCTGCCTTGTGGGCTCATAAATACCTTGTGTCCTTGGTGTTCTTCATTCTCCTTTGATCCAGGCGGGTTGAGACCAATTGATGCATCTTAGATGGTCACTTGCTAGTGAGATCAAACTAAATTTGAGCCACGGACCAAACTGGTTTTAAATTTACTTACTGTTCTACTTGAGTCAATCATTCCAAGTATTCTAGCAAAGAAATATAAACAGTTAAACTATTCACCCCTAAATGTGTAGCAACTTCAGGAATGAGTCAGTCTAGACTAGCACAAAGAAAGCAAGTCAAGCTCCCATCTTACGGTGCCTGCCCCTCAATGCAGAGGGTGACAAGAAAGCTGGAGAACAGCCAAGCCTACTTTCTGAGTCCTCATTTCAAATTCCAAACTTCTTCCTTCTTCTTTAACTCCCAGAATATCCAAGCTTGTCATTTTCTACTTCTCAATGACAGATAATTCTCTTTCCCCTAATGCCTCAGATAATCCCAAAGGCTGCCCCTTCTTATCACATCTGTGAGATGGCATTCTACCAACCCCATTCTGGCTTTACCTCTGACTGGTTTGAATGTTCTAGTTATCTTCTTCGTTTTTGTATCATCCAGGTGTCCATCCTAGCTTATAGCAGGTATTCAACTTTTCTGGTTGCTGATGGTTTATTAACAAAATCTTTGTAGGACCTGAAAATTCTGTAGGAATTTATGACGTGAGCGTGACAGCAGTAAATCTGCTTTCTCTACCCCAACCTCTATCCTCTGTCTGACAAGAGATTATTTTTGACCATTATCTCTCTCAAGCCCATTGTATTCTAGAAACCAGGGACTTAGACCCTGCCTTCAGAAAGTAAAAAACAAAATATCACTCTGAGTCAGAATTGACTCGAGGGCAGTGGATTTGGTTTTCTTCAGAAAGTTCTCCTACCGTTGACATAGAAAAGAACTACTTGGCATTTTTATGTCATATGCCTTGAATTGAATCTTAGTCATTTCATGTTTATAGATTTTTGTGTCTAGAATTTCAACAGGGACTTCCATTTCTTTTTATTCTGCATAGTGCCTAGCCCGGTGCAGGGTAGTAATACCAAAAAAAACCAAACCTGTCACCGTCAAGTTGATTTTGACTCATAGTGACACTATAGGACAGGGTAGAACTACCCCATAGAGTTTCCAAAAAGTGCCTGGTGGCTTTGAACTGCCGACCTTTTGTTTAGCAGCTGTAGCTCTTAACCACAAAACTTGTACATGGACTGGTGAGTGAAGGAATGCAAGTACTCACAGGCAGGCAAGTGCAGTGGTCAGGTCTGAACTCAGAAGTGAGTTAGAAATCTACTTGTGAGACCTACTATCTGTGTGACTTTGGCCAAATTCTGTGAGTCCCTTAAGCTTCAGGTATTCCATCTGTAAATCTGGATGGTTGTAGGATTGGTCCTGTGAGTTTTCCATTCGAATTAAATGTGATACTAAATGTAAAATGCTTAGTACAGAATGTAGTGCTTGAAAAATGTTAGCGACTATAATTATAATCAAAAGAGATGACCACACACACAAAGAGGTAACAGGGTGAGAGATGGGAGTTACTATGAAGACGTCAGAGGACCACAGAATATTAAAGAGCGTGGGTGTGATGTATTAAATAGTTTTCCCCCAAAACATGTGGAAGTAATCCTACTTGGGAATAGGGTTTTCTTTGTTACGTTAATGAGGCCATATCAGCATACAGTGTGTTTTAAGTCAGTCACCTCTGAGATCTACAAGGAGCAGATTAGGTACAGCAGCAAGCAAGGACAAACAGGGGGATGGTAGATGCTACAGGGAGACCTCCAAGGAAGGCTGAGAAGAATGCCAGAGAAGCTGAGATAAGGGTTTTCGCCCAGAGTGTACAGAAAGAGCCTTCCCCATAGAGCCAGTGCCCCGAATTCAGACTTGTAGCTTCTTAAACTATGAGAAATTTCTGTATGTTAAGGCCACCCAGTTGTGGTATTTCTGTTACATCAGCACTAAGAAACTAAGGCAGTGGAGATGGGAGTCAGCCATGTGTAGTATAGAAAGGATTAGATTGGGAAAAGACTAGAACTGAGTTCTAAACCTGCCTAATCCTAAACTAGTTGTGGGACCATGGGCAAATCGCTTCAGCTTTGGGGCCTTAATTTCCTCGGTGTTGTTGTTGTTAGCTGCTGGTTGATTCTGACTCATGGAGACCTCATGTCAGAGTAGAACTGTGCTCTGCAGAGTTTTCGAGGCTGCAACCTTTCAGAAGCAGTTCGCCAGGCCTGTCCTCCAAGGTGCTTCTGGGTAGGTTTGGACTGCCAACCTTTTGGCTAGTAGTTGAGCGCTTCGGTGCACTGAATTACTTAATATGGCCCTTCTGGCCGTAGTCTTTGTGACACACACACAATGATTGAGTGGTCTATGCAAATAAGGTGTATACAACCTGTGATGGTTGGGGTTGTATGTTGGCTTGGCTGGGCCATGATTCCCAGCATTGTGTGGCTACCTTCCATTTTGTGATCTGATGTAATTATTCTAATTATCCTCCATTTTATGTGTTCTGAATCCTAAACTCTATATATTAATGAGCAGTGTATCTTGAGCCACAGCCTTGCGGAAGGGCGTGACCTTTCCCTGGGGTGTGGCCTACATCCAATGCATATGTTCTCTCTCTGCACCTGAATCCTACGTCCAGCTTGTCACTGTCTGACCTCTAGTTCTTGGGATTTGAACCAGCAGCCTGTCATCTGACCTGCCGATTCTGGGATTATCCGGCTTATGCAGCCCCATGGACCAGCAACCTAGCGTTTGACCTTATTCTCCAGCTTCCACAGCCTTATGAGCCAGCAGCCTTGTCATCTGGCCTGCCACGTCTGGCCTGCCAATTTGAGTTCATCGGCCACTGTGGCCACATGAGTCAGGAGAAGGCTACACCTGACCCACAGATTTGGGACTTGCCAGCCTCCACAACCGCCTGAGACATTTTCTTGATACGGCTCGTGAGTTCTGAGAGACGTTGCAGCAAACTATAGAACCTAAAGGTGGGAGGGAGAGTGCTGAAGGGAGGAGGAGCAATTTGGGAAAGTGGGACATTTGGGACATCTTCAACCTCTGCTTCATAGGTACCAGCCTTGTGATGATCCTTATAAAAGAAAGGTTAAGCAAGAAACAGTTAAGCAAGCGTTTGCAAAATCCCTTCCCACTAAGACAATCTGTAAGGAAGAAGATTCCTAGGCCGTTCCTCTTTTTTTCTCTCTGCCTCTCTCTTTCTCTTACTAAAGGGATTCTAAAAGCAAGAGACCATGTGACACATTTGCAATCTGAAGCTCAGAGAGGTTATGAGACTTACCCTAGAGCCCAGACCTAGTTGGTGGTGGCGTGAAAGCAAGTATGTACTCCTGTGTCTTTGTACAGTGATGGGTCCCCATGTAACGTCCAAGGCAGAAGACCATATAGCCCATCAGGTACTTGCTGGGGAGCAAGAAGTATAATGCAAGGCTTGTTGGGAAATGAAGCCACTAGATACAGAAGGACTCAGTTGAAGGAAGCCTATAGTGTCTACATTTTTGCTTTTTTATAAATAAAAAAAGATTTTTTAGAATAAATATGTTTTATTATTTTAATATGTATGTATACCCCCATTTACTTTAACCAATGTTGTTGTTGTTGTTGTTGGGTGCTGTCGAGTCCAGTGACCCCGTGTGGCAGAGTGGAACTGCTCCACAGGGTTTTCTTCGCTGTAACCTTTACAGAAGCAGATTGTCAGGTCTTTCTCCCATGGAGACTCTGGGTAGACTCAAACTGCCAACCTTTCGGTTAACAACCAAGTATATGACTTTTTTTTTTTTTTTTTTAAATATATAGTAAAGATATCTAGAAATCACTGCTAAGTAAAATTATTCCAGTTTTATTTATTACTAAAAGCTATGGTAAATTCAGCCAGAATGTATTCAAACACAGAAACTTAAACATGAACACGAGAGAAAAATTAACCAGGAATTCCCTATTCTAATAGTAAAAATGATTTTTAAAAAAGTCTTATAGGTTTGTATGAATATTGGAATAGTCTTTGGCAGTATGGGGCAGTAGCTACCTTCCTATTTCTCTCTCCTGACTTCAGGGCTTTTCTATCCCAAACACTGAATTCCAGGATTAAATCTTAGTCTCTTATTCTCCCCAAGGTCTTTGTGTCTTCCAGGGAGGCAGCACAAAGCAGCAAGACCAGCAACAGCCGTGAAGGGGAAAATGAGGGCTGCTGGAAGATGTAGCCTTTCTACTAGGGGCAGTTATGGCTGTAGCTTGCTGACTGAGGTCTGTGCTCTTGTCTTGTCCAGGCCCTGCTTATCTGGGCCTTTTACCTCCTGCCTCCCAATGAACCTTGTGATATTACCCACTTTCCAGTTTGACTCAGAGCTCATGTTTTACACCCCTCAAATACAACATCCTGGGAAAGGCCTGAAGGGGATTCTAAGAGCTACACAGAGACAGCACAGGGAACTGAGTGCTGAGAACAAGGACCCAGGATAAAGGCTGCATTTAGAAGAAAAATGTCTGAGAACCTAGGAAAAGCCATTGAAGTGTTATGGATGGGCTGAGTACAACAAATATAGAACTATGATTTTTAAAAAGATTAGAATTAAAAAAAGAATGGGGGGAATTGCATTTAAAATCTCTGAAGATCCTTGAATAAAATGGCTGATTTCTGGCCAAGGAAGAGAAAGTACAAGGTAAGTCTGGAACATTTTGTGCCAGAAAGAAAGGAAATGCTCAGAGATCAATGAAGACATGTCAAAAGGACACAGGAGCTGGACTGAACAGCTCAGATTGGCCAAATTTGGGACAACTTGAGCACCAAAAAGTAAAATGACTATAATTGATTATAATACACTGAATTAAAAAAAAAAAAACAGTCAATAGTAATACAAAAGGAGAGAAGGGGAAAGGAAAGTTCTTTATTTAAAACAACGCCAGCTAATATGTATAGAAGGGATTAGAGAATTAGGAAAATTATCATTTCCACTGCCAATGTAATTATTGATTTAAGCAAGACTCATAAATGTATGCAAAAATCACTAGGTGAAGAATTGCTGGGAAAAAAGGCACTTACATGGTGAGAGAGTATTGTCCCACAGATCATTTACTAATGAAAAGGGAGACATATACCTTTGCAATGGTGAGATCTGGTAGATGTCGACTTAAGCAAATGATCAAATTTATCATCACTAGTAGTGGAGCAACTGATATGATGCTCTCTTGAAATGATGCAGTGTGAAATACACAACATAACATGTGAAATGTTCTTGCTGAAAGCCTTCAGCCTGAACCTTTGTCAAGCCTAACTTCTAGTTTACAGGAAATACAGGGGATAGAGGAACAAGTTAAACGACACTATGAGGAAAACACACCCAAATCTAGAATGTGGATATTGTAGAAGAAAACTGGATTCTTCAAAAAATCAATGTCATGAACAAATCAACAAACAAAGGTAGGTGGAGGGGACTGATCTAGATTAAAAGAATTGAAAGAGCCTAATTTTTTTGGTTTTTAAAGAGACATAACCTTGCAATTTATAGCCCTTATTGGATCCTGGTTAGAAGCATTTTGGGGACAATTGGTGGAAATTCAATATAGACTGAAATTGTTAGTTTTTTTTAAGTATGGTAACAGTATTTTGGTTTTGTATGAGAATGTCCTTATTCATAGGCAATATAGGATGAAACTTAAAGGCAAAAATATAATGCCTGCAACTTTCAAATGGCTCAGCCAAAAAAATTGCATGTCTCTGTGTGGGTGTAGAGAGAGAGAGGCAGAAACAAAGATAAACAGAGAGAGGGAGAGAGGGAAAGCAACTATGGCAAAAATGTTAGCTGCTGTTGGCTATAAGTGGACAATATACAAGTGGTTAATTGTACTATTCTTTCGACTTTTCAGTACATTTGAAATTAAAAAAAAAATACATTGAGAAATAAATTTCTGAGAAAAATATTTGGCAGTTAAAAAAAAAAAAAAGCTTGCATTTGGAAAAACAGAAGTCCTTCCCTTTCTAGTCAATTCTGCCACAGCAATAGGGGCATATCTACGTCTCTCCCAGCCCCCACACGAATGGCAGGGGCTGTGACTTCTCTCAGAGGTGACTTCACCCTGGGCCCAGTGAAGAGAAGAATGTGGCAGAAAGATAAAGAAGATGTTTCCCCAAGTGACTCTCATTTCCTCATGCACAGGAGAACACTCTCAGGAAAGGCCCTCTGTAGATTTTCTGAAGCCACAGGAGGCAATAATTCCCCAGCAAATATACTTTCTTTTATTGTTGTGATTTCAGAGCATCAAAAATAAAAACAAGAAACATGAGGAATTTAGCAAGTCCAGATATTGATCCGTGTCCTTCCAATCAAGCTTTAACATTGTGCGCATCTGACCCCAAAGCCTCATCAAGCTGTGAACCTTCTCCTCAGACTCTGTTAGGCCCCTGGTTGGTGGCTACCCTGCAGAAGAGAGGTCAGTGCACCTCTAACAGAGAACAAAGTGGCAGGGAACTTCCAAGCTGATGTTGTTACCAAGAATTCCATGGAAGATAGAGTAGACGATGTGGTCCTGAGCATAGAATAAAAGAAACTGGAATACAAAAAATGAAGGGGAGAAGGTAGGTAGGTAGTCAGTCTAGTTTTAAATCTTTCAAAGCAGACAATGAGCAGAGCCTAGGAATACTGGGTGGATAGTTAGATGGGAGATGGGAAACGGAGAAGGGAAGAGACGATATCACCAGTGTTGACTTCCCAGTCTTGAGAACCTATATCCAGGGTTTTACCTGTCAAACCAGCCAAGAGATACTAAAAAATCCAGCCAATATAAGAAAAAAAAATCACATAAGAATCTGAGGCACTTTCCAGAGAATTCATATTCCCGCGTAGCTCTCCTATGCTGCCAACACAATCCAAACAACAATACCATTCGCTTGTTTCTGAGGTGAAACCATTCAGAGTACTGAAAGCACAATTTTTTTCAGCTTAATCACCTGGTGGTTAATTACTTTAATTCTTAATTTCGTGAAGCTAATACAGCCTGAACCATAAATTCTCCAAATAAGATGTGAAAAAACACAATTAAAAATTGTATGAACGATTATTGCACAATGACATAAAAAACAATGAAGATGAAAATGATCTTGAATTAAGTACATATTTAGCATTTGCAAGTTATTTAAATAATAATTTGCATAAGAAGATCAGAATTGTCCTGCTGGCTACTTTCTTCTATAAAAAAATTTTCCTTGTTTATAAGACATACTTTGTAAAAATGCTCTGAATATTTATTAAAAGCCACATGATAAAGTGATGTATAAAATGATAATATCCTGTCCATTCATCCACCTATTCGTTCAATAAAATTTATTGAGCATTGACTATGTCCCAGCACCATGTGAGGTGGTGAGGATACAAATATAATTAAAATCCCTTAAGGTACTTGGTCTACCTAGGGCAGCCAACCTATAAGTAAATAGTACCACGAAGTGTTTTAATGATATTTTGAGACATGGTGATTATTTCTCCCTGGACCCATGGGAGAGGGGCAGGTGAAGTGAGGAAGGCATCACACAGGATGTGATGCTTGGGCCAAGATTATTGGATGTTTCGCTGGCAGTGGGGAAGAGATGAAGGACAGTCCAGGCAGTGGGAGAAGCAGGGGCAAAGACATGGAGGTGGGAAAGAGCACAATGCATCCAGATACCTGCAAGTAGTTCAGTGTGGTTTGGGAAACAGGATGAAGGGAGGCACGTTTCAATGAGACAGGAGTAGAGGGAATCAGGTCTGGGTGAAAAGATGATGTGTTCGGTTTGAGATGTGATGTTTAAGGGCCTGTGGGCCTCCAGGAAGAGTTGCCAGTAGACATTTACAGAATGTTTCATAGACCTGGGCAAGAGAGGGCCCTGCTCTGGCCTCATCCAGGTGCAGCCCTTCGCACAGGGCCAAGGGAACTTCTCCACTCAGAGCGCACATTCTCCCAACGCCTTCTGGCCTACTCCAGGTCCCCAGGGTCACAGACTTCCTTGCCCAAACAGCCCAGCCCTGCTTCAAGGACCTGTCTTCCTTAGAAGGCTCACTCTCTGAGAACAGACTGAGCTTCTGGGGTGCACATACCTAGTTGGGGTTGAGCAAGGAGCAGCTATTTGCAGGGCTGTTGATGGAGCTTGGTTATAAGACTAGAGTGTCCACACATGTGCATGTGAGGCCCCTCACAGTGTGTGCTGGAACCTGTGAACATTAAGGTTGTGTGTCCACTTGGCTGGGCCATGATTCTCAGTGGTTTGGCAGCTATGATGTAGTTTGGCAGTTGTATGATGATGTGATCACCTCCATGATGGGTTCTGCTGTGAGTAGCCAGTCAATCGAAAGCGAGTTTCCTTGGGGGTGTGGCTTGTTGTATAGGTGGACTTTCTGGCAAGGCTTCCTGGCTTTTACTTGATCTGGATGCTGCAGCTGGCTCCTGTTTGTCTGACCTCCGGTTCTTGGGATTTGAGCTAGCAGCTTACCTGCTGTCTTGCCTATCGATCTTGGGATTCATCAGTCTCTGCAGCCTGAGAGCCAGGAGAAGCCTTCAGTCTCACCCACAGACTTGGGACTTTCCAGCCTCTATAAACAGTGAGCCATTTCCCTGATGTAAGTCTCTGTCTATATATATTTATATACTTTACTGGTTTTACTTCTCTAGAGAACCCAGCCTAAGTCAGAGCCTGGGGTGAGAAGAGAAGGGGTTGGACCTTGGCTTAGGGAATGACTTTCCTCACATTTCCAGAACGAAGCATGGAAATCTGAGATTCTAAAATTGACCATGGCCTTCCATGAAATTTTATTGTTCAAAGTAGGAGGATACAACATGTTTTGTTTGCTTGATTTATAACTTTAACACATTCAACATATGATATGCAAGCCTCCGTTGGTACTCTTGGCCCAGTCTGCAAGTGTTACGGTGGGCCTGAGCAATTGAAAATACTGGCCATTTAGATCTGGGGGTCATCACCACAGACCTAATACTGTGGGAATGGACAGAATGCTCAGGACAGATGTCAAAAGTCACAAGAGAGCCATGGCCTATATCTAGAGCCACATCGTCGCAAAGGAGCCTGGATAAGGGAAGCACTAGCAGAGGGGCCTTCAGAAGCCGAGTGAGAAGAGTCTTCCAGGAAGAATGGAATAGCCATTAATATGAACAACGTATGTAATCAGCACAGTGCCTAGTCAATGGTAAGTGCCCACTCACCAGTGGCTGCAAATGTGGTGATGATGTTGTTGATGATGGAGAGGATGAAAATGCCTCCATTACTCTTTCTCCATCTCTGTTTAAATTCCTGTGGATCATATGCTCTAGGAAATCTTTCCCCTGCCCATCAGGTTGCTCTCCTATGTGCTCCATGCTCTCCTATGCTCATGGTTGTCATAGCACATTTATAGCGCATAACAGGCTATCAGTATTGAATGAGAGGTCTTGGTATCTAGAGTAATCAACCACCCTGGTTTGCCTGAGTCTGTTCTGGTTTAGTACTGAAAGTCCTGCATCCCAGGAAACTTCAGTCCTAGGCAAAACAAGATGGTTGGTCACCCTAACTTGATACCTCAAATTTTTAAAATAATATTTTATTGTGTTTTCGGTGAAAGTTTACACAGCAAATTAGGTTCCCATTTAACAATTTCTATACATATTGTTCAGTGACATTGGTTACCTTTTTCACAATGTGCCAACATTCTCATTATTTCCGTTCTGGTTGTTTCATTTCCATTAATCTAGCTTCCCCAGCTCCCTCTTACCCTCTCATCTTTGCTTTAGGATAAATACAGATGATTTGTAAAAAAAGCTCAGAACTCACTGGTGATATTGTTTATTTTATGAGCCAATCTGTTATTTACTTGAAAGGTGACCTCTGGGAACGGTTTCAGTTTCAAGTTTAAAGGGTATCTCAGGGCAACAGTCTTGGGGGTTCCTCTAATCTCTGCTGGTCCAGTAAGCCTGGCTTTTTAAAAGAATTTGTTTTGTTCTACATTTTTCTCCCATTCTCTCCAGGGCCATCTATTTTGTCCCTGGTCAGAATGGTCAGTAGTGGTAGCTGGGCACCATCTAGTTCTTCTGGTCTCAGGATAGAAGAGGATGTGGTTTGTGTGGGCTATTAGTCCCGTAGAGTAGTTTCTTCTTTGAGTCTTTGGTTTCCTTCTTTCTCTTTTGCTCCAGGCGAGTAGAGACCAATTGTTGTTTCTTAGACAGCAGCTTGCAAGCTTTGAAGATCCCAGATGCTACTCATCAAACAATAACATGTTAAAAAAAAAATGGCATGATGGTGCTTATGAAAATACCTTGTGGGAAGAGAGCATGATTGGCAAACAAACATAGAAAGTGTGCGTTATTTGCATAAAAATATGGCACGCCTTCCTATACACATATATGCATACATATCTACCTACGTAGCCACATACATATATTTTAGTTGTTATTGCTGTTGTTGCAAAGTTGTATATGTTATAGTATTTAGGAAAACATCCCTTATTCTTGTGTACTTCTTAGTGTCATCATTTACTTTGGTTAAGTTGTGTAAATTTCATCCACATTCAGTATTGCCTTTCCCTTCATCAAAAAAATGAGGTCTACTATCTAGAAAGTGATTCCCCTTTCTACTTCCTCCCATCCTTGGTAACCACAAAAAACACTGCTTTCTGTATGTATGCCTGTTCTTGTCTTTTTATAAAAGTGACATCATACCATATTTGTCCTTTTGTGATTGACTTATTTCACTCAGCATGATGTTCTCCAGATTCCTCCACGTTATGTTTCAAGAACTCATTACTCTCTGTAGCTGCATAGTATTCCCTTGTATGTATATATCACAATTTGTTTAACCATTCATCCATTAGATGGGTAGTTGAGTGAGCAAATGAATGAATGGTAACAGGTGAATATCAAAGACGAAGGCCCTCCATTTTTCCTGTGTGCATATGAGCATAACCCTACTCAGTGTGTCTGGAAGATTTAGTTCTTCCCCTACACTCTTCACCCTTCGTTGAGCTGAGGATGCTATGGGCAAAACATGACCCAGCTGCATTCCTAGACCAGCTCTGTTTTGCCCCATAACACTAGAGAAACAATAGCCAAACTTTCTCAACCAGGGTTCATTATCTGAACCACAGAACAAGAAAAAGATCTGAGTACTATATTCTCAATTCTCTCAACATAGTACATAACTAGTCCCATTCCAGATGCATAGTAGAGAAGTTGATTCATTACATGCTAAGGGTGCCTTAGGGTGTTTAGGGCTTCATCCTTCCACTAGCTGAGAAATGCATAGACCCTGCAATCAAGAGCGCTACTCTAATTGTTGCTGTGCCTTGTTGGGTAGCACAACCAGCTGGAGGAGGGAAGTTGTAGGAAGGAAGTGTCAAAGGATGGGGCCTGTGCTATCTCTGTTCTGCAAATTGAGGAACTGAGGCCTGGAGGGGAAGTGCATTTTCATTTTCCCAACATGGGCAAAGGTAGAAAGCTGTAAGACCTTCTCATGGGGTCAGAAGGGAAAAACAGAAAGACAGCCACCTCCTAGGCCTTGACATAGTGGTTGTCGCCAACTTTGCTTCTCAGCTGCCAGTTGCCAAAGTCAGGCTAAACTGTATGTCATATTGTGGCAGACAAATGCTCTAAAAATAAATTGACTTGGAACAATCTCAAATACCCATAAACCACAATGGCTTTAAATATAAGTCTTGATTTTTTTTCTCATTTTCTCTCTCTTCTTGAGAGGTCAGCGAGGAAGGTTCTGCAAGAGAGGGCTTACTGAAATTGAACCTAAGAAATGAGGAAGAACTTATCTGTGTTCTCTATAACAAACATTTCTCATTCCCAAATACTTGTTAAAAAGGTCCTCGATTCAGTACAGAAGTCTCTGAGTACACTTCTGTGTATTAGACTTAAGCTCACACTTGTTATGGATCAATCCTTTTAAAAATTCACTGTCTAGAGGTGATTATTCATTTTGTCATCCAATTTTCCATTATTAAAATTTTCATAAGTAAAATCACTGCGTATCGATGGGGTACTATGTAAAGAGAGTATTTTCAGTGGCTCAGCAGAAAGAAAAGATGGTTGATGACCCTTCCATCTGAGGAGGACTCAGAGGCAAATTTCAAACGAGTCTCTGGGAAAGACTTGGGAGCGACCAGAATGCTGGGTAATGGGGCTCTTGCTTCACTTCAGATTCTGAAATGGAGGTGGCTACTTTTAAAGTAAACATTCTGCCTCAATGGCATTTCATTTATGGGATAAAGTTAATTAAGTCTCCTTCCCTCACGTCATCCCATCATCACATTAGCAAGGACAATAGAAGCAGAGTCTTGAGTTTTCATTTAATGGTTATTCATCTGAAAGGAAGGTCACAGGGTTGCCAATGCTAATTGAAAGAGCACTTACTCAATGCCTGGTTTGCATGACTGAAAAAAAGAGGACCGGTCTTTAGCCTAGCAGAGGAAATATTTTCGATAGTATGAGAAAATGTCTAACTTGGCAGAAGGAGGTTAAATTCCACTGAAGCCTTCCAAGTGGGTGCAGATAGTCATTAGAGAGCATCTGGAAATGGTCACGTGGGGCAGGAAGAGGTCCTGGTAGGTGGGATTTCACTATAGCTTGCTAAAAATGCTGTTCACTGGATTTTCAAGGGTCCACATGCCTGTGCTTTATTCTGGGACACTCTAAGGCCTTGACACGGCCTGAGATGATTCCTTTTGGGCTGTAGGAGAGAGTTACTTAACAACAACCTTCCTGAGGAATCACAGTTTGAGCATTAAACCCTAGTTCCTTCCTCTTCTCCCTCAGTCGGTTGGCTTTCTATGTTGTGCTCTACTAATTCCCTGGTTGGCCCCAACAGTCAACCACTCGACTACTGGCAGAAGGATCGGTGGTTCTAATCCACTCAGAGGCACCTCAGAAGACAGGCCTGGTGATCAACTTCCAATAGATCACAGCCTTGAAAACCCTATGGAGCAGTTCTACTCTGCACACATGGGGTCATCATGAATCAGAATCTACTCACAGCGACTAACAACAATTTCTAACCACCTGTAGCCCTCGCATTGTGCTGTGCAATTCCATGCCTCCGGGCCTTTGCTCTGTTCTTTTACCTAGAACTTGCTCTCCTCTCCTCCCTATCTTTTACTAGCCCATTTATCATTTCAGATTCAATTTAGGAGTCCTCTTGTTTCTTCTCTAGCAACCCTTCTTAGAACCTCTATGGTGACCTAAGGGCCTCTTCTCTGATAACAGTTAACCCAACTGTCTTAGTCATCTGCAAGTGGATGGCTTTAACAAATAGAACTTTATTTTCTCACAGTCTAGTAGGCTAGAAGTCCAAATTCAGTGCATCAGCTCCAGAGGAAGGCTTTCTCTCTCTGTTGGCTTTGGAGGAAGGTCCTTCTCGTCAATCTTCCCCTGGACTAGGAGCTTCTCTGCGCAGGGCCCAAAAGATACACTATGCTCCTTGTGCTTCCGTCTTGGTGGTATGAAGTCTCCACTCCCTGCTTGCTTCCCTTTCCCTTTATCTCTTGTAAGATAAAAGGTGATACAGGCCACAGCCCAGGGAAACTCCCTTTACATTGGATCAGGGATGTGACCTGAGCAAGGGTGTTATGTCCCACCTTAATCCTCTTTAACCACAGGCAGAGATTATGATTTATAACACAAAGGAAAATCACAAAATGGAGGACAACCACGCATGGTCTAACCAAGCTGACACATATTTTGGGGGGACACAATTCAATCCATTACACTAACCACACCAGATTCTGACTTTCGGTAACCCTACGTGTGTCAGAGTAAAACCCCACTCAATAGGTTTTCAATGGCTGATTTTTTTTCAGAAGGAGCTCCCCAGGCCTTTATTATGAAATGCGTCTGGGTAGGCTCAAACCTCCAATCTTTTAGTCAGCAGCCGAGCACATTAACCCTTGGCACCACCCAGGGACTCCATGGTAACTATTACATTATATTTAAACCTACTTCACAGAGTAGGTGTTCACTATAAGGTTCTTTCCAGATTATGAAGAAGCTTGCTTATCTGGGGTGGAACTAATGAGCTAATTTTTATGTGTTTTTAAAAATACCCATTAAAATCTGAGAGTTTAGTGACTCAAAAGGGCAAATCAGGTATGTTATAGTGACCAGCCACCAACCGTCATTTTGTGGCTTGAGTGTTGCTGTGATGCTGGAAGCTATGCCACTGGTACTTCAACTACCAGCAGGGTCACCCATGCTGAACAGGTTTCAGTGGAGCTTTCAGACTAAGACAGACTAGGAAGAAGGACCTGGGGGTCTACTTCTGAAAAAACTGGACGGTGAAAAACTTTTTAAATCGCAGCAGATCAACTGATATAGTGCTGGAAGATGAGCCCCTCAGCTTGGAAGGCACTCAAAATATGAGTGAACCTTAATAATGCGGATGAAGTGAAGCTTTCAGGACCTTCATCTGCTGATGTGGCACAACTCAAACTGAGAAGAAACAGCTGCAAATGTTCATTAATAATCGCAACGTGGAACGTATGAAATACGAATCCAGGAAAATTGGAAGTCATCAAAAATGAAATAGAATGCATAAAGATTGATATCCCAGACATTGAAAAGTTAAAATGGACTGGTATTGGCAGCTTTAAATCAGACAATCGTATGGTCTACTTGAAGCACTTACTGTTGAAGATCAAACACTACAGCCTTCAGTATGGATTATACCTTAACCTAAAGAAAACAAAAATACCTACAACTGGACCAACCAGCAACACCGTGATAAATGGAGAAAAGATTGAAGTTGTCAAGGATTTCATTTTACTTGGCTCTACAATCCACACCTATGGAAGCAGCATCAGGAAATCAAATGACATATTGCATTGGCAAATCTGCAGCAAAAGACCTCTTTAAAGTGTTAAAAAGCAAAGATGTCACTTTGAGGACTAAGTGAAATATTTGACCTAAGCCACAGTATTTTCAACTGGCTTATAGGCATGCAAAAGCTGGACAATGAATAAGGAAGACCGAGGAAGAATTCATGCCTTTGAATAATGACACTGGCAAAGAATATTACATATACCAAGGACTGCCAAAAGAATGAACAAATCTCTCTTGAAAGAAGTACGGCCAGAATGCTCCTTAGAAGCAAGGACGGCGAAACTTCATCTCACGTACTTTCAACATGTTATCAGTAGGGAGTAGTCCCTGGAGAAGGACATCATGCTTGGCATATGGGTAGAGGGTCGGCGAAAAACAGGAAGGCGCTCAACGAGATGGATTGACACAGTGGCTGCAACAATGGGCTCAAACACAGTAAAGATTGCGAAGATGGAAGACCCAGCAGTGTTTCCTTCTGTTGTACGTAGGGGTCTCTATGAGTCAGAACCAACTCGACAGCACCTAATAACAACATAGTGACCCATTGCTGGGTGCCTACAATTGACCCAACAAGTGGTCACCATAATGTGCCTAATCTGACCTTTTGGATCTCTGAACTCCCTGGTGGCGCAGTAGTTAAATGCTGGGATGCTAACTGAAAGGTGAAAGTTGATGGGTTCACAAACCGATCAGCTCAGCCATCCCATGGGAGAAAGATGTGACAATCTGGTTCTACAAAGATTACAGCCTTGAAAACCCTACGGGGCGGTTTTACTCAGTCTTGTAGGGTCACTAAGAGTAGGAATTGACCCCAGGGCAATCTGTTTTTTACCGTGTGCCAGGTACTGAACATTTTACTTAACTCTTTTACATTATTCTAATGCTCACACGTTAGAGATAGGTATTATTGACATCATTTTACAAATGAGCTAAATTAGATTAAATGACTCATCTAAGGCCACACATTTAAGGAAGTGGCTCAACCAAGACTCAGCCAGCTCTGACACCAAGCCAGAACCCTATTCCACGATATCAAGGGACTATTTACAGTGACTAATCCCACAGAATCTCAGACACTGTGGTTTTTGAGTGACTTTTTTTTCTGGTACATTCTTTCTGGCAAGGAAGGCGAGGAATAAGTGTAAACGGAAGACCCTTTCAAATTAGTCTGTCAGCTGAGCAGCTGCGTTTGACCTTACCAGATGTCTATGAGTTTTGTGAGTGAAATGACCATGTGTGGTCTTAATGGGGCCAAAGCACTAAGCTGAGAGAAGCCGAGCGCGCAGTTCGTATTCACTGGGGTCTCTCAGCTTCACTCTTCATCGACTTAAGGTATTTTGGTCTACCCCTAAGTAAGAAGCGGGAAAGTGTGTGTGTGAGTGTGGCAGGGAAGGATGCGTGGAGGAGCAAAGTTCTGCAGCCAGGAGCAAAGCAAGCCACGCTGCCGCCTGGCGCAGTTGCCAGGACGGACGGCCGGTGCAGCAACGGCAGAAGCCGCATCGCGGCCCGGCGGCGGCTGCGATGCCGAGTGACGCATTGCAGGTACGAACCGGCCAATCAGAGGCCGGCTCAACGACTATTCGACCACGCGTCGTCGACACGATGTTCCTCCGCGCCTCAAAATAGCGCCCCCCAGGCGAGACTCCGGCGGCCTTCTTACGGCTCTCTGGGGAACGAAACCCACTTAGCTTATCAGTTCGCCTATTTCCCTCTCTCTTTTGCATCGTCGGCCAAATAACTGTGGATGAAAGGGTCTCGAGAAGTGTGTGAGGGGAGGGGGTTGACCGGGACTCGTTTGTGATGTTCCGTTATCTAGCATGGAGCGGAGGGATCTTGCGGAGGGAGGTGTTTATGAGGCGCTGGGGGCGGAGGAGGAGAATTAGTCCGAGTGGAGCTAGCGAGCCGAGTGGTTGTGTGATCGCGTCCGGGAGACCGATACCGCTTGCAGCATGGTGAGTGCGTCGCTAGGCTGCCGGCGCTTGGCCGGCGGGGGAAAGAAGCTGAAGCGAATGGAGCAAAGAAAGGGAAGTCGCCTTCCTCACACCGTCAAGGAGTGGTCTTCGCCCGAGGGATGGCGCGAAAGAGGCTGGGGGTGCCCTCGACGGTTATGTCGCAGGTGCTCCCCACCCCCATTCTCCTCAGGGAGGTTTCCGCTGGTGACTCGGGGGCCAGGCGCGCGGCCCCGAGGCGGTGGCGCTCCTCAGGGGCTGGCTCGGATGGCGATGGATCCGGGTGGAGGGCGGCCCGGCACATGGGGGAGTCGCGAAAGGGGTGCGGGGAGAGCGAGGGCAGGAAGCCTGGGGTCGAGCAGTTCGGAAGGTCACCCCAGGGGCCGGCTTCAAAACCGCCGCGGACGTTGGTGCGGGCGCCAGGAAGCGCCTTTGTCCGTTGGCGCCCGCCATGCGTTGAGGGGGCGGGCGAGCGCGCGGAGCCCGGGGCGAGCGCCGTCGCCGTCGCCGTCGCCCGCAGCCCCCGCGTGCTGGGGGGGCCGTGCGGCGGGGAGCGGCCGGGGGCGGGGCGGGCGGGCCGGGAGCCGCACCCCGCGCCGCTCGCGCCCCAGCTGCTGCGCTGGCACCTGCAGGACTGCGGCGGTCCCCGCGGCGCTGCGGGCCACGGGGCTGGGGGCGGGGGGCGGCGCGGTCTGTCCCTGCGGGGACTTCTGGTCTGTCTGCTCCGCCTGGGGCCTCCTTCCACCCAGCGAACGAACAAACAAAAAAACCCCAAACCCCTGGCCCTCGGGTCGGTTCCAGGCTGGGCGTTAAAAAATAAAAAATTGTAAAGCTTTGTCGTTGAAGGAAATGAGCCTTAGGCCCGAAGTCGGGCGCATCCTCGCAGTAAATGGCAGAAAAAGCAGTCGGCGCCAGCTAGGGTCCGAAAGGTGAGCGCCGCTCTGCTGGGAGGGTCGCTCTTATCTCCTGTAACAGTTGGAAGGATGCCTTGGTAAAGGGCCACTGTCTATATCCTGCTGGAGTGCTCAGTGTGCACCTCCGATGTTGAAGAACCAGTGTCCCACATAGCTCCCAACCCCCTTGGAAATGACCCTTATTTCCGTATAGAAATTGCCAGGTCATCTTAAACGTGCAGCTCACTGCATTTGTACAGGAATGACTGTCGGGGGTGGGGGGAGGTGCAGGGAATTTTAGAAAGAATTCTCCTGCCACCCAAGACCGAACTCCTGACCTTTCCTGTTAAAAAAAAAAAAGAAAAAAGAACTACTGAAGGTGGTAATTTGCGATCCTTATTTTGTGGTTCCTTCTGCCAAGTGGTTAGGGCGATGGGTGTGTCCAGAAGGCAAGGTGACATCTTAAACAGGAGTTAAGAATCTTTGCCAACTGAAACCTCCAGCCTGTATGGGTGCGGAGAGAGGAGTTCACCTCGGACAGAACTCGCGCTCATTCACTTTTGATGCATTGGTTCCATTTTGATATTTTTAATTACTCTGAATTTGAATACGCTGTTTGAATTTGCTCTTTACAGTGAAACTGGCTGTACATTATAGACATGTGATCTGTGGTCCAAATTGTTAGGTAAATTTTTTTAAAAAATGAAGAATAAGGTAGTTTTTTCCTAAACAATTCGGATAGGGCTTGACTGGATTTTTTGTCAATACTTAGACACTTTGGAGATGACTTGGCAGTGATAAGCTTTTGTAACTTTAGATCGTTGATGTTTTGGGGTTTTAGGTTACTTTGTTCAGTTGACAGTCTTCATTAATAAATAGGTTTGGAAATTCTACTCAGATAACTCCATAATTATAGTGATAAGACTACAAATTAGGATTCAGTCGAGTCACAATTTATTTGAAGTGGATTAAGATTGCTTATATAGCTCTAGGTTTACAGTGTAGTCAATTGCTCATTGGAAGAATTGCTTCAAGAAGTCTTGAAGCCAGGGTGGTTAGATAAGTAAAAGATGAGAGGTAGAAAATTTTGTCAGTTGAGTAAAAATAATCATCTCATTAAGCTGCAGGGAGGTCTGTTCCTAGTACACTCAGAAAATCAGAGAGTCTACAGTGGCTGTATTAACATATAGACGTTCCGGCTTCAGCTAGAATATCAAATTAGGCATTTAATAAAGATCGTCATTTTTTATAAAGTCATCTTATTCCAGTGGGTTTTTTTTTTTTTTTTTTTAAATACGAGATGCTGTAAAAGTAGAAAAGGAGCCCTGGTGGCACAGTGATTAAAATCTTTGGCTGCTAACTGAAAGGTCAGTGGTTCAAGCCCACCGGCTGCTCCGCAGGAGAAAGATGTGGCAGTCTGCTTCCATAAAGATTAGAGTCTGGAAAACCCTTTGGGGCGCTTCTGGGTTGTCCTACGGGATTGCTATGAGTTAGAGTCAACTCCACAGCAATGGGTTTGGTTTTTTGAGGTAGCAAGTGCTGTTCTGTCAGAATTAAGGTATCTTTTACCCTACTGAAATAGACTGCTTTTTTTTTTTTTTTTTACCTGTATCAGGTAAAACAAACACCCTGACTTCTGAAATTTTAGGGGAAAGTTTACATATGAAGCCTTTGTTGTACCTCAGTAGCACTGGGAGGAATGAACAGTTAGGTATGGATGAAGGATGGCAGTTTTTGTTCCATTTCAAGGCTATTGACTCATGCATTTATTCAGTTAAGAAGTTCCAATTATTTTTATACAACCTTTCACTAAACAGAGTATTCATACCTACTTTTGAATGCTATTTAGGAAATGTTTAATAGGTACATAATACATTCACTTCAAGCCAGTGCTTCTGAATGCTTACAAATCACCTGTGGTTCTCCAAAATGCAGATAGAAGGGACAGACGTCAAGCTTGGTAAGGTAGAGGGTCAACAGACAAGAGGAAGACCCTCAACGAGATGGAGTGAAACAGTGTCTGCAACAGTGGGCTCAAACATAGCAACGATTGTGAGGATGACACAGGACTGGACAGTGCTTTCGTTCTGGTACACATGGGGTCGCTCTGAGTCAGAACCTCCTCGATGGCACCTAACAACAACAAGAAGACTAGGCTGGAACCTGAGAATATACTAGTGCCTGGAAGGAAGCTTTCTTTGGAGTGACAAGAGCAGTAGGAAGCAAATTATGTATCAGTAGTGTAGAAATAAGGGAAGAAGAACTAGTCATCTCTCTAGTGAATTAGTCTTCACTTTACTGAGATAAACACACAGGTTAATGAGCTTGAGTTTTCCCAAAAGTATGTCTCCTGGTTCTAAGAAAATGGCACGCTCCATAGACAGAAATAACCAAATTTATATTAGAGTGCTTAGGAGTCTTGTTCTCTTGCCTTTATTTAGTAGGCTTGGACCTGAATAATGGTGGTGAAGTTTCTTTTAAAACCTTGAACTCTGAATTAGTAGTAACTACACAAAACTTCTCTAATTTTCAAAATTACTTCACTGGCAGTCCTTGATTCGCATCCTGTTCCGAAGCCTTAAAACTTCCCAAGCAAAACTGAGGAGAGCTTTTAGGCTATAGGAGTAACTTAGAGTCTCCCTTGTGCTTAGTTCATCTCTTGAAGCTCATTTGTGGTTTATCCTAAGATTGCGTTTGCCTGGAGTCAGGGAGCTGGACAAGATGATGTGAGACTGAAGTTTTGACTCTCCGAGCAAAATTGGATAATTTTAAAGCTTGCCTTGAATAGTTGCAGTCAACATATCTAGCCTAACAAACATTTTTAGTCTTAAACTGATTTCACCGCTGCATCTGCCCTTGGGTTGTACTTGAGTTAGTTTGTGCAAATAAATTTTCTTAGCTTAAATCAAACAGTGTTAACACGGTAGGTTTATTGTAAAAGTAATCTGCGGCTTAATAATGCCATGCATGTCTCCCTTCTTTGTGAAAATTGAGCTAATCGGATTGATACTTCATAGGGCCTTTGATTAGTTTATATAAAATAATAGCTACCATTGCACTCTTTGGGCTAGCCCTTTACATAGATTCTCACTTAATCTGCACAGTAACCCTGCAGGGTAGGTCTTTTTCCTGTGTTACAGATGAAGTTGACTATGAGAGGCTGAGTAACATGTCCAAGGTCACACAGCTACTAAAGTGGCAGAGCTGGGATTCCACGAGCCCAACTATGACTCAGAAGACCATACGTTTTCCCCACTATACAGTGCTGCTCTTAACTTGGAAATGATGGAACACCTGCAAAATGGAATCACTCTAGAAATAAATCCTCTATTCAGTAAAAACCAATTGCCTATGAGTTGACTTCAACTCATAGTGAACGCCATCTGTGTCAGAGTAGAACTTGCTCCATAGAGTTTTCATTGGGTGGTTTTTTAAAAGTATATTGCCAGGCCTTTTTTCCCAGGTGCCTCTGGGTGGTCTGAAACCTCCAGCCTTTCTGTTAGCAACCTAGCATGTTAACCCTTTGCAACACCCAGGGACTCGAAATCCTCTATAGCCTTGGATTTAACATTTTGTTTCTAGGAAAAACAATCTGTGACCAACTTTATACCAAACACTCGTTGGTGGGATTATAGGGGTAAAAATAGGTAATTTTTAAATTCTGCATACTCGTGCATTTGAACTTAATTGTTGGCACTTCAATTTTGAGTTACCAAGCCTTTGTTTTTGTTTTAATAGAAACGAATTCTTTTGGCATCAGGGTCAAATCAAAATTGTTGAGCAGGGAAAGGAACGTTCACTTTCTGGGCTCTTAAATTTACTCATGCTGCCCACCTGGAGAAAATGGGATGCCTTTCTACCTTAAGGTGTTACCCTTCACAGGGGTGTATTTAAAAAGAATGAAAGCAGGCAATGTTTATTTTTCCTTTGCCTACAGATGAATGAATGAATTTAGTACACTTGACTGCATATGGGTAGAGATTTTTAGATAGGAGGCTCTTTCTTGGCATTGCCCCTCGCATAAACTCAAACTGAATGCAATGCTGTTGAGTTGATGCTTATAGCGACCCTATAGGATAGAGTAGAGCTACCCCATAGGGTTTCCAAGAATTCCAGCTGCCAGCCTTTTGGTTAGCAGCTTGAACTCTTAACGACTGTGCCACTAGGCCTCTGCCCCTCAAATAATAACCACGTAAGCAATTGCTTCATGGGTTTAGTAATAAACAGTGAAATGTCCAAAAGTGAAAGCCACGAGAAAAACAAAGGAACCTTGATATTTTGCAAACATCTTCATATACTACAGTGCTGATCTGAATTTAAAGCTTATTGGGGATGTCGCACACCTTAGTATTTAATCCTAGCTCTGCTTTTTTTTTTTTCTGCTAGTTAGTAATTTTGGCCCCAGTCCCCCCCCCGCCCCGAACTTTAACCTGAGCCTCTCTTTGCCCATCTGTAAAATTGGGGCTAATAATGCCGACGTGGGGCTATTGTGAAGATTGAATAAGAGCACATACTGTGGGTTTTAGCAAATGGCGGCAAATATATTTTTAAAAGCAAAAGTAAATAGCTCTTCTCTATGTTCTAGAAGCATTACAAACCTTAGGCTTACTCTGGGGTTTCAAAAATCAAGAAAAGATGGGTGACTGGGTTTAACAGCTCAAATAGGTGGGGGTTTTGCTTAGGTTTTTTTTTTTTTTTTAAGGTTTGGGACTTCAACATTAATGTCAAAAAGATGTGTTTAACCATTTATGGTATAATTTTGAATTTTTGACCCTTAAACATTAATTTTGGTTCTTTTGAGGTTTCTGGAAATAATGGCTTGTATTTATCTACTGTGGAGGGTGAGCTTAAATTTAAATATCTTTACTTAGAAGAAACAAACAGTATCTGTTGGATTCTCTGTTTTAATCAGAAGACTAACAACTTCAGTTAAGCTGTCTGGTATGCTAGATTTGCTTATTTTCAATTGTGTAAAATTTAGGAGTTTCCAAAGTTCTAAAATATTTGCATATCTTAAACTTGAGGCCAAGGCACTTTCGCTTTGACGATAAAATAGATGTGTACACATTCTGTCCAGTTGTGCTTGTTGCTGTTGCTAAGATGTTAAATTGAATGAAGTTAAGGGTACACAGTGAGTGAATCTTGAAAGGTTTTAAAAAATTTGTTTCTGCAGCTGCTAATCTACACACTGCTGAGTCACTTTCCTGTCTCTCTGATCTCTTTTGTAGGCTGACCAACTGACTGAAGAGCAGATTGCAGGTGAGTGATACACTTTGCTAGGCTATGTCCAGTGGATTTTATACTAAATTGAGTAGCCATCCTCAAAGTAACAGAGTTGTATGAAATGGTTCATGATCTATTTCATAGATGATAACAAAGTTTGTTATATAATAATTGAAACTGCTTTGGCAGATGAGAAGGTACACTTGACTGTGAAATGTGTGTGGAACCTGGTGGCTTTGGCCTTTCTTTTGAGGCTTCTTTTACTATAAGATACGGCGTCTGGGCAGGTTGACACTGCAGCTCTTAGTCGCAAGGAAAGAGGGCGAAGTAGTAACTAAGTTAACTTGAAATGTAGGATCAGAAAGTGAACATTGAATTTATCGCAGTTTAAATTAGCTAATATTTTAGCCTTAGAATTACATATCTGGTCAACCAGGAAATAAAACTATTTTTGTGAAAGCTTAGGTCCAAAAGTTAACATTCTGTTTTACAAATGCCACTGTAGGATAATTTGAATTTTGCCTTAAAAGGCAGTGACAACTATTGAAGCTTCTTAATTTTGTCTCCTTTGATTTCATATGGATATCGTGAAATTCGTTAAACAAAACCTGATGTCAGACTGTCTTTGTGCTGTTACCAGTAAACAGTGATTTTGATTTTATTCCTATAGTTTCAGATGGCTGGTTAACATCAAAATGTCTTGTCAGAGGGTTTTTTTTTTTTTTTTTTTCACTTCAATTGTGCTAGAAAGCTTTTCAAACTCTTTTGTTTTCATTAAAGAATTTTATTAGCACAGGCATCAAAAACTGCCACAGTTTTTCCCTGAGGCAAGGAAGGAGTTTGATAAGTGCTGAAAAGCACTCCATTTTTTTTAATGCTGGAGAAAACCGAAGCCCAGCTAGAACTCTCAACTAGACAGCCTATTTGAAGCAAGCCACTTCCCCTCTCCACCGTCCCCCTAAATAAATACAAGGTTTGGAAGAGCCAGAAATCACTAGTCTCCTCAAATATTCATCACAAATATTATTTGATAAGGCTAATATAGTATGAAGCTCTTGGTATTAAGGAACTTATTTAAGCAGGTTTCATTTTCATGTCTTACTGTGTGAAGTTGGCTTAAGCCTGAGATTTGCTTTCTAGAATTGGTAAATTGCACATATAAGGTATGTTGAAGCAAGCAAGCAGAGCTTTGGAAATCATTTCTTTGTTCATATACTGTTTTATCAGTGAAATGTGAAATTTTCTGAAATAGTTTTTTATATAATGTCTGCTCTTGAGGGACTGACTTGGGCTGTGTAATATTTCTAGTCTTAAACTCTGGTCTTGTATATTATACCTGCCATTCATTTCTTGATAACCCCAGTCAGGTAGTTGTCCATACTACACACAGGATATTCACTTCAGGGTAGAAAATGTGTTTTTCAAGGTGCCCATCACATAGTTGATAATCATTACCACCCCCTGAACACACCACCACTTTGGAAATAGTTTGTCAGATCGAAGAGGCTTAATCTTCAAAGACTGATAGCATATTTATAAAGAATATTAACAGTTTATTGGAATATTGTCTGTAAGATAGATTTTATCTTTTCATTGACTTCCATCATAAAATTGGGTTTCCCTTGGGAGTGGGAGAAAAATGGAAGCTCTCTCCCTAACTTGCCTTTTCCTAGACCTTGGGTTTCTTGAGAGCTGCACCATGGACCCCAGGTTTTCGGGAACCTTTAGACAGACTTTTTTTAGGAGGGAGGAACCAAAGCTTCTGTGCTACTAAAATATAAGCCCTGTGAGACCAGAGACCTTTTTATTTGCTGTGATACCCTGGTGCCTCCACATAACAAACACTCAATAAATACTTTTTGAATGAACACATTTTATTCTCAAAGAGGGGTACATGATATATAAAATGTCCTAAAACTCTCTCCTTTAAGAATTCATTTACCTTCTGCCCAAATCCCTTCCTTCCTGATTTGGTATGTTTTAATGTCTGCCTTTGAGGTGAAGGCAGCTTTTTTTCTTCGATGAGCCTGGTTATCATTACTGGTGACTAGGACCATTTTGGAGCCTAAAACTTGTTTGTCCAAATTGTTGAAGGAAGCAAGCATTTGTAAATACAGTGCAACATTGAATATACAAAGGTACTTCTAAGACTGCTTTTCTCTTAATATAATAACACTACAGATGCGTTTAGAAATTCTACTGATATCAGACAACTTAGTCTAGGGAAAAAGCAGGCTTGTGAAGTTATGATTTCTCTAATGAGTTGTTTATATGACCTGGTTTTAAAGAGTACTGAACAGTGTGACATCACTAACAGGTTAATTTTGTGATTCTGCAATGACGTCATTAGTTAGTGGTTTTGACATTTGTAGGCCTGATAGGAAAAGCATACAAGCACTTGCCTTTTTCTTTTGGTTTTAGAAGTCTGTGCCTAAACATACATTAAGCTTTCAAGGCCTGTTACAGGGATAAAAACTTGTTTGGTGAAAAATATTAGCCTTACATAGTGTCAACAAAAGTCTGATACATGACCATTCAGGACTTCGGAATTTCAGAATTTTCTAAATAGAAGTTCTTAAACAGGCATTTAATTTTTCTTTTGTTGTTGTTTCATGGTAACGTACTTTCATAAAATGCTAAATTTATATCAGAAACGGGTGTTGAGGCAGCGAATAACAAATCTTGACTAATAATATGATTTTTATGGAAGTTTCAACTTAGGCACAGCTAGAAGGAATCTTAGGTCTCTTTCTCGTATCAGTTATGTAGAAGATAGCTGTTCCTGTGATGTTCAGGACCTGGTGTTGTCTTTATTGTGTACTCCAGCTTTGACCCTTGACTTTGTATTTCAAGTCATTCCTGGCATTATTCTGTCTAGAATTACAAGCTTCTATGCATAAAGAGCGTACTTGTTCTGAAGTACAGGTAGACTGTAAGGACAGGTGAATTTAAATTGTATTTTTGGGTTTATTCTAATATTCCAAGCAGTTTTTACAGGTATTTTTGGCTCTTTAGTGTAAAAATATAAACAAATTTGAAATAAACATTGACATTTAAAATAAATATTTTCATTTGTTCTTTTCTTGCTCCCATAAATAGTAGTTATAGCATAGATAGGATTTTATCTTCTGCTTTGCTCTTATTCCGTCAAACATTTTAAGAGTTTTTAGATTTTAAAACTTCTTGAAATTTAGAACACACGCACATAAACTTACATCATGCATCTTTCTGAATTTGGCTTTAAATCATATAATAGCAGCCAGTTAAGCGTTTTGGAATTTTTGCTAATAATGATGGTATTAAGCATCTATGGCTAGATACTATAGCAAGAATGTGATGTAAACAAATACGCTGTATGTAAGTACTTTCATTTCCATGTACTAGGTAATAGATGCTGTGTGTTCAAACACTGATCGTTCATGTAATCTAGAAAGTAGTCCTGCATCCAATTAAAAAAAAACCTGCATAAAATGGAAAAGTCTTTATCAAATTCTGTTGTTTGTAGGTGAGGACTCTCTGATCTGTTTTTGTCATTAGGTTGATCTAAGTTAAAATTACATGCTGTTTTCCTAAGATCAACCATCAGTTTGGTACTAAGCTTCTGTTTGATAAACAGGTGGCGTTCCTCTGGAAACAAGTAATATTTAAATAGAAGGAGCCGAGCTACTTATTGTTGACTGTAGTATAGTGCAGCTAGTCAGCAATATCTAGTCGAAAGCTAAACAATTAAGAGCTTTTGAGCAGCAGGAAATTAGCAAAAAGATAATAGGACACAGGCAATTGTGTGACTAATTTCAAAGTGAGAACCCGGTTAGGAAGGAGGCTATTGTAATAGTCCAGGCAAGAGATGATCAGGCCTTGAATGAAAATATTGGTTGCAGAGATGGGGGTGGGGGTGGGGGTGGGAACCAGGTAGTATTTTAAATGGTAGAACATTTTTAGGGGGAAAGAGTTAAGGTAGCTCCTCAGCTTTTGCTTGGATCCCTAGGGCTTATTGCTGAAGAGCATAGAGTTCATTTTTGGATGCCTTGCTTGAGGTCAGCCAGGGGGAGAGATCCTGTAGGCAACCAGAAATAAAGGTGTTATGTTAACAAGAGAGGGAAGTAGACTAAAGATACATCTTCATTGTAAGTGGGCATAGATGAAGTGGCGAAGGAGAGAAGAGGGTAAGAAGTTTGGCTGCATCTACATGTAAGAGACAGGAGTTAAGAGCCTTTGAGATATAAAATAGGAGAAAACCCAAAGTGCTGTTAAGAAAGCCAAGAGAAGTTTGAGAGTTTTTTGGTGTAGTTTTAGTTGTTGTAAGAAAATGAGGTCATCTTTTTCCTGGCATTTGTTGAGTACTCATTTGCCAGACATAGCTCTAAGTGCTTTACACATATTAAATGCTTAAACTTAGGAAGTGGGCACTACTCGCTCCATTTAACAAATAAAGAAGCTGGGCAGGAAAGCTAGGATTGTTTAAACTCTTGGCAGTCAGGTTTCAAAGTCTGCGCTTTAAAATTTCTAAGCCGTGTGGCCTCATATACTGAAACATACTTGGAGGGGATAGTGTGCCTTTCAGAGTTTGGGGAGAGATAAGGTTTGCAGGCACTGAAAATATGACTAGAGTTTGAGTTTAGTTTTAAGGTAAGAAACATGAAGATGTTTATATGCTAAGGGGCAAAATCAGGGGAACGGTAGTTGAGTCCAAAGAAGACATAATAGATGAAAGAAAATGGAAGGTCTGTAAGTTAGGGCAGGGATAGACAGGCAGGGAATATCTGTAAGTTAGGGCAGGGATAGACAGGCAGGGAATATCTGTAAGTTAGGGCAGGGATAGACAGGCAGGGAATAAATAGTCTTGAACTGTCAGAGAAGGGGTAAGGTGTACCATTTCTTAAACATGTCTCAGGTATACACATTCAAATGTTGAGATACGTTGGAGAAGGTTAATGACCCTTTGAACCTTGGAACTGCTTTTTTTGGAACTGCTTTGGAATTACGTTTGCTTGCTGAAAAAGTCTAATACCTTTTAGAAAGTACCTTACTTGGGAAGTACTAGCTTTGTTACTAACTCATTGGTATGCTCTTAGAATTCCAGTTTGCATCTCTGCTTTAATTTCTCTATCTGTAAAATAAACGAAGCCAGGAAGTCTGAACTCCAGAATTCTCACTGTTCACTGCCATGCCTTTGTGTGCGGTGCTGCTGGTTTGTGGTTTTGAATAGGAATGATTGAGCTTTAGCAACTGTTCATGTAATCTGTGTAATTTATCCATGTTAGATCCAGTGGTGAATCAGAAGCACCGTAGTTTCACAAGAAGGACTTAAAGATCTTAAACAGTAATATATTATTTTACTCTTTCACAAGCTTGGGGTTTTACATTCTAAAGAGGAGGGCTACATTATCTTTTTACTCAGTGATAAAGCACTTAACTAAAACATCATGTCTTGATCAGCCCAGCGTTAACATTAGAGATTTTTTGGTGATAATCCCTTCTTTAACCTTCTAGAAAAGGAAGCTAGCCTATTGCATACTGTTCTGAATTTTAAAGGTTTTTGTTTTGAATTTAGTAAGTGATTGATTTAGGACATAATTTTAACCTTTGAGGTTAACTCTAAAACATAATGCAAATTAGTAGTATAGTTAGTCTATAGAAGTGTACTTGGGACCAGTACTCTGGTTTTTCTATTGTGAGTTAGGTCTGTAATTTTGAATTACGTTTCACTGAACATATGTAATGGCAAACAGAGAAGCCAGTCATTAGAGGCTTTGGTTCTTTCCCTCTTTGAGCCCAGAATAGTGTGACTATATCTGATGTAGTTACTGGAGTTGCTGTAGAATGTAGATGGGAAGCTCCCGGCTAGACCAGTATGAGCAGATGCTGGCATGATTGGCAAAAGATGTTACCACAAGGTTCCCTAGCCTAGTCCTTCGGGAATCACAGTCCTATTTCAGGTGCTGTCTCCGTATGTATCTTGGCTTTAAGAATTGATTAGTATATTTCATTTAGGAAGTTACTTTTTATTGTTAGAAACCTGTAAATTTGGATTGTGGTTCCCCCCCCCCCCAAACAGAATTCAAAGAAGCCTTTTCACTATTTGACAAGGATGGTGATGGAACTATAACAACAAAGGAATTGGGAACTGTAATGAGGTCTCTTGGGCAGAATCCCACAGAAGCAGAATTACAGGACATGATTAATGAAGTAGACGCTGATGGTAAGTCTTTAATTGGGGGGAGGAGGCCCGTTGAAGAACTGGCGTTGAAATTCTGTTTTAATGTTTTGACTAAACCATTTTAGGTAATGGCACGATTGACTTCCCGGAATTTCTGACAATGATGGCAAGAAAAATGAAAGACACAGACAGTGAAGAAGAAATTAGAGAAGCATTCCGTGTGTTCGATAAGGTAGGAATTCAAGGACTGGATTTGTTTAATTTTAATTTAAGGATGAAATAAAGCTATCGGGGCGCACCTTATTCTTTGAAAGCGTGTTTTTTTGGTAACTTACCAAAATTGTTTAAATATCACGCAAAGCTTTTAAAAAATTCAGAATAAACAGATTTCCTAATAACATTTGTACTGGTGTTAATCTTGCGACAAAGGAGGCATCACTTGACTTTAGTTAAATATTTAAGTATATGTAAACCTTAGGACAGTTTGCTTGGGTATCAGTGACATTTAATTTGTATGTCAACTATTTGTAGATTCCCTTTAATTTGTATGTATTCCCAAACTATATTTTTCTCCCTAATGTGAAGTATAGTACACTTATTAAACTTCCATTCCAACTATAATTTTACTCAGACATCTTGCTGAACTGTTTTTCTAGGATGGCAATGGCTATATCAGTGCAGCGGAGCTTCGCCATGTGATGACAAATCTTGGCGAGAAGTTAACAGATGAAGAGGTTGATGAAATGATCAGGGAAGCAGACATTGACGGTGATGGTCAAGTAAACTATGAAGGTAATGCTTTGACTCTCCCCACCTCATTCTCTGCTTTGACTTTGAGTTTAAAGATACTTGTACATATCCGATGGGTGAAAAGTAGTGACTCCAACCCCCCCACCTCCCAAATGAAGATACTAAAACAGTTTTTCATATTTACCAGCTTTTATCATTCAGAGTGTTAATGGCAGACCAGGAGACATCACTACTGTCACCTGAGAACTTTTTTTTAGAAATGTGTCTTGTCAGGTCCTACCCTTAGACCTAGAATCTGGATTTTAACAATTTTGCACATTGAAGTTTGAGAAGCATAGTACTCCATACTATGAAAAAACAATTTTGTTAGTTTGTACTAATTTGAAAAACTTTTCAAGCTTATTTTAATATCCCTTAATTGAAATGAAGGTGACTTCCTCCATTGGATTCTCTCGTCTCCTCTCATAGGCTTTAGTTTGAGACTGTTCACATATGCTCATATTCAGAAGTATCATTTGTGGCTGTAAACTTCCGGGATGGTCATGGCATGAATGCCGACATTTGGAAATTGAAAGGATTCCCAGTGAAACCTTGCCGTTGTACTTTTCACTTAGATTTTCCATGATATAACTATTTAGAAAACAGCTTAAGATTTTAACATGTAAAAATTAAACCTAGCCTGTTGGCACGGAAGTTACAATGTTGACTTAGCACCCAGCAGACTTAAAATGCAAGCTTAAGAGCCAAGAATGCTTCTTTTTATTTATAACATCTTATCTGAAGCATTAGTTTAGGTTATGCATTAATAATCCTAAATCTAAAGTCTATGAAGTTGCAGCCTTGACTCTAAACTAGTTTTCCTGTATTTCTTCCATGTTGTAATTCTGAAGCAAGAGAAACAAATGGAGACCATTAGGGATTGAGTGAATGTGGTTGGTTTTATCAGCCTTTTGCCATTGACTTAACTTTCCATGTACTTCTTCTTTTTCAGAGTTTGTACAAATGATGACAGCAAAGTGAAGACGTTGTACAGAATGTGTTAAATTTCTTGTACAAAATTGTTTATTTGCCTTTTCTTTGTTTGTAACTTATCTGTAAAAGGTTTCCCCCTGCTGTCAAAAGAATATGCATGTATAGTAATTAGGACTCTACTCCTCCATGTTTTCTTCCCTTATCTTACTGTCATTGTCCTGAAACCTTATTTTAGAAAATTGATCAAGTAACATGTTGCATGTGGCTTACTCTGGATATATCTAAGCCCTTCTGCACATCTAAACTTAGGTGGAGTTGGTCAAATGAGGGAACATCTGGGTTATGCCTTTTTTTTAAGTAGTTTTCTTTAGGAGCTGTCAGCATGTTGTTGTTGAAGTGTGGAGTTGTAACTCTGCGTGGACTATGGACAGTCAACAATATGTACTCAAAGTTGCACTATTGCAAAACGGGTGTATTATCCAGGTACTCGTACACTATTTTTTTGTACTGCTGGTCCTGTACCAGAAACAGTTTCTTTTATTGTTACTTGCTTTTTAAACTTTGTTTAGCCACTTAAAGGATCTGCTTATGGCACAATTTGCCTCAAATCCATTCCAAGTTGTATATTTGTTTTCCAATAAAAAAATTACAATGTACCCAACTGTTGCTCTGAATCTGAGTTATTAATACTGTGGAGGTCTAGTAATTTTAAGAATAAAATGTGGGGTTTGTTTCTGCTTGGTATAATCTAGATAAGTACTTTCTTGGACTATTTGAGATTGTGTTTAGTTTTTAAATTAGGATGATAACTTGCTTCAGTGTTTAAGGGAAAGATTAAAAAACCTTTTGTGAATGTACCTGGCATGGGAACTGGCATAGGTGTTTACTGTTTCCAGCCTTTTTTTGTGTGTTTGTCAACTTTGGTATCCGTTTTTCCATATTGACTTTAGAAAGCACAATCATTTTTTGAATGTTTGAGTGTTAACACAACAATCCAAATCTAGGTGGGGCGAGGGTCATTATCTCTATTTCCTAATCTTCCACTCATTTTGCTTTCTTAATTTTTCCACCATAAGAATTTTTTGTTGTGTCTGCTTATCTGCAAGGTGCTTTACAAAAAAATGTATCTTTAGGAGTGGATTGGCAGTGACTAAACTTTGTTTCATTTTGCTTGGATCCACAATCAACGCCCATGGAAGCAGCAGTCAAGAAATCACACAACATAATTGCATTGGGCAAATCTTCTGCAAAAGACCTCTTTAAAATGTTACAAAAAACAAAGATGTCACTTTGGGGACTAAGGTGCGCCTGACTCAAGCAGTGGTATTTTCAGTTGTCTCATGTGCACGTGGAGGCTGGATGATGAATAAGGAAGACCAAAGAAGAATGGATGCCTTTGTATTATGGCATTGGCAAAGAATATTGAATACTCTATGCTGCCAGAAGAATGAACAAATCCGTCTTGGGAGAAGTACAGCCAGAACACTTGTTAGAAGGGAGAATGGTGAGATTTCGTCGTATGTACTTCGGACGTGTTATCAGGAGGGACCAGTCCCTGGAGAAGGATATCGTGGTTGGTAAAGTAGGGGGTCAGCAAAAAAGAGGAAGACCCTCAACGAGATGGATTGACACGGCGGCTGCAACAACGGGCTCAAACATAAGGATTGTGAAGACGGCGCGAGACCAGTCAGCATTCCGCTCTGTTCACACAGGACCTCTAGGAGTTGGATCCAACTTGATGGCTCCTGACGACAACAGACCTTGTTCTCGTTTTTGCTTGGGTTCTACCATTGCTTTCTCTCTAATTCCAGCCACTCAGAAGGTAGTGATCAGGGTCTTTGTTTTATTAACTACCTTTTAAATACTTAATGAAAGATTCCATAGCAAACCAGAGCCAAGATTAAAACACTGAGTATAATTGTTACTTGGTTTTTATAGCCACAAGGTATTTAATTGCCCAGGAGGCAATTCATTATGTGGCCCATTTTTGACTATTTTAATACCATTATTATTAGTTCTACCAGAAAACAGAAAACTGGATAGTTAGTGAAGGAAAATAGTGGTAAACGTTTTAGATACGGGGAGGCAAATGATGGGCATTGACGATCCTGAAAGGGGTGAGGGTGTTACATCATACATTAGGCAGAAGGTTCAGTTAACGTAGGATGATCTAGCTGTGCACTCTATCGGGCCCGTTCATTAGATGTGCTAAGAGTTCAGGCAAAGGGAAGGTTCAGGTATTTGGGGAGAGGATGGGCATTGTTGGCATTATCTCCAGGGTGTCATTATCTCCAGGGTGTTAAAGCATTGTGTATTGCAGCAGCGTGTGGATTTGAAGAGGTTAGTCTTATACGAGCCTTGGTTATACCTGTGAAATGGGCATAATTTACCCAGTTGGTTTCTAACTCAGGGCCTTTATAAAAATCTAGTGAAATAACGCGGGCAAAAGGTTTAGTGTAGCCTTTAGCACTTGGGGGAAGTGTTCAGTCAGTGTATGTTACTGTGCTGTTTACCCAGCTGTGACCCTGTAGGATGAGAGAATTGGGCGAAGTTTATCCTTGTGCTTTTCCAGTTCCAACAGTACGCAATTTATATAAAGCCAAGAGGTGTGGGTAACAAGATGGAAGAGGAAACACATTTGGGGGCACTTTTGTATTTCATGTTAATTGCCGATTTTACGGTCTTGTTTTCTTCACAAAAGTCACAAAATGGGCATTATCTTGATTTCACAGGAAACAATTACAGAACAGTTGTAGAATTTAACTAGTCATAACTGAGCACGGTTCAAATTTCAGTTCCACTGCTTCCTACAACGTGGTAATACATGGAGCCAGGTAATTCTAAATCCTCATTCCCTTCCAATTTTAACCATATTTATTTACCAGTTTTATATTAGCATGGTCATGGTAATTGATCATTCTTTCCTTAATACCAACTCTAGCTTGTTAGCTCAGACAATTTAACAGAAACCACTTGCAGTTAAAGACGATCCGAATATAATGTATTTTCTCTAGAATTTCTATAAGGATGAAAATTTTAAAGAGCGTGCTTCATAGCAGAAGCACTGTTGGGAGCTCTACTTATTTTAGTCTTGTATTCTCAAAGAGAAGTCCCCCGTTGTTTAACACTACTGTTATGATGCCCTAAAAATGAGTCAAACATTTCTGAGTAATACTGTACAGGGCAATATTTTATTAGGACATGCTTACTCTGTTTTATGGTTAAGTCCTTGAAATTGGTGACCTATACGGTTTCTATTTTTGAGAGAAACTATTTTCTCCTTTAGATGTTCCCTTCTATTTCACACCTTGTATGGGTTTCTGGACTTCTCTGTACCTGTCATCATATTCTTGTAGTCTCTAGGGTACCAGTCCCTAGTCTGCTGAGCCAGTTCTACAGGCTCAGCAAAAGGAAATGACGAACAGTGATGGACGTGATTAATCTCTTATATTTATGAGGAATCTGGTACTTGCCTCTAGCCCTTCAAATTTCAGTTCTTGATTTCAAATCTGGTGTCCGGTCCCCCCCCCCCTTTTTTTTTAATTGTGTATTGACTTTTTAAGGCCGTTAGATGAATCTGGAAACCCAGTATTTTAAGAGAAATTAGAGGGAAACCTTGTTTTTAGCTACTCAAAAGGTTGCCTACAGAATCACTTGGGAGCTTGTTAGGTCCTGACTCAATCTGCACTTTTAACAAGATCTGTGGCTCTTTTGAAACCCCAACCATTTTTGAAAAGCCCTGTTCACCCTCTGGTTTTATTTATAGAGGGGAATACTGGTCAGTCATTTATTCAATACATTTTAGTCCTTCCTTTGCTCAAAGGGCTCAAAATTAAACTCTGATTTTGGGTATATCTAAAGTTTGGAGACATGATTTGTGAAAATGAGTTCTCCAATAAACATAGGCTCAGGGTCTTTTGGGACATGAGGGGTTATGTCTAGGAGGACTTCCCAGAGGAGCTGAGCCCTTGAGGTTTACTAGGCAGTCCAGAAGGGGAATAGCATTTCAAGCAGAAGGGCTCGCATGTCAGAGGACAACAGAAGTGTGAAGGTGGTGTATTTGGGGCTTGCAAGTGTAATACCGTGCAACAGCGCAATGTCCTATGAGAGGGAGAGAAGTGAGGATTGCAAATGTTTTGCATTTTTCCTAAAGGTGATAATGATAGGCTTTATTTACTGACTACACTGTGGATGGGGTTTTGAACTGGTTCGTTTCTGGTTAGAACCCTGCTGAGAACTTGCATTTCCGACACGTTCCCAGCAAGTTGTACAGAAGAACCACCTGGAGGGTCTTGTTAAAATGTAGGTTCTGATTGAAGGCATCTGGGGTGGAAATGCAGGTTCTCAGCAGGGGTTCGAACCGGTTTGAAGTCCTGCACCAAACATTTTACTCAAGTTAACATCATATAGGTGGGTACCTGTTTATTATCTCCAACTTTGTAGATAACAGGCAAGGAGAGCAAGTCAGTACATGCAGCCAGGGTTCAAATCCTGGTAGTAGAGGGAGGGGGAGGAATTCAGGAATGAGGGAGTGGAGTAAAATACAGCAATGACAAATGGAGGTCAAGTCTGACACCAGCTGAGAGGTCCTCGTTGGATTTGACAGATTACTGGTGGTCCAGCAAGTGCGATTTTAACTGAACGCTGTGTGCACATGTCAGATTAAGATGGTTTTAAGAAAGTATGGGAGGTGAGGAAAAGGTTGCATCCGCAGTTTTCTTGAAAGTTCGTGAAAGGAAACAAACTTCATGGTGTAGTGGGCAGAGACTGGGAGCCAGAGCTGGGGTGGAATTCTGACTCTGCCGCCTCTGGGTGATGCTGGGTGCTGAACCGTCCTCGGACGCCTCTGTTCCCTCACTCGTAAGTGGGCCTAATTCCTATCTCTCAGGGTTGTTGTGAGGATTAAATGAGATCATGTAGGTGAAATACCAGCGACCCTGTATATACTCTATAAAATGAATTGTTAAGGTTGAGAGGGTTTGTTTTTAAAGATAAGAATGTTAACAGGTTTAAAAGAACCTACAGCCACAAGACCTTGAGAAGACTGTAAGGAGCGGAAAGGGGTGGCCTGTGGTCTCGCAGCCAGCGACATCTGCGTCCCGTGCTCACACCTCCCAGGATTTATCTGGAGGGACTTAAAAACAAATGTCAATCTCAGAAAATGAGTGCTATGGAGGATTTTTGCCTTAAAGCTAAGTATGACTTCCAAGCATACTTTTTCCACTTAGCTTGCCTAAAGGTGTAGGTTGGGGGTGATTTGGGGAGGGAGTGTGGGAGATGTGGGTCCATTCAAGCCCCTACAAGCTGCCCTTGGCGCAGATACTACCCGAGGGGCTCTCTGGCGACTCCTGACGCGTGTGCGTGATCGTCTCTCGCCATTTCCTGCGCCCCCACCCCCCCCCCCCGCGCCCAGCACCCCCGGAGACACACCCACCTGGCGGGTGGCCGGCGCGCACCCCGGGGCTGCGGCCGAGGCGTCTCCTAGCAACCAGCCGCCAGCCTCTGCCCAGGTGGAGCGGGGCTGACATGGACCAGCCAGTCATCACCCTCACCACCACCAATGTAAGGGACGACCTGGGGCCTCCCTCCTGCCGCCACCACCACCGCCGAGTCCTCCCGGGCTCAGCTGCCCTTCTCCCGCCTCCCTGAATCCCGGCCCTTGCGCCTCCGGCTCTCTTTCCTTCTTCTGCCTGTCTCTCCCTGCCCCACTTGTCACCCGCGGGCCTTTCTTCCTGGACCTTTCTGGATCTCTCCTTCGTTTTGTTTTCTTCTCTAACCTTTCTGCCTTGGGTGACACAACTTTTTCACTTTGTCCTCCGTCGGTCGGAGAATGGGGTTTCCCTTCCCGTATCAGTATTTCAGACATGCTTTATCTCGTATTTGAATATTGGTAAAATATTTGAAATTACCTTTCTTTTGAAATAACCTGCCTGCAATCTTTCAACTTAAAGTGACGAGAAGATGAGTGGAGTTCAGACCAGCGGCTTTGGACAAAATGAAACGGCGGTTACTAGTTACTTCTTTTAGACACATGTCTTGTTGGCTTCTTCGCTGTTCTCCCACCTCGTTTCCCTGGTTCCTAGGTAGAAATGGAGCCGCTGTGGAGATGCTTGGGGAGACCTGGCTTGACCTGCCCGAGAAAGTTCAATTTCTGTGACTATAAATGTGCAACAGAGAAGAGTCAACAGACATCTAATAAAGGGAACATATAGGAAGAAATTCAGACTTAGCAGTGTGTGTGAAACGTTTGCAGAGACATGCACATACCTTATAGTAAAATAAAGCCTGCTGGGTACTCATAAATGCAGTGGATTTAACTTACTAGACAGGAAGAATAAATTATATCCATTTTCCCGATTAGATTGTTTATATTTTTAATGCATTCCTGTTTGAGGAAACTCATATTTAATGGTAATAACAAAGCATTATAACTGAGACTACAACTCCATAATTAATGATTTTACCTAGAACTTACTGTGGAAGACAAGTGCTTCCTTGAAAACCACAGAACACTAAAGTAATCCTCTTCTTGACTTGGCAGCTGAGACATTAAAAATAATGGCTACCATTTATTGAGCGCTGGTTGTGAATGCAAGCCTTTGTATACATAATGCCCTATTCTGACACCAAACCTGGTAGTGCCCTATTTTTATACTCTGTGGAAGCTGAGGCTCATAAGGCTTATGAGGCTGTTAAGTTGCCCAGTGCACCTAGCTATTAAATGGCAGAGCTGGGGTTCAAGTCCAAGTCTGTCTGGCTCTTTTATCATTCTGCCTCTCAAGTTTCACAGGCTCTAGCTGGACAAGCCTAAGAGAACTGGAGCGCTGTCACATTTGATAAGTGTATGTAAACCTAGGAAATGACATTTCTCAACGTTTGCCATGTTGCCGGGAACTTGTATCCCAATAGTGCCTTGATAGAGCTATACACTTTGACCTTGAGCACCTAGCTGAATCACCTGAGCCAAAAATCTAATTCGTAGTAACACAATTTTGGATTTATACAACTCTTACCCTTCCTAAGAGCACAGCTTTTATCACATCTAATATTTTCTTGCAACATCTCTGTGAGATGAGGATGTTTATTACTCTCATTTGACCAAAGGGAATTTAGATATTTAAAAAAACACCTAAGATCATAAAGTAGCAATTTCTGGAAACATTACAGGCAAAATTTATCCTTATGCAGCTTTTATTTTAATACCGACTGACCCATTTGGTGAAGATGTTAATTTCTTCAAGTACTTGTTTTATAAATTATATTTAAACTTCAAGAGAGTGCCTCTCAAATGAATAAGCATATATTGTGTCTGTTACTAGAAACCAACCCGGAAGTCATCATCTTTTGAAAGAGAAGGATGGTGGAGAATAGCACTAACAGTACGTATATTTTCAGTCTTTTCAATTCAGATTATTCTTATTTCCATTAATATTTTAGTCAGCCTTACCTCTTAAGTCAGTGACAGTTAATGGTAAGAACACAGTGGTTGTTCAGATCTATGTAGTATCAGCATATGAGTGAGAAGTTAGCTTTGCATTTTCAATGCCATAAAAGCTTGGAAAAGCAAAGCAACTCTGAGAATCCAGGTGCTTTGTAGATAGGAATCTAGATAAGGTCATCCCAGTTTATGATCTTGGTAAGAGTGCACAAAGAAGAAAAAATACATGCTGGAAGGTGTTTTGGTTTCAGTTTTTGTCTGACTTAGGTGGTCTAGTGCCTATGAGAACTTTTGTTAACATGGTCCATGTACAAAAGCAAGATGGTCCAAAACTGAAAAATGACCGTAAGACCCCTGCCCCCTCAAGAGAAATAATTTCTAGATTTTGGAAATACTTTCTGTTAACATACCTAGACAACAGAGGGACCCCATGGGTCCAAGGATTTTGGAATGTAACTAATTGTAATGGCAGAGCTGAGTGGCATGCTCCGTGGAAAGATGGCTGCAGGAGAAACAGCGACTAAACTTTCAGGTCTGCTCGTTTAGGCACATCGTGTTTGAGATTTGGAAGTACCAAACCTCTTACTGGACTCATTAGACCCTGTGCTCTGCCACTTCATCCCAGCCTCATACTATTATCCTTTAGCTTCCCACTTGAGGGTTGGAAACCAACACATAGTATATACTAAGCAAAGGTAGAATAACTTTTATTTTGTCAAGAAGCTATCCTGAAAGTCAGTCACCAAAGGACAAATATTGTATGACCTCACTTACATGAAATATCTAGAATAGGCAAATACATAGAGATCAAAGTATAAAAGAGGTTACCAGGGACGGGAGGAGGGGCAGGTCGTTTAGGAAGTACTAAGTTTCTGTTTATGGTGAAGGGAAATTTAGCAAAACATGTTGGTGATGGTTGCACAACGTGACTGATGTAATTGGTGGCACCAAATTGTATGCTTGAAAGATGTTGAACCTGCAAATGTGTTATCTATATTTTTACAACAATAAAAAAATTAAAAATAAACTCAGATACTTGTAAAAAAAAATAAAATAAAATACAGTAGAAGCTACCCTGAGTGGTCTTACTAGATGCCTGGAATTTATGGTCCAGTTAAATCATAAGTTTAAGTGTACCCCTGCAGTTACTTTTCAGAAGGTACACTTCAGCTATGGCCATGATCCATTTGGTATTAATTTACCAGTTGTTTGAGAAAGGAAATAAATAATCATGATTCTCTAGAAATCTTACTCTGTCAAGAATGCTTATTATATTTGATAGAATTTCATTAAAATGTAAAATGAAGAAAAAATGCCACTTAGGAATGACCCTTCCAAAAAAGGTATTTGAAAAGTTGTCACATGTTTGCTCAATGATCTCAACTGTGTCAATTTTCCACAGAATACGCCTATACCTGGCACTTACCACTTGAAAACCTTTATTGAAGAATCCTTATTAAATCCAGTGATAGCAACCTACAATTTTAAAAATGAAGGAAGAAGAAAACCACCTCTTGTGCACAGAAACAATCCAGTCATAAATGACATTCCCCAGTACATGCCTCCTGACTCACTGGAATTGTTAAAGAAGCAAATGGCCACTTATTCATTTAAAGACAAACCACGGGCAAGCCCCAGCTCACTGGTTTACAAAGATCAGGTAATGCACTGTTAACAGATTGGTGTTTGTGGGAAAGTTACTAGGAGTCCCTGAAGAAAATGCTCTGTGTACATAGAGTATATTGTCCCCAGGAGAAATGAAAAACTTTGAGAATGTCTTATTTCCTACAGAAATCAAACAACAGCTGCCTGATTGGCAAATATGTCCTGCAAGATTTTTCCCTGTGAGGTCTAAGGAGAATACATGGGGAGAAATGTTTCCCTCTTGGTTCTCTGACAGTGGGGAGGTGCTGGCTGGAGGTGGTTTTCCCCCAGTCTGGGGAGCCTCTGGGAATTTATCTGGGTTTGGGCCAGTTTATACAGTTGACCCTCTTCTTTTCAAGTGCAAACTCTGCTTCTTGCTGAGTATCCTTATTAGAGCTTGCATGTAACTGTATACCATAAAACAAACAAAAACCAAACCCCTTGCCAGGGAGTCAATTCCGACTCATAGAGGGTAGAACTGCTCCACAGGGTTTCTAAGAAGTGCCTGGTGGAGTCCAACTGCTGACCTTTTGGTTGGCAGGCATGCTCTTAATTTTTGAAAAATATTTGTGTAAAAATGAGCCCCGCAGCACCGGGAGGGTCAGATTCTACTCAGCTCTACAGCTTCACCCGTACCGTAGGTAACAAAGAGCACTGTTAGGCTTACAGCGCTATGCTAGGCCCTGTGGAGGGGAGGTGTCCTGACTGTGAAGTATTTAAACAGCAATACAAGACGAAATAGATCCAAGCGCTGAGGTGGATAGTGTAGCCAGGAAATGCCAGGGGAAAGTTCAGTGCAGGCTGCACTGAAAGGCCAAAAGCCACCCGGGATTAAGTAGGATTTGAGCTGGACCTTGAATAACGCATGATGTTTGTGCCGGCTTCCACATGCATTCTCTCAGCTGATCTTCCCAAGCATTCTGAAATGCGCAGATTAGACTTTATCCCCATTTTACCTGTGAGAATACCGAGGTGAGTAGAGACTAAGTAACTGGTTCAAGGAAACCCTGGTGGCGTAGTGGTTAAGTGCTACGGCTGCGAACCAAACGGTTGGCAGTTCGAATCTGCCAGGTGCTCCCTGGAAACTCTGTGGGGCAGTTCTACTCTGTCCTATAGGGTCGCTATGAGTCGGAATTGACTCGATGGCACTGGGTTTGGTTTGGTTTGGTCTGAACTGGTTCAAAAGCACATAGCTAGTAAGTAGGTGAAGCTGTACTTTTGCCTGAGGGCTTCTGAGCTAATTTCAGCCCACTCTCCAGTCCCCTTTCCAGGTACCCGGTGGCTCTGGGCCTGGGTAATGAGCAGGGGGGCACTTGCGGGGGTGAGGTGTGGGGCACAGCCTTGGCAAATGCTGAGGAATGAGAAGAGCTTGTTCAAGGGACAGAGTTAGGACTTGGACTTTGTTTCTTGGACCTTTGGGCCCCTGTCTCCCTGCCTTAGTATCTCTCATTTAGAAAGAGTTAATAATACAGTCTTCCCAACCTCATCAGAATACTGTTTCCGTAATCCGAGGCGGAACGCGTTGCAGCTAGAGGTTTGAATTAGGTACAAGGGGGTGTGAGGACCACAAAGGACAAAAAGCTTTCAGCAGGATGAACACGTGCCATATCCAACAGCTTAACAAATTGTAACTTTGAAACAGAGCAGGATAATAAATGTTGATTGGGTAGACCTTGTCCTGTTCACTTCAGTGAATGAATACAGACGCTAAATTATACATAGACTTTTATGGCTTGGTGTCAGGTAACTGCTCCATGCGAAGTCCTTTTGGCCACCTCAAATACCAAGTCATTGTCTCTTGTTTTCTTCCACCGTGTAGTTCCCTTCTGCTTCCTCTCTTCTTGCTTTTAGAGGCTCTGAGGGGTGTTTCAAGCCCACTGTTTACAGGGGAGAAGAATGTAGAAGAGTTCTGTTTACCCAGAGGGATGGACAAGACTTCTGAAAGTTGGCTCTTCCTGTTTCTTTTCTTTCACCCCTGCCTCTCCACTTCCTCACAAAGAACCAGACTCCAGAAACTGGGAGAATTAAATGTTTTCCTAATTTTCTATTTCAAAGGTATATGATAGGTAGTCTGTTCACAGGGGGATATTCAGGAGTAACATTGCTCACTCACCAATAAAACACATAATTCGGGTGTTTTGATAACAAGAACTCAGTAAAGTAATTTGAATTTGAGGTAGATACAGTTGGAAATATACACGTTATTGTTTAGTAAGGCGGAAGAGCATTCCAATGCTCTGCTTTAATAGAACACACACTTTTATACCTCGTTAGTGTGGCTTTTTGTTTATAAAAAAGTTTTTATTAGTTTAACAACTTTGGAGAATGTAATTCAGTTGGAGAATCTATATCAAAGAATCTTATCAAGTATATATATATGTATATATAAGCTGTGTTGGCACAGTGATTAAGAGCTCAGGCTGCTAACCAAAAGGCTGGCAGTTTGAATTCACCAGCTGCTCCTTGGAAACCCCATGGGGCAATTCTACTCGGTCCTGTAGAGTTGCTATGAGTTGGAATCAACTTGACAGTGGTGGGTTTGAGCTTTTGTTGTTGTTGCTGTTATATACGTATATATACACACACATATATATATATATGAGTCAGAACCAACTCAACAGCACCGAACAACAAACATGTATATATATATATATATACACATACATGAAATTTGTATGTATATATATGTGTGTGTTTGTATGCATATATTTATCTGTATCTGGCCCTTTCCAAAAAGGATTTGAGGTGGCAGTTTAGTTTTTACAATAACTTTTTTCTTATCAAGAAAGAATACGTTTTCATTGTAGAATATATGTACAAAAATGGGGCCATCCCTCTCCATATATACAATTTTATGACCGGCTTTTTTACCCCCAGTGCGGCCTCGGTTACTCTCCCTTGTTCCTGGATGATTTTTGCTTCCTTTGCTCACGGTCACGCTCTCCACGAAACCAGTTGGCTCTGACCTATTTCGACCCCAAATGTGTCAGAGTAGAACCATGCTCCGTAGGGTTTTCAGTGGCTGATTTTTCAGAAGTAGATCGCTAGGCCTTTTTTCTGAGGAGCCTCTAGATGGACTTGAACCACTAACCTTTTGGTTAGCAGCCAAGCAAGTTAACCATTTGCACCACCCAGGGACTCCCCACTCTCTCCACTACTTCTTTCATAATTCCCACACACACGTAGATGATATTCCACCAGCCTGGCTTCTCAGGTTCTTGAACTCTCTTCTACCTTACCTCAGCCACTCGCTCGTTAGACTTTTTTAAGACCAATTATTTCAGCCCTCCATAGTGTCGATTACATGTATCCTACTCTTTGGCCACCTTGTCCTATCCTTCTACCTCACTCCCTCTATATCTCAACCCTAGCAATTTTTCCATTCCTCCCAGCCTATAAGCCGTTGATCTGACCGCCCTGTCACTGCTTCTCAATACCTTCGTTTTTTTTCCCCTTCCTTGCAAAGTTTAACGCTCATAGTCAGGCATTAGAGTTATGCCCTACTTTCGCCCTCAATTCCCTTGCCCAGATGACTCATCTTACTTGTTTGGCAAAGCCCCAACCCTGGTCAGATCTTACTCTGTGTACTTTGTACTTGCATCCATGTAACTGAATGACTGGTCCCATTTAAGCTCTTCATCTCAAGTGAAAGGGGCACTGAGTGGACTTCTCTAGTCCTGTTACTCTTCTACTCTCCAAGGTGACTTTTTATCACTGTTTCCCTCTTTTCAGACCTCTAGCACCTCCTCCCCAAACCTCATTCTTGGCACTTCTTCTTAGCCCTTTGGGCTGGTTCCGCCCCTTCTCCTGACCTCTTAATGTTTCTGTGCCCCAGCACCCAGACCTCTGCCACGTCTGCACTAACGTCCTTGCTGATCTCATCCAGTCTCAAGGCTTTGAACACTCTCTGTGGTTGATGAGTACCAGATTTATATCTCCTGCCCATGCATCTCTCTTGAGCGCCAGACTTGTATGTTCAACTGCCTTTTTGACTTCTCCACTTGTCTATCTAATCCAGGTTCTCAGCCTTGGCACTATTAACATTTTGGGCTGGGTAGTTCTTTTGGGGGGATTTTGTTTGGTAAATTATAAGATGTTTAGCAGCATCCCTGGCCTCTATCAACTAGATGCCAGTACCACCCCCCCCACCCCAAGTTGTCACAAGCAAAAATGTCTCCAGACATTGCCAAATGCCCCCAAGTGGCGAAAGTGGTCCCTGTTGAGTGCAGACCTCAAATTCTTGTAAAAAGGCCAGACTTACTGGTCTGACTGAGACTAGAGGGACCCCGGAGGTGATGGTCCCCAGACCTTCTCTTAGCCCAAGACTGGAACCATTCCCAAAGCCAACTCTTTGGACAGGAATTGGACTGGACTATGGGGATAGAAAATGATACTGGTGAGAAGTGAGTTTCTTGGCTGAGGTGGACACATGAGACTATGTGGGCAACTCCTGTCTGGAGGGTAGGTGAGAGGTCAGAGGGGTACAGGAGCTGGCTGAATGGACTCGGGGAATACAGGGTGGAGACAAGGAGTGTAGGACAGAGTAAAATTGCCCCATTGGGTTTCCAGGGGCTGTAGCTCTTAACCACTGAGCTCTTCGTGGAGAGAGCAACTAGGAGTACATAGCAAGGTATATACAAATTTTTGTATGAGACTGACTTGATTTGTAAACTTTCACTTAAAGCACAATAAAAACAAAAAAAGAAAGAAAGAAAGTGGTCCCTTTTGAGAACCACTGGGATCCTCACAATGTGGGTGTGACCTGTGTGGTTTTTCTCAGAGGTGTCAGGTCTGTGGTGAACTGGCTTCATCCGTGACCTCATCTCTTACTCTACGCCCTCTTCCTCTCTTCCTGCCCCACTGGCCTCCTGGCTGCTTACTGAACATGTCATTTACTCACCTCAGGGTCTTTGCACTGGAACTTCCTTTTTCTGAAGTGTTTTTATCCCAAATATCTTTATGGCTCACTCTATCTCTTTCTTCAAGGCTTTGTTCAAGCATCGCCTCAGTGAGTACCATTTACAATTACCATCCACAGTCCTGATCTTCCCTACCCTCTTATTATTATTCTTTTTCCTTAGCACTTACAACCACTAAATATACTATAAATTTACTTTTACTTTACATTTGTTGGGGACCTGGTGGGGCAGTGGTTAAGAGCTACAGCCCCTGGAAACCCAATGGGGCAATTCTACTCTGTCCTACAGGGTCACTATGAGTCAGAATTGACTTGATGGCAACGGGTTTGGTTTTTGGTTACATTTGTTATTTGTTGTCTGTCTCCCCCCGTGAGAGTGAAGCTTCATGAGGACATGCATATTTATCTGTTTTGTTCACTGCTATATCTCTGCATCTAAAACAGGGCCTGAATTTTTGTTGAATGAGTAAATGAACTAACGATTACTCAAGTATCTGAAATCTGGCTGGGCCTTACTGTTTCATTGCCAAGTGTGATTACCTTTGACTGCATGTTGTTCATTGCTCTTGAAAAAGTATTTTCGTGAATTTCTCAAGGCCTAAGATGAAAATGTTTTCCTCCAGAGAAGATTTGCTTTTGGCTCTGCTAATATTTAGGAGAACCACTGGTCTGGTACCGCTTTCAGTGTGCTGTTAACGTATTTGGGGATCTCCCCAGTGGTGTGAATTTGGGCTGAAATCCATGGAATGGAGCAGCTCATGATTACAGTCTCTCAGGAGTGGGTTTCTTTCCCTTCTCCCAGTTCTGCTTAGCTCCAAGGCAACTGTCTCTACAGTTCCTGGCAATGGGGTGAGGTAGGAGGGTTTACTTTCAGGAAGTACCCTTTTAAGGATTTGGCTTCCTGTGGGCGCGAGTCCCCTTAGACCCCCATCATTGATGGGCCCAGGCTTTGCCCTCTGGGTCCCTTCAGGGCGCTGAAGCCCCTCACACCCAGCTCTGTCTCTTTACTGAGTTTAGCCTGGACCAGCAAGCATCCTTAGGGCAAAATTAGGCTACTAACTTCCCTGGACTCTGGCTATTTCTTGGCTTGGGGTCTTAATATTCTTTATTATCTTGTCAGAAATTTCATGGGTTGATTGTCTTTAGTATTTTATCCCTGATTTCTAGTTGTCTGTAATGGGATATTCATCCAAACAACCTAGTCGGCCAGCAGAAAGCCAGCACTTTTTTTTTTCTTAGCAATATATTTGTGAACCTTTTCCACCCATTTTGCATTCTTCTGTGCGTGATTTTTAATAGCCACATAGTACTCTACTGTATGGACATACCCGAATATACTCAGCCATTCCCACAGTTGGGCATAGAAGTGGAATTGTTGGGGAAAGTGTATGTAGAAGTCTAAGACTTTTGAGATGCGTTGCCAAAATGCCCTATAGTGAGGTTGTGCTGTTCTGCACCTCTACCTTGTAGAGTATAAGTCTGGTACCATTTAAAATGCACTGCTCATATTTTCAACTGAAACATGGACCAAGTGATTTAAAAGGGAGGTGTGATGGTTAAGATTGTGCATCAGTTTGGCTGGGCCATGGTTCTCAGTGTTTTGACAGTTGTATAATGTTGTGATCACTTTCCTGTTGAAATTTGATATGTGATCACCCCCATGATGGAATCTGCTGAGCGGTACCGGCGGGGGGTACCGGTGGGGGTAGGGCCTGTGGCGGCTTACTGCCCCCTTAGCCTTCATCTCTCCACCTTCTGCCGCCTACTTCCTTTCTGCTCACCTTGCAAAGGTTGTTGGATTGTTCTGGATCCAGTAGCTGTCTCTTGTCTGACCTCTGGTTCTTGGGACTTGAACTAGCAGCTTACCTTTCCATCTTGGGATTCGTTGATCTTCATGGCCTGCAAGCAAGAGTCCTGCTCCCCGACCTGCCTATCTTGGGCTCACCAGCCCCAGCAGCTACATGACTCAGAAGAAACCTTGAGGTCTTCCTTGCCGACCTTGGGGACTCCTCGACTGTCACAGCCTGTGAACAAGAGTCCTGCTCTCCGACCTGCTCATCTTGGGTTCGCCAGCTTCTGTGGCTCCATGAATTGGGAAAGGCCTCTATCCTGATCCAAGAACTTGGGATCCCTACAATTGCGTGAGCTGTTTCCTTGATATAAATCTCTCTCTATGTGTGTATACATGTTACTGGTTTTGCTTCTCTAGAGAACCCAGGCTAAGACAGGAGGTTTAAAGTATAAGCTTAAAATCAGCATGCTAGGAGAACTTCAGAGCCCCCTGAAGTCAATGAAGTCGGTGCCAGACAGAACACGGTTCCTCAGTCTCCCTACAATGAACAGACAGGGAGAAGATGGTGATACAGCCCCAGGCCATTGACAGTGAATCAAAGTGAGCAAAGTCATTTAATCTAAAAGAAGGCATCTGTGAAGATGCAAGAGTTTCAAGAAAACTGACTACTAACTGTCTGGCTTCAACACTCTTGCTTCAAAAGGTAAAATGAGTCATATTCTCTTACAGAACTAAAATGTATATTCTAGCTTTAAAAATGAGCAAAAGACATGAACTACCAATTCACAAAAGAGATGTGAATAACTAAAAAACAAAATGATGCTTGGCTTTAAACGAATAAATAATTATAAAGGGAAGACATAAACCGGTGAGACAGAATTTTTGATCTATCAGGTGATCAACAATTTAAGTTTGATGATACCCATTATTAGCAAAGGGGATCCAGAAACAGGTCTTGTCATCCACTGTTTGTGCAGTTGGAGCCCTGGTGGCACAGTGGTTAAGAGCTCAGCCACAAACCAAAAGGTCGGCAGTTCGAATTCACCAGCTACTCCTTAGAAACCCTATGGGGCAGTTCTACTCTGTCCTGTAGGGTTGCTGTTAGTTGAAATTGACTCGATGGCAACTGGTTTGTTTTGTTGTTTTTTTTTTTTTTAATTTGGGGGACTTTAAAACACTTTAGAGGGCAATCTGGCAATTCCTAGCAAGGTTTTAAGGGCACATAGCCTTAAACCCAGCAATTCCACTGTCAGGAATTTACCCTGTGAATGGTCTTACAAAAGTGCAGCAAGATATTTATATAATATTGCAGCATTGTTTATTGTTGTATTTAACTAGAGGACTAGTTGAATAATGGTACATCCATAAAATGACATACTCTGCAACCATTAAGAATAAAAAGGTAAATCTTTATGTGTTCATATGGAAGCATCTCCCCAGTATATTAAAAAAAAAAAAAAAGAAAACCTCAGGAAGCCCAATATTTATAGCATAGTTCATTTGCATTCTGGAACCTTCACTGGCCATCGCATCTCTCTCTGCGGACCCTCCCTGAAGTGTTCAGTGTGTGCAGCAGAATGGTAAATGGTAAATTTTGTTTAGAAAAAACCAGCCATCTGGATACTCATTTTAAATTCAAAATTGGCAGCGATTTTGAGCACTTTCTCTATATAGATGGAAGCTGGCTGGGTTAGGGAGAGTGCCTGTCGCCTTTGGAACTCAAGATTTAAATGTAGAGATAACAAAGAGAAAAACTAAAATAAAAAAACTTAAAGAAGATGAGACAATTCCTTATTTATTTAAATGGAAAAAGTGACCCTGAAAGTTACCTTATTTAGCAGATATTTTTTGAGGCTGAACTTCTCTGACCAAGGACAAGACAAAGTGGTGATTGTCACATGCATATATGTCAACAAAACCAAACCAAAGCCGTTGCTGTCAAGTCGATTCCGACTCATAACGACCCTATAGAAGACAGTAGAACTGGCCCATAGGGTTTCCAACTCATAACGACCATATAGGAGAGAGTAGAACTGGCCCATAGGGTTTCCAGGGAGCGGCTGATGGATTTGAACTGCTGACCTTTTGGTTAGCAGCCAAGCTCTTAACCACTGTGACCCCTGGGCTCTGCATATGTGTCAAGAGGTCGCAAATGAGAATGAGGCCTGGAAGCTGCATACAGAGAAATTAGGACTCATTTGGGGCTCTTAGTCCATTTGGAATCAATGAAACTTACAGGGCATTGGTAAAATTCAGAACAATATCACTGGTGTCATTAGGCAAGCATCTTTTTTTAAAATTAAAGTCTTATGTTGTCTATTTCTGAGACCATAAAGAAGCCTGAGCAGTGAGTCAGAGATGCCTCCATGTGACACAAGAAACTTCTCAGAGAGAAGAGGCACTGGATGGAATTTCTACTGGTGGGACCTGAAAATATGGCACCTGCCGCCCTTTGACTGCGTTCACTTTAGGATTATTCTGATAGGAACAAAAAGTTTGTTTCCTTTTGTACCCCGCAGTTCGAATCTGTCAGGCGCTCCTTGGAAACTCTGGGGAGCAATTCTGCTCTGTCCTATAGGGTCACTATGAGTCAGAATTGAGTCAATGGCACTGGGGTTTTTTTTTTTTTTTTTTATCAGAAGACAGACATGGCAATCTACTTCCGGAAGGTCACAGCCTTGAAAACCCTAGGGAGCACCATTCGATTTGCACACATGGGGTTGCCGTAAGTTGGAATCAACTTGGTAGCAACTAACAACAACGTTTACTATCTGGATTCTCAAAATATCGTTACAGCAACACAGAGAAGAGCCTAATAAGTAGGGTTGACTTTTTCGATATTCCAGTTTTCTGACGTTGATGGTGTTGGTCCAGTGTTGCTGAATTAAGTGTCCGCACTAGTATCCGGCCATTGTTATGACTCCAAGCTATTGCAAGGTTTCTGAGTGTCCAATCAACATGGACTGAAACATCAACAACTGGTATTTTTATGGGCACATTGTCTAGATTCTCTGAAACTCTGAAGAACTGAGAAGCATATGTGGGAAATAGAAAAGAAAGTGAACATTTATATATTAGCCACAGACCCGAGAACAATGGGACCACCCAGATAGTTAGCAACAAGTTCAGCAATGTGCAGATCGGTCGTCTCTTATGAAAGGCAGCTGACTATTTGAGACTTTATGGGAAAAAATGAGCCTTCTCAGCCATATTAAATTGCAAAGAATGGCTAATGCCAAGTGAGGTAGGACAAATATAGATGTTATGGTAACCAATATTCCTTTCCAGACTAATGCTCTCTAAGAGTTTTTCCATGAGCACTTCATTACAGAAATCTGATGTGGATTGCTGAGCAGAGATGAAGAAACAGCTGCTTTAAGAGTTTTTTTTTTTTTTTCCCCAGTTCTTCTTTCTCCTGTTTGTGTGTATGTGTGTGAGTGAGATCAATGGGTAGAGAGAGAGAGGGTTGGATGGATGGATGGATGGACAGAGAGATAGGCAGATAGAAAGACAGTCAGGGGAAGGAGCATAAAGCATATATGGACAGTTTAAAGTAAATGGAAAGCAAGCACCTGTATATAACCACCATCAAAGGAAAAAAATAGAAAGTTGCTGTCCCCCTAGACAGCCCCGTTTAAAGTACCAGTTTCTATACTCTTGTGGTATGATGAAATCATACCAGCATTTCCACAGTGTTTACTCTGTCAAGTGAGCAACTAAAAAGGCGCAGGCGCACCAGGACAATGTGGGCGTTTCATCATAAAATGTGTGTTTACTGTCACCATCACTGTACCCACAAAAAGCTGCCTCTTCAATCAAAGTTGTGCGTTAACATGTGAAACACAGCTGCAGGGGGAAATATAATAGCTGAGCTTCCACGTGGCAGATAATCCCAGGATACCGGTGCCTCATCTTCAACAATGGCAGTATTGTGCTTAAAAATTTAATTTAGACATAATTGGTGAGGGGGGGAGGGGGTTGTTTGCCTTGGCAAGGATACTTCCTAGGATCTTATATAATATAGCTCCTTCCTGCTTGCTCCTTCAACATAGGAAGTTCTGGAGGTCTGGCCAGTTGTCTCCTCCCCACTTCTCATTCTCCTTCCTTCTCGCTCACCCCCTGCACATATCCCTCTCTCCAGCCTTTCTTCTCCTATCTCTGGGCTAGTATCCACAGAGCCAGGGGCAATGGAGCCACCCAGGGATCTAGCAGCAAGTTTAGCAATGAGCAGAGAGACAGTCTTTTATGGAAGGCTCTTTCTTCTTGGACTGTCCCCCCTTCCTTCCCTTGAGGAAGCCCTACCTTCCTTAAAATCAAAACCAAACCAAACCCATTGCCGTCAAGTCAATTCTGACCTATTGTTACTCTATAGGACAGAGTAGAACTGCCCCATAGGGTTTCCAAGGAGTGGCTGGTGAATTCGAACTGCCAAACTTTTGCTTAGCAGCTGCGCTCTTAACCACTGTGCCACCAGGGTTCCACCTTCCTTAAAGCCTCGCTCAAATTTCATCATCTTTACTGCCTTTAGGTCACCCAGTTGGATTTAATCTTTCCCCAAAATTTCCAGTCTCTGTCTTCACACTGATGACGGTGTTTTGTATTATAATTGTTTATGTAAGAGGCTTTTCACTCCTGCCAGTCAAGGGCCATATCTTTCCCACCACTGTGTTCTCCACCACACCTAATACAGTGCTGTGCCCACACAGAACAGGCTCAGTCAGTGGTGGTCAGATTGATTTCTTGAATACAGTACATTTACAGCATTTTTCTACGTGGAATCTCAGGCATACTGGGATAAACTTCATCATGAAAAGTGAATATGTGTTGAATGTTTTGACGCTGCACCTTTGGAAAGGTACCTTTTGCACTATTAAAACAGAGAATAAATTATACGATGTTGTATGGCCATAAAAAGGAGCCCTGGTAGTGCAACAGTTGAGTGCTTGGCTGCTAACTGAAAGGCCAGTGGTTTGAACCCATCCAGCAGCTCCGTGGGAGAAAGACCTGGTGATCTGGTCCTGTAAAGATTAAAAAAAAAAAAATCACAGCCAAAAAAACCCTATGGGGCAGTTCTACTCTATCACTTGAGGTCGGCATGTGGAGCTGACTCAGTGGCATCTAACAACAGCAATATTGTCATTTAAAAAAGGGTGATGAATGACAGATAATAAAATGAAGAGATCTTAAGACCTGTATTAATCTATTTTTGGTGTCCTTGTCTGTCATGTGTAGACAGTGCAGCTTTCACCGGGACAATACGATATTCTTCCCCCACCAGTTCCCAAGTACTCTTCCAGGTAATCATATACTTATTAATTAAGTTCCTTTTAATAATTTTTCTCATGCCTTTCTACCTACATGCCTAACAACCAATACCAGTGGCATTTAAACCTCATTGATGCCCATCATACCCAGATTTGCATTTTTGAATATTTGATTAAAGAGAATAATGTTAACAACAATCCTCGCTTTAAAAAAGAGATGTAGAAAATCATATCTCTTTCTTTCTTTCTTTCTCCCTTTCTTTCTTTTTTAATATAGGGGCTTTGTGTTTCGTTCTACAGTTCCAAGATTCCCAACAGGCTGCTTCATTCCTGTGAGTATATTGTAAACAATTATCTCATGATGCATTCAATGTTTAAGATGTGTAGTTGTCCCTTTTGATATATCAGGGTTAACATTTTGCTCATTATAGTAGATAAACAATGAATGATTAATGTACTTGATTTAAAGGATATCTGAATACATACTAGGGATTTCGAAGCAAGTCACCTATATATAACAAGTTAAAGAAGAAAATATCTGGCTCCTCCCCTCTTTTCAGGTCTTGAGTCAAACGTCACCTTCTTGGTGAGGTCTTCCCTAGTCGTCTGTTCGAAATTTCCTGTCCTCCTTTCCTGGTTTCTTTTTTTCTCCATAGCGTTCATCACTGTCTAATGCACTGTATTTAAAATTTTACTTATTCTGTTTTCATCTGTCTCCCCCCACTAGAACGTACAATTCCTAAAGGCAGGGATTTTTATTTCGCCCTATACACCTAAAAAAAAAACCAAAAAACACCTAGCACCTAAAAAAGCTACTAGGACATAGTATTTGCCTAATTAATTAAAACATCAGAGATGTTCAGTCAATTATTGTATCAGTCACCAAAAGGAAGAGTAGCTTTGGTTTCTTTCCTTTCAAAAATGTGGAAATGTTTTTCTGTTTCTAAAAATTTCCAGACACATGTACATGGGTTACAATGAAAATGAACTCTTTTAGATGAGTAACTAACCAGTAGGATGTCAAAAAGAAATTAATAATTACATAAAACCATTTGAAAGAATGAGAAAATATAAAATTAACAGTTTAAGATGGTTTGATGGGCTTATAGTCATTTATTTGTAATTGGAAACTCAGCAAAAAAAAAAAAAAAAAAGCCATATAGCAAACATCTAAAAAAGGAATTGAGATAACTGAACAGAGCTCAAAAACAGACCCTTGAATATATAAGATGCTTATATTTGATAAAGATGATGAGGCCAGCCAGTTGGGAAAGGAAGGGATATTTTGTGCAGGAACAGTTGATTAAATAACGTAGAAAAATCAAGTTAGATTCTTACTTCATACCACTATTAAAATAAATCCCATATTGATAAAGGATGAAGTACTTTTGAAACTATAAATGCAGGAGAAAATATATGAACATATATCTAATCTTAGGTGGACTTTCTGAATGTAATTGCAAAGAAAAAAGTGTTAGATTTGGTTACGTAATGTATGAAATTTTTTGTGTGTGTCGGAAAAACTGTCAACAAAGGTAATAGGCAAGTAAGTGCAAATTAAGTATAAAAATTTGTAGGAAAAATATAAATAGAAAAGTAATTCATAAAACAAGAAACTCAGATACCCAATAAATGTGAAAAAATGTTTGCTCACACTAACATTTAAGTGGGAGGAATTAAAAGGCTGATCGAAAGCTCTCTGTTACACTGGTGATGGTTCCCAAAGATATGTCCACGTCTGCATCATTGAAACCTATGAATGTTACTTCACATGGCAAAGACTTTGCAGATATGATTGAGTTAAAGATTTTGAGAGGGGGTAAGCCCTAAATGTAATCACAAGTGTCCTTATAAGGGGTAGCAGAAGGAAATTTCTCCCACAAAAACGTGGAGAAGGCAGTGTAGCCATAGAGGCAGAAGTTGGAGTGATGGAGCCACAAGCCAAGAAATGCTGGCAGCCACCAGAAGCTAGGTGAGACAAAGAATGGCGTCTTCCCTAGAGCCTACAGAGGGAGCACAGCCCTGCCGACACCTTGATTTCAGCCCAGTAAAACTGATTTTGGACTTTTGGCCTCCAGAATTGTGAGAAAATAAATTTCCATTGTTTTAAGCAGCCACGGCAAATTAATACAAGTGGGGATTATCTCCAGGTGGATTTCACTGTGGACTGAGGGGATGAGGATGCAGCTCTTCCTTTGGATAGCCAACAAGTGTTCCTATCTGTAGGTCTTTCTCTACAACCTTTCAGTTTTTCATAAATGACCCCTTAGTTTCCTACCTGGGGTATAAGCTTGTTGCCAGTGTTCTGGAGGCTGAGTAGGGGAAGAAATCCCACCATCCGGTGTGTAGAAATTCACTTAATCCCTGTTTTCAGTAGAAACCCTAGCCCTCACAGTGCCTGGGGCTCCTGAGGACAGATTGCTGTTGTAGTCTTCCAAGAAAATAACCCCCATTTCCTACAGGAATGGGAGAAGAGTAGTTTCCTGCCTGCTGGGGTTGGAGTGGTGTAGGGACCTGGGATGATAACTTTAAGCCCAGCTCCCCACTCCCACCACCCCCACCTCACATGTGCCTGATACCTAGAAGTCCTGGGCTTTTCTTGGGTTCTGTGGAGCAGATCAGCCTGCTTTGCATTGACAACTTCTCTCCAAGAAATTACGCTTCTGCCTTCTCCACTCTACTGAATCAGGTGCCATTCCTCTGAACCACTTTACATCTTCCAAAAATATGTTGTCCTCGCTTGGTGGGCTGATGTCTCCTCTCTGGGCTCTTTGTGTGTGTACAGGTGTGTGTGGGGTGAAGGCGGGAGGGTTATACCTTTTTTATATGAGTGAGGAGGGACAGAAATAAATGCATGTGTTTAGTTGGATTTGGCAGCAAACAATAAAGATACCAGTTCTTGGCGGCATAAAATAAAATAAAATTATGTTTTATTTCCTTGGAAATAAATGCTGTAAATGAAGTTAATTACAATTTGTTTATCACTAGAAAAGACTGACTAAATTAAATAATTTGCCTGTAGTTCATTTTGGGCATCCTGCAGGATAATGCAACCCATTCACGTATCATCTTCAGAAGTAAGTGCTTCCATTCCTTTTTAGGTTGAGATAGAAGACCTCATTCAGTTGTGCATACTGAGAGCATGCTTTTGCACACTTTACTGTGCATGCAGAGTAACACTGGTTGAGGTAGGTTACGTTGTTAATCAAGCTCTAACTTGTCTACGCCATTCTGTTTATCTGGAATGTCTTAATTTCTCCTTCATTTTTTTGAAGGGTAGTTGTGCTGGATATAGAACTTTTGGTTGACAGTCTTTTTCCCCCCAGCACTTCGAATATGTCATACCATTGCCTTATGACCGTCATGGTTTCTTATGAGAAATCATCTGTTAATTTTATTGAAGATCCCTTATATGTGCTGTATCACTTCTTTTTGCTTTGAAGATTCTCTCTTTGTCCTTTGACAGTTTGGTTATGATGTGTCTAGGTGTATATCTCAGTTTATTCTACTTGGAGTCCACTGAGCTTCCTGAATGCATAGATTAATATATTTCATTAAATTTGGAAAAGTTCTCAGCCACTATTTCTTCAAATATTCTTTCTTTCCCTTTCTCTCTCTCCTCTCCTTTCAGGACTTTGATTGTGCAGATGGTGGTATGCTTGATGATGTCTCACAGGTCTCTTAGGATCATTTATTTTTCTTTATTCTTTATTCTTTTTATTCCTCAGACTGGATAATCTCAATCAATTTATCTGTACATTTGTTGATTCTTTCTTCTGCCTGATCAATCTACTGTTGAGATCCTGTAGTGAATTTCTTATTTTAGTTACTGTATTTTTCAATTCCAGAATTTCTATCTGGTTCTTTTTTTTATAATTTCTGTCTCTTTATTGATATTCTCTATTTGAAGACATCATTCTCATACTTTCTTTTAGTTTTTTAGATGTGGGTTCCTTTAGTTCTTTAAGCATATTTACAATAGTCTTTGTCTAGTAAGTCTTTGTCTAATAATTCTGTTGCCTGAGATCCTTTAGGGACAGTTTAAGTGGCAACTCTGGAAATCAGATTCTCCTCCTCCCCAGGGTTTTTTGTTTGTTCAATGTTTGATGACTTTTTTGAAATAATTTTGTGAAGTCTGTATTTGTTTTGTGTGGCCACCAAAATCTGTTTGGTTAGCTTGGTGGTTGCCTAATGATTGAACAGAGATTTTCTTAAACACCTGTGTACTGGTTTTCTTAGGTTATTGTAAAAAGTTACCACAAACTGGACAGCATGAAACAACAGAATTTTTTTTTTTCATTTTTTTTCTTAGATTTATTTTTGCTTAAGTTTTTTTTTTTAATAACTTTTATTAAGCTTCAAGTGAACGTTTACAAATCCAATCAGTCTGTCACATATAAGTTTACATACATCTCACTCCCTACTCCCACTTGCTCTCCCCCTCTTGAGTCAGCCCTTTCAGTCTCTCCTTTCTTGACAATTTTGCCTGCTTCCCTCTCTCTCTATCCTCCCATCCCCCCTCCAGACAAGAGTTGCCAACACAATCTCAAGTGTCCACCTGATATAATTAGCTCACTCTTCATCAGTGTCTCTCTCCCACCCGCTGACCAGTCCCTTTCATTTCTGATGAGTTGTCTTCGGGGATGGTTCCTGTCCTGTGTCAACAGAAGGTCTGGGGAGCATGGCCGCCGGGATTCCTCCAGTCTCAGTCAGACCATTAAGTCTGGTCTTTTTATGAGAATTTGGGGTCTGTATCCCACTGATCTCCTGCTCCCTCAGGGGTCCTCTGCTGTGCTCCCTGTCAGGGCAGTCATCGATTGTGGCTGGGCACCAACTAGTTCTTCTGGTCTCAGGATGATGTAGGTCTCTGGTTCATGTGGCCCTTTCTGTCTCTTGGGCTCTTAGTTGTCGTGTGGCCTTGGAAAACAACAGAATTTTATTCTCTCACAGATCTGGAGGCTAGCCATCTCTCTATGTCTTCACATGGCCTTCTTGTAAGGACACGTGTCATTGGATTTAGGGCTCTTCCTATCATGTATAACCTCATCTTAACCAATTACATTTGCAAAGACCCCATTTCCATATTGCCCTGGTGGCAAAGTGGTTAGGTGCTATGGCTGCTAGCCAAAAGGTTGGCAGTTTGAATCCACCAGCCACTCCTTGGAAACCTTATGGGGAAGTTCTACTCTGTCCTATAGGATTGCTATGATTTAAAGTCAACTCAATGACAATGGATTTGGTATTTCCATAAAAGGTCACTCATGTGTACTGGAGCTTAGGACTTCAATCTATATTTCTGAGGGACATGACCCAACCCACAACAACCTGGAATCAAAAAACCTTTCAGTCTTTGCCAAGAGGCTCTGTGTGCATGTTGGGGGGGCTCACCTTCAAAACTCAGCCAAGTAGTTACAGCTCCACTTTAGACTTTACTTCTTTCTGGTGCAGAACCAGAGATGAGAGCTTAGGGCTTCTCAGGTTTTTCTTGAGTATGTATACATTGCTGGACATGCACATGACTTCTAGATTCCCAGGAATACAATGGAACTTTAAAAAATTCTCTCTGGATATCTCACTCCCCAGCTTTTTCTTTTAAGCTTTTAGTTTAATCTAGTCTTAAAAGGGTATCATTATGGATGTCAGATGGATCTGGGCTGAAAACAGAGAATACCGGAAAGATGTTTACCTGTGTTTTATTGACTATGCAAAAGCATTCAACTGTGTGGAACATAACAAATTATGGATAACATTACAAAGAATGGGGATTACAAAACACTCAATTGTACTCAGGCGGGACCTGTGCATAGACCAAGAGGCAGTCATTCAAACAGAACAAGAAGATACTGCATGGCTTAAAATCAGGAAAGGTATGCATCAGGGTTGTATCTTTTCATCACATTTATTCAATCTGTATGCTGAGTGAATAACCCAAGAAGCTAGACCATATGAAGAAGAATATGGCATCAGGGCTGGAGGAAGACTCATTAACATCCTGTGATATGCAGATGACACAATGTTTCTTGCTAAAATGAAGATGACTTGAAGCACTTACTGATGAAGATCGAAAACTATAGTATTCAGTATGGATTACACTTCAGCATAAAGAAAACAAAAACCTCACAACTAGACCAATAAGCAACATCATGATAATTGGAGAAAAGTTTGAAGTTGTCAAGGAGTTCATTTTACTTGAGTCCACAATCAACGCCCATTGCAGCAGCAGTCAAGAAATCAAACTAGCAGGAAAGAAATCGAACTACATATTGCATTGGGCAAATCTGCTGCAAAAGACCTCTTTAAACTGTTGAAAAGCAAAAATGTCATGTTGAGGACTAAAGTGTGCCTGACTCAAGTCACGATATTTTCAGTTGCCTCATATGCATGGGAAAGCTGGACAATGAATAAAGAAGACTGAAGAAGAATTGATGCCTTTGAATTATGGTGTTGGTGAAGAATATTGAATATACCAAGGACTGCCAAAAGAACAAACAAATCTATCTTGGAAGAAGTACAGCCAGAATGTTCCTTAGAAGGGAAGATAGTGAGACTACATCTCACACACTTTGGACATGTTATCAGGAGAAACCAGTCCCTGGAGAAGGACATCATGCTTGGTAAAGTTGAGGGTGGTCATCGAAAAAGAGGAAGACCCTCAGCAAGATGAATTGACGCAGTGGCTCCAACAATGGGCTCAAACATAACAACGATTGTGAGGATGGCGCAGGACAGGGCGATGTTTTGTTCTGTTATACATAGGGTCGCTATGAGTTAGAATGGATTGGCACCTAACAATGATTGTTGGGTGAAATGTTATCCACTGCCTCAGGCAGCAGTGATATTAAACAATAATTGTTTTAGACAAATGGCCCTGGGGAAAATCTATTCACACTGGGAGAGGGCAAATAAAGATAGCCTTGTGACAGGATCATCTTGGGAACAACATGGCAAGTCAAATAATGACAGTTTTCTGGGAATGGGGCTTCGAAAAAGCTCCAATCCATTCTGCTTCCTCCAGAATGGATGCAGGATGCTGGTTTTCACTATGACTGTGGGCTGTTGGTTGCAAGGCTACCATGGAGTGAGGGAGGGGAGAATGGGAATAGAGTAAGTTAAAACACCATGAGTCTTCCTGTTCTTACTGAATTTCAGCTGTTTTTCTTGAATAAATTCTTCCTAAATTGCTGTAAGCCTGGGGTTACTCCATAGAGTCTCAAAAATTTGCTTCTGATAATTTTTGCCAGTGTTTTTGCAATAGAAGAATTTTGGAGGTCCTTGCTCCACCATTTTTGCTAAAGTCACCTCATCCATCCATTTTATAAATAAAATGGTTTACCAGTTTGATTTTTCAAAAAAGTTAAAAGAGAACTTTCATGGAAAATGTTGTAAGATAAGGAAACATCCCAGGGCTGTGATTCACATCTCTCCTAAATGTGCATTCCAAGAGCAGCCTTGTGGGTCTGATTGAGATCCGCAAACCTGTAAGCAGCAAAGAGCAAAGCCCTTTGGTCCTGACAGTGGGAGACATTGACAAGCAGTGTGAGTATGTTAAAGAAATAATGCTTGCTAGTAGAACACTGGAAACCCTGGTGGCATAGTGGCTAAGAGCTCAGCTGCTAACCAAAAGGTTTGCAGTTCAAATCCACCAGGTGCTCCTTGAAAACCCTATGGGGCAGCTCTACTCTGTCCTACATAGGGCCGCTATGAGTTGGACTTGGCAGCAACGGGCTTGGTTTTGTTTTGTTTTCTTAGTAGAACATTTGGAGCCCTGCTGGTGTGTGGTTAAGAGCTCAGCTGCTAACCAAAAGGTCAGCAGGTCAAACCCACCAGCTGCTCCTTGGAAATCCTATAGGGTTGTGATGAGTTGGAGTCTACTTGATGGCAACGGGTTTGGTTTTTAGGAAAGGATTACCTCAGATTTTTTTGAAATACCTGTACTTATCCTTAGGCCATTCAGCCTTTTATCTGAAAATTCATTTGATTGATTTTATCATTCAGTTTAATTGTTCTAGAAATTTGCATCATAGGTATAGAATTATTAAGAACTCTTTGAACTGGAAGAAACATTATAAATCATCTACTCTATTAGGGTCAGTTTTAATAATGATCATGACCATCCCATCAGTGAGTGACCTGGTGCTAGGCACGGTACTCATTGACTGATGTATGCTGCCGCTTTTAATCCTCACAACAGCCTGATGACTTAGTATTCATCATCTCCACTTTGTAGGTCAGGAAACTGAAGTTAATTGCCAAAAGTCACGCAGTATTAAGAGGTGGAGTAAGCACTTAGACACAGTCTGTGGTGACCTCAAAACCTGAACTCTAAGCTGCCCCGCCTAACGAGTGAGAATGATCAAGTGATTTGTCCAAGATCTGTAGAGAGTAGGGAGATGATCTGGGCCAAATCCAAGTGGTAGACATTGAGCTCTCTCTGGAGTCACAACTCCCTACTGGTCACTGAGGCTTGGTCACAAGGCCAGGTTTACCTACTTGACTCCCTTTGCAGTGGGAAGAGTTCATACGCAGGAGACTCATCAGTCCCTCCTGAGAGGTCCACCTGCCAGCTTGTCTGTTAGACCCGGACAGTCTAACATCCTTATGACAGATGGATGCAGCTTAAGCTTAAGCTCGAGCTAGGAGCCTTGTTACACTAGCTTTTCCTAACTGGCCATATTTTCCCATGGGACATTCTTAGGGTGTTAGAACTTCCAATCATTTTCTCAGCAAAGCCTCTTTGTAAAAAAGCTGGACCCAGCTGAGTCTAGATGATTTCAATAGAAGTTCATAAATCTATTCCACTAATCTATTTTGGATCCCTATATGTGTGAGATTCTAGGCCAGGGAGGCATCGTTGAGGCTACAAAGGCATGTAAGACATTTTATCAGTGCTCTCTCTGCCCTTCAAAAGCTGGAGCTTGGTTGGTTGTAACATTCTAAAGTCAGAAACTCAATCAGTATGTGCACATACAAGCACGCACACTTACACATATTGAATGAGAGTCTATGATTCACAATGCGTGTACACAGTGTGGCATCAAACAGCTCAGAATGCACAAGTTGAAACATGGCACCCAAACTTAGACACTGATGACTCAAGTTTAATATTATCTGTTAATAGAAGCATGTATGCCTTCTTCCTTCCAACAGCCACCTGCAAAATTTTCTGATACATTCACTTGGTAGGCTTCCTAGCAATTGCCCAACTCCAGGTTGAGGAAAGACATAAGGGCAGGGATGAAGAAAAGACTTGGTTGAGGAAAGGAACAGCCATGCCCATCCCTGCACAGCCAATATCCTAAGCAAAGGTCAAAGAAACAGAAGTGGTAGTTGTCCTTTTGGGTTCAAGGGCCTTTCCACCAGGTATTTGTTATTTGAGGAGCCCAGGAAGGGAAATGTGTGTTATATCTTCCCCCAATCACTACAGCAATGCCTGGAAACTCCACGTAGGGATTCGGATATGAGAGCCCTTTGGCTGAGACATCTGTCATTCTTGATCTCAATGTTGAAAAAAATTGAGGGGGTGGGGAAGGAGATGGGTTTCCACCTTCTATGTGGTCTCTTTAAAATGCAAAAGCAAAAAAGAAATATATTGATCAAATTCATACCAAGGCATTACTGACTTAGATTCTCTCCCTTCCCCACCATGCTCTCAGAAATATAAATAAGGCAGTGAGATTTAGAGCACCTGAGAAAAAGAAAAGGAACCAAGGTGAGGATAAGTGTGAGGAAAGGTCTCAATTGTAGCCATTTATATCGTTATTACACTTTGAGATATTAGGCTTAAGTTAACCTCAGAAAAGAATCTGCAAAAGAAAGAAAATTAACATTTACCAAGAGTTGCTATGTTGGTAATTTTCATAGAAATTTTCCTTGTAAAATAGCTCAGTCTATTGATTCTTGTGAGAGGATTCAATTTTGGCATCAATGTGAAAGAGCATAGATTCAAACAAAGTATGCAAGGATGAATGTGAAATAGATGGGCTTTCTGTTATATGGGATAAACTGATATTGTACAATTTGAATATCATTGCTTTATGTAATTATGGTCACAATACCTATTTGCATCTGAAGTTTAGATTCTCTCTTCTATTATAAAAGCAACACGATTCCCTATTCAATATGGCAATTGGCCACATACATCTATCTCCTCTCATTCTCAAATCTCAATAGAATTGTAGTAAAAAAAAAAAATTGTTCCACACAGTTAAAGAGAAAAAAAGGGAATATTGGCAGACAAAAGATTTCAACAATTTTTGGAAGAGTCAAAGTGTTGGAGGTGATAACTGACTTGGCAGGGTGGAGAAAGCCACTGACTGAAAATCAGGCACAGGGGATTCAGAAGCAATGGGAGTCCTTTTGCCCCTTAGAGCCCCAGGGAGGCTTGGGACTTGGAGGGATGGCATGGTGAGGCATAAGGCACAAAACTAGGAAATTAATTGAAACTGTACATACAGAGTGATTGGATCTGGAGGACTTCTCTCTCCTCATGTGAACTTTGCCCCGCAGCTTGGTGGTTTATGCTCTGGAGAAACTCAGTGAGCCCAGAAGGAACAGTACACGTCCTGACATTCAGGGATTCTCAGGAAAAAGATTGGCTCATCATTCAACTGCCCAATCTAACGTATCCCAGGCATGTACCCAGAACTTCCACCAGGCAAATGAGAAAAGCCTTTGACATCAGTGAGAGATGTAAATAAACAGAAGGAGGGAGACCTGGTTGAAAACAGAGAATGCAGGGAATAGAGGGGAAAGCTTAAAAAAAAAAAAAAAAATCCAACTAATATCTACAGAGATGAGAAACTATTGCAACCATGAAACAAAAACAGATAACTATACAAAAGGAATAATTATAGATCAAGAAAGTGGTCTTGGAAATTAACAATATGTAAGCTGCAAATTTAGTAGGAGAGTTGGAATTGTTTGAAGAGACAATAAAATGAAAGAAAAAGAAATAGACACTAGGATAAGATTCCAATGTCTGTCTAAACCAAGTTTCAGATAGAACAGAAAACTAGAGGGAGAAAATAATCAAAGTGATAATACAGAGATTTCCCCAGAGAATGAAGAATTTCTTATTCTTCATTTTCCTTAAAGAATAAGAGTCTCAAAATTGAAAGGATTCACTGAAAACCCAGCAGAATGAGTGAAGATGATTGACACCAAGGCACAGTACCTTAAAATTTTAGAGCACTGGGCATTAAGAAAAAATCCTATACATTTCCAGGCATAAATTAAAAACAACAACAAAAAACAAAAGTTACGTTTTTGGATCAATGTTCAGAATGACATTGGATTTCTTTATAACAATACTACTAGATGCTGGAAGGGAATGGAGAAAAATGCCTTCAAAATTATGAGGGAAAATTATTTTCAACTTATGATTCTGTATTCAGCCAAGCTATCAACCAGTTGTGAAGACAGAAAAAATCTGTTTTCAAACACGCAAAGACTTAGAAAAACTACCTCCCAAGTATGATTTTGAAAGATGGTACTTTTTTTTTTTTTTTTTACTGTTGATAAAATACAGCAAAACAAAGGAATAAATCCTAAAGAGGAAGACATGGGATCCAGGACACAGTGGCTTCAATCTGGAAGAGTAGTAAAGAGGTGTCCCAGGTTGATCACTGTGCAGCAGACTGAGAAAGAAACCAATCCAAACTGAGAAAGAAAACAGGGAGCTCCAGGAGGAATGTCTCTAAGGAAAAGGAGACTCAAAAACAACATAGCAAAATGTAAAAGTGAAAAACAAGGCAGTAATTAACTCCAGGTAAAACAAAAGGCTCCACAAGAAAAGAAATCATATTACATAACTTGGCTTTGCAAGGAATGATATTTATTTAGTAGACACTGGTTAAGTGATTTAAAATACTATTTTGAGTGGATGAGAGAAGAATGATGGTAATCTAAGAGGGCTTTATCTTCGTTTATTCCAGAAAGCAGTTTATAGGTAATTTCTAGAGTATAAATCAAGAAATAACAATATAAACGTACTATTTAGGAATAAGGAGTTAACTGCCAGAAGAACACCTAAGAGTTAAAAATAGCCTCAGGGAATGAAATTGGAGAGGGATGTTACTGGAGACTTCTGTATTTTATTATAAATCTTTTGGTACTGTGGTGGTTAAGATTGCATGTCAGCTTGGCTGGGCTGTGATTCTGCATTGTTTCACAGTTATGTAATGATGTAGTTTATCAGTTATATAATGACGTAATATGGCAGCTATGTAATGATGTAATCATCTTCCATCTTGTGATCTGATATACTCCTCCCTCATTTTGTGATCTGATATAAGCAGCCAATCAGTTGAGAAGGGCATTTCCTTGGGGTTGTGGCCTGCAGCTAATATATATGGATGTTCTGGCAAAGTTTGCTTGCTCTGACTCCAGTATCCAGCTCATCATCATCTGACTTCTGGTTCTTGGGAGTTGAGCCAGAAGTCTGCCATCTGATCTGACGATTCTGGGATTCACCAGCTTCCACAGCCCTGTGAGCCAGCACCCTGCCGTCTGACCTGATCTGCCAATTTCCACAGCCCCATGGGCCAGCAGCCTGTCAGATTTGTCAGCCAATTTGGATTTGTTAGCCCCTGCAACCACGTGAGTCCGGAGAAGTCTCCAACCTGACGCCTCACCAGCACATTTGGGACTTGCCAGTCTCCACAACCATGTGAGCCATTTCCTTGAGATAAATCTCTTTATATGCATTTCACTAGTTTTGCTTCTCCGGAGTACTCAGCCTAAGACAGGTACCAACTGATTATTTTTAATCTTTTTTTTTTAATTGTACTTTAAATGAAGTTTACAGAGCAAACTAGCTTCTCATTTTAAAAAAAATCTTTTTACCAAATTGAGTTTTAAAATGATATTTCTCTATCATTTAATATATTTTAAAATTTAAAATAAATAAAAAATTTAAAAGAGTAAACATAAATAAAATATAGAAAATTTGGAAAATATATAAAATTATATTAAAAATTTTTTTCACTACTCATACACAATCATGTTCATCTTCTCCCTTCTTTCTCTACAGTTTTTAAAAGAATAGTTGCAATTATGATGCAATACAATTTTATACCGTTTTCTCACTTAGCATATGATAATCACTTTTGTGTCCAGAAATTCTTTTAAACTTTATTTTTACTGGGTAAATAGTCAAGTTTTTGCACCATAATTTATTTACCCATTCCCTTGTTGATGGTTAATCTTGTTTTTAAATATTCCACACACAGAAGTCTTCATTATCCAAGTATAATTTGACCTAGAAAAAGACCTATCAAGGTGAACCCATTTTAAGTAGAATCATAAATTCAAAGTAGTCAATAAAGTTGAATTTGGACTTTACCTTAAAAGACTAAAAATTATGAAAATATTTTATAATCGCAACGAGGTACTAAGAATTCTTAGATTCGAAAAAGTAATTGCGCCAATTTTAGTGTGTTTTTTCTGACAATATTTTATGATAGTATAATGACATCCTTCACTTCATGTCTGACGTTATGATGAAATCACAGGGAATAGCTTCTAGAACAAAATCTTTGAAGACTTCATCAGTTTTCCCAAGAGCATCTCTTAAACCTTTGATATTTTAAAATCATTCTTTTCTCAGGTGCCTACCATGTCACCATCATCCAGTTTCCGTTCTTTCGTATTAACCAATGTGATTTTGCTAGATCCCCATGAGTCAATCAGAAGGCTTTTTCTGGGATTTAAGGACTTCTGTGTTACTTTCATTAATGTCATGAAATTCTGCACTTTGGAGTAAAACTTGCATTTTATTTGCAAGGTATTGCTGACTGGTCATTTAATAATGCGGGAGAGAAACCAACTCACAAAGATACTGACCTGAGGACGTTTGTGGAGGCCGCATTAAGCAGGGAGTGATATTTGGAATGTTGTTGTTGTTAAATGCCGTCGAGTGGGTTCTGACTCATAGTGACCCTGTGCACAACAAAACGAAACACTGTCTGGTCCTGCACCATCCTCACAATTGTTGTTATGCTTGAGCCCACTGGATATTTGAATAGGATGTAATTTTATAAGTGGTCAGCTCATTGATAAATTCTTCTGTGTTTTGACAACTGTTGCTTATATACACAATTTTGTCATGCAAGGACTATGGTCCCGAAAACTCAGATCAAAAAACTAATGTGTGTCTTAGTTGTCTAGTGCTGCTATAACAGAAATAACACAAGTGGATGGCTTTAGCAAACAATTCTATTTTCTCACAGTTTAGGAGGCTAGAATTTAGGGTGCTGGCTCTAGGGGAAGGCTTGCTCTCTCTTTTGGCTTTGTGGGGTTGTCTTTGTCTCTTCAGCTTGTTTCCTGGTTCCTTGGAGATCTCCATGTGGTGTGGCATCAATCTTCCCCCATCTCTGCTTGCTCACTGGCTTGTTCAATCTCTTTCATATCTCAAAAGAGATTGACTCAAGACACACCCTACGCTAATCCTGCCTCATTAAGATAAGGAAAACTCATCTCCTAAAGGGATTATAACCACAGATATAGGGGTTTGGATTTATAACACACGTCTTTGGGGGACATAATTCAATCCATAACATGCTATGATGAGACTTTATTCATAGATTTTCTAAATTGAGGAATTTTTTTTAATGGATTATCACAAGGGGAATTTAGTAGGGTAGAAAGAATATATATACAGGTTCTTGACACAAGTGGACAAACTGCTGAAAAAAGTTCACACGAATTTACATCTTCACCAACGATTTAGAGAGTGTCTATTTCACCAAACCTGTAGAAGTCTTGTTTATCGTGATTTTAAAAAATGTTTGTTAACTCGATAGTTAAAAAAATGGTATCTAGTTATTTTGCTTTACATCTGTTTGATGGATCTGAGGCTACACATTCTAGTTCTGTGTTAACCAGTTACTTGTAGTCCTTGCCGTGCACTTTCTGGCCACAGTTTATGTCCATTTATTTATTGGGTGGAATTTTAGTATTTAATTTATTGTTGGTTTGTATTAACCCTCTATAGGGCATTTGCCTTTTACTTTTGTGTTTTTATTTGTACGGAAGTTTGAAATGTTTACATTGTCAAATTAGGCAGTTTTTTATTATCTTCTGGAATGTAAGCTCCATAAAAGAAGGAACTGTATCTGTCTTTTTCATCAGTGCCCGGGACCTAGCATGGTGCTCCAAAAACGTGTTGAATGAATGAACGAAATATATGTATCTTCCCCTTCTGATTTCTTCCATCACTTAAAAACAAAAAAATCCTTCCAGAGATGTAATGTCCACTTGAATTTTCTTCTGCTTATTTTGCCTTTTTTTTTTTACTTTTAACTCTTAAATTCTCCTGAAACATGTTTTGTGTATGGTTGTGTGGTAAGGTCGTGGTGCCATGGGAGCCCTAGTGACTAGGACGGCTCGTCTTACTGTTGGTATGGTGAAACCTGCAATCACCAGTAATCTGACCATAGATTTGATGCAATATAGCACAGGCCTGCAGATATTCGTGGAGTTACCTTAAACCCCTTTTGAGAACAAGGCAGATTATAAAAGGTAAATACATACAGGCATATCTCTCCTCCTTTCTTTCCACGATCTGCGAAAACTAGCTCACTGGAGTTTGTTCATCAGTTTACGCTTGGCATTTTAAAGAGCAGCCTATTGAAAAGGAAGTAAGTGATCCTATGAAGACCTAGAAGATTACTGCTTTTTTTTTTTTTAAGTTGTAAACAGTCCATTAACTTTGAACTTGAAAATCCTGTCGGATCTACCTGGCAGAAAGCCTCTCTGTGAAGGAGCTGGCCTTGCTCGTTAAAGAATGCAGCCTTCCCGTCTGTGTCAGGGATTAAGTTGTGAATTATATTTTGCCCACAAAGTGTAGGTGGCTCTCAGGAGAGGGAGTCAGTAGGGAATTTGTCTGGTTGGAAAATGGGGTTTAGTTTTTAAATTACCTTAGGCTGTATACTTATTGGCTATTTCATTTATTTTTGAAATACTAACAATTGGTTATGGGTTAGCAGAAGCATCTTGTCCACAGAGAATATTTGCGTGAGGATTTTGGAGGACACACTACAGGGCATTTTCTACCATGAGTAAAAAGGGCCTTTTTTCACCCACAAAGAAAAAAAAAAATTGTATTGGAAACTTCTACCAGCCACCATTCTCTTTCAGCACTTTGAATATTACCAAGCCCCACAAATCCCAAGATCAGAGTGTTTTTAAAGAGGAGAAAAATAAACTACAAAAAATCCTACTCATTTTCATCCAAGAGAATTGAACGAACTAAAACTTGTCATTTGAGGCTTTTTCTCTATTCCCTCCTGGTGAACTCTTCTTTCATTGATTAATTGCTTTATAAATGACCCAAATGAGTGTCTTCATCTACAAAAAAAAATTATGAACTTTATTTCCTCTGAATATGTTTCAAAATGAGGGCATTAAGGACAACAGATATTCTGCACAACTTTTTTGAACATATAAATCCAGACCAAACTCACTGCCATCTAGTCGATTCCGACTCATAGTGACCCTACAGGACAGAGTAGAGCTGCCCCAAAGGATTTCCAAGGAGTGCCTGGTGGATTCAAACTGCTGACCTTTTGGTTAGCAACCATAACTCTTAACCATTATGCCACCAGGGTTTCCTTTTGAACATATAGGAGCTAAAACAAACAAACAAAAAAAACAAACCCATTGCCGTTAAGTCCATTCCAACTCAGCGATCCTATAGGACAGGGTAGAACTGCCCTGTAGAGTTTCCAAGGAGCGGCTGGTGGATTTGAACAGCCAACCTTTTGGTTAGCAGCCAAGTTCTTAATCACTGTGCCACCAAGGCTACAGATTATTTAACACTCCCATTAGAGTAAAGATGAATGGGAAAAATTTTCTTTTTCCAAGTCCTCTCCCAGCCTCCCTCCCACACAATATCTACTTGGCATCCAGGCTATAGAGACTCGGTGCTTTTCTCATGTATTTCTGGTTGGGGAATACATTGACACAACCCATTGAAAAGCAGGTTGGCAATATGTGTTAAGCCATAAAAAATGTTTATATGCTTTAGTCCACTAATTCCACTTTGAGAAAACTCCCCTAAAGCAATAATCTTATATACAGAAAAATTCATCCACACAAAGATATCATCAAGAGGTTATTTATAATAGCAAAATAATAACAGCAACAACTTACTATCCAGAGGGAAATAATTTTAAAAGATTATTACATATCCACTCAAAGGAATATTTTACAGCCATTAAAACAATTATTGTTACATTGGGACAACTGGATCTCCACATGCAAATGAATGAAGTTGGACCCATACCTCACGACGAATACAAAAATTAACACAGAAAGGATCAATGATCTAACTATAAGAACTAAACCCACTAAAGTTTTAGAAGAAAACATAGGGGTAAAGCTTCAGACTCTCGTATTGGCAATGGATTCTTAGGTACAACAGCAAAAGCATGGGCAACAAAAGAGAAAAACAGGCAAATTGGACTTCATCACAATTAAAAACTTTTGTGTAGAAATAGCTTTATCAAGAAAGTGGAGAGTACAGAAGAGGAGAAAATATATGGGAAACACACACTATCTGATAAGGGTTTAATATAAAAACCCCATTGCCATCGAGTCGCTTCTGACTCATAGTGACCCTATAGGACAGAGTAGAACTGCCCCATAGAGTTTCCAAGGAGCGCCTGGCGGATTTGAATTGCCGACCCTTTGGTTAGCAGCCATAGCACGTAACCACTATGCCACCAGGGTTTCCAGGGTTTAATATAGGGACTATATAAAGAATTTGTACAACTCCACAACAAAAAGACAAACAACCAACTTTAAAAAATGGGCAAGGGACTTGGATACTTCTCCAAAGAAGATCTACAAATAGCCAGTAAGCATGTGAAAAGATTTTCTATGACATTAAAAAAAAATAATGTAGGGAAATGCAAATCAAAACCACAGTGAGATACCACTCCACACCCACTAGAATGGGTATTAGAAACATGGAAAATAACAAGTATTAGGATGTGGAGAAATTGGGACCCTTGTGCATTGCTGGTGGGAATATAAAATGGTTCAGCCACTGTGGGAAACGGTTTGGTGGTTCCTCAAAAAGCTAAATGGAATTACCATATGACCCAGCAATTCCACTCCTAGGTAAATACCCAAAAGACTTGAAAGCAGGGACTCAGACAGATACTGTACACCAGTGTCCACTGCAGCCTTATTCACAGCAGCCAAAAAGTGAAAAACTCAAGAGTCGATTAATAGGTAAATAGATAAATAAAACATGCTATATACATACAATGAAATATTATCCAGCCATAAAGAGAAACTAAGTTCTGATATATACTACCACATGGATGAACCTTGAAACACGCTGAATGAAATGTCAGACACAAAAGAACAAATATTGCATGGTCCCACTTATATAAAGTATCTAGAATAGGCAAGTGTGTAGAGAAAAATGTTTGTTAGTGAATACCAGGGGCAGGTGGGAGGGAGGTAGAATGGAGGAGCCATTGCTTAGGGGACACTGAGCTTCTGTCAAAGGTGACGGAAAAATCTGGAAGCAGATAATGGTAGTGATGGAACAACTTGATGAACGTAATTCATGTCACTGAATTGTACGTGTAAGAAATGTTGAGATGGCAAATGTTTTGTGACATATATATTTACCACCACAAAAAAATTTCAAAGGGAGAAAATAGGCAGTGTTTGAGGAAGAGAGCCATCAAAATTGTCTTATTGTTACTTAAATAATGATAACACGGCTCATTACTACGTAATTAGGATGCAGTCTTTCATACGATATTTGGGGTCACCAGTGATTTGCTGAGCAGATTCTTTATATATATATATATACACACACACTTTTTTTTTTCATTGTGCTTTAAGTGAAAGTTTACAAATCGAGTCAGTCTCTCATACACAACCTTATTACACCTTGCTGTATACTCCTGGTTGCTCTCCCCCTAATGAGACAGCACGCTCCTTCCTTCTCCCCACCCTGTGTTTCCGTGTCCATTCAGCCATCTTCTGTCCCCCTCGGCCTTCACATCTTAAGCAGATTCTTTAGTTAGTTATTTCTCACAGTTGGATGTAAAGTAAAACATCAAACATGGGAACATGACGGTGGGAACAAAACCTTACAATGTCAAATGAAAATGGATTATTTCTCTTATTTGATGTCGGAAATATTTCAAGATGTTTCTGTATTTCTTAAAACCTGACAGGACTATAAAGGATGAGGAAAGGCTTAGATAAACAGGAAAGCGTCTGCACAGATATAAATGGTCATTATATGATTTGTCTGTTTTAGTCACATTTCATAGTAAGGCTCTGAAAAGGGACTAAGAGACCTAGGGCATACTCTATGCCTTAAAACTGGTGTTCCGAAAGAATGCCAAATCACATCAGCTGTTTTTGCATTTAAGGAATTAGTTCAAGTACAAATGGAGCTGATATTTCCCTTCTCCCTTAAGGGAAGAAAAATAATAAGTACAGTCAGATCGAATGAGGCCAAATGCAAACTGATTTCTGCTTGAATGGAATCTGGATGTTGAGATGATTAAAGCGAGTCGTAGTCTCTGTTTCCTCAAAGATGAGTTTCGCTTATAGGCAACAATTATTGAAAACTATAAAATGTCAAATACAGTTACAGATATATTCAGATTTCTAAGAAAAAGATTGTCTGGCATTTTTTGCTTCTTACAAAAACCTGTGTAACTTTTCTAAATGGTCTTAACATCAGCAGAGTCATATATCACTGTCTGGCTGTGAGGGTGAAGAATTTCCTGTGATCCTTTCTCAGAACACAGTCTTGACGGGGGAAAAGGGAAAAGAGAATGTATTAGGTTTTTTTGGTTGCAAGTGACAGAATCCTATCTCTAATTAGCTAAAGTAAAAAATCAAAGTAAAAACATAAAGGTGGGAGGAAACTCATGTCCACACAAAAATCTGTACCCAAGTGTTCAGAGAAGCTTCGTTTGTAGTAGCTCAAAACTGGAGACAACCCAATATCCTTCAATGGGTGAGTGGTTAAATTCTGGTACATCCATCCATCCATGGAATACTGATCAGCAATATAAAGGAACGAACTATTGATACATGCAGCCAATTGGATAAATCTCAAGGGAGCTATGCTGATTGAAAAAAGCCAATCCTCAAAGGTTACATACCGTACGATTCCATTTCTATAACATTCTTGAAATAAGATTATAGAGATGGAGAACCAATTAGCAGTTGTCAAAGCTTAGGGAGTGGGGGCCAGAGGGAGGTGGCTGTGGCTACAGAAGGGTAACTGGGAATCCCCTTGTGAGGGAGCTGCTCTGGGTCTTGACCAGTGGTGGTCACGTGCCTATGTATACGCACGTGATAAAATTGCATAGAACTAAACACACACACATACACAAATAAGTGCACGTAGAACTGGTGAAACTGAGTAGGTCCTGTCGCTTGCGTCAACGTCAGCGTCCTGGTTGTGATATCGTACTGTAGTTGTGCGAGGTGTCATCATTGGGGGAAGCTGGAATGAAGACATACACAGGCTCTCTCTGTATTATTCCTGAAATTGCATATGAAAAAAAGCCACCATTATTTCAAAGCCAAAAGGTCAAAACAGAACAAAACCCCATAAAGGTGGGGTGGAATTTACTGGTGCCCGCAACCTCTACCTCTTGGCCACTGCTTTCTCTTTCTCCATCCCTTGGGCTGCTCTCTGTACGCTTGGGGTGCTGTCTTTGTCATGAGCTGGGCAAGATGGCCAGCAGCAGTCCCAGATCCACGCGCTGTCTGCTTAGCCACCAGAGTGTGAAATAGCAGGCCCTTTGGGTTGTGAACTCATCATAAGCCCTCCCACTTGGCACTACTCATTTAATATTTAATTCTATTCTGTGGCAGCTTGCTTTGTTTTCTGCTGTTGTTCTTTAATTCTTTTTGTTACTTTTACTGTGTTTTTATCCTTCTTTTCACAACTAGATTGTAGGCACCCTGAAGTCAGTGATCCTGTGTTCCATGCCATTGAGTTGATTTTGACTCCCATAGGGTTTCCCAGGTGGTAATCTTTACGGAGCAGATTGCCAGGTCTTTTCTCCCACAAAGCCACTGGGTGAGTTCGAACTGCCAACCTTCCTGTTAGCAGCTGAATACTTAACCATTGTGCCACTAGGGCTCCATAAAATAAAAAAAAACCAAACCCGTTACCATCAAGTCGATTCTGACTCATACCGGTGATATAAAAACCCATTGCCGAGTCGATTCCAACTCATAGCGACCCATAGGACAGAGTAGAACTGCCCCATAGGGTTTCCAAGGAGCAGCTTGTGGACTCAAACTGCTGACCTTTTGGTTAGCAGCCAAGCTCTTAACCACTGTGCCACCAAGGCTCTGAGCACTATAGTAAATGTCTTTAGTATCTTCTAGAACCCCCGACATAAGTACATTGCATGTGGCAGGTTTCAGGAAGTATTTGTAGATTTGACTTATTAAGATTTATTTAAACAGGATTTTACACCTTCAAATTACAGCTTAAAGGGTTTTTCTTTTGACTATGCAAAGTAGTGGATCAAGGGATATCATTGCTGATGTCAGAAGAATCTTGGCTGAAAGCAGAGAATACCAGAAAGATTTTAACCTGTGTTTTATCGACTATGCAAAGGCATTTGGCTATGTGGATCATGACAAATTATGGATAACACTATGAAGAGTGAGAATTCCAGAACACTTAACTGTGCTCGAGAGGAACCTGTACGTGGACCAAGAGGCAGTCGTTCGGACAGAACAAGGGAATACTGTGTGGTTTAAAGTCAGGAAAAGTGTGCATCAGGGTTGTATCCTTTCACCATACTTATTCAATCTGAATGCTGAGCAAATAATCTGAGAAGCTGGACTACCTGAAGAAGAACGTGACATCAGGATTGGAGGGAGACTCATTAACAACCTGCTGCCTATGCAGATGACACAACCTTGCTTGCTGAAAGTGAAGAGAACTTGAAGTACTTATTGATGAAGATCAAAGACTACAGCCTGCAGTGTGGATTACATCTCAACATAAAGAAAACAAAAATCCTTACAACTGGATCAATAAGCAACATCATGATAAATGGAAAAAAGATTGAAGTTGTCAAGGATTTCATTTTACTTAGATCCACAATCAATGTCCGCAGAGGCAGCAGTGCAGAAATCAAACGACATATTGCACTGGGCAAATATGCTGCAAAAGACCTCTTTAAAGTGTTAAAAAGCAAAGATGTCACTTTAAGGTCTAAGGTGCGCCTGACCCAAGCCAAGGGGTTTTCAATCGCCTCATATGCATGCAAATACTGGACAATGAATAAAGATGACCAAAGAAGAATTTGATGCCTTTGAATTATGGTGTTGGCGAGGAATATTGAATATACATACCACGGACTGCCAGAAGAACAGACAAATCTGTCTTGGAAGAAGTACAACCAACATACTCCTTAGAAGCAAGGATGGCAAGACTTCGTCTTATATACTTTGGACGTGTTATCAGGAGGGACCAGTCTCAGGAAAAGGACATCGTGCTTGGCAAAGTAGAGGGCCAATGAACAAGAGGACCCTCAACGAGATGGATTGACACAGTGGGTGCAACAACGGGGTCAAGCATAACAACAACTGTGAGGATGGTGCAGGACCGGGCAGTGTTTTGTTCTGTTGTACATAGGGTTGCTATGAGCCAGAACTGACTTGACAGCACGTGACAACAAGTTAGCAGCAGTCCCCGACCATCTGGAACAGTCAGGGTTCAGAAAGTTGAATAGAAGAGGATCGCTACTAGTAACTTGCATACAAGTTAATATATCCCATCGACCACTAATCATCTGCTCTTTGGTCTTTTTTACTAATTACTCAGCCCAGGCCAGTTAGCACTTTCTACTTTGTTTTCAGTATGTAGTGAATTTGATACATCCCTTCTCTAAGCTTTTCCTCAAGGCCCCATCCATTCTGATCTTCCTTGACCTTTCTTATCACTGTTTCCTATACAAACCTTCCCCTCAGGCTTTTTGCCCTGCTAACCCCTGGTGGTGCAGTGGTTAAGTGGTTGGCTGCTAACTGAAAGGCTGGCAGTTCGAATCCACCAGCTACTCTTTGGAAACCCTCTGGGAGAGTTCTATTCTGTCCTATAGGGTTACGATGAATTGGAACAGACTCGGTGGCAATGGGTGGTGGTGAATGGTGCCTCATTCTTTAGGTCTCAGGTCAAACGTACTTCAGAAGCTCTTATCTGCTCTCCCATAGCATCCTATGTGTCTCTTTCTGTGCTACTCTACACATTTATCATTATGTTTGTTGTAAGGTGTATATTCCCTGCTACACTGTAGTTCCCATGACAGCAGGAAACACACGTCTAGCTTGTGAGTCAGGACTAAGCTTCCCTGGCAGCAACAGAGACACCAGACAATGGTTTTATAAACAAGATAGCAGTTTATTTCTCTCTTGTATAAAATTCCTGCAGTAGGCATTTCTGGGCTGATGGGCCAGCTCCACAGCATCAATCTTCTTCTACGTGTTGCTCTGCTAATGTGGCTTCCATTCCAGTGGTCCAAGAGAGCTGAGAAGATGGGACCAGCTAGCAGGAAGGAGGGTGAGGAAGCACAAGCTGCCCTCTCCTTAAGTGCGCTTCTTGGCGTTTGCACACATCTCTTCTACCTGCTCCCTATTGGCCAGAGCTTAGTCATGTGGCCACACCTAATTGCTAGGGAGGCTGGGAAACTTAGTGTTTACTCTGGGTAGACATGTGCACGGTTCAAAATGGGAGGTTCTAATACTAAGGAATGGGAAAATGAATATTGGGAGATCATAATTTTTTCCAGACACCACTGTATTCCCAACTCCCAGCGCACTGCCAGGCACATGGTATATTAGTTGAATAAAGAAAATGAGTTGGAGACTTGAGATAATTTCATTTACTCTTGTATAGTCATTTTTTCAGTGGTTTCTGTTCTGGGCTGCCCCAGAGTGATACATCTTCTACAGGTACTTCCTGTCTTACAACCGGGTTATGTTCTGACAACGCCATCATAGGTCGGTTCTGACGTAAATCAAATACCTCATTTTTTTTTTTAAGTTTTCATTATTATTGCCTTTTATTGTCAGTATGTGTATAAATTCCAATCCTTATTTGTCTTTGGGGGTTGGAAATATTACATACGAACTTACAGATATATTTTAATACATGCATATGTACATAAAAAATACACAAATCATAAAAATTTATTCTGACGATGGAGATTTGGACGACGTTGGCATTTTGTCAGCTGTGGTAGTAACTCCATTTATGGAAGGTTCTGGATCATCACCTGGGAATGTGGAAAGCATTTCTAGTCAGAAAATCAGTGAGAGTTGTCTGTATTGTCCTTTTTTTTGTTTCCTGAATCTGCCTATCAACTTGAGCAAAGCAGTCAGCATTTGGGTCTATGTTTTCAAGCAACTGAAGCCCCTGATTAAGTTTAGAAAAAACTTCAGCTAATCCTTTCACTGTAAAAAAAAAAATCTTTTAACAATTTCTCTGCTTCCTCTTACTCATTATTTCTTTCTTCCTCAGCATTTCTTTCCTCTTCAAAAGCCATTAAGTCCTGATCTGTCAGTTTCGCTTCTTCGTGATCTATGAGCTATTCCACACAGCAATATCAAGTTCTAAATTCAGCGTTCTTGCTGCCACATTGTATGTAGTGCATATTACTAACGATAAGATGTACAAAACAAAAACAAAAATGGAGGATCGTAAGCGAGGTTCGTCGTTACTTGGATGCGTCGTAAGTCGAGGACTGCCTGTAATTCCTGAGCAACAACCCCCTCTCAGCCCTGGAGAAGAAGCGTGTTCAGTGGGGAGATGCCAGGGCTCACCAAAGGCCTATAATGTTACAACACTATTGCGCATTAGGGGTTGGAACCAAGTCAAGCGTCTTCGTGGTATGACAAAGACCCTGGAGCAGTCCAGAAAAGTCAGTTAATAATAGTAAGTCAAAGGCTTCTGCCTTTGGTCATGTCCCTCCACCCACCGAGATCACACTTGGCAAGGACAGGCCAGTTGCACCAGGACCTAGTTTGGAATCCTGAAACAAGGCAGCTAGCTCAGCCCTTGCTTAGCACCTCCCCAGCCCTTCACACCTTCCTTTATTCCTCATGGTATCTTTGTTTGGTTGTCTTCACCGGGCTGTGAACTCTTCCTCTGAGGTCAAAGACTGTATTTTATTCGTCTGTATAATCCCTATAGTTAAAAGTTGCCCTCAAGTAGAAACTCAGGTCAGACTTTTCAAAAGAGAAAGGAAGGATATTATCATCTTGTCAGGAGGGTTGAGGTGTAACCATGCCCCAAAGCAGAGAAACAGGTACTGTGAATGGTTTCCTGTCGTTTTTTCTTGGCAGCAAGACTCCAGGAAGGTGCTTATGCTGTCCTCTCTTGGCACCGAACGGCAGTGGCCTTTGAAAGGTTTAGCTTCAGGAAACCCAGCTGCCAAAACATGGCCCTGACAGAAGCAAGGTTTAAGGAATGGTCCATTTGATTTGTGTAGGAAGAAGGGTTTATTTAGTGCTGCTGGTGAACCCCACCGCCTCCCTTTCACACATGTACCATATATGATACTAGACCAAAGCTCTGGATCAACTCAGTGGTCCCTAGTATGTGAGGGAGCAGAATTCTCCACTTCAAGGGAGAGTGGGCACGGTCCAAATGTCCCTCTTTTAAACACTCTCCCATTGAACTGCATCCATTTTTGGACCTACGTTCTGAGCCAGCTTGGCCCACATCCCCCACCTTCTGCTCCCACTCTGCCCACTGAAGCCATCCTTGGATGGGGTGGAAGCAGGGACTGTGTGGGCTGTGTCCCAACCCTGCAGGATCCTCACAGGGTCACCACTTCTTACTTAGAGCAGTCTCGGCTTTGCCACGGCATTCCTGTGGCTTCCGGAATATGAACTTGGGCCTGCATCCAATTCCCTAATGTTCCCTCTTAGAGATTCCATCTGACACATGTGGGGTGAATAGCTTTCAGTCATTTCTTTCTGCCTGGGCCTTAGTTCATTTGATTCGGATTACCACCCTGTGCAGAAGGCTGCTGGATGGCCCAGGCCCACGTGGGTGCCGCATCGTCCAAGGAGCTCGTGACTTGGAAGCTTGGAAGTAAGAGCCGCGTTAGGCTGGAGGGGAAGAGGCGCAGCCCGCAGCATTCCTGAGCCTTTCTGCAGATGGCTGTCACAGGCGTGGGATCAATGGTGACACACTCCACATCACCTTTTGCTTTAGCTGCCGATCTGGCTTGAGGGTACTGCAGTATTATGGCCAAACCGAGGTGAGTTTGCACAGACCTTTCCTCCCCACATCTCACGTCCTTTCTCCCCCTTTGTTTTCATGGTGGCACGAAGTCCTCCAATGTGAGTGCCAAGTTCACCACCTACAGGTAGCTGCCTCCTGATACGATCTCTGTCACGCACATGCATCGATTGGAAAACAGCTGTTTTCACCTCTCTGCCATCAGTAGTAAAATTATGAGGTCCATCCGTCCCTTGATTATCAGACTTGTGCTTGTCTGTTAATAACAGACTCCAGTCATGGTGGAGTAATTGAGAATGGAGGTGCTAATTATGTTTCTGTGCCTCCGGCAGAGTAAGCAGGAGAAAGCCTGCTTGTCAGACCCGTGGAGGGTCTGCAGTCTGGGGTGCTCTTTCCGCCAAACCCACTGGGCTAATTTGTGACCCAGCCTTGCCTGTTGTCAGAATATCACAGGACACATTTCTCAGTTCCAACCTCGTTGTTGTTGTTAGCTGCTGTCAAGTCAGGCCCCGACTCATGGTGACCCCATGCACAACGGATTGAAATGCCACCCAGTCCTGTGCCATCCTCATGGGTCAGTTACAGATTGGACCTTGTGATCCATAGCGTTTTGGTTTTTTTTTAACTTTTTTTTTTATTGTGCTTTAAGTGAAAGTTTACATATCAAGTCAGTCTCTCATATAAAAACTTATACACACCTTGCTATGTACTCTCGCCTTGCAGCTAGCTCTCCCCTTAATGAGACAGCACATTCCTCCTCTCTACCCTGTATTCCCCATGTCCATTCATTCAACCAGCTCCTGCCCCCATCTGCCTTCTCATCTCGCCTGCAGACAGAAGCTGCTTGAGCCAAGAAGCTCACTCCTCACCAGTATCATTTTCTGTCTTATAGTCCAGTCCAAGCCCTGTCTGAAGAGTTGGCTTTGGGAATGGTTCCAGTTTTGGGCTAACAGAAGGTCGGGGGACCATAACCTCTGTAGTCCCTCCAGTCTCAGTCAGACTATTAAGTCTGGTCTTTTTACGTGAGTTTGAGGTCTGCATCCCACTGTTCTCCTGCTCCCTCGGGGGTTCTCTGTTTTATTCCCTTTCAGGGCAGTCATCGGTGGTAGCTGGGCACCGTCTAGTTCTTCCAGTCTCAGACCGGTGTAGTCTCTGGTTTATGTGGCCCTTTCTGTCTCTTGGGGATCCATAAGGTTTTCATTGGCCGATTTTCGGAAGTAGATCACCAGGCCTTTTTTCCTAGTTTCTTTTAGTCCAGCAGCTCCACTGAAATCCGCTCAGCATCCACTAATTTTATCTGTTTTCACTACCTCCTTCCTTCCTTTAAGGAGCCCTCATGGTGCAGTGGTTAAAGCGATCAGCTGCTAACCGAAATGTCCACAGTTTGACACCCCCAGCGGCTCCTCGGGGGAAAGACGTGGCAGTCTGCTTCCGTAGAGATTTATAGCCTCGGAAACCCCATGGGGTCGCTACGAGTTGGAATTGACTCTATGGCAGTGGGTTTGGGTTTGTTCCTTTACCCAATTTCCGTATTCATTTACCTATACCGTTAAATAAAAACATTTTCAGATTTTCAGAGCACTCGTGTTCATTGTAGAAAATGCAGATAAAACAAAACAAACCAAACCCACTGCCGTCAAGTCGATTCCGACTCGTAGCGACCCTACAGGACAGAGTAGAAATGCCCCATACAGTTTACAGGGAGCGCCTGGTAGATTCAAACTGCCAGCCTTTTGGTTAGTAGCTGTAGGTCTTAACCACTATGCAGAGTTTCAAAAAAAATGCGGGTAAGCAAAAGAAAATATATTGTTTTCTTTTAATTCAACATACCAAGCCCCCCCCCTCCCCAAAGCTATTCGGGAACACCCTGGGACAGTTCCATTCCAAGCTGTTTTATGTACATTTTTTAAACTCTCATTTTTCACCTAATTGGTATTTGGGAACAGCTTTTAATGTCCTTAAAAATTCCACAAACGCTGGATGGCTGGATAGCTGAATCACAATTTTTTCATCCGACACATGTCATCAGTCAGAACCAGTGTTACAGTGAATGTCTACGTGGCTAAGTATTTGCATATGTTCTTAGTTATAAGGTGAATTCCTGAAAGTGAAATTGCTGGGTCAAAATAATAAATATACATTGTTTTTTTTAACTTTCTATGATGAAAACTTAAACACATACATATATAGGTTATTCTGGGTTATATTGAACTCCCATGTAACAATTATCAACATCTGGCCAATGTTTTTCCATCTATCCACCCACCCGCTTCCCCCAAATCCTGTATGATTTTTAAGCAGATCTAAGACATCACACCAGAAAGGCTTATTTCTGGGTTTTGCCCTGGCCCATCTCTGAGGAAAGGCGCTCTTGCTATTTGAAAATGGGAGAGGAAAATGTGAATTACTAGGAAAAAAGAAACAGGTTAACACCATGTCAACATCATGCAGCGTGGCATTGGGCGGTTGCCATTTTCCCTGTTGCATCTGAGCTCAGATCTGTCTCTTGGAGTCCAGCACCAATCCTGTCACCGTCTCCTTTCTTCTTTCTCTCCCTCTGGATAGGTATACACGTTTTTAAGCTGTTCATAGCGTGTCGGATTGCCCTCTGGACAGACAGATCAATCTTACACTCCTGCCAGCATTGTGTTGAGAGTACCCCTGGTGGTTGTTCGAGTTTTCTTTCTTCTTTCCTTCCCTCCCTCTCTCTTTCCTTCCTTTTGTTAATTTTCTAGACAAAAAGAAAAGAAAGAGAAAGTTTATTATTGTTTTAATTAGAATTTATTTGATCGATGAGGTTAAATACCCCCCTCCCCGTCCGCTCTTTGAACGTTTGTTATTTCCCTGCATGAATCGTCTTTTGCTATTTTTTCTATTGAGTGTTTGTCTTTTTAAAATTGTGTTCATCCATCTGTGTTAATCTCGTGGCATTGTACTCCTACCAGTGAATTGCTGTGAATATTTTCTCGAGCCAAGATAACATGTAGTGCATTTTCATGACAGGACGAGGAGTGTTTTATAAAGCTAACACCTCAGAGCAGAAAGTCACTGTGAACAGTCTGGGGACAGATTGGGGACAGGTGTGCCGACATGAGGAGGGTCCTGAGTGTGTGTGGGGGTCTGGGGTGCGGGCAAGCCTGGCAGGGACAAGGGGAGACTTTGCCAGGCCGCTTCCTTTCCTTGTGTCTCCGTGTCGTCGCACGAGGCGGGAACAGCAAGGTTCTTTCATGTCATAGTGCGTTGTCCCAGGCCACAGCTTTACAAGATCTTCCCGGCCCCAATCCTGGGATTTTCCTACCATATCACACTGACTCAGATGCTTATTTATGAAAGGCAAAAAGAAGTATTAGCATATATAAAATATTATTAATAATGAAACACTCTCACCCAGAGAGTATGGCCCCTTGGCGCCATTTTAAATCAGTACTGAACTCACTCCTGAAGTTCACCCTTCAGCCAAAGATTAGGGAGGTCTGTAGGGCCAACAATCACACACGTGAGGAACGTGCTTCCTGGTTCAGTCATGTATACGAGACCAATGGGCTTACCCACCTGAAAGCAAAGACGAGAAGGTAGGAAGGGCCAGGAAAACTAGATGAATGGAAATGCAGAACCCCGGGATGGAGAAGAGGAGAGTGTTGACACACGGTGGGATTGGCAACCGATGTCACAAAGCAATTTGTGTCTTGTTTAATGAGAAACTTATTTGTTCTGTAAACTTTTCACCTAAAGCCCCATAAAAAAAATCAATAAAATAATGAAACGTTTTCTTTCTTTTTTTTTTTTTGAATTTTCTATAGCACGAAGGCCCAGGCCCAGGTCATTATGACTTGAAAATACCCCCGACGAGTTCTATTACTTCTTGCTTTCAGTCCAAAGTCCCTCGGTTCTTGCCTTCCCGTTCAGTAAGTATTCTAAAAGATAGACACCCCCAGAGGTGCGGTTCTGGCTGTAGGTTTTGTGGTTGTGTGTGGGGGACGGGGGTGTGGGGGTGAGACTAGCGACGGGGTGGAGGGCGGCAGTTATAGTTACAGACAGTCCTAGTAAAAGCAACGTCTTGTTAAGGCAGTGTGGAGTTAAAACATCTGGCAAGCCCTCAGCAGGCTCCGAGTGACTCCAGGCCCAAAGGCCATGGCTGAGTTATGAGTCCAGTTGACAATAGCCTGCACAGTATTTGGCCATCAGTGATGGGATCTGGCTGCTTTAATGAACTGAAGCAAGCAGAGGGCAGGAGCTGCCCTTCTTTTTGTGTGTGGATTCTGGGAACCCAAGGAAGCAAAAAGTCGGAGTGAAGACATTTAATATGGAACCAAAGGGGACCATTGAACCAGGAGCCATCACCCTGCCGCCGAGGACTTGGAACAAAGAGGAGCCTCAAATCCACAAAGAAGGTGGATTCTGGGAGCGTGCAGAAAGCCTCAGAGACCTAGAGAAGACCAAGAAAGATTGCAAAAGCATCACATGGAGCTTCTGAGCAGTGGCTATTTTTTTTTTTTAATACCAAAAGGCAATGTTAATCCCCATGGCCTTGTTGTCCCAGCCCGCACCCCAGTCTGAGAGTCCCCAAGACCTGCTGGTATGTGGACTCATTTGAGTGGTTAGGGAGACAGAAATACTACAGATTCTGTCTGTAAGAAAATGGGCCCACCTGCGGGGGGCGGGCGGGATGAGAGGTGGGAGGGAAGTTTGGGGCAGTGGGTAGAAGAGGGCCTGCAAATCACTGCCCCAGCCCCTCTTGGTGCCCGGGCCATTTCCTGCAGAGTCTGCAGTGTTGGGGTTGGGGGTAGTGTGGCCTTTGTCTAGAGGAATACTGAGGAGACCCTGCCAGGAAAATGAAAGGTAAGTGGACAGTGACAGGCTAGTGGATCCCTTAAGCAGGTCCTCACAGCTTGATGGCATCACCATGATCCCAAAATAGCTTTTTGCCAGAGCCCACAGGGATCACCATTCTCAGGAGGACTGACTCATGCTAATCAAACTCCCAGGAAACTGATAGAGAAGCCAGAAGGTCTAGTATTACTTGATAAGGGTCCCTCGAGGGGGCCTGGCGCCTAGGTCTCCTGTCTGTGGAGTCTCTCTCTGATAGGAAAACCTTCATGGAAGCCAGGGACGACTAGAAGGTGGCTTGGTGATGGTGAAATTGGGGCTGAGATGCTGAGCTGGATGTTGTCAACCAGCAGCTTCCCTGAGGGGTGGCCTGGCAGGGTCCAGAACCGCTGAACCTCATCTTCTGTGTGCTCGTCTTCCAGGACCCCCACCGTGTGCCCACTCCTCATTAATAGTCTAAAGGCTACAGCTTCCTTTGACGGTCGGCCAGGTCTTGATTAGATTTCCACGCTGCTCTTTGGCTTTTGGCAAGGGAAATATCCTGACATTGAAGGCGCCTTCTGCAGGCAGCTGACCTCATCCTGTCTGAGCGGACAGTCTGTCCGCTCGCAGGGCAATCCTGTTTCCACTCTCTCTGTCTCCTGAAGAGATAACAAACTGCAAGGAAGCATGGAAATGACAAGTAGGTAATAATGGTGGATAATAACAGTACTGTGTGCTGCTGACCTGGTCTAGTGCTGTCTGTCCCAGAGTGGAGGGACTCCAGTGAGCCTCATACCCACCTCTGAGGCAGCTACTCCTAGGCACATTGGGTGGTGAGGCGCAGGAAGCACATGGCCCAGGGACACACAGAGCCAGTGGGGGTGGGACTGGGACTTAAACTCAGGCCTGTTGGGCTCTAAAGCTCTTTTCCTTCACCACTACTCTGTACTACTACAGATTCAAAATAAAAAGCCCTTTGAGTTCTGAGAGTATGTACAAGCACCCCAGCACGGTATCCACTGACTTCAGACCCTGAAGTCTTAGCTTATGAGTCTATGACAATGACGTTCATCTGCAATTTATCATGGCAGAAGAGAAGCTTTGTTTAAATATCGGGCAAAGTAACTTTTTCAGGACGTGACTTTTAAAAATTAGAACTCTTAGATCCCTTGAGAATACTTTTGACTCTGGGGTCCACAGACCCTGGTTGAAAAACACCTTGTTTTATCATACAGGTCAGCGATTGAAACCCATGGGAGTATGAGAGGCAGTTTGGGCTTGAGGGTGAGACCACCCAGGTTCAGAACTCGTTCTCTCCATCCACTTACTGACAGACTGGGGTAACTAGAGAGGGGGAGCGATGGCATCCTGGGGATGAGAACTGCCTGGGCAGAGTGCCCTTTGGGAGACAGCATGCCTTGAGGCGTAGGCAAGGTGCGACCCTGCCTCCACCAGCAGGTCCTAGGTGGTCATAGGTTTGTCCTCCCTTCTCTCAGCATCTCCTCAGCCTTGCCGAGCACCCTAGGTGGAAGCAGGACTCATCTCCAGGACTTGCTCCAATTCAAGGGTCCACTAGGCCTCAGCCGGGCTGGGACGGCCCTTGTGTCCCTCCATGGGGACTTCGTCAGCCACATCTAAGCCAGCAACCACGGGCCAGGCACAGAGGATCTGGGCTTTTGGGGTCACTCTCTCATCAGTCCTTGATTTCTGTTCTGTTTTCAGAAAACCCCAGGCCCAGGAGCATACGCATCTTCAGCACAATTCCCAAAGCAGTCCCCAACCGTAGCCAGAATGGGCCGAGAACACAGCCTTTTCTTCAACAACACGATTGGCTTTTAAAATAAAGCAATCTTGGCACCAAACTACTTTGAGTTTTAGCAAGTTCTTATGTTTAAAAATCTGTATTTTGTTTATTCTTCAGAGGGGGCAGGAGGTTGACCACAGAACATGATCTATTGCCCAGGGTGACCATATAGCCCACTTGTCTGAGATAGTCCCAGTGTATCACCAATTCACTTGCAAACGTGTCCTGGTTTGAATAATATATTATGTACTCACTTTGCTTATTAATACTAAAAAACCAAACCAGTTGACATAGCGGCCCTATAGGACACAGTAGAACTGCCCCATAGGGTTTCCAAGGAGTGCCTGGTGGATTGGAACTGCCTACCTTTTGATCAGCAGCCATAGTTCTTAACCCTTATGCCACCTTGCTTATTATGAAGGGTGTATTCTGAGAGACTGTACCCCTGGGCTGCCTACATTGTGCAGCTGTGGGCTGTCTGCCCAGCAAAGCTCATCACTTCCTGTATCTTTACTGTCTTAGGGTTGTGATACCTCATAGCCCTCATGAGGGCTTCCTTGGGTGGTCAGCATTAAACTAAGGCCAAGCTGAATGAGACAGGATCGAAAAAGGTTCTCCTTCTCTCAACTTCTGGAAAAGAACAGTGTTCATTTGAGTATTGTGGTTTCAAGTCAACATAAATATGTTGAGTACCTGCTGTGTGCTAGGTGCTGGGTGGTGTTGGGGAGTGGGGCCACAAAGTGCAGATGAATAAAGCCTGTGACTGAGTTTGGGGAGTGCTGTAGGGGAGACACAGCCAGAAAGGTAGTTTGGGACCTGGCTCAGGAAAGGCTTCGGAAGCTGTGTCAAGAAGCTTCTACTGATCTCCTTGTGTGTGAAGCTCAGGGGCTACACCCACGTGGATGACAGCTTAAACGGAGAGACAGACTCTAGTCTCAGGAAGCTGCCGTATCACTGTGCTGAGTACACAGAGGAGATATTCTGATGATGAAGGCGGCAGGCGTTCCAAGGAAGGAGAAGAGGAGGCCTGAGCTGTGATGGGTGGCCACATGCTGGAGGGAAGCTTGGGCAGTACCCAGGGGACCAGAAGGCCGAGACAGGCAGAGAGGAGAGGGTCAAGGGCAAGGGACCCTGTCTTGGTCATCTAGTTCTGCTATAACAGAAATATCACAAGTGGATGGCTCTAACAAAGACAAATTTATTTCTTCACAGTAAGTTAGGTCAAAAGTCCAAACTCAGGGCATCAGCTCCAGAGGAAGGCTTTCTCTCTCTGTCAGCTCTGGAGGAAGGTCCTTGTCATCCATCTTCCCTTGATCTGGGAGCATCTCAGTGCAGGGACCTTAGGTCCAAAGGACACGCTCTGCTCCTGGTGCTGCTTTCTTGGTGGTATGAGGTCCCCCCTCTGCTCACTTCCCTTTCCTTTTTATCTCTTGAGAGATAAAAGGTGGTGCAGGCCACACCCCAGAGAAAGGATCAGGGATGTGGCCCTAATCCTCTTTAGCATAAAATTACAATCACAAAATGGAGGACAACCACACAATACTGGGAATTACGGCCTAACCAAGTCAACACATTATTTTGAGGGGACACAATTAAATTCATGACAGACCCCACCTGGGCAAAGGCCAAAGGCAAAAATAAGCTTTTACTGAAGGAGAATAGAGGAAGCCTGGCCCAACTAGTGTGGAGGGTGTGGGTGACGGTGGGTGGGGAGAGGCTGGTGGGAGCAGGGTCCATGTACAGAGGCCTTGCTCCCTGAGAGGCCACTCTGCCCATAGACTTATAGCTGGACAGACCCTGTGTACCGCGGCCAGTGTCTCAGCCAAAGCCGGAAGTTTCCAGAGTCATTAATAAATATTTAGAAGGAGTCTTTTTTTTTTTTCCTTAAAGGAATTTTTAAAACCTGCTTACATTTAGTTACATTTTAAAAGGAGAAAAAGCAACTCTTTTCTAGACTATTAAAAAAAAAATTAGCCCCTGTAAAATAGGTATTGGGGGGCAAGGAAGCGGTGGAGATCGTCTCACTGAATTTATGCAAGTTTCACGTTTGTGCAAGAAACTCCCTGCATGGCATTCCTTTGGGGCAGGAAACGGGTGCTTGGAAGATCCCATCTGTGTCTCAGGTAGGCATTTCTTGTCCCACTTTGATCAGATGGTTGCAGGGGCAAATAGTTTCAGAAGTTATTTTCCAAGTGGGTCTAAGTTCTCTGTGGGATCGGGAAGTGACGGTTGGCAGCTCTGAGGAAGGGTGTTTTCTTCAGGATGCAGAGTCCCAGGTGGTGCCTCAGGAAATAGAGAGGGGTGTGAGGGGGTCAGGTCTATCTTAGTCAAGACTCACTGGGGGAAAGTTAGAGAAAACCCTCAAACTAGTGAGGGGAAGAGGGTGGTTGTGTTATAAATATTTGGGGGTACTTCACCAACAAGAATGTGAACAAGGAGCTGTCTCTCTCTCTGAGGTCCAGTGGTGTCCCCTCTGTTTCTCCCTCAGGTCTGCTTTTCTCCTTCTTCCAGAGGTGGACTTTCCTGCCTCTTTATGTGCACAGGCCCAAACATGGCTACCTCAGCCTTCCCTCACGTCAACTCCTGAGTCAACCGCCTAAAAGATGAAACTGGCATCTTTTGGTTCCATTTTTGGATTTCCAGGAGAGAGAATCCAGTTGGCTAGCTTGGGTCGGAGGTCCTCTCTGGAGAATTAGCTGTGGCTTAGGAGGGCCAAGGTGCCTCCATGCAGACACGACGTTGGGACCCAGCAGTGTGGGGTGTGTATATATTGGATTTGGATTGGACCATGACTGGGCAGGTTCCTGGCATCCTAGGAGACAATGAAGACTCTCTCAGAATAAGAAGGGTAGGGGAGGGTGTCTTGATGGGCCTACAAGTAGGGGGCTTGGGGGTCCTGCAGAGACCTTGCCAGAAGATGGGACCACTGGAAAACATTCTGCAGGGTCATATGGCCTACCCTTGTGGTTTATGTCCACTTGGGACCCTCACTAAGCTTTTGCCTTTGGTTCCCTTGACCACTGTCTGCCTTGGGCTGGGCTTTCTTTCTGGAGCTGGAGATGCCTGTCCCTCAGACCTGTCTTTCTTACCAGCTTTACCATTTGTGATGATGCAGCCCCTTACCTCCTTTGTTATTTTGGATGATGGGCCAGAGACCCTAGGTCTTAGTAGAGGGGCTGGCAGGAACTAAGTGGTGAAAAGAACAGTATTTTACTTTTTCTCTTTGGTATATTCCAAGATTTTCATAGTACTTCATACATTCAGGGAGGAGATGGCTCTTCTCCATGAGCCTAAGCCTGGATGCTCAGAACACTCCTTAGAAGCAAGGATGATGAGACTGCATCTTGCATACTTTGGACATGTTGTCAGGAGGGATCAGTCCCTGGAGAAGGACATCATGCTTGGTAAAAGGAAAAGAGGAAGACCCTCAACAAAGTGGATTGACACAGTGGCTGCAACAATGGGCTCAAGCATAACAATGATAGTAAGAATGGCGCAGGGCCAGGCAGTGCTTTGCTCTGTTGTGCATAGGGGCACTATGAGTTGTAATTGACTCAACGGCACCTAACAACAACAGCAAAGCCTGGAACAATATTTGAAGAGCAAGACTTCCTGTCCTCTCAAAGATGGAGGAAGAGAAGAGGCTGGGCAGATCTGGGCTGACCTTAAGCTATGAGCCTGAGCTTCCTTGTCTCTGAGATTGGGATACTGATACCTACTAGCTAGGCTGCTGTGTGCATTGAATAATATTAACAAAAGGGCTTAGAAAAGCTGTAGGGCATCGCAGATGTGAGGGACTGTGGTGTTTATCCTAAGTCTCTGAGGGGCTTCCTGCAGGGTCTCCAACAGCCCGCATCGCTCACCTCCTCTTCAATTGACCGCTGTGACACTGGCTTTTCTAAGTCACTGCCCGGGTTCCCCTGAGTGCCCCCCTGCTCGTCTCCCCCTTCCCACCAGCCCTAAACTGCCCGCTAAATTTGGCTCCAATGAAAGGGAATCGCTCTTCTTGGCGGCAAATGTCTTCTGCTGTTGCCATGTGAAATTCCCTCTCCGTTAAGTCAGAGCACGTCAAAAGTCACAGCGCAGATGAGGACAGTTTGTCCTCCTCCCTGTTTTCTTCCCGTCGGCCCTCCCCTTCCCCTCTGCACCCTGTCACTGTGCTCTGGGCCTGCCGATAATACCTTCCAGCCCAGGAAGCTAGGCAGGCACAGGCCTTGAGGCCTAGGGACACAGGCTGCTGAGGTGAAGGCCCATCTACAGAATTGTCCCCAGCCTGGACACAGCACAGAGCGCCTGGGCTCAGGCCCACATGCCTGGGATTACTTTGAAAGCCCCATTATCTTGAAAACACAGTTCAAAGTCTACAAGTTCCAAGTCAGTGGTTCTTAACCTAAGCCACATATTAGAATCCCTGGGGAGACCCATACATCAGACTTTCTGGGGGTAAGACTTAGCTACCATATTTTTTGAAGCTTTGCCCCTCCTACCAGCCAGGTGCTTCCAGTGAGCAGCCAAGGCTGAAAACCACTGCTGAATGGTGTGAAGGCTTCAAACACCAAAAACTTGGGCCTGGGACAAAGCCCGAAATCCCTGTCTTCCTTAGGAACTTATTGTCCATCTCAGAGGACAAAATTGACCCATATTAGCATCTGAATGAGCCCCACGGGAAGAGGGTGGCATAGGGCTGACATTATTCTGGGGGAAACTAGTGTGTTACCAGGTGGAGGTTGTTCTGGGGAGAAAGGACAAATGGGCCTGAACCCAGGCCCTTCTCACCAGACAGACTCTTGACTGGTGTCCACACAGGCCCTTTGGTTTGAGCCAAGGGCAGGGGCTGCAGGTCCACAGAACCCACCAGGCCCAGAGAGTGGGTTGGGGGCTTGGGATCCGGATTCAGGGCAGCAGGGCCTGCCCCTCTCCCCTCTGTAGTGAGGCTGGGTGGTCTTTTGGGGCCAGTGCTGAAGATACAGACCTGGTTGGGCTTAGAGGCACCCTTTCCTGAGAAGAGACACCTCTGGATGGCAGGTGAGCCAAGGCTGGAGCCATGGGAGACTGGGAAGTTGGTGGGGAAGGTGAGTCAGAGAGAGGAAAGGCAGGGAGGTAGAGGTCGGAGTTGGGAAGAAGAGTAGGAAGAGGAAAGGGAGACACAAGCGGATGTGCATGTTGAGAAAAGCCTCCCATTGAACACCACTTGCTGCCTTGTTAACAACGCCTTGGCCATATCAGAGCCCAGAAAAAAGGTGCTTTCCTTTTAAAGAGTGGTGGGAGCTCAAGGGCCCACCTAAGAGGGGAGAGAGTACTGTGGCTGCTTTGGTTGGGAGCGTGGCTTGGTTCCTGAGAACTGTGGCAGAGGGGTGGCTGTGGGACCGTAGGGTTGTTATGGAGGTCCCTGGTTAGGGATGGAGTGTCCTTAATTGTGGGTCAGCATGGCTGTGGCTTGATCACACTGCATCCGTGGTCACCAGAGTGGGCTGAAGGGTAGGGGTAGGGACTGACAAGGCATTCCATTCAATTCAAGCCACCGGAACTGAGCAGCATGGGAGAGGGCAGGTGGGTCATGAATAGGGCTCAAGGCTTTTCTCCTTCTGAAGGCCTCAGAGCTCAAAGCTCCTGCATCGTAACTGAGGCCGATCAAGAAGGAAGGTTGCTGGAGCTGCCCTGATCCAACAGGGCTAGAGGGGTGCTTCAAGACAGGTCAGACAGGGTCGCACCTGCTCAGGCTTCTGGTTTACACACCCTCCTGGCCTGGGCATGGTAGCTGGGCTGCAGAATAGCCCAGAGCCCAGACTTACAAAGGACTCCCTGAGCCCATGCACAGTCATTCTGCAGCCAAACCATCTGCGTTTGTTGCCTATCACTGCTGTAACAAACCATCACAAACTTGGTGGCTTAAAACAACACACATGTATTTTCTTAAAGTTATGGAGTTCAGAAAGGGCCATATAAGCCACAGACTCCCATCAGCCTGAGACCGGAAGAACTAAATGGTGCCTGGCTACCACCAATGATGGCCCTGACAGGGAACACAATGGAGAATCCCTGATGGAGCAGGAGAAAAGTAGGATGGAGAACTCAAATTCTAGTAAGACGACCAGATTTAATGGTCTGACTGAGACTGGAGGGACCCCAGACGACATGGCCCCTGGATTCTCTGTTAGCCCAAAACTAAAACCGTTCCTGAAGCCGATTCTTCAAAGATTAGACTGGACTATATGACATAAAATGATACTGGTGAGGAGTGTGCTTCTTAGCTCAAGTAGACACATGAGACTATGTGGGCAGCTCCTGTCTGGAGATGAGATGAGAAGGCAGAAGGGGTCAGGAGCTGTTTGAATGGACACGGGAAAGACAGGGTGGAGAAAAGGAGTGTGCCGTTACATTACAGGGAGAGAAACTAGGGCCAAAAAGTAATGTGTGTATAAGTTTTTGTATGAGAAACTGACTTGTATTGTAAACTTTAACTTAAAGCAAAATAAGAGAGAGAGAGAAAAAAAAAAGTTCCAGAGTTCAGAAGTCCAGAATCAGTCTCACTGGGCTAATGTCCCACACTTCTTGGCTCATGGCCCCTTCCTGGCATCACTCCAGCCTCTGCTTCCTTTGTCACACATTGACCACTGCTGATTCAAATCCTCCTGCTCCCCTCTTATAAGGACACTTGTGATTACATTGGTCCACCTGGGTCATCCAGGATCATCTCCCCATCTCAAGATCCTTGGCTTGATCACATCTGCAAAGTCCCTTTTACCATGTGAGGTAACATAGTCACAGTTTCCAGGATTAGAGTGTGGATGCCTTTGGGGGCCGGCGGGGGCGGGGCGGGGGGTGGGTGGGCATTGTTCAGCCTACCGCACCATCTGCATAACCTTTAGCTGGGGTGGGAGGGGCACCCTCTGCCTGTAGTACTCCCCTCACCCCGGCCTTGGTGCAATAACTCCAAGCAGCCCCCTCTCTTCCCCAGGCTGGTTGGGTGCTCTCTCCCAGGACTGCCGTGAAAAAATTCCACTAAACCAGTGGCTTAAAAGAACAGAAATTTACTCTCTCATAGTTTGTAGGTTGGAAGACTAACTTCAGGGCATCGCCAGGGCTGTGCTCTCTCTGTTAGCTCTAGGGGAAGACCCTTCCTTGTCTCTTCCAGCTCTGGTGGTCCCAGGCCTCTCTTGGTGTTCCTTGGCTTGGAGATGTATCATGGGGTGCCTTCCCCCATGTGTGACTCTGTTTCTGTGTCTATTCTCCCTGTTTATAAGATACTAGGCGGAAGAGATTGGAGCCCTCGTGGCATAGTGGTTAAGAGCTCGGCTGCTAACCAAAAGGTAAGCAGTTCCTTGGAAACCCAATGGGGCAGTTCTACTTTGTCCAATAGGGTCGCTATGATGGCACCTAACAACAACAAAAACAGTCGGAAGGGATTAGGATTAGGACCTATTCCAGTAAGACCTCCTTTAATTTCACTGATAACAAAAGAGAAAGCCTATTCCAAACAAGGTCACATTCGCATGTACAGGGGTTAGGACTTCAATGTACCTTTCTGGGGGACATAATTAAATTCCATTCATAAGTGCTCCGATAGCCCCCAGATACTGTCAGAGGCCAGTCTTTGGTTGTGGGCTCGGTGGTCACAGAGGCAGGACCTACCTGGGCCACTGGCAAATTTCCCAGCACCTAGCACAGTTTTAGCAGAGTAGGTGCTCAGTGAATATTGTATATGCTCCAAATGAAATAAAACCTGCCCCTTACAACTATCCCTCAAAAACAAAACAAAACAAAAAACAAACAGGAAGTCGCCTTGCTTTAAGTCTTTGATATTATGGGGGCCTCCTTTGATGATTTTGAACTACAAAGTACTATTTAGGGAAGATCTGTTAGGCTAAATAGGTCTCTCTGGGTGGTATAATGGTTAAGCGCTCAACTATTAGCTGAAAGGTTAGCAGTTCAAACCTGCCCAGAGGTGCCTCAGGAGATAGGCCTGGTGATCTGCTTCTGAAAGGTCACGGCGCTGAAAACCCTATGGAGCACAGTTCTGCACACATGGGGTCACCGTGAGCTGGAATCGACTCAACAACATTAGCCTGAATAAATTCAGTCATTTCTGGTGTTAGATGCTGACAGAAATCCCCTGATGAAATCAGTTTTCAGAAGACATTTACTACTGCTTTAGAAATCATTCCTGGAGGACTGACCTTAAAACTGCAGACCTTAGATGTGTTACAAGCAAGAATTCCACAAGCCCATTGCCGTTGAGTAGAACTCCCCCATAGGATTTCTAAGACCGTAATCTTTGTGGAAGCAGACTGCCACATTTTTCTCCTGTGGAGCGTCTGGTGAATTTGAACTGCCAACCTCCCAGTCAGCAGCTGAACACTTAACCACCACGCCACCAGGGCTAATCGGTCCATGGATCATGTAAAAAGCAATCTAGTTAAAAGACGCAGAGATCACAGATATTCTCCCATGGAGAATGGGTAGGCTTGGGGAGAACTCCCCTAATGTTTAACAAATGGTACTTAGGGCTCCAGATAAAATCTCCAGTGGCCACATTAGCCACAGATTTTTAAAGTGCCTTATCTTAATTTTTTTTTTATCTTAAATAGCTTAGATGGAAGTGAAAAGGAAGGTTCTGGAAAATTGTGTTCAATGACCCAAGTGCCTATAGCATTGGTGAAGATTCTGATGGTGAAGTTTCATATTTCTAATTTAATTTATATAGTATATATTATATATAATAAATTAAGTATATGTGTAACTTTATTAAGAAAATATGATAGAAATTTAAGTATTGCAGCTGAACATTTAAATATTCAAATTGGCCCCAAGTTCTCAAATACATACCAAAAGTTGTGAGCAGATTCTCTGAATATGCCCTTTATTAACCCAGCACACCTGTAAATGTGTTCTTAAGATCCAGCTGCCCTGAGGGCTCAGAGCCAGGTGGATGGGGAGGGGGAGGGGGAGCCCTTGAACTTGGCTGGAGGAGCCCCATACCCTCCCCAGTCCTGGGCATGAATCGGGCTGATTCAGAGCTGTGGGCCTGGCACACCATGATGCCCCATAAGGAAGTTCTTCCCCAGGGGCCCTGGGGTAGTGTGTGAGGGGGCAGGAGCCCAGCCATCTGTACCTGCCTTGATGTTGCCTTGGGGATGGGTTTGGGACCAACTGCAGGCCCTTGAGGAGCCATAATAGACTCGAGAGGCTGCTCTTCTCCGTTGAGGCCCCCTCCCCAGACACCACCAGGCTGGGAGGGTACGGGGGTTGGGTGAGTCCACCTGGCTGGAGAGGGCTAGGAAGACCAAGGTCAGCCTGTGGGTGGTGACAAGATAGCCTCACTCTACATCTGTACCCCAAGCCTCCCAGCAGCGGGCGGGCCTCCCTAGAGTCCAGCTGGTGTTCTATTCACGGGCGCACAAGTAGGCGTGATGAGTCCAGCTGTGTGGGATGCAGGGATCCACACCCAGGAAGCAGAACCCGCTGGGCCTGTGCTGGCCTGGGTGTTCAGAGAAAGCAGGAGGGTCACGTAAGGTGGGTGGTGGGAGCATTTCTGGAAGGTGCAGGAACTGGGGTTTTGAAGGACGAAGGGCAAGGAGTCTGCTCCATTAGGAATTCTGGAAGAGGTCCTGCAGGGTACGGAGAGGGCATGGAGAAAGGACACGGGTGTTTGGAGCCATAGGAGAGTGGATGGACCTGAAAGAGGAAGATGGGTAAGGAAGGAAAGAGGGTGAGTGCCCAGGAGGATGTAGTGCCCAGCTCAGAAAAGAAGCTTCTGACCCAGAGAAGGAGGGTGTCCTAGCCCCAGCCCAGCGCAGCCTACAGGGGTCCTCTGTGGCCTCCTGCCTGGCCTGTACTGGGCCAGTCTGCCCAAAGCCCCTTCGTCCTTAATGGCGTGCCATGTATGGTGCCACCACCCAAAGCCACTGAGTCCTGGGCCTTGTTGGGGGTGGGGCAGTGAGCTGTGGGAGGCAGAGATGACCCCAGGCCTAGGCACAGGATAGGAGTGAGAAGAGCTTGGCCTCTTCCTTCTGGGCCCAACCTAAAGCAAGAGAGATCAGTCGGAGTTCTATAAGGCTGACCAGGCTGTGGGGGGTCTGGGAGAAGGCCGTCTGTGCTTCTGATCTCCCAGCTGGGAAGGGACCCCTGTCCTGTGTCAGAGCTTACACGTGAGGCCATTTTCTCTTCAGTCTCCCCATTCTGGCCTGTCTGTATCCTGATCCCCATTTCGGGCACGTGTTCCTCAGCTGGTGTGTGTGCCACACGTGAATGCTATTGGCCAGGTTCTGGAATGCAGGCTGAATGTCTGAGGGACTTGAGCAGACCGCCTCACCTCTATGCGCCTCAAGCTTCCTCCCTGTGAGATGGAGATCTTACAGTGCCTGCCTGGGCCCCTCTTTTCCTGCCAAGCCCTCTTCGCTCTCATGGGTGGTGCCCTGGTGCACCCCAGAGGTTGGTCTTCGGGCGCACACAGAGATGTCCATAGGGAAGAAGAGTGTGGTGTCTCTCAGAAGATGTGCAGGCCACCAGCCACCGATGCTCAGGGTCCCTGCAGGCTTCGTAGGGGTGTTTGTAAGGATACGAGGGAACAAGGCAGAAGGGAATCTTCACTTCAGAGACGACCCGTGGAAGCTGGAACGGTCAGGACACAATGGAGCTCTAGAGCCCTGGTGGTGAAGGTTACGCGCTCGGCTGCTAACCGAAGGGTTGGCAGTTTGATCCCACCCATCCGCTCTGCAGGAGAAAGACCTGGTGATCTGCTTCCATAAAGATTACAGCCTTGGAAACCTATGGGGCAGCTCTACTCCGTCACATGGGGTCACCATGAGTTGGAATCGACTCGATGGCACATAGCTACAGTGATTCCATCGTCTTTCTGCCCCCTCCAAAGTAGGCCTCTGTTTCTTTCGATTCTCTGCCTTTGAGGAGATTCACCTACACTCTTCAGTTCTGCTTTTACCTTCCTACTCCTTCCAGTCAACTGTCCTCTCTTCTCCTTTCTGCTCTGAGCCTTCTGTCGCTTTCAGCCTCCGCTCCCACCACCCACGGCCTCCTTCTGTCTGTCCCACACTGAGAATCAAGATGGAGGCAGACCCTGCTCATTCTTCACAACGTCAATGTCAAGAAAGGCAATGAGGGCGAAGGACCCGCTCTGGATTGAAGGAGACTAAAGACACATGACAACCAAATGGAATACCTGATCCTGGACTGGGTCCCCTAATGGAAGGAAACAGCCCTTTAAAGAATATTAGCCATGAAATTGGGATGTGGGAATAGTACATTTGATAAGATTTAGGAAACAATACTGGAATCATTATTCCCTGTCCTTGAGCATAGAGAATGTGACCCAGCTGGAACTGGGCTCACAAGAGCTCACAAGGACTCACAAGGACACATCAACTGGGCCCTGAGATAAAGACAATAGAATAATCCTGGAAAATATCTTTTAGGGAACTTTTCACATAAGCTGGAACACCAAAGACTTTCCACTCTTATCTTTTTCTATTAGCATTTAGTGAATAGAAATTTGCTGGACCAATGAAGACCCTCTTGGCTGTTGTTACTGAAACCTGTGCCAATGATTGTTAAAAAAGACAATTCAAAATGTCGGACCACAGTTTCTAGCCAATCTGTGAAAAGGTGAAGCTTTCAATGGTTTTGCCCATTTGTAATGTTAATATAGACTGATGACATTGTAACGTTCCTTGGACTTGGGCTGACAGGGCTGTGGCAGCATGCTGGTCTGTTCTCCCACTTCTGTCTATTCCGTGATATTCTCTGGACTCGGACAGACACGGCTGTGGCAGCATTCTTATCCGTTTTCCCATTCTTGTCTATTCTGTAATATTTCCTTGGACTTGGACAGACATGGCTCTAGCAACACGCTTGTCTACTTCCCACTTGGGCCTTTTTGAATATATGCCACATAAAACTTTCTTTTTGCTTTACTAAACTTTGTGATGTTTTTTCCCCTACGTTGGATAAAAGAATTGTATCAATGTTAAATTTCCTGTGCTGTGTGATTATGTGAGAAAATGGCCTTGTTTTCAGTAAATGCACACTAAAGTATTAAGGGGAAAAAGGGCATGACTTATACAACCTATCCTCAATTGGGAAACCCCGGTGGCGTACTGGTTATAGTGCTCTGGCTGCTAACCAAGAATGGCGGCAGTTCGAATCCACCAGGTGCTCCTTGGAAACTCTATGGGGCAGTTCTACTCTGTCCTATAGGGTGGCTATATGAGTCAGAATCGACTCAATGGCAATGGATTTGGTTTTTGGTTTTACCCTCAAATGGTTCAGAAAAAAAAAAACAAATAATAATCTGCAGTTTTTTGAAAGAAGCCCACAACGACTCACTTCTTGCCAAATCCCAAAGGGAAAGTTAAAAGAGAGAGAGAGTGTGGAAGAACAAGAGAACGCTGTCAGTCACCACCAGCCTGGGATGCTTCTGTATAGGGTGCCCCTGTCACCACCAGTACAGGGCACCCCAGGTCACTCTATAGGCTTCAGGCCAGCCCATGGAACCAGATATTGGCTCTGGAACCCACTCATAGTCCAGTCAGCTGGCTGGTGGTCAGGACGGTAGGGTCACATGGCCCAACGCATAGCTCCGTGGTGGACCTTTTCGTGTTTTCTGGCTGCCCGGGATCTTCTGAACTCCCTTGCTGTTTGGGGGGACTTCCAGCCTCTGGAGCAACCTCTGCTTAAGGATCTTCCACTCTGGCTGCTTCCTGCAAAAGGGGCTGGGATTGTGGGCACTGAGTGTTATTCCTCTCCACTAAAGCAGGGCCCTGGGCCTCCAGTCAGTGGGGGGAGCTGTTGGCAGAGAGGAGGGTGTCTGGGGACCCAGGAAGCCCCTGTGAAGCTCCAGCAGGGGACTCCTGGTGGCTCAAGTTTCCATGGATCCCTGTTATGACTGAACTGTATCCCCCAAAGTATGTGTTGTAAATCTTCACCCCTATACCTGTGGCGGAAACCCTGGTGGCGTAGCGATTAAGTGCTACAGCTGCTAACCAAAGGGTCGGCAGTTTGAATCCGCTGGACACTTCTTGGAAACTCTATGGGGCAGTTCTACTCTGTCCTATAGGTCGCTATGAGTCGGAATCGACTCGATGGCACCGGGTTTGGTTTTTTTGTTTGGTATACCTGTGGTGAGGAACCCTGATGGTACAGTGGTTAGTGCTCTGCTGCTAGCTAAAAGGTCAGTGGTTCAAACCTAGCAGCTGCTCCAAGGGAGAAGGATGTGGCAGTCTGCTTCTATAAAGATTACAGCCTTGGAAACCCTATGGGGTAGTTCTACTTCGTCCTATAGGGTGCTTTTGAGTTGGAATCAGTCTACAGCAACAGGTTTGGTGTTAATCCCATTTAGGGATGGGTTTTCTTTATGTTAATGAGGCCGTATTAGCGTAGGGTGTATCTTGAGTTAATCTCTTTGATATATAAAAGCAGCAGATTAAGCAAGCAGAGATGGGGGAAGATAGATGCCCTGCCACATGCAGGCCACCAAGAAGTTTAGGAACAGAAGCCAAAAAAGAGACAAGGCCCTTCCTCCAGAGCCAACAGAGAGAGAACGCCTTCCCCTAGAGCAGGCATACTTTGGACATGTTATCAGGAAGGACCAGTCCCTGGAGAAGGATATCAGCTTGGTAGAGAGTCAGCAAAAAAGAGGAAGACCCTCAATGAGATGGATTGACACAGTGGCTGCAATGATGGGGTCAAGCATAACAACAACTCTGAGTATAGGGCAGGACGAGGCAGTGTTTCCTTCTGTTGTACGTAGGGTCACTATGAGTTGGAACCAACTCGATGGCACCTAACAACAGCAGAGAAGGCACCCTGAATTCAGACTTGTAGTCTCCGAAACTATGATAACATACATTTCTGCTTTTAAAGCCACCCACTTACAGTATTTCTGTTACAGCCGCACTAGGAAACTAAGTGGAGGTGGGGGTCCCACAGGTCACCTATGCATGAGACTCCCTGACTTCAGGTTACCGTCAAGAGCTGGCAGCAGGGGCTGGGCAAGTGGAGCTTGTTTAGCCCAACGCTTCAAAAGGCCAAGAAATATTTGCCCAGTGACAGCATCCGAGTGCTGGCTGGGGTGTGACTGCAACAATGAACACTTTGGTGCCAGAAAGGAGTCCGGGTGCTGGTGGCTGGAATTCCATTCATATTTGTGCCTGCAGATAAACACGGCTAATACGGAAGAGCACAAGTGGTGCCCGTGTCCTAGACAGTGGGTGGGTGGGTAGAGGCCCATGGAGGGGACAGGACAGCCCCAGTCTCCTCCCCATATCCTAACCCTGGTTTGGGGCATGCGGGGTTTACATACCACAGCCTCTCCCTCCAAAGAGAGTTTGTGTGTGTGATCGAGGGGCCTGCAGGGGGACCTGGGGGGTTGGGAAATGCCTGGGGTTCAGCATATCTCCACTATTGCCTGACTTTCTAACTTCTACTAACTGAAGGTCATATTGGCAAACCCTTGTCAGCAACAGGAAGGCCTACCGGCCTCTTCTCTCTGAACAAATTCCCCTCTCCTTCACCCCCACCACTCTCTTTCTTGTAGGGTGAACTTTCTAGACCTTTTTCCCTGACTGTTAGATATGGTCCCACCACCTGTGGCCTCAGGCAGCCATTAATTCTCAACCAAGGTGGCTATGAGCTGGAGGTTAGAGTGTGTGACAAATATTTTAATACCAATTGTTAAATTACTGAAGTTTGTGAAGTGTTGCCTTAAAAAAGTCTCACAAAAGAGAAGCTTGACAGGCTCCAAGACAAGGCCGTCCTCACTAGGACAGCAAGCTGTGGCCCCAGGTGGTGGAGGGCATGGGAGGTTCTGTCTAGGTCAGCCCTACATTCTAGGGGAAGCCTCAAGGGCAGCTGTATCCAAAGTCGGGTACCTGCAGCCTTGGGAGGTCACCAGATAATTTATTGAGGGTATAAGAAGAAAAACTGTTCCTCAGGATACACTTAGCCTTTATATTTTTGATGCATATTTTATTATGTTAGTGTTACGGTTTGAATTGTGTGCCCCCAAAATATGTATTATCTTAACCCCTATACTGTGGTTAAGGAGCCCTGGTGATGCAGTGGTTAAGCATTCAGCTGCTAACCGAAAGGTCGGCGGTTCAAACCCAACAGCCGCTCTGTGGGAGAAAGATGTGGCAGCCTGCTTCTGTAAAGATTTACAGCCTTGGAAACCCGATGGGGCAGTTTGACTCTGTTCTCTAGGGTCACTATGAGTCCAAATTGACTCAACGGCAATGGGAATACCTGTGGTTATAATTCCATTTGGGAGTGGGTTGTTTTGTTATGTTAATGAGGCAGTATTAGTGTATGTCTTAAGTCGATCTCTTTTGAGATATGAGATTAAACAAGCATATTAACAAGCAGAGATGGGGAAGACAGCTGCCAAGCCACAGGAAGATCACTCAGGAGCAGAAGCTCAAAGGAAACAAAGGCCTTCCCCCAGAGCAGACAGAGACGATAAGCCTTCCCCTAGAGGCGGCGCCGAGTTCCGATGCCAGCCTCCCTGTGAGAAAATAAATGTTAAAGCCACCCACCTGTGGTATTTCTGTGACAGCAACACTAGGTAACTACAACAGTATGTGATATAAGTGTACATTAGGAGTGTGTTGGTATGCATGTCTTAGTGGAGGTGGTTGCTCTGGACATGGCCTGGGTGTGGCCATGCACCCCTCTCCGGGCACTGTCCCCCAGGCTGGTCAGACAGCAAGTCCCCCCCTAGCTTCTCCCAGCTGTGCCCTGGAGGTGGCAGGGGGCTCAGGCCCACTAGTTTCTGAACAGACTAGAGGCCAGAGTTGGCCCTGCCTAGACCCCTGGGCCTCCAGGCTTCTGTCCCGACCTCAGCACCCTCCCCAAGCTCTGCCTCTCACCCTCTCCAGTCACAACCTTCTCAGAGGCCCCTCCCTCCTCTCCCCTACCCTCCTCCCTGCTGGGCCCTGGTGCTCCTACAATCTGGCCTCACCAGGGCCCTGGGACAGGGGTGAGTGTGGATGAATGAATACACAGACATCAGGACCTGCTTCCCTTTCAAGGGTCTTTTTATTCAACCTGCAAAGACACTGTCAGCAACTTGGCTGGGCCCTCTATGGCTTCCCGTGTGGGAACGCTTAGAGCTGAAGTGCATTCGGTCGGTGCCTTTTCTGGGCACCCCAAGGCAAATCGATAGCATTTGCTTTTCCTTGTTTATGTTTTTCCTAACAGAATTCCAGAATAAAAATATATCTCTATCATATATATATATATATATATTTATATACACACACAGATATACAGAGAGCCTTCAACCAAGAGGGGAATGCCCAGTGTCCCGCGCGGCGCCTCACTGGGCCTGAGCAGGCGAGGAGGTGCAGGCTCTGCTCAGGTGTACCTCGCTGCGCAGTGCTGGGCTGGTGCGGCCCGGAGGGTGGGTCTCCGCCAGTGCTTTCCTTCTGAGAAATAGACGGGGCTCTGACAAACCAGGCAGCCCCCACCCAACCTTTCCCTGGATCTTAAAACAAGACGCTGTATCTGATGAGCTTTTAAAACTAAAACCCAAAAAAACCCCAAAGTGCAGATAAAAAAAGAATTCCCCGATAGGCCTCCAGGGCACCACCCAGCAGGGCCGATACCTGCCCGCCAGCCCTCCTAGCCCTGCAGACAGGGGTCTCTCTGAAGCACAGGTACCTGCTCAACCCCAGAGAGCGGGGGCTGGGGTGCTGTTCCCTCCATGGGTCTCTAACCCTAGATCCTGTGAGGCCCCAGGCAGGGGAACCCAATGGCCAGGGTGAGACCAGGTCACCCAATTAAGCCTGAGGTAATAAATGGGCTGTGGGTGGTGGGATGTAGCCAGGAGAGTCTTAACGACTGTCACCTCCACAGACATTACTCCTTGAGGGGCCACTGGCCTAAGGCCTGAGGGGGCAGCTTGGGCTGGGGAGCTGGGGGTAGATGAAATGGAAGGGTTAGTTAGGGTCAGCGCTTGGTGCCCCTGGCCAGACACAAGACCCCAAAGGCACTTGGTAGGAGAAAGAACACACTGAGGCCCAACTGGCCTCATGGGGCAAAGGGGGTATCTCTGGACATCATCCAGTAACTGAGAGTCGGGGACAGGTACCCAAAGAGTGCATCCTCCTCCCCCTTGCCCCACATTCCTCAAGCTCTCAGCACCCTGGGCAAGACCTGAGAGCAATAAAAACCCTGCCACTATCCTGAGGCTGGGAAGGGACAGCCACTCTGTGGGCTCATAGACCCCAAGGTTTGGAGGTGTGGCGCGGGGACCGAGCACAGCCATGAGGCTCCTCTGCTTGAGCTCCTGGTTCTGGTGGAGTCAGTCCAGTCACCACAACTCTACAAAGTCACTTTAGGGTTCAAGCCAGACCGTCTCCCAAGGCACCCAGGAAGAGCCTGAAAAATCCTCTTGGCCCAGACAGAGGGCAGCTTGCGGGGTTCATCTTTGGTGTTGGATAGCAGAGAGCTGAGCTTTGAGGCTAAAGCTTCTGCAAAGCTGGGGAATCCCAGTGTCAGGGATGTTGGGGGGAGGTACCCAAGGCACACAGACCCTTAGTGTGCATGCAGGGAGGGGCCTGTGGAGATGTGGCTTCCCGGGCACTTCCTCGCCCAGAGACGCCAGGGATGGCTGAGTTCCAAGGAGCAAGGGATTTGCTTTTGATGCAAATCTTTCCACCCAGCCTCACCCAGATGAGTGGCTCCCAGGCCCAGTTGGCTCTGGAGGAAAGCAGAGACGGGAGACCAGGAGAACCCGGGCTGCAGCCTGCAGGTGTTTGCTAGAGATGTATTTCCCTGAGGCCCACCACCTGAGGGGCCACTGTCCCCTGACCGTGCTCCCTGCGCCTGTCAGTCTGCCCGCCCACGCACCAGCAGCTCCTTCCCTCCCTTTGCTGCAGCGGGATGTCAGAGCTCTCTGGGGATGATGGAGAAGGGCAGGACGGGGCTGCTGGCCTCCAGCTCGAGGGCGGTGAGGAAGCAGTCGACGGCAGCCTCGCTCTGGCCCTGGGCCTGCAGCACCTCACCCAGGCCCTGCCAGGCCTCGTGGCAGGTGCTCTGCCTCTCCACGGCGTCCCGCAGCACCTTCTGGGCCAGGCTCTTGCGACCCAGCCGACTCAGCATCAGGCCCTGGAGACCAAGCACAGGGCAGGGTTAGTGAGAACATCTGGGGACCAGGGCACCTGGGCAGTAGGGGCAAGGAGCAAGCAGCCCTGCCAGCAGCGCGAAAGGTCCCGTGTCTCTGGTTAGGGCAACATCAACTGTGCCTCGTACCCCTGCAAATCCTGCCTCTCCCTGTCCAGGCCTTGCTTCAGCCCCAGGTTCCCAGAGGCGCCTCCAAGAGGCCTGCTCCTCCTGGGCCCCCAGACACAGGTTTTCAGTCAGCAGGCCTGCCTTTGTGTCTTCCCCTTCCCAGCTGGGGGATCCTGAGGAAGTCGCCCAATTCTCTGGCCCCGTTTCCTCCTCTGTAAATGGTGAAACAGCAGTGCCCACCCCTAGGGTTGTTGTGAAGTCTTAATGACTCAGTAAGGTAAGGCACTCAGAACTGGGTCTGGCACGCTAAGAGCGCTCAATAAATGGGATTTCTGTTCTCACAGTCCTTGCTGCCTGCACCTTGCAGCTGCCCTTCACCTTCACCCCGGGGATGCCGAGAGACTGACAAGGTCCACGAAATGCCTTCACACACGACCACCAGACAGGAGGTGCTCAAGCCTGTTGGCGAGAGGGCAGCTCCACTGCCTGCCTGCATCAAGGGGCCCTGTGGGTGCCTGGCCCAGCAGGTGAGGACGACAGGAGGAGTCAGATGGCCAGGGACCAGAGGCGGGTGCTGGGATAAAGGCCAGGATCAGCTCAGAGAAGAAAGGCCCTGGAGGAAAAGGTCAGGAGTATGCTGGGAACCTGGGCCCTGCTGTTTGGCTCAAACAACCCTGTTGCCAGAGAGAGAAGGGAAGTGACAGAAATTGTCACAAAAAGGGGTTGGGAAGTGAAACTAGCACCTCGTCTCCTCTCCATCCTCTCCACCCACGCTGGGAAGGGTGCAGTGGGACAGGGTGGTGAGTGCGGCTGGGGGAAGGGGGCGGGAGTCTGCCTTGTGGCCCCCGGGTCTGCCTCAGGTCCCACAAAGGCTGCTTTGCACTATCCAGTTGATCTTTGTTCCAGCCCTTGAAGGCAGCATAGGATGGCAACGCACGGGTCCTTTAAAGACATGAGGTAAAGCCATAACTATACTGACTTCTTGGACAGGCAGGTGGGGGTGGCAGCTGCCTTCTCTGTGCCAGGAGCCCCTTCTCTGGTGCCCGCCCACCGATGGCCATGTACATTTTTAGCTGGAACATTCTCCTCGCCGCACTCCCCAGAGTTAGGCCCTCCGTTGCTATGGAGACCCACTGGGGAGATGCACAAGCCTGATTTCATAAGTCTTCCGAGAGCTTGGAACACAACCAATTAGTGAAAGATTGGGAAGTCCTATGAAAAGCCCCCCTCTGCCTCCAGAGGCCAAAGGATCGGGGAGAAGGGGCCATATTCACGGTGCCTCTATCAACCGCTGGGCAAAGACGTACCCAAGGAAGCACGAACACAATGCGGAGGGCTATGGGAGGAGGGTGGGTCTCCAGCCAGCCCAGCTCAGGCCAGATGGGAGCAGTGCTGACTCAGGGAACCCAGGACGGCCAGCAGGGCACTAGGCCAAGCCACTCTGCCCACATGGCCCGGGAGGCGGACCTGAGCAGCGTTTGAGTGGAACAGAGCCCTCAGGGAGGAGGGAAGGGAGGCGAGACGACAGGCCGCCAGACACCAAAATTAAGCACCAAAAATGGAAGGTTTGAGGCTTCTGAGTGCTGCCTGTGGGGGAGCAACGGAGGACAGAGGGGAAGACTGTCAGGGCCTCCAGAGCCCAAGTCTCCGGCAGGGAGGGGCCCGGCCCAAGTGGCTGTTACATACTAGTTTTTCTATACTGAACTTCACGTAAGATTTTGTTTGAAACAAGCGCTCCATTGCTGAAAACAAGTTTGAAAACCCCTGCTCTGGAGAAGTGTGTGGGAGTTGGAAAGGAGCCTGATGTGTCCTCAGGCTGCAGGGGTGTGTGCTGGCTCTCCTCTCAGGTGGAAGGTTTGCAGTGGGTCCTTGGCGTGGCATGTGTCAGCCAATAGCCAGGGGCTCCACAGCCAGCCACCCCATGGGGGCGTCTAGCTCTGCACGGACAAGCACTGGCCAGGGGTACCGAGCCATTGCCATGGTCTCCTCATCAGTAAGCCAGGGGCAAGAACGGTCCTCCTGCCGAGAGCTACTCTGAGGATTCTGCGATGACGAATTTGAAAGCATTCAGGGACACATGGTGGGCAGACAGCACACAGGACGTCCCCAAGACGGGCAGAGGGACCTGCGGGGTGAAGGGGAGGGTGGTGCAGCCGATTTCTCTGGTGGCTGGGAGAGGGCAAGGCTCTCTGTGAGTCACCACCCCCCGCCCCCACCACGGGTGATGACCTTAGGGCCTGAAAGGAGACACCAGGTGGGGGTCAGGCTGGGGCCGGGAGGCCTGGTGCCTGTAACAGGATCTGCTGCCACCTGCCCCTGACACCAGCCGCGTTCATGTTTGGTAGCAACTCGGGGCTGTTTGCTGCTTGACAACTAGGCTGGGCCTGGCCCCAGGAAGATGGGCTCACCTGCTCTGCAACCAGCCCAGCTCTGGGCCTAGGGTCTGCTGACACCCACCTGCCCCTAGCTGCCCAGAGAACAGGTCTCCAAGGAGATGGTGGGAACTCAGAACCAGGATTGGTCTCCCATCCAAATATTCTGCTAATTCCTTGCCAGCGCACTCTGCTATAGGGGCTCTCCACGCTGAGGCAGGAGACTAGACCTGCTGAGTGCCCCTCAGCTTGTGCCCCTCCTCACCTTGCCACCTACCCACAAGGATTAGAAACGCCCTGGAAAGTATTTATGGAGGTTAAGTTCTGTGTCTATAAGGGGGATGGGGAGGTTGGGTTGATCATAACCACTATGGTTTCAGGGAGAGGCAGGAAGTCCTCAGAAAATTCCAAACTCCACCCATTCCTTCTTCCCTCCCTTCCTGGAGTTCAGGAAGGAGGGAGCATCTGACCACATCTCTGCTAACCAGGCGCTGGCCCTGGTGGCCCTCCCTGAGGACCCACACAAAGACAATCACCTAGAGGCTGTCGGGAGGCTCAGGCTGCTGTGATGCTCCTGTGTGGGGTCTCTGCCCTGTCCCTAAGCCGAGAGGGGAAGGGTCACTGGCTCCTGCCTGCTTAGCTATTCCCCAGGGGACAAAAGCTCAACAATGCTCTATGGGAGAGTCCTGGACACAGAACAGGGTACCCAGAGGCACTCACACATGCGGGCTGACCTGGACTTGCCAGCGGTGGGGAGGGGTGTGCCCAGGCCCAGCTCAGCAAAGCCTGACTCTTAGGGCCAGGGAGACAGGCCACCCTGCGCAGGGCCTGGTTGTTGCTATTTGTATGGAGGCTCCAGGGGACCTTCCCTGTCAGGGTGGGGACAAGGGCCTGGGACAGGGAACGAGGGGAAAAGGGGTTCTGCCTTTGTTTTTCAAAATTGCCACCGAACACTATCCCACCCCATTAATGCAGAGCCTGACAATGTCCCCCAGAGGGGAGGGCGGCAGGAAGGCCCAGGCGTGTGAGCCTTTGCCTTCTTTTGGGGAAGAAGGTCTGCCCTGGGAAACTGTCCTAGAGCTAGGCCAGCTGCAGGCCAGGCTGGGAGCTCCTCCCTGCCCCTTCACTCAAGTATTTATAGAAGTTATTTTGGGAATTTTCTCTCTGAGCTCAAGGCACATTCCTGGGATTCTGTAACAGTCTCTCCAGCTGGGAAGTCGGGAATCAGCTGGAGGCTGCTGGAGCCTCCTGGTCCCTGGGGCCCCTGCCTGGGGACACTGGGGCTGCAGGGAGTGGCTGGTGTGCTTCACCCACCCCAAGCGCTGACACACCCTGGGAGGGAGGGCCGGGCACATCTGGGCCATCCCGGTTCTGCAGCCTGGACTTTTTGGCCCCAAGTTCCAGCAGGGCGCTCGGCCTTCCCAACTCTGTCAGGTGTGTCAGCCTTAACCTGTCCAACCAGACTGGGAACCAGGTGCAGCTCTAGGCCAAGACCCGGTCCCCTTGTACTACCACACCCCCACCACATTTCAGCTCCAAGGCCAGTTGGAAGAAAACGTACAAATCCTTTTAGACCCCACTTGAGGCCTGGCTGGAAGGCCCTCACAGGAAAGGGCCCTGCTGAGAAAAAATTCCCAGACTTCCTTGGACTCAGGACTCAAGGCTAAGTCAGGAAGCTAGGCCTCTGGACTTCCGGGTCTGGAAGTGAACATCCTGAGGAGACAGAGCTTAATGGGGGTGACGGTTATTGGGGTGGTGATGGCCTGTTTGGGAGGGGCTAAGACGGCCTTCTGGACAAGGGGGAAAAGGGCTGGACCTTTTTTTGGACAAAATTGATTCTGGGGTAAAGTCAACATGCTGTCCTCACTGAGGTGAGGGAAAGTAATTTCTGACGTGAATCTGTGATCAGCTTACAAAACGCTTCCTTCCTCTCCATTCCTCATCAGTGAGTTGGTGGTAGACTTCAGGGGCCCACGCACCAGCCTAAGGCTTTCCAGCAGTCCTGACCAGAGCCAGGGGAGCAGGCCTTTGTCTTCTTGAAGGTCTCTGAGCTCAGGACAAAGGCTCAGGATGTATGCTCAGGGCTCTGTCAGCCCAGGGACAAGGTGGGGCGGGGAGGGGCTCTGAACACCAGTCAGGCCCATGCTGCGGGGACTTCTTTTGTGTCCCCTCTCTCTACCTCACACACACAGTGAGCCTCCAGAACCTTCTACACTCCCTCCTTCTCTACTTTCCCATGCCTTCAGGGAGGAGTGAAGAAAAGATAGCCCACAATAAAACCACCTCAGAGTAGGTCACACGGTCAACAAGACATTCCTATTGAACTTCCCTGCCAAACAGAAGCCCTACTCTGTATCTGCTTGTCTGGAGCCAGTGAGACTTCAAGGATGAGAGGCTGTGTGTTGCCTATGAGTAGAGAACTCAGGCATGCACACACACACACACACAGACAGAAGCAGAGGGCAAGACCTCTGGGTCTTCCCATTTCCTCAGGCTGCCAGGACCCTCTAAGTCACCTGCTACAGGTCAGGAAGATGGGCAAGAAGGGAGAAGCCTAGAACTGACGGTGTACCCTGGACCCTGAGGCACAGGGCCAAGGAACCAGAGACCCCTGCTGGTCTGTGCACAGACAGCCTTGCCCAGCGTCAGGGAACCTCTAAAAGGCAGGGTGCTGAGTCTCTCTTTCACTGCTCAGGATACCTTTCCTCCTCAAGCCAGGAAGTAGATGCTGAAGCAGCTGGGCATGACCATGGGCCGAGAGTAGGGCCAAGAATGTCCACCCCAGAGCCTGGCGTTCACAGGTCCTCCTTCCTGCGGTCTCAGAAAAGCCAACTCTGAGCTGAAGAGAATCTTAACCAACACAAAAGATTACACAACAAGGCCTGAAATCTCCCTTATCCTCCAACTCAGATTCTCCCTAAGCCCTGCCCTCACTCTTAGCCAAGGTTACCTGAGCCTTATGCCATGTGTACTTCTTGCCACATGTGAACTACACATGGCCGTCTGCCCTGGCCCCGCCCTGGCCTGATCCAACCGTTCTCTGGGGTGCTGTGATCATTAAGGTTGTGTGTCAACTTGGCTGGACCATGATTCTCAGTGGTTTGGCTGTTCTGTAGTTTGGCATTTGTATGATGGTGTGATCACCTACATGATGAGGTCTGATATAATGTGATCATCCCCATGACGCAATCTGCTGTAAGAAGCCAATTAGTTGAAAGAGAGTTCCTTGGGGGTGTGGCCTGCATCCAAAATAGGTGGACTTTTTGGCAAGGCTCCTGGGCTTTTGCTCACTCTGGATCCTGCAGCTGGCTCCTGCTCACCTGACTGCCTAGTCTTGGGGCTTGAGCTAGCAGCTTACCTGCCATCTTGTCTACTAATCTTGGGATTTGTCAGTCTTTGCAGCCTATGAGCAAGAGCCCTGCTGTCTGACCTGCTGATCTTGGGTTCACCAGCCCCTGTGGTTACATGAATCAGGAGAAGCCTCTAGCCTGACCCATGGACTTGGGATGTCCTAGCCTCTAAACCTGGGTGAGCTGTTTCCTTGATATAAATCTCCCTCTGTGTATACTTGTATGCTTCACTGGTTTCGCTTCTCTAGAGAACCCACCTAAGACAGGTATGCTAATCTCAGCCTTGTGAACAGTTGCTGACCCTCCTAGCATAAAGGCCAGGTTAACTCAAAGGGACCCTTCTCACTCTCTTGCCTCCTTGTCTTCCCCAGCATCCCTTCTTCCCTCCCCAGTTGTCATGGATTGAATTGTGCCCTCCAAAAATATCTGATAACTTGGCTAGGACATGATTCCCAGTATTATGTGAGTGACTGTCCACCATTTTGTCATCTGTGATTTTCCTGTGTGTCATAAATCCAATCACTACGATGTTGGGATGGATTGGTGGCAGTTACGTTGATGAGATCTACAAGATTAGATTGTGTCTTAAGCCTCTCTCTTTTGAGATATAAAAGAGAGAAGTGGCCAGAGAGACAGTGGGACCTCATATCACCAAGAAAGCAGAGCCAGGAGCAGAGCATGTCCTTTGGACCCAAGGTTCCTATGTGGAGAAGCTCCTAGGTCCAGGGTAAGATTGATGAGAAGGACCAGAGCCAAAAGAGAGAGAAAGCCTTTCCCCGGAGCCGATGCCCTGAATTTGGGCTTCTAGCCTACTAGACTGTGAGAGAATAAATTTCTGTCCGTTAAAGCCATTCACTTGTATGTCTGTTGCAGCAGCTCTAGACGGCTAGGATACCAGTGCCTTGGAGGTGCCCGGGGGGCCACGCTCCCCCTTGGCACTGGCCTTGGAAGGTCTTTTGCCGTAAGTGGTACAGAAGGGGTCCTGGAGATGGCAGGGCAGTGACAGGCTCAGAGAGAGGAGTGCAGGCTGGCTGGGGCCCCTTCTCGGCCAAGCCCCTGGAGTCCTGTGTCAACCAGAGGCTGACACCTCTGCTGATCTTGGTAAGGACTCTGCTTCCCTCTCATGCTTCCTCTGGGGCAGGCAGGTGAAGTTCGGGATTCCTCTTCTAAACTAATTCTTGAATACCCTGGCTGACTGGGGCTTCTGGCTACCTGGAGGGAGGCTGAGAGAGAGCAGGCAGGGATTGGCAGGACCTGTTCCTGTGATTTCATTTTCATCTGTAGAGAGCATACCTTTTTCTTTTCACACCTGGCCATCTCTCAAAGATCCCTGGCCATACATGAGCCTGGTGTGGGCAGCTGTCTGCAGGATCAGAGCTTGATGCACAAGCCCCTCTGGGACTCTGCTGTGGGTACCTTGAAGACTCTCCCCTGGCAGAGCACTATCTAGGAGGGTGTCTCCTTCCCACCTGATGAGGGTGGAAGACCTTAAGCTGAGCCCAGGGTGGAGCCAGAACCACAGGGCATGTCCTGCCACATCCACGTCAGGGAGGGCAGCAGGATGGGGAGCAGAGAACCTGCTCCGGGGCCAAAGTTCATATTCTTACGAACGTCTGAGCCCTGGGTCCTGAAAGCAACAGTCTTCCATTCTCCCAGGGCTTGTTCCAGCCTGTCCCCAACTCTCCTGCCTCATGCACACAGCCCTGGGGAGGGCGAGCCTGCTGCAAGGACAGTGGGGCCGACCCCGGCACCTACACAGCATGCTAAGAGCATCTCCACCCTCTTCTTTCCAGACCGTGGGGTGGGGAGCTCACCCACTACCTCAGGGGCTCACTGAGCGGCCCAGGGCTCTCCCAGCCAGGCTTCAGGGTGGTCACGCTCTCAGAGGCCACGGTGGCTCTTCTCCTTGTACCCATCAGAGCCTGGTGTCCTCACAAAGCCACAGCAGTGTGGTTAGGCCAGGATGTCCTTATCCCTGGGAGCCTGGCTCCCATGGGGGGCAGGGGTACCAGTTCTTCTTATGTACTGACTGTTTTTACAGTGAATCCCTTACCTAAATGCTGTGCTGCCTTGGACTGACCAGCAGTGGTTCCCATCATGCTGTGTCTTGTTGAAAAAGACCCCAAGACACATATGTGCTCAGTGGGGAAAAGTGCTGTGATCAATTAGCAATGTCTGTTACAGGTGAGGGACTGGACAGCGGGGGTGTGTATGCTGCGCTTCGCCTTCCCTGGTATTGCGCTGTGGGTTTTTAGAGGCACTTTCACGTGCATCACCTCACTGATTAGAACAACACTATTCTAGGAACAGTGAAGATTATTATTCATTTTACAAAGAGGGATATCAGGAGCACGGAAGTTAAGTGTCTTTTCCTAAATAATGTGAGTGAATTAGGGCCCGGGCTAGGATTAGATTCCAGATGTCCTGAGTCCAAAGCTAGTTCAGGGAAGACACTTAGCTCAGGAACACTTGAGATTAACATATGCCAAAGGCTTCGCGTGTCTTTGGGAAAAGAGTGCTTAGTAACTCTTCCCTGGGGGTTGAAATCCGCTATTCTTCATGCGTGGGATGCTGGCAGGAACAGAGTGCACGGTAGGGGATGGGCTGCCCACGCTGGAGCCGACTGCCCCACTGCTTGTAACTTTAAAGACGGGCAGGCCTGGCTCCGGCTTGCTTGCTCCAATTTTATCAGATCAGCAAGGCACCCCGGGAGGAGGAAAAGGGCCATTTCAGAAACATCTGTGGGGAGCCACTCTGGGCAGCTATTCAGTTACCATGGAAACCCACCCTTGGAAACTGCTTCCATTTCAGGAAAATCGCTACAAACAATAATAAGCATAAATGAAAAATGGTATACTGTTACTTCAAAATTGTACTTGTTATTGGATTTTGTCGGGTCGTGGGGCTGAGACGGCAGGCTCATATCCGAGAACACAGTGGAAGGCGGGCACCTCTTCCTGGCTGTGAGCCTAATGACAGAGCCTGCCTCCTCCCTCCCATCTCCCTAATCAAGTTTCTGGATGTGACCTCCGGCGAGGCATTTATCAGAGAAGCTACAGTCTGAATTGCAGAGGCAGGAGGACTCGCCTTGTAAAAAACAAACATTTGCTGAGCAGACTGGAAGGCAGCCATGTGGATGGGGACGTGGGTCAGGGTGAGATGTCACTGCATGTTCACACAGGCCCCAGTTAAACACCCCTGAAGAAATCAGGTGGCAGGAATAATAGTTGAACTGGACATCTCCAGCACTCTAGTCCGTTTCTAAGCACTCTCAGGTTGGAGAGGACCTTATAAAGATGCCTGGTCCAGCTCCTCCTGCAAGTGATGTCTGCGTTCTCTTGGCAACGTCCTCACCAAATGATTATTGAGTTTGTGTTGGACGAAGAGTTAGCATGTTTCTCCTCACACTGAGCTGAAATCTCACTCCCTGTCGCTTCTACTTATGAACAAACCAGACCTGCCTTGGCAATAACCCTGCAGCCATCTGCAGTCATTCTCCTGGTCCTTCTGTTCTCCATGCAGGGAGGCAGTGATAGTCTAATCACCTTCTCAAACAGCTCTCGAGGGGGACGTCAGAGGTGGAACCTAGACTCTGACAGGAAGGACCATATCACCAGCGGTGGACTCCTAAATTATATTTCAAAATTCAATTGTGAACGAACAGGCTTTATGTGTTTCAGATCATTCCATTTGTCTCGGAAAGCAGCTAAGGAAGGCTGGAAAAAACATATTTCTAGGGCCTGATAACCACCTGTCAGAGCAGGTACTCAATAAATTTTCTTGGACCAGAGGATCCTCACCAGATAGGTAAGTAAAATCAAGGTTCAGAGAAAGGGCTGACTTGCTCATGATCACCCAGGAAGAGAAAAACCCAGGACAAGGGCACCAGCATCCTACCTCCCAGCCTCCAAGCCTTCTCACAGGAAGGCCCCTGTTGTACCCAGCAACCAAGTCTGTGAGCATCAAGCCTAGGACTGGTCCTGGGCCTTCTTACCACTGAGGGGTCATTCTCAATATGTGCTTGAGTCTGCCTGACATGAGAGCCGGGCCCAGAACACCCACTCTCTGCCACCAAGGGGACATGCTCTGAACTGGGGACTCTAGCCTCCAGCCTGAGGGGCGGCCCAAGGACCCCCAGAAAGAAGAGTATTTTGGTATCTACCTATAATCTGGATTTGCCTTCAGCTCAATGACCTGATGAGGAACAAAAGAAAGCCCTCTGGGGCCGCGTAACCCTACAGAAACCTACAGCAAAAACGAAGTCACAAAAAGTATCAGTCAACCCTTCTAGGCTTCTTCATTGACCCAGGCCCTGATCAAAGAAAACGGTCTCTCCTGACAGGAGGAAGAAGCCACCTCCCTCAAACGCCAGAGAACGGCAGTCGCGAGGTACTGGCCACGGTGGAGGGAGAGTGGGAGGCGGGTGAGGGGAACATGGGGGGGAAGGGGAGGGTGGAGAAGAGTGTGGGGAGAGGATATGGTGGAGGTGAGGTGAGGGGGAGCATGGGGGGAGGGGAGGGTAGAGGTGAGGAGAGGGGGAGTGTGAGGCGGGGTGAGAAGAGGGGACGGGGGGGTGAGGCGGAAAGATGGGGGCTCACTCACGAGGCTGTGCATGATGCGTACGCCGTCGGGGTTCACCGTGAGTGCCTCCTTGTACAGTTGCTCGGCCTCCTCCAAACTGCCCTTCAACTCGGCCAAGCGGCCCCGCATGTAGAGCACCGAGTGTGAGGTGGGGAAGAGGCCCGCCGCCTCCTGGATGCAGAAGCCTGCTTCCTTGAGGTGCTGCTGGTCCATGAACAGCTCAGCTGTGAAGCCAGAAGGGCAGTGGGAGGTGTGAGTGGTGGATGAAGCTGGAGGCCGCGGCCCCCTCCCACATTTCACCGTCAGCCCCCAGTGTTTGGTAGTAACACTAAAAAAAAACCAAACCCGTTGCCATTGAGTTGAATTTGGCCCATGGCGACCCTATAGGACAGAGCAGAACTGCCCCATGGGGTTTCCAAAGAGCGGGTGGTGGATTTGAACTGCTGACCTTTGGTTGGCAGTCGAGCTCTTAACCACTGCGCTACCAGGGCTCCGCTAATAACACTAGGTGATGTTTTTTGAGTGCTTACTATATGCCAGGCATCGTGTAAGTGCCCACAGGGATGTCCTCCCTCAATCCTCACACAAACCCTGGAGAACAGGTGCTTTTATGATTACTCTAAAAATGAGCAGGCCGGCACAGAGAGCTTGAGGAATTTGCCTAAGATCCCAGGGAGTAATTTATGCAGCCAGGGTTTCCATTGGGTGTCTGGCTTCAGAGCCTGCTGTGGGGACGCGGATGGTGTCCCCTGGCGACTCTGACTTCTTTTTCACTGTCTCTTCACTTCAGTTGTTCTTTATGTGTCTGGGCGCAGGGGATGAAACTAGATAATGTTGACCTGGCCTCTCAGCCAGGAGAGGAGACTGTGCCTGGCTAACTCCACCCGGTGTGATCAGCACGAGGGTGGGGGTGCTCAGAACCCCCAGGGAGAACCAAGGGATCCTGCCATAGGAGGGGGCTGGGAGGACGAGAGCCTGCTAAGGGCAGAGCTGGGGCTCAAACCAGGTGGTGTCGGGAACAGCTACAAAACAAATGATCGGCACCAAGGTGTCTGTGTGCCAAGCTCCAAGCCTAAGAAACATTTTCTCTCACTAAGCGCTCAGCTGCTAACCGAAAGGTTGGCGGTTTGAACCCACCAGCGGCTCCTCGGGAGAAAGATGTGGCAGTCTGCTTCTGTAAAGATTATAGCTTTGGAAACCCTATAGGGCAGTTCTACCCTGTCCTACAGGGTCCCTGTGAGTCAAAATGGACTGGACGGCAACAGGATTGGTTTGGTTTAATCCTTACGAGGATGCTCGGAGGGAGGGAGGTACCATCATGATTCCACTTTAACAAACCAGGCTGAGGTGAGGACCTCGCCAGATTCCCTCTGTGAGAAAGAGCAAAGCCAGGGCTGGGCGCCCTACAGATCGCAGGCCTCCTCCTGAAGCCCAGGGCTTTCGGCTGCACCCGGGGAGAGGGATGGGGGCTCACACCTTTTTGCTGGCAGGCCTCTGCCCCAGGACCAGTTGGAGTTCTTTCCCCAGACCAGTAAAAATGGGGCCGTTCTGACAACCTGGGCCACTGCACACAGACACGCATTTCCTACCCTGCTGCTGGGGTGCACACCAGACCAGGCGCTGTTAGAGACGTTGTTTGGGGCTGCAGCTGGCCTCCCCACGTGCTCGCTGACCATTTGGCCTTCCTCTCACGGTGGCCAGGGCTCAGCTGCCCTTCCGGGGCTGGGGCACGGACTGAAGTCACAGAAGGGTCACAACACAGGTGCGGAGCACAGAAGGGCAACCGGAGCCTGACTTGTGACTTTGCCAAGAGCTGTTCCCAGCAGAGGCTGAAAGCTGAGGTTACGCTGGGTTGGGGGTAACAGACACCTCCTGAGGAAGCTCCCAGAAAGGTGGAAAACCTACCTTGGTGTCCTGCCCTAACTAAAACCAGGATGGCTGCGGAGCACTCAGTGCCCTTGGCGTGCACGCCGCCTCAGGCTCACTGTGCAATAAATGTAGCTTGCAACATCCTAGAACAGTATAGGGGCTTCTGAGGGGTGCTTTTTTCTCTGGTGGAGATGAGAAATTTGGAGGAATCTGAGGATTAATTAGAAAACAGACAAGGCAAGCTTCTATGACAAGGAAAAGAGAAATGCAGGCTCTGGTCCCCAGAGACAGCCTGGACTGGACGGTCCAAGGCAGAAGGCACTGGAAGGTGAGGCCAGCAAATGCAAGGTTTCAACTCAGGGCCTTGCTGGGCCAGGTAGGGGCCCAGGCTGCCTCAGTGCCCATACCCAGCTCCGTGGTCCTGTTCCCTTCCTGCGCTGCCCTTGGGGCTCCCAACAGGCTGCCTTTGTAACTGAGCCATCATTGTGCAACTATTGAGCACTGACTGTGTGCCTGGTCCTCGCATGAGAAGAAGAAAGCCAGGGAGTCACTGAGGCATCAAACTGTTACTTGAGAGATGTAGGGCAGTGGAGTGACAAGTATCCACTCTGAGTGCCGTGGGCATTCAGGAGGGGTCGTCCTGGAAAGGTGGGATAAGGGAAGCCTTCCTGGGGGAGACTGCAAGGGAGCTGGGGCTTGAGGGCTGCAGAAAGCACTGGGACTGCAGTCAGAGAAGGGAGGTTATGCTAACAAGGAGGGCCAGGCGCCAGGGCAGAAGCAGCCGAATCCCCCAGGGTGACAAGGGGAAGCAGAAGGCTGTGTGGGAGCGAATGTGGTAGTGGGCTGCCCTTCCTGCATCAGTCCTTGGGGATGCTTCCTCCATTGCCAGGGGCCAGGGACCAGGCTCTCCACTCCTGTGGACCCTGCCCAGCAGCCAGTCCCAGGCCTGGCCCACTGGCCCGGCATGGCTCATTAAGCTGTTTACAACTTGCCACCCTGCCTCCCGAGGTGGCCCCTGGTCCCTCCCTGGAGAGACTTCCATAGTGCCTTCACATCAACAGATTTCAATTACAGAAGGCTCACCAGCTCCTCCTGCCTCAGGCCCTGGGGCTTTCCGAGGCCCTGAGCTTGTCAGGCTGGCCAAACACCAGAAACAACATGCCCTGAAAAACAGGCAAGGTTGCTTGGCTCTGCTGGGCTTCATTACCATTTCGGCAGGAAACCAGATGACAAAGAACAGAGCCAGAGAAGTGAGGTCTGCAGAGGAGTGTGCATGGGGTGGGCCTCTGCGGGGCAGACAGGCCCACAGGTCAGGGACTGCTGGGAGCACCCTTCCTCCTAGCCTGTGTCCCTGGGCAGTTGACCTTGGGCCCTGGCCGCCATTTTACCAAACATGGTGCTCCCCAGACAGCTGCAGCCACAGCGGGAGGCAGTGGCACCATGCCCACTCGCCACCCGGACCCACTTGCTCCCTTCCAGCCCTGGCTGCAGGGCCCTGCCATCACACCCTGCCACCCGCCTGCCCAGGAATGGATGAGCGCTCACAGTTACTAGATTTTCCTTGTATTTTCATTGCAGTCCTCATTACCCCAGCAAATAGGGACGTGACGTCAAAGGGCCCCCGTCCCACTCCCTCGGCTCCTTGTTCCTCTCTTGTCCCCCGGGTTCCTCGCCTCTCATCTTCCTCCCCGCCCACCTCGTCTCCTGCCCGTGTCTTTTCCTCTTTCCTCCATCCCTTTCTGCCCCACCACCCACCTTGCAGCACTGCAGGCTACAAACGGAGAACATCTTCTCCCTGGGCTCTGTCGAGAGTCCCTTTTAGTGCTCTTTCTGAGGCAGCCTGGCCTAACCCTCCACGCAGAGCAAGCCCTGTCTTCCTGCCAATGTGGCGCTCCCCCACCGCTCCGTCAAGTCCCAGGCCTGAGTTTCGGCGGGGCTCACTCTCTGTTGGCTTGCCCTCAGGGGGGCCCTGAGCTGAGCAGATGAGGGACAGCCCGAGGCCACTCCTAAGGCTGTGCAGGGGCCTCTCCAGGAGAAGTATGCTCCCCAGAGAGGCCCTCCTCTGAGACCTCAGAAAGGAGAGTGCCATCAGGGCAAGAGCGCAGAGGCCTCAGGGACTGGAGGGAAATAAGGCTAGGCCCTGAAAAGAACTTGGCTGTGGCTGGCCATGACCTCCAGTGGGGTCATAAAAACTGCCCCTGAAAGGAAGGAGGCATCCCTTCCCATGTTAACAGACCCTCAGAAAGTATGGACGCCAGAATTAGGCAGAGGTAGGGGTGAGGGGAGGGAGGGTAGGGTGAGGGAGAAGACCAGGGGAGCTGCAGCAGAGAAAGACCAGGAGAGTAACACAGAGACTCCAAAGGTCTAAAGCATTCCAACAGACTGGGCAAAGACCCTCTGCCCTCCTGGTATAGGCCACAGGGACCCAGAGAAGGGACACAATTTGCCCAAGGTCCAGAGGGAGTTGGAGGCTCTGTGTGCCTGGGATGCTGACTTCCGGTCCTGAGAGTGCTCTCCTCAGGGTTCAGGAAGCTGGGAGGAGGGGATGAGGGGCAGAGAGGGTGGGAAGAAGATAAAGGTCCAGCAAGGAAAGAGGGACTAAAGGCAGGAGGGAGAGAGAAGGGTGGGGGCCTGGGAAGAGAGAAGGAAGACAAGGAAAAGATGAGCAGGAAGAGGACACAAAGCGTAGAGGATGTGAAGGGCCTACAGTAAGAAATGGTCTCCCCTTTGACCATAATTTTATAATAAATATGTCCATATCTATGTCCATATAATAAATATGGAGAGCTCTGGCCGCCCCATCCCGGTTTCCCCAGCTTACCCAGCCTCCCTACTGACAGTAGGCCCGCCTGCAGAGCCAAGGCACTACCGTGAATGGGGCACTTAGCAGTGGACACTCAGGCCAGCTTCCCCCAGCCAGAAGCAGCCCCTAAGCCCCTGGGCCTCCGACGCAGGTGAGCTCTCTCCACATCTGGCTCATTGCCCCCTCCCGTAGGCGTTAGCACTGTGAGCAGAAAGGAAGAGACACACCGCTTTCCTGGAAAGCCCCTCAGGCCACTCAGGATCCCCGAAGCCCTTCTGCCAAAGAGGCAGCTCCTGAAGTGGTCTCTGGGAAGCGGAGAGCCTGTAAGGCTTCTCATAGTGAACTGGAGTGGGAGGGAGGCCTGAAGGGGAAGGAGGGGAAGACGAGAGTTGGGAGAGGAAGGAAGTGACATTTCCCAAGCAAAGACTGGATTCCTCCTGGAACCTAACTGCTGAAACAGATTGCGACGTGATTTATCTTAAACCAAACCAGGGAGATTAGCTCGTTCCAAAATGATAAAGAGGGCTCTTCTCTTCCTGCACTTTTGCTGCAGCTGGTGGAAGCATCACTCTTAGCCTGGGTCAGGCGGGGTGGGCTTAGGGAGAGGGCTTTGCCTTGGTCAGCTGCTCCCGGCAGCCCTGCATCCAGCAAGTGCTCAGTAGATGCCTGCTGGTGATGGTGGTGGCCAAGGAAGGGGGGGAGCTCGTGGAGTGCTAACTGCTCCAGGATCTTCCCACGCTCAGAACGCAAGGCCTAGGGCACCTTCTCACTCCCCTTCCTGGCTGCAGCAGCTGTCCACCACGTCCCTTCTTCTCTGCTGATAGATCCCCTGATTTTTAATAATCTGTTAAACTCATTGTTGTTGAGTTGATTCTGACTCATAGTGACCCTATAGGACAGAGGAGAATTGCCCCATAGGGTTTCCAAGGAGCGGCTGGTGGATTCAAACTGCTGACCTTTTGACTACCAGCCGAGCTCTTAACCACTATGCCACCAGGGCTTCAGTTGCTGTTAGTGGACTCCAGCTCATGTTGACTCATGTGTCAGAGTAGGACTATGCTCTATAGGCTTTTCAATGGCTGATTTTTCAGACTATCACCTGGCCTTTTGTCTGAGGTGCCTCTGGGTGGACTCGAACCTCCAACCTTTCCATTAGCAGTAGAGCACGTTAACTGTTTGCACCAATTAACTCTAATGGGGCCTATGGACATGAGAACAACGACATTTCCCAGAGTTCTTTGCAGTGAGGTTTGGCCATATGGCTAAGTCCTGGCCAATGGATCACAATGGGACGTGATGTGTGCAAATTTTAGGATCAATCCTTATAGGGAGGGGGTGTGCCCTTCTTTCCCTCTTCCTAGTTTATCTTATGATTTGGACTGTGAATGTGGTGAGGAGCCATCTTGGACCAAATGGATAAGAGTGATACCCTAGGGATAACTGAAGGAGCTTGGGTCCCTGGACCCAGGAGAGCCAAGCTATCACATCAGCAAAGGCTGTCAGCTCTGTTTTGTTAAAGGATTGAGAAACGACGTGTACTTTGTATAAGCCACTCCTGTTTGGGATCTGTTACATGCTTCCAAACCTACATCCTAAGGCTATACTGCCCAACCATTACTTGGCACCACGTTCAAAGCATTCAGATTCTGTTCTCGCTGAGTTCTCATCTGTGTGGTTACGCTGTGAGGGGGCAGCTTTCTACTCTAGGCACACGTAGGCGCTGTCCCCAGTCGGCCCCATCAAGAGTCTCTCATGTCTTAGAAGACAAGGAATCTTTTCCTAAGAGGATGCCTTGTTTATTATGCCTCTGGGTTTTTCAACATTCCTCTTCCTACTTAAGATGGAACAAGCTGACTGTCGAGTGCAGCCCCCACACATCCCTCACAGCCGGAGGGACTCGAGGATGCTAACTGGGGCAATCTCTGCATTATTAAAATGCTTCCGTGTCTAGCCTTCCTTTGAGTTCTGGTCCAATTTTTTTTTTTTCCCTCAGATTCAGAGCCTACAGTAGTGGTGTTGAGGACGAGGGTGGGCGTCCTGCATACTAATGTGTCCATGTGTGAAATACATGCCACAGGAAACCTTAGTTTTCAGTTAACAAGCACATTCTCTGACTTGTCAAATCCACATGTCCCAGTAAGTGACTGTCTACTTTCCGTCTCTTCTCTGTCTACCCTCAGGGACCGCTGGCACCACCGTCTTGGCAAGGAGGGACAGAGAGGAAAATAATCACAGAAAAGGAAGAGGACGCACTCCTGGGTCAAGAGTGCCACTTGGGCCATACGAGATCTAGGCACATGTTGCCCCGGTGGCATTTTTAGGATTTCCCTTATTCTCTCATTCCTCTTTATTCCTCTGTTGCCATTTTAATTCAGTTGGGCACTTATTTTCTCTGCCTTGGATTTTCTCTCTCTCTTTTCACTGTTATTTACCTCTCACACCACTGTCAGATTAAATTTTCAAACACTGCCTCTCGGTGAGTCGCTCAGCCCCACTCCTCAGTTAGAGGTCAAAGGTGCTCAGGTCTGTGGTGCACACGGCCTGTCCCCACCACAATGACAAGGGATGCAGAAGGCCAGCACCACTTACCAAGCACTTCCTATGGGCCACACACAGCATTAACACACCACCGTAGCTCATTCTCCCTTACAGGTCTGGGAGGAAACCAAGGCCCCAAGAGATGGGCACCGGCCAGCAGTGAGCTGGTATTGGAACCCAGGTCTGTGTGACTGAAGCTGAGGCTTTATGGACCCTGTCTCCCCAACACCAACTAACCTTCAAACTCAGCCTGCCTCCCCAACACTCACTAACCTTCACACTCAGCCTGCCTCAATACCAATTAACCTTCACACTCAACCTGCCTCTTCAACACCAACTAACCTTCACACTCGACCTTCCTCCCCAACACTCGCTAACCTTCAAATGCAACCTGCCTCCTCAACACCAACTAGCCTTCACACTCAACCTGCCTCCCCAACACCAACTAACCTTCAAATTCAACCTACCTCCCCAACACCAACTAACCTTCACACTCAACCTGCCTCCCCAACACCAACTAACCTTCACACTCAACCTTCCTCTCCAACACCAACTAACCTTCAAATGAACTCTACCACCAGACTGCACTTCCTTTGGGGCCCCCATACCTCATCTCTTCTCTAGCCACTCCATGAGCTCTCTGGGGTTTGCAGTTCTACTTGGAGAATGTGGGAAAGAAGGGGGGATGGGGCCTGTGTTTGAGACTAAAAAGACTATCCATTTGAATGGCCTTTCATGGCCTCAAGGCAGGCAGGTATGTCCCCATTTGGTGGACAGGGAAACTGATAGCCAGATAGACTAAGTGACTTGCCCAGGGCAAGACAGGGCTCTGAGAGCTTGGGTGGCCTGCAGGTAGGCAGGTGGGTGTTCCTGGGACGAGACGCCCCAGCTGGGGCCAGAGGCACTCACCAGCCTGCAGCCAGATCTGTTCCAGCGTGGTCCACAGCTGCATGGGGCCTTGCTTCAGGACTAAGCTGGGCATGGTCAGCTCCGACATGGCCTCCTCCAGTCGGGAGGCCGCGATGGACGATGCCCGTCGAGAGCCTGCAGAACAAAAAGGAGCAGGCTGAGTGGCAGAGTCCCCAAGAGCAGGAACTGTCTAGTCCCATGGGGACAGACCAGGCATTCCAAGTCAGGGCAGGGAGCACAACCTGGCAGCTGAAAACCGGCACCCCAATCCACCTGGCAGGGCCTCCCGCCCCTGTCCTCTTACACGCAGCTGGTGAAAGCAGCTTTCTTGGGGGCTATCAGGCAGAAGTCCCACTTCCAGGGATCTCTTGCTAAAGAAAACAATCATAAACATAGGCAGAGATGCTCATCATACCATTGCCTATAATGCCAGGAAAAAAAAAAAGGTATCTACATGTCTAATAGCAGTTGATTAAAAATTAGTGAGGGTATAATAGTACAAAACTATGAAGTCATTACAATAACCATGCATAAACAGGTATATCAACGTGGAAAGATGCTGGCATTTTACGGTTAGGAGTAAAAAGGTTACAAAAGAGTTGGATCGCATTTTTGTAAAAAACTACGGACACAGAAAAAAGTCTGAAAGACCATTTATTGGGTCAGAGTGGTGAAATTATGGCTGATTTTTCTTTTCTCCCTTTTGCTACTTTTACTTTTTGTTTGCACGTTACTGTTTCACATATATAAAGATCCTGTTCACAGTTATGCTGTGAAGGATTCTTGCGTAGCTGCTCAGGTCAGGCCCCATGCCTTCTGGAACCTTTCCCCAGAGCAGTTCTGGGCATCACGAGCCCTGCTCAGAATATACAAGCTGCTGACATTTACAACTCCCATGCATGTGAAACGCGAGCACTTTCTGTCACTCTCACAGGCAATGATGGCTCCAGTAAACTCAGGAGACCTCAGGGCAAACCACAGAAGATTCTAATTTATAAGAAAAGGGCACATGTGTCCTGGTAACTCTGCTCATGGCTCTTCCTCTTTAACTGCAAGGTGGCTGTTGTTAGCTGCCATGGAGCTGGTCCCCGACTCATGGGGACCCCACGTGTTACATAGCAAAACTGCTTCATAAGGCTTTCTTGGCTACAGTCTTTATGGAAGCAGATACTCAGGTCTTTCTTCCGTGGAGCTGCTGGGTGGGTCCGAACTAGCAGCTTTTACGTTGCAGTGGCTAATCTTCTTAGGTTGTGCCACCCAGGCTCCTTATGCCCTCTTTAGTTGTTCCCTCCTAGGGAGACAGCAGCTCCACAGACTGCAGGCACTCCTGAGAGGTGCTGCCACGGGTTGAATTATGTCCCCCCCAAAAATATGCATATTACCTTGGTTAGGCCATGATTCCCAGTATTCTGTGGCTGTCTTCCATTTTGTGATTGTAATTTTATGTTAAAGAGAATTAGGGGGGATTGTAACACCCTTACCAGGTCACATCCCTGATCCAATGTAAAGGGGGTTTTCCTGGGGTGTGGCCTGCACCGCCTTTTATCTCTCCAGAGATAAAAGGAAAGGGAAGCTAGCAGAGAGAAGGGACCTTATACGACCAAGAAAGCAACACCGGGGGCAGAGAGCATCCTTTGGACCTGGGATCCCTGTGCCTGAGATGCTCCTTGACCAGAGGAAGATTGAGGACAAGGACCTTCCTCCCAAGCCAACAGACAGAGAAAGCCTTCCCCTGGAGCTGATGTTCTGAATTTGGACTTTTAGCTACTTTACTGTGAAGAAATAAATTTCTCTTTGTGAAAGCCATCCACTAGTGGTATCTCTGTTACAGCAGCACGAGGTGACTAAGACAGGTGCCTATGAAGTAAAGTGCTAGGTATGGCTGTAGGATCAACACCACCAGCACCTGGCAGCTTGGCTCCTGTCTGCAGAAGTGAAAAACAACGAGCAAGTCCACTAAACACAGCTCTACTTACACTTTCTGACAATAACTAACTCTTCTTCCTCCCCCTTAAAAAAAATTTTTTTTTCAAGTTTTTAAATTAATTACATTTTAAAATTCGGCTTTAATCAGGGGTCCTCAGTTAAAAAATGTGAATTTGCAGTTCCTGAACTCATTTGGATTTCCTACGCCTTGGGTTTCAGGGTGAGTTTTACCAGGAAAATGTCAGCTCTGAGGTTAGTTAAGAGTTGTAAATAGAAGCTCAATCCACTCTTTTCTTTGACTCAATTTACTGAGAAGATTAGGCAAACTTTGCCTCTAGCTTTAGCTTAAGGAAAAACCGTTTCTGTGCTCCCCAGCCATCTTTCCACTCGTCTCCCCTCTCTTCACCCGCACCCCCAGGAGGTAGATGTTCCTCCCATGCCTCCTCCAGCTCCCCCCACCGCCCACTCCAGGCCTGCAGCCATCCCTCCTCAGTGCCACCATCAGCCCTGAAGGACGCCTAGAGGTAGCTCCTGGGCCAGCGGCAGGCACGGAGCCGTGGTAGGGTTTGACCAACTGGGCAGGGCTCTCCTCAGATGCCACACCTCCTGTCTATGCCCTCAGGCCAGGAGGGTGGGCTGCGGCCCTCACAGAGTGGGCTCCCCAGACTCGTTCTTACCGGAGTCAGCCTCATGGGCGTCAGGCAGAGTCAGGTGCATGCCACTCTGCTTCTTCAGGGTGAGGCCCTCGCCAAAGCTGCTGTCCTTCTCCAGGCCGCTGGAAGGCAAGGGAGGGGCAGCGCCTGGTAAGGTGGAGGGGAGCATCACCTAGGGCCGGCCGGCCAGGGGAGCAAGGGAGCCTCACTCAGGGAGGCTCTGGTCTGAGTCCAGGCCCGAGCACAGAGCCAAAGTCAGGACCACCGGGAAGGACAGTGACAACCAGAGCGGCAGGAGAGATCCCAGCTCGGGCTTGGAATTCTAGAATCTGGCTCGCTTCAGCAGCTGAACATTATATTTCTCCCTAACACACTCACACGCACACACACCCACATGCACACACTCACACATGCACACACTCACATACGACCACGTGCTGCCCACTCTGTGTGTGTTGGCCCAGCAGTCTCTTCACAATCCCCGAAAGCCACCACATTTCATTCCCAAAGCTACATGCTTGCTCATGCTGCTGGCCCCAATGATGCCCTCACCATTCTCCTCTGTCCACCAAATCCTACCTGTCCTTTACCACCTGGCTGAGTGCTTCCCATGCATCTGGAAAGCCTCCTGTGCCCCCTATGCCCACAGCTGCCCCCTTCTTTGCTCTTGGTCCCTGCAGATCGCAGCACTGCATACGCTGAGGTTAGGAACTGTCCCACACTGCCTGTTCCCACCTCCACAGTGGGCGAGACTGAAGGCCAGGGACCAGCAGCGCTTTTCCGCCTTTTGTTGCCCTCATAATGACAGGCAGAGTGCCAACACAGAGCAGGGTCTGTGGGCTGGCTTCGAAGGAAAGCCAGGTCTTCAGAGAACGCCCAAAGTGCTCCAGTCTGCGCCTCAGGGAAGGAAGGCCCAGATGCCACTCCCTGCCACAGGCTCCTTTACCCCAAGCTGCCAAGGTGGCTCCAGAGGAGCCAGTGGGAGCCCCCGGGTGGCAGATAAACAAGCATGGGGATCCCAGTCACCCCATCCCTGCAGCTCCCACACTGCTGGGGACGTTCCTCCTTCTCAGAGTGGGCAGTGAGGGAAGCCAGGAGGGAGCCACCCGCTCAGCCTGTTTCCACTGCCAGGGATGCCCATGGCCTTGAACCTTGCTGGATGGGGAAGCTTAGAGGAGGATCAAGGTGGAAAGGGTAGGTGAGGAGAAGGCAGCTCCAGCCCGGGGCAGAAGATTTCTTCCCATCAGAGATGCGCCAAGATGACTGTCCCACACACAATGCCGGGGCCTGAGTGTCCTCGCCATCCTAACTCAGGCTCAGACTGGTACAAACGTAGGCCTGCAGATGCATAGCCACTTTTGTGGGGATTAAAGGAACCACTCACAAAAACACAGTGGTTCAGGGCTGGTTCCCTTCCTCTCCCACTGGGACAGTTAATTTTATACGTCACCTTGGCTAGGCTGTGGGGCCCAGTTGTTTGCCAAACAAAATGGACGCAGTGCTGGAAGTGCTCATGTGCCTATGCCAAGAATTTGGAAGACAGCTACCTGGCCAACCAACTGGAAGAGATCTATATTTGTACCCATTCCAAAGAAAGGTGACCCAACAGAATGTGGAAATTATCAAACAATATTATTAATATCACACACAAGTAAAATTTTACATCTGAATCCTGCTTTTGTTTAGAGGTTATATGTAAACCCTATTGTGTCTCTGTGGTGTGATTAAGAATGTTGCTGATGTAACCTGTGTGAGCTCCCTACTTGTAAACCCCTTTAAAATTAACTTGGTGGCAGCAGCTCTGACTGACTCCTTTTCCTTGCACAACGAAATAAAGGTGTCTTTTCTGTTTACTGGCCCATATGGCTCACGCAGAGCAAGAACCTGGGGTTTCCACCAGGTAACAGTGTGGAAACCCCAGGTAACAGCTGAAAAGCCCCTCACCGCAGAGCCGCCACCTGACAGTTTCTGTCACCTGAAAGCCTTGGGAAGATGACATGGAAAAAAGCGGGCTCCTACCCACAGGAGGCCCCTCCCCCTGTGGTCTGCACAGACCGAGCCCAGGAGCGCCACTGGGTTGGAACAGAGACTTTCTGCAGGTTCCGCCAGGACAAGAATCCTCTGCTCTGGCCAGAAAAAAATCAGAGCCCAGGCTGCGGACTACAGCAGGAGACAGGCTGTGGAGGATGGCAGGGGTGGGGGTGGTCCTCGGGACCCCTGCCTCCTCCTCTTCCAGCTTCCAAATGAAGCCAGAATAGAACTGACAGGCCAAGCGTGGAACTCATGAGACTGGGGTTCAAGTCCCAGTGCTATCACTAACAGGCGAGTAACTTTGGCAAATTTTATAAGGTCTCTGGGTCTCAGTTCCTCACTGGTGTGAGCATAAAATCTGAGAATGCGTAAGATATAAGCAGCTGATGTATAAGATGAGGAGCCCTGGTGGCACAGTGGTTAAGTGTTCGGCTGCTAACCAAAAGGTCAGCAGTTGGAATCTACCAGCTGCTCCTTGGAAACCCTATGGGGCAGTTCTACTCTGTCCTATAGGGTTGCTATGAGTTGGCATTGACTCGACAATGGGTTTGGTTTGGTTTCTGTATAAGATAAAGCAACAAGCTCAGCACCTGGCCCAGGTGCTCAATAAAGATTGCCCTTCCTTCTTATTCCTCTGAGCCTCAGTTTCCTAAATAGGGTCCTTATGTACCTCACAGTAGACTATCAAGAGGTTAAAATTAGACCATCAATGCAAAAAGCCCCATGACCAGTAAGTTCCAGTTCTCATATTCAAACGTCCTCACCGTCCCATCCCACTAGCCATCACCTGCTCTTCAGCTGTGGATATTGCTTGGCAGCCATGGCCTGCAGGCCAAGGGACAAGGACGGCCACTCACCCCAGCTGGGAGAAGCTGTAGAGACTCTGCCACAGCCGTAGCATTTGTCTGCAGGTCACGAGGGCTTCCTCCGGGCCTTTCAGCACCTGCTCCAGCTTCACCTTGGTGAACATCAGGCTGTGTGAGGAACAGAGGCAGTCACCGAGGGCCCGTTTCATCAGGCTCTTCCTAGGGTGAGACCCCAAGAGTCTGCCCCACCAGACACCCCCATCTGCCCACCGCCTCAGCCCACAGAAGGCAGAGGGCCCAGGAGTATGTCAGTCTTCGGTACCCCTGGAGGGCTTGCTTTCTCTCTGTGCCTCAGTTTCTCCTCATCATCAGTGCCCAAGCATGAAGGAGTCTTCTGCATTTGTCAGTGTCCGCCCTCTCACTCCACATGTCCCCTTCGCATTCTCTGCCCCGCCCCACCATCTGAAGCACTGGCAAACGTGATTACAAGTCTCATTTTGCTGTCTCTATCCACATCCTCAGCTGAACGGCGTCTCGCTGAACACATGGTAATGTGTTATGGATTGAATTGTGTCCCTCCCGAAATATCTGTTGTAAATCCTAAACCCTTATACTTGTGGATATAAACCCATTTGGAAATAGGACTTTGTTTTTATGCTAATGAGACCCTATCGGTGTAGGGTGTGTTTGAAGCCAATCACTTCTGAGATACAAAAGAGCAGCTGAGGCAGAGAAGGAAGCCCAAACGGAGGGGACTGAGCAGAAGATACATGTCGCATGAAGATCGCCAGCCAAGAAACAGAAGCTCAGAAGAGACACAGGCCTTCCTCTAGAGCTGACAGAGAGAGAAAGCCTTCCCCTAGAGCCGTTGCCCTGAATTTGGACCTCCAGCCTTCTAAACTGTGAGAAAGTAAACTTCTGTTTGTTAAAGCCACTCATTTGTGGTATTTCTGTTATAGTAGCACTAAGAAACTAAGACACCATGTTTTATACTCGTAGCCCCACAGGGTCCAGGGCAGGGCCTTGGATAAGGAACACACTCAGAAAGCAACTTGGAATCAAAGAACGAGGCTGAACAAGGAATTGGTAAAAAGGTTGCCTAAAGGCAGAGTTCTGCTTTCTATCTCGAAGGCACATAGTTAAGTGCTCAACTAACATTTCCTAAATTGAAACGCAAACTTTATTTCCTGACCCTTGCTACAAGAGGAGGGTCATGTCTTACTTTATCCAAAGACTCTTCGCTGAATTTCCTAAAAGAGCCAGCTCCCTTTACACACTCAGTAGGATTAAAGCCATATGAAATTCCATTCAACTATCATTTACAGTTACGATGTAAAAAGAGAGAACAATTACAGTATTTCTTTCAATCTGAAAACGTGAAGTCCCACAAGTTAAGAAAGGTGTGGGGATGTGGCTGTTAGCATGGATGGGAAGAGAAGGAAGGGGCTGGGTCCTACCAGGAGGCAGGATCACAGTAGGGGCACTAAGCACAGCAGGGACAGCCAAAATATTGAACAGACCAATCACTTGGCCCCCACCCACCCATGGAGGCCCTTCTGAGCCAGGTGTGCGCCTGAGGCCTTCCCTCAGGGAAGTTCTGGGCTTCTGGGCGAGGGGTCAAGGTAGCTGGGATATTTAGGAGGTTCAAGTCAGAGGCTATTTACCAATACAGGTAGTCCCTGACTTATGATGTATTCCAGTTACAACGAATTTCTGTTTTCGTGGCTTATGTAACTGGAGAAGCAGGAAGCACAGAAGTTGAAGTTGTAAGTTTTTATGTAATGCTCCCAACCCCCAAAGACAAATGAAAACTGGATTTATAAAGATAAAGATAAAAAAAGGCAATAATAATGAAAACTAAAAAAAAAAAAAAGGTATCCAACTTACGTCAGAACTGATCTACAACAGCAGAGTCGCTGGAATGGAAGCCCGTCATAAGTCGGGGACTACCTGAATTTTTACCACTGGCACTGCCAGTAACACAGACACACACCAGCTGCCTGGGGGGCCTGCGGGGAGCTTGGCTGCGACTCTCCGCTCTCACTGAGCGGTGAGCAGAGAGGCCCTTTTGTTGAGGGCATTGTTGTTGGGCAGGTCACATGACTGTTACCCCCCAGCCTGATTGCCGCCTGGGTGGCTCCGCCTCTGCTTTGGGGAATCTGAAGAAGCAGAAGACAATTTCTGCCTTCTCAGTAATAATTAGAGTGCTATAAAAGACAAATTGCCCAGAGAATCGAGTGCTGTATTTTTGGAACAGGCTCAGGGCCTGGAAAAAACAGACAGGGCGTCTTGCTGGGGCTGGTGTTTGATGCCAAGGAGGGGGTGGGATTTGGCTGGGTACAGGGAGAGAGGAGAAGCTTGGGGCTGTGGAGCAGGGGGCTATTGGGCTGCAGCAGGTGGGTGTTGGGGAAGTATGAAAGCTCCTCCTCAGGGAACATCCAGGCTCAAGCCCAACCCAAAAAGTTGCCCTCCGCCCAGGCAGAGTGGCTGAGTCCCCTGGGCAGGGTGACTCCAGGCTGAGCTGGTTCTCAGGGACAGGGAACTGGGCTGAGCTCCCTCGCAGACCAGCCCTGCAGCGTTCACCAGAAGGGCGGGCGGCCCTGCACAGCTCTCGGCTGACCTATCACCATTCTATGGGGCCCGCCTCCTCCACTCCAGCTCTGTGACCCCAGAAAAGCAACGGCAGGCTGACCATACATGTGCTTGGAACAGAAATGGCTGAAAGCCGAGCTGGTGTCACAGTGACTTCTACCAGCGCAGGCTGCATCTTTGGCTGCTGACATTCCATTAACATGAGTGGCGCAGAGGGGAATTTCTCAACCCAGCCACATCCTTTCTGGGCAGGGGTCAGTGCTCCCTCTCACCTGATCCTTCACTCCCATGCTGGGAGGCTGCAGAGAGTCTCCTGACAGCTTCTTTCTTTTTTTCATATATATATATATATATATATATATATAATCGTGCTTTAGATGAAGGTTTACAGAACAAATTAGTTTCTCATTAAACAACTAACACACGTACTGTTTTGTGACATTGGTTGCCAACTCCATGACATGTCAGCATTCTCCCCTTCTCGACCTTGGGTTTCCCATTGCCAGCTTTCCTGTCCCTTCCTCACTTCTCGTCCTTGCCTCTGGGTTGGCGTGCCCCTTTAGTCTCATTTTGTTTTATGGGCTTGTCTAATCTTTGGCTGAAGGGTAAACCTCAGTGGTGACTTCAGTAGTGAGTTAAAAGGGTGTCCAGGGGCCATATCCTGAGAGTTTCTTGCTCTCACAGTTCTGCCCTGCTCTGAGGGATCTTTCCCCACAATGAGCCTTACTCGTGTCACCTAGGGTGACACTGTCCATGACACGGTTAGGGTCCTCTTCCCCTCCCCGGTGCTGAGCGAGGGCTGAGCACACAGCAAGCGTGCAGCACTGTGTGCAGTCATGTAGTGAAGCCCATGGGCCACAGTCTGGGTCTCACAACCATGTTAAGTCAGAGCAGATTTCTGATCCCACCTCCGCCCACTGTGGGTCCTGGCAGGAGGTTGGAGAGGAATCCGTTTAGTGGATCCCTCAGAACTTCAGTGTGGGCTGGGCTCACACAGGACAAACCACATGCTGGCAGATCCCGCTTTAAACAGTCCGGACACTCAGGGTTTCTCCCAGGGCCTTCCAGCCTGGGAGGAACAGCGAGCTCTGGGCACGATGTGGAGGCACCCGGCTCCTTGTGGATGAGGGGTCTTTACCCCAGGGGACAGTCACCCCGAGCAAAGCCGAAAGACAACAGAGAAGAGTCTGAGACAGGGATGCCCCCAGGCCGGCGGGGGCAGTGCGGGGGATCTAGCAGCTCACCAACATTTGGGCACTCTGACTAATGTCATTCTGGGAGAGGAATGGCCACTATTGTCCTCTAACCCTGTGCTACAATGTCACTCAGAGTGGACAGACACTGGCTGCGGAGTCAGACACCCGAACCAAAGCCTCAACTCTGTTCCCATCCAGCTGGGAATGTCACTGGTGTCACTACTCTAACAAGCTGCTGCTGTTAGCTGCCGTTGAGTTGGCCTCAACTCACGGCGACCCCACGCACAACAGGACAAAAGGCTGCGTGGTCCTGCGCCACCCCGTGATGGGTTGTAAATCAAACCATTGCGGTTCACAGGGTTTTCAGAAGTAGATGGCCAGGCCCTTCTTCCTCGTTTGTCTTAGTCTAGAAGCTCTGCTGAAATCTGTTCAGCATCACAGCAATACACAAGCCCCCCGATGGATGGGCGGCGGCTAAGCATGAAGTGCACTGGCCTGGAATTGAACCCAGGTCAGCACGGACAGCAAGAGTTCTACCATGGAGCCCCCACTGCTCCCTCTACACCTGTAAAGTAGGAGTGAGATCTCCTGCCATGCTTGCACCTGGGGACTCTCAGGAGGAGGACCTGTGTGACTTAGAAGCAGCTGAGAGAACCCCACCACTGGATTCACCTGTGAGTTGCCATCCTGACGGCAGGCTTGCCCAGCGGGTATGCTCACAGAAGGGACTCCTGCTTCTTCCACTGCAGGCTGACAGACTCCACAAAGCAAGTTTCCAGGCCTGGTGCCTCTGCAGGCTCTCAGAAAGCCCCTGAGCGTCATGTGCTGGTCAGTAAGCAGTCCTCTCTCTCACCTCTGGACTCAAGACAGGCACGTGAGACGAAAGGGTAAGAGGGGAGGGATAGTGCCTCAGCACAAAGGCCCTGAGTGAAACCACCTGGGCTGTGATCCCCTCTGCAAGCATTTTGCTGATTTTTAAGCGGTGGAAGCCCATGTGGAATAAACACTGAGGTCTTTTAAGGCCAAACACCTTTCCCAAGCCATCTGAAGAAAGACGTGAAAGTGAATCTACTCTCTGGAGAAGGGAAGGGAGCAAAGGTCAATGTACGTGCTCCAGGTACTCTGTCCCACTGCACGGGTAAGGCTGCCAAAGGTGAGGCCTGGCCCTGAGACCCGCCTCCTTCCTGGCACTTTCCTTCTTCTTCTTCTTCTTGTTAGTTGCCCTTGAGTCAGTGCCGACTCATGGTGACCTTAAGGATAACAGAATGAAAGGATGCCTGGTCCTGCACCATCTTCATGATCTTTGGTATGTTGAGTCTATGGCTGCAGCCATTGCGTCAATCCATCTTGTTGAGGGTTTCCCTCATTTCATTTTTGCCGACCCTCTCCTTTACCAAAACATGATGCTCTTTTCCAGCAATTGGTCTCTCCTGATAATATGTGCAAAGTAAGCAAGCCAAAGTCTTGCCATCCTTGCTTTTCTAAGGAGCATTTCAGTGTTATTTCTTCTAAGACTGATTTGTTTGTTCTTCTAGCAGTCCATGGTATGTTTAATATCCTTCACCAACACCACAGCTCAAATGTGTGAATTCTTTGGTCTTTCTTTTTCATTGTCCTGCTTTTGCACGCATATGAGGTGATTGAAAACACCATGGCTTGGGCCAGGTACACCTTAGTCATCAAAGTGACATCTTTGATTTTTAAAACTTTAAAGAGGTCTTTTGCAACCAATTTGCCCAATGCAGTCCGTCATTTGATTTCTTCACTGATGCTTCCATGGACAGAAACCCTGGTGGTGTAGTGGTTAACTGCTATGGCTGCTAATCAAGAGGCCAGCAGTTCAAGTCTGCCAGGCGCTCCTTGGAAACCCTATGGGGCAGTTCTACTCTGTCCTATAGGGTCACTATGAGTTGGAATCAACTCGACGGCAGTGGGTTTGGTTTTTTTTTGGCTTCCATGGATGTTGATTGTTGATCCAAGTAGAGAGAAATCATCGACACCTTGAATTTCTTCCCTGTTTATCATGATGTTCTTTATTGGTCCACTTGTGAGGTTTTTCATTTTCTTCATGTTCAACACTCTCCTCAGCCCTGGCCAAACAACACTGCACATGTCCCTCAGTCCCAGAAGGGAACACCAGTGAAGCCACCAAGCCCATGCTGCAGGAGCTCAGGCTGCCCCAGAGAATGCGGCCGTAGACCCTTGGGCCATTCTCACTGGCCATCCCCCTGTGCCTAGGCACCCAGGCCCTGTGCTCCCACAGCACACGGTCCTCATGGCACATCTCATCTGCCCATGTGTGCTGGTCAAGGGCAGGACCTGACCATCTCACATCATCCAAATGGGTGAAGACAGGCAGGTGGTTGGCTGACCTGAGAAGAGCCGGCCCCCCTCTTAATCAGGAAGCATCTTAGCTTCATGGAGTCTGTCTGTCTGCATCCGTGACTGGGCCAGCCCTTGTCTCGGTGATGAAGTCCCCATTTCTGCTCTCTATTATGAAATAGGTGTTGCCACAGGCCACCCTCTTTGCCTTGGACCAGGGGCTGACGATGCATATTCCCAGGGGAATGCCCAGGTTGACCCAACATGGCCGCCGCCACCCTGTTTCCCGGCCTTGCCTGGCCACACCCCTGGGGCAGGATCAGGCTGCTAGTTATTCGTCAAAAGGATTAAGACTTGGAGCCTTTCCCATCTGATGAAAAGACAATTTCTTCCCACTGCTATAACGGGGAAAAATCTCAGGGTAAGCATCCTCAGAAATGGGGGAGCACAAGTCTTTACAAAACTTTTTTTTTGAAGTAATTATTTTATAAAGTGGAAATATTTTTGTTACAACAACTCAGGCTAAGCAAGCACTGTCCTGGGATCAGAATCATCTTGTCCATCCCCCTTTCCTGCAGCGGCCAATCATCTTCTCCTCGAGTCTTCTCCCTGGCTGCGCACCCAGCACTCCTTTCTAGGGGTGAGGGGTCCTGGCAGAGCAGAGCTGGCTGCAGGGGAAGGACATGGGCTCACCAGGCCCACATTTTCACTCTCACGTTCCTGAGAGCATCTCCCTGTAACATTACTCAGCACCTGTAGTAAACACTCGAAGGCAGTAACTGCGGGGTAGCTGAGGGCACAGACTCTGGCCCCTGCCTCGCTGTCCATTGACTGGGAAGACACAGAGTTGAAAACACAGCCACTGGTGTCAGATGATGTGGGTATATGTCCAGGCTCTGCCACTCACTAGCCAGTTCCTTGACTTCTCTGAGCTCTGGCTACTCATCTGTAAAGCGGGGACAGTAATGGTACCACCAGAGAGGTTGGTGGGTGGATTATGGGAGACACAGCTGATAAGAGCCAATGCCAGGTACACAGGAGGCCCCTCAAGGTAAGCTGTCATTTCTCTCAGACTGTCTTATCATTCTCTGTCTCCCCTACCAGATCTTGTGCTCGGGCAGGGACCCACATTTCTTATCTGTGTACCCCCAGTGCCTGACCTAATATCACTCAACACATCTCTACTGAACAATGGAAGGAAAAAGTTGAGACAGCAGGGCTTGCTGAGGCCTGGGACACTGTTCCCAGGCCCTAGAATCAGAGAGCTACGAGGAAGTGAAGTCGAGGTGCATCCTATGCTTGGAATCCCCACTCTTCCTGGTGCTGCCAGACCCATTGGTGCATTTGCTGAGCCCTGGGCAGCTCTCCTACCCTGCTGGCTCCTGGCCATGGTGGGAACCCTCCATGGTGGGGGCAGGAGGGCGCAGGTGTGGTGACTGCACACAAGGGGGTATTATATCCTTAAAGGACAGTCATTAGTAATTCCAGCTGATGGCTGTGCTGTTTTAATGAAGAGTTCTATTTTTATAGAAAACACATAATTGAGTTAAAAAGCGGACTATTCTCTGAGTCAGGTACCACACCTCTAGAAAGACTAACTCCTCAGGAAGGAGGCCAGAGCCTGCCCATAGCACAGAGATTCACAGGAAGGGGGACCAGTTCTGGGCCACGCCAAGTTGGACTCAGTGTGTGAAAAGCAGAGTCCAGGTTTGATGACCAAGTTCAGATCCCAGCTTCCCAGCTTCTAGCCATGTGACCTTGGGCAGGTCACTTTAACATTCTTGAGCCTCAGTTTCCATATCTGTAAAATGAGAAGGGCAGTACAGATAGTCCCTGACTTAAAACGGGTTCCATTTCGACGACTCCGTCATAATTTGGTTCTAAGCAGAATATCTGTTTTTTTTTTCCTTCACTTTCATTATTATTGCTATTTATTATCAGAATCTTTATACATTTAATCTCTATTTGTCTTTGGGGATAGGTATGAGAATGATTACATCAGCAATTTAGGTGCTAAAATGTTGTATGTAGCACATATTACTAACAATAAAAAATAGGATGTATAAAAAAATAAAGAATGGTCCCAAGGGCAGTTAGTACCTAAATTGGGACTACCTGTACCTATATGCCCTGGGGGTTGTTGTATGGAAATAACGCATGTAAAAGGCCTAGCAGGGTCTGTACCTCACGAATGGTTCACTCCATGTTTCTGTTACTATTATTGGAGTCCCTGGGTGGTACAGTTAATGTGCTTTCCTGCTAACCAACAGGTTGGTGGTTTGAGCCTACCTGGTGGCACTTTCAAGAAAGGCTTGGCGACCTACTTCCAAAAAATCAGCCATTGAAAACCCTATGAAGCACAGTTCTCCTCTGACACACACGGGGTCACCATGAGTCGGAATCGACTCAACAGCAACGGGTTGGTGGTTGGTTGGTTGGATCATTATCATCGGCCTAAATCAGGATAATGACGGCGCCCATACCTCCCAGAGTTGTTGAGAGGACTAGATGAGCTAATGCGTGCAAAGTGCCTAGAACTGTGCCTGCACCGAGTGAGCACTGGGGGTACTGTGTTGTTGTTATGGAAGCTCTTGGAGTTCAAGCATATCAAGGCTGTTCAGCCAATCATCTGGCCTGGGTTCTAGTCCCTGCTCTGCCACTCATCAGCTACTTGGCTTTGAGATAACCTCTAACTTTCCCATTAGTTTCTTCACCTTTAAAATAGGACTGTTGTAAAGACCAAAAAAATAAATCAACCCAGCCAAGAACAAAAAACGGAGTGAGAGCATTCTGAGGGCTGTGGCGTGCCAGAACCTGTATGTTCCTTACTTCCAGAGACAGTCTACCCATCCAAGGGTCTACTCAGGGCGTGCGGGGTGCCCAGCTGGGGGTTCACTACTGTGAAGGCTGTAGCAGAGTACAGGCTGCAGTCCCTGCCCCAAAGGTGTTCCAACCTCACAGTGAACATCAAACAGTACATCTGGGGCAATTAGAAAATAAAACAAAAGAACAGAACCAAGTGCTCAATGCAATGGTTCCACTTTAAAGTGCAGGAGCTTCAAGTAGGTGGAGCCTAAGGGGAGTCTCTGAGAATGGCAAGATTAGGATGCAAAGGAGTGAACGGGGCACCCTAGAGGGCCGAGTTGGGCCTGCCTGCCCAATGCCACCCACAGCACAGAATGGGGCAGGGAGAAGGGAGGAGGAGCCAGCCCACCCCCTCGCCCCATTCAGGCCACCGCCTCCTGGCTCTTACGGCCCAGAAGTAACCCAGGAATGCCAGGGAAGCACCCAGCAATGTGGGTCCCTCTCCCCACTCCAAATTCCACGCCTCCAGGAAAGACTCACCAGGGCAATTGACTGATTAAATTCACACACTTGCTCTTTGGGTGTGAGTTTAAAGCAACTCTAAAAGGGCAACCTCCCTGAAAAGGCAAAGGCCAAAGTCAGTCCCAGCTTCACTACTTTCTGATAGACCAAGCCCCAACAGGGAAAGAATGGCACGTCCGCCCTTTTTAGCAGCTCTTCCTAACCCTAAAAACCAACCATCTTCCTTGGGCCCGAAGGATTACACTGATCCAAGTCCCCTAATCATTAGATAGACAGATAGATAGATAGATAGATAGATAGACAGACAGACAGACAGACAGACAGACAGACAGACAGACAGACAGACAGACAGATAGATAGACAGACAGATGATAGATTAGATAGATAGATTGTTGTTGAGAGTATACATAGCAGAACATACACCAATTCAACAGTTTCTACATGCACCATTTAGCCACATTCATTACATTCTTCGAGTTGTACAACCATTCTCACCCTCCCAATCTTTTAATCAACACCCATGGAAGCAGCAGTCAAAAAATCAAACGACGTGTTGAATTGGGCAAATCAGCTGCAAAAGACCTCTTTAAAGTGTTAAAAAACAAAGATGTCACTTTAAGGACTAAGGTGCACCTGACCGAAGCCATGATGTTTTCAATCACCTCATATGTATGCAAAAGCTGGGCAATGAATAAGGAAGGCTAAAGAAGAATTGATACCTTTGAATTATGGTGTGGGTGAAGATTATTGAATATACCACGTACAGGCAAAAGAACAAACAAATCTATCTTGGAAGACCACAACCAGAATGCTCCTTAGAAGCAAGGATGGTGAGACTTTGTCTCACATACTTTGGACTTTATCAGGAGGGATCAGTCCCTGCAGAAGGATATCATGTTTGGTAAAGTAAAGGATCATTGAAAAAGAGGAAGACCCTCAACGAGACGGACTGACTCAGTGGCTGCAACAATGGGCTCGAGCATAGCAATGACCATGAGGACGACACAGGACTGGGCATTGTTTTGTTCTGTTGTACACAGGGTTGCTGTGAGTAGGAACCAACTCTACGGGTGCCTAATGATAACAATCTTTTCGTGCTCCCTCTGACCCTCCATCTCCTAATGAATTCATTTAATGTGATCCAACTTTGAAGCTTTAAACGTCAGCAGCCTGTAAGCTTCAGCTTCCTGGTGTTATTCCTCACCCCACCTGGTGAACAACCCGAGCTGACTGGAAGGTCCCTGAGCCCATGGAGATACCCCATGGCTGGCTGCCTGCAAGGCACTTTTATCTGTACTGACAGATGGCTGACCTGGGGCCTCAACTGCAGGCCACCTCCAACTCCCTTGAGATAGCTTTCTACATACAAATTCACGATCTTGAAAGACATGCACACACAACACCCAGAGCCTTTTCATAACCATTCATGGGGGTAAGAACTTCCAGAGACAAAGCCCAACAAAGGTAGGTGCCCCGCCTGGTACAAGACCAAGGAGCAAAAGCCCGGTTTCGCAGTCTATAATCTCTACCCAGTTTGTAGATCCCCGGGGATCTGAAGACCACCTGCTGCCGTGGGGAGTCAGCCCTGCTTGGTGGGTACAGGCCCGCCTGGCATGACTGTCTCACTCAGCCCATTCCAGGGGATGGAAAGGCTTTGCACTGTGGGACATGGGCCACAGGGCCAAGCCCCCCACCTCCCCAGCCCATGTTGTGAGCAGGGAGATGAAGGGGTAAGTATCAGGAAGCAAAGGGCTAAAGCCACCTTTTAAGACAAACTTCTTTTGGAAAAACCTGCAAATGTCTGCCTTCTCCCCTTCCTTCCATAACAAACAAACAAAACGTTTTATGTCATCTACCCATTCAAGTTTGAATGTCAGCAGACTACTAATCCCAAGACTGACAACTATATCTTAAAATCTATACAGTGTCACACAGAGCAAGATCACAGGAGGTTCTCAGGGAACAACCAAGAAAGGGAAATGCTGAATGTCAAACCAGCTTAGCTGATGAGCAACCGACCTCTGAGGAAGATAGGATTATGCTGGCGATGATGCCCGGCTTAACACTTCCCTCAGCCAAATGGCTAGCAAGTTTAACTCATGGCTCTCGTCTTCATCAGGGGCAGTTGCAGCCAAACACGTTTAATGAATCCAGCAAAGCGATAAACTATGTTTCTGTTAATACCTTTGATTCCAACCTCCGCACTGGAGCGTTGGTACTTTAAGCATCCTTTTGATGTACTACAATTACCTAATAAGAACAATCAAACAAATGCACTGGGTTTAAGTTGGAAATGTTAACTGAAGTCCCAGGAGACTCTGGTCCTTTCTGCTTGGTAGAACGTACCACTAGAATTATAGCACATGCAACCTGAAAAAAAAAAAGGTGAGGCAAGCCAGATAGATCAGAGGTGCCCTTGAGGTCCAAAGTGAACCTCAACCGGATTCAGTCTGGCTCCAGCTAACAGTCTAGGTTTCTGGGTGAGATGGTTCCCATTCGTTTACACACTGCAAACTCTGGTTTGTAGAGATGGCTATATTGTTCCTGTGCCCAGGAGTGCCTCCCGGGGCTCCAACCCACCTTCCCCCATGTCTATGGATTAAACTGTGTCCCCCCAAAATGGATGTCATCTTGGCTAGGCCATAATTCCCAGTATTGTGTGACTGTCCACCATTTTGTCATCTGATGTGATTTTCCTCTGTGTTGTAAATCCTACCTTTATGATGTTAATGAGGCAGGATTAGAGGCAGTTATGTTAATGAGGCAGGGCTCAATCTACAAGATTAGGTTGTTTTTTAAGTCCATCTCTTTTGAGATATAAAAGAGAGATGCCAGCATAGAGACATGGGGACCTCACACCACCAAGATAGCAGCATCGGGAACAGGGCGAGTCCTTTGGATCAGGGGTCCCTGCACTGAGAAGCTCCTCGACTGCAGGGAGGTTGATGACAAGGACCTTTCCCCAGAGCCAACAGACAGAAAGCCTTCCCCGGAGGAGCTGGCGCTCTGAATTCAGACTTCTAGCCTCCTAGACTGTGAGGGAATAAATTTCTCTTTGCTAAAGCCGTCCCCTTGTGGTATTTCTGTTATAGCAGTACTGGATAACTAAGCCAACCCAGGACTTTCAAGTCCCCTGAGGACCTGGGCTGGGCAGGTACTCACAGACACCCCGCCCCACCGGGGCTGGGGGCAGGAGACCTTCCGCACCGCACCGTGGTGAGGGGAAGGGGAGGGGAAGGGGAAACCAGCTTGCTCCCCTGACACTTGATAACCCGAGCTTTCAAAACTAGCATGGCTGGATGCCAGGCCTGGGTGGGGTCAGTGACTGACAGGCTGGTTTCTGGAATGCTCCCATCATTAGCTGAGGAACTTTGTTTGGTTACTATAGCGACCTTCACTACAAGTGGCCTGACCAAAGCACAAGGGACCTGTTACCTAAAACCAGCACCCTACAGAGCCCAAGGCTTTAGAAGCAATGCTTACCACCGGCCATTCACCTTGACCCCATATTGCTGCCCTCCCGGTCCAGCCTCCCTGCTGTCTCCTCTGCCTAAAATGAGGAGAAGAAATAGCAACGGCATCTCCAAGCTTCAACAGTATCTCCAAGCTCACATTCCTGGCGGGCCTGAACAGGGCCAAGCAGGGAACTCAGCTGGCTCCTGAGGGCCCCTGCAGGCTGGGCATTGGGATGGCTGGCCAGGGACAGCTCGGCCTGCCAGGGACAGTCCGGCCGCACATGCTTCCAGGGCTTAGTCTGCTGCCCACAGGCTCTCAGAAAGCTGCCCCAGGCATCTGGTTCCACAGGGCCAGGTTCACACTGTACCCGAGGGGCTGCCTGTCTGCCTCATCACGCTTCTGTTTTTTTTAAACACGAGCTCCATTAATGAAAGGTCATCCCACAGCACGGAAACCTAGCTCCTCTTTGCTTTGCTTCCTAATCCCTGAATTCAGAAGCATTTTCAAAAGTTCAGCTCTATGAAAGCTAGGTTTTCCTCCAGCAGTCTTGAGACTGCTTTTGTGGGAATGGTGACCTCTTTGCAGCCACGGAGCTTGGAACCCTTTTCACAAGCTTCTGCTCAGATCCAGCTTCAGGCCGCTCGCCTTCCTGCCTCGCCCAGCACCCTCTGTCCGCTTCCTGGGCTACCACACTCACTGCCTCCCTGGGGGCTCCTTTTAGTCTTACACTGGTTGTGGGTGGGTCTTTTTTGGTTTATTGCTGTGTTTATTTCATGTGTTCACCATTAGAGTATCACACAGAATAGTTTCACTACCCTAAAAATACCCTGTGCCGTACCTATTCTTCCTTCACCCTCTCCCCCGGGACCCCTGGCAACCACAGTTATGCCTTTTCTAGAATGTCATATAGTTAGCATCATATAGTAGGTAGCTTTGTCAGACTGGCTGCTTTCACTTAATAATATGGGGAGTATTAGGGTCACAGTCCGGGATCACGGAAAAATGTCAGTGCTCTTCAATGGATACTGAGCCCTGCTTCCCCAGCCACTCCCTACTTCCCCAGCTGTTCCCTGCTCCCCCAGCTGTTCCCTGCATTGGTTAAAAGCTGTGTGTGGCTTCAGCTGTTGCCACGGCAGTTAATTAAACAAACAGCCCGGTGAATATTACTTCAGCAAAACAAAAAGTCAAACCGCCTTTGCCCTGACTGCATCTTCCCCAGCAAGGTCTGTATTCAGGGGACACGTCAAGGCCTGTGGTCTGGGTCTCTCTTCCACCAAGGGCCTCGCAGATGGGTGCTCTAGTGGCTGAGGCCTTTGGATTCCTTTCCCTTCTGCAGGGGTCCATCGGTGCGCTCTTTCCCAGAGTCTGCTCTGGTGAAGGAAGAAGCTGGTACCCCATGTCAGGGGAGCAGGGTTTCACCCATGTCAGGTCACTCCTGTGTGGCTCCCGTCTGGAGGATACTGGCATAGGGAAGCATGCCGGAGGGTAGAATGGTCTCCTTTCCACTTAAGCTTGTCCCTGTGTGGGGGCTACAGTGAGGCCTGTGCCACTCACCTGTGCAGCCTGCAACAACTTGCTCCTCCTCTCCCTGCCTCGGTTTCCTCATCTGCTGAAGGACTGGTAACATCCCTCCCGATTCCCTCTATTTCTGGGGTATGTTGTGAGACTCAGACTGGAGAAGGCCACACGGTCAGTTTACAAACATGTTTAACATGGTAACATGGAAGGATATAAAAGACCTGCCCAGTCTCTTACAAAGCTCCACACAGGCTTCTTATAAGATCCAGCAATCAGGCTCCTAAGTCAGTATTTATCCAAATAAGATGAATACATATGTCCACATAAAAACCTGCCCACAGATGTTTAATTTAGAGCAGCTTTATTCACATTTTCCCAAAACTGAAACAACCATGATGTTCCTCAGTAAGTGAACAGATAAACAAACTGTGGTACGTCCATATAAATCCACTGCCTTCGAGTCAATTCCAAATCATAGCGACCCTACAGGACAGAGTAGAATTGCCCCATTGAGTTTCCAAGGAGTGCCTGGCAGATTCGAACTGCCAACCTTTTGGTCAGCAGCCGTAGCACTTAGCCATTACGCCAGGGCCACTGGAGTTTCCAACACCATGAGGAACCTTGAAGTTTTTTCTTCTTCCTCTGCCTGCCTTCTCCTTTCCACATACCTTTGTTAATGACTTTGCTTTGATCTGATGCAAATAACTTTCTTTTGTTCTGTCCAACCACCTGGGACGTACAACCCCCGACAGGGAGATTACAGCCCAGATGTCTGATGTGTCTATTTTTAGACTGATTGGGAGATGTCCCACATGTAGTTTATCATTAGTCTGATAAAGACACTTCTAAGCCTTGTAAAAATCATATATAAGCTCTAATATAAAATTGGAAACACTGATGGCGTAGTGGTTAAGAGCTATGGCTGCTAACCAAAAGGTCGGCAGTTCACATCCACCAGGCGCTCCTTGGAAACCCTATGGGGCAGTTCTACTCTGTCCTATAGGGTCACTATGAGTTGGAATCAACTCGACAGCAATGGGTTTTTTAACGTAAAATTGTCTTTTGGGACCCTGTAGAGACAGTCTGCGTTACTATCAGATTCCAGTTGGTGAGGACACCTCCTAGATAAACTTTCTCACTCTTCCTGACTTGGAGTACGAGCACTTAGGTCATGGACCCTAATGGAGCAACACTGGCCCATAGCAGGCCCAATGACATTTCCTGCTAACCCACAGGGTTCATCTGTAGGGAAGAGTATAGACTCACGTGCAACGAGCCATGGTCACACGCTATAGTCACTAAACAGGGCTGGGTGGTAGGCGGATCTCCACCCCCCAGCACCCTGTAGTTTTTTTTTTTCAGTTAATTTTCCAGCCTTTTAGGGCCAGCTCAGATCAAGACAGGGCTCCTCACAGTCCTGGAGGTTCGATGCTCATGGTGGCTCAGAGATAATAAACGCTGCTGTTTCTTCTCCTCTCCTGCTGCCCTTGGAGAGCTGACTGCACACCCCCAAATGCTCCAAGCACAACTCTCCGCAGTGACACCGAGACAGAGGAACCCTGTGGGGGGCCTCAAGGGATGGGACTCAAATGCCCTCCTTCCACTGCAAGCCCCAGGCCCCAGTCCTGAAAGCTCCTGAAGGCCCCCGCCTGTATATGGGTGAGCTCCGTCCCCATACCAGAAGCTGCCCCATAGCAGGCTCCTGCCTGCAGGTGTGGAGATGCTGCACTCCAGTTGGCTCCTTGCAGGCCTGGGGAAACACTGAGGGGGTGGAACAGTTCTCCTGCCAGCTAACAGCAGCACGATCCATACCAGGGGACCTCTACCTTCTCTGGGTTAGGAGCCCTTGGAGAATCTGCCAAAAGCCATCTCCCTGTCACAGGACAGTTCCAGGGACCCTTGGAGTCCTAGACGTCCAACACGGACCTCTGGAGAGAGCAGCCAACCTCAGGCAAGCCCAACTTCAGGCAAGGCCATCCTCATGAAGGCACTTTTGGTGAACTGGGTCAGTACCTGAGTGAGGGTGGAAGGAAGAGGAGGGAGGGAGAGTCCACCTGGGGAAGGGGCAGCAGAAGGGCACACACCCTGCCACTAAGGGAAATGACAGCTCCCTAGCCCAGCCCAGCCCAAGAGCCTAGGAAGATGGAAGGCAGGAGGCCCCTTTCTTGGGGAGGGTTGAGGAGCTGAGGGAGAGCCACAGGGCCTGGTCCCACACACCAGACAAACCCCACCCCTGGCAGCACCAGACACAGCTTGGGTTTCAACTGGATTTTTTATAAGCGGAGTTAGTGGCACCACACCATTGCAGAGGAGGGATTCTGGCTGGTAGGAAGCACTCAGCCCTAAAGCCAGGAAGAGACCGTGAGCTGTAAGACACCAGATCCTGGATGGGGGGGCTCCGCTAGCTGGAACTAGGGGGTCCAAGGAAGGGTTGAATGAGCAGGGCACGAATCCCCTTCCTTTGCCTCCATCAGAACAGCTCTGCTCCCGTCAGCTTTGTCGTCTCAATTCCCATGCAAGAGTTCATTTGGAAAAAGGTCTTGCTGAGAAAACAACATTTGATGCCTATCCTGACCTCTCAGCTCTTCTGAGGCAGTCAGGAGGAATACCACACACACCCACACGCAGCGGGGTGCGGGGAGTCCCTTCCTCACCCTGAGGATTCTGTGCCTGTCTTCTGAACAGTTTCTGTTCCACTGAAGCCTGACAACAGAGTAAACATGCACACACATGCATACACATACACATGTACACACACACATACACATGCATACACCTACACACATACACGTGTGCACACACACACGCACACGCACACACATGTGCACACACACGCACACACGTGCACGTGCATTCATGCCGGCAGCAGACAGTGGTTCAGACCCTCCCAGACAGGAGTGAGGATGGAGCTTGGAAAAAAGCAAAGCTTTGGTGAGTTGGTACTGGGAGAAGAGAATCTTTGTCTTTTGTATATTTTCTTTAAAAATAAAATGGTATCACACAGTAGGTCTTGATGTGCCCTGCTTATACCTGTGTTTTAGTATTTCCTAAGCTACCTGCTTTTTTTTTTTCTTTTTAAGCTACCTGCCTTTTAAAGTGAAGTGATTCAAATTTTAATAATCTTCTCCACGCAGAGTCAAGGCCAAGAGTCAGGGCCATAGCCTGAACACAAAAGACAGGCCGTACAGTAAGTTGGCTACGCATCACCTCTGCTTACACCTGGCTGTGGCCTACCTGGACCATGAGGACAGGCAGAGACTGGGCAGGGTCTGGAGTCAAGGTGCTTCAGGGAAAGGGTCAGTCAGGACAGGGCAAGCAGGGTGAGGCTCCGGCAGGCGACTGGGGGCCTGGGGCTGCAGACTAGGCTAACCTGCAGGATGAATGCTCACCCTTGGCCTAATTCACTGGGGCACCTACCACCTGAGTTCCCCTCACGTGAGGCACACTGGAGAGTTCATGCTAGGAAACGCTGCCGCTCCCAAAGCACCTGTCTTAAGTGTTGGTGAGGAGGAAGCCATTCACAGCGTCCTCAGCTCCTGGGCCGAGTTCACAATCAAAACCAACGGCAGTGCTTCGGGAGCACTGCGTTTTGGTTTACGGTGATGGAAACATCACACTGATTAAGGGTACGGTTGCACAGCCGACTACTGTAATTGCTGTCAATTAGTTCTGGGTTAACATTGTAACCATAAAAACATGAACTGGCAAAAGCTATGTGATAGATATATTTATAACAATGACCAAAAAAAAAAAAAAAAAAAAAAGCAGCTGCCGAGGCTGCTTATGGACAAACACCGCATAGAATTTGGTTTCTTGGTTTGGACATTTAGGGTCATGATGTCATGGCACATCCCAGTTAATCAGCCTAATACATGTCCAGTGCTTCTGTTCTACCTGCTAGTTCATTGCACAGTGCCTGGGTTCTTAAAAGCTTGTAAATGGCCATCCAAGGCAACTGGTCTCTATTCACCTGGAGCAACAGAGGAATAAGAAGAGGTGGAAATAGGAGGAGGATATGGAATGTGTGGCCAGTTGCGTCCTTTGCCAGGAGACCAGAATAACGGGATGGTGCTTGGCTTCCACTACTGAACATGTTAATCAAAGATCCTGTAGAAGAATCCTGATCAAAAAGTGGAAAATGCAGAACAGAATTTCAGATTCTCAGGGACTCGAGACTTTCTTGAGTCATGGAGATTGGATGACCCTATTGCCCTGAGATAATCTTTAAACCTTAAACCAAAAATATCCCCTTAGGTCTCTCTCTCTTTTTTTTTTAATTGTAATTTAGGTGAAAGTTTACAGCTCAATTTCTCATATAAAACTTTATACACATATTGTCATGTGACACTAGTTGCAATCCCTACAATGTGACAGCACACTCCCCCTTTCCACCCTGGCTTTCTTGTGTCAATCCAACCAGCTTCTGTCCCTTCCTGCCTTCTCATCCTGCCTCTCTTTGGTCTCATGTGTCTGCTTGAACTAAGATGCACACTCTTCACATGCGTTATTTTATGTTTTATAGTCTGGTCTAATCTTTGTCTGAAGAGTGGTCTTTGGGAACGGTTTTAGTTCTGGGTTAACATAGCATCCGGGGGCCATGGCTTCAGGGGTTCCTCCAGTCTCAGTCAGACCACTAAGTCTGGTCTTTTTATGCGAATTTGAGTTCTGTTCCACACTTTTCTCCCACTTAGTCAGGAACTCTGTTGTGTTCCCTATCAGGGTGGTCATTGGTACTAGCCGGGCACCATCTAGTTCTTCTGGTCTCAGGCTGATGGAGTCCCCTGAAGTCTTCTTAAAACCCAAAACTAGTTTAGCTTAACTAGCAAAGCATGTCTGCCTTGAGCATTGTGCTCTTTTAAGATCTATATGGGATCAAATTGACAACAGCAACCTGAAATATTAGATAGGAAACTTAGGGGGCAGTGAGTATATGTTAATGTGGGAGGAGCAATTCAGAAAAGGAGGGAGAGAATGTTTGAACAACCTGCAGAATGGAATCAATGCCATTGAACTGCATGTACTGGAACTCTTGAATTGGTGTATGTTTTGCTGTGTATACTCACAACAGCAACAATAAAATAAATCATAAAACAAAAAAATCAACAGCAATGCTCTCTGAAGGAGGCCAGGGCACAGGATGCTTGCTTGTCCCTGCAGTCAGCCTTGTCTCTGATGGGCCAGGGATGGGAGAGCTGGAAGGTTCCCCATGGAAGGAAATCTCTTGGCCTGGGACAATTCCAGCCTCCCTTCCTCACCCATCACAGCGGTGGTACCCACCAATTTTCCCTAATTCTTTGTGGACCTGCTTTCGCCACCAGCGTGAGCACCTCTGGCTGGTTCTAAGTGGCCTTCTCTCAGATCCCAAGGAGGAACAGGGTGGGGAGGGGTGCTCAGAGGCCCTCATCCTGGAATCACAGGCATCAGAGAAACAGGGTCTGTCATAGCCAGTGTCACCTGCACCTGAGGGGAGGAAGGCAGAAATCAAGACAACCTTCCCCTATTTCCTTCTCACAGAGCAACACACTCTCCTGTCTCTATTGCCCCAGCATGGCCCTTGTTCCCTGTTCAGGATTGAATTGTGTCCCCCACAAAATATGAGTCGGAGCCCTAATGGTGTAGTGGTTAAGAGCTTGGGTGCTAACCAAAAGGTCAGCAGTTTGAATCCACCAGCTCCCTGGAAACCCTACAGGGTCGCTCTACTCTGTCCGATAGGGTCGCTATGAGTTGGAATCAACTCGACGGCAACGGGTTTTTTTTTTCCGTAAAATATGAGTTGGAATCCTAACCCCATAACTGTGGACGTGATCTTGTTTCCACAGAGGGTTTTCTTTGTTATGTTAATGAGAACACGTCAGTATATAGTATGTCTTAAACCTAATCACTTCTGATATACAAAAGGAGATTAGACACAAAAGCAAGCACAGTGGGGGAAACATAGATGTCACGTGGAGACCGCCAAGGAGCCAAGGAACACTGGGGCTACAGAAACTGAGACAAGGACCTTCCCCTAGAGCCGAATGTACATCCCCTATAGCGGTGCCCTAAATTCAGACATCTAGCCCCCTGGACTCTGCGAAAATCAATGTCTGTTCTTTAAAGCCAGCCACGTGGAATATTTCTGTTGAAGCAGCACGAAGAAACTAAGACAGTCCTCATCACTGTGTTTGGGTGACAGCTGGTCGTCTGTGGAGGGTAGAGGTGGGTCTAGTCCTGCCCCACCCACTGCAGCCAGGGTCAAGGGCAGCTTAGAGAAGGTGGGCATGGGAGATGCAAACTGGAGGGGCAAGATGGAGGGTGAGAACAGGGAGACAGCCCCCTCCCCCATCTGCCAGCACAGTGGAGACAGCTGGCCTGCTTGGAGGCAGGGGGATGACTCACTTGACCTCTGCCAGCCAGCCCACCTCAGAATCCCATCCTTTGCTGGGTGCGGCAGCGCTACAATTAAGTTGCACAAGTTGGTGCGCTCTGAGGCTCGAATGCTGAGCCCAGGGCAGAGTGGAGGCAGCCTGAGCCATGTGTTTGAGCAGTCTCCTCTGTGGTCCATGCAGCCCCCTGCTGGCCTGCAGGACCACACAGAACCCATCTCCCCATCTGGCACCTCCTGACACACAACACGGAGCCTCTGCACCCCCACAGTTCCCTGCCCTGCCTCTACAGCCAACGACACACGCAGTGGGGGTGTCATCAGAGCGTGCTGGCTACTGCATGGCAGGGCGGGGCATGCACATGCGTGGCGTCTGGACCCAGCCAGCCTCCCTGCCCAGCGTGTCCACAGGGCCCTGCTCACTTGAAGTTCTCTGGGTACTCAGTGATGGCCATGTTGATGACGTCCAGGGCATGCTGGTAGTGTTTCTGGGCCGAGAAGAGGAGTGCCAGCAGGTGGAGGGCGCTGGCATCATCCCGGCACACTTTGAGGGTCTCCTGCAGCTGCTCCATGGCGCTAGGGATCTGCCAAAGAAACCCATGAGCTCAGTGACCTTTCCTTCTCGCCCATCTCAGCGGCTTTGCCGCAAAGCACACACCTTCCCCCCCAGGACTTTGGTGCCAAACAAGGAGGGTGCACCAGGCTCAACTTAAGTGAGACCCTGGGGACTGGGGGGGCAGGATGGGATGATGCTTCGACACAGCCCCCGGCCCACATCCCCCAACCCAATAACATGGCAAGGAGGGGTCCGCTGTCCTATCTCAGGCCCAGGGAGCTGCTGCTGCCCCCACTCAGGAATAGAAAGCAGCACGTCTGTGCATAGCACAAAGGATTCGGGTCCACGCTGAGAAGTGATTCCTGAGCCGGAAGAGTGCGGGCTGCAGGGAGTGGCCACCAAGGCTGCAAGTGGAAACACTGCCCCGGAGCTCTGCTGCCACTGTCAGTAGGGAAGGGAATGCCTGCTCTCCAGAGGGGAGTAACAAAAAGAAGTGTGCTCCAGGCAAAGGGTGCAGCCTGACTGGAGGCAGGGAGACAAGCAGAGGCATGGTGCCCAGAGATGGGGAGACGGGCCTCTCATATGGACACAGTGTGGGGTCTGCCCAGATTCAAATACTGGGGGGTGGCTGGGGCCAGACCATGCTGTACTTGAAGGTCCGTCTGTCTGTGTGTGGCAGTAGGAAGCCACTGCAGGGGCCTCCTGGGTGTGGCTGGGAAAGCTGTCCTAGCAGGTGTGGGCAGAGATCACAGCAGAGGGGAGGCCAGGGGCCGCCATGAATCCCAACCTTCATGGGTTTGGGTTTTCTGCCTTCCTTCTCAGAGCTCTGCATGGAAGAGGGCAGCCCCTGTGGCTCCAGAGAACACTGCCAGTGAGCCCAGCAGCAGGCAGAGCAGGGAAGGGCGCCTCCTACTGCCAGCCCTGACAGGGGGACCACGGTACCCCTCCTGATGGGGTCCCTGAGGGCACTGAGGATGCCCAGCCTTCAAGAGAGGACAAGGTCACTGGGTCTGTCAACTCCTTGGCCACATGCCATAGCGAGGCCGTTGCAGGTTAGGACCACACACCTGCCCCAGTCGAGTGCCACCTCACAACACCGGGCCTTGTTTGCCGGTGGGCCTGTGGGGTGAGTGTAGTTCAATAACTCCTTCCTGGAGCAAACGTTCTTGGCACAATCTCCCCCAGGGATGTCCCAAGATTGCCCCAGATGTGAGAAACACCCTCTTCTCTCTCCTCACTTCTCATCCCACCTTTTAGCATCACCACCCACCTACTGCTCAACCAGGAATGTTGCTCCCCTTCAAGAGAACGCTCCCCCACTCTATGTTACCCAGTCTGCGGCACACGTGGGAGGGTACACCAGCAGCGTTTAGGGGGAACATTAAGGAGAAAACTTTTGGCAGACGTCAATACTGATGCTCTTCGTCAAAAACAAGATGGACATGGTGGTGAGTGTGACCTTCGGGTTGCAGCCCCTCACTCCTGGTACAAAATTCTGCTTGTTCTCCACCAAGTACACACAGTGCCAGGCCCAGAGTTCTCCCAGAGGGATCAGACTTCGGTGACTTGGCCAGGGCGGACCTCATTCTTCTGGGCAGCCAGACATGCTCTGGGCAGGATGGGCTAGAGGGCCACAGAGCCCAGACAGACCTGGATTAGCTTAGAGTCCATGCAGGGGCCCTCTACCCGCTGAGGCTGACAAGGACAGCAGGCACCAGGCTCCTGGCCCAAGCATCCCCTGGGAGATGGATGCTATTCACCAAAGATAATTAAAGATATTAAAAAAATGCATCACCAAAGGTTTATCATTAACTTGATGGGCAAAAAAAGTGCTGGGTCTCTCACAGAGGACTGAAAATAGAGCAGTCTCAGGTGTCTTTAGCTCCGCGGTCCTGGCAAGGCCAGGGCAGAATGAGGATCCTGGAGCTAGAAGGTGGAGAGGCATCAAGCACCTGGTCCACTGACAACCAGGACCTGGAAGTCAGGTGCCCCAGGTGGTGGGAGCAGTCGGGAGTGGGGAAGGGCCAGGCGGTGGCAGCCTAGGGACAGAGGAGGGGCGGGGAGGAGTGAGTCATGGGCGGGTTTAAGAGGAAGGGAGAGAAACAGCGAATGACAGAGAGAATGGCAGCAGGACCGCTGAGGAGAAAACTGGCTGAGACAGAAGGACCTGGAGTGGGAGATTGTGGCTCAGGAGCAGAGGTGGACAGACACGGGCACTGGGGCAAGGGTTTAGGTGTGGGGTGGGGGGAAGGGGTCCCAGCAATGAGAGCAACTGTGCAATGAGATGAAGGGCCAGCCAAAGGCAGGGCTTGAGGGGAGGTGAAATGGACGGCAAAACTGAGAGTCCAAATCCTGGAGTTGGAGGAACAGCTCAGCGACTGAAGACGAGACAAGAGGCTGAAGGTTGACCCTGATCAGAAAGGCCAACCTCCTGGCCCGTGAAGAGGGCTCCACGTACCCCATGTCCACAAGGTTTTCTTCACTGGGACAGGGTTGGGCTTCGGCTCAGAGACTGGGTTCTACCCTGGCTCATCTGGTTCCTGGCTGTGTAAACCTGTACAGGTTACTGAGCTCACTAGAAGCTCAGTTTCCTTAGGTTTCTGGTGGGGTGAATGCTGCCCACCTCATCAGATGGCTGAGGCTGCATTGGCTAATGGTGGAGGGGGTACAGTAGCACCCACACCATCTGGCCATGAGGGGACTGAGAGCTCTATTGGCCTCTCTCCGACAGTGTGGGCCTGGCCCACTACCCGGAGTGCAGGTGGGGGTGTCAGAAAACGCCCTCTGAGGAGACCTGCTTTGGAGGCTGGGTGTGGGTATACAGCTTAGGCCTGGGGGAGCTGAATGACACACTTGAAAGCAAATGAGACACTAAAGGGTTGGGGGCCGGGGTGTGGCGGAGCCCTGGCTCCTCTGGGTGGGTGTCTACACAGCCTCAGTCCCTGGGCAAACCGGTGCCCATCAGTTCAACCACTCAGCTCATGAAGGAAGGTGGGCTGCCTGGAGAGCTGTGGATGGTGGGTGGTGGTGTGTGGTCCCCAGCGGAGTAAAGGTGGTTAGCAGGTGGGAGTCCCTATCAGGCCCCAGAGGACAAGACCTGCAATGATGTCCACAGGGTCAGGAAAAAGCTTTGTGGTCACACAGAAGGCCCATTCAGAAACTGTTCCATGTGCCAATTGCTCTATTCCCCAGACCCTTGCAGAAAGCTCAACAGAAGGTGTGGACGCAAATAAATGCTTGTCACGGTGGCTCGTTGACTTCTCAGGGGACTGAGATATTCTGAAGAGGGAGGTCAGACAACGACCCCTTCCTGTGTGCCCGCTAGGGGGCTAGGGGCCAGCGCCTTTACTCGTACTTCCTGACTGAATCCTCACTGTGAGAAGTACGAAGGTGCCGACTTTACAGACGAGGAAACAGAGAGTCAGAGAGGTTCTCACTTGCGGACAGTCACCCAGCTGGCATGTATCAGTGCCAGGAGATGATCAACAGCCCCCAGAAGCCCGGGGGTGAGGGACAGAGGCTACCCACCTGTCGGACGAGGGCCAGCTGCAGGGATACGTAAAGGGTGACCTGGGGGTCGTCAGGCGCCAGCTGCTGGGCTCTGCATGGGGAGAGGGAGTGACATGTCAGATACCCAGGGACGAGCAGTTGCTGTGTGACATGGGCCTCCAGCATGCCAGCCCCGTGGTGGGCCCTCTGGGCCATACATGGGGGAGTTCTGCGAGGCCCACCCTGGAGAGGCCCAGTGGGAGAGGAGGGCTCAGGCAGAAGGCCACAGGCTCTGAGAGGTCTGCCTGGGTGTGCAGGCAGTCTGGGAGGAGAGTCCTAAGGTGGCTGGCCTAGAAGGAGGGGTAGGGTTAGGGGAAGACAGCGTGTATACAAAGGCTGCTGTGCAGGCCAGTCCCCTTTCCTGTGCACATCCTGTGGCCTGGCTACAGCCTGCTGTGCTCATGGTACCTCCCTGAGGGCCAGCCAGGACTGGAATCTCCTCACCTCCCTGGGTTGGGGGCAGACACCTGGCCCAGTGGGGTATTTTCTCAGAAGCCTGAGAGCCAAGGAAGGAAGCCAGAGCCAGGGCCAGCCAGGTAGGGGAGGGGCGTGTCACATGTTCCAACAAAGCCGGCACAAAGAGCCCAGGCTAGGCCCCTAGCCATCAGTGCTGGGGGAGAGCATGGCACACGCAGGGTCCCAGAGGAAAGACGTAATAGGGTAGAGAAAGGAGAGGGAGGAAGGACACTTGGGTCACCCAGCTGGTAAGCATCAGGCTGACCAAGTGGTGGACCCGAGGGGGCAGCCACTGGGAGAGGCGCTTCTCTGTGCTTCTCCACTCCCTCCCTGACCCTGAGCTGCCAGGACACTTCTATAAGGGCTTGGGGTGGGAGGATGATGTGTGGGCTGGGGAGGGACTAGAGGGAGACAAATGCCATTTTTTGAGCCCTGCCTGCAGGGCACGGTGCAAGATGCTTTTCCTGCTTTATCTCATGTAAGTGGAAACCCTAGTGACGTTGTGGTTAAGAACTACAGCTGCTAACCAACAGGCTCTCCTTGGAAACTCTATGGGGCAGTTCTACTCTGTTCTGTAAGGTGGCCATGAGTCAGAATCGACTTGACAGCAACTTGTTTCTCATGTTAGTACCACAACAGTTCCATGAGTTAAAGGCCATTGTTCCCATTCTAGAGCCCTGGGTCTGGGAGAGCAAGGACTGTGCCTGGGGGGCTGCCACAGCCCCAGCTGCTAGCCTGGGACTGAAGGTGGGGGGCCCAGGGCCTGCAGCAGATCTCAAGCCTGCCTGCCCAACTGCAAAGGCCCATCCCTACTCCTTATGTGACTTGTCAGAGCCTTGGTTTCCGCATCAGTAAAATGGGGACAGTAATCTCTGCTCTGTCCACATCAGAGGGTCCAGTGAGATAGATGGTGTGAATATCCCGAAAGGCGGGTGGGCCTCGCGTGAACGTGGTCTTCTCACCTCTCTAGCGTCTGCAGCGCTTTCCTGTGCAATTCATCTTGCTTGGATTTCAGGGTTGCTGCAGGAGACAGGATGGAGACAGCATCATGAGAACGACTGAGGGGTGCTGCCCCAGCCCTGCGCCCCCCTAGCCTAGAGCACACAAGCCCTGCGGGGAGAAGCCCATCAGGACCCCGGCTAGCAAATGGGGCTGCACCTAAGCGGCCCCAGGCTGATGCGTCCACCGTCCTGGTTATTGAGGGAGGCCAGGGGCGCTCCCCAGCCCGGCCTCCGAACACGTTTCTGGGCAGGCCAGTTCCTTCCACCCGGCTGCCTTCTTCACCGCCTGGGCCTACAAACACTCTGTGACAGGAGCGTCACGCCAGAAGGCCCAAGCCTCAAGAGAGGCCACCACCTTCTCTACCCATGAGGCTGCTTGCCTGAACCCAAGCCAGGCAGCTTTCTGGCAAATTGGCTGCCTGTGGAACCACTTGGGAAGCTTTTACAAGACCCCCGTCCAGGTTTACCCCAGACCAGGCTGGACTCCCTGCTGCGGGGCCCAGGCACTGACGGCTGTGAGAGCTCCCAGCTTATAAAACAGCCCCCCCTTGAACGGTGCAGCAGACTGAGAGCCACTGCTTGGGGGCAGGGCTGGGGCAGTACCCTCGGCACAAGGCAGGGAGTCTTTTGGTCAAAACAAGCCAGATTTTGACCAACGGGCTGATGGCTCCCTCACGTAACCAAGGTGTGCATACTGAGGCTTTCCCACTCCTGGCTTTGCGTAGAGAGAAGCTCACTAATGTCCTGAAGAAACCGCGCCCACCCCTAAAGAAGAGGTTGCTAGCCCCTCTTCATACAGTGAGCGACCTTTGTCAACTCGTGCTGTGTGGGGCTCTGAGGCCCTGCTGTGGGGCTCTGAGGCCCCGGTGCAGAGCTCTGCTCCCCGACCACAGGGCTGGCACGGGGTGGGGGGTAAGTGTGGGCCGGGCTGGTTACTACTCCAGGTTTGCTCTGGGTGGGTACTCCCTCTCCCTCATGTCATAGGGATACAAAAGTAGGTGGGAGGCCGCCTGATGGATTCAGGAGACACAGAGGAGCTGGGGGGCTGGGGAGAGCCAACCACGAGTGCTTATGAAGCATCTACTGCGCGCCCAGCACGATGCCGTCTGTCAAGGGGAATTCAGAGCGCAGAGCTCATGGCAGCGTGGGGTCCAGGCAGGCTACGCCAGCTGGGGTGAAGACACTGTGGGATCAAGGGCTGGGGGTGCGGCGCAGATGCAAAGTGCCACAGGAGCTCAACAGGAGCAGAGCCCAGCACAGGCTTTGCAAATACCAGGGCTGGGCCTTGAGGGTGCAAAGAACTGGATCCATGGGGAAGAGAGACGGGGGAACATCTGAGAGGGGTGACAGCCTGAGCAAGTGTGGACTGATCTGTGTGTATGCATGCGTGTGTACACGTATGCGTGTGTGAGCACCTGTATGCATGTGTGTGCATGTGTACATGTGTAGGCACACGCGTGTGTGTATGCGTGTGTGTGTGCGGGTGTGTGTGCGTGTGTGTACACATGCAATGAAGACATTTATCCCAGAGGAGCGGAGGGTGCCTATGGGGTTGGGCAGCCATGGTGGGATGACACGCCTCAGAGGCAGTGTGATTTGGAAGCTGGAGTCACCCCAGCCAGAGGCCTCCTGGGCCCAGCACTCACCGTCGGTGGCCTGCAGGCTGTAGGTGAGACCCAGCGCCAGGTAGCCCTTGGGGAGGAACTCCCCAGCATCCTCACCGAGGCCGATCACCATGTTGGCAAAGTGCTCAGCCTCCTCCAGCTGCAAAGAGGAGAGGCAGGGGTCACTAGAAGGGCTCTGCTGGGTGCTGTGTGGCCACTTGCTCTGCCCAGGGCCCTCCTGGGCAATTTTGGAAAAGAAAGTTGAAGTCCTGGGCCTCAGCATGGCAGACAACTCACAGCCAGCAGCCCAGGAGGCCGCTGGGAAGTGCAGACAGAACTGCACCTTCTCACGTGTGGGTCGCGTGACCAGAGACACCAGACGGATCATCTGAAATCACGCAACCACTGAGGGAGCAACCAGTGCTGTTTCCTCTACCAGCGCCTCCCGAGAAGGGCAATGTGATCAGGTTACAGAGCTTTACCTCACAGGCTGGACCTAAATCCACAAGGACAAGCTTCCTTGCCCCAGAGATCCCAGCAGCCCACAGCTCGCTCTGCTGAGAGTGTGGAACCCAGGCCACCCCAGTCTGTGTGGCTCCTTTCCTCATCTGGCCTCTGTGGGCCACTGGGCCTGCCCCGGCTTTCCTGGCAGCGGGAAGCGGGACTGGGGGTGGGAGGCAGGGCACTGGGATGGGGCCTCAGGACCCTGTGGCCTGTTGGATGTGGCCAGCCCTGCGGAGCCGGCAGGGCCACTCTGCTCTGTCTGCATGTTTGATCTCTGGGACGAGCAGCGTAAACCTTTCAGGGGAAAAAGGCCTGGGGCTGTTTTTGTCCCGGGAGCAGGAAGCACTGTTCCAGTTGGAATGGGACCAACTGGTGTGGGTCATGTGTGACCCATCATCACACACAACATGTGACACAGAGACAGGGCACACATGAAGAAGCCTTATGAGACCTCCTGGGCACCCCAAGTGCTCAGGGCAGCCGTGGAGGCAGGGGCCAGCTGGGGGTCCCAGCTGGGCCCACTCACAGTCCACGTGCCTCAGCCGTGCATGAAATACCCCCTCCCTCCCACCTACCCCGGGAAACGTCACCCACCCACATGCCTGGCATGGCGGTGTGCTGGCATTCGTGTCACTGAGACCACCAGCTTTCAGACAGGGCAGTGATGCTGCCTCCATCCCTGGGATCTGCACCACCCCACAGCCAAGGGGCAGAGCAAATCCCACCCAAACATTCCACACACCAGATGACACAGCCTTCCACCCCAGGTGTTTCCCCATGGCCAGAAGCTCACAAAGTCAGTCAACTGGGAACTAGACTCAAACCCACACTGGCTTCTGACCCCAAGGCCAGTGCTGCCCCTTCTGCACCCTAGCATTGCTCAGCTCCCCCTCCAGGCAGGAGCAGGGTAGCTCAAAGCATCGTGTGGCCCGATCACTGGCCACAGCTGGGTGGACTGTGGATTCTCTGCCCTGGAGTGTGGAATGAGATCCCAAGACAGAAGCAGTTACTGTGAGGACATGAGCTGGGCTAAGTCCACCATCTGGGCACAGCCACAGTGAGCAAATGGTGGAAGAGCTGAGAGCCCACGGTGCAGAGAGGGAGGACATAGTGCCCAGAGAGACATGGTGGGCAGGGCTGTGGATCCCTCTGGAGCTGACCACAACCTCTTACTTAGACCACCAACAAACGTGACAGGGCAAACCTCCAGTCCCCTCTGTGGTGGAGCTCACGCTGGTGGGCCAGTCACTGAAAGGATGGAGTCTGGGGAGCTGGGCCCCTGCCTTTAGCATCATCGGGCCCAAGGATTCAGGGTACAGGGAACACCCCGCAGCTGCCTGCTGCCCAGCCTAAGCCAGCCCGGTGAGACCAAGGCTGTCTCCTGGACCACTTGCCCCAGTGGGATTCAGGTGGGCTGCTGGGGGCCTGAAGGCAGAACTGGACTGTGAAAGAGAACGGAGGACAGCCCCCAGACCCAGGCTCCAGTCCTGGCTTTGCACTGACAGCTGTGGGCCTTGAGCAAGTTACTTAATTTCTGTGCCTCAAAGGTCCTCATCTGCAAAATGGGGAGTTAGCTTCTCCCCCCCAACCACTCCTCTTTCTCCTCCCACCCACACAGGACAAGGTGGCTCTTAATTAAGGCTCCACTGTGTGGTACTGAGTCCCTGAGTGACACAAGCAATTTTCAATCAGCTGCTAACCTAAAGGTTGATGGATCGAACCCATCCAGCAGCACCAAGGAAGAAAAGCCTGGCAATCTGCTTCCATAAAGATTACTGCCAAGAAAACCCTATGGGGCAGTTCTATTCTGTCATGTGGGGTTGCCATGAGTTGGAACGGACTCGAGGCAGTGGATGGGTTTGGTTTAGTGTGGTGCTGGCGTGGGGGCTCTTGGAGCTCCAAGAAAAGAGTAATTCATAGCTGGGGTGATCAAAGGAGGCCTCAGGGCAGAGGTGGATGAGGGGTAAGGCCAGGGCAGAGGGCAGAAGTGAGCAAGCAGGCAGCACCTTTTCTTCTTCTAAGAGCACCCTTGCTGGTACAGCTCACCTCGCTCACTGCCTTCAGGAGTTATTAAACCCCATTCAAACAGGAGTGAGCTTTCTTCTAAGACCACCAAAAACGAGTTATAAAAAGAATCCAGAAACCCACCACGCCCCATGCACGCACACCCTTTCCGCAGCCATGTCCTTCAGACTCAGCAAACGCCAGCTTCCGCTTCCGCCAGCCCGTGTAGACAGGGTGCCAGGAAGCAGACTCAGCAAATGCCGGCACGCAAGAAAAAGTTACTTGACAGTGCAGACACATTGTGCCCCTTACCATCCTTCAGCTTGAAAAAGAGAAAACGTACATCCCTAGCTGGTCCAACTTTGGCTCACTCTGAACCCCAGGCGGTTAGCACTCCTCAGCCCGAACTTGCCAGACTTGACCGTGTCGTCTTTTTTTTGTCTGCAGGTAGGTGGCAGGTCAGCCACCACCTCTGAAGTGTCACATCTACTTGTAGGGGGCACATTCTAAGGCACCTGTGGACCGGAGCGTGCATACTGGTGCCACAGGTTTTTTCCCCCCCAAATTTTATTTTGTTGTTGGTGTTGAGAATATATGTCTACGTAGTTTTAATATGGTCTCTAAGCCTGATGTTTGCATTGGTCTTAAATAAAAAATATATATATATGATAGTTCATGGCAGTAATATACATAGGAGCTCTAACTAGTCAACAAAACGAAAATGCTATCGCAGCAAAAATGACTTTATTCCCCTTCCTCTAAGACAACATGGAAATCCTAACCCCCCAAAAACCCAAACCCATTGCTGTTGGGTCAATTCCGACTCACAGAGACCCTACAGGACAGAGTAGAACTGCCCCTTAGAGTTTCCAAGGAGTGCCTGGTGGATTCAAACTACTGACCTTTTGGTTAGCAGCCATAGCACTTAATCACTATACCACCAGGGTTTCCGGGAATCCTAAAGCCCCTGAGAGTGATACATAGTTCTGAAGTTCTTTGATCCCATCCAACCCCAGAACCAGCTGCAGTGACTAAGCTCTCCACACACACAGGCAGGACAGCCTAGGAGCTAAGCACATCAGCTCAGGGGCCAGGCTGCCTGGGCTCAAATCCTGGTTCGAGCTGTGTGACCTTAGGGCAAGTCACTTCACTCTGCTGAGCCTCAGTTCCCTCATCTGTAAAACGGGGATAACAAGAGTGTCTGCCTCATAAGGTCGCTGGGGAGACTGAATGAGACAAGCCACAGTGAGTGCTTAGAGCACTGCTTTAATAAATGTAAACTATTATGGAGTCCCTGAGGCTTGCAAATGGTTAATGACTTGGCTGCTAACCCAAAGGCTGACGGTTCGAGTCCACCCAGAGGCTCCTTGGAAGAAAGGCCTGGCAATCTACTTCAGAAAAAGCAGCCACTGAAAACCCTATGGAGCGCAGTTCTATTCTGACACATGTGGGGTCGCCATGAGTCAGAATCCAGTCCTTGACAACTGTTTGTTATTATTATTAGTTATATATGATATATATGTACACACACACACACACACAGTTTAACCTTCCAGGACTTTTTAAGTCTCAGCCTAAGAGACGTGGCTAAGTGTCACCACGGTGGGGTACCTGCCACCTGTAGCTGTATGATCTCACTGATAAATTAGGACGTGGCATCAAAGACCCTCCTGGCCTCCAGAAAGGGGATGACTACTATCTGGCAGCTTGTGACTCACAGTTCACCATGGGTCATGGAAAAGGAATGACTCTTTACTAGGACAAATGAGTGTCTCTGCAGCTCTGGGCAGTCTGCTACACGGGGTTGTTCAGGCTGTCTGGCCCCATCCATGGTGTAGATCCATGTACATACATAATACAACCATGAGGCTGCCTATCCACCATCATAATGCTCACCCCTACCATGGGAAATGCGCTCAAATGTTTTCTAAACAGCTGTAGAACCTCTCATAGTGTTTCAATTTTTTTAAAAAAGAATACCATTTCTCAACCTACTAGCCGGTCTCAGTCTGCAGTCTGAATTTAAGACTTTTCTTGTCAAATGGTTAATTGAGCTGCCCAGTGCCTGCCCATCTTGAACTACCCTAGTCATCTTTCTCCTGGCCACTAGCACTTCAAATGGGATCCCTGAGTGGTGTAAACAATTAGTGTGCTCGGCTGCTAACTGAAAGGTTGAAGGTTTGGGTCTACTTAGAAGTACCTCAGAAGAAAGGCCTGGCAATCTACTTCTAAAAAATCAGCCATTGAAAACCTTACGGAGCACAGTTCTACTCTGATACACATGGGGCTGTCATGGTAGCACGTCGTTTGCTCTTCTCCTGCCTCTACACACTTCCTCCTTGTGACCTCAAAAGTTCACAGGTGGTGGCCCTGTGGTCACAGCTGCTGCTTCTACAACAAGCTCCGGTTCCAGCACTGGGTTCTCCTTGCTCATCAAAATACTTCCAGGGTGAGGGGTTTTCTTTCTTTCTGATTGTGCTCTAGATGAAGGTTTATAGAGTGAGTCAGTTTCTCGTTAAACAATCAATACACATGTTGTGACATTGGTTGCCACCCCCACAACATGTCATCACTCTCCCCTTCTTGACCTTGGGTTCCCCATTGCCAGCTTTCCTGTCCCCTCCTGCCTTCTCGTCCTTGCCCCTGGGTTGGTGTGCCCATTTAGTCTCATTTTGTTTTATGGAACTGAAGGGTGAACCTCAGGAGTGACTTCACTACTGAGCTATAACGTTGTCTGGGGGCTGTACTCTCGGGGTTACTCCAGTCTCTGTCAGATAAGTAAGTCTGGTCTTTTTTTGTGAAATAGAATTTTGTTCTGCATTTCTCTCCAGCTCTGTCTGGGACCCTCTATTGTGATTCCTGCCAAAGCAGTTGGTGGTGGTAGCCAGGCACCATCTAGTTGTCCTGGGCTCAGTCTAGTGGAGGCTGTGGTAGATGTGGTCCCTTAGTCCTTTGGACTCATCTATCCCTTGTGTCTTTGGTTTTCTTCATTTTTCCCTTGCTCCAGACAGGGTGGGACCAGTGGAGTATCTTACAGGGCCGTTCACAAGCATTTAAGACCACAGACGCTACCAGGGTAAGGGGTTTCCACAGCTCTTTTCCACCATTCTCCTTCCACTGAAGCACTGTATTTTAATACCTTCTTCGCCTATGGCAGCCATTTAGCTCTGCTACAAACCCCAGGTGAACACCTTTCTCCTCCCTTGCAATCCTAGAGGGATTTTTTGCTTACAGGCACTGTTAGAGAACTTGAGCATTCTAACTACCTGCAGAATAGCTGCAGATTCTGAGCCACAGGGAGCTGAAATGGCCACTCAGAGTTACCTAGCTGGTCGGCAGCAGAACGAAGTTTCAAACCAGGTGTCCTGCTTCTAAGTCGGGATCTTTCTGGGATGTCTGATTCATGGCCACCCTCTGGAGTCTTTCATTTTTCTCCTAATTCTTCGGAAAAAAAGGATGCACAGAGGATTATACCGTTTTGATGTTCGGTTTTTGCTTTACACAACTAGAAGCAAATTTCCGCTAACTTTACAAGCTCCTGTACCTCTCTAGTTTTCGCAATGCGGGCCCCTACCTACACAGACAGGCTTCGCCCTGCACACTTTCCTTTGGATTGGGGCTGCCTCCACCTCCAGGGTTGCCTCGTTCATCCCACAGAAGACTAAAGAGGTTTTACCCTTGGAATCTTCCACCTCTTCCTCTCTTCCCAGGAATGAGAGAGAGTTCATATCTGAGCCCGTGGAGCTTTGTTTAAAGGGCACCTCCAGTTCCTCCTTAGCTGCTGCCCCCCGGGTCCAGAACCTACTGCTGTCTGCTCTACTGAAATTCCATATTGTTCCCCCTGGGAGGAGGAGGTGCTTGTTCTAATTTCCACAGCCGGTGGCAAGAGAGTGGGCATTCTTTCTTCCCTGCCTCAAAAAAGCTTAATCCATCGTCCTGGCTCTGCCCAACCCCTGAATCTGAAAACCCAAAGCGAAACCCAAAAAACCGCATCCTTTCTGAACGCCTACTATGCTTGAGGGGCTGTGACAGCGATAGTTACCACTTATCAGGGACATGGGACAGGCTAAGCAGGGGACACTCCTCGTCTATGATGTTTGCAGCCTCCCTGTAATGATGGACATGATTGTTTCCAGGTTATAGATGAGGAAACTGAGGCACAGGGAGAGTAAATAACTGGCCCAAAGTCACACAGCTAGTTAAGTGGTAAGGTAGGGATTTGAACCCTAGCCCCTCTGCCTCCAAAGCCGATGCTCTTTCCACTACCCCATACTGCCCCCCTCAGGCGAAGCAGATGAGCGACACCATCATAGGCCTTTCCAAAGACGCCCTGCTTTTCCACCTCACAACCTCCTCTCCTGTGTCACAGCACACACACCCACCTCCTGTCTCTCTGTTTCCTACAAAGGTTTTGGTTTTTTAATCAAATGAATTTTAAATATTATATGTTGAGGGATATTAAAAATGATTTACACCTCCTCTCCTCCCACCCCAAATAAGTGACTGAAGACCCCTGGCAGGACACTGGCCATGCCGGGGCAGGAGGCTACCACGCAGGTGCCGAGGCCTCTCTGGTTCCAGTACTGTCATCATTGGGTCACAGCCTGAGACGCTCTCCCCCACCCAGGGATGGGGTGGGGGGTGAGCCTCAGCTAATCCCAGGGGCCAGTGCTGTTGCACCCCGACGCCATACCTGCTCCAGCTACCCCCATGGTGGTGCAAATCCCACCACAGCCAGCATGTGACCATGCGAAGCCTTCTGCCTGGCCCCGCTGGGGCAAACCTACCCTCAGACCCCGACCCAGCCTTGGGGCATCCCACACTGGCTCTGGGCACAAGGACAGGTTGTGGGGACAGCAGGTGCTCCACCTCTGGGCATAAGGCCACCCACTTGGGTTTCACCCAGCACAGCTCGTTTTTCAAATGTCCCAGTTTCAGCCTCTGTTTCCGTAAGCTAGGCCAAATTGTCCACCGTCAAATTTCTGCCCCCTGCTATGGGCTTAGCTGGGTGATGGCTGGGCTGCTGGGGCAGACACCAGCCAGAATAGCTGGGAAGGCAGGGGACGGAGGTGGCATCAGATGCCTTTCAGAATCAAGCACCTGCCTGCCTGAAAACAGTGCTGGGCTGCCCCCCTCCTGGCCTCCCTAGACAACAGGCTGCCCTTGGCTACCCTGTAGCCTGTCTGCCCAGTGCCCAGCCAGGCAGCAAGAATTAGCAGCAGAGTGCAGGAGCCAAGGAGAACCAGTGAACCAAATGGAGACCTCCCAGCCCCATCCCTTCCCGGCAAGCTGTGACATGTCAGTCCTTTTCTAAGTCATAGGTGAACGCCTATAATGTGCGGGGCTCCTTGTTGGTGGAGAGGTGGTCAGGAGCATAAGACACGGTAAGTGACGAAGTTCCCAGTCTAGTTGGGAAGGCAGGTACCGTATAAGACAGAATTTGATGTCAAGTGATTGTACTCATTGGCAAGTAGCATCCATCCATCCATCAACTACCAGGCACCGAACTCTGGCCTGGGGTTTCAAAGAAACACACAGACCTTACAATGTGCCATGCTGGTGCTCCAATGCAGGTATTATCAACAGGGCTTTAAGAAGGTGTTCGGGTAGGGTTACCAGGACTGGGAAGGCGGCCAGGAGCCCACCCCTCCTGGCCCTCAGCAGGTTCTTTTCTCTAGCCAGAGCCTGACTGAAACCGTGGCTCAAAGCAGCCCCTTAAACCCAAACAAGCTTCTCGGCTGAGGTTAAACAGCTCACCCTTCTCCCCGCCTGGGATGACAAGTCTACACTCTGAAGTTTCCTTTTGGGTTTTTCTATTTATGTTGTCATTGATTACTTTGCTCCTAGCTCATCTGATTTCAGTTTGGACTGATTTGATCCTAATTTTATTACCATGTAATCTGAATGCACATAATTACTGTAATTATGCCGCTCAGGGTACAGCTCCTCCACGGGGGGGAGACCTAAATTTAGGGCTTCCTGGCAAGGGAGGCCTTGGGCGGTGGGGAGGGGGGGGCTCATGACTGTCTCTGGTAGGAGCACAGATGCCCTCCTCTGCCCCTCCCACAGGGAGATGGGTATTTTGGGCTTCTTTGCAGTGATGAGCGGAGGTCCCTCTCAGAAGCCCTGGGGACAGCAGGGACCCAGGAGCTCATCCTCTCTGTATCTTCCGGCTCATGCCTCCACCAGCTGCTGCATGGGTCAGCCTGGGCCTCCCCTCTGCGCCAACGCCCATGGGTCAGCCTGGGTCTCCCCCCTGCGCCAACGCCCACAAGCCACCTACACCCAGAGTGCTGTTCACAGGGCACCCTGCCTCTAGGGTGCAAGATGACAATTTTCTAAAAAAAATACACTGAGTTTCCATGAATCACGGAGCTGGGGAAAGCAAGTTGGGTGTGCTGAGGGCCCGTCTGGAGCCTCTGCAGCCCTCTGACCCCAGCCCAAGGCCTCCTCCTCCAGGAAGCCCTCCCTGACTGGTCCAGCCCTCTCCTTACTTTGTGTCCCATCTGAGGAAGAGACTATTATTGTCTCCATTTCACAGATGAGGAAACTGAGGCCAAGCCAGGTTAAGTATCTTATCAAGACCACCCTGTGGGTAGGCAGTGAAATACTTCACTACCAGGTCACACTGCCTGTTCCAATCGTCTAGAGCCTCTTACAGGATTGGCCTTGAAATGTATGTCTTATATAATTCTCCCCAATTAGAACAGAACCATTCCAGAATGAGAACCCTGGGGGCCAAAGGCCGTGCTCTCCTCTCCCTCCATGTCATTCACAGTGGGGACAACCCCCCAGGTGCTCCCCGCTCCTGTATCATTCACAGTGGGGACGCCCCCCCAGCACTCCCCCCTCCTGTATCATTCACAGTGGGAATGGGGCCCAGGTGCTCCCCCTCCTGTATCATTCACAGTGGGAATGGGGCCCAGGTGCTCCCTGCTCCACATCATTCACAGTGGGGATGGGCCCCCTTGGGAGAAAAAGAAAAACGTGCCATTTTCAGCAGCTCCCCCTGTGCTAGGGAGGCTGTCCTCTCTGCCGCAGAGAAAACCCAGCCCCCAGGAGGAGGGGTCGGGGCCAGTTGCCAGGGCTTACAGGGAGCTGGCTGGGTTAGAGCATGGCTTCTGGCGGGGGCTCATCACTCCCTTCCCTGGCCTGTTGGACTCCCCAGGAGGTGAGAGTGGCAGGAGGGGTTGTAAAGGCTGCGAGTTATGCAGTGACTGCGGTGTGCACCTGATGGGCACACAGACAGTGAGGAGTGGGCTGGGGACATCAGGACAACGGGAAGTTGTGGAGGACCATCTCCACCTCTGGGAGGCTCTGGGCCCAGAGGGGTGAAGGCCTGAAGGAGAGAAGTGGGGGTGGGAGTGGATGGCCAACAGGAGGGAGAGGTTACGCACTTGATCTGAGTCACTCCAAAGGGTAGAAAGGACCATTCCTGACTTCGGGGACTGATTTGGACTTAAGAAAGGCAAGAAGTGAGCTCCCAGTCATGGGAGGTATTTTCAGAGGCTCCAGCCCGGCCCGAACTGCAGTCCAAAGGGCCACTTGCCCATCCCTGAGGCTGAGTGCCGTGGGCCCGAGACCTCACCACAGGCCTGGAGCAGCAGCTAAAAGGAGCCTGGGGGCAGGGGTACGGCAGGGAGAGGCTGGGCCTCTGGACTCTTGGCCCAGTGCTTCTGAAACACTTCAAGCTGCTGGTCTCCTGGAGGGGGTGAGGAAGCCTGCAGTAAAGCCCACCAGCCTGGGAGAGGGTTGCCCCTGAGCTATGACCTCCTAGCTCTTTAGCTGCCTCAGCAGAGCAGAGACCAGGGTGGGGGGTGAGGAGGGCAGCTGGAGCCAAGAGGAAGAAGCGGTGCTGATAGAAGAGGCCAGCTTCCCATCTTGCCCAGAGCTGGTTCTGACCATTCAGATCCACCCCTCACCGGCCCCTCCGTATTGGACGGTAGATAACCCGGAGTCCCTAAAACAAATGGTTTGGCCCACTTGTCCGCTACCCTCTGCTGGGCAGGTAAGGGCACCGTTACTGGGTCCTATGCTGGCTCTCTGGAGACCACATTTCAAGGCTGAGCCACCAACTGACACCATCTGGAGACCACATTTCAAGGCTGAGCCACAAACTGACACCATCTTGAGTTGGGGATCTGCCTCGGAGACCGAGGCTGGCTTTCCTCAGAAGCCTTTCTCCCCACCTCGGGGCCCTTCTGCCTTGCAGCACCCTGGGCTCCCCGCCCCCACAGACACACACCCTCAGGTCACACCAGGACGTTTCCATGCCTACCACAGCCATCCTCCCACAGATAGCTGCCTGGCCCTGCCTGCCCTGTCCCTGGAGCTCACTCACCCAGTGCAGAGACCCGATGCAGACCTTGGCGGCCATCAGGGGCACGGTAGGGTCCGAGGGCCGCAGCTTCACGCACTCTCGAAGCAGTGACACGGCATAGGCTGACTGCAGAAGGAAGGGCAGGAAACACTGTCACTTGCAGCTTGGGGTCGCCCCTGCAAACAACCAGCCCTCGCTCTGCATCCCTTTTCCTCCCAGGAGCCGGAAGGACAGCATAACACCAGGCCAGGCTGTCTCAGTAGCAAGTCTCTCCTTGGGCCTCAGTTTCCTCATCTTCCTCATCCAGAGAATGGAGGCTATGACCCTGCCCTTGGCTGATAGGATGAGGCGTTAACATGACAACAGATGGAAGCTCCTTAAAAGTAATTCAGGTTTGAACCACAAAACTTCTAGAGGTAGAAAGGGGCTTTCTCAAACTCTGAGTTCAATACCCTGGGTTCACAGGTGACAAGTGGAGACTAAAGCCACACAGGGACTCGGAGGCAGAGCCAGCACATGCACCCAGGCTCATGCAGCAACCAGGGTCAGTCCCACCAAATGAGTGGACTTGCCCATCCTGCCATGTCCCACCCCACAGCCCACCCACCAGTGTGGGTCAGGGGGTGTAGGGGAAGGAAAGGCTGGCAGAGGAGATGGAGAAGAGAAGGCAAGCTGGCAGAACCGGAGACAACCTCCAAACTGGAATCTGGGAATCCTCCAAGGCTCCAGGAACTTGGCCATGGAGATGGGTCCACACTGGGTCTGCAAGGATGGCCAAGTGCGGAGGGAGGGCCTGGGAGCAGAGAGCACCCAGAGCTGGGCACCAATAGTGATAAGAAAAGCAGCTAACACTCAGCTAGATCTTACCACGTGCCAGGCATTGTTCTAAGTTAGAGGTCAGCAACCCACAGTCCACAGGCCAACTCCAGCCCTGTGCCTGGTTTTAGAAATAAAGTTTTATTGGAACACAGCCACGCCCATTCATTTACGTATGTCTATGGCTGCTTTCATGATACTACGGTAGAGTGGAGAAGCTATGAGAGACCGTAAGCCCCGCAAAGTCAAAAATGTTTACTATCTGACCCTTTACAGAGTTAGCTGACCCCTGTTCTAAGTGTTTTATAAATATTAAATCATTTAATCTTCACAGCGCTCCTTTGAGGTAGGTACCATGTCCCTACCTTACAGATGAGGAAACTGAGAGGCATAGAACTTAAGCAGTGTGTTCAAAGTCACACAGCCCATAATGTTGAGCTGGGATTCAAACACAGTCTGGCTCTAAAATCTGTGCTCCTACCCATTCCCTTACGTTGCCTCTGCCCAGTCCCCTTCCTGCTACATACACACACACACACACACACACACACACACTCACTCACTCAGGCTGGAACTTTCCCACTGAGTCCAAAGCTTTTCCAGGACAGGGAGCAGTGACCCTCCCAGTGTGCACATTCCTGTACATGTGGCACCAGGCAGACAGGTGCATGTGAGACTATGATAGTCCTCACCCACTGGACCCTGCTGTGGGCTGAGCTCTCAATTAGCTTGCTCTCTCCCTCCCCAGCTGCTCTGGAGGCTCAGTTGTGCACTGCCCTCCATCTGGGGCCCAGCAGGCCTGGTGTCCACCTAGGGCCCTGGCCTCTCTTGGGCTAACCCCTTCCCTTCCCAACCATCTGAGGAAGAGCGTTTCCCAACTCCAGATGTGGGTATATTTCCCAGCCTCCCAGGCCTGGCTGGGGCTTATGAGGCCAATTCCGAGTGTCTCTGCCCAGGGCCTGCTCTGGGCCCGGTACAAGGCCTGGAGTTGGGGGGTCCCCAGGAAGGGGGCAGATGCCATAGCGCTTGCCTATAAAGGCCCCACAGAAAGTTGGGGAAAGAAGACAGATGCCACCCTCCCTCATGGCTTTCTCAGGAAACAAGAGGGTACAAGATCAAGCACAGGAGGCTGGTAGCAGACGGCTCACTCCAGCAGGCCGGGAGACTGCACGTGGTAGCTGGTGTGGGCTGGAGCAAGAGACGTGTGTGAGTGGACTCAAGGGTGCAGGCCATCTACTCCCCCATAAAACTCTCTCCTGTGGATGTCCCCCACTCTCACGCCCCCTGTACCAACATGTCCTCCTGGGGAGGATCTGGGGAGGAGGAAGGACGGAGGGTGAACAGGAGGCAGCTGCAGGAAGGGCTCCCTGGCCACCTGACCAAGGGCCCTCCGTCCACACACCCAGCACACCTCAGACCTCTCCTCACATCCTCCTCTGGGCTGCTGACCTCTGGATCCACAAAATACAGGATTCTCTCAACTCTGACCCTGCACAGTCCACCCCCACCCCTCGCCTCCCCACCTCCACGAAGACCGAAAAATGATGCTATTTAAGGAGCCATCTGAGGACTCAGCAGCCAGAGCAGCAGCAGGCTCTATTTTTTTGTCATGCTGGTTACCTAGCAACACAGCCTATGGCTTTTCGTGGAGACAGAGAGGAAGGAACGACCTAAATCGTGCTGTGGAGCTCATTCGTTATTCCTGCAGGATGAGGTGCCAGGTACATTTTACATGGGCCCAGCCTCACCTTCTGGAAGGCCTCTTGGGCACAACCACGGGGACAGGCCCTTGACTCCTAGCTCAGGCTCTTGGCAAAGGCAAGGCCTGGCCACTCTCCTCCCAGGGCACTTGGGACAACCCCGAGGGCTGATTTGGCACACAGGGTTCCCGAGACGGTGGAGAATACGCTTCCAGAACAATCTCCTGCTACACCGAATACACTGAGGGGACAGGGGTGTAACCCAGCGCCTCCTGCAAAGGGGTGTGACCCAGCGCCTCCAGCAAAGGGGTGTGACCCAGCACCTCCGGCAAAGGGGTGTGACCCAGTGCCTCCAGCCTGCGAGGGCCTCTCTTATCACCCACCTCCCTGCCGGTAAGCTCATTATTATGCCCACTTTACAAAGAAGAGAATCCCTGGGTGGTGCAAATTTTTGCTCAGCTGCTAACCAAAAGGTTGAAGGTTTGAGTCCCCTCAGAGGCACCTTGGAAGAAAGGCTTGGCAACCTAATTCTGAAAAATCAGCCACTGAAAACCCTATGGAGGAGCACAGTTCTACTCCAACATACACGGGTCGAAATCAACTCGATGGGAACTGATCTTACATAAAAGACACTGACACCCAGAAAGCTTCAGAGACTTGGGCTGTGTCAAACCACTGGTTGGTGATGGGCCTGGAGGAGAAACTAGCTTCTGGGGTTCCTGTGTGGTGCCAGGCTCTGAGCCTGCCTGCTTCTCAGTAAGGAGGTGGTGGAAGACCCCTTACCTCCCAGGATGATGTGATACGTCTCCTGACACTGGGGGCTTCCAGGAGCTCCCCCAGAAATTAAAGCTGGCCTGTGTGTGTGGTGCATTTTTCTGAGGTGGGGCCCCCAGCTCTCCTCAGCTTGTCCGAGCATTCTGTGCCCCAAAAAAGGTGTGAACCACTGCCTTGATCCTGGCCCTCTCCTCCTCACGATGCTCAGAATTGTAAGATTAGAGGCGCCTTCTCCGTATGCCACTGTGAGCTGTGGCCCAGGCCCCACGTAAGCTCCATCTCTACCTCCTCCCCTTATCCCTCCTGCCCAGCAGCTGGGGCTGCAAGACCTCCCAGTGCCTCCACCACAGCTCGCCTTTCCAGCCCCTTTACTCGTGCTGTCTCCCTTGCCCCGGGAATGCTGTTCTCTCTTGCTTTTCTCCACTCATCTAAATCCTACAGTTCCTTAGGTGGGTTTCTCTCATATGCTAACTCCTGGAGGGCTGGGGTCTCGCCCTATCTGTGTTCTGAATCCTCCCTGACCTTTAATGAGACCCTGCTGAACACCGAGCAAGGGTAGATCCTGTTGTGACTTTAAGATGCTCCGGAGGTGGCCGAGGGATGTGACAGGGGCCGGGGGAGGTCTGGGAAAGCATGTGCCCAGCAGGGGGGCAGAGAAGCTACCCACTTGATTCTGGGCTGGACTTCCCCAGGCCTCCCACCTGCTGGACTGAGCACCTGCTGGCTCCTCTCCCTGCTGAGACCTGGCCCTGACTCCAGCACAGCCTCCAATGGAGGATGAGGCGCTGCCAAGTCTGGATGGGCCCTCTTCGGAGACAGCACAGATGGGCTGGGAGGATTCCCTCAGCCCATGGCAGGGCTCGGGGTATTTACAGCACTTGGAGCAATCTGCAAGCTCATGCCACCTTCTTTCCCAGATTCGTAGCAGCCTCAGCCCCAACACCCTCAGTACCCAGCCCCAAAAAGGTTCTCCTTTCACGTCAGTCACTGCTTAAAATAGAGGCTTATGTAAGAGCGACACTGACCTGAGGAAAACCAAGGGGTGAGAGGACAGGGGGCTTGGCGGTGGAGAGCAAGCACAGCTCTGGCTACACATGATAATGCAAGGCGTACCGAGAGCCCCTTGCTTTGGGCAGGGCTCCTCCTGACCCTTTCCCCACCTAGTGCCCATCACTCAGTTCTCCCTCCAAACTCCTTAGCAGAAGCTACTGCTCAGCACCACCCTTCCACCCTGCCCTCCTGGGCAGGTCTCCTTCCCTGGTGCCACTTCTGGTGGCCAGGGAGAGAGCTATGCTCCAAGTGGAATGTCGAGCTCCTCACCTGGAACTCGCTGCCCCTCACCTTGTATCATTATCTCACGCAGTGGGACCCATCAACTCGCCAGCAGAAAGATGATGACGCCCCCATGTGTGTGTGTATGCTCACAGAAAAACACCCACAGACCCACTCACACACCTGGTCACACCTGTAACTCATGGGAACACCAGGTTTGCACAGCCACCTTTCCCAGGCAGGGAATTAAAATGAGCTGGGGGAAAATATCTCTGAATTGCCACCCTCACCCTCCTCCCAGGCACTTCACTCCAGGAAAGACCCTCAGTCCAGCTGGGGAGAGACTGAGGGTGAGAACAGCGCCCAGTACCCTCCTGGGCCTTACCTTCCCGCAAGCCACCATGGAGAGGGCCACTTGGTACCAAAGGTGAAACTCTCCAAATGCAAAGTTCATGGCTCGCTCCAGGCACTGCAGAGGGAGAGACCGTCAGCACTTCCCCACCACGGGTCCTCCCCACCCTGTCCTGCCCACTCCAATCCTTTCAGGGGCCATCACTGCCCAAGTCACTGTCGCCAGGAAGCTTCAGGAGGCCCACACCAGTTCCTGCCAGGAAACTCCAGGAGAAACCCTGCCCCTGCCCCGGTGTGCTGTGTGACCCTGCACAAGTCTCTCATCCTCTCTGGTCCCCACCTCCTGAACATGTGAATGATGATGCCCCACTACACATCTCACAAGGCAGTTGTGAAGAGTGAGTGAAGTAAGATGTCTGCAAACGCTTTCAAAATTTAGATACCCAGTAAAAATAATACTGGCTAACACCTATTATTATGGAGCTCTGGTGGTGCAGTGGTTAAGAGCTCAGTCTGCTAACTAAAAGTTGGCAGTTCGAATCTACCAGGCACTCCTGGGAAACCCTATGGGGCAGTCCTACTCTGTCCTGTGGGGTCGCTATAAGTCAGAATCGACCCCATGGCAACGGATTTGACACTTATTATCACGCATGGCACTGGTCTCAGCTTTTTGCAGGTCCTAACTCATCTAACTCTTCCAGTAACTCTGGGAGGTGGGTTCTCTAATTGCCTCCATTTTACAGATGAGGAGCTGAGGCTTGTCTAACTTGTCCAAGGTCACAGGGCCAGTAGGTAGCAGAGCCAAATCTGAATTCAGGAGCTCTGACTCCAGAGCACAGGGACATAACGCCCCCACCAGTGTAGAAGTTTCCTCCCTCTGCTCTTTCTATGACACCACAGAAAACAGACTGCTTCCCTGGCCTGCCTAATTCCGGGTGGCCCCAAATTAGCAGCTGCCTGGTAAGGTCAGACTGTCCCTAACAGACATGTTTCTGGAAGGCCGAGGCAGGGGCCAGCATATCAAGACAGGGTTCACTGTGCAGCTGCTGTCAGGTGCGGTGGGGTGCAGGACCACCCAGGGCATGCTTCAAGAGCTCAAAGGCCTGAGTTCACCTACTGGCTCAAGAGGCACCTCAGGTACAATCTCGGACAAAAACCCACTTCTCTGGGCCTCAGCCTCCTCCTCTGCAAACTTGAGAGAGTGCCACATATCCCCCAAATTAAATACGGTGTCATGTGAGAAAGCACCTTACATGAGTGGGGCTTGGCAGATGGCACTGCCCTTCCTTTAAGGAGCCCCGCTAAACACACGGGGAGAGACTGCCGCCAAGAGGCTGGCCCATTCTCTTCACAAGGACATGAGGTTCCCAGGTCCACCTTCAACCCCAGCCTGGATGGGAAAGCTCAAAAATGTGTCATGTGCACCGGAGGGAGGGAAGCCAGGGAGTGTGGGCCATTGGGTGTCCCACTCCAGACAGACACAGATCCTGGGCAGAGCCCACTGGCAGGTCAGGGCTCCAGGCCGGCCAAGAATGGGGGTGCTCTTTGCAGCCTGGGTGGGAGGCAGGTCCTAGCCCCCAACACACCCCTGGCTGAGAACCCGGCCAGGAGAAGACGGTCACACACACTAGTGTCCTCTCTGTGGGGGAACTGAGGTGGGGCCATTTCTCCCTTGTGTTCTCTCTACAGTGACCATGTAATAATACTTTCAAAAGAAAAGAAAACATACAAAAACAAAACAAAATGACTACCAGGGAAGGGGAGCTACCTCAGCCCTGGCAATGGAGCAGGCCCAACCCAGGTCTCCCCCAAACCAAACCGCGCTGCTTGGTAGAGATGGAAAAAGAACAAAGAGGGGCTCTGTCTGACTTTCCTTATGTGCTACATGACCCCTGGGGAGGGCGGGTGGGCGGCCCCATACCTCTGACAGCATGACGTACTGGCCCCTCCTGCCCAGCGTGATGCTCAGCAGGTCGTAGATGGCTGCCGCGTTCTGCAGGCTCACTGTCCGGTCCTCCTTCTGCTCCGGCATCCGGCTCAGCACCACATCCCGAGTTGCCTGTGGGTGGGACATGGTTTAGGAAAGAGTGAGGATGGAAAACAAGCCAGTGCCTCCCCACAGGGCCGCCCTCTCTGGCCCAGTCACCGTCACCCTTCCAAAGGGGACCCAGGCCAAGCAGGTGGCCTACCCCCAGAGACAGCCAAACCTCCTTTTCCCACCCCCACTTTCACCCCATGTAGGCCATCCTTGAAAGAGAAATCCCTCCCCCCTTATCCCAGGTTGGGGGAAGGTGGGATGTAGGTTCTTAGGACTTAAGCCTCTGGTATTCGATATTTTATTCTGAAAAACGGTCAAGCCTACCGAAAAGTTACAAGAATAGTACAATAACCATAAACTCCTCAGCTAGATCCATCAATCATTAACATTTACCACGTATGCTCTGCCTCTGGCTATATATATTATCATTATTTTGCTGAACCATTTGGAAGTACGTTACAAACATGACCCTTCACCTCTAATTACAAGGGGACATTCTCTGATAGAACCACAATTAAAACATCGTCATCATCAATTTTGACTCATAAAAACCCCATGTGACAGAGCAGAACTGCCCCACAGGGTTTTCTATGTTATGATCTTACGGAGCAGTTTGGCAGGTCTTTTCTCCTGTGGGGTGGCCGGTGGGTACGAACCACCAACCTTTCAGCTAGCAGCAGTCAAATCCTTAACACTGTGCCACGAGGATTCCTTCTTCCTTTCCATAAAATCAAAAAAACCCACTGCCATTAAGTCAATTCCAACTAACAGTGACTCCATAGGACAGAATGGGACGGCCCATAGGGTTTCCAAGCCTGTAATCTTTATGGAAGCAGACTGCCACATCTTTCTCCCATGGAGCTCGCTGACTTTTTGGTTAGCAGCCTAGTGCTTTGCCACTGTGCCACCAGGGCTCCTTAGAGAATCACAATAAAGCCCGACCTGATGCCACTGAGTAGATTCCAACTCATAGAGACCCTATAGGACAGAGCAGAACTACCACCACAGGGTTTCCAAGGAGCAGCTGGTGGATTTGAACTGTCGACCTGTTGGTTAGGAGACAAGCTCTTAACAACTGCGCCACCATAGGAATGCCAAATTCAGGAAATGAAGCATCCATGATACTATTATCTAATCCCAGTCCATGTTCTAATTTCACCACCTGATCCATGCATCTCTTTTATAGCCATTACTCTTTCTCCTCCCAGGATCCACCCCGCTGCCATGTCTCTTTAGTTTCCTTTCATCTAGAAGAGTTCCTCAGCCTTTCCCTGTCTGTTATGGCACTGGTGTTTCCGAGGAGTACACAGTTCCTTGTGCGTCTGTGATTGTCCATACACAGCAAGAGCTACAGGCAGCCATGAAGCCGTCAGGATCAGGTAGGCCAGGGTGGCTCACAGCGTAGAGCTCAGCCCCTCGGTGCCCTCTTCTCTCCCTCTACAGCCCCCCACCCAGTCTCTCTGACAAGGATCCCTTCCCATGCCCCTCCCTCCTTCCCATCACCTCTGCATCCAGCTGGACCCTATCCTTGGTTCCTTCCAACCTCAGATCTCTCCTCCCTGTCCCTCCTCAAAGAAATCTTCCCCAAACCCAAGGACTCCATACTTGGCATCTGGCACGGGCACCCAGAATTTGAGTAGCTCACAGAGTTGCCAGATGGCTGCTCAGGGGGAGAGAAACTAGGCTTTATGAGGGGGCGATTCTGTACAACTCGAAGAGGGGGAGCTCCCATATCACCAAGCCTGAAACTCCACCATCAAGGACTCCGGACTCTCTTGTTCTGTGGCCTGTGGTGTGAGCCCCATCCCCTGGCTGCCCCACCTCCTTGTTCACCCTTTCCCTGGGGGCAGCACTCAGCCTTAGAGCAGAAGAAAGAGGGCTCAGGGACTGAGCAGCTGCAGGTATCCTGAGGGGTCTCTGAGCAGGAACAGAGCAGGGACCAGGCTGGGGAGCTCTAGAACCTGAAAAGAGACCCCACACCCCAGCCAAGGCAAGCAAGTGCTGTGTGCTCCCCCAGGGACATGGTCTGGCCCCAGGAAAGGGTGCCTGGCTGCCAGAAAACCCCGAGAAAAGCTGAGCCTACTTGCTAAACAAGAGCTGGTCAGGCACTGCAAAGGGTTAACAGAGAGAAAGTAGAGAGGGAAAGTGCCAGAGAAATCCCCCTCCTTCCCTGTGAAATCCACCCACACCAGCACCAACAGAAGGGAAAGAGAAGGGAAGAAATGCTGAGAGGCTCCACAGGAGCTATTTTACTGAGCCAGTGTACCCCAGCCCTCACCTCCAGCGACTCCCCAACCCTCACCATAGAGGAGACCTCCACAAGGCAGCAGAGAGGGTAGGGGGATGAGGGGACCAGGGAAACACAGTCCCTGTCCTTGGAAGACCTCAGGAAGGGGCGATGGGAAATGGGAGCATCAGTACACAAGCCACAAATCCAATCTGGCCCAGCATTTTGGCTGGAGGGAGAGGTCATGACAGAGAAAGGGGCAACGCCAGGCAGTCTACAGGGGTGGGTAGGGAAGAGCTGGCTGAGCACGTCCAGTGTCCGGGAATCCACCCATGCGGACCCACCATGCTCAGGGAACAGTGAGCAGTGAGCCGTCACCACAGGCCTCAGGCACAGCAACCCCTGCCAAAGTCCCATCTCCCAACACCACCCCTGCCTCAGACTATCTCAGGATAAAGTCTGAACTCCCATCTTGGCTGCTCTTGACTGCGAGGCTCCTCTCCACCAGCTCCCACGCTCCCTCTAGCCACAGGGAACTCTCTGCAGCCCCTATCCCACCACATCTGTCTTTGGTCAGGCTGGTCAACCTGCAACACCCTCCCGTCCCTCACAACCCAGATCAGGTATCTCCCTCCCTCGGGCCACTATCCCTGACCCATCTCCCAGCTAGGCCAAGCTGTCCTCTCCCAACTTCCTGGGCACACACTCTACGCCTGGGCGCCCTGGCTGGCTTCCCAGTTCTTGAGGGCGGGACTGTGACTGTGCTCTGTGTCTCTAGACTCCCACCCCCAGCACAGTGCTCAGACAGAGAACTTCACTCAGCCACATTTGCTGAACGAGTGTCATTTGAGGGAGAAGGATTTTTGTGCCTGACATGGAATCTTCCTCCTGTCCACCAAAGACCTGAACCTTTGAGAGGGCAGGATCTTTCAACGTGTGTCTGGGACAGGCAGGAGTGGATTTCCAGAACTGTTAATTAGGTCCCAAGACCAGGACCAGGAGAATAGCAGCACAGCTCCTGGTGGTCAGGCCTCCTGACCAGGAGACCACAGGCAAGGAGTCCTGTGTGTGCTCCCTCCTGCCTGGGCCAAGAGCAAAGCATGGGTCCCCAGAGGAGGAAGGCCAAAAGCCAAGTCTGCTTGCCGTGGTTACCATGGCTTTGGGGCAGGACTGCTGTGAAATGCAGGCTCCCAAGTGGTTGCTGGGCAGCGACAGAGTATGTAACCAATGGCAACAGGGTAAATGGCAACAGGGTAGGGGTGGGGGAAATCAGGCTTTGCCGGAAGGAAGCCGTGGGGGCTGTCTGGGCACAGCCGGGCAAGAACACAGGTGCAGTTCAGGGCCAGAGGAAGCCTCAAGAACAAGGCCCCAGACACTTGTTTGGACACCGCCCAGCTGTCCACAAACTAGCCCCCATTTCTCTAGCCACATTCTCTTTCACCATTTAAATGACCTCTTTGCTAGGAAACCCTCCTGATTTATGCAGTAGCAGACTGAAGGAGCTTGTCCGTATTTACATATTCTCCCCATCTCCTCCTTACTTCTTGTTGTCAGTTACCCTCCAGTCGATTCCAACTCACAGCGGCCCCACGTGTGCAGAGTAGAACTGCTCCAGAGGATTTCCAAGGCTGTGACCTTTTGGAAGCAGATGGCCAGGCCTGTCTTCTGAGGCACCTCTGGGTAGGTTCGAACCTCCAGTCTTCCGGCTACTTGTCAAGCGCCTAACTTCGCACCACCTAGGGGCTTCCTCCTCACTATTCTAGGAATAATGGAAGAATATTCCCTCCTGGTTTCTCTCAGCCTAGTGGGCTCACTGCCATCACCTCTGCCTACCCCCAAGCTCCCCAGGTCAGGGGCTGCGCTGCTCTCAGTGACTCCTTTAAGTCAGGCATTTAATCCCAGGGCTCATGCAGTTATCCTGAGGTCCTGGCTGTTCTCCCAGGGATGGCCTCTCCTAGGGTAAGGGAGATTCGCCCTCAGGCCTTCCAGCCAGTCGGAAGAAGCAAAGCCACCGAAACAATGTTCCTCCCCCTGTCCCCATCAGCCAACAGCTCATCACTGCCAGCATGACCCACTTCTGGTCCTTGGACAATAACACACAAAGCAAATATGGCGCCTTGTGAGTCTGTTTCTGCAGGCAGGCTGGCCCTCATGAAACCTGAGGCTTGGGAAACCCTTGTACAAACAGCCATGCCTTCTGAGTGTGTGGTGTATTACTCTCTCAGGAGCAGAATCTCCATGTCCAGCGTCTCATCTGGCCTCACGGCCACCCTGAGGGGGACAGGGATGAAAGTACCACGGAACTACTGACCGCCCTTTGCAGACATGGAGACTGAGCCCCAGAGGGTGAACTAACTAACCAGTACCAGGTCCCAGGGAGTTGAGGCTGGACCTCTGCCCTGCACTCTAGCTGCCTCCTGGGAGCCCCCTGCCAGTTCTTTTTCCAACCCCGCCAGATGCGAGTCTGGTTCTGGGCACCTGCTGGCACTGACCTTCGCTTGGCCCAGCCCTGTTTCTCCTCTCTAGTCCTGGACACGCACAGGGCTCCAGCTATGAGAAGGAAAGGGGCCTAACTCGGTAGAGTGCTTTGCAAGTGGCATCTCCTAATTCTCACGATGACCTTGCCGGGCACTGTCATTCCTATTTGACAGACAAGAAGGCTAAGTGAGGCCAGAAGGCCAGGTGGGCAGCCTACGGCATACAGAGAGGGGGCCGAGACCCGGTTAGAGTCCAGGCAGTCTGACTTCACACCTGGCTCCTTCCCTGCCTCCCAGGACATGTCCAATAGGCACCACAACGCCATCAGAAGGCCCAGGATAAAAAACCACAAGGCTGGGCTTTCCTCCTCCGACCCTGGGTGCCACTCCTCTGCAGAGAACACGCTTCTCTAGTGAGCGGCGCGTCCATGGCCTGGCTGTCCGTGGGCCCAGGAGCAGCCTCAGGGCTGCTGCCACTGCCCACGACATGCACCCCTGGAAAGGGGTCTCTTGGCAGCATTTGTGCCAGTGTGGCCCCCTCCCTAGAGGCCGCTGCAATGCTCAGCTCTACTGCTGGCTCCCTCCAGGAGACATAATTACCACCAGCTCTCTTCCTGCCAGTCCACAGAGCCAAGAAATAACACGCTCCATGATATGTCCCATCAACTTAGTGACCCAGGCCGGCCCATGCCAGTCTCCGCTCTCCTGTCACGTCAGAAATCACAGCCCTTCCTGCCAGCGAGGAAGACAGGCTGTCCCTGGTCTCCTGAGCGCAGCACCCGGAGTGGGCTCAAGCTGGCACGTTATTAGACCCTTCATCAGCCGCAGCCTTCAGCAGGGCAGGGGCTTGTGTCAGAACACACCAGGTGCCCAAAGCTGGAACCAACTGCTCATTGGCAGAATCCCAAGTGGACTCAAGCCCAGGAAGCACTTTTTTTTTTTAACCGACTGATCGCCTCAAACCAATTTTTCTCCCAACCAAATCTGAACTTAAGTGTTTTCTAACATGACTGAGTCAGAACCTAGAGCTTATCAGGACGAAATGAAAATTCCCTGTACATCCACGATGTACAAGGCACCTTTGTGTTTGTTCTCTTACTTAATCCATCAAACACCTGCAAGAGAGACCTCACTAGCCCCGTTTGCAGAGGAGAAAACTAAGGCTCAGGGAGGTAAGAAACTTGAGCAGGCCCACAAAGGGTTGTGAGTAGTAAACTGAAGATTCAAATTGCCAGGTGCCCACTGTTGGGCATGACACAAAGTCACAGAGGCCTGGGCAACCTCACCTCACCCTCATTCCACACCAGGCCTTTGTACCCTTTCAGTTTCCAAGAGCCTGACCCCAGCAGTAACTTCTGCCCCAGTGGAACAGAACAGGGACCAGGGATTCAGCTTGCTTTCGCACATATTCTCATGCGATGGTTCCACAGTCTAGAAATGACAAAAAAGCCAGGACCTCCTGGTTCCCTGACCGAGAGTCAGGCTGCTTTGACACATGATTCTTTTCAAAACTAGAATTTGCATTTGGGGTTCAGCAGGCTGGAGTAATGCCTTCTGATTTGGGATCAGAATTTCCTCCACATCCCTGGGCACACACTGCACGAGAGGACAGTACCTCTGGGGCAGGGACCACGTTGAATTGTTCATCACTGTATCTCCAGTGCTTACTACAGGCCTGGCACACTGTAGCTGCTCAAACAATGCTGGAGGGAGGGAGAAGAGGAGGAAGGAGAGAAGGGAGGAAGGGAGGGAGGGAGGAAGGGAGGAAGAGAGAGGAGGGAGAGAGGGATGGATGGAGGGGTGGGTGGAAGGAGGGAGGGATGGGTGGAGAGAGGGAGGAAGGGATGGGTGGAGAGAGGGAGGGAGGGATGGAGGGATGGGTGGAGAGAGGGAGGGATGGGTAGAGAGAGGGAGGGAGGGATGGAGAGAGGGAGGGAGGGATGGAGAGATGGAGGTAGGGATAGGTGGAGGGAGAGAAAGATGGATGGAAGGAAGAAGGGAGGAGGGATGGAGGGATGGGTGGAGAGAGGGAGGGAGGGAAGGAGAGAGGGAAGGAGGGATGGGTGGAGGGAGGGATGAATGGATGGATGGATGGGTGGAGAAAGAGAGGGATGGGCGGAGGAAGGGAGGGAGGGATGGGTAGAGGGAGGGAAGGATGGACGGATGGAAGGAAGGAAGGAAGGAGAGAGGGATGGATTGAAGGAAGGAAGAAGGGAGGGATGGGTGGAGGGAGGGAAGGAAGGACGGAAGGAAGAAGGGAGGGAGGGAGGAAGGCAGAGGAGGGAAAGAGGGATGGATGGAGGGAGGGAGGGAGGGAGGGAGGGAGGGAGGGAGGGAGGGAGGGAGGGAGGGATGGGTGGATGGACAGTCAGATGGACGAATGAACGGATGGATGGATAAATGGATGGGTGGATGGATGGGTGGATTGACGGACAGATGGACGTTTAAATGCCCTTTTGGCCTGGAAGCCTCAAAACTGGGTCCAAAACACAAATCTTCTTCAACCAGTAGTAACGCATATCCCTTGCACACTCATAAAAGGACTTCTATTTGCCTCTTGAAAGACAATGGCCTCCCCATTCATTCTGATCACACACACTCTGCCCTCAGCAAAATCCATGTCCAAAGGACCAGCCCACATGCAGACTCCACGCAGCTACTCCTCTGGGTCCCAAACTATAAAATAGGGGCTCACAGGTCAGGAAACTTGCAAACACCCTTTCCTGGAGCAGCTGCTCTGGCAGTCCCCTGGGTGAGGAGCTATGATTACTGTGCCTCCTGGCAGGCTGTACCCACGTGAGTGTCATGGGAAATACCTCATACCTGAATCCTGCAGGTATTAGGAGAACAGCCAGCTGCTGTTCTAGAGGTTTCTCCTCCAGCCCATCATCTGCCATCCAACTGAGAGATGGGCAAAGAGAGACGGGGGAAATCCTACAGATTTATGGAGGCCAGGCACAGCTGCAGGGTTCAGCTGAGGGGTCGGCTCAGGAGCCTGGGAGGCTGGCATAGCTAGAGCTGTACCCTAGTGCCATCACTGATCAAACGTGTGAGCTGGAGGGAAGCAGGGTGCAAAACCAGAGCAGGAGAGACGCAGAGGCTGTCTGGTCACCCTGAGAAACAGCACCAAGCCAGAGGACAAATCCAGGCGCCAGGAGGAAAGCCCTCTGTAGATGAGACAGCAAAGCTAAAGTCCATGGCCAGTGCTCTGCCCCAAACTCCTCAAGTTTCCACCTGTCTGACAGGCTGGGTATGAGCAAGAGAAAACGAACCAGCCAGACCCGTGTGAGGCGCCCCTCCAAGCTACAGTGCAAACAGCGCTGAGCAGTTCCTCTCCTTGCGTCCTACAGGACTTTTCCAGTATGCCCATGTGGTCAGCTGGCCTGGACTTCCCCAAGCCCCCCCGGCAAGGCTAGCCATCCACACACCCTCTTGCAGAAGGACAGAGCTGCTTGGAGGGAAGCCACATATTCAGGAAACTTCCCCTTAGCTCCAATGTGGGCCACTTTTTAGTAAAAGGCCACTCTCCACTTTGAAACCTAGGTCGGCTTGAGGATTTGGGGGCAAGAACCTTAATGGCAAGGCACCTGAATTCTGGGTTCTGGGGACCCAGATCAAGCAGAGGCCACGGAAAAGGCTCAAGGACACAGAGCCCAGCTTCATTCCCTGCCAAGGATAAAAATGATAATTCTCATACAGACCGGCACCTCCCATTTACAAACCCCTCCCCAAGCCTTGTCTCGTTTGACGCTCCATATTATACCCCTACCCCTTTTACAGATGAGAAAACCGAGGATCAGAGCAGTTAATAAGTGGTAGAATCGGAACTGAAACCCTGTTCAGGCTCCACGTCCTGTGCTCTGGAGGCTATCGAGGGAGACGGATGTGGTTTGAATCACAGCTCCAAGGCTTATTGGTATGTGATCTGCGCCAAGCCATGTACCCGTTCTAGACCTGACTTTTTAAAAATAATATTTTATTGTTTTCACTGGAAGTTTACATAACAAATTAGGTTCTTATTGAACAATCCCTACAATTTGTTCGGTAACATTGGTTACATTTTTCACAATGTGTCAATGTTCTCCTTACTTCCTTTTAGTTCGTTCCCTTTCCGGTACCTAATCTAGTTTCCCTGCCCCCTTGCCTTCTCATTTTTGCTTTCAAGCGTAAGTTGACTGCTTCGTCTCATATAGACGATAGACCTTACTTTTCTAATCTGTAAAATGGGAAGACAGCAGTGTTAGACGGAACCACATGAAACTGTCGTTTTTGTAGGTCATCACCAATCAAAAATTGGCAATTTTATTCCCATAAAAAGACCAGGCTTAATGGTCTGACTGAGACTGGAGGGGCCCTGATGGTCATGGTCCCCAAACCCTTTGATAGCCCAACATTGGAACCATTCCCAAAACCAACTCTACTGACAGGGATTGGCCTGGACTGTAAGATAGACAATGATGCTGGTAAGGAGTGAATTTCCTGGCTCAAGTAGACACATGAGACTATGTGGGCGACTCCTGTCTGGTGGCCAGATGAGAAGGAAGAGGCAGACAGGGGCTGGTTGAATGGACACAGGGGAATGTAGGGTAGAGAGGAGGAATGTGCTGTCTCATTAAGGCGAGAGTAGCTGGGAGTGCATGGCGGGTGTGAATGGCTGTATGAGAGACTGACTTGATTTGTAAACTTCCACCTGAAGTACAATAAATAAATTTTTTAAAAATTGGCAATTTTATATGGAAACATAATGCCTGCTTAAATGATATGATCGGAAACCCTGGTGGCATAGTGGTTAAGTGCTATGGCTGCTAACCAAAGGGTTGGCAGTTCAGATCTGCCAGGCTCTCCTTGGAAACTCTGTGGGGCAGTTCTATTCTGTCCTATAGGGTCGCTATGAGTCAGAATCGACTTGACGGCAGTGTTTTTTTTTTAAATGAGATGATCAGCTTGGAACCTGGCTGAGACAGGACCTAAAAAAATTCCTGCTCTCATCTTTTTACCATCCACCTGTGGACTACACTGTAATCCCTCCTGAGACAGGTGACTACAGTGTGGTATCTCCTAAGGAGGCAGGCGTCAAAATGGCTAACATGGCAGATGTGCAAGACGCAGGGAGGGGTGCTGGTCTGTGTGTGGGGCTCCACGATTAGAAACCAGGCCTCAGTGTGGTCAGAGCCAGGTCTGTTTTCTATGAAAAGTGCACTGTTCTGTGAAAATTAGGTCTGCCACTTGGTCGCCGTGAAGGTTAATTTTATGAGTCAAGGTGGCTGGACTGTAGTGCCCAGCTGTGTGGTCAAGTACTAGTCGAGCTGTTGCTGTGAAGGCGTTTTGTAGATGTGGCTCCCATTTAGATCCGTGGACTCTAAGTAAAGCACTTTAGCCTCCATAATGTGGGCGGGCCTCGTCCAATCAGCCAAAGGCCTAAAGAGCAAACACTGAGGTTTCCTGAGGGGAAGAATTCTGCCTCCAGGCTGTAATATGGATATCCCGCAGATTTCAGACTTGCCAGCTGCCACAATTACGTGAGGCAATTTCTTAAAATATCCACCTTTCTCTCTGTGTACGTACACACACACACACACACACACACACATCCTAGTCGCTCCGTTTCCCTGGAGAACCCTGGCTGATATAGCACCTGTCTCCACATCTGCCTAACCAGCTGTGTGTTCCCTCCCTTGAATAGCCACCTCACAAGGACATTTGTGCCCCTTCATAGGAACTCCTGGGTCCTAAATGGCCCAGGGCTGGCTGGTGGGAGTCCATCTCTCTGTCCCACCCCACCACAGTCCAGCGTCCCTCCTCCTGTCCACTCACCAGGAGACCTGCTGTGCTGGAAGCAACCCCCGGACCACAGCTCTCCATACAAGTCCTGGCTCACATGGTTCCAGACGCGCAAACGAACATCATTTTTGGCTGTTGGGGGATCCCCCTCGTGGGGTCTTTGTGTCTTAACCTCCACTTCCATCCACTGCTTTCAGGATGCAGTTTTAAAGAACCTCAGGCTGGTGGCCCCCAGCTCACGCACTCTCTGGGCCTCTCTTCTGGTACTCCCCTTCACCCCTACCCCCGAAGAGTCCTACCCATTCTTGATCTCATTACCTCCTGGACCACCCAAACACACGGCTCCCCTCTTCACTGAGCCAACAAAGTGCTTTGGGCCAGGACCACCGCGGGGTACTTGGCCAACACTGCCACACTGCCTGGTACCGTGACCGTGTGTGTGTGTGTGTGTGTGTGTGCACGTGCGCACGTTTGCTTTGTGACCCCACCCAGACACAGCAAGTGGGTCTTGTGAACATATCTACCCCACGCTCTATGTGTGCCTTGTCCAGCCCTCTCGCTCCCTCCTCTGCTTTATTTCCCCACGGCACATACACACTGATGAATGGGGTATTTTTCTGATTAACACACCACCTGGCTCCCTCACTAGAATGTAAGCTCCCTGCAGGCAGGGAGTATTCTCAGCTCCATTTGCTGCTGCATCTGTGGCCTCCAAAAGAGAGCCTGGCACAAACTGATACCTGCTTAACAGCTGCTAAATGAGCGAATGGATTCCTTCTATTGGCACAGTGACCTCTGAATCACTGTCACTTTACAGGCGAGGAAGCTGAGGCTCCAAGAGAGGCAGTGACTTGCCCATGACCCTCAGTTAATGAGAGGCAGAGGTGGGCCCTGAATCCGGGCTTCTGCCTCCAAAGCTCACGCTCCTTCCACTCCCTGGTGTCCGGCACCGCACCCAGCACTGGGCTGATCAACGCATACTACCGACTGCTCAAGATTCCTCTTCTGTAATCCCAGAAGAGGTGGGTGGGGACTTGGGCCCTTAATCCCTACTCATCAGGTGGCAGGTCCTGGGGCCCCAAATGCAGCCCTGTGTACCCAGGCCCAAACCTCATGAGTGAGACTCGCCCCTTGGGCAGAAGGGCAGGTCTAAGAAGCTCCCCGTTCGGGGACACCCTGGGAGGCAGAGCTCTGCCAGGACCTGGTGGCCAGGGCCCGACGCCCACGGCCCGGCCCACAGGGTCAGAGGCCCCCGAGAAGACCTGCAGCTTACCATGGACTCACTGATGAGGAGGAGCAGGAGCGCTTCCTCGATGTTGTCCTTCGGGCAATAGAGGCTGCAAGACACAAACGGCAACCCTGGCTCCAACACACCCTCACAGCGAAGCTGCCCTGCGGCCCCAGAGTCAGCAGCAGCCCCATAAGGTGACCTTCTCCTGCATAATTCACAGGCACCCGATACCTTCTGCTGCTCTTAAACATGCCCTGAGTTACAGAGCTGAAAGGGGGCGGCAGCTGCTGGGCTAGAGACACACAGATGTTCCTGGGGTAGTGAGCGTCCCCTTGGGCATCCACCAAGTGCTGGGCAAAGACCGGGACCAGCAGGAAAGCAGCTCTGCTAGTTGGTCACAGGTGTAGCCTTCGCTTATTGGCACAAAAAAGAGAGAAGGTGTATCAAGTGAGATTATTAGGAAGGCAGATAGCCCCCAAATAATTTGTTTGGCCTATGGATGCCTTAGAGGGTTCTCCCCTCACCCCAGCCCCCACCCTGAATCCTGTCTTCTCTCTCCTACTTGGCTCCTGCTGACCCTAAAGAGTCTGCCTGGCAGGGAGCTGGATGGTGCTTGGAAGAGACCAGGGGATGGGGAGAAGGCCCATGAGCAGGGCCTGGATGCTGGGTGTGGACATGAGGCTGCGTGGCCCGGCGGGGCAGCCAGGGCTTACTTGTCTCCTTCGTAGAGCTGAGGTTTCCGCAGGGCCTGCGTGATGAAGGTGTTCTCCTCCTTGCTCATGAACTCGGGCAGAGGGTGGGACAGGGGGTTCCAGTAGCACTCCTCGCTCAGGGAGTGAAGCAGGACCCCCGCCAGGTGCTTAGCAGCCATCTGCCAGAAGAAAGAGAAGGAATCAAGATGAGACACCCATCACTCTGCCCCACCAGGGCCTAGAGTGCCCTCCCTCCACCATCTGCCAAGCCTGCCTGACTTGCAATGTGTAGGGGGGCTCCCCTGGGACCCCACTTCTCCCTCCCGAGGATGCTGCTGGCCGTTCAGTTCCTACAGTACTGCCCCACCTCTGCGGTGGCCTTGAATGGGTACAACTTTAATCTTTTCTCTTCTCTCCTCTCTTAGACAAGAAGGACAACTCCTCCTTCTCCTGATCCCGTGGGTAACCCCCAAATAATCTGTCAGGTGCAGCTCTGAGTACTCAGCAAGCCCTTGCAGAGTTGGAGAAAAGCATAAAGCCACAGGTACAGACCACTTTCTTGGCCAGATGCCTCGTCTGATATTTGACTGATAACTCCAGAGCTTGTAGAACTGCCCCATGGTGTTTCCAAGGAATGGCTGGTGGATTCAAACTCCAACCTTCTGGTTAGCACCTGTAGGTCTTCACCAGTGCACTACCAGGGCGCCCAGAGCTAGAAGCAGTAGTGGCTCTGATTTTGGGTGAACTGACTTTAGGGTCTAAGAAGGTAGGCTTAAATCAGGACAGGAAAGCAGAGTCAATGTTACTTCATAAAATCACAAACAGATCCTTACGGATTAGCACACCACCCTGCAAGGCACAGTTTTGCTCAGGGAAGGTTGGGTGATCGGTTTCAACTCTGATCTAATGCTAGGGGATAGCTGCCGTGCTGTGACGAGGATGAGGAGGGTGCCTCCCAGGCTCAGTGGGAAAGAATGCTGAGATTGGTTAACAGCGTCTGCCACGAGGACAGATGGGAGGGTAGGAGCGGGCACCCAACATACTGCCAACCCTGGGTCAGGGGCTGCCTGCCGGGACTTCTGTTGTGTCCCACTGAAATCTGACCCCTGAACAAACCAGCCCCAGCCGGCCCCAGCCCCAGGGCCACCTCCGAGTTACCACTTTGAAGTTCTGAGTTGCTTTGGTCTCCACCATCCGTAGGACCTCCCGGAGCTCTCTCATTCCTTTCACGATGTTTCTGGTGGGAAGACAGCAGAAGCAGGGTCATTACCAGCCTAGTTCCCACAAAGGGTCCTTTTCAAACCTGCAGACACTAGGACGGAGCCCGTCTGAGTTTTATTTGAAAACAATAACTGAAATGAAAAGGTTAAAGTTGTAATACTGGGACCCTCGTAGCCTGGGAAGTCAACTATCAGAGAACATAAAGGATCCCTTCTCCCCCAAAGCACCCCAGTTTACCACCAGAAGGGGACCAAGACTATTTCAAACAAGGTGTTATTTTAGGCCAGGAACCTTGAGCTGGTGTCAGGCTTTTTTCACTCGAGTCAGCCTCAAATTCTCCTTCTTCCCCCACTATATCGGGTCAACTCCGAATCTGAATCCGATCTAGGCTCTAGGCCAACCTATACTACCTCAGGCTTAGGTGGCCACCCAACCGGTCTTGCCACCCCCTCCAGTCAGCTCTCTGTGCCTTGAAGCATTTTTCAAGCTTTCAAAAGTGAAACACACAGCTAAGAAACACGCAGACTTTCCTTATACAAAACTGAAGCAAGTTTCTTGAAACAATACCCATTTCTACTAGGTATAATCCACTCTGGAATTTTCTATATTACCTCTCCCCCTACCTCCACCCCACTCCTTTTTTTTTTTTTACTGTGGTGAAAATATACACACCAGAACATTGGCCAACACCTTCACCTCCATTTTTTTTAATGCTGGCCACGCTCCACCCAATAGATCCACAATGCCTTGTGGCCTGCAGTTTGAAAAACACTGTTCCTACCACGAAAGGTGTCCGCCTGATATGCAAAAGCCATCTTTTGCCCCCTCCTGCCTGCGAGGTTAGTCTGGGTCTTCAGTACAGCTCCCAGGCCTTCTGTGCCTACTGCTTACCTGTCTCCCATCTCAATGCCCACCTGCGTGATCTGCAGTCTCTATTTCAAGGCTTTGCACAGACTTCTCCCACCGCCTAGAACGTCCTTGATCCTATTCATCCTTCGAAAACCTCTTGCAACGTTGCTTCCTCCATGAAGCCTCCTGCCCACCCCTCCTGCATTGCTCTTTCACCGTTCATTTCTCTTCTGGATCAATGACCACATCACCACATTGTGCAGTGATTGTCTGTTTGTGGGTCTGACTTCCCTCCCACATCGTGTGCCTCTGGAGGGCAGGTCTCGTGTCTTATTTGTTCCTGAAATTCAGCCCCAGCACAGATCCTGGCACACAGCAGGAGCTCAATAAATGTCCAAGGAAGTAGAGGGACTGTCCCTTCTCCTTTGCTCAGGTGGTCCCAGGATCACTTCCTACAGGGAAAGCAGAGGCTGCCAGGCCAGCAAGTGTGGAAAAGGAAAGATCAAAAAGGGTGGGAGCCCAAAGCTGGCAGCCAGCAATGTCCCGGGAGCCTCTCCTTCACATCTGCACGTAACAGGTTGCTGGAGGCTCTGAACAAGTTTGTACATCAAGACTCCGCCTTCTAAGAACCTCTGGTCTCAAACAAGAAAGCCAAAACTATGTAAACTACAAACATTATAAATAATAACAACAAAAAACAGTTATTACAGGTGCCGCTGAGTCAATTTCAACTCATGGCAACCTCCTGTGTCAGAGCAGAAGTGTGCTCCACAGGTTTTCAATAGCCGATTTTTCAAAGTAGATTGTCAGGCCTTTCTTCTGAGGTGCCTCTGGGTATTCCCTAGGTGGCACAAACCATTTGTGCTCAACTGCTACCCAAAGGTTGGCGGTTCGAACCCACTCAGCAGTACCATGGAAGAAAGGGCCTAGTGGTCTGCTTGGTTAAGATTACAGCCAAGAAAACCCCATGGAGCACAGTTATACGCTGTAACACGTGGGGTCACCATGAGCGGAATCAGCTCAATGACAACTAACACCACTGACGACAGACTGCCAGGCTTTCTTCCAAGGCACCTCTGGGTGGACTCATACCTCCAACCTTTTTGTTAGTACCACCCAGGGACTCTGTGTGAATCGTCTGCACCACCCAGGGACTCCATTATCAATACAGACCATGATTTTTAGGGCTGAGAATGGAGGCCAAGACCCCTGAAGTAGACTCAGACTCAGAAAGACCCTCCCTAGCCTGGTTAGTGGTTCTGCAGAATCCAGAAGCCAAGCAGGAGAGAGAACCTTAGCCTGCTCAGAGACAGGTTCAAGTCCAGGTGTGGCCTCTCCCAGCCGTGTGGCCTGGGGAAGCAGGCTCACCTGTGAGGGCTGCGTTCTCCTTGTCGATAAAATGAGGACTTGGTTTTAGACTAGCGTCTCTGACTTTGGTCATTAGCACACCACTTTCACAATTTTTGGCACTAGCTGCATACCACTGGTGTTATTTACTTAACACTTCTCCTTATATTTTCTTTCCTTTTATCTCAGTAGGTATCTCGCCCTGATCAAAAATGTCAGAAATCATGGATTTGGTGTGCTTGTTATTTTTTGCCAATACATATTATATACAGAAGTATTTTTTAAAAGTCTGTGTATCACTTAAAACGACCTTGCCTGCTACTAGGGATATTTGTCCCGTGCTCTGACAAACAATGGTTTAGACTAGTGGATCTCAAAGCATGGTCCCTGGACCGGCATCTCCAGACCGACCCGATGGGGAACTCCAGGCCGGAGCCCAGCTAGCAGTGCTTTAACAAGCCTCCAGGGGATTAAGGTGGTGGCTCCGCGTTGCAGAACCACGGGTTTAGATGCTTTCTGAAGCCTAAGAAGCTAGGTTTCAGAAGGGACACTTTAACCCAGAACCCCAGCTTTGCAGACAGACCCTAAATCTGTAATCTTGGGAAAGCGAAGCAGCCTCTCCGAGTCCTAGTTTCCTGTCTGTAAAAGGAGGAAATGTCATCGAACTGTGTGTGTGAAGATGGTTGAAACGTCAAAGGTTGATGAAAAAATGTGGGAGGGGAGGATGCTTCGTCGCTGCCCCATACTGTGTCAGCAGCATGAACGTACGTGAAGTTGCAAGCGCACCCAGACATAGGGTAAACCAAAAAGAAAAAAAGAGTGCCATCGAGTTGATTCCGACTCATAGCGACCCTATAGGACGGCGCAGAGCTGCCCCATAGAGTTTCCAAGAAGCACCTGGCGGATTTGAACTGCTGGCCCTTTGGTTAACGGCCGTAGCACTTAACCACTACGCCACCAGGGAGGGTTTCCAGACATGGGGTAAATACTAGTTTTCTTTTCTCCTTAGAATTTATATATTAAAGATCATATGCTTTAATTTACCACATTGTTTTACATGGACGTTCAGGAACTAACAACTATGGGGACGGGAAGAGAAGTGCCTGGGGAGATCTTGCAGCTTTGTGTCCACCTTTCTCCTCCCACCACCCAGGCCTCCAGGGGACATAAAAGCAGGATTCCTTATAGACACCTCAGGGCTAGACAACCCAAGCCCAGGGACAGGCCCATGAGCCCCCCACAAGCCTGGGTAGGAAGATCTGCAGCTAGAGGTGCTTCTGCCCCACGGAGTCTCAGAAAAGAACCCAGAGCTAGACAGCAAGCAGGCCACGGGCCGGGCCAGGTCGAGGGGAGAGCAGCAGAGAGAGAAGAAAGACATCCAGCCCCTTTTCAAGCACTCACACTGCATGACTGCCCCAGAAAAGAGGGCAAATGGCTGAGTCTGGGAGCTCAGTCTGCGGGAGGGCACTGGCCTGGCAGTTGGGCCAGATGGCTACAGGCTGAGCCGGGCTGGACCCCGGGGCTGCCCCAGGCCCCACAGCCCAGTGCCTGGAGAAGACCAGTGGGTGATTTTCTACTCTGGAGCTACCTGGCAGCCTTCTCCCTGGCAGGCCTGGCCCAGGCTGTTATCTGAAAGCCGGAGCCAAGAAGTGACTGTAGCCCCTTCTTCCCGCTACAGTGTGAGGGTTATCCTCCAGGCACCACTGCTGGACAGACTCCACCTACCTTCTCCAGGGAGCCTCGAGGTCACTCTGTAGTCTTTTCTACAGGGTCAATACTAACAGAGTGCTCCCCTTGGGGGCAGGGGGCGAAGGTCCCTGGGTAGCTCAAGTAGTTCGAACCCACCCAGCAGCTCCGCAGAAGGCCTGGCCATCAGCTCCCAGAAAGACCCCAGCCAAGAAAATCCTATGACACACTTCTACTCTGTAGCACATGGGGTCGCGATGAGTCAGAATCAACTCGACAGCAGTGGGTTTTCACTGGCGGCTTGTGAGAAATATAGAATCTCAGGAATCCCTGCCCCAATACACACAATGCATTACGGAATCAGCACTGCATTTTAACAAGATCCCAGGTCCCGAAAGTTAAGTGCAGTTTTACCACTTTCAAATCTATGAGGGATTTGGGGATTTAAATAAACTCTCAGGAATCCTTCAGCAAAGCAAATGATCACTCACAGGCGTCTTCTGGATAAATCCCGATTTTTACTGCTTAAAGGGAAAACCCAGCACTGAGGCTCCAGGGGCCAGGACCGGCAGAGTTTCAGGCCCTCACCTGGCGCTGGCATGCTGAGATATTGGCATTGCCCCCTCTGCCTCAGCTTACCCCTCTGGGAAACGAGAAACCAGCTGTAGCTTCTCCAGCACTCCCCAGATGGCCGCAAGCCTGAAGCAACCCTGTTCTGGGTCTAAAGCTGCCCACGCCAGGTAAAGCTCGGGCTTTTTGAGCCATTTCCGGCAGCCCCAACAAAGGTCAGCTTGAAAGCTCTCTTTGTTCCCCATCTCTCATGGTGACCTTTCTGAGCAAAGCTGCCTACTTTTAACAATATCCACACAGGGCCTCAAACAAACCCTGGCCCAGAAACAGGCTGTGTGGGGGGAGGCCAGGAAGCCATTTATTCCAACTAAAGTAAACCCCGACTGGCCAGGAACAGAAAGAAAGAGGAGGCATGCTTGCAGGATGGGTCAAGAAAAACAGCTCATCGTAGGGGAGGCTTCAGGTGGGGCATGCAAGGTGGAGGTGCCAAGCTCTCTGGTCCCTGTCAACAGTAGCAACAGCGCAGATCTTTCAAAGTGCTTCAGTCTTCAACCACCTAGGAGGTCGGAGAAGCAGGCTTCATTATCCTAGCACCAGCACAGTGCCTGGCACAGAAAAGGCACCCAGTTATGGTGGAATAAGTTTAAGGAAGCAGGCTTCATTATCCTAGTACCAGTGCAATGCTGGGCGCATAGAAGGCACTCAGTAATCCGTGGTTGAATAAGTGCACGAATCGAATCCGCATTTGTTATGGGAAAACTAAAGCCTAGAAGATGACCACCTTCCCAGGATATCCCTTACCCCGAGGGAGGGGCAGGGTTATAGCAGGGTTCAAGGAGTTCGGGCTCTATTCCCTTTTACCTAAAAAGACCACCGAGTCTTTTTACACGGTCCTTTCCTGCCCATTTGAACTCCAGAACTCTCAAGACTCAATTAACTAAGTTTTGCCAAGTGTCTACCCATACCAAGTGCCTGCTCATCAGCCCTGCTCACAACAGGCATTTGACAAATATTACTGGAATGAATTGAGAGACCAAATGAGTGAATATGACTACCTCGTTCACGGTGACTCCTGTGTCTAAGGAGCTCACAGCCTATTAAATAAGCCATACGCTTGATTTGCTCAGAGTTTAGCAATGTGTGAGCCCTGGTGGCACAGTGGTGAAGAGTTTGGCTGCTAACCGAAAGGTCGGCAGTTCGAATCCACCAGCTGCTCCTTAGAAACCTTATGGGGTAGTTCTACCCTGTTCTATAGGGTCGCTATGAGTCGGAATCGACCCCACAGCAACGGATTTTGGCCTTTTGGTTAGCAGTGTGTCTCGCACATAGTAGATGCTTAACAAATGTTCTTTGATTTGGTTTGATGTTGAACAGTTAGAGAGTGAGAAACTGCATGGACTTTGTCACTGGATGTGACCTGAACAGACATGGGCTTGTAGGACCCTGACCAGAAATCCCTGCTTCAGGCTTCTCATTTGTTTCGGAAAGGTTTCCGGTCAAAGACCCACAAGAGCCTAGACAGTTGGCAGAGCCCAATAACTGGACGGGTGAATTAGGGCACAAGGTCGGGCAAAGTTCAAATGGCTGTCACACTGTTTACTCCCACCACAGACTTAAATCATCAGTTTCAAAAACAAAAACTCTCCTTTCCACCCCCAGCCCCAGGAAGGGGCTGTGACACGCCCCTTGCACTGCACCCAGATGGCGGGCAATGGGGTCTTTCCTTTTCTAGTGAGGTGGGGGAGGTGAGTGCGAACAATAAATAAGGCTGCACATTGAGAGAGGCTGGAAGGGTGTGCTCTCCCCAGTGGACCTCAGAGGCCTCCCCATGCCCCAAAACAGGAGGCACGCAACACCAGGAGGTCCTCCCTGTGGGCCTGAGCACTGGGCAATTCTGGTCCCTGAAGCCCCTCAGGACAAGCTGTCTCCTACCCCTCCCCACCCTGCAGATACAAGGTGGCTGCTGAGAACAAGACAAAAGCACTGCTGACTGAACACACCCCTCCTGGGCGTCACACAGAACGGCAGACTGGGTTTGTAAGGTGCCTCCTCTTTCTGCTGAGGTTCCCCCCCAACCACAGCCATCAGCAGCCCAAGCTGCCTTCACTGCCTGTCCAACTCAGCCAGCGCCTTGCGACTCAGCACCTAGCTGGCAAGGTGGAGCAGACGTAGACAGACAGACAGACACACACAGGCACACACGCCGGAAAGGGAGAGTGCTTCCGTAGGACTGAAAGGTGGAGCAGACACACACACACACACCCCCCCTCCGAAAGGGAAAATGCTTCTGAAGGACTGAACAGCCTGCCTGAGCTGGGGAACTCCCTTAGAAAACACACACTCCCTTCTCTGTAGTTTGCTTTTGGTACAGTGAGCACATGTTGCTTCAGTAATTTTTAAAAAAAATTTTAAGAAAAGAACATTCCAAAAACCCACAGCCCACCTGGTTCAACCCCCACGGTCCCAGCTTACTTTGTGCCCTGAGCAGAGAATGGAGACTGGGCTCTGCCAGGTCTAGGCAGAAAGAATGGGGGGAAAAAAAAAAAAAACCAAAAAGGAATGGCCCCTTGCTCGGGGCAAAGGAGTAGACTCGGCTCACACTCCTGTTCTTGGGTGTGGCCCAGGGATTCGGTCGTAGTGAGGTCAGAGCCACCAGAGCTAGCTACAGGGACAATCAGCTTCCCTGGTGTTGCTGCAGTACCCCTGGGACTGTCTCATGCAAAGGAGAACCAAGTCCCTTCCCTGCGCCTACCCCACAGCCAGGGCCCCCAGGAACAAGTCAGAAATGTGCCCCCTCTAGGTGGCAGGGTGGCCAAGGCTCCACTGGAGTCCATGGCTGCCCTCCGGTGGCAGCGAGGGGAAACGAACCCACTGAGGCCTCCCAGGCCCCGCCCTTTGCGAGGGGGGCCTCCCAATTCCCACGTGTCCTTCCAGGCCAGCATTTTCGGGTCAATTAGGAACTCTCTCATTAGCACAGAGCAAGGGGCAGGAGTCATCTGGGGGAATTAACCGCTGGATCAATAGGGCAAGGCCCTTGGAAAAAATGAATGTGCCTCAGACATACTGAATGAGTAACTGGGCAGCGGGGCAAGTGTGACTAAGCCCAGGCCTCAGACTTAGTCCAGGCTTCAAAGAGCTCCAAATAAGGGGAGGGAAGCTGTGTGGGGGTCAAGCAAACGTCACCCACTTTGCTCAAGAAAGAACATCACACGTTTTAAATTACATCAAGTACTTAGTCAGAGGGAAGAGACTGGACCCCGGGTGGAGCCGGCACTGCTGTGGCAGCCTGACCCCAAGGGGAAAGCACCCCACTGCTTAGCAGGGGCTCCTCTGCTCTCTCTGGAGGTCCACTCCACCCAGTCCCAAGTGGGAATGAGCTTGGGCTCTCAGATTCTGGCCCCATCCCTCCCTGTTCCTTAGGCCCTAAGCACCTCCTCTGAAGCCTCGACAATCCCTTACCCCTGGCTCCTACCCCTTGGCCTCTCAGGATGGACTGTCCCCTCAGAGGCCTTCAGGGTACCCCTACCCCTGGCAGCAACCCCCACCTCCCAGCGTTCTTTCCCGCCCTGGCATACAGAACTCCACTGTGCACTGGGCTTGTTTACCACTGGCTCCCCTGGAATGTGACCTCCTGGCGGACGGGGGCTTGTCCTGTCTACAGCTCCAACCTAGCGTGTAGGTGCCGTGCCTGGCACAGAGCAGGCACTCAGAGACTATTTGTAAAAGGAGCTGACTGGACATTCTCTGGGCTTCTTTCCCTTAGCTCCATCCCCGCACAGGATTGTAGGCTCCCTGAGCTCAGAGAAGGGTTCCTCCCCCTTCCCAACACCCCATTGAAAAAGGCCAGGCCAAGGTTGAATGTAACTAGCACGAAATGGCTCTGGAGCCATTTAAAAGACTTTTCAGAGTGACCTTGGAGAAGATGACCCAGTGTTAGGCACCTGGGTCCCAATGGGCCCCTGTACTTCCGCTTCTCACACTTCCCTTAGGCTAACGCACTGGTTCTCAGCTGGGGGATTTTGCCACCAAGGGGACATGTGTCAATGTCTGGGGACACTTTGGTTGTCACAACTGGGGGTGGGAGTTAATACTGGTATTAAGTGGGTGGCGGTCAGGGACGTTGCTAAGAATCCCACAATGCACAAGCCAGCCCTCACGGCAAAGAGTTCTCAACAGTGAGGAGATTGAGAAACCTGGGGTAAGGTGACTTTTTTTTAAAACTCCCTAACAACAACAACAACAAACATATAAGGAAAGTATTGGAACTGGTGATTCACCTAAGAAGACAAAACTTTGACCTAAAGACAATAATACATAGTTTCAAAAGCTCATTGATGTAGACCTACTGTGGGCAGGTGGTGTGCTAGGCCTGGGACGATAAAATGAGCAAGGCGCAGACCAGGGGGGCCGGAGAGACCCAGGTTCAGCATTAGGCCCTCTGGCTCTACCACCTATCAGTCCCGTGACTCTTCTCCTCAGTAACACAGGGACACTATTTCCATTCCTACCTCACAGAATTACACATTAAGGCGTTAGCTGCTGCCTGGCACCCAGTAAGGGTCCAACAAATATTAGCTACTATCAGGAGGCAAGGGGCAAGGAAATCACTTAACGCCCAGCCAGGCAACAGGTGGCCAGCAGAAACAGAGGGGCTGAGTAATCGCCACGTGTCCTGAGCACTGCTGCTCAGGCTTCTGAGGCGTAAAACGTTTGGCTTGTTTATTCTGAGAGAAACGATGATTCAATTTCCAATCCTCTTTATTTGAGGGCGGGAGGAGGGCCAGGAGCCTGGCTTAAAGTCTGTAAAAGATTGAAATTTGCGCTTCAGGAAGGGGAGGGGAGCAGAGTTACAGGAACAGAAAAGTAACCGAAATTACTCGGGCTTTCCTGGAGGGGTGATGGTTGCTAATGCCTCCACCCTGTTTCCACCTCTGCCACCGCCACCACACACACACACGTATACACGCCAAGACCACACACACACCAACACACACCACACACACATACATACATACATATACACGCCACACACACACATACGTATACATGCCAACACCACACACACGCCAACACATACCACACACATACATACATATACATGCCAACACCACACACTGTACACACACAAACACATATCACATACACACATACATATACACACCAACACCACACACATCACACATGCATACACACCCACACCACACACATGCCAACACATACCACATACATATACACACCAATACCACACACCACATACATATGCACACCAACACCACACACCACAGACGTACATATACACACCAACACCACACACACTACACACACATACACACCAGCATCACACACCACACACCAACACACAACACACACCACATGCTTATACACACCAAAACCACATACACCGCACACACACCACACACCAACATATACCACACCTACACACACCAACACACATACCACACACACCACATACATATACACACCAACAAACCATGCACACCACACACACACACACACACACACAGATACCACATATACCACAAATACGAACACACCCACACACCCCTCACGCACACAGTCTAACCGTACAGAACACAGACAGGAGGAAACAGGCCAGCTCTGTGTGGCGTGGGACCACCTTCAGGAAGAGGCACAGTCACATTTTTGGAGAACAGCGACTCAGGGCCCCAGAGGGACACGGAGAGTCCTGAGTCACCATATCCAGGATTAGCCCACACACTCCCACTTATCACTGTGGCCCTGCCCTCCCACAAGCTGCCCCTCCACATCCAAAAAATTGGAAATGGTTACTCAGACCTGAAAGTAGAATCCCAACGGGTGAGCGCCGGCAAGTTACTTAGCCCCTGTGAGCCTCCGTCCCCTCACTAGTGAGGTGGGGGTCACAAGGCCTTCTTGGAAGAGCAGCGGTATACCAAGCACGAGGCCACCTGGCACACAACATGAGCTTGATACCTGCTGGCTCTCGCCCCCTCCCGCCCTCCTGGCTGTCCTCGATGCTTTCCTTAACCTCATTAAGAAAAGGTGGGTGTGGGGAAGGGGAGCAGGCAGCCCCAAGGGGTGGGGGGCCCTCAGCAGAGAGGGAGCTCACGGCAATATCTCCTGGGGCCTGAGTTGTGGACTCAAGGTGCTTTTTCATTCCTTCCCTCTCATTTGACCCTCATACCTTCTGCGGTATAGGACAAACAGAAGCCCTGATTTAGAGGTGAGGAAGCAGAGCTAGGGAGAGGTAGGGGAGAGCTCCAACCCCCAGGTGCCCCTGACCCCACCCTGACCTCCTCACAGATAGCTAGGGCACCCCCCAAAGTTTTCAAACCAGAATCTGGGGCGCAGTACCTGCCAAGAGTGGTCACTCTCAGGGGCGCAAATGCTATGCTGTGAGTACATCAGCTGAGGATCCCCAGGAACCCCAGAATTTCTCCCCTGGGCCATGTGGCCTAGTGGTTAAGAGTGTCAACTGTAAAGATCAGATGTGGGCTGTGCTCATAATCCAGGCCTCGTGCACGACAAGTCACTTAAATTCGCCAAGCCTCGGCTTCCATCTGTAACAATGGCACCTACCTCAGAGGGCTGCTGGGAGGGTTAAATAACACCACACAAGCCGAGTACTTTATACAGTGTCATGGATTGAACTGTGTTCCCCAGAAGTGTCTGTCAACCTGGCTAGGTCATGATTCCCAGTATTGTAGGATTGTCTGCCATTCTGTCACCTGATGTGATTGCCCTACATGTTGTTAAATCCTATCCCTATGATTAATGAGGTGGATTTAAAAAACCCACTGCCATCAAGTCGATTCTGACTCCCAGCAGCCCTACAGGACAGAGTAAGAACTGCCCCAGAGAGTTTCCAAGGAGTGCCTGGTGGATTCGAACTGCTGACCTTTTGGTCAGCACTTAAGCACTACGCCACCAGGGTATCCTGAGATGGATTAGTGGCAGTGGCATTGATGAGATCTACAAGATTAGATAGTGTCTTAAGCCAATCTCTTTTGAGATATAAAGAGAGGCAAGCAGAGAGACATGGGAACCTCATGCCACCAAGAAAGCAGCGCCAGGAGCAGAGCACATCCTTTGGACCTGAGGTTCCTGCACTGAGATGCTCCCAGACCAAGGGAGGGCTGATGGCAAGGACCTTCCTCCAGAGCCTACAGAGAGAGAAAGCCTTCCCCTGGAGCCTGCGCCCTGAATTCAGACTTCTAGCCTGTTGGGCTGTGAGGGAATAAATGTCTCTCTGTTAAAGCCATTCACTTGTGGTATTTCTGTTAGAGCAGCACTAGATGACTAAGACACACAGTACCTGGCATGAATTAAGAACTTAAAAAGTGGCACATATAATTATAATGCATACCAGTTAAATGAAAGAAGGACACAGAATATTGAAATGAGAACTGTTTCCTTCCCCAAAGCCTTCTCCGCGGGGCTCTCACACATAAGGAGAACAGCATCTCTGCGCTTTGTGCCTGCCAGAGTCCTGGGGGGCGGGGGCGGGGCGCACACCTTAAACCCTGTAAAGCAGGGGTCAGCAAACTTTTTCTGTAAAGGGCCAGACAGTAAATATTTCAGGCTTTGTGGGCAATACAGCCTCTATCAGTACTCAATTCAGCCGTTGAGGTAATATGTAAATGACTGGGTGTATTTCATTGAAACTTTATTTGCAAAAACTGGCTTTGGGCCATAGATTGCCGACTACTGCTGCAGTAGTTCAACTTCCCCAGGTTCCCCCAAGACTTTATAAGGTACTAACAGCCCTCCTTCCAAATCTCTGCAACCAGGGAGCTAGCTGAAGGCAGCTCTCCAGATTTGTCCCTGAGAGCTCCAGCTGGCCAACTGAGGGTTCTCCACGGGCAGGAGGCTCCAGGCACCGGCTCCTTGCATTTGAACAGCAGAGAGACAGCAGTTACCAGCTAGAGATGGCAGCCAAGCAGGCACTGCCTACGCACTAAAAACAGGAACCAGTCAGCTGGGCCACCATCTCTCTGAAACTGAAGCTCTGCAACCGAAAAAGGACAAAAAAAGCAGATGGCACGGCAGGAGTGGAGGCCCTGGGCTCCCCAGGAACCCCACCTCCATGGCCAAAGGGTGCTCTATGGAGCCTAGAGCTCCAGGCTGGCTTCACTGTTAGGGCTGAGCACACAGGCTCTCTGGACCTCCGGATCCTCATGTACCAAACAGGGACCCCTCCACCTCCCTGGCCTGGCACGTGAGAAATTAAATAAAGAAAAAGAAAAGCAAAAGGTGAAAATTCATGCATGGGTCAGCAGCCTATCCCATTGCTACAAAAAATAATAAAAATAAATAAAAGTCATCATAATGGTTTTCTAAACAGCTATGATGCATCAGACTCTCTGCTATCATGTATCATCTGATGTCCTCAGTGATGTTGTGCGGGGCACTGTCATCGTCCCCATCTTACAGAGAGCTCCAGGGACCGGCCCGAGGCCACACAGGCTTTAGGCATGGGAACTAGATTCACACCCAGCTCTGCTGGCTCCAAAGTTGAAGCTTCGCCAAGTTCCCGCTCTGCCAGATAGGGCGAGAGTAGGGTGGACCCCTCATTCTATTTCTACCGTTTGGAAGGCAGGGGCTCCTGCAGCATCCCAGCTTCTTACCACCCTGGGGCTGCTTCGTAAGAACAAGGGCAGAGAGGAGAGAGGGAAGAAAGAGAGCAGAGAGGGAAGAAAGAGTCCAGGCCCAGTGGTGTCACTAGGGTTGGTGATATTCAGTGTGATTAACTCATGGTGTCACCCCCGCCCCTTGCCATGGACCACCTGCAGCACTGGGACCATACAGAATTCTTAGTAATTTTTTTTTTTTACTAATGTTACTCGTAAATCGTAATTCCCATATGTCGCTCCTTCTTTTCCTTTAATTACCACTTCATTCTCAAAAAAGTTGTTGATACGGATTTACGAATTACCATACTACTACAGCTGTTGTTGTTAGGTGTCATCGAGTTGGTTCTGACTTACAGCGACCCTAAGTACAACAGAAATGAAGCACTGCCCCGTCCTGTGCCATCCTCACAATCATTGCTATGTTTGAACCCACTGCCGCAGCTGCTGTGTCAATCCGTATCGTTGAAGGTCTTCCTCTTTTTTGCTGACCCTCTACTTTGTCAAGCATGATGCCCTTCCTCAGGGACTGGTCTCTTCTGATACCAAGTCCAAAGTATGTGAGATGAAGTCTCACTATCTTCACATCTAAGGACCACTTGGGCTGTACTTCTTCCAAGTCATATTTGTTCGTTCTTCTGACAGTACACGGTACATTCAATATTCTTCGCCAACACTGTAATTCAAAGGTATAAATTCTTCTTCAGTCTTCCTTAGTCATTGTCTAGCTTTCGCATGCCTATGAGGCAATTGAAAATACCATGGCCTGGGTCAGGCCCACTTAGCCCTCAAAGTGACATTTTTGCTTTTTAATACTTTACAGAGGTCTTTTGCAACAGATTTGCTCAATGCAGTACACTCTTTGATTACTTGACTCCTGCTTCCATGGGCATTGTTGGCGGATCCAAGTAAAATGAAATCCTTGACAAAACTTCAAAATTTTCTCCATTTATTATGATGTTGCTCAATAAACATCCTGTTATGAGGATTTTTGTTTTCTTTATATTGAGGTGTAATCCATACTGAAGGCTGTAGTCTTTGATCTCCATCAGAAAATGCTTCAAGTCCTCTTCACTGTCACAGCAAGCAAGGTTGTGTCAACTGTTAATGAGCCTTCCTCCAATTCCGATGCCGTGTTCTTCTTCATATAGTCCGGTTTCTCGAATTATTTGCTCAGCATACAGATTGAGTAAGAATGGTAAAAGGATACAATCCTGATGCATACCTTTTCTGATTTTAAACCACTCAGTGTCTGTTTGAACGACTGCCTCTTAGTCTATGTACAGGCTCCGCATGAGCACAATTCAGTGCTCTGGAATTTCCATTCTTCACAGTGATATCCATAATTTGTTATGATCCACACAGTCGAATGCCTTTGCATAGTCAATAAAAAAAGGGCAAATGCCTTTCTGGTATTCTCTGCTTTCAGCCGAGATCCATCTGACATCAGCAATGATATACCTCGGTCCGCATCCTCTTCTAAATCCGATTTGAATTTCTGGCAGTTCCCTGTCAATGTACTTCTGCAATTGCTTTTGAAAGGTCCTTAGCAAAACTTAACTTGCATGTGATATTAATGATATTGTTTGATAATTTCCAAATTCTGTTGGATCATCCTTCTTTGGAATGATCACGAATATCGATCTCTTCCAGTCAGTTGACCAAGTAGCTATATTCCAAATTTCTTGGCACGGATGAGCGACAGCTTCCAGCGCTGCACCTGTTTGTTGAAACATCTCATTTGGTATTCCATCCATTCCTGGAGGCTCGTTTTTCAATAATGTCTTCAGTGCAGCTTGGACTTCTTCCTTCAGTATCATAATCATATGCTACCTCCTGAAATGACTGAGCACAGACCAATTCTTCTTGGTACAGTGACTGTGTATTCCTTCCATCTTCTTTTGATGCTTCCTGCATCTATTTTTTGCCCATAGACTCCTTCAATATTGCAACTCGAGGCTTGAATTTTTTCTTCAGTTCTTTCAGCTTGAGAAATGCCAAGCGTGTTCTTCCCTTTCGGTTTTCTAACTTCAGGTCTTTGCATATTTCATTACAATACTTTGTCTTTTCAAGCTGTGCTTTGAAACCTGTTGAGCTCTTCTACTTCATCATTTCTTCCTTTCGCTTTAGCTACTCTACATTCAAGTGCAAGTTTGAGAGTCTCTTCTGATATCCATTTTGATCTTTTCTTTCTTTCCTGTCTTTTTAATCACTTTTGCTTTCTTCATGTGTGACGTCCTTGATGTCATACCACAACTTGTCTGGTCTTCGGTCATTAGTGTTCAACGTGTCAAGTCTATTCCTGAGATGGTGTCTAAATTCCGGTGAGATATGCTCAAGGTTGTACTTTGGCTCTCATGGATTTGTTTTAATTTATTTCAGCTTCAATTTGAACTTCATTTGGGTAATTGATGGTGTGTTCCTCACTTGACTCCTGGCCTTGTTCTGACTGATGATACTGAGCTTTTCCGTTGTTTCTTTCCACAGATATAGTCGATTTGATTCCTGTGTATTCAATCTGCCGAGGTCCACATGTAGAGTTGCCGTTTACGTTGCTGAAAAAGGTATTTGCAATGAATAACTTGTTGGTGTTGCAAAATTCTATCATTCGATTTCCTGTGTCATTTCTATCACGTAGGCCATATTTTCGAACTATGGATCCTTCTTCTTTGTTTCCAACTGTCGCATTCCAATCACCAGTAATTATTAACACACCTTGATTTCTTGTTTGATTAATTTCAGACTGAAGAAGTTGGTAAAAATCTTCAATTTCTTCACCTTTGGCACTAATGGTTGGTGCATAAATTTGAATAATAGTCATATTAACTGGTCTTTCTTGCTGGCATATGGATAGTATCCTATCACTGACAGCATTGTACTTCAAGATAGGTCTTCAAATGTTCTTTTTGATGATGAATGCAGTGCCATTACTCTTCAATTTGTCATTCCCAGCATAGTGGACCATGTGATTGTCTGACTCAAAACGAACAATACCCGTCCATTTTAGCTCACTAATGCCTACGATATTGATCTTTATGCATTCCATTTCATTTTTGATGACTTCCAATTTTCCTAGATTCATACTTCATACATTCCATGTTCTGATTATTAATAAATGTTATTAGTTGCAACTGTTTCTTCCCATTTTGAGTTGTGCCACATTAGCAAATGAAGGTCTCGAAAGCTCTACCCCATGCACTTTACTGAGGTTGGCTCTACTTTGAGGAGGCTGCTCTTCCACAGTCGTCTGTCAGTTTGTCATATTGTGGTGGCTTACATGTGACTGTGATGCTGAAGGCTATGCCACCAGTATTTCAAATACCAGGAGGGTCACCCATGGCGGACAGGTTTCAGGGGAGCTTGCAGACTAAGACAGACTAGGAAGAAGGACCTGTTGATCTACTTCTAAAAAAAAAAAAAGGCCAGTGAAGACCTTATGAACAGCAGCGGAATGAATATTGTAGTTAAAACACCAGAAAATTTGACAAAATCAGCGACTATAAAAACACTGGCAGCAACGAAAACAACAGCGCACGCTTGTAGCGTGTGCAGACTAAACCAGGTGATTCGAGGCGTCATTGTAACTGGGTAATAATGACAGCTCTGACCAGAGCGCCCCAGAAGGTTCAAAGAGTAAATCAGCATAGAGTTTTTGCCTTGTAGGTATAGTGATACATGTGAGCTGGGCTTATGGAAAATGTTTTTGTTATTATAACTAACTACAGGGATATTTTTTATAAAAATAATGATTTCTACAGAAATACCACACAAAAATTTTATAGACCGTCATTTTGATGTCACCCTTTCTGACAGTGTTACCTGGTGCTATCCACATGCCCTTAGTGATGCCACTGCCCAGGCCCCCTCCAGGCTGGGATCCCGGGGATCCAGATGGGGTCAGATGGCTTCCTCAGCTTGGCCCCAGGCTGAGGCCCACCCACCTGCTCGCAGCCATCTGTGCAGCCTCTGATTCCGGGGAGGGTCCTCATCACTGGGTGTGCCACATTCAGGGCAAGGGAGTCCACTTCCTTTTCCTCCAGGCAGTTGAGGACTTAAGCTCAGGGGCTTCTGACACCACAAAAGGGAACCTGGGCGTAGCTCTGGAAGGACAGGGCTGCTGAGCTAGATGGAAAGCTTCTTGGGTAGAGCCTGTGCTTCAATCAGACTACCTCAGGGCCCAGGCACTGTTTCCCAAAAAGTGGTCCCTAGAGATGTACCCCCAAACAAGGACTCCACATCAAACAGAGTCTGGAAAACATTCAGCACCTTTGCCATCTCCTGCATATTTACTTCCGTCATTTATGTTCTAAAGCCTCCAACAGGCCTTTAACCCAGTGTTTTCCAAGCTTATTTGGCCATGGACCCTTTTCTTGTCCCACCTCCTCGGCCCCTCCCTGACTCCTGCTATCTCTGTGAATCTCCCTAGCTCAAGGCCTGCCATCTCCAAGAAGCCTGTCCTAACAGTCCCAGCTGCAGGGGAACTGCCCCAGTCTGCCGTGCACCTGCCTAGCCCTGGCCCCACCTGCAGCAGCAGGCTCAGCACCTTCCCCCTACCCCACAGGCCCTTAGAACAACTGAAAGAAGAAAGATGAGAAGGGTCTAGAAAGAGGCCCCCCAAGCCCTGAGTGGAAAAGGCAGCCTATAGACCAGCATGCACTGTAGGGTACCACTTTTTTCTTGTTGTTGTTGTTAAAAAAGTATAGAAAAAATACATGTACATTTCTGTACACAGAAAACCATGAAAGAAATACATGAAAATGTCAGTAGTGGTTATTCAGAGCAGGGGCCAGCAAATTGCTTCTGGAAAGGGCCAGATACTAAACACTTAGGCTCAGGGCTGTGGATGCTGCTCTAAAGCAGCCATAGAAGATACAAACAAAGGGGCGTGGCTGTGTTTCAACAAAACCTAATTATTTAAAAAAAAAAAACACGTTCCTGGCCAGAGGGCCATAATTTGCCAAGTCCTGATCTAAGGATCAAATACGTGATTTTTATTTTCCTTTTTTGTATCTTTTATGTGTTTTAAAATTTTCCCTAGAAATATGTTATACTTCTGTAAACCAGGGCTGGGGCGGGGGTTGGGGTGGGGGGGGTCAATAAATTGCATAATTGTGTTTTTTAAAAATATATCAACAGTTCTGAAAACTAAAAATATAATTAACCATACCCATAAGAAAAATGAAAATTTCAAACGCTGCTGAGGTATCAGATTTCAGCAATCACACCTATAAAACTTCAGAAAGTTTGGTAACACACTATGTCGCCAAGTGCCTTGGAAAACAGGCTCCATCACACGTCCTGGTCCAAGAGAATTTGCAACAGCCTCCACCAGGCACAACCTGTCAGCACCCAACAAAATGACCAGTGCTCTTACCTTCTGAAGGAGGTATACCTTCTGACCCAGAAATTTCCTGTCTAGGAACTCATCCTATAGACAGACTTACATTGTGAAATAATGTGTGGGCCAGGTATATTCTGGACCCTGGGGCATGTTTAAAAGGGTCAAAGTCTGAAAGTGACCTAAATGTCCCATCAACAGGCAACTGGTCAAACAAACTAAACTACATCCGTACCATGGATTTCAACACAGCCACACAGAAGAAAAGGAAGTTCTCTGCGTCCTGATATGGAACTATCTCCAAGATATTTACATTAAATGAAAAAGGCAAGGGGCAGAACATTTATAGAGAAAAGGAAAATAATCTAAGTATATAATTGCTTGTATACGCTGAGGACGAGCTTTGGGATGACACAGAAGATTCTTGAAACACTGCTTACAGAGGAACTAGGAGGCTAGGGGATAGAGGTAGGAAGGAGACTTTTTACTGTCTATTCTTTTGTACATTTTTAATTTGGTCCTAAGTGCAAGAATCACTTATTTTAAAAAGTTAAATTATGAGAATAAGTGAAATTTAACAAAATAAACCATACCAAAATGAAACATGGGCTTTAAAGAACCCCCAGGGAGTTGCTTAAAAGAAAGCTCTGTGATCCTGACCCTCGGTTTCGCCACCTGTGCGGTTCAGGTGAGGTGAGGAGAGGTGTGTGAGGTGCCTCCAGCAGTGACTGGCTGCACTCAGCACACAGGACTTCCCTCCGATTGCTGGTGGTGTCCTCACAGCCCCAGCCCCGAGTGTCAGGAGAGGACTGTAATGACGCAGACGAGGTGCTGATGGGGCAGGAAATCTCTGCTGCAGAGACCTGGAGGAGACCCCCACTGATGGAGGCGTTCCCAGCAGAAGAACTGGCCAGCCATCTGCAGAACCTCATCAGAGCCATGGCTGCTTGCAACGCACCCTCCTGATTTCATACCTTCTCCCCTCCCTCTCCACCACCACCCAGCACACACCATCAAGCAAGCACTTCCTGTCTGCTGCCCAACTGGAAGCACTCACACTGAGCTGTTCAAAGGAGAGGACCCTCTTCACCGGGGCCGGATTAAGGCAGTGAGGGCCCTAAACATTGATAACCTGTGGTGCACCCTTCCCTGCTTACTCACACATTCAAACAGGATATGTGAGTTTTATATATATATACATGCCACATTTATTAGCATATATAGAGTAACATCAAGCACTGTGTGTTCCACGCAACAGACAAAAACAAAACTCACTTGACACATAAATTAAAACTTTTCATGTTAGATAAATATTAATATTTCCAGGATATCTTGGACATTTGCTATGTTAGTATTATATCAAATTATTATTTGTGTTAGTAACATATTAAATGTATGCTAGATTGCACCCACGTGTATGCCAAACACATTTTAAAGTTAAAGTTATAAAATATTCCTTTCATTCAAAGATTAGACAGGCCCATAAAACAAAATGAGACTAAAGGGGCACAACACCCCAGGGGTAAGGACTAGAAGGAAGGAGGGGACAGAAAAGCTGGTAACAGGGAACACAAGGTTGAGAAGGGAGAGTGCTGACATGTTGTGGGATTGTTAACCAAAGTCATAAAACAATATGTGTACTAATAAGAAGCTAGTTTGTTCTGTAAACCTTCACCTAAAGTACAATTTAAAAAAAGTTATAAATATCATTGTTTACAAAACTTAGGGAATAATTCTGTACATAAATGCCATACGGTTAAAAAGTAACTTGACTGAATTCGTTGCAATGGTTAACTTATTGGCACTCTCTCACTTCCGTGTGTCATCTGGGACTGGAGTTCCCGTTGGTTGTTTACCAGAATGTGTGTGAGGGCATACCCCTGCATTGATATCATGGCAAAGAGCATTGCTGACCCTCCTAGCTGGAGCTGCTGGATCAGCAGACGTGATGTACAAGACAGTTCTTTCAAAATGGATCACAGACCTGATATCTATTAATATAATCCATCTTTGCCCAGTAACCGCTATGCTGGATCCAGTTGCATATTGGGTGAATGTAGCAAGAGCTAGACTCAACAGTCCACCCCCACCTCTCGTCTACTAGAAAGAAGTAGTATACTCCCAAGAGACCCACTGAGATAAGGAGTTTCAATTTCATGGGAAAGGATCGCAGGAGACAGATGTCGACAAAGTCGTTGAAGTAGTAGGGACCTCATAGCTTAAACAATTTTGCACGTGGGCGCCCTTGTAACCCTGTGTGAGCTTTATTTCTGGCTGGCACGTTCTCACGCACTGGAGCTGGTATAATTTTATTTAGTGTCCTTCCAGCTCCCTTTCATTGCGGTGCTCGCTTTTCCTCGTGTCCTGTCTGCTTGGGTCTTTGCTTTGGGCAACGGTGCGCCTGTTTTTTTGACACTCTAAGCACGTACTTACCTTGCTTGTTAGGTAATCTGTCCCTGCTCTTCACCCAAGGAGCAAATGACTAAGGAAGGCATTCCTGGCACCATGGCTCTTGGGTCTGAGGTAAGTGAGTATTCTCAGAGGTCCCCAAGTCACCATGCAGGACAATGAGCTTTTCTGCCACCTCAGTCAGCAGGGACAACCACATCCAAAATGATGCCAGCCTTTATTTTCACTACACTTTCTCCAGCATCTCACCATCCTTTGGAAGCTGGAATGAGTAGGAATCAGCCTTACCATTGGATATTTGGGTAGGATATGGAAGGCCCTAAGAAGCAAAATAACTTTACTAGCACCTCAGACAGACACCAGAGACCAAAACCAGATTAGCACCACACTGCCCAGCTCATGGTGCTTTGCTCTTTCGATATCACTTCCAGGCTTCCAGAACTCTCCCTCTAAAGATAACCACTCCTTTTTTTCTTCTCAGGAGTTCTCCCTGCAAAGCATGTGCAGGCTTTATTGCTTCAGTAGTTTCCTGAAACTTGGGCCTTCCCACCGAAACTGCCTTTACACACCTCAGTCTGACAAGATGTGACACAAACCAGCCCCCATGTGATTCTCTCAAGACAGCATGAGTGCACACACACCAGAAAGGAGGGAGGCCAGATTTAAGAGAACACCAAAAGCACCCAGCCCAGAGAGAAAGGTCCAGATCCCGGCGACCTACCCCTTCTTCAGGTTGGTCACGTAAGCACTCTGGAGGGCAGCTTCCAGGAAGTAGGTGAGCTCGTAGTCAACCGAGTGAGAGCCTTTCAGATGCCTTGACGTGGTGTTATTGGCGGTCTGGGGAGGGAAACACAGTAGAGCCACTGTTTCAAAGTTCTGGGGCCAGGGGGGCAGGGTGCTCAGCCAAGCCAGAGAAGCAGGCTCCATTGCCACCTCAGCCACCTCAGGGCACGTGGTTCAATTCTGGCAAAACTCAGCCTAACTTGCTTTAATTTAAAACACATATAAAGTACCCTCTTCCCACCCAAATGCTGAATACCCTCAAGTCCCATATGTAACACTGCTTAACAATCACAGAGCTTTATAAACTCACTAAGCCATTTAATCCCTACCAAAAAAAAAAAATTAACAAAAGTTGTCACTGAGTGACTCCATCTCACGGGGCACCCCATGCTCATCACAGTAGAATTACGCTTTACAGAGTTTTCAGGGTTGTGGCCTTTCAGAAGCAGATCACTGGGCCTTTTCTCTGAGGCATCTCTGGGTGGGTTTGAACCACCAACCTCTCAGCGAGTAGTTGAGCACTTAACCGCCTGCATCACCTAGGGGCTCCTATTTAATCTTTAGAGCACCCTGTCAAGTAGGAACTATCATCATCCCCATTTGACAGATGAGGACACTGAGGCACAGAGAGGCTAGCTTACTGCTCCAAGGTCACAGAGGTTGTAGATGGCAGAGCCAAGCACCCAGAAGTCCATACTCTTTATCTCTACTATAGGTGGGCTGTGGCACTCTCTCTTCAACCCCTACAACACCCCTACTTAGGAAGAATGTGTAGAGATTTCTTCACACACGTCCCTACTCTTCTGTGTATACAAACTTCATCTACAACTAGACTTCGCTCCCAGATGGTAAGGGCTTTGTCCCCTCATTTCTACTGTTCCTCACACCTGTCTCCCACCCCAACCAAATAGCCACCACCAGCCAAAATCTTATTTAAAGCCTCACAACAGTCCTACCAGGCTGGTTTAACTGCACTTTATAGGGTTGCTACGAGTAGGAATCGACTCGACGGCACTGGGTTTGGTTTTTTTTTTGGGGGGTTATAGATGAGGAAACTGAGGCTCACAAAGTGCCTAAGGTCACTGTTACAGACTGAATTATGTTCCCCCCAAACATGTGCTGTAAATACTAACCTCTATGCCTGTGGTTATAATCCCATCTGGGAATTGGTTGTCTTTATGTTAATGAGGCAGGATTAGCATAGGGTGTATCTTGAATCAATCTCTTTTGCGATATCAAAGAGATTAAATAAGCAAGGGAAGCAGAGATGGGGGAGAGAGATGCCAAGCCACATGAACATCACCCAGGAGCAGACGCTCAGAAGAGACAAAGACCTTCCTCCAGAGCCAACATAGAGAAAAAGCCTTCCCCTAGAGCCAGGACCCTGAATTCAGACTTCTAGCCTCCTAAACTGCGAGAAAATAAATTTCTGCTTGTTAAAGCCACCCACCTTGGTATTTCTGTTAATGCAGCACTAGATAACTAAGACAGTCACTAAGCTAGTGCAGGCCTGAACTTCAAACTTAAATCTGGCCAGTTATAGATTCCATGCTATTTCTACTACTTATTGGTTTGTTCGTTCAACAAATATTTGAGTGCCTGCCATATACCAGTCCCCTGCCATAAAATCGTTGAGTGACAGAACAGCCCAAGGATGGGGCCCCTGGCTTCAGCAAAGCTGAAGACCAATTACATTATCTTAACTGAGCTGTGGATGAAGCCTCAGCTCCAGAGGGGGCACCCAGCCTCACCAGCTGGACCAGCTCCCTTGTCTGATCAGAGGGGAAAAAAAAAAAAAATCAGTAAGCCACACAACTTTATCTTTTAGGAATTAAAATCAATCTAAAGAGAGGTTCTGAGGGCCAAGATGGCGGAATAGTCAGATGCTTCAAAAAAAAAAAAAAAAAAAAGTTTTTTTTTTTCCCCTGGGTCCCTCTTACAACAAAGACCTGAAAAAACAAGTGAATCAATTATATATGACAATCTAGGAGACCTGAACATCTAAGGCAAAGTTGAGGAATGGAACTGAGCAGCAGGGGGGGAAGAGACAGTTCAGAAGCAGCAAGGAGCTGCCAGACCTGACCCAGTGGGAATCAGCAACCTGCAGGCTGGATCAGATGGCACGCGCAGTGAGGCAAGCAGTGGCACTCAGGATGTATTTTCCACATTGGGAGAGACCAAGTGACAGAGAGTCTACTCAAGCCTCCAGAACCAGCACTCAATCAGCAAAACATTAGTACATGTGTTTAATCTACCATGCAGATCAAGCCCCCCCCTTTCAGAAGAACCTCTCTCCCATTTACCTGCCTGCCCCCCCCTGCCCCCGCTCTGCACCAGGTCTCAGGCTGGCTTCAGCAACTGCCGCATCCCCTGGGCCAGAAGTAGTACCTGTCACACGCCCTGAGCCATTCTCCCGGCTTTGAAGTAGGAACAAATTAACAAACAGGAAAAAATAATCTGCCAGTTCCCCTATGCCGGGAACTCAGGGCAGGCACAGTCCCTTTGCCTAAGCACAGGCATGAGAGGTCCACGGACTTTGAATGTCTTTCACCCCTGCATAGACCTGTGTGGGCTCATTTCAACAGCATAGGCCCTCATTAGCACAGTACAACAGGGTTTATACCTGAAGCCTATTTTCAACTGTATCAGCTATAAGGTAGAGTGGCAGATTCATGACATTTGACACCGCTCTGCCCATTAAGCAAGGTCCCCACCTGCCCATATCAGGGACCTGGGGACTGCCACCTAGCCACCTGTGACAGGGGTCCAAGAATAAGTGGTGTCTCTCAGTCCTTACAGCCAACTGCATTCACTGCCCATAATCCGGCTGAAAAACCACCCACCTACACGCTCTAGGCAACAGGAACACGCTTTCCTCTCAGAGGCTCAGGGCCAGCCGTCAGCCCCCTGCCTTGCTCAGGACATGATCCCCTACTGCAGCCAGATACCTGTGCCAACTCCAATCACCTCTGCCCATCTAGGACTATGGGTGAGAGCCTGTACCACATCCTTGGTGGCCAACGACCTGGACATGTGACCTGAATCGGTACAAGAAAAATAAATGTACTCCTGGGCTCACATACCTAGTTACAGCTCTAACCATCTGGTGACAGGACATGAGAGCTTCAAAGGCATTAATAATCAAACTAGCTCACATGACCAGCCTATTTGGGCATATCAAAACAAAAGAAGAAGATACGACACAGTAAGCAACCATAAAATAAATAAATATAATAACTTATTGATGGCTTGGAGACAACAGCCAATATCAAATCACATAAAGAGGCAGACCATAATGGCTTCAGCAAGCCGCCAAAATAAAGAATCAGAGGCGGAGCCAAGATGGCGGAATAGACAGACGCTTCCGTCGAGCCCTCTTTACAACAAAGACCTGAAAAAACAAGTGAAACGAGTATATTTGTGACAAGCTGGGAGCCCTGAGCATCAAAGGCAAGCTTAGACAACGAACTGAGGGGCAGAGGGAGGAAAAGGCCGTTCCAAAGTGGAGAGGAGTTACCAGACCTGAATCCCAGGGAGCCCTCAGGCACCATTCCCGGAGCTGCAGCGGCTGCGGTGGGCTGGTCCTAGCGTTTGGCCACAGTTTCCTCAGGGAGAAGCAGCCAGCCACACAGCCCACTCACACCTCTGGAACCTGAGGAGAAGGGCGCTCTCGGCAAAAGCTAAGTACTTGCGTATACTTTACTGTGTCCCCCCCCACCCCCAAGCCGGTTTCAGCGGCTGAATCCCTGGGCCTGAGATAGACCCTGGTGAGCATCTAGAGCCATCCTCCCACCCTTGGGGAAGGAAAAAATTTGCAACTGGGGGGAAAAGATGATTTGCTAGCTCCATTAACTGGGGGAGATCAGTACAGAAGCAGCTCCTGTCCAGGCATAAATCATCCATGGACCTTGAGCACCCTCCCCTTCTGCATGGACCTGTGTGGGCCTATTTCGGGAGAATAGGCCCTTGTTGGCAAACTCCAACCATTTCAGCTGTGCGGTGGAGAGGTAGGTGTTTGACGTTTGACATTGCTTGCCTATTAAACAAGGTCCTCACCTACCCACATCAGGGACCTAAGGACTGGTAGCTCCACTCAGGTCACCCAGCCACCCATGACAGGGGTCCAAAGATAACTGGTACCTCCCAGTCCTTACAACAAAAACTTTGGGTGCCCATGGTCCCTCTGCAGAACCCACCCACCAGCATGCTCTAGGGAACAGAGATGCATTTTCCTCAGAGACACTTGGGGGTCGGTTCGCAGCCCCCTGCCTTGTTCAGAGCATGACCTTCTGCTGCAATCAGATACCGGTATATACGCCAATCACCCCTGCCCCTTTAAGACTGTAGGACAGAGCCTGTACCACGCACTTGATATCAGCTACCTGGAAACCTGAGCTGAATTCATACAAGAAAACTGAATGGACTCCTAGACTGATAAACCTGAGAACAGCTCTAGCCAGCTGGGGACAGGACACCAGAGCTCCAAAGGTGAAAATAATCAAGCTAGCTCACTCAAGCAACCCATAGGGGTACACTGAAAAAAAACAAAGCAAGCAGCTACGACACAGTAAGCAAGCATAAACTGATACGATAACTTATACATGGCTTGGAGACGACAGTCAATATCAAGTCACATAAAGAAACAGGCCATGATCACCTCAACAGGCTCTCAAAACAAAGAATACAGGGATCGTTTAGATGAAAGTGCATTCCTGGAATTACCAGATGCAGAATACAAAAGTTTAATATATAGAACCCTTCAACACATCAGGAAGGAAATGAGGCAATACGAAGAACAAGCCAAGGAACACACAGATAAAGCAACTGAAGAAATTAGAAAGATTATTCAGGAACACAACGAAAAGTTTAATAAGCTGGAAAAATCCATAGAGAGATCAGCAATCAGAAATTCAGAAGATTCACAATAAAATTACAGAATTAGATAACTCAATAGAAAGTCAGAGGAGCAGAAGTGAGCAAGTAGAAGCTAGAATTTCTGAACTCGAAGATAAATCACTTGGCACTAATACATTTGAAGAAAAATCAGATAAAAGAATTAAAAAAAATGAAGAAACCTTAAGAATCATGTGGGACTCTATCAAGAGAAATAACCTACGATTGATTGGAGTACCAGGGCAGGGAGGGATAACAGAAAATACAGAGAAAATTGTTGAGGATTTCTGGGCAGAAAACTTCCCTGATATTGTGAAAGATGAGAAGATCTCTATCCAAGATGCTCATTGAAATCCATATAAGGTAGATCTTACAAGAAAGTCACCAAGACATATTATAATCAAGCTTGCCAAAACCAAAGATAAAGAGACAGTTATAAAAGCAGCAAGGGATAAAAGAAAAATCACCTACAAAGGATGGCCAATAAGAATAAGCTCGGACTACTCGGCAGAAACCATGCAGGCAAGAAGGCAATCGGATGACATATTTAAAAAATTGAAGGAAAAAAACTGCCTGCCAAGAATCATATATCCAGCAAAACTGTCTCTTAAACATGAAGGTGAAATTAAGACATTTCCAGATAAACACAAGTTGAGGGAATTGGTAAAAACCAAACCAAAACTACAAGAAATACTAAAGGGAGTTCTTTGGTTAGAAAATCAATAATATCAGGTATCAATCCAAGACTAGAACACTGGGCAGAGCAATCAGAAATCAACCCAGACAGGGAAATCAAAAAAAAAAAAAAACCAAAGCAAGATTAAAAAAAAAAAAAAGCCCAACACAGGGTAATGGCGATGTTATTATATAAAAGAAGACAACATTAAAATAATAAAGAGGGACTAAAATGTAATCATACACCTTCCATATGGAGAGGAAGATACGGCGATACAAAGAAATAAAAGTTAGTTTTAAATTTAGAAAAATAGGGGTAAATAATAAGGTAACCACAAAAGAGACAAACTATCCTACTCATCAAAATAAAATACAAGGGAAAAATACAGATTCAGCAGAAACAAAATCAACAACAACAAATATGAGGAAAGGACAATATATAAAGAAAATCTCCTCAGCACAGAAAATCAAGTGGGAAAAAGAAACTGTCAACACACAAAAAAAGACATCAAAATGTCAGCACTAAATTCACACCTCTCCATAATTACCCTGAATGTAAATGGACTAAGTGCACCAATAAAGACACAGAGAGTGGCAGAATGGATTAAAAAACAAGATCCATCTATATGCTGCCTACAAGAGACACAGCATAGACTTAGAGCCACAAACAAACTAAAATTCAAAAGATGGAAAAAAATATATCAAGCAAACAACAATCAAAAAAGAGCAGGAGTGGCAACATTAATTTCTGACAAAATAGACTTTAAAGTTAAATCCATCCGAAAGGATAAGGAAGGACACTATATAATGATTAAAGGGACAATACACCAAGAAGATATAAGCATATTAAATATTTATGCACCCAATGACAGGGCTGCAAGATTCATAAAACAAACTCTATCAGCATTGAAAAGTGAGATAGACAGCTCCATAATAATACCAGGAGACTTCAACACACCACTTTCAGTGAAGGACAGGACATCCAGAAAGAAGCTCAATAAAGACACGGAAGATCTAAATGCCACGATCAACCACCTTGACCTTGTAGACATATACAGAACACTACACCCAAGAGCAACCAAGTATACTTTCTTTTCTAGTGCACATGGAACATTCTCTAGAATAGACCACATATTAGGTCATAAAGCAAGCCTTAGCAAAATCCAAAACATTGAAATATTACAAAGCATCTTCTCTGACCATAAGGCCATAAAAGTGGAAATCAATAACAGGAAAAGCAGGGAAAAGAAATCAAACACTTGGAAACTGAACAATATCCTGCTCAAAAAAGACTGGATTATAGAAGATATTAAGGATGGAATAAAGAAATTCAGAGAATCCAATGAGAATGAAAACACTTCCTATCAGAACCTTTGGGACACAGCAAAAGCAGTGCTCAGAGGCCAGTTTATATCAATAAATGCACACATCCAAAAAGAAGAAAGGGCCAAAATCAAAGAACTATCCCTACAACTTGAACAAATAGAAAGAGAGCAACAAAAGAAACCCACAGGCACCAGAAGAAAACAAATAATAAAAATTAGAGCTGAACTAAATGAAATAGAAAACAGAAAAAGAACTGTAAGAATTAACAAGACCAAAAGCTGTTTTTTTGAAAAACTCAACAAAATTGATAAACAATTGGCCAAACTGACAAAAGAAAAAGAGGAGAGGAAGCAAATAACTTGAATAAGAAATGAAATGGGCGATATTACAACAGACCCAATTGAAATTAAAAGAATCATATCAGATTACTATGAAAAACTATACTCAAACAAATTTGAAAACCTAGAAGAAATGGTGAATTCCTAGAAACACACTACCTACCTAAACTAACACAAACAGAGGTAGAACAACTAAATAGACCCATAACAAAAGAAGAGATTGAAAAGGTAATCAAAAAACTCCCAACAAAAAAAAAAAAACCCTGGTCCGGACGGTTTCACTGCAGAGTTCTACCAAACTTTCAGAGAAGAGTTAACACCACTACTACTAAAGGTATTTCAGAGCATAGAAAAGGACGGAATACTACCAAACTCATTCTATGAAGCCATCATATCCCTGATACCAAAACCAGGTAAAGACACCAGGAGAAAAGAAAATTATAGACCTATATCCTTCATGAATATAGATGCAAAAATCCTCAACAAAATTCTAGCCGATAGAATTCAACAACATATTAAAAAAATAATTCACCATGACCAAGTGGGATTCATACCAGGTATGCAGGGATGGTTCAACATTAGAAAAACAATTAATGTAATCCACCACATAAATAAAACAAAAGACAAGAATCACATGATTTTATCAATTGATGCAGAAAAGGCATTTGACAAAGTTCAATACCCATTCATGATAAAAACTCTCGCCAAAATAGGAATAGAAGGAAAATTCCTTAACATAATAAAGGGCATTTATACAAAGCCAACAGCCAACATCACCCTAAATGGAGAGAGCCTGAAAGCATTCCTACTGAGATCAGGAACCAGACAAGGATGCATTTATCACCACTCTTATTCAACATTGTGCTGGAAGTCCTAGCCAGAGCAATTAGGATAGATAAAGAAATAAAGGGCATCCAGATTGGCAAGGAAGAAGTCAAAGTATCCCTATTTGCAGATGACATGATCTTATACACAGAAAACCCTAAAGAATCCTCCAGAAAACTACTGAAACTAATAGAAGAGTTCAGCAGAGTATCGGGATACAAGATAAACATAAAAAAATCAGTTGGATTCCTCTACACCAACAAAAAGAACACCGAAGAGGAAATCACCAAATCAATGCCATTTATAGTAGCCCCCAAGAAGATAAAATATTTAGGAATAAATCTTACCAGAGATGTAAAAGACTTATACAAAGAAAACTACAGTACACTTCTGCAAGAAACCAAAACAGACTTACATAAGTGGAAGAACATACCTTGCTCGTGGATAGGAAGACTTAACATTATAAAAATGTCTATTCTACTAAAAGTGATCTATACATTTAATGCAATTCCAATCCAAATCCCAAGGACATTCTTTAATGAGATGGAGAAACAAATCACCAATTTCATATGGAAAGGAAAGAGGCCCCGGATAAATAAGGCATTACTGAAAAAGAAGAGCAAAGTGGGAGGTCTTACTTTACCTGATTTTAGAACCTATTATACCGCCACAGTAGTCAAAACAGCCTGGTACTGGTACAACAACAGATACGTGGACCAATGGAACAGAATTGAGAATTCAGACATAAATCCATCCACATATGAGCAGTTGATATTTGACAAAGGCCCCAAAACAGTTAAATGGGGGAAAAGACAGTCTTTTTAACAAATGGTACTGGCATAACTGGATATCCATCTGCAAAAAAAATGAAACAAGACCCATACCTTACTCCATGCACAAAAACTAACTCAAAATGGATCAAAGACCTAAATATAAAATCTAAAACAATAAAGATCATGGAAGAAGAAACAGGGACAACGTTAGGAGCCCTAATACATGGCATATACAGTATACAAAAGATTATAAAGAATGTAGAAGAAAAACTAGATAACTGGGAGCTCCTGAAAATCAAACACTTATGCTTATCCAAAGACTTCACCAAAAGAGTAAAAAGACTACCTACAGACTGGGAAAAAGTTTTTAGCTATGACATTTCTGATCAGTGCCTGATGTCTACAATCTATATGATACTACAAAAACTCAACTGCAAAAAGACAAATAACCCAATTAAAAAATGGGCTGAAGATATGAATAGACACTTCACTAAAGAAGACATTCAGGTAGCTAACAGATAGATGAGGAAATGTTCATGATCATTAGCCATCAGAGAAATGCAGATGAAAACTACAATGAGATTTCATCTCACTCCAACAAGGCTGGCATTAATCCAAAAAACACAAAATAATAAGTGTTGGAGAGGCTGTGTAGAGATTGGAACACTTATACACTGCTGGTGGAAACGTCAAATAGAATAACCACTGTGGAAATTGATTTGGCATTTCCTTAAAAAGCTAGAAATAGAACTACCATACAATCCAGCCATCCCACTCCTTGGAATATACCCTAGAGAAATAAGAGCCTTTACATGAACAGATATACGCACACCCATGTTTATTGCAGCACTGTGTACAATAGCAAAAACATGGAAGCAACCAAGGTGCCCATCAACCGATGAATGGGTAAATAAACTATGGTATATTCACACAATGGAATACTATGGATCAATAAAGAACAGTGAGGAATCTGTGAAACATTTCATAACATGGAGGAACCTGGAAGGCATTATGCTGAGTGAAATTAGTCAGCTGCAAAAGGACAAATATTGTATAAGAACACTATTATAAGAACTCGAGAAATAGTTTAAACTGACAAGAAAACATTCTTTTGTGGTAACAAGAGAGGGGAGAGAGGGAGGGTGGAGAGGGGAGAGAGGGAGGGTGGAGAGGGGTGTTCACTAATTAGATAGTAGATAAGAACTACTTTAGGTGAAGGGAAAGACAGCACACAATACAGGGGAGGTCAGCACAATTGGACTGAACCAAAAGCAAAGAAGTTGCCTGAATAAACTGAATGCTTTGAAGGCCAGCATAGCAGGGGCAGGGGTCTGGGGACCATGGTTTCAGGGGACATCTAAGTCAACTGGCATAATAAAATCTATTAAGAAAACATTCTGCATTCCACTTTGAAGAGTGGCATCTGGGGTCTTAAATGCTAGCAAGCAGCCATCTAAGATGCATCAACTGGTCTCTACCCACCTGTATCAAAGGAGAATGAAGAACACCAAGGACACAAGGTGATTACGAGCCCAAGAGACAGAAAGGGCCACATGAACCAGTAACTACATCATCCTGAGACCACAAGAACTAGATGGTGCCCGGCTACAACCGATGACTGCCCTGACAGGGAACACAATAGAGAACCCCTGAGGGAGCAGGAGAGCAGTGGGAGGCAGACCCCAAATTCTCATAAGACCAGACTTAATGGTCTGACTGAGACTGGAAGGACCCTGGTGGTCATGGCCCTCAGATCTTCTGTTGCCCCAGGACAGGAACCACTCCTGAAGCCAACTCTTCAGACATGGATTGGACTGGACAATGAGTTGGAGAAGGATGCTGGTGAGCAGTGAGCTTCTTGGATCAGGTGGACTCTCGAGACTATGTTGGCATCTCCTGCGTGGAGGAGAGATGAGAGGGTGGAGGGGGTTAGAAGCAGGTGAAATGGTCACGAAAATAGAGAGTGGAGGGAGAGAGCAGGCTGTCTCATTAGGGGGAGAGTAATTGGGAGTGTACAGCAAGGTGTATATGGGTTTTTGTGTGAGACTGACTTGATTTGTAAACTTTCACTTAACGCACAATAAAAATTATTAAAAAAAAATAAAGAAAGAACCAAGAAATCTTCTGGAAGAAAAGAACTTCTTGGAATTACTCGAGGTAGAATTCAAAATATTAATATACAGAACTCTTCAAGAGATCCAGAAGGAGATCAGGCAAAACACAGAACAAGCCAAGGAACACACACGCTTTGTCTAAAGCAACAGAGGAACTTAAGAAGGTTATACAAGAGCATAATGACAAATTTAAAAGGCTGCAAGAATCCATAGAGACAGCAAACAGAAATCCAAAAGATTAACAATAAAATTTCAGAATTAGACAACTCAATAGAAAGTCAAAGGAACAAAAGTGAGGAAATGGAAGTCAGAATTAGTGAGATTGAAGATAAAGCACTTGATGTCAACTTATTTGAGGAAAAATCAGATAAAAGAATAAAAAAAAAAATGAAGAAACCGTAAGAATTATGTGGACTGTATCATGAAGAATGTCCTACGTGTCATTGGAGTACCAGAACAGGGGCATAACAGAAAATACCGAGAGAACTGTTGAAGATTTGTTGGCAGGAAACTTCCCTGATATCATGAAAGATGAGAAGATATCTATCCAAGAAGTTCATTGAACTTCACACAAGGTAGATCCCAAAAGAAAGTCACCAAGACACATTATAATCAAACTTGCCAAAACCAAAGACAAAAGAGAATTTTAAGAGCAGCTAGGGATAAACGAAAAGTCATCTACAAAGGAGAGTCAATAAGAGTAATCTATTGACGACTCAGCAGAAACCATGCAGGCAAGAAGGCAATGGGATGACAAATACAAACCTTGAAGGAAAAAAATTACCAGCCAGGGATTATATACCCAGCAAAAGCGTCTCTCAAATATGATGGCGAAATTAGGGCATGTCCAGATAAACAGAAGTTTAGGAAATTTGTAAAAACCAAACCAAAATTACAAGAAATACTAAAGGGAATCCTCTGGTTAGAAAATCAATAACATCAGATAAGAACCCAAGACTAGAACATGGGACAGAGCAACCAGATATCAACCCAGATAGAGAAGTCACAAAAATAAATTAAAGCTAAAATACTGAAAATAGGGAAACAGAGACGTCAGTACATAAAAGATGACAACATTAAAACAAAAAACAGGGACTAAATAATGTAGCCATAGATCTTTCATATGGAGAGGAAGTCAAAGCGATACAAAGAAATAAAAGATTGGTTTAAACTTAGAAAATAGGGGTAAATACTAAGATAACCACAAAGGAAACTAACGATCCTACACATCAAAATAAAAAGCAAGAAAAACACAAAGACTCAGCAAATACAAAATCAACAACAATGAAAAGGACACAAAGAAAATACATAAAGAAAAACAACTCTGCACAAAAAATAAAGTGGAACAAAGAAACTGTCAACAACACACAAAAAAAGGCATCAAAATGACAGCACTATACTCATACCTACCCATAATTACGCTGAATGTAAATGGACTAAATGCACCAATAAAGAGAGAGAGTGGCAGCATGGATAAAAAAGAGGGGTTCTTAGTTCCTCGGAGGTTGAGAAGACACACGGCATTGCTAAGAATGAACAAGCTTCTGTGCCCTGCCCTCTCTCGACCAGAAATAACCAGGTGTGGGGCCCACTTGTCTGCCCACTGCCACCAGGCAATGACTCCAGTCCTGGCACCATTACAGCCCATTACCCTAATCTCCTTCTAAAAGTTCAAAGCCTAGGCTTTAGGCAGAGTAGAAGGCTTTATCTTTTTCAAGAGTTTCCTCCAAGCAACATGAAATTCAAACGCAAAAAGCTCACAAAACATGACTGTCTAGCAGTGACCCATGTCACGGCCTCAGAAGAGGTCAACTCGCCCATGTCAGGTCTCCAGGCAAGCCTCACTCAGGGAACAAGCACTGAGTCCTGCCTGCGCTGAGCCCCTTAACAACTTCTTTCTTCCATTAGTCCCAACAGGTAGAGGGACTCTGTAGGGCAGTGGCTCTCAAGGGTGAGTGGTTTTGCTCCCAGGAGACATTTGGTAGTGTTTTGGAGCCCTGAAGGTGCAATAATTAAGAGCTAAGGCTGCTAACCAAATGACTGGCAGTTAGAACCCACCAGTGGCTCCTTGGAAACCCGATGGGGCAATTCTACTCTGTTCTATAGGTTCTCTATCAGTTGGAATCAACTCGACAGCAATGGGTTTGATTATTTTGTTTTTGTTTTTTGGAGACATTTCGGGTTGCCATAACTGGGGGATGGGAGAGGAGGTGCTGCTGGATCTAGTGGGTAGAGGCCAGGGATGCTGCTAAACATCCTATAATGCACAGGACAGTCCCCGCAACAAAGAATTATCCAGCCCAACATGTAAATACTGCTGAGGTTTAGAAACCCTTGTTGTTAGGTGCCGTCGAATTGGTCCTGACTCATAGTGACCCCATGTGCAACAGAAACCAAACACTGCCTGGTCCAGCGTCCTCCTTACAATTGTTGTTAAGCTTGAACTCATTGTGTCAATCCATCTCATTGAGGATCTTCCTCTTTTTCGCTGACCCTCTACTTTACCAAGCATGATGCTCTTTTACAAGGACTGGTCCCATCTGATAACATGTCCAAAGTACATGAGACAAAGTCTCACCATCCTCCCTTCTAAGGGGCATTCTGACTGTACTTCTTCCAAGACAGATTTGTTCATTCTTCTGGCGGTCCACAAACCAAAAAACCAAACCCAGTGCTGTCGAGTCGATTATGACTCATAGCGACCCTAACAGACAGAGTAGAACTGCCCCATTGAGTTTCCAAAGAGTGCCTGGCAGATTCGAACTGCTGACCCTTTGGTTAGCAGCCATAGTGCTTAACCACTATGCAACCAGGGTTTCCCCGGCAGTCCATGGTTTACTCAATATTCTTCACCAACACCACAATTCAAAGGCACCAATTCTCTGATCTTCCTTATTCACTGCCCAGCTTTTGCGTGCATATGAGGCAACTGAAAACACCATGGCTTGGGTCAGGTGGCCCTTAGTCCTTAAAGTGACATCTTTGCTTTTCAACACTTTAAAGAGGTCTTTTGCAGCAGATTTACTCAATGCAATATGTTCTTTGATTTCCTGACTGCTGCTTATGTGGGCATTGATTGTGGATCCAAGTAAAATGAAATCGTTGACAACTTCAACATTTCCTGTTTATTATGATGTTGCTCATTGGTCTAATTTTGATTGTTTTTATTTTCTTTATATTGAGGTGTAATCCATACCGTCCAGCTTTCATACATTCCACTTTCCAATTATTAATGGATATTTGCAGCTGTTTCTTCTCATTTTGAGGCGTACCACATCAGCAAATGAGGGTCCCAAAAGCTTGACTCCACCAACATCATTAAGGTCGACTCTACTTTGAGGAGGCAGCTCTTCCCCAGTCATATTTTGAGTGCCTTCCAATCTGGGGGGCTCATCTTCCAGCACTATATCAGACAATGTTCTGCTGCTATTTATAAGGTTTTCACTGACCAATCTTTTTATAAGTAGATTGCCAGGTCCTTCTTGTCTGAAAGCTCCACCGAAACGTATCCAGCACGGGTGGCCCTGCTGGTATGTGTTAGTCATTTAGTGCTGCCACAACAGAAGTCCATAAGCGGATGGCTTCCACAAACAGGAGTTTATTCTCTCACAGTCCAGTAGGTAGAAGTCCGAATTCAGGGCGCCGGCTCCAGGGGAAGGCGTTCTCTCTCCCTTGGCTCTGGAGGAAGGTCCTTGTCATTAGTGTTCCCTTGGTCCGGAAGCATCTCAGCACAGAAACCTCAGGCCCAAAGGACGCTCTCTGTTTCCAGCTCTGCTTTCTTGGTGATATGAGGTCCCCATGTCTCTCTGCTCGCTTTTCTCTTTTATATCTCAAAAGAGACTGGCTTAAGACACTATCTAATCTTGTAGACCTCATCAATATAACTGCTGCTAATTCCTCGTATTACATCATAGTGACAGGATTTACAACATATAGGGAAATCACATCAGAAGATAAAATGGTAGAAAATCATACAACCATATGAGGGAATTATGATCTAGCCAAGTTGACAGATATTTTGGGGGGACACAATTCAATCCATGACATGGTATTTGAAATACCGGTAGCAGAGATTCCAGCATCACAGCAACATGCAAGCACCACAGTACGATAAACCGACAGATGAGAGAAATGCTACTCCAGGGTAACTGACCCGGCCAGAGGTTGACTCCTTCAAAAAGACCAGTTGCCCTCAAGTCAGTTCCAACTCATGGCTACCTCGTGTGTGTCAGAGTAGAACTTTACTCCACAGAATTTTCAATGGCTGATTTTTTCAGAAGTAGATCATCAGGCCTTTCTTTCAAGGATCTTTTGGGCATACTTGAATTCTAACCTTTTGGTTAGCAGCTGAGTATGTTAACCACTTGTACCACCCTGAATGCTCCTGAAGGCTCATCACAAAAGCAGGTGCTGGGTTGACATTTTGGCCTTTGCCAAACAAGTGAGCTCAAGCATCCTCTGGGCTCTAAGTCTCTCAGCTCATGACCACCTCCTTCCTGAGGAAGCTAGTCCTAGTCTACCCTGCTAGAGAACCTGCCAGCAGAATGCCTAAGCACCACCCCAATATGCCCCAGCAAGCAACCAAAGCCACTCTCCCTGGGTTCAAATGCTGCCAAACCCACTTACTAATTTTATAAACTCCACAAATCTATTTTACCCTTCTCCAACAAAGCTCAGCTTCCTCATTCGTAAAGTGGGAATAACTACAGTATCTATTTCATACAGTGAGAGTTAAATTATAGAATGAGCGTTAAGTATTCAGAATAGTGCCTGGAAAAAGGAGGTACGCAAAGTGAGTGCCATCTTTGCTGAGTGTAGCTGCCTGTCCTCCCGCCTGTGAAACCAAGAGCCTCCCTCAGAAGGGGGAGATGGGGGTAATCATAAGGGCAAGCTGCCCACACCTGGAATGAAGACCCTGCAGAGAGTTAGTACAGGCCCACCGTGGGGGAGCTGGGAGATGACGAGGTTGCAGACTGGCTGAAACCCTGCTCTTTGTCTGCCTCTGAAAGGCTTGGGGAACAGCCCCAAGGTTCCACCGCCCCAGGGATCTAGCAGGAAGTAGCTGGAGCGCGCAGAGCAGGGAAGGGTCTCTGGTTTCAAGAACCAGCCTGGCTCTACGCCTTCCAAGATGAGAGTGCTGAGCGAACCATTTAATCTTTCTAAACCTTAGTTTTATCTTTTAATCAGCGATAGAGTACCTACATCAGAGCTGCGGTGAGGAGTGTTTAAGTTACCAGATGCAAAGAGGGCTCTCACACTTGGTCATATAAATTGAGTCCATCAAGGAGGCTCCGTGCGCCTCACAGATAGAGCGGATGCACTGATGTATCAAAACTATTTTCTGGTAGTAAAGAGTCTCCTTCTAGCAAAAGCGGTGTATGCTATAATCATTTTTCCAGCCAATGAAGTAGAGTATCTTCAGGGAGGGGTGCCTTTTCCTAATTTGCACAAGGGTCCCTGTTATAGATTGAATTATGTCCCCCCAAAATACGCATTGTAAATCCTAACCTCTATGCTTGTGGTTATGATCCCATTTGGGAATGGGTGGTCTTTGTTATGTTAACAAGGCAGGATTAGTGCAGGGTGTATCTTGAGTCAATCTCTTTTGAGGTATAAAAAGAGATTAAACAAGTGAGCAGAGAGAGATGGGGGAAGAGAGATGCCAAGACCCATGGAGACCTCCAAGGAACCAGGAAGCAGAAGCTGAAGAGACAAGGACCTTCCTTCAGAGCTGACACAGACAGAAAGCCTTCCCCTCAAGCCAGCACCCTGAATTTGGACTTCTAGCCTCCTAACTGTGAGAAAATAAATTTCTATTTGTTAAAGCCACCCACGTACGGTATTTCTGTTATAGCAGCACTAGATAGCTGGGACAGTCCCCTGAATGGAAATCACTTTTGTAGGAATAGAGGGCAGCCATCGCCACAGAGTTATTATTCCCAGCTCACCTTCTCCAATTCCTGCAGAAACACCTGAGCGATCCAGGAGGCCCTCTCGAAGCAGGTGATCACTTCTTCCTCCCTCTCAGTCAGGCGGTTGGAGGAAGCGATGGAGTTGGGTAGGCGTTCCAGGGAGAGGCCTGCAGGAGGAGGAGAACACCTCAGACCTGCCTTGCTCAGGCCCCTCTGACTCCAGGCCCTTCCCATGGCCCAGAGTGGGCTCATCCAAAACGACATATGCTTTGGAGCAGCCAGCAGGAGGTGGGGGTCTGCAGAGGGGAAGGAGGAAGCTAAAGCGATGGTGGTATTAGCTGTGGCTGGGATCAAGCAGTGGGCTGACAGAAGGCATTCACTCCCCATGTGGCAAATCAGACTGTGTTACCCCCCAGTTCTTCCCTATCCTTCCAGGCCAATTTCTCCATGAAGCCATTCCAGACCTCCTCCTTCCATTTGTTAGAACTAAAATACCCATGCTCAAGACACTCGCCACTTTCTACATTGTACTATGGTTATTTATGTTCAACTCTTTTCTCTCTTATCAGCTGAAAGGTCTATGTGGCAAAATGTGAACCTTTTTAGGTTACCATATCCCTAGTACAGCAGCTCGCTCCCAGTAGGAGCCTGAGTTATGCAGCCTTTTATACATATCCCTCCCATGGAACCAAAGTTTCTACCTTGTATAAGTTATTTGTGTTCAAGTCTTATCCACCCAGAGCAGAATCTACTGTTGTAAATCCCTGTTATAGATAGAATTGTGTCCCCAAAAAACATGCGTTGTAAATCCTAGCCCCTGTACCTGTGGATGGGAGTCCTGGCGCAAAGTGGTTAAGCCCTTGGCTGCTAACCGAAAGGTCGAAGGTTCAAACCCACCAGCCCCTCCACTGAAGAACGATGTGGCAGTCTGCTCCTGTGAGGATTACAGCCTTGGAAACCCTATGGGGTGGTTCTGCTCTGTCCTATGGGGTAGCTATGAGTCGGAATCTATTCAATGGCAATGGATTTGGTTTTAGGTTTTATACAGGTTGATGTAATCCCATTTGAAATAGGGCTTCCTTTGTTATGTTAAAGAGGCCATCAGTGTGGGGTGTGTCTTAAGCCAATCACTTTTTGAGATATAAAAGGAGCAGACTAGGCATAGAAGCAGGGAAGAATTTTCCCTCAGAGCAGACACAGAGAGCCTTCTCGGCACCCTGAATTCAGACCTCTAGCCTCTTAAACCGAGAAAATGAATTTCTGTTTGTTAAAGCCACCCACTTGTGGTATTCCTGTTATATAACCAAAATGAAATCCGGTACCAGGAGTAGGGTGCTGCTCTAACAAATACTTAAAATATGGAAGTGGTTCTGCAATTAGGTAATGGGTAGAGGCTGCAGAAATCTTGATATGCTTCATAGTAAGGCCCTGGTTGCCTCTGAAGAGATTATTGGTAGAGTTATGGGCATTAAGGGCAATTCTGATGAGAGCTCAGAAAGAATTGAGAGCTGTAATGAAAGATTTTATCATCATAAACAAAATGTTGCTAGAAATGCGAACATTAAATATGCTTCTGGTGAAACTTTAAAAGGAAATGATGAACATGTAATTGGACACTTAAGAGAAGTTCATGCTTTTTATGCAGTCTGAATTATGTTCAAATGTTTGGAAGATAAAATTTTTAAGTGATGAACCTAGGTACTTGGCTGAGGAGATTTCTAAGCAAGATCTTAAAGAGGCCATGCAGTTTCTCCTTGCTGCTTATAGTAAAATGTGCCAGGAAAGACATACACTTAAAAATGAACTGTCCAAAATGAAACCAGAACTTAAAGACTTGGAAAATTCTGTTGTACAAACTAAGGAAATGTGTCCTGGAAAAACTTTCACCGAGGGCGTGGCTACTCAATCTTTTGTTCAACAGATAAAGCCTGTGACTAGTAGATCTATTCAACTACCATAGCAGAAAGCGACAGGGACAGTACAAACTGAAAAAAAGGTGCCTACCTCCTGGAATTCTACAGGCAGGAAACAGGTTATCTTAGTTATCCAGTGCTACTAAAACAGAAATACCACAAATGGGTGGCTTTGACAAACAGAAATTTATTTTCTTACAGTTTAGAAAACCAAAATCATTGCCATCAAGTCAATTCCAACTCATAGTGAGCCTAAAGGACAGAGTAAAACTGCCCTATAGGGTTTCCAAGTAGCAGTTGGTGGATTTGAACTGCTGACCTTTAGGTTAGTGGCTGAGCTCTTAACCACTATGCCACCAGGGCTCCTTTCACAGTTTAGCAGGCTAGAAGTCTGAATTCAGCATGCCATCTTTAGGGGAAGGCTTTCTCTCTCTGTGAGCTCTGGAAGAAGGTCCTTGTCTCTTCTGAGTTTCTGTTCCTAGGCGATCTTCACGTGACTTGGCATCTCTCTTCCCTCGTCTCTGCTTCTCTAGATTCTGTTTAATTTCTTTTATAGCTCAAAAGAGACTGACTTAAGACACAGCCTATACTAATCCTGCCTCATTAACATAATAGGCAACTCATTCCCAAATGGGATTATAACCAGAAGCATGGAAGTTAGGACCTACAACACATATTTGGGAGGACATGATTCAATCCATAACAGAGGCCAATGGAATGACTTGGTTGCAAATACTTGTTGTCCTCCAAGAAAGGGAAGGCATCATCCCTGGAACAGTTTGGAGATCAGCAGAACTACTGGAAGGACCATGACCAGCAGGGCTGCCTCCATTTGGAAGGGTGGGAAAACCACTTCCTAGATTTCAAAAAGTCAGATCTCCACCACTTCATTTCCAGTGTGGGGCTGCTGTTCAGGAAGGCCAAGAGGATGGGGCCACTGCCCAAAGCTGAGGTGGGTGGCTGCCATACCCAAGGGTCAGGTTACAATGGAGCCACCAGGGGCTAAAGGGGTGAGGTCCAAACTCAGGTGGATAAGAAAATGTGACCACTCAACGCCTAGGGAGCAGAGTTGCCTTCCCAGTGGATCTGGAAGGTGGGGTGAATGCCCAGGGCCAAGGGGCTTCTACCCAGGATCCGGAGAGCTTAACCAATGTCCACAGTCTGGAGGGCAGAGCCATTGCAGAGGATTATTTTCAGGCTTGAGAGCGAATGTAATTTGTTCTCCTGGGTTTTGGGCTTGTTTGGTGCCCATGAGCCCTTCTTTCCAATTTCTCTCATTTATAATGGAAATGTCTATATCATTGTACTCTGGAAACAAACAACTTGTATTCTAGGTTTCACAGGCCCACTAACAGAAAGGAATTTTTCCCCAGGATGAAACACACCCAAAGTCTCACCCATACTTGATATAAATGATCCAGAAGATGAGACTTTGGATTTACAGTTGACGCAGGAATGGGATAAGACTTCTGGGATGATGTGATGGTGTTTTGCATGTGGGAAGAACATGCATTTTGGGAAGCCAAAGGGTGGAATGTTAGGGACGGAACTGTGTCTCAAAAAAATGTGGGAAACCCTGGTGGTGTACTGGTTAAGTGCTATGGCTGCTAATCAAAGGGTTGGCAGTTCGAGTCCATCAGGCACTTCTTGGAAACTCTGTGGGGCAGTTCTACTCAGTCCTATAGGGTCACTATGAGTTGGAATCGACTCGACAGCAACAGGTTTTTTTTTAAAAATACCTGTGCATAAAATTCCATTTGGGAATGGGACTTTTTTTTTTTTTTAAATACCTGTGCATATAATTCCATTTGGGAATAGGACTTTCTTTGTTGTGTTAATGAGGTCATATCAGTGTAGGGTGTGTTGTAAGCCAATCAACTGTGAGATATAAAAAGAGCAGATTAGGCACAGAACAAAGGAAGCGCAGATGGGGGAAGATAGATACCAGGCCACATGAAGGTAACCAAGGAACAAAACTTCTAGAGCTAACAGAGGAATTTAGCAAAGTTGCAGCACACGAGGTCAACAAATAAAAATCAGTTAGGTTTCTATACACCAGTAATAAGAAATCTGAAAGGGAAATTAGGGAAACAATTCCATTTATAATACTATAGAAGAGAATAAAATACCTAGGGATAAATTTAACCAGGGATGTAAAGGACTTGTACAATCCTTCTGAAAGACATTAAAGAAGACTTAAATAAATGGAAAAATCTTTCATGCTCATGAATTGGAAGACTTAATGTTGTTAACCTGCCAATACTACCTAAAGCCATGTAGAGATCCAACGCAATCCCAGTCAAAATTCTAACAATCTAGGAAAACTCAATCTCCAGCTTTATATGGAATAGCAAGAAGCCCTGAATAGCTAAAGCAACGTTGAAAGAGAAGAAGAAAGTAGGAGGATTCAAAATTTCTGATTTTAAAACATATTATACAGCTACAGTAATCAAAACAACCTTGTACTGGTATAACAATAAACACATAGGGCCACAGAACAGAACTGAGAATCTAGAAATAAACCCACACATCTATGGTCAACTGATTTTTCACAAGGGTGCTAAATCCATTCAATGGGGAAAGAAGAGTCTCTTCAATAAATGGTGCTGGGAAAACTACATTTCCACACACAGAAAAATGAAACAGGATCCATGCCTCACACCATACACACAAAAAAATTCAAAATGGATTAAGAACCTAAATATGAAAATTGAAACTATAAAATTATTAGAAGAAAATGCAGAGGCAATGCTGTCGGGCCTAGCTTTTAACAACAAATTATCTAATAACAAAAGCACAAACAGCAAGAGACAAAATAAAAAAACGGGACCTCACAAAAATTAAAAACTTTACTCATCAAAAGACTACTAAATCATGGTTGCATGGGACATCCCACTTAACTGGCCTAATAACGTGTTTAGTGCTACTTTCCCACTTCTTATTGTGTTGCATAGCACCCGGGGTCTTAAAAGCTTACAAGCAACCACCCAGGGCACAACTGGTCTCTATTCAGCTGGAGAAACATAGGAAAAAGGTGAGTCAGGAATAGGAGGAGGAAATGGAATGTGTGGATAATTGCCTCCATGAACAACTGCCTCCTGTGCCATGAGACCAGAAGAACTGGATGGTGCCCGGTACCATTGCTGAACATGTTGATCAAAGAATTCTTATCAAAAGAGGGAAAATGTAGAACAGAATTTTAAATTCTAACAGAGTCCAGACTTTCTATAGTCATGGAGCTGAAACTAATGCCCCAAGATAATCTTTAAACCTTAAACCAAAATATTACCTGAAGACTTCTTAAAACCAATCGTTTAGCTGAACTAGTAAAAAATGTCTGCCTTGAGGATTATGCTCTTTTAAGAACTATTTATATTAGATCAAATTGACAACAGTAGCTCAAAAGATTAGATAAGAACCTTAGAGGGCAGTGAATTTATGCTAATTGGGGAGGAACAACTCAGAAAAGGAGGGTGAGAATGGTTGCACAACTCAAAGAATGCAATCAATGTCACTGAATTGTATAGTAGAAACTGTTGAATTGGAGTATGTTTTTCTGTGCATACTCTCAACAACAACAATAAATACTTTACCAAAAAAATGAAAAGACAAGCTAATGGCTGGGTAAATATCTGTAGAAATGATATACCCGATAAAAATTTAATAACCCAAATATACATAAAATTTTGACAATCTAACAACAAAAAGACAACCAAATCATAAAGGCCAAGGGACCTGAATAGACATTCTACCAAACAGAACATTCAAATGGCCACCAAACACATAAAAAGATGCTCAGCATCATTAGCCATCAGAGAGATGCAAATCAAAGCCACAATGAGACACCATTTTACTCCCTCTAGGATGGCTAAGAAAAAATTCTTAAAAAAAAAAAAAAAAAACAGAAAACAAATGTCGGCAAGTATGTGGGGAAATTGGACCCTTTATCTATTGCTTGTAGGGATGCAAAATGGCACAGCTGCTGTGGAAAACAGTGTGGCGTTTCCTCAGAACACTAAAACTAGAGCTATCATATGACCCAGCAATTCCTCTGCTTGGTATATACCCAAAAGACTTGAAAGCAGAGACTCAGAGACTTGCACACCAATGTTCATTGCTGCACTATTCACAATACCCAAAAGGTAGAAACAACCTAAATGTTCATCAACAGACAAATGGATAAATAAAATGTGCTACATACATACAATGGAACACTACTCAGCCTGTAAGAGAAATGAAGTATTGACACATGCTAAAATATGGAGCTTGAAAACACTATGCTGAGTGAAATAAGTCAATCACAAAAGCACAAATATTATATAAACTCGCTTATATAAAAAGACAAGAACAGGCAAATGTACATAGACCAAAGTTTATTAGTGGTTACCAGGGGTAGGAAGGAGAGGGAAGGGGGTGGGGGGCTATTACTTACAGAGTACTGAGTTTCAGTTTACAGTGATGGAAAAATAGCATTGATTAAGGGTAGGTTTGCACAGCCAATTATTGTGATTGCTGTCAATAAGTTGTATAGCTGTTAAATGTTGAATTCGCAAAAGTTGTGTGATACATTCACAAAAAAAAAAAAAAAGTAGCTGCTGAGGCTGCTTATGTATAACCACCTCATGGAATTTGGTTCCTTGGTTGGCAGGTTTAGGGTCATGGTTTCATGAGACATCCCAGTAAACTGGCCTAATAACATGTTTAGTGCTTCTATTCTACCTCCTAGTTTATTGGTAGTGCCTGAGGGTCTTAAAAGCTTGCAAGCAGCCATCCAAGGCACAATTGGTCTCTATTCACCTGGAGCAACAGAGGAAGAAGGTGAGTCAGGAACAGGAGGAGAAAATGGAATGTGTGGCTAATTGCCTCCATGAACAACTGCCTCCCGTGCCATGAGACCAGAACTGACTGGATGAGGCCCAGATGCCATTACTGAATGTGTTGATCAAAGATTCTATAGAAGAATCCTGATCCAAAGGGAGAAAATACAGAACAGAATTTCAAATTCTCATGACTCCAGACTTTCTGGAGTCATGGAGGCTAGATGAACCCCTGAAACTATTGCCCTGACATAATCATTAAACTTTAACCAAAAATATCCCCTGAAATTTTCTTAAAACCGACAATAGTAAAGAGCATCTGTCTTAAATATCATGCTCTTTTAAGATCTATCTATATGACAGCAGCAACTCAAAAGTTTAGATGGGAACCTTAGGGGGCAGTGGGTTTATGTTAATGGGGGAGGAACAACTCAGCAAAAGAAGGTGAGAATGGTTGCACAATTCGAAGAATGTTAATCAATGTCACTGAATTGCATGCACAGGAATTGTTGAATTGGTCTATGGTTTGCTATGTATACTCTCAACAACAAAAAATAAATCATTAAAAAAAAATTAAATCTATACAGAGTAAAGTTGAGATATGATAGAGAGGGCCAGATTCCTAAAAATACTGTTCGAGCACCTAGATTCAGCCTTGCCTGAAGCTCTATCCCCTGAAGTCTTCCAGTATATGAACCAGTAAATCCTGTCCCCATCTTCTATTTACTTATTCTTTTGTCTAAGTCAATTTGAATTGTGTTTCTGTCACTTGTAAACTAACACAGACCTCACTAGAGAGCATTGTCCTTCTGGTTCCCAACGAGCAGCATCCATGTCTATTTCATCTTTGTGTCCCACACAGTATTTTATGAATTGCTGTGTTGACACCGAATAATCAATATACAGTACTGTCAACTGCCAGAAGAACAAACAAATCAGTCTTAGAAAAAATGCAACCAGAATGCTCCTTAGAAGTGATAATGGCGAGACTTTGGCTCTCTTACTTTGAGCATGTCATCAGGAAAGAACAATCCCTAGAAAAGCACATGATGTTTGGTAAAGCAGAGGGTTAGCAAAATCAAAAGAAACCTTCAGTGAGATGGCTTGACATAATAGTCACAACTATGGACTCAAATATACCAATGATCATGAGGATGGCACAGGGCTGGGCATAGTGGTTTCATTCGGTTACATACAAGGTACCATGAGTGAGAGCCAACATGACGGCAACTAACAAGTGCTCAAGATGAACTCCCTGAAGGAATGTGTAAGACAGATTCCTCAGCTACTCCCTGACCTATAGTCCCAACATCCAACTAATGACCAAGTCCAGAACACTTCAAATCATCCCTCCTTCCCCTCTTCCTATCCTATTTCAGGCTTTATCTCCTGACCAGATGACCACACAGGTCTCCTAATTAGCCTCCCTGCCTCCAGTCTCACTCCACTCTAATCCATCCCACACCCTGGTACCAGAGTGATCCTTTTAAGCTTCCACTTCTTAAAACTTTCCAGTGGTCCCCACTGCTACAGGATAAGGTCCCAACTCCTGTCCATACCAGGCCTTCCAAGACCCAGTCCCTGCCACGTATCCAGCTTCACCTCTCACTGCACCACACCTGTTGCATCCACACCAAACCTCCTATTCCCAACAGCTGGGTTGGGAGGTACCTCCCTGACTTTGCTCAAGTTGTCCCTCCTGCCTAGAATGTACCCACCTACGTCCACCCAAAATTACTGCTCACCTACTGAGATACTGCTTGAGTGCCACTTGCTCCATGAAGCCCCTCCTGTATAACTGCCCATTCCTGCCTGTGGGCCCCCACATATCCTGTACATATTCCTACCCAACCATTTCCCATACTTAGTATTTGCCCACATACCTGTTTCCCCAACCAGACCTTAGGCTCTTTAAAGGCACCAATCTGATCTTAGTCGCCTTTCTACCACCTGGCACACAGTAGGCACTCAAGCATTGGCTGGCTGGACGAAAACACAACAAGCCTGATCAAGCCTGATCAAGTCTGACCAAGTACAAAGTGCTCTGCAAGTATAAGGTAAGGAATCACTACTGTTTTTCTTGGCTAGGTTCCAACTCAGGTGGCTTAGAGACCTTGCCCTCTGCCAGACAGGGATGTGACCAGGCCCAAAGGCTGGGGTGCTTCAGACGGGGGGAGGTGGGCACAGAATGTGGTTGCTCAATACAAAGACTCAGTCACCAAGCCTCCTGCCAAATGAGTCATGGATGGGAGGGAAAAGCTCCTCGCTCCAGAGGACTAAGAGGGGGAGGGCGAACAAAGGCAAAAGCAAGGAGACACAGAAAGAAGAAAGGAGGAGGCAGGCCGCCCAGCTGCTCTGCCGGTGCTGGCACCAGACATGTGGCCTCTCTACCCTACAGGAAGGTGGGACAAACACACAACTGCAGATGGCAGGAGGATACAGTCAACTCCAGAAGACATGGAGTGGGTTTGTTTTGACCTGGCCATCATATGGTCCCCAGAGAGATATGCTGCCTGCTAGGTTCCCTCCTGCCCCACTTCTGGGCCCAGAACTGGGATGGGCAATGCTAGGGGCCTAGAAGGTTCAGGCTGCCAGTCTCAAGCCACCTGTGGGCTGGCTGCTGCAAAGCGGTGAATTCAGGTACTGAATTCAGTGTCTGTGGGGCTCCAACTTTCCTGTGCTCCATTTGTCCCTTTTATTCCCATCAGACACCTCCCCACCATAGTTCTCCAAGAATTCTAAATTCCACCCTCCTTGAAAGCTCAAGGCAAAACCACCTCCTCTCTGAAGCCTTCCAGGTGAAGTTAAGCCTCCCTACCTCTGAGCCAGTAGAACATTGTTAGATTCATCTCCTATGGTTCCTATTCCCAAGAGGCAGTTGTTCAGACATAACTAGGGGATACTGCATGGTTTAAAATCAGGAAAGGTGTGGGTCAGGGTTGTATCCTTTCACCATACTGATTCAATCTGTATGCTGAGCAAAACTCCAAGAAGCTGGACTATATGAAGAAGAGCACAGCATCAGGATTGGAGGAAGACTCATTAACAACCTGCAATATGGAGATGACACAACCTCACTTGCTGAAAGTGAAGATACTTGCAGCACTCACTGATGAAGATCAAAGACCACAGCCTTCAGTACGGATTACACCTCAACATAAAGAAAACAAAAAATCCTCACAACTGGACCGATGAGCAACATCATGATAAATGGAGAAAAGATTGAAGTTGTCAAGGATTTCATTTTACTTGGATCCACAATCAATGCCCCTGGAAGCAGCAGTCAAGAAGTCAGATGACATATTGCATTGGGCAAATCTGCTGCAAAAGACCTCTTTAAAATGTTAAAAAGCAAAGATGTCACTTTGAGGACTAATACCTGACCCAAGCCATGGTATTTTCAATTATCTCATATGCGTGCAAAAGCTAGAGAACAAATAAGGAAGAACTGACGCCTTTGAATTATGGTGTTGGTGAAGAATATTGAATATACCACGGACTACCAGAAGAACGAACAAACATGTCTTGGAAGAAGTCATGGCCAGAATGTTCCTTAGAAGCAAGGATGGCGAGATTTCATCTCAGGTACTTTGGACATGTTATCAGGAGGGAAGAGTGCCTGAAAAATGACATCATACTTAGTAAAGCAGAAGATCAGTGAAAAAGAAGACCCTCAATGAGATGGACTGGCTGCAACAATGGGCTCAAGCATAGCAACGATTGTGAGGATGGCGCAGGACTGGGCAGTGTGTCGTTCTGTTGTACATGGGGTTGCTATGAGTCAAAGCTGACTCGATGGCACCTAATCACAACCACCACCTATGGTTTATGCCTTTTCCTACCCTGTAATCATCTTCTCTGCCATTTCTGATTGACCTTTGTACCCCAGTGACAGCTTGGGGCCTAGCGTGTAGTAAGCAAATAGACAAATGGATGTATTTATTCACGATAAGTGTAGAGTCTATTGGGGCTTCTCCCTCTCCATTTAAAAGGTGGTCCTTGGAGAATTCATAAACTAATTGTGGTATATTTATACAATGGAATACAAAGAAGTAAAGAACAAACTTGATATACACGACAACATGGACCAATCTCTCAGAAATTATACTGTGCGAAAGAAGCTAGATAAACAAAAAGTACATACTATATGATTTCATTTACATGATGTTCAAAGAAATGCCAAATTAATCTATATTAATAGAAACCAATCAGTGGTCGCTGGGGGCAGGGACTGGAAGGAGGGCTGAGGGAACTTTCTGGGGTGATTTTATGTCTTCATTGAGTGTTGGTTACATGAGTGTTTACATTGATCCACCTCATCAAATTGTACACGTAAGATTTTTGCAGTTCGCTGTATGCAAGTAATAGTGCTAATGCATTTTTGAAAGGAAGCAATTATGAGTCCAGAGAATTCAATAATCAAAGCGTAGGGAATATTTCCACTGAGGTAGTCCTTCTATAAAAAAATTTCCAACATACGTAAGACCAGAAGGTTCCTGGACTGGCATGGCTTTCCCTAAGCAAGGGCACAGCCAGTCACCTGGTTTTGCCCATAAAAGGGACTTTTGGCCTTATCTATTGACATGAAGGTCCCTTTTCTTGTCCACAGAGGTCTGATTAGAAAACCCACTTGGGGACTTTGACCCTTGAGTTTGTTCACGCTCTGCTTCACTATTTCTGCACAAGTGGTCAAAACGCAAAACTAGATTCAAGATGAAGCCGGCCACTGGGCCCTCGATGGATCTCAGCGGCTGTAGCGCGGCCCTGTCCAGCAGGCAGTCTGCCAGGAAGTGCTGGACACTACCTCCTGGTTCCCACTGGCAGGAGAAGACTTTTCTGTAAAGACACCCAGCTCTACAAGTCAAGCGAGGTTTGCTTTCCTCCGCCCCTTAATGTTGTTGTTGTTGAGAATATACTCAGCAAAACATACACCAATTCAACAGTTTCTACACGTACAATTCAGTGACACTGGTTACATTCTTCAAGTTGTGCAACCGTTCTCACCCTCCTTTTCTGAGTTGTTCCTCCTTCAAGAGGTTTGCTTTTTAATTAACTCTGAACTTTCAGTTTGGAAGCAAGCTGACCTGGAGCTGCCTGGGGCTGAACAGCAGGCTGGTCCTGGCTTCCTCACTGGAGATGACTCACCATGTCCCAGGAGCCCCACCCTCAGAGCCTTGGGCTTTGGCTACAGGGGTGAAGAACACAAAGCTTTCCCTGCGACTGTTCCATCCAGACAAGCAGACTCCTTCCTGCCACCGACCCATCAGTCAAAGCGTCCACAGAGGGCTACACCCACAGTTGGGTCCCCCAGGTTGGGGGGGAGGGGAGGAAAGAAATGTGAGTCACCGTTTCAGCCCTCAGGGAGGGAGCATCACAGCCAGGTGAACAGGACACCCCCAAACCACATTCAAAAGGGGGCCACTGGACACCGTGTGTCAAAAAGCCTCCAAAATGTGCATATCCTTTGACCCAGTGATTCCATTTTTGAGAATTTTATCCTAAAAAAAATATATATATATAAAATCATTGTATGCAAAAATTTAGCTTCAAGGATATTCACTGAAGCATTGATAATGGCAAAAAAATAAGATGTAACCTGCAGTTCCAATAACTGTGGGCAAGTTCACTTAATTAGGATAGACCCTTACTATGAAACGTTGTGAAGGTATTTTAAGAAGTGACGGAGATGTCTCCTGGAAAGTGGTTCACAAGATATGAACTTTAAAAAGCATATTATAACACATGACTGTATGAGCTTATTTTTGTGGGGAAAAAAAACCCCACATACAAACATATAGGAAAAAAGGCTCAAAAGATATTACCTCAAACTGTTTACAAAGATGTAAGTCTCAATTTCCTCAAAAGGCAAAATGGTTTTACTAACCATGCCTAGCTCAGTGGGTGGCCATGATAATTAAATTATGATATATACTATAAAGAACAGAATGTATGCTCAGAAAACATTTCCAAGTGACGCTTACAACGACCTTTAACCCTCCCCTAGGATTATATATGAAAACTCTAATTCAGGGAGAAAAGATTCATTCTAAGACCCCTCAGCTAAAAAGTGCCAGAGTTGAGACCTGATCCAGGTTTCTGACTTTAATACCCTCTGTTCTGCCAGCCTAGACTCCTCTGAGGGTGACCTTCTCTTCCCATCAGTAACTCACCAAAATAAAAATTAAAAAAAAAAACAAAACAAGCCCATTGCTGTTGATTCCGACTCATAGCAACCTCATGTGTTACAGAGTAGAGCTGCCCTGTAGGGTTTTCTTGGCTGTTATCTTTATGGAAGCAGATCACCAGGCCTTTGTTCCATGGCACTGCTGGGTGGGTTCGAACTGCGGACTTTTCGGGTAATAGTTGAGCACAAACTGTTTGTGCCACCCAGGAACGTTGAAGGGCAGCATAAGGAGTTTAAACTTTGTCCTCGTTGCAACTGACACCATGGAGGGGTTTCAGCAGGGGAGCCATGTGAGAGAGAGAGAATGGTGGGTAGGAGACCAGCTATGAGGCTACTGCAGTGGTCTTGGCAAGGTGGCCGTGGCCTGGCCCAGGACTGCAGCTGTGGAGAAGAGGGGTAATCGGATTTGGAAAGCCCAGAGGACTCACTGATGGACCGGATATGGAGGTTTAGAGAAAAAGGGGCATCAAGGATTAATCCTTCTTTTTTGGCCCGATCAATGGGTATACAGTAATGATGGCTACTAAGGTGGCAGAAGGGAGGGTTAATTTGTTCAAGTCAGCTTGAACTCTCTGCTGATCTCAAAGCTTAGACTTTCTTCTTCCTCTGACAGGGCCCAGCCACCTCCCAGGTGCCACCATAAGGCTAAAATCCAGTCTTCTACTCCCAGCAGGACCAACTTGGAGCCGCTCAGCCTGGGCACAGGCGTGACTAACGTGTTGGGGAACAAGGAGTACTGGGAGCTGGGCACAGACGACTCGGATGTGGAAATGACAGGTGTTCCCATGAATGTGCTTTATTTTTCTTCCTTAAAGAAAGATTTGTGGTTTTCGTACTGTTTCTGAAGAAAGAGGCTTGACTTACAGACAATAACTACTGCCTCCCCTCCACCACCAAATACACATATTTACACACACATGATGTTTATATACTTCAGGCAAGGAAAATCCAAGATTGCTTGAACCGCCCTTGCTCTCAAGCTCCCGGCATGGTGTCTAAAGCTTTCCCTGAGAAGCAGAAAGCGCCTTTGGGGCCTCACCCTCGTCCCTCCCACTTCAGAGGAAGGCTGAGTCCTGTGAGCGAGACCTCAGACAGTCACATCCCAAGCCCCTCTGGTCTGAAGGGGAAACAGGGTGAGTGAAAGTGCTACTGTGTTTTTTGGGGGCGGGGGTGAAGAGACCCAGAGGACTCCCCCAGAAGGAACAGCAGCTCCATACGAGAGACACCCATAGTCGCACCCTTTGCCAGGCCTGCTCAGCTCCCCCGCCCCGACCTCCTCCCACCAGCCAAGTGCACCTGAGAACCAAATCCCCTGCCCAAACAGAACCACAGAACAGGATTCAAGGCAAAAAGGTAAATAAAGCTGTGGTGTAGCCGTATGGCCAGGGGGAGTCCTCAGAAGTGGGTGAGTCAGGCTCTGCCCTGGAATCGGAGAGAGCCAGAAAGTGAAGGTCAGGCTGACTCAGGGTGGTGGATTCCAGTTTAACCGTGAGCTAACTGTCCTCTGGTAAACTGCTTCACTTCTGTCAGCCTCAGTTCCCTCACTTGTAACATGAGGTATTGGCCTAGATGAGTTCCTCGCAGTCTAAAATTCTGAGCAGGGTGTTTACAAGCTCTGGCTGCCTGGGTTTAAACCCTGGCTCTACCACTTCCTGTGAGACATCCCTTGCATGAGTCGCTTCACCTCTTCCAACCTCAACCCCTTGTCTGTAACGTGCGTGTGAAGGGGATGCCTACTCAGAGGGCTGCTGTGTGGGTTAGATGAGGACATACCTGGCATGGAATGAGAGCTTAATAAATCATATTTTTCTCTGCACTCTGCGGCCTCCTACTGCTACCACCCTTATGCTCATGAAATTTTGTCAGGACCAACGGCCAGCCATCCCCATCCCCTCTGGAGTGTGGCCCCTTCTCTCTGCAAGGAGAGACCCACCATACCCCTCCCGCCCCCCACTCCCAGGAAAATCAGCATCATGCACGCCCCGGCAGCCACGTGCATGGTCTCAGGTGCACACAGGCAGGTAAACCTCAGTATACCAAGCAGCAGGGAGCAGGCACTGCAACAGGACAGGAGGACAGGCAGAGAGGAGGCAGGACAGTGGGCCGCGTGCAGTCACTGGGATGGGAGTTAGCAAAGTCTGTGCCCGAGCGGCCCGCAGCAGCGCCCGGCTCCTTACCTCCCCTGCAGGACCTCTGACCACCGGGACTCTGTTCCCCCAAGAAGCTGGAGGCATGCTGGAAAGAGTAGAGAGCAGGAGAGAGGGGGCAATATGTACTGAGCCAGGTTTACAGGGAGAAGCACTGAGAAGGAAACCCAAGGAAGGGCGTTCAGTTTGGGGAGTCATGGAAGAAGGGGTCTCCAAGAGGCCCAAGAGACCCAAGCTCCAAATGAAGACCACCCCCAAGACTGGCCTACGTCAGGGGTGCCGAGAGTGGGATGACAGAGCAAACGGAGAAGACCCCCCCGCAACAGACCGGACCATCCCAAATGGGCACCTGCCCTCCTGCAGGGTGGCGCTGGCTCTGCCCAGGGGGACAATCTCGGCAGATTTCCTGGGACACTGTGAGCAACTTCTCAGTGGAGAGACGGACCCAAGGATCCAGGGATGGACAAACAACCCTCAAGAACTCCCACCAACGTGTACTAGTGGTTACCAGGATAGGTCGGGGGTGGGAGGGGGCGGGAAATGGGGAGTCACTGCTTAAGGGGCGCTGAGTTTCTGTTTAGGGTGATAAAAAAACTGGAAGCGGATAGTGGCGATGGTGGCACAACATGGTGACCGTACTTAATGTCCCTGAACGGTACTTGTAAAAATTAGTGAAATGGCAATGTTTTGTTACATATATTTCACCATAATACAATTAAAAAGACAAAAACCCTACCAGTCAGAGCTAGAAGAGGATCTGCACCTTACAGATGTCACGGTCACCCCCACAGGGACCCAAAGGAGACAGAGACGTGTGTGTGTGAGGGACAATGGAGGATGAGGGCAAGGGGATCCCTCGCATTCCAAGGCCAAAGTGGAGGTTCTAGCCCTGACTCCATCATAAATCCCTGGCTGATTTTGGACAAGGTGCTTATCTCCTCTGGGCCTCAGTTTCCCTATTTTAGATGGGGAGAATGTTCCTATCTACAACAGAAAAGGGGGTGCCATGCACTCTATGCTAATGCCAGGCACCAAATCCTCATGTAGACACAGGCATCTAGACTGTTCTCTGGGGGCGGGTCTGTGCCAGGATAGGGAGATGGTCAAACATCTAAGATTCCTGGCAATAGTCTGGGCAGAGTAGCTCATGGATCTCATTGCCAGCAAGGTCCACCCCTCACGCTCTCTGATTCCAGGATTCAGGGAAGTGGAGCCTGAAGCACAAAATTTGGGGTAAGGCTTTTACTAGCATTTAACACGTGCAGGGTGCCATTCAATAGCACTACTTCCCCAACTGGGCCAGCTATGGCCCCCTTGTGAAATGCCTGCTTCACTGGGCTCGTGCTCCTGAGTTCCCGCCAGAGTGCCCCCACCCTGGGAATGCTGTGAGCTCCTCCAAGGCAGGGGAAGCTCTGACCTGTTCACCACTGGGTCCCAGCACCCACTCGCTGGGCGACTCACAGCACTTGCTCAGCCAATACCCATGGGATGGCGGCTCCTCTCCAGCACCAGGCACCCAATTTGTGACCAATGCCAGTCACTAGACTAGCCTGACAGTTCTGTAAGCCTTTCTCAACCTAATTACACCACCCCACTGATTCCTCTTGGTCAGGGCAAGCTGGTGAGGGTAGGCATGACAGCCCTTGTCTTACAGAGAAGTAAACTGGGGCCAAGAAAGGTGAAGAAGTGATTTGCCCAAAGGCACACAGCTGGGTAACTATTGTCAATAGGGCCAGTGGAAAACATGAGTGTTCTGACCTCCCGGCCCAGGCACCAGGCTCGCCGGAATGTGCTGGTGTGGCTGGTGTCCATCCTGGCTAGTCAATGCTTGGGCACCTCCTTGGGTTAAATATCTAGAACATCACCCCGTAGACCTACCCTCAACAGCGTCCACTGCCCTTGGCTGCCCCCTGCCCCAAGCACCTGAGGTGGCCTAAGCGTAACTAGCTGGACATTCTGGTGAGGAGTTCCCATGGGGTGGGGGGAACAACTACCTTTGATGACAAAGGCCTCTGACAGCAGCCGCATCTGGTAGAGGGGCTTGTTCTCCACCGACATGTCGTCGATCCCGGCCCGTGCATACATGCTGATGGCGTCCCGGTACGAGCCTTCCATGTAGTGCAGCTTGCCCAGGATCAACATGGCTTCACACAGGTACTGTGGCTGAAAGACAAAGACCGCGTTAGCAGGCTCCTGCCCCAACCCCCACAGGTACCCAGGGACAAGCACTCCCTCTGAGCCACGAGTCATGCCCATTTGCCTAAGACCCTGCTGGAACACCACTCCCCTTTGGAAACCTTTCTGGACAATAGCAGATGCTGACAGCATCCCTTCTCCCCACACCCACAGTCCCTGGCTGACACCGTGGCTCTTAATGAAATTCTGGTATGAATCCCTGTTTCCTGGATGTGTGTCTCATGCCTCCAGCTAGACTCCAGGCAGCTTGCAGATGAAGAGCCCTGCCTTCTCTCTCCTGATGCCCCAAAGGCTCCAAGAGGCCCAGCCCTCAGGAGGTCAGGCACTTGTGCTGAGCTCAAGGGGGTGCCAGGGGCAAAGCCAAGAGTTGTGGGGTCTGAAGCTTGTACCATTTGGGGATCCTCTTTAAGAAAGCAAATGCAAAATTATAAATACCTAATTAGATATGTATTTATACCTAAAATAAAAGGCATTGGAAAGAGACTGTCCAGGTGAGAGGCCCTGAACCCGAAGGCCCTGGGGGAAGCCTCCAGCCCATGGCCACGGTGGGACCTTGCAGGGGAAAGGAATGGATGTCACCAGTATGGGACAAGAGAGAGAAGAAAGGGGGACCTGCTGGGCACTCCTGTCTTATCAGAAGTGGGGGAAAGTTCTCAGAAGCAAGGATGCCAAAAGTGTCTAAATTCAAACCTGCTTTCCCTCTCCTATTCAAGGGCTCTTGGGACTTCCCTTAGGGCCTGAGATCTGGTCTACCCTAGTCACCCCACCCCTAGATCAGGCACTGCTCACAGCCAGAGCTCCCAGTTGCTGACTAATGGGGGTAGCCAGCAGATCTGGGAGTCCTTGCCTTGGACTCTGGGCCGGCCCTGCTCCAAGCTCTCCCAGCACTGGAGGACTCCATTCCTGTGCTCAGTTGGCCAACATCCCATCGGGCCAGGCACCTCCCCTGATGCACAGGCATCTACTCTGTTCACAACGCTCCCACCCCTGCCTGACCTCTGTCCTCGCAGGAAGGGGCTGCCCTTGTCTCCCTGAGGGAGGCAAGTGTCTGGGGAACCTGTACCACAGAGGAGGTCTCTGCCATACCCCACCATCTATTATTGTCCTCTAAGAAGCCAACAAGAAAACCCTGGTAGCATAGTGGTTAAGTGCTACAGTTGCTAACCAAAAGGTCAGCAGTTCAAATCCACCAGGCACTCCTTGGAAACCCTATGGGTGAGTTCTAGTCTTTTCTATTGGGTCGCTATGAGTTGGAATTGACTTGACAGCAACAGGTTTGTTTTGGTTTTTTGGTAAAAAGCCAACTAAGAGAAACAGAGCGTGGCAAAGCCAGGCTGCAAGGAAGCCAACTTCTCCTTTCGCACTGGTCTTTTTGGGTCTTGTAAATACACTTTCCTCTTCCTTTGCCTTGGCTCACACAGGTCCCGTACCTGGAACAGTCTCCCCTTCCCTTCGGCCTATCCAAATCCTCTTCCATACTCTGGCGTCCTGCTCAGGTCCACCACCTATGCTCCTCCAAGCCTGCCTGACTACCAGCAAGCTTCCTACTGCTGAATTCTTAAAAAAAAAAATGCCTACCAAATAGCCCACTTACTTGGCTCCCACAGGCCAGACTTTATACTCTAACTATTGATTAACTCTCCAATGCTGTATTTTTCAAGGACATTTGCTGATCTCCCCAAATAGGCCACCCACTCCCTGGGTCTGAACAACAGCTTTGTATCCTCAGAGGCACACCACCCACAGTCCCTACAAGCTGGGTAATGACGCTGCTTCCCCCCACTGGCTTCAAGCCAGGAGCACCTGTCCTCCCTGCTCGGGCCTCAGTTTCCTCACTCCATCACAGCGATGCTGAGTGCATTAGTAAGGCGAAGTCCAGAAAAGAACTTTGAACTCTTCCTGAGAAATAAGCTAGCTAAATACAGGGTATGAGTAATTATTATTATTACCCTCTTCTACTGCAAAGGAGGAAAGCACAGCTAAGCTCAGGACACATTTCAGGGCATGATGACAGTGTGATGGGCCAAGGACAGTTTATAGCAGAGCTTCCACCAGGTTCGGGAAAAATTAGGGACCATGCAGTTGACAGTTCATAAAGCTAAGTTTATACTATTGAAAAGGCTGCCCTATATCCTGAAAGTATAGCCATCTTGCTTTTTGGTCTTAAAATATTCTTTCTTTTATGGAATGATGCCAATAGGAGATGGTAATTTTGTAGTTGTTTTTGTTTTGTTTTGATTGTGCTTTAGGTGAAAGTTTACAGAGCAAGTTAGTTTCTCACTCAACAAATTGCTACATAAATTGTTTTGTGACACTGGTTGCAATACCCACGACGTGTCAACACCCCCCCTTTCCCACCCCAAGTTCCCTGTGTCCATCCATTCATTTTCCTGTCCCTTTCTGGCTTCTCATCTTTACTTTTGGGCAGGCGTTGCCCATTTGGTCTCCAATACTTGATTGAACTAAGAAGTACATTCCTCACATGCGTTATTGTTTGTTTTATAGACCTGTCTAGTCTTTGGCTAAAAGGTGAACTTCAAGTTGTTTGTTTGTTTGCTTGCTTTTCTAATGCTCTTACTTGGCAAAATACAAAGCTGGCTACCCTCTGTGGGACCTGTGTACTTGAATTTGAAATGTTCTCGGTCGAGAAGGACGTTAAGCAGGAAGTTGGTCAGTTTGGGAAACTGTCGCTCTGTTGTGCGGACTGGGCCTGTCACCTATTCTTTTTGTGCCTCAGTGTCTCTGACAGTGAAAACAGAAGAACGGCCTCATGTGGAAACCCAGGTAAGAGGCCAGAACTTATGAGGAAATATTTCAGAGATGTAAAATGGGACCTATAAAAGCAGGAGTGTCACTGTCATTGTGAATTAACACAAGCTTCTTGGTCATTCTTCCCTCTCCAGTATTTTGGAAGGCAGTGCCAAGAATCGGCAAAGAGCATTAGAGCTTGGGATGTGGAGTCAAAAAGGCCTGGGTTCAAGTCCTGCACCTGCTACCATGGTGCTTGACTAAGGGACTTAACTGTCCCAGATCTGTTTCTTCACCTGGAAATGGGGTAAGGGTGGTGTCTTAGTCATCTAGTGCTGCTATAACAGAAATACTACAAGTGGATGGCTTCAACAAAAAAATTTTATTCTCTCACAGTCTCGGAGGCTAGAAGTCCAAATTCAGGGCACCTGCTCCAGGGGAAGGCTTTCTCTCTCTGTCAGCTCTGGGGGAAGGTCCTTGTCATCAATCTTCCCCTGGTCTAGGAGCTGCTCAGTGAAGGACCCCAGAGGGCATGTGCTCTGCTCCTGGCACTATTTTCTTGGTAGTATAAGGTCCCTCTGTCTTTCTGCTTGCTTCTCTCTTTTATATGTCAAAAGAGATTGACTCAAAATACAATCTAATCTTGTAGATCGGGTCCTGCCTCATTAACATAACTGCCTCTAATCCTGCTTCATTAACATCATGAAACCAAAAAGGATTTACAACACGTCGGAAAATCATGACAAAATGCCAGACAATCACACAATACTGGGAATCATGGCCTAGTCAAGTTGATACACATTTTGAGGGGACACAATTCATTCCATAACAGGGGGTATCATCTCAGGTTCCTGTTAGGAACCAAAAAGACGCTGCAATGCCTGGCAGCCCCTGGGTAAAGGAGGTTATGACAAGTAACTCATTTTCACTGACTTCCACAGGACCTCAAAATCATCTAAATGGGTGTCCCAGGACCCACTTTCTCCTCATTCCATCTGAGCTACTCAGGATACTTGGGGATCCATAAAAGTTTTTATCCCTTGCCAAGAAATATCACCCCCACATACATCTTGACCTTTGGTGGTAAGATAGGTAATCTCACAAACTACTTTTAACATTTTATTTTGCCTGATCAACACCAAGTTTTTTGCTCTGGTCTGGAAATAAATACATACATTGGGATAACAGGGGATTTCTCACTGTCATTGGTACCTATGTACGTCTTTGATCAATAAAACATGGGAAAACTTATATTTAATAAATGTGATGTGGTAGACAGAACAATTTTCAATACAATCCATGTGGGTACTATTCAGCCAATACAATGAATGAGGTACCGGCAAGGAGTAAGCACCAAGAGAAGGTTCTAAGTGAAGAATAGCAAGTTGTTGAACATGTCTCCTATGGCTCTAACAAGAAAGGAAAGCTCTAAGCCTACATGTAGGCTTATAAATATACAGAAAAATGGGACCCACACCAAAGGGTAATGAATGCTTAGCTCTGGGGACAGAGGTGGGCATGGGGTTGGGGGTCACACATAAGACTTTTATTTTTTATTCAAACTACTTGTTTACTGGTTGAATTTTTTACAATAAACATACATCGCTTTTGTTATTTCAAAAACAATTTAAAAAAAATTGAATGTAGTCTACTAGGAAGAAAATAAAAGGGGGTCTTGATGGGAAAAAGCTTGGAACCCACCCATTGAGTTCAACCCTTTCATTTGGCAGATGAGGAACCGGAGAGGTCATGAGGTCAAAGGACGTGTGCAAGGTCAAGCAGCTATTTTAACCCAATGCAAACACCCAGAGCTACAATAATCCCTGTCGAGGAGCCTAAAACCAATAATCTTCCCTGAGCGGCACAAACAGTTAAGTGCTCGACTACTAGCCGAAAGGTTGGCAGTATAAACCCACCCATAGGCACCTAGGGAAAGGCCAGGCGATCTGCTTCGGGGAGGTCACAGTCATGAAAACCCCAGGGAGCACAGTTCTAACCTGCACACATGGGGTCACCATGAGTTGGAATTGACTCGATGGCAGCTGTTTTTTGTTTTTTTTATTAATGCCTCTTTAGTACCTTGCATACAGTAGGTGCTCAACCAATACACGTGGACTTAAACTGGCTTGTCCTATTATTGAACTCTTTCCTCGTTAGCCAATTCTGCATGTGCCTGCTTGCAGCTAGATCAAAGGCTCACTGGGGTCTTATTTCCCTGTGACCCTCCAAGACGCCACAGGGCCAGGTACATATTAGGTCAACCCAGCACTATCTAATAGATATCTACACATAAGTCACAAATGCAAACCACATATGCAACTTCAAATTTTCTAGCAGTCATATTAAAAATGATAGAAATACAAAAATTAATTTTAATAAGGTGTTTTATTTAACCCAACATAGTCAAAGCTTTATCATTTCAACATGTAGTCAATACAGAAAATTATTGAGATATTTTACATTCTGTTTTATGCTAAGTCTTTGGAACCCAGTGTGTGTTTTATACTTACAGCGCATCTTAACTTGCTCCAGGCACATTTCAAGTGCTTAACAGCCACAAGTGGCTAGTGTCCACTGCACTGAACACCACAGAGCCAAGCCTTAAGGGGGCTTGTTGTTCAAGTAACCAAATGGCCCAGGGAGGGCTTGATGGCAGATGGGAGGTCAGGGGAGGGCAGAGGAGGCCCAGGCTTGGAGGACTGAGGACTTACCAACAGGTTCCCGTGGCTAAGGATACTACTCAGAAAATTCTTGGCTTCATTCATCCTCGGCTCATTCTTCTCCAGCAAAGGGATGGAGTCTTTTACCTTGGCATGGTTCTCCTTCAAACACTGCTCTAGGAGGGCCTCAGCCAGGAGCAATTTCCCAAAGTCATCTGAAAGACATGTTGGGGTCAGAGTGCGGAATGAGGTCAGGGATCCTCTGAGCAAGGCAGATGTGGACAGCGGTATGTGCCCTGGTACCTACCAACCCTCTGGCCCTTCACGAATGACTCAGACCTGAGAAAATAAAGAAAGGCCCATTTTCCACAAACTTAGCCTGGAGAGAAAAAACATGGGCACTTTACCATGGTCACGTCACAAAAGTCCCTTTCGCATTTATTTTCTGGTTGGGGAGGCACAGTTCCCAGGACTTGGGACAAATTCCCAGAATTTCAGAATTTAAAACGAGGGAAAAAATCATACCCAGGCCCTGCTGCGGTAAGCCCAAGAAAGAATTCTCAAACTACTGAAGAGGGAAAACATATGAGGTGGGCAAATAATGCATTTTCACGTGTTCCTACTTTCTGTGTAACCACAGTCGTTTTTCTCCATTTTTAAGGTATTTTACAATGTCCCTGATAAGCTAGCAGCCTCTGGGTGGACTCAAACCTCCAACGTTCCGGTTAGCACCAAGCGTGTTTAGCCGCTTGTACCACCCAGGGACTCCGCCGCTCAGTAGAAATGCCCAATAAATATCAGTCCAATGAGTCAGATTCTTTCAACTACTGTACAAGGAAGCCATAAAGCTCAGGGAGTTAAATAACAACCCGCAAATGTCTCTAGGAATGCCTGCTTGGCCCCATCCTTTCCCAGTGCTGCTTCTGCTGCTAGGGCAGCATTCTCAGTCCACAGCCTTGCCAGGGACACCATTCACTCTCAGGATGTCCATCAACAGGGGAGTGATGTATAAAGTATGGCGTGTCACAAAAACGGATAGCATGTGGTCATAAAAATGGAACAGGATGGAATGAGGAAGGTATGTATGTGCTGCAATGGAATGAGGAGCTCCAGAATAAACTGATAAGAAAGCAAAGTGCACACCAGTGTAAATAATATGCCACCGTGTGTTTACGCCCGAAAGTTATGTGAAAGAATACACAAAGGTTGGATAACCTTGAGGGCGTACTGGGGAAGAAAAGAGAGCAGGGAGGCTGGTCACTCTTGACTCTGGCACCTTGGGAATTTTGAACGATGTGACTACGTTACCTAATTAAAAAAAAAAAAAAAAAAAAACACTAAATCAACCAGGAATGAAAGGCAATCTACTCTCCATTTCCAAATCTCAGCTAGGAGATGGCTGGGCTACTCGGCATTGGATGCCTAGCCCAAAGCAGCATCCCTGAGTTAGAACCTGGCTGTGTGACCCTGGGCAAGCTGCTTTCCCCTTCGAATTTATTTCGCATCTGTAAAACCAAGGGATAGGACACCAAAGGTTTAAAGAACTGACCCTAATCCTTCTCAAACTTTTCCAAAAAGCTGAAGAAGTAGGAACACTTCTGAATTCACTCTATGAGGCCAGAATTACCCTGATAACAGAGCCAAAGATACAAGAAAACTACGAACCAACATTCTTTATGAACATACCAGGTAGCCCCCTATTCACGACGCATTAGAGTTACAACAAACCGCACTTACAACCATCAGTTTTTTGTACATCTTATTGTTAGTAACTGGCGTAGCAGTTAAGTGCTATGGCTGCTAACCAAAGGGTTGGCAGTTCGAATCCGCCAGGCGCTCCTTGGAAACTCTATGGGGCAGTTCTACTCCATCATATAGGGTCACTATGAGTCGGAATCAACTTGAGGGCCCTGGGTTTGGGTATATTGTTAGTAATACGTGCTACATACAATGTTGCAATACATAATTTGCTGATGTTATCATTCTCAGATGTTCAAAGATTGCATTTATAAAGACACTGATAACAAAAGGCAATAATGGAAACTAAAAAAAATAAAGCAGGTATTTGACTTACATTAGAACCAACTTAAGATGAACTTGTCTGTCATGGATTGAATTGTGTCCCCTAAAAATATGTGTATCAATTTGGCTGGTCCATGATTCCTAGTATTGTGTGATTGCCCACCATTTTGTCATCTGATGTGATTTCCTTATGTCTTGTAAATCCTATCTCTATGATGTTGGTGAGATGGAATTAGCGGCAGTTATGTCAATGAGGCAGGACACAAGCTACAAGATTGAATTGTGTCTTGAGCCAATCTCTTTTGAGATACAAAAGAGAAAAGTGAGCAGAGGGACATGGGGACTTCAAACCACCAAGAAAGCAGCGACAGAAGCAGAGTGCATCCTTTGGACTCAAGGTTGCTGTACTGAGAAGCTCCTAGACCAATGGAAGATTGATGACAAGGACCTTCCTCCAGAACTGACAGAAAGAGAAAGCCTTTCCCTGGAGCTGGTGCCCTGAATTTGGACTTCTAGCCTATAAGACTGTGAGAGAATAAACTTTTGTTTGTTGAAGCTATCCACTTGTGGTATTTCTGTTATAGCAGCAATAAATAACTAAGACATCATAGAAACAGAACCCTGTCATAAATCAGGGACTACCTGTAGATGCAAAAGTCCTCAACAAACTACTAGCAAACCAAATCCAACACATATATTAAAAAGATTATACACCACGACCAAGGGGGATTTATCCCAGAAGCGCAAAGATGGTTCAATATAAGAAAATCAACATAATACACAGTCATAGAATGAAGGAAAAGAACCACAGGGCCATCTCATTGATGCAGAAAAGGCATTTGACAAGATACAATACTCTTTCACGATAAAAACACTCGACAAAATAGGAATCGAAGGGAAATTCCTCAACATGATAAAGTGCGTTTTTGAAAACCCACAGCAAACAACATACTAAATGGAGAAAGACTAGAAGCTTTCCCCCGAAAGATGAGGAACAAGACAAGAATGTCAATTCTCACCACTCCTACTCAACATTTTACTGGAGGTTCTCTTGTTGTTGTTGTTCTATGCCATCCAGTTGATTCCAACTCATACTGACCCTATAGAACTGAGCAGATCGGCCCCATAGGGTTTCCGAGGATGTAATCTTTACGGAAGCAGACTGCCACATCTTTCTCCCATGGAGTGGCTGGTTGGTTCAAACCACCCACCTTTGTTTAGCAGCTGAGTGATTAACCACTGCATCACCAGGGCCCCTTAAAAAGCTACTGTTGTTGTTGTTAGGTGCCACTGAGTTGGTTCCAACTCAAATCAACTCTATGTCCAACAGAATGAAGCACTGCCCAGTCCTGTGCCATCCTCACAAGCTACTAGAGTTAATTCATGAATTCAGCAGTTAACAGGATACAAGAGCAACACACGAAAATCAGTTGTCTTTCTATATAAATCAGCAATAAACAATCTGAGACGTTAAGAAAAGATTTAAGACATTTAAGAAAACAATTCCATTTATAACAGCATCTAAAAGAATAAATACCTAGGAAAAAATGTAACCAAGGGGATGAAAGACTGAAAACTATAACACTGCTGAATGAAATTAAAGAAGACGTAAATGGAGAGACATCTGTGTTTATAGATTGGAATATTTAACATTGTTAAGATATCAATATTACACAAAGCATCTACAGAGTCAATGCAATCTCTATCAAAATTCCAACAGTTTTTTTTTTTTTTTTTTTTTTGCAGAAATGGAAAGGCTGATCCTCATATTCAAGGGGAATTGCAAGAGGCAATTTTTTTAAAAAGATGAACAAAGCAAGAGGACCAGAAGCAGGTTGGGGGAGAAAGGGGGAGTTAATGCTTAAGAAACACTTGAGTTTGTGTTAAGGGTGGTAAAAATTTTTAGAAACGGATAATGGGGATGGTCGCACAACACTGTGAACTTAATGTCACTGAACTGTACGTAAAAATGGATGAAATGGCAAATGTTTTGTTATTTAGATTTAGACACACCCACCACCCCCCCACCCACCCCACGTAGGGTCAGAAGCCTGCGAGGACTCTGGCACCCTCAAGGCTGCCCCTTCTGAAGGACCACGTCCCTCCAAGTCAGCCCCCTCAGGCTCCACCTCCGGCCGGTCCCGCCCCTTCGCCGCCCGGTGAATCTGGCGGCGCAGCTCACGGGTGCGAGGCCGAGCCCCCTGCCAATCATCCGCCCGTCAAGCCCCGCCTCCGCCCGGTCCGCGCCAATCATCGGGCGTCAAGCCCTGTCTCCTCCCGGCAGGCAACCAGCCTCCCGCCTCGACTGAGCTCCTTGGCTCAGCTCCCTTCCAGGCCACGAGAAGCCAGCTTCCTTCCAGCCAGCTCAGTCGAGAAATTCTCCCCACCTTTCCTCAGAAGGAGAGTGGCTTGTAAACCCGTGTAACTCCAAGTGTGGTCCGGAGCTGGCGCGGGTCTGTGAATGTTTGTTATCCAACAATATGAATCCACAAATTTAGACTACACCTTTAGAAGCTCCATAATAATTTCACAGAATAATCTAGATCGGTCATTTTTCTAGAAATTAATTTTTATATGTAATTTATGAAAATAGCACAGCACAACGGATTGCAAAAAAAAAAAACAAAACAAAAAACTGATCCTTCACCCAGAGAGTTTGAGAAGCACTGCTATAAACAAGAGTGCCTTTTACGGTGAAAAGGGGACTAATATTTGAGGGTCTAATATATGCCAGTCACTTTAATATATGTTGTTGTCAGGTACCACTGAGTCGATTCCAACTCATAGCGACCCCTGTGAAACAGAGTAGAAAATGCCCCATAGGGTTTTCATGGCTGTACTCTTTAAGGAAGCAGGTGGACTGGTCTTTCTTCTCCCTTGGAGCCGCTGGGCAGGTTGGAACCACCAATCTCTCAGCCAAGCTAATCTGCACAGTCCTGAAGACAGATACCTTAGTTATCTTGCGCTGGTGTAACAGAAATACCACAAATGGACGGCTTTAGCAAGCGGAAATTTATTCTCTCACAGTTTAGGAGGCTAGAAGTCCAAAATCAGGGTCCCAGCTCCAGGGGAAGTTTTCTCTCTCTGTAGGTTCTGGGGGAAGGCCCTTGTCATCAGTCTTCCCCAATCTAGGAGCTTCTTAGTGCAGGGACCCTGAGTCAAAAGGACATGCTCTGCTCCCAGTGCTTCTTTCTTGGTGGTAGGAAGTCCCTCTCCTCCGTGCTAGCTTCTCCCTTTTATATCTCAAAAGAGATTGACTCAAGAAACAACCTAAATCTGTAGCTTGTCCTGCCTCATTAACAAAACTGCCTCTGTTCCTTCCTCATTAACATCATAAAACAAAACAAACAAACCTGTTGCTTTTATGACCCTATGCTACAGAGTAGAACCGCCCCATAGGGTTTCCAAGGAGCAGCTGGTGGATTCGAACTGCCAACCCATTGGTTGGCAGCTGAGCTCTTAATCACTGTGCCACCAGGACTCCCATTATCATCATTCCAAAAAACAACCAAACCCAGTGCCATCGAGTCGATTCCGACTCATAGCGACCCTATAGGACAGAGTATAACGGCGCCATAGAGTTTCCAAGGAGCACCTGGCGGATTCGAACTGCCAACCATTTGGTTAGCAGCCGTAGCACTTAACCACTACACCCCCAAGGTTTCCTATTATCATCATAGAGGTTAGGATTCACAACACATAGGGTAATTGCATTAGACCACAAAATGGTGGACAGTCACACAATACTGGGAGTCATGGCCTAGCTAAGTTGACACACATTGTGGGGGGACACAATTCAATCCATAACAGTAGGTACCATTCCCTTCTAATAGACGATAATAAAGATGGCATTTCCTGAGCACTGACTATGCACCAGGCACTAAGTGCTTTACTGATATAATCTCACTCAGATGAGAAAACAGACCTGAAATAACAAGGATACACTCAGTGAGGGGGTCTAGAATTTCAACCTGGGTCTGGGGGACCCAAGAGCCCCTTTTCTCCCCATCACCTGTTCCACCACAACAGGATGGAGGTAACGGTGACACCTGAAAGAGCCAGAGGGGAGCCCTCCGCGTCTGCACAGACGGGAGGGTTGTGAAGGCATGGGTCATCCACAACTCTTCCACATGGGACTCCGGAACCTCACACACACATGTGTGTGCATGTGAGTGATAGGCATGTGCATGCTTGCACCAGAACGTTACTATTCTACTCATGCTACCCATGGATGAAGCTGTCATGACCGATGGAGGGGCGAAGGTGTACGGAATTGTAAGGAATAGGCCCCTGGGAAGAAAAGTTTCTCTGTCTAATCCATTCAATACTCATGCTATTAAAAGTTGACAGTAGAGGGAAATAATCATCGGCTTCAATCACCATCCAAAGCACCGGATAGCTGTATCTCAGTCAGCCCTGAACGCAACGTAATATCATTACTGTCTAATCGAAAAGAATAATCTGTCTCCCCTGAATCCCATGCAGAGCAGAGCTTCTGGCAGTTTAGAAATAAAGAACAGCCTAAGAGCTGTAAACAGTAGATTAAAAATTAAAGCAAAAAAAAAAAAGTTACTACCAATTCCAAGGGTAGAGATAAGAATTGTTCCCATTTTCACATACCTGTGAGTTTCAGACAATTTCATAACTAATATTTCAGGTCCTTGTCCTGAGCCTTTCTGTCCTCCCTGTTCACTTCTCTACTTGGTCTGTTTCTGTTTAGCGGACACTCGGTAGGTGCCAGGAATTCACTTTCTCTTCTTCCTGTGCCCAATTCTCCTTCCCCTTCCCCCACTTCTCTCTCTTTCTTTCCCCTCTTCTTTCCATTTCACTGTTCTCAACTGGCCAGTTTATGGAACTGAAAGACATTTTGGAATTAAAAGTTCTAGATTTCCAGTTGTTAAATAAAATCCAGTGGAAAGAGGCTTTCCTGTTCTTCTCCAAAACAAGGCAAAACAAGTTGCTTTTTTATCATCCTGTTTTCTAAAAACTACTTGCTACTCAGGTTTGGATAAAGTGCTCCAGCACCTCCCCTCCCAGGGTGTACTGGGGAGACCCTCCTGACAAACAGCAAACCAGACCCTTGGAGCCTGGATGTGATTCTGGCACCCCGGGCTTCCTGCCCTCAGCAGAGGCCCAAACGGAATCAACCACTTCATCGTCACCAAGGCTCCCTACCTCACCCTGAGTCAGAATCGACAGGACAGCAAAAGGTTTGGTTTGGGTTTTGGCAGTTACCTTCCTCAAAGCCCTCTCAGCTCCTACTCCTCTCCAGGTCCTCTCAGGACCCTAGACCACAGGGACCCCCTTCAAAGACACCTGCCTTCTCCCCAGGCCCCATATTTGGAGGGTGGTACTCCCCTCTCCACAGCCCTTTGCTTCATAATCTGAAGACCTGGGCCAGCCTGCCAGGCCAGGGTCTCCAACCAGGCCCTTCCCAACTAGGCCAAGTGGGGGCACAGCGGTCTCTGCAGCTGCTCACCCCACAGGACAGCTGAGGCCTGGGACCTTCCAACCATGGTGAGAGGAGGAAGAGGCCAGAACTAGTCAGAGGCCACCTGTCCCCCACACACCCGTTCTAACTTAAACTAAAGAAATGCTCAGAACAACCTCTAGTTAAAAAAAAAAAAAACATTCAGTTCAAAGAAAATGAAAAAGATAGGGGGCAGGGACTACAGACTTGAGATGGATAGACGGAGGGATAGACAGAGGGACAGACTTGTGACAACAAACAAATGCCATGTGGGATCTTATTTGGATCCTAACAAACCAACTGTAAAATTTAACTGTTAGATTTTTGAGGGGTATGATCACGGTTCTGGAGTTATATTTTTGAAAAGAGTTCTTATTTAATAACCATGTACTAAAAAATTTAAAAGTGGGGTAGAAATGGGTGATAGCATAGCTCAAACAAGACTGTTCATGAGTTCCTATCATTGAAGCTGGGTGATGGGGACATGGGAATCACTCTTCTATGTTTCTGAAACTTTTCACAAAAAAGTTTTCTCTTCTTCTTAGCCATGTGGCTGGGCTCTTTGTTGTTAACATGAACAACCCTCCAACACAGCCAGTCACACTGCAGGGTTCCCCAGCTGCCACCCTAACCTAATCTGAACCGGATGTGAGTTTGAAAGAAAACTTACAAAGAGTAGCAACTGCCCTCCCCTTGGGGTGGGGGAGTACCCCCCAAACAGGAAAAGGGTGTGGGTATGCTACACATCTCCTGACTCCCTACTCCCACCAGACCAGAAGAGGCCCCCACAGCTCTGACCTCACCTCCTGGCCCACCTGGAGTGGAGTCTGGGCTCCTGGAGCTATTGTTAGTTTCTGTAGGAAACCTCAGGGACACAGCCAGGCCTCAGGGTCTCAGTGGGGATCAACTGCCCCCTCAGCACCTTCCTTCCCCTCTCACAAATTATGGAGCTTTGAAGCTTCAGGTCACTGACCCAACACATCGGAGCTTTAAGAACCTCCTTCCTGGGCCACAGTGGGGGGTCAGCATCAGCACCCCCAAACAAAGCAGGCTCTCAATCCCCAGAGTGATCAAGGAACCTCAAGGTTCCTCAAGTGATCAAGGAAGAGAGAACTGAAATAGCAGACAATCCAAAATACACCCCAAATGTGAGTTGGGGATGGTGTATCTGGATTCAACACAAAAAAAAGTAGGAGAAAATTCACTCACAGAGTTAAACCCAAAAGTGGGCAGGAGACATCCCACTGCCCCTAAACCTCCCTCCCTGCACCAGTCAGCTCCTACAGTTCACAGGCTCTGGGACCCCCACTCTGTTACAAGTGGACATGGAGGCAGGCACCCAAGCTGGGGTTACAGGCTCCACCACACAGTTCTCTGGGCCTTGGTGTCTCTATCCCCTAAATGGAGACAGTAACTCCTGGCCTCCTCACAGGGTTGTTTCTAATGGGAGACTAAAAAAAGAGAGAGAAAGCACTTTATAAACTATAACTATACCAGCGTTTCCAAACAGTATTCCACAGAATGTGGTCAAAGTAAGTTTGGAAAATGTGTTATTTATACCCTAACCTCACAACTGGACCAATAAGCAACATCATCATAAACAGACAAATAATGAAGTTGCCAAGGACGTCATTTTACTTGGATCCATAGTCAACGCCCATGGAAACAGCAGTCAAGAAATCAAACAACGAATTTTGCTGCAAAAGACCTCCCTGAAGTGTTAAAAAGCAAAGATGTCACTTTGAGGACTAAGGTGTGCCTGATCCAAGCCACGGTGTTTTCAATCACCTCATATGCATGCAAAAGCTGGACAATGAATAAGGAAGACCGAAGAAGAATTGATGCCTCTGAATTACGGTGCTGGCAAAGAATACTGAATAAAGCAGAAGAATGAACAAATCTGTCTTGGAACAAGTGCAGCCAGAAAGCTCCTGAGATTCGAGGATAGAGAGACTTCCTCTCACGTACTTTGATGGAGGGAGGGATCAGTCCCTGGAGAAGGACATCATGCTTGGTAGAGGATTAGCGAAAAAGAGGAAGACCTTTTACGAGATGGATCGACACAGTGGCTGCGACAATGGGCTCAAGCATAACAATGATCATGAGGATGGCGCAGGACCGGGCAGTGTTCCGTTCTGTTGTACACAGGGTCGCTATGTGTCAGAACCAAATCGATGGCATCTAACAACAACACAACATACTCTAACCTGGCTTGAACATCACATGCAGGTGAGCACGATAAAGGCTCCAAGAAACACTGCAGTTAAAAAAAGTCTCTTAAGTGTTATTGAATCCATTACCTCCAAACTTAATGGCTCCTCAAACCTTTTCTTCTTGGGATACCTATTAACTGCTCAACCTACTTAAGACCCCTGAAGACAAGCTTAGGAAACACAGCCCGTCCTGTCTTGAGCCCAGTGTGTTTCTCTGTGGTGCCAGCCTCACTCAGATACCCATAGTTTACCCAGGCACCTATGCCCTCTGTGGATTAGTTCTCATTCCCACCCTCATCAGCCCCATCCCAGCACATCACCCCACAGAGAACAATGAGGGGATCCTGCAATTTATCCATTCTGCCCTAGAAGATTGGGGCTTACCAGCTTCTTCCAAATACGTGCCTTGAGCTCTGGCCATTAGTCCTCACTGCCATGTTGAGACCTGCTGCAAAGCCGCAAACGGATTGCCTGTCCTGCCACCTACGCTCCTCTCTGGCCAAACACACCCTGAGCTTCACAAACACCCACCAGGGGCCAGCCCACGCTCTGCTGCTTCCCTGAAGCCTTCTCCCCTTTTTCTGAGCTGCACAATCTAACAGACCACTGCCCTCTGACTACCTCTCTGCCTCCCCATCCATTTTGTCAGCTCTTCAAGAACAGGGATTTTGTGCCATACATCTCTGAGAGGTAGTGGTGCTAGTGGTTAAAAGAACGCACTCAGAAACCTGGGTTCGAATCTTGGTTCCAACACTTATTGGCTGGGAGATCAAGTTAACTTCTCTGTACCTCCATTTCCTTATCTATAAATTGGGGGAAACAAGAGTCCCTCCTCATGGGATTATTATGAGTAGTTATTGAGTTGATTAAAGTGCTTAGGACAGTGCCTGGCACACAGTGAGCACCAGGTAAGTGTTAGCTATTATAATTAATATTATTATCACTCTGTCCTTCCCACGGAGCCACAGGCTGAGCAGTCTTTACAAACTCTTTATATCTGTATTTATTTACACCCTGCTTCCTTCCATAAGGAAACCCTGGTGGCATAATGGTTAAGTGCTATGGCTGCTAACAGAAAGGTTAGGAGTTTGAATCTGCCAGGCACTCCTTGGGAACTCCACGGGGCAGTTCTACTCTGTCCTACAGGGTCTCTATGGGCCGGAATCAACTCGATGGCAGTGGGTTTGGTTTTTGGTTTTTCCTTCCATAAAAGGACCTCTGGTTGTGCAGTGAGTAAGCGCTCAGCTGCTAACCAAAAGGTCAGCAGTTCGAACCCACCAACTGCCCCATGGGAGAAAGATGAGGCAGTCTGCTTTCATAAAGATTTACATCTTTGGAAACCCTGGGGGGCATTTCTACCCTATAAGGTCACTATAAGCTGGAATGGAATCAAAGGCAAGGGTTTTTTGTTTGTTTGTTTCCTTCCACAAAGGCTCCGAAGTGGCTGTGCATATAGGGGGCGCAGGAAGGGCTCTGCGGGCTGGGCTGAAGGCCCCAGGAACAGGACTTGAAGTTGGAGGCTGGGGTGGGGTGTTCCCCACTGCTCCATCAAGGTGCTTTCCCGCCCCAGCACGAGAGCCCAGCCCAGCCAAACCAGCCCTACTGCTAAAGCCGCCAACTGCCAAAGCTGGATGGGTCCTGGGTTCGACCACAGATAAGGAAACTGAGGTCTGCCAGGCCTCTTCCCCACTTCTCCACCAACCCGCCCTGATACTCCGACAAACCCTACCCCTGTCCGCTTTCTTCTTACTTTGGGGAGAAGGAGGGAAGGCAAAGGGAGCCAGAAGGAAGCCAGGGAGTCATAGCCTTCACCTGACGGGAGTTCAGAGAACCTCCCCCAGACTCGGGGTGGGGGGACAGAGTTCAGCTCGTGCACCGATACGGGCAGGTACCAGCATTTCACGGTAGACATTGTTACTAACACGAAGTCAGAATAGAAAGCCTATTTTCTCTTTACCCCAAAGCACCCAACCTGGTTGTGATTTTCTCCTGGGGCAGAATCTTCCTAACTACCCTGGCTGCGCCTAAAACTAGCACTGCAGGGAGGGTAATCCCGAAGGCAACCGTCGCCGGCCAGAGACAGTCAGGGCGCGCTTCCCGGAGGAGGCTCCACGTTTCGCGCGCTCGGTGCCTCTGAACCAGCCCCTTCCCTCACTCACCGCTATCCTGAGCAATGCACCTGGCGCTGGGGCTGCCTCGCCGGCTGCCTCCGCCGCCGGTCAGGACCAGCGTCTGCAGCTGCTGGACCAGCTCAGGCACGCGGTCCCAGTGGCCCTCCGCGCGGCAGCGCTCCAGTTCGCCCTCCACCTTCAGGTGGGCGCCGTGCGCGCCCTTCGCAGCCATCTTCGACCGGGCGCTGTCATGGGCGGAGCGGCAGAGAAGTGGAGACCGGGCCGGGGACGGCGTCCAGGCTGGGGCGCACACGCGGGCGGCGGGGTAGGCGGGGGCACAGGCGGCGGCTGGAGCCTGAGCGCCGGCGGAGGCCCGGACGGCGACGGGAAGCCACCAGCAGCAGCACCCAGCGCGCCTCCCGGCGCCTCTGGGCTGGGACTTCGGCTGCGCGGCCCGGGCGCGTCCAGTAGTAGCCTCCGCCTCTGCTGCAGCAGCTCCTCCCGCTGCTGCCGCCGCCGCTGCTGCAGCTGCTGCCACAGCCCCCGCCCCCGGCCTGGGCGCCGCCAGCTGCGGACCCGCCCCTGGCCGCCACCCCACCCCCGCCGGGGCGTGGCGCGACCTCGGCGAGCCGGGCGCGCGGGCGGCCAGCGCGGCCACAGCAGCCAGGCGCGCGACGAGCGCTCGCGGCCGCCCCGGCGCCCGCCCCGCGCCGCCGCAGCCGACTGGGCGCTTACTTTAATGCTGCGCGGAGCCCGGGCGCCGGGGGGCGCCTAGCTCCCCGCCCCCTCCCCATCCCATCGGGACTCTAGGCCCGGGAGACCCCCGCCCCGACAACCCAGCTTTGTGTGGTGGCCCCGTCACCACTGCACTTCCCAGCACGTCACAAATCCGGGGAGAGGCCTGCCGCTGCCAACTCAGAGAGCGACCTGCGGGGAGCCCGCCTGTCATGGCCCTCTCCCAGCAGGGACATGTGGCCCTTGCACGCCACCCCTGGGGTGCTCGGAGGAAAGTAGGCCTGTTCCCAGCCCCTCGACTTTGGATGCTCCCACCCTGACCACCCTGAGTCTTATTATTTTCTTTTAATTTTTTTTAACAGCAGGGTTCCTCCTTCCAACGTGACTCCCCACACTAACGGGCTGGCAGGCCCATGCGGAACCTCTGTTGCTCTGGATTTCTTAAAGGTTTTAAGCTCTTTCTAAGCTAGATGTTTTTCTGTTTCTTAATTCTGATGTTTAGAGTCAGTGACCAAAGTGTGTAAAGCGCTTATCAGGCCTTAGCTGAGCGCTGTAGGTTATCAAGAAGTTCAGAGAATTACAGACATGGCCCGGGGGAAACCCGTTGCCATCGAATCGACTGGAACTCATACTGACCCTATAGGACAGGGTAGAACCGCCCCATAGGCTGGTGGATTCAAACTGCAGTCCTTTTGGTTAGGAGCCGAGCTATTAACCACTACAGAGCAAGCCTAGGGGAAGGAGGCAGATTTCCACCTTCCACGGGTGGTGGACCCCAGACCAGCCAGTTACTGTGGCCCCACTTCCGGTGCCACCAGGGTTGGCAGTCCCAGTTTGGGAATTGAGGCCAACACGCAAGAAACCATACTAAGAAAACAAAACAAAATCCTGTATTTAAGGGTCATATTGTATGGCACAGACTGAAGACTTCAGGAGACAGGAGAGTTAGGACAAGTATTTAAGTATAGACTCCCGAAAGTTAGAAGGGCTCCTGAGTTGTCCTCTTTCCTTCCCAATTTAGAAGCTTTCACCACTGCCTGACACACAGCCTTCAGAGTGAGCTTGAACACTTTCAGTGTCAGGAAACCCACTGCTTCATGTTTCTGGACAACTGTAACTGGGTGAAGGTTTGTATACCACGTGGGGCCCAAGTTCTTGGTTCTTAGTTCCACTGGGCCTTTGTGTTTGGAGCCACACAAGGGTAAGTCTACCCCCTTCTCCAGCTGTTGAAGACCACCCTCACTCCCAGCTTCTCTGTGGATAACCAGTTGTCAGAATCCCACTTATGGCAACCCCACAGGGTTTTCAAGTCTGATTTTTCAGAATTAGTTTGCCAGGCCTTTCTTTCGAGACACCTCTGGGTGGACTCAAACTTCCAACTTTTTAGTTAGCAGCTGATCAAGTTAACTGTTAGCATCCTCCAGGGATCCCTGACCAAATCAGTTCCTCCACTCCCTCAGGTGGCAGCCTCAGGAGCTGCTCTGAGCAACTGGTATGTGTCCTGGACCCCTAGAGGCCAGGAGGTAAATGGATGGGAGGGTATTGAAGAGCTAATTTTAACTCACAAAAGGTCTGCTTATGTTGGGGTTCCCAAAGAAAAGGTTTGGTTACCAAAGACTTGGTAAGTCAAATAATGGCATGGAAATTTCAAGAAAGTTGGGAACTCACTGCCTCAGTAGCCATTAAGACCCAGGAAGTCTCTTGATTATCTTTTTGTTATTGTTTTGCACCGCTGGTTGTCTGCAGTAAGAGTTTTACCTCCACAGGATAAATCTTGTCTTAGGAAATACACTTTATATTGACAAAATCCATGGGTGATGGGAAGGGTTAAGCACTCAACAACTAGCTGAAAGATTGGTGGTTCAAACTCACTCAGGGCCACCTCAGAAGACAGGCCCGGAAATCTGCTTCGTAGAGGTCACAGGTTTGAAAACCCTGTGGAGCAGTTATACTGTGTGTACCTGGAGTTGCCATGAGTCAGAATCCATTCAGGGGTGACTAACAACAGTAACAATGGAACCCTTATGCCCTCTCTGAGCTAAAGCAATAAGTAGATAGAATCAGCTCTAGAGCTCCCGTCATCTTTATGAGACGGTCCCACAGTACTGTATTAAAAATCCTATTTACTTGGCTTCCTTCCCCCCAGCTTTGCATTTGAATTCTGCTTTTATGTAAACTCCATTGCGCCTGCGTACTATGATTTAAGAACATGGGTGGCTGACATAGCTTGTATGAATTCCTACTTGTAACCCCCTTTAAAAGTAACGGGCCTGCCTGCGCTCGGTGAGCAGTCGTGGCAGAAGCAACTCTGACTGACTCCTTGTGCAACAAAATAAAGGTGGCTTCCTGTTCTCCCACTTCTGTCTCTTGTTTTATTGGCCAATACGAGTCATGCCTAGCACAACCTGGGGTTTCCACCTGGTAAAATTTAGCATATAACGAAAGCTCATCCACGTAGTGAATAAGAATGGAATCAAAGGAATTTAAGGCCCTTGAGGTCCTGTTTGAGGGTATGTTGTTGATTTTCCCTGGAGAAGTCAAGCAAATGTTAACTATTTTTTAAAATATTGTCTGTTTATAAAACCAAACCCCATTGTGGTGGAGTCGATTCCAACTCATAGCCACCTTGTAGGACAGAGTAGAACTGCCCAAAGGGTTTCCAAGGAGCGGTCGGTGCATTTGAACTACAAACCTTTTGGTTAGCAGCCAAGTTCTTAACCACTATGCCAACAGGGCTCCTTTTGATCTAAAGGGACAACAAAGAAAGCACAGCGCAGATCTACAAGTATAAAACATGTCTCTTGAGACCTTGAAGGTACAATAGTATTTGAGTTTAGTGCTATAGGAAAGTGAGGAGTAACTATTCATGATCTTGGGATCCTAAAGGAATCCTACTAGGTTTTTTGACTGGAGGTTAGCTCAAGTAATCCTGCCAATATGAGTAGAATTTTTTGCACACAAAAGGGCTGCAATCTATGCTTGATTTACACACAAAAATACTGGTAAATCATTTTCCAAATTATCTCTGACCTCATTATGAGTAGGAGGGTCCTCAGGGATTACAAGGAAGAGACCATCGGGGATTAAAAGGAATTTCATTAGCACAGTACAGTAAATCCCTCTCTATTAAATTAGTGTCACAAAGGAAAAAAGAATGTACCTCAGTTAAAGGTCTGAGGCTGACAGTTACGGGCCGGGGGACGGGAATTGTGTATCTGAGGATTATCAGAGATACGGCCTAAGTTGTATAGTAGTGGTTGAGTTTAAGTGATATTATTGTGCCTATGGAAACCCTGGTGGCATAGTGGCTAAGAGCAACGGCTGCTAACCAAAAGGTCGGCAGTTCAAATCCACCAGGTGCTCTTTGGAAGCTCTATGGTGCAGTTCTACTCTGTCCTGTAGGGTCACGATGAGTCGGAATCGACTTGACGCCAATGGGTTTATTGTGCCTATATCAATGAAACACTTGTAAGGTTGTTCTTTAGTTTTTAGAGAAATTTTTCCTTATGAGTTTCAGGGTAGAATGGGAAATTGAACACCTTCGTTGATCACTTCATTTCTACTAACATATGAACTGGTTGGTATAAATCTGAGCACCCTGGATTATATGTTCCTAAAACTATTCTAAATTCCTCTGCAAGTTTCTCTCTATCTTGGAGAGGGGTTAGAGAGTCTTCCACGATGGCTTTCAGCTGAAGGGAGTTTACCTTTAAGAGGTAAAAGAGCTTCGGAGGATCTGGCCAGAAGGAAAGAGGAGTGGGTCAAAGGGAGAGAGAGAAGCAGAGGGAGTTGTTGAATAAAAGTTGACTGGCATTCTTATCACATTTCTGATCTCAAGAGGAACATTTTCAATATTTCATCAAGTATAATATTTGTTGTTGAGTAATTACAGTTAAAAGATGAAGGAAGTCCCTTTTCTTCCTAGTTTATTAAACATTTTTCTTTTTAATTATGGTTGAAGTAAAATTTTACAAATGCTTTCTGTATTTTTTGAGGTGATCATTTGATTTTTCACGTTTAAACCTATTAAAGTGTTGAAATACTTTTTCAAACGTTAAACCACGCTTGCATTTCTGCAATAAACTCGACTTGGCCATAATATATTTTTCTTTTTTTATAAATTGCTTAATTTGGTTTGGAATACAATATTTTGTATTTCTTCTTGGGCCAATTTTTGGCAAGATAATTTTCTGAGAACATGTTTATTTAATCTAACTTTTCACATTTTAGGCATAAAATTATTCACAAGATCATCTTATTATCTTTTTAATGTTTGTAGGATTTATAGTGATATCTACTTTTTTATTTCTGCTATTTTGTTATTTGTGCATTCTTTATTTTTCTGGAACACTTGTCAAGGATTTATCAATTTTATTGATGTTTTCAAAGAACTAACTTTTGGTTTTGTTGAACCTCTCTATTGCATGTTTCTTTTTCCATTTTATTAATTTTGGCTGTTATCTTTATTATTTCATTTATCTGGTATTTGAGTTTCTTTTCAATTTCTACAACAGCAAGGATAGAGGTTAAGTTATGCTAAAGAAACAAAAAATCTCAGGACCTTTAACAACATAGTTTATTTCTCACTCATGCTACCTGATCCACCAGCTTGGCTAGGTTCCACCCCACCGTCATTTTCACTCGGGGACCCAAGCTGACAGAACAGCCACTGTGTGGAACATGGACAATCATTATGGCAGAAAGGAAAGAGAGTATGATGAATCGCATGTTCACTCTTAAAATTTCTGCCTGAAACATGGGTGTTATGGGTTGAATCGTGTTCCCCCAAAATGTGTATCAACTTGGCTAGGCCATGATGCCCAGTATTATGTGATTGTCCTCCATTCTGTGATCAGATGTAATCTTCCTATGTTGTAAATCCTCATCTCTGCCTGTGGTTAATGAGGCAAGATTAGAACCAAGATTAGGTTATATTAAAGAGGACTAGGGGGGAATGCAACACCCTTACTCAGGTCACAGCCCTGATCCCATGTAAGGGGAGTTTTCCCTGGGGTGTGGTCTGCCTCACATTTTATCCTACAAGAGATAAAAGAAGAGAGAAGCTAGCTGAAAGAAAAAGACCTTATACCAGGAGCAGAGTACGTCCTTTGGACCTGGGGTCCCTGCACTGAGATGCTTCTAGACCAGAGAAAGATTTAAGACAAGGATTTTGCCCCAGAACTGACAGAGAGTGAAAGCCTTCCCTGGGAGCTGGCACCCTGAATTCAGACTTCTAGCCTCCTAGACGGAGAGAATAAATTTCTGTTTGTCAAAGGCACCTACTTGTGGTATTTCTGTTATAGTAGCACTAGATGCCTAAAACAGTGGGTGTAAATTTTCATGACCTTGAATTAGGCAATGCTTTCTTACATATACCACTGAAAGCACAAGAAACAAAAGAAAAAAACTGATAAATTGGACTTCATCAAGATCTAAAACTTTTGTGCATCAAAGGACACTATCAAGACAACCCATATAATGGGACAAAATATTTGCAAATCACATATCTGATAATGGTTTGGCATCCAATATACATATTAACTGTAAGATACATATTGAATGCTAAGTATATATAAAGAACTCTTAAAACTCAACCACAAAAAGATTAACACTGTCTTAAAAAAGAGGAAACGATGTGAATATACATTTCTCCGAAGAAAATATACAAATGGCCAATGACCACCATTTTAAACATATGAAAGTATACAATTTGTTGGCTTTTAGTACATTCACCATGTTCTACAACCATTACCACTATCTAATTCCAAAACATTATCTTTACCCCCCAAAAACCCTATACCCGTTAAGCAGTCACTCTGCATTTTCCCCTCCACCCAACCCTTGGTAACCTTTACTTTCTGTTTCTATACATTGGCCTATTTTAGATTCATACAAGTGAAATCATACAATATTTGTCTTTTTGTATCTGTTTTATTTCATCTGGCATAATGTTTTCAGGATTCATCTATGTTGTAGCATGTGTCAGAATTTCTTCCTTTTTGTGGCTAAATAATATTCCACCATACGTACATAACACATTTTGTTTATTCATTCATCTGTTGGTGAACACTTGGGTTGTGTCCACCTTTTGGCTATTGTGAGTAATGCTGCTGTGAACATTGGTGTACAAGTACCTGTTTGGGTCCCTACTTTCAAATCTTTTGGGTACATAACCCACCCAGTGCCGCCGAGTCGATTCCGACTCGTAGCGACCCTATAGGACAGAGTAGAACTGCCCCATAGACTTTCCAAGCAGCGCCTGGTGGATTCGAACTGCTGACCCTTTTGTTAGCAGCCCTAGCACTTAACCACTACACCACCAGGGTTTCCTTTGGGTACACAGTAGGAGCAAAATTGTGGGGTCATATGGTAATGTCAAAAGAAACCGAATCACAATAAAGTTAACATATTGGATGCAATTTCTTTGGGCAAGAGATTCGTGAATCGGGTAGCACCAAACCAAAAGTGGAAAAACACTCCACTGAGTATCAGCAGTGACTGACTTTTTATTAGCAAAACATGGAATCAAAGAAGCTTATTTCTGATTGGCTTATATAACTTACTGTTGGAGCACTGTCAGGATCTCATTGGTCAACATGAGTGGCCTGATTTACTGCTCACTCACTGCTCTTCTAGGGAGAGAATGCTAAGAGGTGCTGATTTCTGCAACCAGGCTGATGAGGGGCAAGAGTGGAGAGCCAAGCAAACATAGACATGAGAGGTCACTAGCTCCTCGAGTGAATATGCCTCTAGGAATGAGCAGTAATCATGGGACAGGCTTAAACTTCTACAGGCTGTAGAATTGGCTAGGTCTGAGTTATTCTACGCAGATCTCCAAGGGATGCAGGGCTCCTAGCCGACTTCTAGATGGCACTGTTGTAGGTATGTAGGAACTCAGGTAGAGTGGTTTTAAAGAAAGGAATCTTGCATAACTGGTATGTTACACACAGAGCTTGGGTTGTATCCACAAAAAGCTACTTTATTTTTGTCTTCCACTGCTTTTAATCCCATTCAGTGGGGGTTAGGTGATACTTTCCTTGGCCCTAAGTGAAAATTTTGGCTGGTTCATAACTTTTCCAGGCACCCTTAGGTAAAAGACAGACTTTAAGGCACAAATGCAGACTCAGTTCATTAATTAAAAGGGCCCAGTCTGCCAGTTTGTCCTACTGTGGGGGCTTGCATGTTGCTGTGATGCTGGAAGCTATGCCACCAGAATTCAAATACCAGCAGGGTCACCCATGCAGACAGATTTCAGCTGAGCTTCCAGACAAAGACAGACTAGGAAGAAGGACCCAGCAGTCTACTTCTGAAAAGAATTAGACAGTGAAAACCTTAAGAATAGCAGCAGAACATTATCTGATGTGGTTGGAAGGCAATCAAAATATGACCGGGGAAGAGCTGCCTCCTCAAAGTAGAGTCACCCTTAACGATGTGGATGGAGTCAAGCTTTTGGGACCTTCATTTGCTGATGTGACACAACTCAAAATGAGAACAGCTGCAAACATCCATTAATAATCAGAACGTGAAATGTATGAAGTATGAATCTAGGAAAATTGGAAATGGTCAAAAATGAAATGGAACGCCTAAAGATCAATATCGTAGGGATTAGTGAGCTGAAATGGACTGGTATTGGTCATTTTGAATCGGGCAATCATGTGGTCTGCTATACTAGGAATGACAACTTGAAGAGGAATGGCATTACATTCTTTGCCAAAAAGAACATTTCAAGAAGTACAATGCTCTCAGTGATAGGATAATGTCCATGCGCCTACAAGGAAGACCAGTTAATATGACTATTATTCAAACTTATGCACCAACCAGTCATGCCAAAGATGAAGAAATTGAAGGTTTTTACCAGCTTCTGCAGTCTGAAATTGATCGAACATGCAATCAGGATGCACTGATAATTACTGGTGACTGGAATTGGAAAGTTGGAAACAAAGAAGAAGGATTGGTAGTTGGAAAATATGGCTTTGGTGATAGAAATGATGCCGGAGATTGCATGATTGAATTTTGCAAGACCAATGGCTTCTTCACTGTGAATACCTTTTTTCACCAAAATAAATGGCGGCTATACACATGGACCTCATCAGATGGAATACACAGGAGTCAAATCGACTATATCTGTGGAAAGAGACGATGGAGAAGCTCTATATTATCAGTCAGAACAAGGCCAGGGCCAGCTTCAGAACAGATCATCAATTGCTCATATGCAAGTTCATGTTGAAACTGAAGAAAATTGGAACAAGTCCAGGAGAGCCAAAGTCCAAACTTGAGTATATCCCATGTGAATTTAGAGACCATTTCAAGAATAGGTTTGACTTGTTGAACACTAGTGACTGAAGACCAGACGAGTTGCGGAATGACATCAAGGACGTCATCCATGAAGAAAGCAAGAGGTCACTGAAAAGACAGGAGAGAAAGAAAAGACCAAGATGGATGTCAGAGGAGACTCTGATTCTTGCTCATGAGCGTCGAGCAGCTAAAGCAAAAGGAAGAATTGATGAAGTAAAAGAACTGAACAGAAGATTTCAAAGGGCCTCTCGAGAAGACAAAATAAAGTATTATGATGACATGTGCAAAGAGCTGGAGATGGAAAACCAAAGGGGAAGAACACGCTCGGCCTTTCTCAAGCTGAAAGAACTGAAGAAAAAAACTCAAGCCTAAAATTAAAGTTGCAATAGTGAAGGATTCCATGGGAAAAATATTAAATGACGCAGGAAGCATCAAAAGAATATGGAAGGAATACACAGAGTCACTATATGAAAAAGAATGAGTCGATATTCAACCATTTCAAGAGGTGGCATATGATCAGGAACCGGTGGTACTGAAGGAAGAAGTCCAAGCTGCTCTGAAGGCATTGGCAAAAAACAAGGCTCTAAGAATTGACAGAATACCAGTTGAAATGTTTCAACAAACGGATGTAGTGCTGGAAGTGCTCAATCGTCTATGCCAAGAAATATGGAAGACAGCTTCCTGGCCAACTGATTGGACCCGGAAGGGATCCATATTTATGCCTATTCCCAAGAAAGGTGATCCAACTGAACGTGGAAATTATAGAACAGTATCATTAATATCACACGCTAGCAAAATTTTGCTGAAGATCATTCAAAAACGGCTGTAGCAGTATGTTGACAGGGAACTGCCAGAAATTCAGGCCGGTTTCAGGAGAGGACGTGGAACCCGGGATATCACTGCTGATGTCAGATGGATCCGGGCTGAAAGTAGAGAATACCAGAAGGATGTTTACCTGTGTTTTATTGATTATGCAAAGGCATTCGACTGTGTGGATCATAACAAACTATGGACAATACTGGGAAGAATGGGAATTCCAGAACACTTAATTGTGCTCATGAGGAACCTTTACATAGATCAAGAGGCAGTTGTTCAGACAGAACAAGGGGATACTGAGTGGTTTAAAGTCAGGAAAGGTGTGAGTCAGGGTTGTATTCTTTCACCATACATATTCAATCTCTGTGCTGAGCAAATAATCCAAGAAGCTGAACTATATGAAGAAGAACGGGGCATCAGGATTGGAGGAAGACTCATTAACAACCTGCGTTATGCACATGACATAACCTTGCTTGCTGAAAGTGAAGAGGACTTGAGGCACTTACTAATGAAGATCAGAGACCACAGCCTTCAGTATGCATTACACCTCAACATAAAGAAAACAAAAATCCTCACACCTGGACCAATGAGCAACATCATGATAAACGGAGAAAAGATCGAAGTTGTCAAGGATTTCATTTTACTTGGATCCACAATCAACAGCCATGGAAGCAGCAGTCAAGAAATCAAAAGACACATTGCATTGGGCAAATCTGCAAAGGACTTCTTCAAAGTGTTGAAGAGCAAAGGTGTCACCCTGAAGACTAAGGTGTGCCTGACCCAAGCCATGGTATTTTCAATCGCCTCATATGCATGTGAAAGCTGGACAATGAATAAGGAAGACTGAAGAAGAGTTGACGCCTTTGAATTGTGGTGTTGGTGAAGAATATTGAATATACCATGGACCACCAAAAGAACGAACAAATCTGTCTTAGAAGTGCGGCCAGAATGCTCCTTAGAGGCAAGGATGTCGATACTGCGTCTTACATACTTTGGACATGGTGCCAGGAGGGATCAGTCTCTGGAGAAGGACATCATGCTTGGCAGAGTACAGGGTCAGCGGAAAAGAGGAAGACCCTCAACGAGGTGGATTGACAAAGTGGCTGCAACAATGAGCTCAAGCATAACAAAGATTGTAAGGACGGCGCAGGACCGGGCAGTGTTTCGTTCTTTTGTGCATAGAGTCGCTATGAGTTGGAACTGACTTGACGGCACCTAACAACAACAACAACATATGATGTTTTGTAAATTCTAACCTCTATATGTTCATGGGAGCCCTGGTGGCACAGTGGTTAAGAGCTTGGCTGCTAACCAAAACATTGGCAGTTTGAATCCACCAGCCACTCCTTGGAAACCCTATGGGGCAGCTCTGCTCTGTCCTATAGGGTTGCTATGAGTCGGAATCGATTTGACAGCAGGAGATTTGGCTTTTAGTTAGGCATTAATCAGGTAGGATCAGAGTGGGGTATATATTGAGTTACAGCCTTACAAGAAGGTATGACTCAAGTAAAAAAAGATCAAAGGATAGAGAAGCAAGGAGAGAGGGAAGGGATCTCACAACCACCAAGAAAGAAGAGCTGGGAGTGGAGCACATCCTTTGGACCCAGGATCATTGCACTGAGAACTTCCTAAACACAGGGAAAGATTGATGCCAAGACACATGGAGAGCTCCAAAGAACACTGGGCCCACAGATGTTGAAAGGAGACAAGGACCTTCCCCAAGGGCTGACCGAGAGAGAAGTCCTTCCCTTGGAGTTGGCACCCTGAATTCGGACTTCTATCCTCCTAAACTGTGAGAAATTAAGTTTCTGTTTGTTAAAACCATCGGCTTGTAGTATTTCTATTACAGCAGCACTAGATAACTAAGACACTCATCAACATTGCCATGGGAACAGGGACAGAACGGTGCTTTCGTAATAACAATAACAATAACACAGCTTCCAGTCCAACCCCGGAGTTTCTCTTTCCTGAAACTGACTGAATTGTTCAAAAGAGCCTGATGCCCAAGGCAAAACAGTCTTCACTAATGAGGAAGACTACTGTTTGATTTAAAGGTGACTGTTATGTATTGAATTGTGTCCCCCCAAAAAGTGTGTCAACTTGGCTAGGCCATGATTCCCATTATTGTGTGATCGTCCACCATTTTATGATCTGATTTGATTTTCCTATGTGTTGTAAATCCTAACCTCTATGATGTTTCTGAGGCAAGATTAGAGGCAGTTATGTTAATGAGGCAGGACTCAATCTACAAGATTAGGTTGTGTCTTAAGTCAGTCTGTTCTGAAATATAAAATAGAAGGAAGCAGAGAAACAGGGGACTTCATACCTCCAAGAAAGGAGCACCAGGAGCACAGTATATACTTTGGACCTGGGGTCCCTGCGCTGAGACTTTCCTAGACCAGGGGAGGATTGATGACAAGGACCTTTCTCCTGAGCCGACAGAAAGAGAAAGCCATCCCCCGGAGCTGGCACCCTGAATTTGGACTTCTAGCCTCCTAAACTGTGCGAGAATAAACTTGTTTGTTAAAGCCATCCACTTGAGGTATTTCTGTTATAGCAGCACTAGATAACTAAGACAGTGACTTTTAGGAGACCAGTCTGCTGAAGGCTCAAGGTTCAAAAGATCACCTCAGGGCGTTGGTCTGGGTGGGTCAACCTAACTCCATGAAACCCAGAAATCTGGATTTCAGAAGAATTAAAACTCTGTTTCTCACATCTTACTTTGATGTCCAGTAACTATCATATCTTGCATTTCACATCTTGTTTTCTCGTCAGAATGAAAAGATCACTATTGTTTTTTTCTGATTATAAAAGTAATGCTTGCTTCTTATTAAATTAACTTGATACATAAATGTAAAAGTAATAGCCCAGTGTAATCTCACCTCCCAGAAATAATGCTTTGCTATATACCTTTCCAGATTTTTTCCTTTGACACACCTATACAAAAATGGCATTGTACCCGCCAATGTGCATAGCTAAAATGTGGAAACAACCAAAATGTCCATAAACAGATAAATGGATCAACAAAATGTGGTATATACGTAAAATGGAGTATTACTCAGCCACAAAGAGAAATGAAGTCCTGATACGTGCCACCACATGGATGAACCTTGAAAACATTATGCTGAATGAAATAAGTCAGTTTGCAAAAGGAAAAATGCTTTATGATCTCTTATATGAAATAAGCAAATATGTAAAAACTAAAGATTATTAGTAGTCACCAGGGTGGGAGGAAGAGGGAAGAGATAAGAGGAAGGGAGGCTTTGAGTTTATGCTAATAGTGGTGGAATAATTTGAAAAAGGATAGTGAGAATGATTGCAAAACATGAAGAATGTAATCAAGGTCTCTGAATTATATATATATATAGAAATTGTTGGACTGGTGAATGTTTTAGTGTGTATATTTTTGCCACAATAAAAAAAAATTAATGATACCCTACCATTTATAAACTCTAAGTAGACTTTCGGAAACCCTGGTGGCATAGTGGTTAAGTGGTACGGCTGCTAACCAAAAGGTCGGCAGTTCAAATCCACCAGGCGCTCCTTGGAAACTCTACTGGGCAGTTCTACTCTGTCCTATAGGGTCGCTATGGGTTGGAACTGACTCGACAGCAGTGGGTTTAAGTAGACTTTCCCTATTACCATAAGGATATGTAAGCCCTTCCACCCCCTATATGTTAGAAAGTATCTTGAAGTGGAGTAAGAGAAGAAGAGAAAAGCTGAGGGACTAAGCAATTATCTGAATAGAATGAGTGTCTAAATGAACAGTTGAAAGTATTGAATTAAACCGTGATTTAATGGGTTGGACTAAATTTAGCTTTCTTTCACATCCCAACAGAGTGGGTGCAGAGGAAGATCAGATCAGTTACAGCAAATCAACGGCTACATTTGTGTTTGACATCAGGAAGTACTGAATAAATTCGTGACTCCTCACTACAAATGAAATTGCGGGGTCAAAGAGTATGTAGTTTTTTATGGCTTTTGATTTACGTTTTCAGTGTGTATTCGGAGGACTTCTCTATCCCACCACAACACAAAATATTTTCATTTTTGCCAATCTAATAGGCCAAAAATAATAATCAAGCATTTCTTGTAATAAACCAAGAAAACAAAAAAACCCACTGCCGTTGAGTTAATTATGACTCATAGTGACCCTATAGGACAGAGTAGAACTGCCCCATAGGGTTTCCAAGGCTGAAAATCTTTACAGAAGCAGACTGCCACATCTTTCTACTGTTGAGTGGCTGGTGGGTTTGAATTGCTGACCTTTTGGTTAGTAGCTGAGCTCTTTAACCATTGTGCCACCAGGGCTATTATTTGTAATAACGTAGCCTTAGTTATCTAGCGCTGCTATAATAGAAATACCACAAGAAGGTGGCTTTAACCAACAGAAATTTATTCTCTCACAATCTGTTGTTGTTAGGTGCTATTGAGTCAGTTATGATTCACAGCGACCCTACGTACAATAGAAGGAAACTGCCTGGTTCTGTGCCATTCTCATGATTGTTGTTATGCTTGTTATGCTTGAGCCCATCTTTGCAGCCAAAGGTTCACAGTCTAGGAGGCTAGAAATCTGAATTCAGGGCTCTAGCTCCAGGGCAAGGCCTTCTTGCTCTGGCGGAAGGTCCCTATCATCAATCTTCCCCTGGTCTAGGAGTTTCTCAGTGTAGGGACCCTGGGTCCAAAGGATGCACTCCACTCCCAGCAATTCTTTCTTGATTGTAGGAGGTCCCCCTCCTCTCTGCTTGCTTTCCTTTTTTACCTCAAAAGAGATTGATCCAAGATACAAAATAATCCTGTAGATTGAGTCCTGCCTCTTTAACATGACTTCCTCTAATCCTGTCTCATTAACATCATAAACATTAGGATTTGCAACACTTAGGGTAATTACATCAGATCACAAAATGGGGGACAATCACACAATACTGGGAAACATGGCCTAGCCAAGTTGTAGTATGGATCTTTGGTGCCCTGGTGATGCTGTGGTTAAGAGCTACAGCTGCTAACCAAAAGGTTGGCAGTTTGAATCCACCTGTTGCTCCTTGGAAACCCTATGGGAGCAGTTCTACTCTGTCCTACAGGATCGTTAGGAGTCAAAATCGACTTGACAGCAACAGATTTGGAGGTTTAGGACTTCAAAATTTCTATTTGGGGACTGTCTTAGTTAGCTAGTGGTGCTATAACAGAAATACAACAAGTGGTTGGTTTTAACAAAGAAAACTTTATTCTCACAGTCTAGTAGGCTGGAAGTCCAAATTCATGGCAACTCCAGGGGAGGGCCTTCTCTCTCTGTTGGCTCTGGGGGAAGGTCCTTGTCATCAATCTTTCCCTGGATCTAGGAGCTTCTCAGTACAGGGACCCCAGGTCCAAAGGATATGCTCTGCTCCTGGCACTACTTTCTTGGTGTTGTGAGGTCCCCAGGTCTGTCTGCTCGCTTCTCTTACATCTCAGAAGAGATTGGTTTAAGACACAATCTAATCTTGTAGATTGAGTCCTGCCTCATTAACAAAACTGCCACTAAGACTATCTCTTCAACATCATAAAGATAGGATTTACAACACATATGAAAATCACATCGGATGACAAAATAGTGGACAACCACACAGTACTGGGAACCATGGCCTAGCCAAGTTGATATGCAATTCAATCCCCGACAGGATCACAACTCAACTCATGACAGACAGCATCCAGAGAGGGCCAGCTTGACCCTCTTCTTCCTCTACTTTGCATGCCCTCTAAACAGTAGAGGATGAGCCATTAATCACAAAAGAGAGGTTCATATAATCAATCTGGATCGTTCTTTGAATACAAGCCCAACCCACTGCCATTGAATCGATTCCCATTCATAACAACCCCATAAGGTTTCCAAGGCTGTAAATCTCTGTGGAAGCAGATGGCCACCTATTTCTCCTGCAGAGCTGGCTGGTGGTTTCAACCTGCCGACCTTCTGGATTGCATTAACCGCTGTGCCACCAGGGCTCCTTCTCTCACTATAAAGCAGCTCCCAAAACCTAATATTCTTCCAGAAGGATCAGCTTCTATTATTCATACCATTAACCTTTTCTTAAAAAAGAATGCTCTGTCAAGGTCCCTTAGAATTTTAATGTCCTCCTTTTCCCCTTGGCAAGAGTGGCTCTTGAGTGTACCATGGCCCTGAAAACGCAACCTAATCACCAACAAAGAATAATGAAACAATGGATAATTGAGCAGAGGGTTTGAGCTAACACTGCTGGCTAGAAAAAAATCCTGGAAGAGTGACTACCTGTATTTATGTAGTGGGCGTGAAGCTGAAAAGTAACATGTCAACTGAAGTTTTGAAAATTAAAACTTATTAGAAAGGCAGAAATGATCTTCCCCGAAGAGTGTAGCAAGAGCCCTGCAGTTGGGTTGTCTGGGTTCAAATCCTGGCTCCACCCTACTCTAGTTTAGAAACCTTGAACAAGTTACTTAGCCTCTCTGTGCTTCATTTCCTCATATGTAAAACAAAGAAGAACATAATTCTCGTTTGTGTGCATGTGTTTTAGGTGAAAGTTTACAGCGCAAATTAGTTTCTCATTCAAAAAATGTATATACAAAATTTTTTTCAACATTGGTTGCAATCCCCTCAATGTGTCAGCACTCTCCCCATTTCCCTTTCCACCCCGGGTTCCCCATGTCCATTTGTCCAGTTTTCCTGCCCTTTTCTGCCTTCATATCTTTGTTTTTGGGCAGATGTTGCCCATTTGGTCTCGTATACTTGATTGAACTAAGAAGCACCTTCCTCATGTGTGTTGTTTGTCTATAGGCCTATGTAATCTTTGGCTGAAAAGTGGACTTTGGGAATGGCTTCAGTTCTGAGTTAGCAGGGTGTCCAAGGGCCATAGTCTCAGGGGTTCCTCCAGTCTCTGTCAGACCAGTAAGTCTGGTCTTTTTTTTGTGAATCTGAATTTTGTTCTACTTTTTTCTCTTGCTCTGTCGGGAACCCTCTATTGTGATCTCTGTCAGGGCGGTTGGTGGTGGTAGCCGGGTACCATCTAGTTTTTCTGGGCTCAGGCTGGTAGAGGCTGTGGTTCATATGGTCGGAGCCATTCTTGACTCCTCTTCCCTTATCCTAACTCACAGTCAGTCACAAAAAGGTCTATTGATTTCTGCTTTTTTTTTTTTTTTTTTTTTACCATCCCTTGGTGTGTGCATTTCAGGCCTTTGCTAATCTTTTTATTTTTTTGGCCTGAATTACTGCAAGAGCCCAATTTCTCTCTCATCCCCCTTAGACCCATTTGTCACACAACCCTATGGATCGTATCACTGTTTTCACTTAAAATCTTACATTGGCCTTGTAATGCTTTCAGATGAAATCCAAAATTAAATCCAAACTCCCTAGCAGAGCATAAGGCCTGTTTGAACTGATCCCGACTTCCTTCCAGGGAGGCTTTATGTCCACTCTATCCTCCCGCCCCAAACATACACACCAGGCACCAAACCCTTTCCTCCTGCTAAACGGAAACACTCCAAGTTTCCAACATATGCCACATGCTCCCATCACTGTTTGTACATGCTACCCCTGTGTCAGGAGCACCCTCCCCTCCCGAAGTAAAACCTCCCACCAACCCCTGAACACAGAAGATGCTGAGCATTAGATCCTTAGCTTTTAGTCCTTCTTTACCTGGCTAAGACCTCAGTCTGCTAACCAAAAGGTCAGCAGTTCAAATCCACCAGTTTCGCTCCTTGGAAGCCCTATGGGGCAGTTCTGCTCTGTCCTATAGGGTTGCTATGAGTTCAAATCCACTCGATGGCAGCAGGTTTGGTTGCCTGGCTAACTACAGTTAGTCTTTAAAAATGTAGCTAAGATCCTATCAATACTCGATATTTGCCATAATAGTCTGTAAGCATTTATTTATTTATCTGCTCCCCCAAGAGAAAATAAGTACCCTGTAGCCCAGGAGTGTTTTTGTATGTGTTTTAATCTGGCTCTCTCCAGTGCCCAGCACAATGCCTGTGACAGATACTGCCAATTGTCTACCAGATACCCATTTTCATCTTTTCCCTTTACTAACAGCATCTCAATTTTGTTTCAGGGTGACAGTGTGCCTAGCCTCCCTTGTAACTAGGTGTGGCCTTGTGGATTAGTTCTGACCAATGAGATGTAAACAGAAACACCTAGGCAGAATTTCTGGGAATGTTCTCAAATGGGTCAGACTCAGTGGGAATGGGTCTTCTGTCATTTGTCCACCCCCTTCTTCCATCCTGGACCAGGAAAGTGAGAGTAGAGTAGAACAGCCATCTTGTGACCACAAGGCAACATGTATGAAAGTCACACTTGAAGAAGGGTTGAGCACAGAAAAGGAGTCTGGGTCCCTAATGGCACTAGAGACTTGTTATAGAAGTTGGCTTCTGGACTGTCTTCTTCTGAATTTCATGGCATTTGATTAAAAATGATTTTTTATTTGTTTAAACCATTATGAGTCGGATATACCATATGTCAGATTTTCTGTGACAAATTCCTGAGCTAGCTGATTAACATGGTGACTACTCTGGATATTTTGAATGAATGAATGAGCTAACTAATGATTGGTTGGAGGTGCTCCAGCATGGGTTAAAAAAAAAAAAAAAAAACTGAAAATCTTGAAGCATAAGCTTCACCACAGCCAATTCACAGAGCTTAGTGTAGCCTTGAGCCAGTGGGAAGTGGAGCTTAGGGAAGGGAGCCAGCATGGTCTAAGTTCCTGATTTTCTCATGCGTTGATACTCAGCTATTCTCAGGCCACAAGCCATTGTTTGAGTGCAGTGCTCTAGAGAACAGAACTTCAGTCTGCTGCCTGAGGGGACTGACCTCGAACTGGTGGTGGTCTATATATTAGGGTGAGGGGGTTTCAACGGTCCTTACGTTTAATCTTTCTTACTGTATCTGTATTTGGAACAGTCATACTACTCTGGGTTTCTGCAAGATAAGTCGGTTTTCGTTTCCTTAGCATCTCCTTCTGCTTTGTCAACCTTACACAATTCTTCCAAATATGTGTTGAAATCTCTTGTCTGTTGATGACCCCTCTTCTTCCATTTTCTTTGTCCTCATGGCCCATATGAGATTTCATATTTGTAATTATTTTTTTGTGGGGCCTTAGGATGCAGAAGAGAACTCAGTGGAGTCAGGGGTTGGTGTCACCCGGTGTGGTAATTTATGGTGTCAGCCCTTCTCCCTCCCCGACCAGGGTGGGCGGGGCCGACCGGTACCCCCCCGGTGGGCGGAGCGGTCTGGCCCCACCCCGCCCCCCACGCCGGGCCAAAGGCCTCGCTGCGCTGTCCCACCGCTCCTGGCTCCGCCCTCCACAGGTCCTCCCTCTCCCATTGGCCAAGGCAGAGGCCCTCCTCTCCACTCAATGGCGGGCGCCAGGGCTCAGCCGCCCGCACCTGTCTGGCGGGTAACACCTGTGGCGGCGGCAGCGGTGGCGGCGGCGGCCCCTTCTGCGATGGTGGGTGGGCGGGCGGGGATCCTGGTGTCATTTTGGTGTCAGCCCTCTGACATCCTTTAAACCACCACCCCACGGAAAGCAAAATTAGGGGAATAGGCAAGAACATTTTAGTCCAAGAGACTTCTGGCTGGAGAGTATAGGTTGGAGAAAAGCATTTTATGTTCTAATCTTTCCTCTCACATGAATTGCCTTGGGATGGTTATTGCCTGCCCATCAATGCAGAAGTCAGAAGTGATAGTCCAGACCTTTAAGGCAAGAATATGGCCTATGACACAGATGCAACAACAAATATAAAAAAATAAGGACCAAGTGGAAATAAAATAAAAAAAAATTTTTTTAAGGTATAAAAAATATAAAAGTGGAAATAAGAAGCATAAAAACAAACAAAAAACCCTTTGCCATCAAGTAGATTCCGATTCACAGCGACCCTATAGGACATTGTAGAACTGCCCCATAGTTTCCAAGGAGCACCTGATGGATTCGAACTGGTGACCTTTTTGGTTAGCATCTATAGCACTTAACCGCTAGGCCACCAGGATTTCCAGAAACATAATAGATGAACTAAATATTAAGACAGATGAAGTTGAACTAGCCAGTGGAAGACCAGGTTGAGGAGCCGTCCAGGAAGGTAGCAGAAAGGAATAAACATATAGAAAATATAAATGGAAAAAGCAAAGAGATATGGAAGAGAGAAGTAGAAGTAGTAACATGGGTAATGGGGAAAATTGCCTTTTATTTTCTCTCACTATGTATAGAGAAAAACCGTTGCCATTGACTCGATTCTGACTCATAGTGACCCTACAGGACAGAGCAGAACTGCCTTCTAGGGTTTCCAAGGAGTGGCTGATGGATTCAAACTGCTGACCTTTTGGTTAGCAACCATAGTTCTTAACCACTATGCCACCCTGGCTCCTTGCTATATATAACCAGGGGAAAATATTTGAAGAAATAGTGAAGATAAAGTTTCCAGAATGAAAGAAGGTGCCAAGCAGGAGACAAACTAAGTCCCCTCTTAGATATATTATAGTGAAGTTTAGGAGAAGCAAAGCCAAAGAAAAAGTAGATTATCTATGAAAGAACAAGAGTCATATGGATATCAGACTTCTCAACAGCAAAAGGCAAGTGATATTATTTAGGTACTGAAGGAAAAGATGCTGAGTTATGCAGATGACACAATCTTGCTTGCTGAAAGTGAAGAGAACTTGAAGCACTTACAGATGAAGATCAAAGACTACAGCCTTCAGTGTGGATTACACCTCAATATAAAGAAAACAAAAATCCTCACAACTGGACCAATAAGCAAACAACATGGTAAACAGAAAAGATTGAAATTGTCAAGGATTTCATTTTGCTTGGATCCACAATCAACACCCATGGAAGCAGTAGTCAAGAAATTAAACCACTCATTGCATTGGGCAAATCAGCTTCAAAAGACCTCTTCAAAGTGTTAAAAAGCAAAGATGTCACCTTGAAGACTAAGGTGCACCTGACCCAAGCCATGGTGTTTTCAATAGCCTCATATGCATGCAAAAGCTGGACGATGAATAAGGAAGACAGAAGAAGAATTAAAAAAAAAAAAAAATTTTTTTTTTTTTTAAGAACTAGCACCTTTTAATTGTCGTGTTGGTGAAAAATATTGAATATATCATGGGCTGCCAAAGGAACAAACAAATCTGTCTTGGAAGAAGTACAGCCAGAATGCTCCTTAAAAGCAAGGATGGTGAGACTACATCTCACATCCTTTGGACATGTTATCAGGAGGGATCAGCCCCTGGAGAAGGACATCATGCTGGGTAAAGTACAGAGTCATCGAAAAAGTGGAAGACCCTCAAAGAGATGGATTGACACAGTTGCTGCAACAATGAGCTCAAGCATAACAATGATTATGAGGATGGCACAGGACTGGGCAGTGTTTCAGTCTGTGGTACATAGGGTTGCTATGAGTCGGAATAGATTCAACAGCACCTAACAATAACAATAATGAAGGAAAAGAACTTTGTTGAGCTAAGGTCCAAGATCTCTAGGAAAGACATGTCTTACACACAGGCACTCGTTGGGACAATGCTTTACTCACATAGAGAAGAAACAGAACAAGATCAACTTCAGTAGTGAGCACCAGTCCCCCATGGTCAACCTCCCACTCCTTGCAGCTGATTCAGGGCTGGTGGTCTGCACACACCCCTCTTGTGTTGCAGTTGCAGACCCCATTCTTTCTCCACTGGGAGCAGTTATAGAAGTGGGATTGGCCTGGTGCCATATGATGGGCACACATAGCCAAAATAAAAAGTATTCATTAGGCCTATTACAGGGAAAGAGTTCCACTGATAAGGAAGAAAAAGAAACCTGGACAGAGGGAGGTTCAGTTCCCAGTCTTCATTATCAGGGAATGTTCAAGCTCAAGGCTCCTGATTAGCAGTCAGGCGAGGGTTTCAGGTACCACGGCAGACTGTCCTCCCAACAAACTCTGAACCTGAAATTTTATGTACAGTCAAATTTTCATTTCAGTGTGAGAGGGCAATTAAAATATTTTTAGGTATTCAAGCCTTGAAAGTTTGCCACACAAAAATCCACAATGAAAATACCTCTGAAGGAAGTATTCAGATGAGAGGAACAAATCCAATAGAATCTGCAAGAGATAAGAGATGTCAGGGTCATCAAATATTTTGATAACTATTGCTGTTGAAGTAAAAGCTAGGATGAAGAAAAGAAAGAAAAGAGAATGTTTGTCCATAATAATTAATACTGAAAATTCGATGGAGAAGAGGGGAGAAAAAAGGGATATTAAGGGATGCTAATTTTTTTTTTTTTAATGTATTTGGCTTGTTGATTGATAAACATGTTGGAGTGGATGTTTCTAATTACTGAATTAGAAACTACATTATTTTATAGTGATCATAGGACTTTCTAGAAAAGTCCTGGACCCAGCTATATGGTTTTCTTTTAGTGGAAGGGAGAAAACTTTCCCCACTGAAAGCATTTCAAAGGGATAGCAGGAGATTAAAATACAGCTGGGTTTTGATTATGTCCTTCAGGTTGTGCCTGTTCAATGTACTAGTTATATATAAGCCAAAAAACCAAACCCGCTGCCATTGAGTTGATTCTGACTCATAGAGACCTTATAGGACAGAGTAGAACTGCCCCTAGGGTTTTCAAGGAGTGGCTGGTGAATTCAAACTGCTGACCTTTTTGGTTAGCAGCCTTAGCTCACCTTAGCCTTTAAGCACTGCGCCACCAGGGCTCCTGGTTATATACAGCAAGAGAAATAAAAGGCAATGTTTACTATGATAATATATACCATGGAATACTGTTCAGCAGCAATAAAAGGAAATGAACTATTGCTACATGCAACAATCTGGATGAATCGCCCGAGAACTATGTTGAGCAAAAAAGCCAATCCCAAAAGGCTACATAATGTATGATTCCATTTATATAATATTTTCATTTATACAACATTTTTGAAAGGGCAGCCTTTTAGAAATGGAAAACACATTAGTGGTTGCCAGGGGCTAGGGAAGAGGGCATGGAGGGAACTGGGTGTGTTTATAAAAGGGCAATATAAGAGATCTTTAAGGTGTCCTGGTATGCTTGGCTGCTGTTATTAATTGAATTATATCCACCAAAAATATGTTTGGTAAATGCTAACCTCTATGCCTAGGGTTATAATCCCATTTGGGAATGGGTTGTGTTTGTTATGTTAACGAGGCATGATTAGTACAGTGTGTATCTTGAGTCGATCTCTTTTGAGGTATAAAAGAGATTAAGCAAGGAAGCATGCAGAGATGGGGGAAGATGGGGAAAGCCACATGGAGATCTCCAAGGAAGCAGGAAACAGAACCTGAACAGACAAGGACTTTCGTCCAGAGACAACAGAGAGAGAAAGCCTTCCCTTATAGCAGGTGTCCTGAATTTGGACTTCTACCTCCTGAACTATGAGACTACCACTCATCTGTCAGTTTGTCACACTCTGGGAGTTTTCGTGTTGCTGTGATGCTAGAAGCAATGCCACCGGTATTTCAAATACTAGCATTGTCACCAGACAAAACAGACTAGGGAGAAGGACCTGGCAGTCTACTGCTGAAAAAACTGGCCAGTGAAAACCTTATAAATAGCAGCAGAACATTGTCTGATAAAATGCTGAAAGATGAGCCCCTTAGGTTGAAAGGTACTCAAAATACAACTGGGAAAGAGCTGTCTCCTCAAAGTAGAGTCAACCTTAATGACATGGATGGAGTCAAGCTTTCAGGACCTTCATTTGCTGATGTGGCATGACTCAAAATGAGAAGAAACATTTTGAATCTGGCAATCAAACAGTCTACTATGCTGGCAATGGCAGATTGAAGAGGAATGGCATCATATTCATCATCAAAAAGAACATTTCAGTATCTATCCTGAAGTATAACACTGTCAATGATAGGGTAATATCCACATGCCTACAAGGAAGACTAGTTAATATGAATATTATTCAAATTTATGTACCAACCACTGATGCCAAAGATGAAGAAATTGAAGATTTTTACCAACTTCTGCAGTCTGCATTTGGTCTAACTTGCAATCAGGATGCATTGATAATTGCTGATAATTGAAATGTGAAAGTTGGAAACAAAGAAGAAGGGTTGGTGGTTGGAAGATATGGCCTTGGTGATAGACACGATGCTGGAGATCACATGATAGAATTTTGCAAGACTAACAACTTTTTCACTGCAAATACCTTTCTTCAACAACATGAATGTCAACTATACACATAGACCTCACCAGATGGAATACACAGGAATCAAATCAACTTTATCTGTGGAAAGAGATTATGGAGAAGCCAGGGGCCAAGTTCAGAACAGACCATCAATTGCTCATATGTAAGTTCAAGTTGAAGCTGAAGGAAATTAGAACGATTCCATGAGAGCCAAAATATGACACTCAGTATATCTCATTTGAATTTAGAGGCCATCTCAAGAATAGATTTGATGCTTTGAACACTAATGATTAAAGACCAGACAAGTTGTGGAATGACATCAAGGGCGTCATACGTGAAGAAAGCACAAGGTCATTAAAAAGACAGAAAAGACCAAAAAGGATGTCAGAAGAGACTCTGCAACTTGTACTCGAAAGTAGAGTAGCTAAAGTGAAAGGAAGAAATGATGAAGTAAAAGAGCTGAACAGAAGATTTCAAAGTGCAGCTTGAGAAGACAAAGTAAAGCATTATAATGACATATACAAAGACCTGAAGTTAGAAAATCAAATGGGAAGAACACACCTGGCGTTACTCAAACTGAAAGAACTGAAGAAAAAATTCAAGCCTCAAGTTGCAACATTGAAGGATTCTATGGGGAAAATATTGAACGACACAGGAAACATCAAAAGAAGATGAAAGGAATACACACAGTCACTGTACCAAAAATAGTTGGTTGACATTCAACCATTTCAGGAGGTAAGAAATGATCAAGAATCGATGGTCCTGAAGGAAGAAGACCAAGCTGCACTGAAGGTATTGGCAAAAAAAATAAGGCTCTAGGAACGGATGGAATATCAATTGAGATGTTTCAAAAAACAGATGTAACGCTGGAGGTCCTCACTTGTGTATGCCAAGAAACTTGGAAGACAGCTACCTGGCCAACTGACTAGAAGAGATCCATGTTCATGACCATTCCAAAGAAAGGTGACCCAACAGAATGAAGAAATTATTAAACAATATCATTAATATCACACATTAGTAAAATTTTGCTGAAAGTCATTCAGAAGCGATTGCAGCAGTACATCAACAGGGAACTGCCAGAAATTCAAGCTGGGCTCAGGAGAGGACATGTAATGAGGGATGTCATTGCTGGTGTCAGATGGATCGTGGTTGAAAGCAGAGTATACCAGAAAGATGTTTATCTGTGTTTTATTAAGTGTGCAAATGTATTGTGTGGATCATAAAAAATTATGAATATCATTCCGAAGAATGGGAATTCCAGAACACTTAATTGTGCTCATAAGGAACCTGTACATAGACCAAGAGGTAGTCTTCAAACACAACAAGGGGATACTATGTGGTTTAAGTCAGGAAAAGTGTGTGTCAGGGTTGTATCCTTTCACTATACCTGTTCAATCTGTATGCTAAGTAAACAATCTGAGAAGCTGGACTATATGAAGAAGAACAGGGCATCAGGATTGGAGGAAGACTCATTAATCTGCGATATGCAGATGACACAACTTTGCTTGCTGAAAACGAAGAGCACTTGAAGGACTTACTGATAAAGATCAAAGATAAGGCCTTCAATATGGATTACACCTCAACATAAAGCAAGTAAAAGTCCTCACAACTGGACCAATAGGCAACATCATGATAAACGGAGAAAAGATTGAAGTTGTCAAGAATTTCATTTTACTTGGATCCACAATCAATGCCCATGGAAGCAGCATGAGGACTAAGGTGTGCCTCACCCAAGCCATGGTATTTTCTATTGCCTCACATGCATGTGAAAGCTGGGCAATGAATAAGGGAGACTGAAGAAGAATTGACACCTTTGAATTATGGTGTTGTTGAATAATATTGAATATGCCACAGACTGGAATGAACAAATCTATCTTGGAAGAAATAAAGCCAGAATGCTCCTTAGAAGCAAGAATGGCTAGACTTTGTCTCACATATTTCAGGCTTGTTATCAGGAGGGACCAGCCCCTGGAGAAGGATATCATGCTTGGTAAAGTAGAGTGTCAGCAAAAGAGAGGAAGACCCTCAAAGAGATAGATTGACACAGTGGCTGCAACGATGGGCTCAAGCATAACGATTATGGGGATGGTGCAGGTCTGGAACAACTGAATGGTACCTAACAACAGCAACAACAAATGTGAGAAAATAAATTCCTGTTTGTTTAAGCCATTCACTTGTGGTATTTCTGTTATAGCAGCCCTAGGTAACTAAGACAGCTGCTAACTGAAAGGTTGGTGGTTCAAACCCACCACGTGATTGCAGAAGAAAGATGTGGCAGTCTGCTTCCGTAAAGATTACGGCCTTGGAAACCCTATGGGGCAGTTCTACTGTGTCACATAGGGTTTCTATAAGTCAGACTCTATACCTGTGCCTCCCTTCTCTCCCATTTTATTGTTAGTATCACTAATTGTGTCTTTATATTTCATGTGCCCTGTAACATAATTTTATCCTTGCTTTGTACACATTTGTTATGAAAAAGCATGAAGGACAAAACAATGAGAATTATCAAGCTTGAATACTTTCTTACTAGCTTTTATGCTTGTCCACACAATTACCATTATTAGGGTTCTTCCTTTTTATATATGGCTTTGAATTACTTTCTAGTGTGTTTTCCCTTCTATCTGCAGAACTCCCATTAGTATTTGCAGGGCTGGTCTGGTGGATATGAAGTCTCCCAGCTTCTCTTTGGGAATGCTTTAATTTTACCGTCATCTTTTTTTTTTTTTTCTTCTCAAGAGCACTTTGGTGAAGGCTTTCCTGATTTTTTTTATTGTGTTTTACGTGAAAATTTACAGCTCAAGTTAATTTCTCAGACAAACATTTACACACATTGTTTTGCAACATTAGTTGTAATCCCTGCAATGTAACAGCACACTCCCCTTTTCTCCCCTGGGTTCCCTGTGACCTTTTGACCAGTTCCTGTTCCTTTCTGCCTTCTCATCCTGCTTTTGGACAGGAGCTACCTTTTTGGTCTCATATGTCTGATTGAACTAAGAAGTACATTCCTCACGTGTATTATTTTTGTTTTATAGTCCTGTCTAATCTTTGAGGAGTGGGCTTCAGAAATGTTTTCAGTTCTGGGCTAACTGCGTCCGCAGGCCATAGCTTCAGGGGTTCCTCCGGTCTCTGTCAGACCTTTAAATCTGGTCTTTTTACATGAATTTGAGTTCTGCTCTACATTTTTCTCCTGCTCTGTCTGGAACTCTGTTATGTTTCTGTCAGGGCGGTCATTGGTGGTAGCCAGGCACCATCTAGTTGTTCTGGTCTCAGGCTGGTGGAGTCTCTGGTTCATGTGGTTCTTTAGTCCTTTGGGCTAATATTTTCCTTGTGTCTTTGGTTTTCTTCATTATTTGCTCCCAGTGGGGTGGGACCAGTGATGGATCTTAGATGGCTGTTTGAAAGCTTTTAAGACCCCAGATGCCACCCACCAAGGTAGAAAGTAAAACATTTTCTTAATAAATTTTGCTATGGCAGTTGACCAAAATTTCACCCTCATTCATGAAGGACAGTTTCACTGGGTATAGTATTCTTGGTTGACAGGTTTTTTTTTCTTTTTTTTCAGCACTTTAAATATATCATTCCATTGCCTTCTGCCCTCAAAGTTTCTGAGGAAAAATCGCCCTTAACCTTACTTGGGACTCTTTGTATGTGACAGATTTCTTCTCTCTCACTGCTTTCAGGATTCTCTTTATCTTTAATTTTTAAGAGTCTTTAACTATATTGTGTCTCGGTGTAAATCTCTTTGGGTTTATCCTGCTTGAGTTTCTTTGAGCTTCCTGTATTTGTTGATTCATGTTCTTCATCAGATTGGAGATATTTTCTGTCATTATTTCTTCAAATATTCTTTCTATCCCTTTCTGTCATGGCCTTCTGGAACTCCCAGCATGCGTATGTTAGGTCTCTTGTTCCATAATTCCACTACAGTGTGCTCAGCCTTCTTGAGCCTCCATTCTTGTTGCTTTCAGCCTCTGTAATTTTGACTGTCTTATCCTGTAACTCACTGATTCTTTCTTTTGCCTCCTTAAATCTGTTGTTAAATTCTTCCATTGTGTTTCTTATTTCAGTTATTGTCCCTTCCAATTGCAATATTTCTGTTAGGTTTCTTTTTATCTCTTTTTTTAGGTCCTCATTTGGTACTTGCATTGTTTTCTTTATTTCTTTTAGATCTTTGTTTATGTTTTCCTTTAACTCTTTAATTAAGTTTAATGTTGTTGTGTTGTATTCTTCCATTCTTTTCATTATTCCATCTTCAATAGATGCACTTTCATTCCCTTTGTCTTGTTCATTTGAATCGGCCATTGTTTCTGTTTTTTTGTGTGTGTATCTTGTGATTTTTTTGTTCGGGCATTGGAATTTTTGAGGGTCTTAATTTTCTGATTTCTCTCCAGTATTTGGTGGTTTTGCTGTAACTGCTTTCTGCAAAAAACTCTTATGTAGGCAGAGCCTTCAGCCTTTGTTTACCCTTTCCTCTCCCTCTATGTGATAGCTCCTTCTCTCTTCCTGGTTTAATGAGAATTTAGAAGTTCCAGGTCTTGGTTTCCAACTTTTCAATGTCTCCCAAACACACCAGAGAACACATTATGGTCAATCCGTCCAGCAGAGGATGTTGAATGCTGGCAAGATATCACACGCTGATCAATCCGTCCACCAGGGGGTGTAGTCCTCTCTCCCTGATGATTACTCCCTTCCCTTCTCTGTTTCTGCCGCCATGTTTTCAGTTGGAAAACCCACACCCAGGAAGCCCCCCTTCAGGGCTGAGTGTTGCCTTCTGGTTTTGCCTGAGCTTTCTTGCCTGCTCTGTAGGGGCTACTTATGTGTGAGCTGGCATCCAGGGAAGCACAGGCAGATTTTCCTCTGTTTCAGGAGGAGGAAGGCCTGGAACTCCCAAAAAGACCTCAGAGAGATCTGTCTTGTTGCTTTTAGATCCCCAGTGGCCCTATGGTGATGAGGGAGCAATCTCCACTTAGTGACCCACCTCCTAGCTCTATTGTGGGGATCTTTCTGTAGGAGTTTGTACTAGTCCAGCAGCCAACAGTTACCAGGTGGAGGCGGGGGTTGTCAGGCTTCAAAGGAACCCCTAAGGAGATGCACCTTGTTGATGTCAGAGCCCATGCTGCGGTATATTGGCTGCGGGTATAGCCTCCACTCAAGATGTCTGCTTCCTACTACACAGCAGTCTCAGCCGGCAGTCCTCAGCCCTAACTGCATAGGGAAGCAGACAGACCTGAACTGACCCCCAGGGAGGTCTGTCCTCTTGGTTTCAGAAGACTGAGCTAGGGAGTGCTCAAGGAGGCAGGTAGAGTGTTGAATATGGGAGCAGACTCCCCTGCAGGGGCCTTCGGTAGCACTGCACAGCCGCCTTGCTGCCGACAGTGTCTGGGTGGGGGAGGTGCTGGCATACTCCAAACGGACCCCTGGGGAGGTCTGCCTTGTTGATTTTAGAGCACAAGCGTGGAAACCTGTCTCTTTGTATAGGTGGGGATGTGGTGGTTAGGGAAACAGGCTTTTTTTGCTAGGGCTGCTTCCCCAGCTCACTGCAGCCAGTGGCCCTTGTGGCTGGGGGGAGGGGCAGGGACGGTGGAAGAAGTGATTTTCCGACCATATGCGACATGTCGATTTGCTGATTCTTGCGTGTCTGCAACTCCCTGTAGCTTTCCTCTGCTCCCTGTTTCAGAGTCCCTCAAAGCTGAGCCTCGTTTCCCTGCTGTAGTTCATGCTGTATTTATGGGGGAGGGTCGAAACGCTGATTTGTTTACACCACCATCTTCTGTTCTATTTTATTTTCTAGTTATGTCCACGTGTAATTCATAGGCGATTTTTTTAGAAATGGAAGCTGAAGAAATGTACATTAACCATTGTGGAAAATGAAATAACTTATGCAAACTGTGTCATTATAAATCACACTTTCCAATCTTAACTGGACCTTCAACTCAGGCCAGCAAGTGTTTCTTCTAGGCAGTTCGCTTCCCATTTACACAAAGATTTCAACTTTGACCTGCTCAATCTCTCTGCCCCTCCTCCATTCATCTCACTCTCAGTAAATCACTGGGCTTCTTAACCCTCACATGGGTTTTGGATCCATTCTCTCCTGCCTCTTCAGTAACCTTGTTCTTTCAATTTTGTTCACCTTGCTTTCTCTTCCATCTTGCTTTTTTAGTTTCTTAAGGCTGCCACAACAAATTACCACAAAATGGATGGCTTAAGGAAACCCTGGTGGTGTAGTGGTTAAGTGCTACAGCTGCTAACCAAGAGGACGGCAGTTTGAACCCGCCAGGCGTTCCTTGGAAACTCTATGGGGCAGTTCGCTATGAGTTGGAATCGACTCGATGGCAGTGGGTTTTTTTTTTTTTGGTTGGGTGGCTTAAAACGATGGAACTTTATTGTCTCACAGTGCTGGAGGCTGGAAGTCTGACTTCAGAGTTTTAGCATGGCAATGCTGGCTCTGAAAGCTCTAGGAAAGATCCTTTCTTATCTCTCCTAGCTTCAGGTAGTTCCAGTTGTGTCTTGGCTTGCAGCTGCAGCATAACTGTCGTTACAGGGTATTCTTTCTTCTGTGTCTTTCTGTGGCTCTCCTCCTGTTTCCTAAGGATGCCACCCAGATTAGGTCCCACCCTACTCCAACATCATCTGAGAACATGTTCAAACACCCTATTTAAAAATAAGTCCAGGCATTAACCCAAAAAACACAAAATAATAAATGTTGGAGAGGCTGCGGAGAGATTGGAACTCTTATACACTGCTGGTGGAAATGTAAAATGGTACATCCACTTTGGAAATCTATCTGGCATTTTCTTAAAAAGTTAGAACTACCATACGACCCAGAAATCCCACTCCTCGGAATATACCCTAGAGAAATAAGAGCCTTTACACGAACAGATATATGCACACCCATGTTTATTGCAGCTCTGTTTACAATAGCAAAAAGCTGGAAGCAACCAAGGTGTCCATCAATGGATGAATGGTTAAATAAATTATGGTATATTCACACAATGGAATACTACGCATCGAAAAAGAAGAGTGACGAATCTGTGAAACATTTCATAACATGGAGGAAACTGGACAGCATTATGCTGAGTGAAATTAGTCAGAGGCAAGAGGACAAATATTGTATAAGACCACTATTATAAGATCTTGAGAAATAGTATAAACTGAAAAGAACACATTCTTTTGTGGTTACGAGAGGGGGGAGGGAGGGAGGGTGGGAGAGGGCTATTTACTGATTAGTTAGCAGATAAACTACTTTAGGTGAAGGGAAGGACAATACTCAATACAGGGAAGGTCAACTCAACTGGACTGGACCAAAAGCAAAGAAGTTTCCAGGATAAACTGAATGCTTCGAAGGTCAGTGGACCATGGGCGGCGGGGGGGGGGGGGGGGCGTGCTGGGGACTATGGCTTAAGGGGACTTCTAAGTCAATTGGCAAAATAAATTCTATTATGAAAACATTCTGCATCCCACTTTGAAGTGTGGCATCTGGGGTCTTAAATGCTAACAAGCGGCCATCTAAGATGCATCAATTGGTCTCAACTCACCTGGATCAAAGGAGAATGAAAAACACCAAGGTCACACGATAACTATGAGCCCAAGAGACAGAAAGGGCCACATGAACTAGAGACTTACATCATCCTGAGACCAGAAGAACTAGATGGTGCCCGGCCACAACCGATGACTGCCCTGACAGGGAGCACAACAGAGAACCCCTGAGGGAGCAGGAGAACAGTGGGATGCAGACCCCAAATTCTCATAAAAAGACCAGACTTAATGGTCTGACTAAGACTAGAAGAATCCCGGCGTTCATGGTCCCCAAACCTTCTGTTGGCCCAGGACAGGAACCATTCCCGAAGACAACTCATCAGACATGGAAGGGACTGGACAATGGGTTGGAGAGAGATGCTGATGAAGAGTGAGCTACTTGTATCAGGTGGACGCTTGAGACTGTGTTGGCATCTCCTGTCTGGAGGGGAGATGGGAGGGTAGAGAGGGTTAGAAACTGGCAAAATCATCACGAAAGGAGAGACTGGAAGGAGGGAGCAGACTGACTCATTAGGGGGAGAGTAAATGGAAATATGTAGTAAGGTGTATATAAGCTTATATATGACAGACTGACTTGATTTGTAAACTTTCACTTAAAGCACAATAAAAATTATTAAAAAAAAAAATAAGTCCAGGTTCACAGGTCCTGGGACTTCAGGCTTGAACATACCATTTTGGGGGACCAAATCAATCCATAACACTTGCTGTCTTTGCTGACTCCTCCCCGAAGAATGTAAACATATACAAGGCACTCCATCTTAAAGACAACCCTTCCTGAATCTTATGTCTCCTGGCTATCGTTCTTTCTCTTCCTTTCCCTTCACAGCCAAGTTTTGAAAGACTTGCTTAGCTCCCAGCCACTCCTTACCCCCTGCCATCTGGCTGCTGCCCAGCACTCCACAAACACTGCTCTCTGAGACTCAATGACCTTGCTTTGAGAAATCCAGTTCACATTTGAGTCTACATCTTGCTTGAGTGCTGTATCACTTAGGAATGCTTTGGGTTGCAAGTAACTGTCTTAGAATGGCTTCTATGAATAAGAGTCCCCTCAAGTCCCCACCCCCACAACATAACAAGAAATCTAGAGGTAGGTAGCTGTTGGAACTGATTCAGCAGCTCCACAATGCTGGGGTACTCTTTCTGAAATTCTCCCCGACTTTCCTTCATGGCTGTTGGATGACAGCTGAGACCTTACAACTTCTTTCAGGGCCAGAAGAAGAAAAAGGTCTGTACCAATGATTTGTCTCTTTTACCAGAAAAGCAAAAGATTTTCCAAGTTCCCCTTATGTCTGTTGCCCAGAATTGTGTGACATGGCCAGGTAGCTTTAAAAAAAGATGGGAAAGTGTGAGTGTTTAGCTTTTTTTAGCCTCTTTTCTGGAGATAGACAAGAAAGAGGTTGAAAATAGAAGTGGGGTTACTCAATTCCCAGAGTCTGTCATGGTTCAGCTCTTTGGTTACCTAAAGCCCAAACACACCCTCTGTCCCACATACACATTTTACATGGAATGTACTCATCCCTCCATAAAGGAGATAACCTTGAAGTCTCCACCAGCTGCTACATACAGGTTGGAGTCCAGGCGCTCTGTGTAGCATGAGAGCCCTTCTTCCAGGTCCAGATATGGCTTTTCATAGCCTGGTGATTTAAGCCAAAGAACCAGTTATTTGGTAAGATGAGAAAGATGGAAAGTACTAAGTGTTGGTGAGGATGTGAAACAAGACTTCTCATACGCTCTTGCCAAGAGTATAAACTGACACAAACTGGAGTGTCTAATAAACCGGATTGACACAGTGGCTGCAATAATGGGCTCAAATACAACAACCATTATGAGGATGGCGCAGGACCCGGCAGCATTTCGTTCGGTTGTACATAGGGTCGCTATGAGTCAGGGAAACTGACTCGATGGCACCTAATAACAATGACGACAATAAAGCTTGAACATCTGTATTTCCTATGAGCCAGAAATTTTACTCCTAGATTAATGCCTAACAGAAATGTGAACAGATGTACAAAAAAAGCTATGTTGTACCATGTTCTCAGCAGCATTATTTGCAATAGCCTAAAGCTGGGAACTACCCAGGTGCCCATCAATGGTAGAATGGATAAAAATAGTGTATATTGACACAATGGAATAGCAAACAGAAATGAGAATGAATGATCTAAAACTACACACAACATGCATGAATCTCAAAATAGCGTTCAGCAAAATAAGCCAGAGACAAAAGAGTTTGTACTGTGTGATCCCATTTACATAAAACACAAAAACAAGCATAACAACTCTGCTGTTAGAAGTCAGGATCCAATTGCCATTGAGTTGGTTCCAACTCTTGGTGACCCCACGTGTGTCAGAGTGGAACTGTGCTCCATAGGGTTATCAATGGCTGATTTTTGGGAAGCAGATCGCCAGGTCTTTCTTTCGAGGCACCTCTGGGTAGACTGGAACTGCCAACCCTTCAGTTAATAGCTGAGCCCTTGACCATTTGTGCCACCCAGGGACTGAAGTCAGGGTAGCCGGTAGTTTTGGGGAAGAGGGTGGTGCTTGGAAGGGAGCGAAAGGGAAACTTCTAGGGTATTGGCAACGTTATGTTTCTTGATTAGGGTGATGGTTATATGGGGTGTGTTCATTTTCTGAGAATTTCTTGAGCTGTACACTTTCACATATATACACCTTTCTTTGTATATACTATGTTGTTGTTTATTGCTGACTCACAGTGACCCTATATGACACAGCAGAACTGCCCCATAGGGTTTCTTAGGCTGTGATCTTTACAAGAGCAGACCGCCAGGTCTTTTCTCCCGTGGAAGCACTGGTGGGTTTGAATTGCTGACCTGTCAGTTATCAGCCAAGCACTTAACCAATGTGCCATCAGGGCTCCTGGTATATACTATACATGTAAAAAAGAAAAAGACACCCTACAGTGATATACATTCAATATACAATGTGAAGAAATAATAAATTCTACCCAGAAAAAGAAAGAATGGAAAACATAGATACCCCAGTCAGTAAACCACATCCAATCCTGATGGAAGGTGGCAGTGAAGAGTCTCCTCCATGGTACTGCATTAAGTTCCTGATTAGCTAGTCTGGTGGCCCTACCCTTGTTCTGTCCTCTGGTTATGCAGAAAGTATAGCTTTTGCATCCCACTCGCTGCTGGAGGGCATCTGGTAGTCTTGGGATTGCCATAAAGATTGAACAGTCTCAGGGGACATCTAGGTCAGCTGGCATAACATAGTACATAAGGAAAATGTTCTACATCCTACTTTGGTGAGTAGTGTCTGGGGTCATAAAAGCTTGTGAGTGGCCATCTAAGATACATCTATTGGTCCCGTCATGTTCGGAGCAAAGGAGAATGAGGAAAATCAAAGACACGAGGAAAATATTAGTCCAAAGGACTGACGGACTACATGAACTGCAGCTTCCACTAACCTGAGCCCAGAAGACCTAACTAGATGGTGCCTGGCTACCACCACTGTCTGGTCTGCTTATGATAGAGGGTCCTGGACAGAGTGGGAGCAAAATGTAGAACAAAATTCAAATTCACAAAAAAGACCAGACTTACTGGTCTGACAGAGACTGGGGGAATCCCTGAGACTGGTCATGGATACCCTGCTAACTCAGAACTGAAGCCACTCCCGAAGTCCACCTTTCAGCCAAAGATTAGACAGGCCTGTAAAACAATAACACACGTGACGAATGTGCTTCTTAGTTCAATCTAGTACATGAAACCCAATGCGCAACACCTGCCCAAAAGCAAAGACAAGAAGGGGCAGGAAAACTGGATGAACGGACACAGAGAGCCCAGGGTGAAAGAGGAAAGGGGGAGAGTGCTGACACATTGCGGGGATTGCAATCAATGTCACAATTTATGTATAAAATTTTCAAATGAGAAATTAATTTGTGCTGTAAGCTTTCACCTAAAACACAATTTAAAAAAAGAAAAAGAAAAAAACAGATTGAATATCAGACTGTTACTGACCAAGCCTGAGATTTTAAAAACCTGTTGCCATCAAGCTGTTTCTGACTCGTGGCGACCCCATATGTTACAGAGTAGGACCGCTCCCTAGGGTTTTCTTCACCGTAATCTTTATGGAAGCAGATTGCCAGGCCTTTCTTTCATGTTATCACTGGTTGGGTTCAAATCACCAACCTTGAGGCTAGTAGTCAGGTGCAAACTGTTTGCATCACCCAAGGGCCTTCCTTAAGTTTTTTTTTTTTGGTGGCGGGTAGGGGAGGACATTCTCTCAGTCACTCGCTAGGCTTCTGGTGAATTTCGTGAGTAGTAAGTAATCACAATTGAATAACTTGAGAGTCTTTAAATTTTTTTTAATTAAATATTTTAAAATTTGTGTTTCAAATAAGTAACACATTTATTTGGTTTGAAAAAAATCAGAGCAGTACAAAAAGGTACCAGTTAAGGTGTTAAGTCTTCCTCCTGTTCTCATCTACTCTGGAGTCCCCTATGTAGGCGAAAAATTTTTAATAGTTTCTTGTATATATTTCAAGTGTTTTTTTTTTTCCCCACCTCCCCCCAAATACAAGCAAAACTAAACATTAGAGTATTTAAGCTTGAGAATTGTTGTCTTCTAGGGGTTGGCTCTTGTGCTCTATTCTGAGGCAATTCAAAAACTAGCTTCAGGTGAGATGCCATCTATAATCCATCTTTGGTACCTGGGGCCTCGATCTTATCTCCTGACAAAGCTGTTGCTTCCCTGTCTCCCCAAGCAGTGGCTTCAGCTCAGGTGTACAAAGTAAATTGGTTATTTCCGTGCAGCGACTCTCCAAGGTATTGGACTCTTGGCCAGTTTAGATTGTAGGTTGCAGGTAAAGAGCTCCTTCTTGACAAGGCCTTATTTTCTTCAATCTCTGCTTTTAAATCAGTTATATGTAATCTAGCTTTGTCACTCTCTTGAAGTACCTTGCTGAAAGGTACCAAAAACAACAACAAAAAAAGCCAACACTCACTAATATTCTACGTCATTCCTGAGATTTCTCTTGAAATACAACTTTGGTTGGTGTGTGATCTGTATCCAGGTCTAGTGAGTGACAGCAGTTTTACAAACCTTTTCAATGTTGCTTAACAAGAGTCATCAACTTTCCAGCTTGGAAAAGAGAGTCTTCACCACTGGCCACCTTATCCTCTAGTTAGCCAGTTCCACATTTAAGAGTCTGTTTTGAGCATCCCACTTCTGTTACCAAATTATTTACCTGGTAGGAATGGGTTCAACAACATGTTATGGAGCATCCACCTATAAATGGCTTAAACAAATGTGGCTTCTTGTTTATGGCCTAGTGTGGGGCAAGAAGGGAAGCAGAGAGCCCAGTTAGGAAGCTCTCCAAATAGTCCAGCTAACAGATGAAGGTGCCTTGGACAAAATGGTAGTAGCAGAGGTGGACAGAAGTGGAAGTACTCGGGAAGTATTATGATAGCGTCAACAGGATTTGCTGAAGAATTAGATATAGAGATAAGAGAATAAGAGAAATCAGGAACGGCTCCTAGGATGTTGGCTTAAAGAATTGAATGGATGGCAATGATATATACTAAGAGGGACAAGACTGAAAGATGTGCATGTTTGGGGGTGAAAATCAACATTTTGGGGGGCTGTATTAAGTTAGAGATGCCAGTTAGATATTTATGTGGAGATGTCAAGTAGACATTTATTTACAGAGAGAGGTCATCTCATCATTAGAGATGTAAAAATTGGAATAGGCTGCATATAAACGGTATCTAAAGCCATAGGACTAGATGAAGTCATATAGAAAGAGTGCGTAGACAGAGAAGGGGACTCAGGACAGAACTCTGGGCACATAGATATTTACAGCTTGAACAGAGGATAAGAAGCCAGCAAAAAGAGTCTGAGAAATAAACAAAATGTGGTATATACATACAATGGAATATTGCTTAGCCATAAAGAAAAATGAAGTCCTGATACATGCCATAGCATGGATGAACCTTGAAAACATTATGCTGAGTGAAGTCAGTCAGCCACAAAACAACAAATATTCAATTCTTTAAGCCAAAATCCTAGGAGCTATTCCTGATTTCTCTCATCTTTATATCTAATTCTTTAGCAGATTCTGTTGACCCTACCAAAATACTTCCCAAGTACTTCCGCTTCTGTGTCCCTCTGCTGCTACCATTTTGTCCAGGGCACCTTCATCTGTATGACCTCACTTACATGAAACAGGCAAATGCATTGAGACCAAAGCTCATTAGTGGTCACTGGGGTTGGGAGAGAGAAGGGAAGGAGGGGTCATTACTTAGCGGGCACTGAGTGTCTGTGAATGATGGTGGAATAATTGGGAAAAGGATAGTGGTAATGATAGTACAGGTAATCCCTGGGTGGTGCAAGCCATTGTTTGACTACTAGCTGAAAGGTCGGTGATTTGAACTCACCCAGGCCCCGGAAGACAGACCTGGTGATCTGCTTCTAAAAGATCACAGCCTTGAAAACCCCACGGAGCACAGCTCTACTCTCCAACACATGGGGTTGCCATGGACTGGAACTGACTCAATGGTAACTAACAACAACAGTTGTACAACATGTTGACCACAATTAAAAAGTCCAAGAAAGAGTAGCTGACAAGGGAAAAGGAGGAAAAGAGAATGTGGTATCACCGAAAACAAAAGAAAGTGCTTTAAGGTGGGAGCGGTTGACCGGGATGAGTAGTGCTAAGAGGGAAAGTAAAATCAAAATCAAGAACAGAGAAGGGGCCACTGGATTTGCACAAAGGTTGCAGTTTCAATGGCGTGGTGGGGAAGGAACCACAGAACAAGCTTATATACCGACGGCAATGACCTTGTAGAGAGGGAGCAATTGGTGATTCAAGAGAGAGATGACAGAGGATCTGATCCAGACAAAAGTGGAAACACTGGGCAAATAGAATGAGAACACTTCATCCCTCTACCAGATACTGAGCTTCTTGAAGGAAGAGACCGTGTCTCATCTGTATTTGTACCTCTGTCAGTTTCTAACACAGTGCCTACTACCTAGGAGGTACTCAGTAAATATTCTCGAATTAATTAACAAATAAGGGGATGGATGAATAGATGGATGGATGACAGATACAGGACAGAAATTAGATCAGACTAAACCAAACTTCACAGCAGAGAGTCTTGAATTAATAGGGTCTCCTCAGGGAGCAGAAACCCTGGCGGCCTAGTGGTTAAGGGCTGTGGCTGCTAACCAAAAGGTCAGCAGTTCGAATCCACCAGGCAGTCCTTGGAAACCCTATGGGGCAGTTCTACTCTGTCCTATAGTGCTGCTATGAGTTGGAATCAACTCAACGGCAATGGGTTTGGTTTTTTTTTTTTCTTCTTCAGGGAGTTTGAGATCTTGGGATTTTGCTCTGAGATAGGGTTGACAGACTTCAATCTCAGAGGAAGGTGGGAGAAGGAATGAGATGCTACCAATGGCAATTGACTTGGCCTACTTTTGAGGCACTGATCTATTAAAACAGGATGCAGGGACAATTCTAGGATTACCTACCTATTCAACCACTTTCTTTCTTTCCCCGTTTCTCTCCTTCTGGATTCAGACTCTTATGAAAAATAATTACGCATCTTAACAAAAATGAAAGAAGGCGTTTAAAAAATGACAGTCCCACTTGCATATATCCATCTGGTCAATAGATGTTCACTGAATAACAGTCTTGTTTAGAAGCAAAGGTATAAGAGGAGGATTATGTAAGGCTTACTCTTCTCTTTTAGTTGTTCATAGGCTTGTTTTATGAACTGCTCAGTCTTCTTTTGTCTTGAATGGTAACACAAGCTGATTTCCTGAACCACACAAGCAGAGCAGAGTCCTGTAGATAGGGAAAAGGTGAGTCATAATGATAGCTGGGGAAATAATTTGAGTCGGAAGAAACAGTAAGTGCAAAGGCCCTCTGTGGGAGCATGCCTGTAGTGTCTGAGGACCAGCAAGAAGTCTTGTGTAGCTGAGATTAATGAGAAAGGGAGAGTGTGATGACAAGGTCAGTGATGTGGCAAGGGGCCATACCCAGGCAGGGCCTTGTTGTTTTCTGTTGTCTGGCTTTTACTCTAAATATAAAGAGAAGCACTAAGGCTTTGAGCAGAGGAATGACAGTGGTTTGACTTACATTTTAAGATGTGTGATCACACTGAAATTTAGAGCAAGGGTAGAAGCAGAGTGACCTATAAGAATCCAAGCGATTGGAATATGGGCATTTTTATGGATTGAATTGTGTTCCCCCAAAATGTGTGTCAACTTGGCTAGGCCATGATTCCCCGTATTGTGTGATTGTCTACCATTTTGTCATCTGATGTGATTTTCCTGTGTGCTGTAAATCCTACCTCTATGTTAGTCTCTGGAGGACACCATGCTTGGTCAAGTAGAGGGTCAGTGAAAAAGAGGAAGACCCTCAATGAGATGGATTAACACAGTGGCTACAACAAAGGGCTCAAGTATAACAACAATTGAGGACAGGGCAGTGTTTTGTTCTGTTGTACTTGGTGTTGCTATGAGTTGGAACTGACTGGACAGCACCTAACAACAACAATGATGTTAATGAGGCAGGATTCAATTTACAAAATTATGCTGTGTCTTAAGTCAATCTCTTTTGAGATAGAGAGAAGTGGGCAGAGAGACAAAGGGACCTCATATCACCAAGAAAGAAGCATCGGGAGCACAGCTCATCCGTTGGACCTGGGGTCCCTGCGCTGAGAACTCCTAGACAAGGGGAAGTTTGATGACGAGGACCTTCCTCCAGAGCCAACAGAGAGAGAAAGCCTTCCCCGGGAGCTGGCACCCTGATTTTGGACTTCTAGCCTTCTAGAGTGTGAGAGAATAAATTTCTCTTTGTTAAAGCCATCCACTTGTGGTATTTGTTATAGCAGCACTAGATAATTAAGCAGGCATATTTTGAAGTTCCAGTCAATAGGATTTGATGATAGATTGGATGTGGGGTATAAGATAAAGAAAGGAGTTAAGAATGACTACAGGTTTTTACTTGAACAACTCCAAGAATGGAGTTGCTACTTTTTTTTTTTTTTTTGAGATGGAGAAGAGCTGTGGGAAAAGCAAGTTTGGGTAGGGAGAAAGAAATCATGGGTTTGGTTTTGGGAACATTAAATTTGAGAGATCTATTAGACATTCAGGAAACCCTGGTGGCACAGTGGTTAAGAGTTCGGCTGCTAACCAAAAGGTCAGCAGTTCAAATCCACCAGGCACTCCTTGGAAACCCTATGGGGCAGTTTTACTTTGTCCTGTAGGGTTGCTATGAGTCAGAATCGACTCGACAGCGATAGGTTTGATTTTTTTTGGTATTAGACATACAAGTGAAGATGTCAAAGAGGCAGCTGGGTTTGAGTATGGAGTTCAGGGAAGAGGCCCAGGTGTAGGTATGGATAGTTTTTAAAGCCATGAGACTAAATGAGATTACCCAGAGAGTAAGTACAGATAAAAAGAAAAGGCACAGTGACTGAGATGTGGCTACTCTGTTGTTAGGTGGTCCAGATGAGGCAGAATCAGAACAGAAAAATGAGAGGGTAGCAACCAATTTGGTAGGAAAATGGTGTTCTCGTGAACAGTGTTTCAAAGAGGCAGTGGTCAACCTGTCAGTTATCCCTGAGAAGTCGAGTAAGATCAAGGCCAAGAACTGCCCATGAATTTGGCAATGTGGGTATCGCTGACTATCTTGACAAGAGCTGCTTTTCAGTGGAGTAGCAGGGGTGAAAGTCTGATAAGGGTGGGTTCAAAAAAGAATGAAAGAGAAAAACCGGACAGTGCAACTATACTCTTTTGAAAGATTTAGCTGCTATTAAAAGGAGCAGAAAAATGGGAAAGTTAGGCATAGGAAGGAATTTGTCAGGATAAGAGGTATTACGGTATGATGGTATGCTAATGAGTGATCCATCTCAAAATATTCCTGAGAAGAGCAATAGAAGGGCCCATCTGTAGCCATTCTCAAGTCAGTCCATTCTGACCAGAACACTGGCTGAAACCATAGAATTGTCGCAGTATATGAACACCTAGGAGAATGTCCCTATCTTGGAGGAGCGTCCATGTGGTTAAAAAGTCAAGGCACGTGCATGTACACCAATGTCCATGGCAGCACTGTTAACAAAGCCAAGGGTGGAAACAACCCAAGTGTCCATCAACAGATGGAGAAGAAAAATGATATATATACAATGGAATATTATACAGCCATAAAGAGAAGTCCTGATGCATATACGGTATGGATGAATCTAGATGACATGATACTGAGTCAAGTAAGTCAGACACAAAAGGACAAATATTGAATGATCCCACTTATGTGAAATACCTAGAAGAGGCAAATGCATGGAAACCAAGGTTTACTAGTGGTTACCAGTGGCAGGTGAGGGGGAAATGGGGAAATCACTGCTTAAGGGACATTGAGTCTCAGTTAAGGTGATGAAAAAAATTGTAAATAAGATAGTGGTGATGGTTGCATAACATCGTGAATGTCAATGTCACCGATTTGTTTTTGGAAGCATAGAAATGGTTGAATTGGTAAATGTTTTATACATATATTTTCACTACAAGAACTAAAAAAAAAAAAACCCATAATGATTAGAGATAGGAAGACATCCTGTTGGCTGGGAGGAGATGGGTCTGAACTGGGCCGCCCATGTAAGACCTGGTGGGACTCCTGTAGGGCCGTAATAGGTATTGCGCACCGTGCAGCTTGGGGACTGGAGCAAGCAGACGTTGGGAGTAGGCCAATCTTGGAGACACAGGGTCCAAGGCAGACTCTAGGGCCATTCTATTCCATTCACAGCGAAGCTTCAGCGTCCAGCCGTTTCATTTGGAGAAAGAATAGGATGCCTATCAACTTTCTTCCCAACTTGCAGTCGGAGGAACCAAGCCACCTGTGAAGGTGGAGGCGGAGCTGGAAGCCAGTTTTGGAATCCACTCAACCGGGATCCGCCTTCCTACGTCCACACGCCACACTACTTGCCCAGGGGCTTCTGCGGCTGCCTAGCAACCTGTTGGGCCCCCTAGTGCTTCTAACGGCCTAACTTAGGCTGAAGCCGAACGTCGCCACCCGGAAGGGCAGATAGAGGAACAACGTTCCTCCGCGCCAGTCCGACCCCAGCGCTTCTCACATGTACTCACTGGAGCCGTCCGCACGCCCGCCCGGGCGGGGGCGGGGCCTCGCGGCACCAATGGGCGGGCAGGAGGGAGCGCGCATGCCCAGGGCTGGCCGGGGGTGGGGCGAGGCGGAGAGCAAAAACGTTCTGGGACGGGGGCTGGCGAGGCTCATCGTGGGAGGCTTCGCGTCTGGGGCGAAGCTGTTTGGCGACCGAGGACTGCGGGGTGAGTGGGACCCGGGAGTCCTGAGCCCGACCCTAGGGGAGGAGGCTCATGGGGTGGAACTCAGTTGTCCGCAGCGGGGCGGGATCCGGGGTCCTCTCTGGGCTCGGGGTTCGGGCTCAGTGTGGAAGGCAGGAGCGGTCTGGGTGGAAGGCTGGGTCCGCGTCCCCCAGGGGCGTTTAGCCAGCTGGAAGCGGGACCTCTTTTCCCGGATTGAAGGTGCTCCCCTAGAGGCTTTGGAGCCAGATGGGTCGGGCCGGGGGCGGTCTCCATCCGTCCTCTTCGCTGGCCCCCGGGGGTCTCAGCACCTGCCTGTGGGAGCAGCAAGGCTGGGTGGAGACTGCGCCCGGCCCGACCTGGACGCACGCAGGCCTGGGGCGTTTGTCTCTGTCTGCCTCTAGTACCCGCAGCCCACTCCGGGGGGACACCAGGGCCTGTCAGGTCCAGCGAGGTTGGACCAGGGCGGGGAAATTTGACTTCCTTCCCTATTCCCAATCTGGACATGGCACCGCCATCCACCCAGTTGCCCAAGCCAGAAACCTGGGGGTCATTCTCCTTTACCCACCCACATCAAATGCATCACAAAGCTCTCTGGGACACATTACTTCTCCACTTTCAGTCCCTCAGCCCCAGCTAGTTGAGGCCACCATCATCCCTCCCTTGAACTACAGTGAGAAAACTCCTAACTGGTTCCCTGCATCCCTTCTTGATCTTCTGTAGTTTCTTATCTAGGGAAGCCAGAGTGATGGTCTTAAAGCACTAATAATACTATAGTGTCACCAGGCCTCTCCCCCCACTCTCTTACACTCTTCACTGGATTCCCATTGTGCTTCCACGCTCTTGAACACAGCTTGCAAGGCACTTCATGACCTGTTCTCTTTTTGCTTTATTCTACACTAAGTCTCCACTATACTACTGTGTCTTCAAGATACTGAAACTTTTTTAGTTCCTGGATTGGACCAGGTTCCTTCTGGCCTTTGGTACACGTTGCATAATGTTGCCTCTGCCTGAGGCACTAGGCTTTGGTTGAATACATTCTTTAAGTCTTATTCCAGGTATGGGTTGGGGCTCCTGCTGTCTTCACCAGCCTGTAATCTGTGAGAGGGGTCTGTCTGGGTCAGTCGTATCCCCAGCACCTTCACAGTGCCAGGCTCTGTTAGCGTATGTTAAACGTACAAGTGAGGCATGGCAGCTCCTGGGGCTTCGCTAGTGAACAAGTAGATCAGGTTATTAAATGCTTTTTCAGAACCAGTTCTCAAGCGCCAGCCCATGTAGAGGTTTGTTTGGCCCAGGAACTTGGTTATTTTCTTGCCTTCAGTCCAGGATCATGGCAGCAATAGATGGGGAAGTAGCGTCATAGGTTTTCTTTGGCTCTGGGTACAGGATGTCTGGATGTTGGTGAGTGTACCAAACCAAACTTGTTGCCATCAAGTTGATTCTGACTCATAGCGACCCTATAGAACAGAGTAGAACTGCCCCATCGGGTTTCCAAGGAGTGGCTGGTAGATTCAGACCGCCAACCTTTTGGTTATCAGCTGATCTCTTAACCACTGAGCCATCAGGGCTCGGTTGGTGAGTGTAGGTGCTTTAAATTTGAGCTCTTATCTCAGGGCCCCAGCATGGGAGGAAAGCTGCTAACAACAGCTGCTGTGGTTGTTAGGGAGGGAGGCTGGTTCCAGACTCTTTCTCGCTGGTAGGAGTAATGACACAATGAGTGGGAAGGGGGGCCAGGCCAAACTACTGGCCAGAGGGCTCCAAAGGGAAGGTATTGTTCCAGCTTAGGCTAGACCCTCTGTGATAGGGAACAGCTTGGTGCCCTGATTCAGATGGGAAGGCATACTGTCCCCAGGTCAGCCCACAGATGCTAAGAGAGGAGAGGAAGAAAAAAATAAAACACAACCGAAAAGGGGAACAATATGTGACTATATGGTAAGGCTAAATGAGTGTGAGAGGTTGCAGAATGAGGCTAAAGGAGGGTAAATTGGAGTTGGTTGGAAAAATCTGGAGGTTACATTTGAACCCGGCCTGGGAGAAGAGGTAGGATGGACAGATAGAAGCAGTAGGAGCGAAGGCCCTGGGACATGAAGAGGCCAAGAGAGCAGTGAGGGCAGGCCAGTGAGACGAGTGTGATGGGGCGCAGTGGGCCGGAGTAGGGAGGGCTTTGACCACTCAGCCGAGAAGTTGGCTTCCACTGGCATTTCTCCATTCTTACAAGACTGGTTTTTACCTATAAAGCCCTGTTACAGTTGGCATGGTGGGAGGGCCCATTACTGATGATGGTCCAGTGCTTCCCTCGCAGGGCTGAGGCTTCCTGTGAGGATGTTTCAAGGGACGAATTGTGTTCTGAAGTGTCTGCACAAATCTTTCCACTCTGGGGATTTTTCTCTAGCCTGGCCTGTAAGTTTCCTGAAGAGGGCCAATGAGCTCAGAAACTGATGGGTTTATCTGCCAGGCTGTTTGCTTGTAGCCTGGGGCTAAGTGGTTGGGGGGTGTGGATGATGCAACGTTTTCTTCAGGCAGAAGCAAGTGGATTGTGTTTCCTTTTGGATCTGAACAGTTTAATTTGTTAGGTGGCAGTCAGATTCCCTGTGCTCAGTGCAGCGCTCGGAGGGATTTTCTCCTGTGTTTGTAGATTTGGCTTTTGTTGTGTTCCAGTGGTTAGAAACCTGCAATAGCAAGCCAAACTAGGATGAGTTTGAAATCAATGGTTCTTGGCCTTTGTCCTGCCTCCCTTGAAGAAGGAATAATTTATATTTAAAGTTACTGTATTATTAATCACTTGGTTGCTCTTTGGTGCTGCCTGGATAGGACCCCCTTTCTCTCAACACACACACACCCCCCAAATTGGTGTTACGTACTGAACATCCAGCCACTTTGCTGTAGGAAATGGTGCCATGGGTCCAGTGGCCGCTCAGCTCAACTATCTAAACCAAATGTCTTGCTGTAGAGTTGATTCTGACTCATAGCGACCCTATAGGACAGAGTAGAAGTGTCCTATAGGGTTTCCAAGGAGCCGGTGGTAGATTTGAACTGCTGACCTTTTGCTTAGCAGCTGAACTCCTAACCACTGCATCACCAGGGTTCCATCTATCTGAGAGACATTTCAAAAAAATAAAAGATTTTGCCCTCAGTTATAGTAACCTCAAAACATGGTAGCATGTTTGTGAAGGGTTTGGGGCCTCCCCTGCAAGGGCCACTGAGAACCACCAGCCTCTGTGCCAGGCACTGTGCCAGATGCTGGGAAGAGGGACTCAGTCGCTGCCGTCACAGAGCCGTGTCTAGCAGGGGCACTGATAAGTAATGGAGCAGTTTTCCAGATGGCATTCACAGCCGTCAGAAGCAATGGACAGGAGCCTGCTGAAGGAAAGCACTTGGGAGCATATGGGAAGAACTCCGAAGCCAGCTGCAGAGCTGGAGAAGGCTTGCTGGAGAAAGGCTTGAGAGGCTCTGGATTCCCCTCGCTGATTCCTTCTGTCCTAGAAGCTTCAGACATGTGGTCAGAGCAAGGGGTTCCGCTCCGGCCCGGGCAGCCACTGCTGACAATAACGTGAAACCCTGTTTTCTGGTACCAAGTACAGTGACAGTGTCCTTGCAGGCTCTGGTCACTTTTGTTTGATAAAAATGGGGGTGTAGTTCCTTGCTGTTCCTGAATTATTTTCTTGAGATGAGACTTAACCGGAACCCCCCTTTTTCTCTTATTCCCTCCGTGTACTATCGGGACAAAACTATGGGATAGTTTACATTGAATACCTAGCCTAGAATGTATTAACTGTCCCACTTTTGTAAAGAAAAAATAAGGTTGTGTTAGAAATTTTAGAACAATAGAAAAATCTAAAGAAGAAAATCAAAATCACCCATGATGCCAGGATTCAGAATATAATATTTATTAGCAGTTTTTAGTCATTTGTGTGTGAAATGTAGGGGTTTTTTTTCCTAATGTGCATTATTCTTTACAGACTTTCACAGCCTACTCTTTTTTGTTGTTTATTGAACACCTCTTCCTATCATTAAACTTGACAGATTGCATTACAGTGTCAGGACCAGATGCTACTTTTTAGAACATGCATACCCAAGTGAGCATCGTGCCCTTGGGGAGGGGACCTCGATAGGTGATGCTGCGAATGGGCAACTGGGCTGGGGACATTTCTTTAAATAGCGTAGGGGCAGCATACTCCCAGGATCCTACTCTACAGGGTCTTTTAGGATCAACGAGAAGGGACTGTGACACCTTGACTTGCCAGCCCCAGGTACAGAGAGTAGAGATGCGTCAGCTTCTGAGCTGAGCTGTGCGCTCACACGTGTGAGGGTATGGCCTGTACTTTCTGCGTTGTCTTTACCATTGTGGGTTTGGGGCCATGGGCTCCAGCTGGCCCTTTAGAAGTCACTGGCTGTTGTTGTCCAGCAGAATTGTTCTGCCTTTAGGGATGTGAATGTGTATGTTAGGTCCAGTCTTTTCTTTGTGTTTGTGTTTAGGTCTCCTGGCTATCCTTCACCTTCCTTTTGGAGGCCAGTCTATGAGCCCCAGGAAGGCTTATGACTTTGAACTTAACAACTAGTTTTCAAAGGCTTACCAGAGCCTTGGTGTGGAGTGCTGACGTGAACAAAGCACTCCTTGCCCTCAGGGTGCTTGCTGGGTAGCTGACTGTGTCTTCTTGCTGTTGACCCAATCCAAAGTATAGCCAGCCTCCTGGAGTACTTGATGGAATCCTAATTCCTGTGTAGCTCTTCCCAGTGCTCTTTCCCAGAGGTTAAGGGACTTGTTACTGTCATAGCCCTGGGAGATGGATGAGGCAGTTGTTAGCATCTTCTTCTCTGTGTCCACTGCTGCAGACCTTGATCTGACCGCCTTACTGCTTCCCTCAAGGACAATGTTCTTTTCTCTGGCCTTGCCCCACCTCCAGCCTTCTCCACTGTGCTGCCAGAGTAGTCATTCCGAAACCAAGCTCTGATCTCATCTTCCACTCATGAGTCCTCACTGGCTCCCCATTTACCTTCAGGGTAAATTTTGACCTTGGCCTAGCCTGCAAAGCCATGTCCAGTATAGCCTGGTCAACCTTTACAGCCAGTTGTCCATTGTTTTGTCCACTTCATACCCTCTGGGCTCCAGCCCGACTAAACTACTTGGTGTTTCTTTCCAACTTGTCCACACCCTGCCAGTCTGCTTGCATCATATCCTTGGTCTAGATCAGCCCCTTCAGTCCCTACAGGTCCCCAGCGCGCATATCGGTCCAGGCCCAGCTGACTTGTCACCACGTCTGTCAGCCTTCTCTGATGTTGCCTCATCCAGAGGGAAGTTCTTCCTCTGAACTCCCGGAGTTTTCTCTCTCTTTAGTACATCTTACATCCTGCCCTTATTAACTCTTTGGGTAGAAAGTAATGCTCTCCCCAGACTGTAAGCTTCTTGTAAGCAGGAGTAATCTTGGAGTCCCTTTAAGCTCTTATTGAATTGCTTGGCACGCAGAGGAACTCTGGGAAACGTTGTCTTCTCCATTTAAGTGGTGGGAACCCATGGTGCCCAAGGTCATCCACAGACTAGTGGCAGAGCTGGCCTTGGACCCAGTTTAGAGCACTCTTTTCCATAATCTCACTGCTTCAGCATGTTTCCCAGGAGTGCGTTGTGACAAGTTTTGAAAGCAAGCGTCCCTCTGGTGTTCTCACCTTCATGTTCTGTTTCCCACCCCAGGTACTGGTGACCATGAGATCCTTGCTGCTGCTCAGAACCCTGTCCCTGTGCAGCCTGCTCTGGGCCTTTTGTGGCCTGGGCGTCAGGGCCCAGGGACCTGGGGCCAGCTTCTCCCACGCTGGCAACGCGGGCCTGGACAAGAACACAGTACACAACCAAGAGTACGTATTCTGCCAGGGCTTGTGGCCCAGGGTCCTCCCATCATCCACAGCTGCAGCTGGCTGCTGTGGCACTCTCTCTTCTTGTCTTTGTTCCTGTTTATATGGCTTCTTGACATTTTTGAAGGCTGATTTGATTCCTTATAGGCGCCTGGAAGTCAGGTCTTGTTTTTTCAGCATCGTATTACAGACGGAGGACCTCGAGGCGCGTGCGTGCATGCGCGTACACACACACAGTAATAGTGGCAGAATGAAGACTAGAGCTAAGGTTTCTTGATTGTGACAAGACCTTTTTTTATTGTCACATTCAAACATTGCCTCATGTGTCGCAGCTTTTGTCCTGGCTCAGTTAGCTCTACACATTATGCTCTTTTAAATCCTTGTTTAAAAAATGTTTTGCAAGTTGATAGGCCCAAAATGTTATAACATTCTAATAACAAAGAGGAAGAAACACTCATAACCTTACTAGTGGAACAAATGAACCGTTCGACTTTTGCGGCTCCTTTCAGGACCTTGTCTGTACGTCACCCTTGAGTGTGGGCTGCCGCTCTTTCTGTTTGTTGTTTGGAGCTGTTCCAAGTCTCGTGGGTTCCAGCATGATCCTGGTGTTTCTGCCTGGTGTTCACAGTGGTCTGCGTCTGACTTGGTTTTTAGGCACATCATGGAGCATCTAGAAGGTGTCATCAACAAGCCAGAGGCGGAGATGTCCCCACAAGAGCTGCAGCTCCATTATTTCAAAATGCATGATTACGATGGCAATAATCTGCTTGACGGCCTAGAACTCTCCACAGCCATCACACATGTCCACAAGGAGGTAGGTCAGGCAGCGGCCTGGCGGGCAGTGTCTGGGAAGGGCCTCCCTTTGGTAATTCAGCCCTTGATCTTGTTGACCTGTGCTGTGTTTGTGCAACAACATTGCTGCTTCTCCTTTCTCTCTTCACTGCTCTCCTTGGCCTCTTCCTGTTCAAAGGTCCTTCCTGCAAAGGCTGACCCACCGAGGCAGAAAGCCGAGGCCTGGGCCTTTGTATCTTTACCAAGTGCTGCAGGCCTTTCTGCTGCACATTGGAGTTTGAGAACCAGTGGCCCAAAGGCAAGCCACGTTCAGAATGTAGGGTGGGAGAGACATTATTTCATTTGAGAAGAACAGCATATCGGGAGGCCCAGGGATTAGAGACCGGGCAACAGTTGAGGATTTCTCTGTTATTTGTACAGTGCTTTGTAGTTTACAGAGTGATGTCAAGTGGACTGACTTGCTTGATCTTTGCAACAGCCCTGTGAGTAGGCAGGGGCACGTGGCGGTATCACTCCTATTTTCTAGCGGAGAAAATTGAAGTTGAGATCTTTTGTCCCCAGACCTAATGTCCGTCCTTCCCGCTCGGCCACACTGCCTCTGCAGAGAGGAGAGGGGTCTGAGCAGGCAGTCTGCTGGGAGGGCAGGTTGGGCTTCGCTCAGAGGCACTAGGGAGCCATTTGCGGTTCTGAGCAGGAAAATGGCCTGACTAGAACAGTGTCTTGGGAAGATCCTTTGCGGTGGGAGGCAGACTGGTGGAAGTGAGGAGAGACTGCGTCAGGGAGGAGAATTAGGATTCTGCAGTCCTGGCAGGTGGGAATGGGGGTGGCAGCAGGAGAGGAAAGTGTAGGTGTGGGAGATATGGCAAAGGAAGAATGGGCCAAGTGTGTGCACGGAATTGCTTGGCGCCGAGCACAGTGAGCCCCGCTACACCAGCTTCTGGAGCAGGGGAAAGACTCACCTCAGAGGCTCTGACAGGCTCTGCTGGTCAGCAGTGCCTTCTTCTGGCTCTGACCCCAAGATGCCATCTGGTGTCTCACTGTTCCCACTTTGTCAAGGCAAATTGTGTAGCGCTGACCCTTGGACGGGCTTGGTCTCTGAGCTTTTCTCCAGGATGGGTTTGTGGGTCATGGAACCCACGAAGCTCATAATTTTATGTCAGCCAGACCCAGGTTTCCACAACCAACTCGTACTACTGTAATAGAAAAGAACCAAAAGTTATCTTAAAAAAAAAAAACAACCAAGGGCCTTCTCTGTATCTTCCTTTAACTAGCAAGTATCATTTCTCAATTGATTATTATGAGTTGACTCTATTGATAGATGGGATGGTGGGTTCCTGGAAGTAGCTGTGTACTATATTGAAGGAGTTTCTGGATACGTGTAAGCACGGGCATTTTGGCCGTTAGCTAAGCGCTTCTTCCAGTAAACGTGCAACTCATCGTTGTCTGCTTTCAATTTTGTAGGAAGGGAGTGACCACGCACCGCCAATGAGCGAAGATGAGCTGATTAGCTTAATAGATGGCGTTTTGAGAGACGATGACAAGAACAACGATGGATACATTGACTATGCTGAGTTCGCAAAATCGCTGCAGTAGACCTCATCGGGCTGTCTCCTAGTTATATGCAAATGTGACCCGTTATAATGTGATTGAACGCTTTCGTAACACAAAATAACCCATTGCCAACTATTGTTGCAGTATTTTGGTAAAAACCTCTAGGAACTGGTTCCACTGGGGTGAGAAAGGAAAATAACAGAAATAAAAGGGAAGAGAAACGGGACATTTCAGAGTCCTTCAGTACTGCTAAACCTCTTATCGGATAAGGGCCTGATTAAAGAATTTCCAAAAGAACATTGGATACTCGGAGCTGAGTCCTCAGGAACTTGAATTCAGCTGTAGAATCCTGCTAGTCTCTTAGTTTTAATTCATGCTCCCTGAAAAGTAAGACCGCAAGCTTTGCCAATTGGACACACATTACAGTTGACAGTGAAGGAGTGAAGTGGATGCCAGATGTTTCTCCTGGTGGGTCCTGTCTCTTCAGGTAAATGTGGTCAGTATTCTGTACAGGTCCTCTGGCCTAAATAATTACTTGCTTTGGGCACGATTATATTTATAAGGCTATTTCAAAGCCACAGCATAAGAAGAATGTCAAGTGTTGAGTTCCGCTGGTTACAGAGTCCAAGGTTCTGTACCCTCTGGCATTTTGGAAGTGATACACCACTAACCTAAGCGATTAACCTTTTCCAGTTTTTCAGTACTGTCTGAGACTACTGCCACATCCTTATACCTTGTTCTATGTGTTCAACGTGAGAGAGACCTTGAATTTAAAAGTGTTCTCTGCTCTAATCACTAGCAAATGTTTTAGCTTTCTTAATATTTGTATTTAACTCTGGTTTCTAGGGTCTTGTTTTACCATTTAGAAACTATTAGGAATGTAAAGATTTACTCCTTCTGCTCGATACATTGGGGGTAAAACTACTAGCCGGTCTGTAGCCCAGGTGAGAAGTAGAAAGATCATCCACCAAACACAGGGTTTAGCCTAATACAGGGTTATCCTTTAGAAGGAATGTGGTTTTAATGACCGCTTTTAGTCTGAATACATGAATCCTTTCCGATCAAGAAAGGTTAGGAAAAGACGCCTAAAAACCCTGTGACTTTAATAGCTCTTTTTCGCGGAGTTCAGGTAGTTGGCTTCTGAGAGCTGTAGCCTCACAGTCATTATTTCCTCTCAGCAGAAACAGCTAAATTTTAAGCCAAAGGAACAAGAGTAGTCTTTGTTTATATGCGTGCATATGTTACACCCATTGCCTGAGGTCTTCAAAATCAAAAGAACAGTTTGGAAACATCTACACAGTGTTAGATATTACCTCCTAGTTCCACGTCTCTCCCAAGATTCACATCTAATGCGAATCTCAATAGTGGTTGAAAATGAGAAGCAGCAGATTGTAATTTAGTTCATTGAATGTGATGGACATGCTGTAGTAGAAACTTGAAATGATTACTACGTGGGGGGAAAAAAACCACATAAAATTTGCTGTAAGATGTATAGAGACTTATTTTCTTTATTAAAGTATTCTTATAAGAAAATGTGTATTTGTAAAGATAGTTTCCTGTGTCAAGTATTTGTGTAATCAGAGCTGAATTGTAAATTATTCTTGTAATAGCTAGTCATTTGGAAAGATTTATATAATGTACTCTGGATACACGACCAATAAAACTGGTGAAGCAAAGAACGGTTGGTTTTGTCCAGGGAAGTGTCTTTTCCTCACCCTACCTTCCACGTGAAGGGTTTGTTTATTTAATACAGACATTTGCATGCACTTGACCCTGGCTGTACTCTCTGCCTTTTTGCAGAGGTAGATTCCAAGTATTCAAAGTCACTTTGTCCGTTGAGACATTTTTCTGAATGAAATCACTTTTCAGACCTTTGTTCTCTGGCCAAATTCAGATTAGGGCACCATTCTCTAGATTAGGAAAATACAGTGTTTTCCCCTGGAGTCTGATGACCTTTTTTCTTTGCCAGAAAATTTAATTAGATAACACTGTTGAAAGCATCCAGGTCTGAGCAAAAAGCACAGCGTCCTTGGCATTTTGGAAAGGACACACTCTGTACTGCCAGTTGAAGAGCAAAGAGAAGGAAGTCACCCTTGTCATTTTTCTTTTTTAGTCAAGGCACCTGCCAAGAGGGGGCAAACACAGGTAGCAAGTTGAGGTATTCCAAAGCTCGTTAACCACACAGCCTTTGAATTGTAGCTGGAAAAGACGTACAGAGTAATGTGGAAATAATTTTAATAGAATCATAGAGGTTTTAGAACTGGAAGGTAGTTTTTAATTTTTATTTATTTTTATTGAAAGTTTACAGTTCAAGTTAGTTTCTTATACAAAAATTTGTACACACATTGTTGCGTGACCCTAGTTGCTCTCCCAGTAATGTGACAACACACTCCTCCTTTCCACCCTGGATTTCCCCTGTCGCGTCCATTCAACCAGCTCCTGTCCCCCTCTGCATTCTCATCTTGCCTCCGGACAGGAGCTACCCATTTAGTCTCATGTATCTACTCGAGCTTAGAAGCACACTCTTCCTAAGTATCATTTTATGTCTTAGAGTCCAGTCTAATCTTTGAAGAGTTGGCTTCAGGAATGGTTTCAGTTTTGGGCTAACAGAGTCCGGGGCCATATCTTCCGGGGTCCCTTAGAACTGGAAGGGACTTCGGATTGCCTGTACCACCCCTTTTATTTTATGATGAAGGAAAACAGGGCTAGAGAAAGAAGGTCAGCAATTTGCCCCCAGTCTCACAGCTGGTCAGAGACTGAGTTCTGGGACTTTTTGGCAAGAATTAATGTGATGTAAGCTCTTTCCCCAGAGTTTGGATCTTTTTATGTCGTTAAAAAAAAAAAAAGTAGTAATTTTAAATATAAAAAAATTTAAACCACAAAAGTGTATAAATAAAACATGCCTTTTTTTTTTTTGCCTTCACTCTCCTTTGTCACCTTCTAGTTCCACTTCTCTCCCAAGAGCTAACCACTGTGGTTAATTTGGGGTGTATCTTTTCAGACTGTTTCTGCGTGGTCATATGGTTTGTGTGGCTACATATATATTTGAAATAAAATAATACTGTGTATTATGTAATTATGGTAATTACATATATAACGTATAGTAATTATTACAATACTATGTCTTAATGGGAACCCTGGTGGCACCGTGGTTAAGAACTTGACTGTTAACCAAAAGTTCGGCAGTTCAAATCTACCAGCTGCTCCATGGAAACCCTATGGGACAGTTCTACACTGTCCTACGGGGTCACTATGAGTCAGCATCGACTCGAAGGCAATGGATGTGTTTGTTTTTTTCTTTTGGTTTTATGTCTTAATGTTTTTTTGACACCTCTTAGTACCTCCCTTAGAGATCATTTTAAGTCATTACCTGCTGACCCACCTTGTATTTTTGGCAGCCGGGTAGCATTCCATAGTGTGTTGTAGCATAGTTTATTTAATCCTCCAGTGGTTTTTCACTATTATAAGCAATAATAGTGCACATTTGTGATGGGTGCTTCCTTAGACTGACACCACATAAAGCCATGGGGAGTCTGTTAGTGAAGTTCAAGCCTGTATCCACCCCAGAACAGGAGCTGCCATGGTGGGGCTAGTGTTGGGCCAGGAACCCCTAGTCCATAATGCAGTCAGGTAGAGGCGAGGCAGGAGCGCTCATGGGAGCCAAGTTTTCCCACTTGGGAACCATGCAGGAATTTGCAGCAGTGAGTACAGCCACAGAAAAGTGGGTTTCTTTCTGCCAAGTTGACCCTTCCCTTAGCTGTAACCTGGATACCTTGGATCTTGAACTAGCCCTTCTTCACCCAGAGCTGCCCCTGTGGTAAGATGAGTTGGGTTGGGAGCTCACTATTGGAGGATCTCATACTGTTGGCAGCTGGGGTAGGGGGAGAAGTAATCCTTAGAAGATAGAATCACCCCATTAAACAGTCAAGACCAGGACACCCCCTGTTATGGATTGAATTGCGTGCCCCCGAAATGTGTGTCAACTTGGCTAGGCCATGATTCCCAGTAATGTGTGGTGGTCAACCATTTTGTGATTTGATGTATTTATCCTCTTTGTTGTAAATTCTAACCTCTATGATGTTAATGAGGCAGGATTAGAGGCAGTTATGTTAATGAGCAAGAAGAGCCAGGAGCGGAGCATGTCCTTCAGACTCCGAGTTCCTGTGCTAAGAAGTTCCTAGACCAGGGGAAGATTGATGACAAAGAATTTCCCCCAGAACCAGCAAAGACAGAAAGACTTCCCCTGGAGCTGGCACCCTGAATTTGGACTCCTAGGCTCCTAAACTCTTAAAGCCATCCGCTTGGTATTTCTGCAGCACTCGATAACTAAGACACCCCCTTTCTCCTCCACGGTTGGCTGTCATTTGTAATCATTCCACACCAGCCTTTGTGGTCACGTTAGCCTGCCTTTTCTTATAGAAGATTCTCCTGGTGGGAGGGGGGCCTGGGACAATTAGGGACACAGCATGGTTTGCCATTCCCTGCGCACCTTACTCATTTCCTGTCCGCTACGTGAGACCTGGCTTTCTGTCTCACAGCCCACCTCAAGGATTTAAAATAAAATCGATGGGCTTTACAGAATGAATAAGCCACTTTTCTGCACCTCAGTTTCTTTATCTTTAGAATGGAGATACATATATCCAGGAGAGGCAGCCTTGTATGAGGAAAAAGCACAAGATTTAGATTCAGGCAGACCTTTAGTTGAGATCCTAGGCCTATTACTCCTTAGCTGTGAAGTTCTCTAAGCTTTAGTTTCCCATCTAAAAAATAACTACAATAAAACTTACCTGCAAAGTGGTGAAGAGGATTAACAAAATGAGAAAAAGTGTGTAAAGCATCTAGTAAGGTACCTGGCACAGAGTAGGCGCTAAACACTGTTGGTCATCTGTTCTCCAGTGTGGGTGAAGGGGTCTGTGCCCTTCCTCACTGAAGAGTGGGTGCTTCCAGGGCTGTGAAGAAATTATGACTCCCCAAGGATGGGATCAAAGGGTTTTCTCTGCTTATTATATGCCTCAGTATAAATGCTGAATGAGTGAACGAATTCTCTTTCTGTGGAGAAAGTAGGGGCCATGCCAAGTGCGATGTTGAAAGACACGAAAGCATTGAAAGAGGAGCCAGACTGAAGGAGTTTTCATCTCACCTGCTCCCCTGACAGGTGACTTCACTGAGCCTCAGTTAATCCCTCGTGAAGAATGGAGAGAAGAGACCATTTCCCACAGTCCCTTTGTCAGTACACAGAAAGCACCGAGCCATCAGTGGCTCTGGCACCTTTGCTGCTCTCATTAGAAAGATCTAGCACAGGGAAAGGGTGAGGTGGGGCCATGGGGATGGAGTCTACCAAAGGAGCGCAGCTTCTGAATCTGCTTTTTTGTTTGACTGTGGTTCCCCAAGGGTGTTTTTGGGAGATGGACAAGTTTAACAAAGCAACAGAAATGGCTTTTAAAAACAAATGACAGTTCCAAGATGACAGAATAAGGACATTTGCATTCCCTGCTCTAGAAATTAGACAAGACTGTGCCAAGGCAAGGAGATCAAGAACAAAAAAAACAAACTCTGTCCTTGGTGAAACTTGGAGATACCTCTAACTCCAGTTTACCAGGCTTAAGGATGGGAAGAGGGTTGAGAGGGGTGGATAGGGTTACAGTGAAAGAAGAGGGGTGACAAAGAAGAGAAGCAAGCTCGTTTGTCTCCTAAAATTCTAGAAAGGCTCAGGGATTGAAGGAACCAGGAGCCATGGGAGGAGGACATGAAGTAGGGAGCCAGAGACAGGAATTGTCTGGAAGCCTGTAAAAGGAGGAGTCGAACCCTCCACTCCCAGTGTGTACATTCAGGCTAACACTCCTCCTCCATGTCCTCAGACTACTGGAGGTTGATTCTGAAGAAACTGAGCCAGGGAATCTCTCGGCTTGGGAATTTCAAGTCAAGAAATGTGTGGATGAAGGGCCACATTGAAAACAGTTCTACATATGATCAGGCAGCCCTCCAGCCCTTTCCAAACCCCACCTGGGCTTCCACAACCAGCATAATGTCAAGCCGTGATCTTCATTCTTTCTGTCATCATGACATCATCTGGTTTTGGCCCCTGACTGCCTGGAAATATACCACCTGAGAGAGAACAGTAGTTCCCAGACACAGACCAGTGTAAAGCCATTTGGGAGACAAAGACTCCTACTCCACAAAGGCTCAGTAGAATCCTTTGAACCAATTTACACCTCTCAACATCTCAACCCGAAGTGTCTACACTGGAGTTACTTCCACTGTAATGGATTGAATTGTGTCCCTCTCAAATATGTGTTGTTAATCCTAACCTCTACGCCTGTGGTTAGAATGGGTTGTCTTTGTTAATGAGACAGGATTAGTGTAGGGTGTGTCTTGAGTCAATCTCTTTTGAGATATGAAAGATATTAAACAATCGATCGAGCAAAGCAGAAACATGCCAAGCCATGTAAAAATCACCCAGAAGCAGAAGCTCAAATAGACAAAGACCTTTCTCCAGAACCAGCAGAGGGAGAAAGCCTTCCACTAGAGCCGGTGCCCTGAATTCAAACTTCTAGGCTCCTAAGCTGTAAGAAAATAAATTTCTGTTTGTTAAAGCCACCCACTTATGGTATTTCTGTAAAGCAGCACTAGATAACTAAGACATCCACCCACCCCAGGCATTTCCTAGAAGCCATGGGTGCTTGCCTTGCAGGCAGGAGACTGTCAGTGCCCTTTGGGGCCTCTAGTTGAGGAAGTGGGAGTCTGCCTACAGAGAAAGTCCAGCTTCCTCTTTGGGTGCTGACAGAGAAGTTCCAGCACCAAGCATGTGAGGAGCATGTATTGCGTCAGGTATTTGTTACAGTACCTGTGTGAGGCATTATGGACCTCATTTTATTAATACAGAAGCTAGGCTAACAAAAGTGAAATAACTTGCCCAAGTCCCATAGCCAGGAGAAGAGAATGGAAACATGTCAAGAGCAGATGAAGACCTGTACACCAACGTTCATATTCACAGTAGCTAAAAGATGGAAACAACCTAAATGTCCATCAACAGATGAATGGATGAACAAAATGTAAATACATACAATGGAATACGATGCAAGCGTAAAGAGAAATGAAGTTCTGATGCATGTCATAACATGGATACACCTCGACAAATACTGTATGATCTCATTTATATGAAACAAGCAAATATATAGAAACCAAAGATTATCATTGGTTACCAGGGGTAGAAGAGAAGGGAAAAGGGAGAGTTTTTGTTTGGGGGGCATTGAATTTATGCTAACAGTGGTGGAATATTTTGGAAAAGGATAGTGACGGTGATACAACATGAAAAATGTTATCAATGCCATTGACTTTTAAGTGTGGAAGTTGTTATACTGACAAATGTTCTGTTGTGCGTATTTTTACCACACACACACACAAAAAAAAAGAAGAAGAAGAAGGAAAAAAAGTAGATGAAAAGAGGCCAGAGAAATAAGAGAAAAGGCAAATAGGAGGATTGGCCATGGTCCTGTCTGTGGTGAGGACTTGGAGTGGCCCCCGTGCACTTAATCATGGAAGAGGTCCAGGGCTGGGGAAACCCACAGAATGTGGTGTGAGGGTGAGCTTTCAGCAGGGGAAACTCAAAGGAAGGGATCTGAATGTCAAATACAACTTATTTTTACAATAATGTGCTTTGAGACACGTAGATGCGTCAACTTCGTTTTCCCACTCTGTGCCTTACTGCTTGACTACGTACACAACTGCAATTCACACAGTTGTCCTTGGTGCCATAGGAACAAAATGCTATTTTTATTATAAAATGACACGTTTTCATAAAATTGAAGATACAGAGGAGTAGAAGTATGACAATATAGTCTCATTGTTCAATACAGCTGCTGTATTATAGTGTATTCATTTTAGTCTTTTTTTTTCCTTTTTTTTTTACATAGTTGTAATTGTGGTATTTATACGAGTTATATATATTTTTATCAAAGACATATTCACATTTTATGACATAGTCCTTGTAAAGGTCATTTTTAACGGCTGCTGGGTATTCCATTGAATGGGTGTACCACAGATATTAATCCATTCATCGCCTATGTAGGAACTAGATAACAAAGTGTTGTTGTTGTTGGCTCTGATTCATGGAGACATTGTTTATGTATGACAGAAGAAAGCGTTGCCCAATCCTGTGCCATCCTCATGATCACTGGTATGTTTGAGTTCCCTGCTGCGGCTGCTGTGTCAATCCGTCTCATTGAAGGTTTTTCTCATTTTTACTGACCCTGCTTTACCAAACATGGTGTCCTTTTATAGCAATTGGTCTTTCCTGATGATGTGTTTAAAGTAAGCAAGCTGAAGTCTTGCCATCCTTGCTTCTAAGGAGCATTCTGGTTATATATTCACTATTCTTCACCAACACCACAATTCAAATACATGAGTTTTCCTTCTGTCTTCCCTTTTCACTATCCAGCTTTCAAAATTAGAATGTTCTAATTTGTGCTGTTAAAATTACATTGTGATGACTATCTGCATAAAGCCTTTTCTATTTTTACTATTATTTCTTGAGGAAATTGAATGACTTAGGTATAAGCAATTTTAAGCCTTGGCAATTATTGTTAGTTACTGTCCAAAAGAGTTGCTCTGACTAATACTTCATGAATCATTGTATGTAAAGAGCCTATTTCCTTTAACTAGGCCCACGGTATAACCCAATTCATTTCCCTAGACATAGAATGACCAGACATTGGTACTTTTTAATTTTTGGTCCAAATAGCGCTATGTACACCAGCACTCTACACATCTGCCATTTTATTCTGTTGTGTATTTTTCCATTTGTTCATTCATTCATTGGGTGTTTATTATGTGTTTATCATGTAATCTCTCTGTTTTTGTGCTGGGTTTTAATGCCTTTTGAAGGGGAGAAAAGTAAAAAGCCCCCCTGTTTTTGGTCATATACCAGGCTTTTCTCTGCAGCTATTGTCATAGAGGACACAAATGTATTTTTGCAGAGCATCTTTAATAAAAACAACCAATAAATCACTTTTACCTGAATAGGGAATTTATAGCGTTAAGGAGCCAAACAAACACCTAAAATTTCAACCAGGGAATTAGTGGCAGCAACCATGCACATTATGTCTGAACTTTTTGGGTATTAAAAAAAATAAAATAAAAACAAAAGACAACCAGGACTTCCACTTCTGGGAAGATGGAGTAACTATACTTTCCTCTATTCCTCTCCTTAAGTACAACTAAAAACCTTGGGTATTATATATTAAGCAAACGTAAAAAGACTGAGAGGTAGAAAGAAGAAGGCACCTGGCTTGGGCCTTGCAGCCCCAGAAATGCTAAAGTAGTGAGTTCCCTGGATTTTCTTTTTGCCTCATGTATTCCAGACATGTTGCTGAAGAAGCCAGCAAACCAGTAATGCCAAAGAATGCAGATTAAACAAACAAACAACAATGACAACAACCTGCTCTCTCTAGCCAAGAGATGAAGAAAGGGATAACCTAACAAGACAGAAAACAATAACCACTCTACTTCAGCCAAACACCACAGAAAAACATAAGGCCCCACCCCAACCAGCTAAGGCCAAGTGGAGAGCCCAGACTCCCACCCCGCCAAGTTGTAATGAGGTGCCACAAACACCCTGCCAGGGTGGTTTCAGAGAAGGCTGAATAGGGATCTGGGACTTTCATCCCTACTGGGTAAGGAGCACTCTTTCACACTTACAGCATCAGAGGAGACCACGTGGGAGCCTGGACTTCTACCTCCACCTGGCAGCAATCAGGTTCCTCTCCCCTATCCTGCTGGGATGGTGTCCAAGGAGGCCCAGTGGAAAGCCAGGACTTTCACCATCATCCAGTGATAAAGAGGTCACTCTCACTGAGGTGCTAGTGGAGACTACATGAAGAGCTCAAATTCCAACCTACACCCAGCAGTAATGAGGAGTCACTAACCTTGGATGTTAATGGAGGACAAGTGGGGGACTTGGACTTCTACCTCCATCTGTCGATAAAGAGGTGGTGCCCTCCCTGCTTCCCCTGCTAAAACAGTGTCAGAGAAAGCCAGTTAGAAGGTTTAAATAAGCTCCAGAGTCCCGTAGCATGATTTAAAAATGTCCAGATTTCAATTGAACATCATTGTCATACCAAGAACCATATTTCAAACTTAATGAAAAAATACATTCAATAGATGCCAACACCAACCAAGATGACCATTTTCAGAATTATTTGCCAAAGATTTTAAAGCAGCTGTGATAAAAATATTTCATCAAGCAATTACAAACACATGTAAAACAAATGCAAACAAACAAAAAAATAACAACAACAAAAAACAAACAAAACCCAGGAAGTCTCAGCAAAGAAATTGAAGACATAAATAAGAATCAAATGGAAAATTTAGAACTGAAAAATATAATAACTGAAACAACAAACTCCGTGGGTGGACTCAGCAGCAGAATGGCGGGATGGAGAAAAGAATCAGTGAACTGGAAGATAAAACAACAGAAATTACCCAAATTGAACAACAGTGAGAAAACAGACTTTTAAAAAAAATCCCTCAGGGACTGTAACAAAAATCTAATATTTGTGTCATTAGGGCCCCAGAAGAGAAGAAAAAGACGTGACCGCTGAAAAAAATAGTCAAAGGAATAGTGGCTGAAAATTTCACAGATGTGGCAAAAGACATGAACCTACAGGTTTAAGAAGCTGAGCAAACCCCAAATAGAATAAGCTCAAAGAAATTTATACTAAGACAATTCATAGTTAAACTACTGAAAACTAAAGACGAGAAGAAATCATGACAGCAGCAAAAGAGAGGCAACACTTCACTTACAGGAAACAAACAACTTAATTGATAGCAGATTTCCCATCAGGAACAATGGAGACCAGAAGGAAGAGGCATATAATTTTTTCAAGTGCTGAAAGAAAAGAACTGTCATCCAGAATCCTATATCCAGTGAAAATATCCTTTAGGAATGAAGGGGGGGGGGGGGGGGGAAGACATTCTCAGATGAAAGGAAATTAAGAGAATTTGTTGCCAGTAGACCTACCCTAAAAGAATGGCTAAAAATTGTAACTGTCTGATGTGGTTCTAAATGTATGTGGGGGAATATTTAAGATGATTTTTTTATATATATATATATACTATATTACAAATAAGGAACCCTGGTGGTGCAGTGGTTAAAGAGTTCTGCTGCTAAACAAAAGGTCAGTGGTTTGAACCCACTTGCTGCTCCATGGGAGAAAGATGTGGAAGTCGACTTCCAAAAATATTTACAGCAAATTCTATGAGGTCAGTTTTATGTGATCCTATAGGATCACCGGAAACCCTGGTGGCGTAGTGGTTAAGTGCTACGGCTGCTAACCAAAAGGTCAGCAGTTTGAATCCACCAGGCGCTCCTTGGAAACTCTACGGGGCAGTTCTTCTCTCTCCTGTAGGGTCATAATGAGTCAGAATCGACTCAACGGCAGTGGGTTTTGCTTTTATAGGGTCACTACGAATCAGAATTGACTTGACATCAACAGGTGTGGTTTTTTGATTTTATATTACAAATGGGGGAAAGTAAAAGGACACAAAGGGAAGAAAAGTTTCTATATTTCACTTGAATTAGTAAATGATGACACCAGTAGACTGTGATAAGTTATGTATATATAATGTAATATCTACAGCAACCAATAAAAAAAGCTGTACAAAGAAAGACGCTAAACAAAAGTTATGTATATATAATGCAATATCTAGAGCAAACACTAAAAAAAGCTATATAAAGAGAAACACTCAAAAACATAGATAATCAAATTGGGGTTCTAAAAAATCTTATGTAACTCACAGAAAGGCATGGAACAAAATAGAGAAAAACAAAACAAAACAAAATGACACTCATAAGCCCTAACATATCAATAATTATGCTGAATGTGACTGGTCTAAGTACAACAACTAAGAAACAGAGATTAACAATTATTCTCTATTTGCCTGGAGCAACAGAGGAAGAGTCAGGAATAGGAGGAGGAAATGGAATGTGTGGCTAATTGCCTCTGTGAACAACTGCCTCCTTTGCCATGAGACCAGAAGAACTGGATGGTGTCCGGCTACCATTACTGAACGTTTTGATCAAAGATCCTATAGAAGGATCTTGATCAAAAGGGAAAAAATGCAGAAGAGAATTTAAAATTCTCATGGATTCCATATTTTCTGGAGCCATTGAGGCTGGATGAGCCTCCGAAACCATTGCTCTGAGATAATCTTTAAACCTTAAACCAAAAATATTCCTGGAAGTCTTCTTTAAAGAAACAACAGTTTAGCTTAACTAGCAAAGACTGTCTTCCATTATGTTCTTCTAAGAACTATCTATATGGGATCAAATTGACAACAGCAACTCAAAAGATTGGATAGGAAACTTAGGGGACATTGAATTTATGTTAATGGGGGAGGAATAACTCAGAAAAGAGGGTGAGAATGATTGTACAACTTGAAGAATGTAGTCAATGCTGCTGAACTGTACATGTAGAAATTGTTGAATTGTGTGTTTTGCTATGCATGCACTCAACAACAAAAAATAAATACATTTTAAAAAGAAAGAGATTAGCAGAGTGGATTAAAAATTTACAGAACTATAAGTTGCCTACAAGAAATTATTTCAAATATAACAATATAGGCAGGTCGATAGTGTTGTTGTTGTTAGGGGCTGTCGAGTCAGTTCCAACTCACAGTGACACTACGTACAATAGAACGAAACACTGTCTGGTCCTATGCCATCCTCACAATCCTTGTTTCGCTTGAACCCATTGTTGCAGCCACTGTGTCAATCCATCTTGTTGAGGGTCTTTCTCTTTTTCAATGGCCTGCACTCTACCAAGCATGATGTCCTTCTCCAGGGACTGATTCCTCCTGATAACATGTCCAAAGTTCGTATGATGAAGTCTCGCCATCTTTGCTTTTATTGAGCATTCTGGCTGTACTTCTTCCAAGACAGATTTGTTTGTTCTTCTGGCAGTCCATAGTATATTCAATATCCTTTGCCAACACCATAATTCAAAGCACCAATTCTTCTTCGGTCTTCCTTATTCATTGTTCAGCTTTCACGTGCATATGAGGAGATTGAAAATACCATGGCTTGGGTTAGGTGCACCTTAGACCCTTGCTTTTTAACACTTTAAAGAGGTCTTTCACAGCAGATTTGCCCAGTGCAATGCATTGTTTGATTTCTTGACTGCTGCTGTCATGGGTGTTGATTGTGGACTGAAGTAAAATGAAATCCTTGACAATGTCAATCTTTTCTCCGTTTATCATGGTGTTGCTTATTGGTCCAGTTGTGAGGATTTTTGTTTTCTTGGTTGAAAGTAAAATGATGGAAAAAGACATATCATGCAAACATTAATCAAAGGAAAGTAAAGTAGGGGTGGCTATATTAATATCAGATAAAGCATACTTTGCAGAAAAGGAAATTATCAGAGTCAGAGAAGGACATTATATAGTGATAAAAGGGTCAATCTACCAAGAAGACACAGCAATCTTAAATGTGTATGCACCAAACAATAGAACCAAAAAATACGTGAAGCAAATGCTGATAGACCTGAAAGGAGAAACAGACAAATCTGTAATTATAGTGTGAGACTTCAACACCTTTCTTTCAACAACAAACAGGACCACTAGGCAGAGAATCAACAAGGATATAGAATGACTCAACTACATCATTGTGCTAATTTCCTAGTGCTTTCCTAACAAATTTCCACAAACTATGTGGCTTAAAATTATAGAAGCGTATTATCTCACAGTTCTGGAGATTAGAAGTCTGAATTCAGGGTGTCAGCAGGGTCATGTGCTCTCTCAAGGACCTAGGCTTCTTCCTTGCCTCTTCCAGCTTCTGGTGGCCCAGGTCTTCCTTGGCTTGTGGCAGCATAACTCCAATCTCTGCCTCCCTCTTCACATAGTTGTCTTTCTCGGATGATATCAGTCATACAGAGATTAGAGCCCACCCTAACGACCTCATTTTAATTTAACTATTACATGTGCAATGACCCTATTTCCAAATAAAGTCACATTCACATGGGTTGGGGGTTAGGACACATATTTTTGGGGGACACAATTCAATCCATAACAGTCTCTGCCCTCTGCCACCCTAAAATTCATGTCCCTCCCACATGTAAAATATATTCACCCTTTCCCAGGATCCCCAAAAGTCTTAACCCATTCTAGCATCAACTCAAGGTTCAAAAATTCATCTTCTAAATCCTATAAATCCAGACAAAGACAGTACAACAAAGGGAAACTATAGAGCAATATCTTTTATGAATATAGATGCGGAAATCCTTAACAGAATATTAACAAATAGAATTCAGCAATATGTAAAAGAAAATAAAGGCATACAGATCAGAAAAAAAGAAAGAAAACTGTCTCTATTTGCAGATGACATGACTATCTGTATAGAAAATCCCAGGAACCTACAAAAAAAAACTCCTAGAACTAATAAGTGATTTCAGCAAGGCCTCACACAGGACACAAAATAAGTGTACAAAAATCAACTGCATTTCTATGCATTAGCCATGCACCCACGGACACCAAAATTAAAAATACTACACCATTTCCAGTCACTCAAAAAAAAAAAAAGAAATACTTAGATAAATCCAAGACAGCATGTACAATACCTGTATTCCAAAAACTGCAAAGTGCTGACTAAAGGAACCCAAGAAGATCTAAATAAATGGAGAGATATTTCGTGTTCATGAACCAGAACGTGTCCATTCTCCCCAAACTGATATACAGGTTTAACACAATTCCTATCAAAATTCCAACAAGATTTTTTTTTTTTGTGGATATAAACAAGATTATTCTAAAATTTGTATGGAAAGGTAAAACCAAAACCCAGTGCCGTCGAGTCCATTCCGACTCATAGTGACCCTATAGGACAGAGTAGAACTGCCCCATAGTTTCCAAGGAGTGCCTGGTGGATTCGAACTGCTGACCCTTTGGTTAGCAGCTGTAGCACTTAACCACTACGCCACCAGGGTTTCCTGGAAAGGTAAAGGAACTAGCAATTTTGAAAAAAGAAGAAGAATATGGGGGGATTGGTCTACCTGATTTCAAGATCTATTACATAACTACGGTAATTAAGACTGTGTGTTATTGATATGGAAACCCTGGTGGCGCAGTGGTTAAGTGCTACCTCTGCTAACCAAGAGGTCAGCAGTTCGAATCCACCAGGCGGTCCTTGGAAACTCTATGGGGCAGCTCTACTCTGTCCTATAGGGTAGCTATGAGTCAGAATCGACTCGATGGCACTGGGTTTGGTTTTTCGGTTTTGGTTATTGGTCTATATAGATCAATGGAACAGAATAGAGAAACTAGAAATAGACCCACACAAATATGCTCAACTAATTTTTTTTTTTTAAATTGTGCTATAGGTGAAAGTGGAAACCCTGGTGGGGTAGTGGTTAAGTACTATGGCTGCTAACCAAGAGGTTGGCGGTTCGAATCCACCAGGCACTCCTTGGAAACTCTGTGGGGCAGTTCTACTCTGTCCTGTAGGGTTGCTATGAGTCGGAATCGACTCCACGGCAGTGGGTTTGGTTTTCTTGGTTTTATAGGTGAAAGTTTACAGCTCAAGTTAATTTTTCATACAAAAATTTATACACATATTGTTTTGTGGCATTAGTTGCAATCCCCACAATGTGACTGCACTGTCCCCCTTTCCATCTCGAGTTCCCTGTGTCCATTTGACCAATTTCTGTCCCTTCCTGCCTTCTCACCCTGCCTCCAGACAGGAGCTGCCCATTTGGTCTCGTGTATCTGATTGAACTAAGAAGCACACTCCTCATGATGTATTATTTTTTGTTTTTATAGCCCTGTCTAATCTTTGTCTGTAGAGTGGGCTTTGGGAATGGTTGCAGCTCTGGGTTAACCGTGCTTCCGGGGGCCATAGTTTTGGGGTTCCTCCAGCCTCTGTCAGATCATTAAGTCTGGTCTTTTTATGTGAATTTGAGTTCTGCACCCCACTTTTCTCCTGCTCCATCAAGGACTCTCTATTGTGTTCCCTGTCAGGGCGGTCATTGCTGGTAGCCAGGCAACATCTACTTCTTCTGGTCTCAGGCTGGTGGAGTCTCTAGTTCATGTGGTCCTTTACTCTCTTGGGCTAATATTTTCCTGTGTCTTTGGTTTTCTTCAGAAACCCTGGTGGTATAGTGGTTAAGTGCTACAGCTGCTAACCAAGAGGTCAGCAGTTCAAATCCACCAGGTGTTCCTTGGAAACTCTATGGGGCAGTTCTACTCTGTCCTATAGGGTCACTATGAGTCGGAATCGACTCAATGGCAGTGGGTTTTTTGGGTTATGGTTTTCTTCATTTTCCTTTGCTCTAAGTGGGATGGGAGCAACTGATGCATCTTAGATGGCTGCTCAAAAGGTTTTAAGACTCTAGATGCCATTCAACAAAGTGGGATGCAGATGCTTGCTTAATAAACTTTGTTATTCCAATCAACCTTGATATCCCCCCAAACCGTAGTCTCCAGGCCCCAGCCCCAGCTACTCTGTCCCTTGAAGTGTTTGGATGTGTCAACGAAACTTCTTAGTTTTTGCTTTATTCCAGTTGTGCTGACTTTCCCTGTATTGTGTTACTCAACTAATTTTTGACAAAAAAAAGAAATTATTGGAGGAAAGACAATCTTTTTGACAAACGGAGTACATCCATAGGAAAAAAATGCACCTCAACTTAAGTCTCACATCTTGTAGAAAAATTAACTCAAAATAGATTGAAGATTAATATGTGAATATAAAACTATCAAGCTTAAAAAAAAAAAAAACTTGGAGAAACTCTTTGGGATCCAGGACTAGGCAAAGAATTCTTAGATTTGATATTGAAAGCACAATCCATAAAAGGGAAAATTGATAAATCTGACTTCATTAAATTTAAAAACTTTTGATCTGCAAAAAGCCCCATTAAGAGATGAAAAGAGAAGCTGGGAGAGAATATTTGCCACAAATCCGACAAAGGACTAGTAGATATAATATATAAAGAACTCTTAAAACTCAATGTTCGGCCAATCAGAAAATAGCCAAAACACATGCACAGACATTTCGCCAAGGAGGAGATACATACGGCAATAAACACATGAAAAGATGGTGACTAACATCATTAGTCATTTGGGAAATGCAAATGAAAACCATGATGAGAGATCACTACTCACCAATCAGAATGGTTAAAATAAAAAAAGTCACAGCACCAGATGCTGGCAAGGATGCAGAGAACCGAGATCACTCAGACAGATGCGTACACCTGTATGTTTAAAACGGTACACACAGCCTCTCTGAAAACAGTTTGGCAACGGGTTTGGCTTTTTTTGGTCACAATTGCAGAGTTTTATGAAAGTACTTATAATTTCTATGAATGGTGAAGTCACAAGTTCTGCTAATACTATGGTGGTTTGTTGCCTCATTCATAATGGAAGGAAATGCTACATTTCAGTTCGAGATTCATGAGAATAAAAATGTCATTTTTTTTCCCCACCCCAAGCCATAAACCCGTTGCGGTCAAGTGGATCCCGACTCACAGCGGCACTATACAACAGGGAACTGCCCCACAGGGTTCCAGAGGCTGTGAATCTCTGCAGAAGCAGATTGTCACATCATTCTCCCGAGGAGTGGCTGGTGGGCAACCCACAGACCTTTCAGTTAGCAGACGGGTGTTTTAACCGCTGCACCACCTCAGCTCCTTTTCAAAGTCATGGATCTTCTGAACTGTACCAGGAAGGATTCGATTACCACTGACTGGGTTTGCTCTGTGGGTAAAGCAACTGTGCTAGGTGTGGTGGAGAACACAGTAGTAAGAAAGATGTGGCCCCTGAGTGGTGGGAGTGGAAAGTCCCCTAAGTAAACAGTTGTAACATAAAACACTGTCATCAGTGCTAAGAGAGAGACTGGAAATTTGGGGGAAAGACTAAATCCAACTGGGCGATCTAAAGACAGTAAAGATGATGAGATCTGAGCGGGGCTTTGAGGAAGGTGGAGCCCTGGTGGTGCAGTGGTTAAGAGCGCAGGCTGCTAACCGAAATGTAGGCGGTTTAAACCTACCGGCTGCCCCTTGGAAACCCTATGGGGCAGTTCTGCTCTGTCCTATAGGGTCGCTCCATGACAATGGGTTTTGGTTTTTGCCCCAGAGAGCATACGTTCAGTAACATGCAATAAATTAGTTGTAACTACCAAAGTAGTAGTTACTTATAAAAGTGCAAGTACATAGGTGTGTGTTAAAGTGAGATTCAAGTCCTTCATCACTTCTCCCGCCTGCTCTCATACTTGTACAGGGTCGACACCACAAGGCATTCATTTATCCTGGGCCATGTGTGGTAGATCAGAGGCCTGTCTTCTCTTGTTCTCTGGACAGCGCCTCTGCTCCAGCACATGGCACAGGCTAGGCTCAGAAGGAATAGTCAATTGGCATTCGCTGACTATCTGCCTGTGATAATTTTCAATAACAACGTTTTAGGATTCTGAGGTTTTTTTTTCAATCAAGTCAGTGTTTTGAACCCAGCAGCCGCTCTGTAGGAGAAAGATGTGGCAGTCTGCTTCAGTAAAGATTTACAGCCTTGAAAACTCTGTGGAAAATTTCTCTGTAATATAGAGTTGCTATGAGTGAGAATCGACTTGACGGCAAATCGATCCCCTCAGGTCAGTTTCTTCCGTTATGAATTTAGTAAGAAACCATACTATTATGTAAACATTTGTCATTTGCAGTATAACCACTAGATGGTAGCAATGTCCCATAGAATGTGCTCTTTTCCTAAACCTTGGTGCCCCATCCAAGGGCGCTTGCTCTCTTCTGTCTGTGAGTATGGATCTCCGGTGGTATAGGGAGCTCTGGTGGCGCAGTGGTTAAGAGTTCGGCTGCTAACCAAAAGGTAGGCAGTTCAAATCCACCAGCTGCTCCTTGGAAACCGTATAGGGGCAGTTCTCCTCTGACCTGTGAGACTCGCTGTGAGTCCTAATCACTCGGCAGCAACATGTTTATATATATATATATATTGTATGGAAATCGTGGTGGCTTAGTGGCTAAGAGCTAAGCTGCTAACCAAAAGGTTGACAGTTCGAATTCACCAGATGGTCCTTGGAAACTCTATGGGGCAGTTCTACTCTGTCTTACAGGGTCACTACGAGTCTTATAGGGTCACTACGAGTCGGAATCCACCAGACAGCAACGGTATATTACATATAAACCAGCAGCCAGCCACTGGTGGATTTGACCTACAGACCTTTGGTTAGCACTGTGCCTGTGAAGTCCAAGCTCACTACCAACATCCTCTACTTCCTGGCGGATTTCTTAGACAGGGCCATCCATCATTGCTTTATTTTGTTCCTCTAATATGGAGGCTGGTGCAGAACAGTGGAAGAGTGTGGGCGCCTAGGTGGACTGTCAAAGGTCACATATGAAATGATCTGACTTGTCTACATGGGTAATTCAATTCCTCCCCACATTTATTGAGTGCCTACTATGTACAGACCTCATGCTACACTTTGGCTACATGGATGCAATGTTCCTGTCACAGATGTGTGGCCATCTACTGAGAACGAAGGAAAAGAGAGTAGGTTGTAGTGTTTAGAGAAATGGAAAAAGGTTCAGAGTCGAAGTCACAGGTCTGGTAGGGATCAGTAAAAGAGTTATTGGCTGTCAGGGGCAGCCCAGCAGAGGTAAGATAGGGAGAATTTGTCAGGATCCAATCTACATGGCTAAGCGATTTTCTCCCTTACACTCAGTAGCCATGGTTGGCAAGAAGGAAGAAAGAATTGGTTGGGGGGTGGCAGAATCAAGGGTGACCAAGAGTTCCAGGCTGGGTAAGGGCAAGTGAAGCTGGGGGTGCTGAGAGCCAGAGGGCAGAGAGGGTGTGGGGGGCTGGGGAGGCCACAAAGGGAGCAAAGGGGTGAGGGAGGCTCAGGTGAGAAGGAAGGATAGGAGGTAATTGGTCTGGAGAGTGGACCATAGTAGACTCGAAAACCTTGTTGGTAGAGCCAATGCAAGTGGTGTAGAGTGACCGCAGCTGAAGGAGGGGGCCACTCCACCTCAGTGACCACAGCTACTAGTACCACCAGTGTGGCGTTATCAGAGCCAGCATTCCCAGAGGCTGGAGGTCCCTCTTTCCTAGAATCTGTACTACAAAGTGAGCAGAGGGCTGGGTCCTCCTGAGGGTAGTTGGCAGAATCTAATCACAATTGTTAGCTGTCATAGAGGCAGCCCCAGACTCATGGCAACTGCATGTACAAGGGGATCAGGTCACTGTGATCCATAGGGTTTTCAATGGCTGATTTTCAGAAGTAGGCCACTAGGCCTTTCTGCCTAGTCCATCCTAGCCTTGGAGCCCTGGAAGTACAGTGGTTAAGTGCTTGATTGCTAACCAAAAGTTGGCAGATGGAACCCACCAGCTGCTCCATGGAAGAAAGATGGGGCAGTCTGGGAAGCTCCGCTGAAACCTGTTCAGCACTGACAGACAAGACATGGCTGTATATGAAGTGTATCGGCTGGGGCTCGAACTAGATCTCCTGCAGGGAATGTGAGAATTCTACTGAATTTCTTAGGCTGGGTTCTCTAGAGAAGCAAAACCAGTGAAGTGTGTGTATATATATTTACTTATTTATATCAAGGAAATGGCTCACGTGGCTGTAGAGGTGGCAAGTCCCAAGTCCATGGGTCAGGCACCAGGCTGGAGGCTTCTCCTAACTCATGTAGCTGCTGGGGCTGATCAACCTAAGATTGGCAGGTAAGATGGCAGGCTGCCGACATACGGGCTGTGGAGGCTGGTAAATCCCAAGAATGGCAGGTAATACGGCAGGCTGCTGGCTCAAGTCCCAAGAACCAGAGGGTGAGATGATGACAAACTGGATGCAGGATTCAGAGCAAGCAAGCAAGCAAGCTTTGCCAGAACATCCATATATTCTCTGGATGCAGGCCGCACCCCAAGGAAACTCCTCTTACAACTGATTGGCTGATCTCAACAGATCACATCATGGAGGATGACTACATCATTACAAAGCTGCCAAACCATGAAGAATCATGGCCGAGTAGGGTGGCACACAATCTTAACCATCACAGTCCACCCCTTGTCAACTTGGCACCTGTACAAATCTCCTTAAGCCATACCTGATAATAAATAAAGACAATTATAAAATCATAGCTTGCACCTAACATGATACAACTAACATGTGTACAACCTAAAACACACTAACCCCGTTTACACCTTATAGTTTGTAAGTGAAGAAAACAAAAATATTTGATGCACACATACGAGGAAGAAATACTCATAGCAATTACAGTCCTTGATTCTGCAACTGGTCACGTGCCTTAACTGGTATTTAGAATTACGTTCCTGCACCACCCATTCCATGTTCCCTTTGCCCTTAACAAGCCCCTTAGCTGGTTGTGGTTCTTTGCCTAGTGGGGTGACCCAGACCTTCATTTCTGAAGGGTCTGGGCCATTAGTAGTCATGTTGGAATCGAGTTGCTGTAGTTTTCCACTGATTTTAATCACATGGTCTGGTAGTACTAAGAGATGCCTCAAGGGGTCTCCAGTATTTCAGACATACTCTTTTTTACCTTCATTCCAAAACCAAACCCACTGCCATCAAGTCGATCCCAACTCATAGCGACCCTATATTACGCAACATCATTATGCCACCTGATTTCCATTGGTATTCAGGGTCAATCACACCAGCCAGTATGGCAACTCCCTTATTTGCCTGTTGATCCAGAAGCATGGGGAGCCCAAAGAGGCTGGGTGGCATTCTTAACTTCCAGTTCAGTGGAATCCATGTTGTGTCTCCAGGAGGGAGCATTTCTCCCTTTGGAACTAAGACCTCTAGACCCACAAAACACAGGATAGCAGGAACGGGAAGAAAAATTTTGTAACTGGGCGACTGGGGGTAATAGTGATTGTTGCCACTTTCACCTCCACTCTTTGATTCCTAGAACCATGAATCCTGGCTGTGGGAGAAACAGCACTATATATTGGATGTTGGTTTAGAGCATATGCAGCCTCCTGGAGAACATTGCCTCAATCTTGCAATGTGTTGCCACCCAGCTGGTGCTGTAATTGTATCTTTAGAAGGCCATTCCATCGTTCTATCAAGCCAGCTGCTCCAGGATGATGTGGAACATGGTCAGACAGTAAATTCCATGAGCATGGGCCCATTGCTGTACTTCATTTGCTGTGAAGCGAGTCCCTTGATCCAAGGTGATGCTGTGTGGGATACCATGACGGTGGATAAGGCATTCTGTAAGTCAAGTTTTGGCAGAGGCTTTGCGTGCAGGGAAGGCAAATCCATATCCCGAGTAAGTGTCTATCCCATTAAGCATGAAACACTGCCCTTTCCATGAAGGAAGTGCTCCAAAGTAATCGACCTGCCACCTGGCTACTGGCTGATTGCCTCAAGGAATGGCGCCATATCAGGGACTCAGTGTTGGTCTCTGCTGCTGGCAGATTGAGCACTCAGCAGTGGCTGTAGCCAAGCTGGCATTGGTGAGTGCAAGTCCATGTTGATGAGCCCAAGCATAGCCTCCATCCTTGCCGACCATGGCCACTTTTTTCATGAGTCCATTGGGCAATGATGGGAGTGGCTGGGAAAAGAGGATGACTAGTTTCCACAGAATGTGTCATTCTATCCACTTGATTGTTAAAATGCTCCTCTGCTGAGCTCACCCTTTGGTGAGCATTCATGGGAGCCACAAATGTCTTCACTTCTTTGGCCCATTCAGAGAGGTCTATCCACATACCACTCCCCCACACTTCCTTGTCACCAATTTTCCAATTGTGTTCCTTCCAAATCCCTGACCATCCAGCCAAACCATTGGCCACAGCCCATGAATCAGTATACAATCACGCATCTGGCCATTTCTCCTTCTAATCAGGGGCGCTGCTCAAAATTCCCCCCATTGAAAGAATTTTTGTTCTTCACTGTCCTTCAGGCAGGTCCCAGAAAGGGGCTGTATGGCTGCTGCTGTCCACTTTTGAGTGGTGCCTGCATATTGTGCAGAACCATCTGTAAACCAGACATGAGTTTTCTCTCAGCCAACTGATCATTTAGAACTCCTCATGAGGCCATAGGTGCAGACTGGGAGAAAGCAGGTAATGTGACAGGAGTGGAGACCATGGGCATTTGAGTCACTTCCTCGTGCAACTTACTTGTGCCTTCAGGTCCCGTTTGGGCCCGATCTCGTATTTACCACTTGCATTTAATGATGGAGTGTTGCTGTGCACATCCAACTTTGTGCCTCTGTGCGTCAGACAACACCAAGTTCATGATGGGCAGCTCAGGCTGCATGGTGACTTGGTGGCCCATAGTTAAGCATTCAGTCTCTACTAAGGCCTAGTAACAAGCCAAAAGCTGTTTCTCAAAAGGAGAGTAGTTATCTGCACTAGTTATGGCAGGGCTTTGCTTCAAAACCCTAAGGGTCTGTGCTGCGATTCACCAATAGGGGTCTGCCAAAGACTCTGACACTTCAAGCACCGTTGGGTCAGTTGGATCATATAGCCCAAGTGGCAAAGTGGCTTGCATGGTAGCCTGAACCTATTGCAAAGCCTTCTTTTGTTCTGGGCCCCACTCAAAACTAGCAGCTTTTCGAGCCAGTTGATAAATAGGCCTGCGTAGCACACCCAAATAAGGAATACGTTGCCTCCCAAATCCACAGAGGCCCACCAGGTGTTGTGCCTGCTTTTTAGTTGTGGGATGGGCCAGATGCAATAACTTATCCTTCACTTTAGAAAGAATATCTCAACATGCCCCACACCACTGACGCCTAGAAATTTCACTGAGGTGGAAGGCACCTGAATTTTTGTGGGGCTAATTTTCCACCCTCTAGCATGCAAATGTCTTACCAATAAGTCAAGAGTCATTGATGCTTCTCCGTTATTAGGTCCAATCAGAATAATGTCATCAATGTAATGGACCAGTGTGATGTATTGTGGAAGAGAAAGGCAATTAGGTTCCCTGTAGACTAAATTATGACATGGCTGGAGAGTTGGTATATCCCCAAGGTAGGACAGTGAAGGTGTATTGTTGGCTTTGCCAGCTGAAGGCAAACTGCTTTGGGTAATTCTTTATAACTGGACTGGGGAAAAGGCATTGGTCAGATCAATAGTTGCATACCAGGTACTAGGAAATGCATTAATTTGCTCAAGCAATAAAGCCATGGCTGGAACAGCAGTTGCAGTTGGAGTCACTACCTGGTTATGTTTATGATAATCTCTTGTCATTCTTCAAGATCCATCTGTTTTCTGCACAGGCCAGATAGACGAGTTGAATGGTGATGTGGTGGGAATCACCACCCTTGCATCCTTCAAGTCTTTAATGGTGGCTGTAATCTCTGCAGTCCGTCTGGGAATGCAGTATTGCTTTTAATTTACTATTTTTCTAAGTAGGGGCAGGTCTAATGGCTTCCACTTGGCCTTTCCTACCATAATAGCCCTTACTCCACATGTCAGAGGTCCGATGCAGGCATTCTGCCAGTTGCTGAGTATATCTATCCAATTATGTGTTCTGAAACTGTGGAAATCACTACAGGACGGGTTCAGGGACCCACTGGGCCCACTGTGAGATGGACATGAGCTAAGATTCCATTAATAACCTGACCTCCATATGCATCCACTCTGACCAATGGGCAACAGTGATGTTCTGGGTCTCCTGGAATTAGTGTCAGTTTAGAGCCAGTGTCCAGTAACCCCTGAAAAGTCTGATTATTTCCTTTTCCCCAGTGAACAGTCACTCTTGTAAAAGGCCGTAGATCCCTTTGTAGAAGGCTGGGAGAAAGATCAACAGTATAAATCTTTGGCAGTGCAGCGAGATCCTTCCTCAAGGGGACTTGGCCTCCCCTTCATTCAAGGGGTTGTGGGTCTGTAAACTTGCTTAAGTCTGGGAACTGATTGAGGGCTCCTGACTGTGTTGTGGTGAGTCAAGTTAGACTGTCATTCACTTGACCTAGAATTCTCTCACTTGTACAGATCAAGTAAATATTTAGTAGATTTCCCATGTATCTCACTACAAGGGACATCATCACTAAGTAGCCAACGCCATAAGTCCATACAAGTCAGGCTATTCTCATTACTGCTTTGACTCTACTGTCTGTTATGGTAATAACACCCACCTTGTCTTTGTCAATTGAGTGCCACCAGTTGGCTCCTATCACCATAGGGCCCAATCAGCCCCATTGTAGTCAGGTGTCTAAATTCAGTTAGGGCAGTTCCCACTGTCAAATCTGAGCTACATAAAATGGCAATCACAGTAGTCTTCAAAGATGCTGGGGCTTCCTTCACGAATTTGTTCCTCACTGTTGTGCTAAAAGGCATGTCATCTGGGCACTGCACTTGTGGGTCTAACCTGATAAATCCACTCTAACGTGCCAATTTTCCTAAACTTTTGGATACCTTCTTCTACAGTATATCTAGACAGGCCTGGTACTTCAATTCGATTTAACGTAGGTCGCTGCGTAATCCACGCTTCAGTGACCAAGCCAAAGAAACTATTAGATCCTTCCCTAACTTCTCGAGCTGAAACACTGAATGAAGAATCTGTGCTTAGTGGGCCCATATCAATAAACTCAGACTGATCCAACTTTATGTTCCTTGCACCATTATCCCACGCCTTTAATAGCCATTACCACACATATTCCCCAGGTTTCTGTTTGTATATGTTAGAAAAGTCAAGTAGTTCTTTTGAAGTGAAGAGTACCTCCTCCTGGGTCATTCTTTGTACTTCACCTTTTGGGGCTAACTGGGATTTAAGCCTACTTATAGGTCTGGAAGCAAAAATTGGTGGTGGGGCGGGTCCTGGGAACATTCAGCAATATCTTGTAAAGCATCTACCTCAGATAATGCAACAGGCAATGCCCCAGGTGCTTCCCCAGGTGATATTTCAGACAAAGACTCCTCAGGCAAGCCTAGGTTAATCTTATTAGATGGGGGTGGAAGGGATAATGACTTTACTGGGAAGGTGGCTTAGCAGACAAAGATGGAGTGATCTCTTCAGATGGGAGTAAGAGAACTGGTTCTGTAGGCAGGAAAGTTTCAATGGAATTTAGGGGCTCAGTGTCCCCAGCTTCCTGATTATCTGCCTATATGTCCCCATCCCAAGTTTCAGTATCCCCTTTCTTCCCAATCAATGCCCCCACTTTAACTTCAGACACCATTTGAGGTTGGGAATTCAACTGGTGTTGCAATTCAGCCACTCTTACAATAAGACTCTGTGTTTGGTTTTGGCAACATTAGCTCTGTTACTACAAGAAATGAGGCTTTCCTTTCAGGGCACAAGTGGCAACTTTGAGGTCTTTTACGCAGCAATTGAACTTTGACTCTGAAGCCCTGAGCTCATCTCTTTCTTTCACCACTTTTTCTAGTGAAAGTAGGATCAACCAGCCAGCTTCCTTATACTTCTCATTCTCAGAAAATTGTAGAAAGACATCAAACATGCAATAACCCATAGCTTTACTTCTTACCAGTATTTGATCTATTGGTGCTAATATTTTACATATTAATATTGCCACCTCATGCCATGGATTAGCAGCATCCTTCTTATTGCTGGAGGGAGAGTCATCAGTGCCTTTAAGACTTGTCAGACTTGAAAACAAATTCAGGAAATGCATCCTTATGATTTTGTTTCTCTAGAACCACTCTTTTGTACTATATTGGTTCATGGGTCCTCTGGAGCTGCATTTACTAACATACTGGGGACAGCCTCTGCTCTCAGGATATAGCTGGCCTTTATTTAATTTTTTTTGTGGCTGTGTTCCATTGTTTTAATTTCCATTTCTCTAATGATTAATAATATAAACATCTTTTCATATGTTTATTTGCCATCCATATATAATTTTTGATGAAGGGTCTGTTCGGATTTCACTCCCCTCTCACATTTTACTTGGGTTGCTTGTTTATATTTTCTTGAGTTTTCAGTTGTTCTTGATGTTAGGTGCCATTGAGTTGGTTCCGACTCATAGCAATCGTATGGACAACAGAACGAAACACTGCCCGGTCCTGCGCCATCCTCACAATTGTTGCTATGTTTGAGACCATTGTTGCAGCCACTGTGTGTCAATCCATCTTGTACTTTTTCACTGACCCTTTACTCTACCAAGCATGGTATCCTTCTCCAGGGACTGGCCCCTCCTGACAACATGTCCAAAGTTTGTGAGACATATCCTTGCTTCTAAGGATCACTCTGGCTATACTTCTTCCAAGACAGATTTGTTCATTCTTCTGGCAGTGCATGATATATTCAGTGTTCTTTGCCAACACCATAATTCAAAGGTGTCAGTTCTTCTTCAGTCTACTTGATTCGTTGTCCAGCTTTCACATATATATGAGGCGATTGAAAACACCATGGCTTGGGTTAGGCGCATCTTAGGCCTTTGCTTTTTTTTTTTTAAACACTTTAAAGAGGTCTTTTAGAGCAGATTTGCCCAAGGCAATGCATCATATTATTTCTTGACTACTGCTTCCATGGGCATTGATTGTGGATCCAAGTAAAATGAAATCCTTGACTTCAAACTCTTCTCTGTTAGTCATAATATTGCTTATTGGTCCAGTTGTAAGGAGTCTTGTTTTCTTTACGTTGAAGTGTAATCCATGCTGAAGGCTGTGGTCTTTGATCTTCACCAGTAAGTGCTTCAAGTCCTCTTCACTTTCAGCAAGCAAGGTTGTATCATCTGCATATTGCAGTTTGTTAATGCTGAGTTGTTCTTCATATAGTCCAGCTTCTCAGATTATTTGCTCAGTATACAGATTGAATAAGTATGGTGAAAGGATACAGCCCTGATGCACACCTTTCCTGACTTTAAACCATGCAGTATCCCCTTGTTCTTTTTGAACGACTGTCTCTTGATCTATGTACAGGTTGCTCATGAGCACAATTAAGTGTTCTGGAATTCCCATTCTTTGAAATGCTATCCATAATTTGTTATGATCCACACAGTTGAATGCCTTTGCACAGTCAATAAAACACAGGCAAACATCTTTCTGGTATTCTCTTCCTTCAGCCAGGATCCATCTGACATCAGCAATGATATCCCTGGTTCCATATCCTCTTCTGAATCCAGCTTGAATTTCTGGCAGTTCCCTGTTGATGTACTCATGCAACAGCTTTTGAATGATCTCCAACAAAAATTTACTTGTTTGTGATATTAATGATATTGTTTGATAATTTCTGCATTCTGTTGGATCACCTTTCTTTGGAATAGGCACAGATATGAATCTCTTCCAGTCAGTTGGCCAGGTAGCTGTCTTCCAAATTTCTTGGCATAGACGAGTGAGCACTTCCAGCTTTGCATCCGTTTGTGGAAACATCTCTATTGGTATTCCATCAGTTCCTGGAGCCTTGTTTTTCTCCAAAGCCTTAAGTGGAGCTTGGACTTCTTTCTTCAGTACCATCGGTTCTTGATCATATGCTACCTCCTGAAATGGTTGAACATCAATCAGTTCTTTTTGGTACAGTTACTCTGTGTATTCCTTCCATCTTCTTTTGATGCTTCCTTGGTCATTTAATATTTTTCCCGTAGAATCGTTCAGTATTACAACTGGAGGCTTGAATTTTCTCTTCAGTTCTTTTACCTTGAGAAATGCTGAGCATGTTCTTCCCTTTTGGTTTTCTAACTCCAGGTTTTTGCACATTTCATTATAATACTTTGTTTCTTGAGGAACCCTCTGAAATCTTCTGTTCAGCTCTTTTACTTTATCACTTCTTTCTTTTGCTTTAGTTACTCAACTTTTAAAAGCAAGTTTCAGAGTCTCTTCTGATATCCATTTTGATCTTTTCTTTCTTTCCTTTTTTTTTTAATAATTTTTATTGAGCTTTAAGTGAACGTTTACAAATCAAGTCAGTCTGTCACATATAAGCTTATGTACACCTTACTCCATATTCCCACTTACTCTCCCCCTAATGAGTCAGCCCTTCCAGTCTCTCTTTTCGTGACTATTTTGCCAGTTTCTAACCCTCTCTACCCTCCTACCTCCCCTCCAGACAGGAGATGCCAACACAGTCTCAAGTGTCCACCTGATACAAGTTATAGCTGGCCTTTAAATGGGCAGCTTTTCGTTTAACATCTGTAGCAAGGCAGGATAGACAGCATGTCATGGACTGTGGCCTTCTCTTGGGCTTAGCTCCTTCACGAGGTTGTACTTTGGCCTTCCTTGTGAGTGCCCTCTACAGATTTGCAGCAGAATTGCAGTGAGAAGCCGGGCTGGTCTGAGTAGTAATGTCCTCATGAGCTGTTCATGCCACTCTGTAATAAGTATGTGGGAAATTCCTTATCTCCTATGCTTAGCTGTAACCAGGTTGGAATTTTCAGAAGGCGTTTTTATTGGGAAAGATAATGAAGCTAAAATATGTATGTGGGTGAGGCCTTGAAAATAACATGCTAACACGAAGCCAGTATTTGCAATGCAATTGAAGAATTATGCTATATAAAATGTTTCTGAACAAAATGTTCTGTTATACTGCATTTAAAACATATAATTAATGGAGCTAGTGAGAAGTGGACCTTAAACTACCCCCCAAATTTATTACACATGTTATTTCTTAGATATAAGAAATAAGATTGGCAAGAGACCTTATTGTATTTGGGTCACTGAAGTTGGCAGGAACGTGGAATGTGTTAGCAGACAGAGATGGAGTGATCTCTTCAGATAGGAGTAAGAGAGCTGGGGTTGTTGGCAGGAGTGATTCCATGTGGGGTTGACCGCTTTGTTTGCTTCCAGGTGGAACAAAATCTTTTAGTCTCCAAGAAGCAGGCTGGTGGACATCAAGTGCTTTCCTGTACTCCAGAGCAGCAAAGCCTACGTTCAACCACATGGGCCTTTTAACGGGACGCTGACTTTCCCTCCCTCCCAACCGATCCTTTACATGGGTGAAAAGATGGGTTGATTCCTCTTTAAACTTTACTGTATCTTACAGCCACAAGGAAAAAAAAAAAACCCACAACACACATGCACACAATCAAATCAACAACAAAACTAAGAAAAATTTTCATTAGAACTTAAAAAGACTAAAAATGAAATGCTTAATTAATCCTACCCTAAATTTTTTTAAATGAAGGGAAACCCTGTTGACGTAGTGGTTAAGTGCTACAGCTGCTAACCAAAAGGTTGGCAGTTTGAATCCACCAGGCACTCCTTGGAAAATCTATGGAGCAGTTCCGTTCTGTCCACTGGGGCCACTGAGCCAGAATCGACTCGATGGCAACAGGTTTGGTTTTTTTGTTTGTTTAAATGAAAGGAAGTGAGGACAAGGAGAGGGAGGGGTGGTATGGTGCACCCAGGAAGCCCTGCACTGGCAGACGAATCTATCCTCTATAAACTTGTTTGCTTCTTTCCCAATAAAAACACCTTCTGAAAAATTCCAAGCTGGTTGCAGCTAAGCATAGGAGATAAGGAATTCCCCCCACCCTTCATTAGGCCTTGCTGTCCAGGGCAGTAAGGCCTCCCAGAGGTTGCAGAGGAGAGAGACACAGGGATTGGCGAGACACAACCTGGATTTGGAAGACAGAGTAGATTGGAAGACCCAAAACCTAGAAGAGGGGAGAGACACGAGAGCTCTGACTGTGGGTGCTTTCTACCCTGGGTGTTCATGGTAACACCAATCCCAAGGCTTGAATCCAGAAAGCCCTCTAGAAGTTTCCAAGGTGAGAAACTTCTGCCACCAATCCCCTTCAAGAAGTCTGAGAAAATGGAAACCCCAACCAAGGTGAGAGAACAAGGCAACTTTGTTTTGAATGTGTTATCTCTCCCTTTGCAACACAAAGAGGGATTTATTCTCAAGTCTCAAGGAACAGACTAAGGTTCACCACACATTTCAATTTAGAGAATATTTTTGAACATATTGTGAGTAAAGTCAGGAGTTTCAGACCTGGGGTTCTAGTCCCAGGCAGGGTTCTTACTAGCCATGTGGCCTAAGTCACCTCCTCTGTAAAGATAATCTGATAATATAGGACTGTTGGGAAAATTAAATGTCAGGCACTTGGTGCCGAGCGTGGGGTAGGACTGATGAGTAAATTATAGATCTGTATATATTGTTAGGCATGTGTTCAGTCCACCAGTTCTGATTGATCTTTGAGGACATTTTCAAATAAAGGCAAGTGAGACCCAACTTCAGCCCTCAAACAATAGAATAATAAGTTACTGTGAGACTGGGTGATATATGAATATATGTATACCCACATATATATTTCATCTGTGCAATCAGACTGTTGTGGTCCATAGGGTTTTCAGAAGTAGTTTGCCAGGCCTTTATTCCTAGTCCATCTTAGTCTGAAAGCTCTTCATAGCAACTCACAAGCCCCCACTGACAGACAGATGGTGGCTGTGCATGAGGTATATTGGCTGGGAATTGAACCTGTGTCTCCTGCATGGGACGCAAGAATTCTACCACTGAACCACCAACTCCCCCTACTTTAGATTCCATAAAAAATAGTGATCATAAAGAGTTATCAGCTCAACACCGTGATCCCACTCCCTACACAGATGCCCAGAACCAGAATTCCAGTCCAGGTAACCCAGGATGCTGCCTGCTGTCCTGGGATGTCTGCTCCCTCACTGCTTTTGGGAGACATGAGGTGTGGGAAGGACCTTTGAAGGCCTCAAAGAACTGATGGGTGAGGAGACCAGTCAGGATGCAACCCAGGTGACCCCTGTTATGGCTGCCATATGCTGAGGGCTCTAGGCCTCATTCCTAGCCTGAGGGAGGAGGGGCTGAAGAAAGGACTTTAGGGAACGAGTGAGGCTTGAAGAAAGGGGAGGGAGAGTTATTAAGAATGATGACCCACCAAGGGCCATTTTGGAAATACGGAGGCATGTGCTGGTTGTCTGTGAATGGGGTCCTAGTCCGTGGTGGCATGGGTGGCAGATCCCCCCTCCCCCCGATAGGACCCAGAGTAGACTTGCTGGGTGAAGAATCACCCCTCAGCCTGCCCCACTTGACAGGGTCCCCCAGGATGTTCAAACAGGTGAAAAACCTGTTTCCACTGATGGGAGCCTAGAGGCTGACCCCACTTTACATAAAACACATTTTTTTTTCCTTCTTTATATTTTTAAAATACTCGGAATATACCCATTTTTATTCCATTGTCCAGCAGAACCTCAGCTCTTTAATTTTCTTGTACATCTTTCTTTGCCTGGCTTCTGATTTTATTTCTCATAAATCCAAACTTTTTCATTATACCAAAAAAAAAAAGTCAAACCCGTTGCCATCGAGTCAATTCCTACTCATAGCGACCCTATAGGACAGAGTAGATCCGCCCTATACTGTTTCCAAGGAGCATCTGTTGGATTCAAACTGCTGACCTTTTGGTTAGCAGCCAAACTCTTAACCACTGCCCCACCAGGGTTTCCAAAAGTGAGTATAAACATCTTACCCCTTTACTAGTGTTTGGGTGTAGTAATAGTCTTGCCTGGGTATTTACATGTTAACTAAGCCCCATTTGATTACAAATTCCTTTCCTTTTATTTCTCCTGGACATTATAGTGAGGGCTTTGTATTCACCTTATTGGGGGGGGGGGGAATATACATAAGTAGGTTATCCGTAAATTTCATATCAGGATAGTAAAATGGGTGTTTCAAAATGTTTATTATAAAAGGGGGCATTGGGTCTGGTGGGGTCGCCTGGGTCTCAGACCGCCTCCAGCCCTCCAGGCCTTGCCCATCAGGAGTGAAGTTGTCACATGTCCTCTGGTCCTAGCCTTAACAAGGGTTTCCATTGACTATGGAAAGAGCATCCTCGTTGCCTCCTTTTACGTAGAGTAAGCACCACTCAAGAAAACATGCATGACTATGCAAATTTCTGGGATTTAGGCTAAGTCAATGGTTTTCAAACTTCATTGTGCACCACAATCACCCAGGAGAGTCTGTGAAAGCACCCATTGCTGGCCCCAGAGTTTCTGATTCAGTAGGTCTGGGATTGAGCCAGAGAAATTGCATTTTAACAAAACAGTTGCCATCAAGTGGATTCCAACTCATGGCGACCCCGTGTGTGTCAGAGTAGAACTGTGCTACGTAGGGTTTTCAATGGCTGATTTTTTGGAAGTAGATCACCACGCCTTTCTTCCGAGGTGACTTTGGGTGGGCTCAAACCCCCAACATTTTGATTAGCAGCTGGGTGCATTACCTATCTGTACTACCCAGAGCAAGCTCCCAATTAATGCTGATACCCCTGATCTGGAAATCATATATTGAGAAACACTGGTAAGTATCAAAAAACCTTGACTTTTTGATTTTATAGAAGAATCTCAATCAAAAGGGGGAAAATGTAGAACAGAATTTCAAAATCTCATTGCGTCCAGACTTTCTGGAGCCATTGAGGCTGGATGAACCCCCAAAACTATTGTTCTGAGATAATCTTCAAATCTTAAAGTAAATATATTCCCTGAAGTCTACTTTAAACCAAGCAGTAGTTTAGTTTAATTAGTAAAGAATGTCTGCCTTGGGCATTATACTCTTTTAAAGAACTACTTAAATGGGATCAAACTGATAACAACATCTCGAAAGGTTAGATAGGAACCTCAGGGGGCAGTGAGTGTATGTTAATGGTGGAGGAACAGTTCGGAAGAAGAGTGAGAATGGTTGCACAACTTGAAGAATGCAATCAATGTCACTGAGCTGTACATGTAGAAATTGTTGAATTCTGTATGTTTTGCTGTGTATATTTTTAACAACGATAACAAATGAAAAAAATTATTAAAAAGAGAAAGAAGACCTTGACTCTTTGAGTGTGATGACAGACAGAAGGAAGCTCTCCTAGTCCTGCGGAGGTGACTAGACTGATCGTCTTGGAGGCTGAGTGGTAGGGGTACCCAAAATCCAGTGCACATGTCCAGGCCTAGAACACAGATCCTGAGACCCTGGCCCAAAGAATCTGGTTGGGAAGGTCTGCGGTGGAGCCCCATGTGAATCAGCCAGTCCCAGTGCCTTCTTGGTGAGAGGGAATTTTTAGCTTGGTGGGGAGCATCTCAGTCATGATCCTAGAATGACCTTTAGCAGAAACCAGGAAAGCTGGCTTAGCATCCTAACGCTCCTGCCCCAGTGGTGGGCTGAAGCTCGCTCATACTGGTTAGCATGAAATCCACCATGGCGGCACAGTTTACACTGTAGAAATTGGCAAATTCAGCTACAAGTCAAGGCTTTTCTTTCCTTTGGAGAGCCAATTTTCCAGCACACCACTTGACTTCTCCTTAGCTGGGTGACTTTGGGGATATCACAGGAAATCACTCTGGGTCTCCGTCTTTCCATCTGAGAAGACGGTAATAGTATTTCTCACCTAATAGAGCTGCTGTGGGAGTGAATGAGTCTTTGAGCCTGAGAGAGCAACTAGCTCAGGGCTAGGCTCTATCCATTTGAAGTTTCCTATAATGTTTCCCCCTCGGGAACTTGATGGGGGAGAATTAAATGAAATGAACACTCTTCATGATGGAGATCAAATCTCTACGTGGATAATTAGCATTTAACAGCAAGGACGACAGTCACTAACTTTGTGTAACATGTTACAGTTTAATTTGGGGGCATTGGTGGTTCAGTGGTAGAGTTCTTGCCTGTCATGTGGGAGGCCTGGGTTTGGTTCCTGGCCAATGTATCTCATGTGCAACAACCACCCATCCGTCGGTGGAGGCTTGTACGTTGCTATGGTGCCGAACAGGTTTCGGCAGAGCTTCCGGACTAAGACTCATTAGGAAGAAAGGCCTACTTCTGAAAATCAGCCAGTGAAAACCCCTTGAACCACAACAGTCTGATCCACAACCGATCGTGGAGATGGTGCAGGACCAGATAGCATTTCATTCAGTTGTGCGTGTGGTCGCCATGAGTCAGAGCAGGCTGGATGGCAGTTAGCCACAACAATTTTACAAACTGTATTTAACTTGGTCCTTAGGTGGGCAGATGGTTTGTGCTTGACTACTAACCTAAAGGTTGGTGGTTTGAACTCACCCAGTGGTACTATGGAAGAAAGGCCTGGTGATCTGCTTCTGTTAAGATTACAGCCAAGAAAATCCTAAGGAGCAATTCTACTCTGTAATACATGAGGTCGCCATGAATTAGAATCAACTTGACAGCAACATGTTTGGTTTGGGTTTACACCCACTCCTCACTTATCGACATGGTTAGGTTCCAAAGACCAGGTCGTTACGTGAAAACCGGTCTTATGCAAAAATGGAGGATGACCGCATCAGATCACAAAATGGAGGATGACTACATCTTTACACAACCACCAAACTACACCACTGTATAACTGCCAAACCACTGAGAATCATGGCCCAGCCAGGCTGACACATAACCTTAACCATCATGGCCAGCGTTACTCTTCCCTCACACCTCGATGTTTGTTACTGCCAGACGAACGTCGTTAATACACAAAATAGTCAGATAGTAGGTGTTTTACTCTGGTTGTAAATGCAAACTGTTGGATAACAAAATACTTGATAAGTGAGCAGCAGGTATATTTAACTTGGCAAAAGTACTCAGCAGACACTGCTATCCTCATTTTTTCAGATGAGAAAACCAAGGCTCAGGAGTTTAGTGACTTGCTCACTTGTAAGTAAAGCAGGAACAGAAGTTTTCAAGGCACTGTTTTTCTCTCTCACCTCGTCACATTAGAACCTCTGCGCAGAACACTGGGGGTGGGGGTGGAGAGTAAACCAAACCAGATCTCCAAACCCCACCAGGTTCCTGCCCAAAGCTGACAGTTCGGTTGGAAAACTGCACACCCCCAAAGGAATCACTTGAGAATAAAGACTGTGCAAAGTCGGGGAGGGCTCCATCAATAAGTGGGCCGGTGAACTCACTTACACAACACACTGAGGGCAATGCGAGATAGTCCTAGAACTTTGAACCAACAAACCTGCGCAGGGTGTTTTCCTTGACTGTATTCCGCGTTCATTATGGTTCTCCTATCATCGCTCCAGGGTTTGTGGAGACAAGCAGAGCTCGGGGCTGAGGCGGCGTTTCTTTCTCATTCCCTTGGCTGCACTTAGATTTTCAGTTTTTTCCAAGACAAACATCAAATTCTTGAGAGCTGAGACCGTCCACCCTGGGTGTGAATACAGATGGCGATTTAGTCTTTGGTTTCTCAAAGTATGAAGTTTATTGCCCAAGCTGCGTATTGACTTACGAGCTAATTAAAAGGAAGGGTGGGGGGAACCCTCTCCCAACTGAAAGCACGTACCAAACCTTTCCAAAGTTTAAATAAAGTTGAAATTCAGCAGCCGTCTGGCTGCAGTTGAGGGAAGGGAGTTGGAGGCCATTCCGGCCTTCCAATTAAGAAGGTGTTAAAGGGTTCAGCCTTGCAGCTCCAAGGAGTACAATGTCTTGCCTTAAAAAGAAAAAAAAGCTAGCTTCCAAAGTCGACTCCCTCAACTTTTGGCTCTGCAACAAAGATAGATGTGAATGATTCAGGAATCCAGAACCACCTGGAGATGGTCCAGCCTGACGGTCACGCTCAGCCACCCTGAGTACATCCCGCAGAGCCACCTGGGCAGACACGGCCCTCCGGGTCTGGGCCCTGGGCTGCGAGGGAAGAGATTGGCTTTTCCAGGGCTTCACATGGAGGGCTGAGGGAGTGAATCTTATTTATTTATTTTTTTTAGAATTCACTTTTATTGAATAGCTGATATGATACTATCTGGAATTTCTGAATTTCAAATGAGAAACATTTGGAACTTTTGATCTGTTTCTTTTTAGCACCAAGAGGCTTGGTAACAGCCTGAAATTGATCTGATAATGGGGTGAAGTCTCCACTACTGGCACGTTAACCTATCAATAAGAAGTCCTTTGTTTCTTCTGTCATTCTCCCAGGGATGGCCTACTGTCCTCTTTTCCCTACAATCTGGACAAACTGACTGGCCATGGCCAGGGTAGTGTCCATGAAGTGATCTACACAACTAGAGAAAGAATCTTCAGTGTGCAAGTCTAGGTGATTCCCTGGCTTCTCCACACACTTATCCCAACATGGCCCCATGAAGTGACGCACTCGTGCAGTGAACCGTACCTTCTGCTCTTGGCAGGCAGCTAGGTGCTACAATTCCACTTCTCTGCCTCTCCCAGCTCTGCCATGGCATGTGAGCCTCGGGACCTTCAGCAAGTGTGGCCAGCGCAGCTTCGACTTGGCCCTTCCCTCCTCCCTTCTCCTTTTTCCTTTGCTCTTCCCCCTCCCCTTCCCTTCCTTCCTTCCTCTTACTCCCTCCCCTCCCTCTTCCTCCCCTTCCCTTCCCTCCCTCCTTTTCCCTAAAATGTGTCTACCATTAGGAGGGGTGTGCCACTATAGTTCACAATTCCCACCGTTTCCTAATTTTTATATTCACTTCATACAGCCCTGGAATAGGAACCTTTTAAAGACTCTTTCAGCCTTAAGGAGACCTGGTGGTGAAGTGGTTAAGAATTTGGCTGCTGACCAAAAGGTCGGCAGTTGGTATCCACCAGCTGCTCCTTGGAAACCCTATGGGCAGCTCTACTCTGTCCTATAGGGACACTGTGAGTCGGAATCAACTTGATGGCAAGAGCATGGCCTTTAAAGATTGCATGATTAACATATTTATGCTTTGTCTATGTTTTGAAATACTAAAATCATTTTGTTGAACAGTATTTGTCGATATGTGAAAGTATTCACAGTCTATTGCTATATATCATGCTGGTAAGTCATGTATGAAAATGTGAGCCATGGTAATAGCCCAGCTCTAAGATTATGGGTGCCTTGCATTTTTCATCTGTCTGCATCACATGTCATCATAATTATTACCTTCTTAAAAAAAATTTTTTTTTTTTTTTTTTTTAATCTGATGCCTAGGTGAACTGAAAGCTCTCTGAGGGCGGGGTCTGTGTCTAATGTATTTCTTGGGGTAGCCATAGTGCTGTGAACCATTTTGGATATGCAGAAGGCACTTGATAAGTACTTGTGGAATGAACGAATGGTCTTCTGGGTTTTGTAAGTTGTAGTACAGGGAACATGTATTGCTTTAATAATTGTTGCAGGGTGGGGGAATCAATAAAGGGTAATTCTTTTAAAGCTGTGGTCTGATGGAAATTCATTTCCTTAAATGCTTTTATTAGAAAATTAACAATACACTGGAGTTTGAATGCTGTGTAAATGATGCTAGGTAGGTAGGTAGCCACCATCCAGTCTATTCTGACTCACGGCAACCTTACGTACAACAGAACAAAACACTGCCCATTTCTGCATCATCTTCAGGACGTTATCATGTTAGATTCCATTGTTGTTGTGATGGGCCAATCCATCTCACCGAGGGTCTTTTCTGCCTTGTTGGCCCTCTGCTTCACCAAACATGGTGTCCTCTTCCATCGATTGTTCCCTCCTGATGATGTGTCCAAGGCAAGCAAGTAGAACAGTGTTTTGTTGTGATTCATAGGCTTTTTGGAAGTGAATTACCAGGACTTTCTTCTCAGTCTGTCTTAGTCTGGAAGCTCTGCTGAAATCTGTCCCTCATGAATGACCCTGCGGGTATTTGAAATACCGGTGGCTTAGCTTCCAGCATCACAGCAACACGCGAACCACTACAGTTATGACGAACTGACAGATGGACGGTGTAATGAAAGTTAAACAAGACCTATTTTTTTTTTTAATTGTACTTTAGATGGAGGTTTACAGGGCAAACTAGTTTCTCATTAAACAATTAATACACATATTGTTTTGCGACATTGGTTACCTACCCCAGGACATGCCAACACTCTCCCCTTCGCGAACTTGAGTTCCCTATGACCAGCTTTCCTGTCCCCTCCTGCCTTCTTGTCCTTGTCCCTGGGCTGGTGTGCCTGTTTAGTCTCATTTTGTTTTATGGGCCTGCCTGATCCTTGGCTGAAGGGTGAACCTCAGAAGTGACTTCATTGCTGAGCTATAAGGGTGTCCAGGGCCATACTCTTGGGGTTTCTCCAGTCTCTGTCAGGCCAGTATATCTGGTCTTTTATTTTTTTGTTAGAATTTTGTTCAACATTTTCCTCCAGCTCTGTCTGGGGCCCTCTATTGTGCCCATAACCAGTATTTATTCCATCATGTAAGTTTCAGGAGGAGATATCATTGAGTCCGGGAAACTGTGGGCAGCGTCTCTACCAATGAGGAGTCTCCTAACAACAAGCAGAAATTTCCAGAGAGCACTGAACACCCTGAGAAGTCAGAGAACACTTTGGTTTATGAGCCTCAGGCCTGATCTGCAGGGAGTGGGGGAGGGGAGATGTTTAAATTGGGTGAGATTTGGGGGCTTTCGTAGTCAGTTGAACTGGACTTTTTGATTCTAGAAAACGAGATCATTTATTAATACCCAAGAGTACCTGGAAAGCTATGAAGTCTGCCTGAGATTTCATCAAAGGAACATGAGTTGCTGGAGCCGTTTTTGAACCCCTTCTTGCACTCCCCGGAGTCCACTCATCAAATGAATGGATTCCATTTGCTAAATTGTAGGAATTGTTGTGTCCTTGAGGGCACAGATCCAGCCTTGTTTACGTCCGTGCCCCTAGTACCTACCAGTAACACACACTGCCCAGCACAGTGCCTGGTGCTCCCTGTGTGTCTGAGGTGCTCAACAGTTGTTTGAAAACTGCACAAATAGGGATTCTTGGCAGCTGGCTCTGCTGCACTGGGGACATTTAACCAAGGGCAGAGGGGCAAGAAAGCAGGACATGACTACAGCACTGAGGAGTGATGGCCATGTGTCCCGGTGGGAGCCCCCAAACAGATTCACCTTCTATAATGAAAAACAGAGTTAGCGAATGGGGCCCAGCAAGGGAACAAGTGAATGAGGGAAGAACGAATACGAAAGGGGTGGGGTTGGAAGTTGGTTTGCTGAGCCAACAGACTTTGCCTCAATCGGGCAGGGCTGAGGGCTGTGAGGAAAAAGCAAACGAGACCTCCTACCTAAGGTGGCTCCTGGGTGCCCTTGGGGTCTCTGGGCTGATGTATTAGTGTCCTAGTGGTGCTATAACAAAGTACCACAAAGTGGGCGGCTTTAAACAACAGAAGTATCTTATCTCACAGTCCTGGAGGCTGGAAGTCTGAATTCTCAGTGTCAGCAGGCCATGCTCTCTCCAAAGGCCCTAGGGGAAGATCCTGTCTTGTCTCTCTCAGTTTCTGGTAATCTCATGCATTCCTTGGTATACAGATATGTCTTGGCACGGCTGATGTCCCTTTCTGTTTCTGTGTCTGCTCTCCTCTTTTATAAGGACCCTACTCAGATGGGATTAGGACCTACCCTAGTGTTAATGACATCAATTAAAAAAAAAAAAACCTTTATTGAGTTTTTGGTGAAAGTTTACACAACAAGTTAGGTTCCCATTTGATAATTTCCACATAAATTGTTCTGTGACATCAGTTACATTTATCACAATGTGTCAACATTCCCTTTGTGTTCTGTTTGCCCATTTCCAGTACTCTAGTTTCCCTGCTCCCTTACCTCCTCATCTTTGCTTTTGGGTACTTGTTGACTTTCTGGTCTCATGCAGACGGTTTTTAAGTAGAACACCCATCTTACGGGTAATATCCTTAAGATATTAAGAATATCTTATCCTATCAGCAGTTCGATAGGCTCAGTTCTAGGTTTAAAGAGTGTCTTGGGGCCATAGTCTCAGGGAGTCCTTTGTTCTCTACAATTCCAGTTTGTAATGACCTCATTTTAACTAATAACATCTTCAAAGACCCTATTTCCAAACAAGCTAATGTTCATAGGTACTAGGGGTTAGGACTTCAACATAAATTTTTTTGTTTTTGGCAGCTGGAGGTGGGGGGGAGGGGATGGCACAATTCAATCCATAACAGCTGGGATCAGGTACAGCTGCTTCTCACCATGACCCCACACCCTGCACTCTGGCCTCCTCCCTGGGATCTCTGTTGCCCAAGCGGGGTGCGGGCAGCAATAAAAAATAATAATAAAAGAAAAACCTTTACCGTTGAGTTGATTCCGACTCACAGCAACCCTGTCAGCACTATGGGCTTCCTGTAAGTGAGTCGTATAGTCAGCAATTCCTGGGAAATCCATGACCTATTTCTTGGTTCCCTCCACCAGGTTGCGCTTGCTAAAAGCTTGCTTGTTGATTGATTGGCAGGGCAGGGTAAGCTCTCAGCCTTGGTTGTACCTTAGGATCACCTGGAGCTTTCAAAGCTCCCAATGTTCCTGCCCCACCCCCGACCAGTTACCTCAGGATCTCTCTGGGACTGGAACCCAGGAAATAGGACCTTTTAAAATCCTCCTCCCGCCCCCCACAGTTGATACAGAGGTGTGGGCATGGTTGACAGCCATGGACGTAGCCGACCCCGCCCTTCCTGCCACCTGCCCTGGCCTCACCCTGGCTCTGGCTGACCTCTAAGTGCTTCTTCAGAACACTTTTCTGGGGCTTAATGAGCAGGTGAATGGCTGGGGTGATCCCCACCGGGCCGGGAGGCTGCCTCTAGCTGTGGAGATGTAACCATGGTCACCAGCCAACGAGAGCTGATTTCTCATAAGTGCAATTTATGAAGCAAAAAATTCTCTCTTCATAAAAACATCCCACGCTCCTGTCACGAAGGGTAATTGAGGCTTTTAGCTCCTGTGTCACAGTCATTATCCATTTCCTCATCTGTTCACTGGCTATTCCCCACCACGACTGAAGTAATATTCTTGGACAGACAGTAACAGAATATGAAATGGACCCTCAGAGCAGGTAATTCAGCTGGGATCCTAGGCCCCCTGGCTAGGATCCCCTCATAGCTCTAGTTCTTCCATTTTCCCAGAGTATCCCAAGCATGGCGTCCCTGGATGGTACAGTTAATGTGCTCAGCAGCTGTTATGGAATAAATTATGTTCCCCCAAAATATGTGTTGTAAATCCTAACCTCTATACCTGTGGTTGCGCAGCCCTGGTGGCACAGTGGTTAAGAGCTGTAGCTGCTAACCAAAACATCAGCAGTTCAAATCCACCAGCTGCCCCTTGGGAACCCTATGGGGCAGTAATGCTCTGTCCTATAGGGTCACTATGAGTTGGAACCGACTCGATGGCACCTAACAGCAACAACAACATACATGTGGTTGTAATCCCATCTGGGAATGGATTGTCCGTGTTATGTTAATGAAGCAGGATTAGTGTAGGGTATATATCTTTTGAGGTATAAAAGAGATTAAACAAAAGCTAGAAGCAGAGATAGATGCTAAGACACATGGAGATCTCCAAGGAACCAGGAAGCAGAAGCTAAAGTGACAAGGACCTTCCTCCAGAGCAACAGAGAGAGGAAGCCTTCTCTTAGGCTGGCACCCTGAATTCAGACATCTAGCCTCCTAAACTGTGAGAAAATAAATTTCTGTTTGTTAAAGACACCCACTTGTGGTATTTCTGTTATAGCAGCACTACATAACTAAGACAGCTATTAATGTTAGAAACAACCAAAAATAGGCGGGAAAGTATGATAAAAGCATGTTAAGACGTGAAGGACAGGCTAGACAGAAAGACAGAGTGAAAGAACAAAGATATAAAAATGACATAGAGAAGGTATACAAAGGTGACTCAACTTAAGAAAATGTAGATCTGACAGGAATATTATTCAAATATATAATAGAAGAAATGTTTTCTGAAAAAATGATTTTAATCTGCAGATCAAAAAGTCATGCCATATTGTAGGAAAAAAAATGGTGTAGAAAAATCAACCGAAGATATATCCTGAAGAAACTGCTCACCTTCAAAGCTAAAGAATTTATCTATGAGGACGAAACCAAAAGGTACATCCCTTACCAAGAAGAAAGATTTACATTGGCCTCAGACCTTTCCATGGAGTCCCTGGATGACGCAAGTGGTTAACATGTTCAGCTGCCAAATAAAATGTTGGAGGTTTGAGTTCACCCAGAGATGCCTCAGAAGAAAAGCCTGAAGATCTACTTCTGAAAATTCTGTGGAGCACAGTTCTACTCTGACACACACGGGGTTGCCATGACTCAGAATGCACTCGATGGCAACTGGTTTTTTATACCTAGTGTGGTAGAATAGAAATAAAGGTTTGGAACAGACTTCTGCTTCCTCATCTGTAAGGGGTGTGCGTATGCAACCGTATTTACTTCTTGGGGTGGTTGTTGTTAGGTACCACTGAGTCGGTTCCAACTCACAGTGACCCCATGCATAACAGAACACTGTCTGGCCCTGAGCCATCCTCACAAGCGTTGTTATGTTTGAGCCCACTGTTACAGCCACTGTGTCAATCTGTCTTGTTGAGGGCCTTCCTCTTTTTCACTGTACTAAGCATGATGTCCTTCTTCGGGGACTGATCCCTCCTGATAACATGTCCAACGTACATGAGACATGTAAGGGTTTGCTATCATTCTAACTTCCATGGAGGTGCTGGCACACGGAAGGTCCTGGATGTTCAGTGACTCTAAACTTATTGGTCCTTTTCCAAGGAGCAAGAAACAGCAGGGTCCTCTCTCTCCAGATGCTGTATCCTGCAGTTCCACTTTCCATTCCCATAACCCAACTGTGCTTGATCCAGGTGGGTAGTGACATTCAGTAGGAGGTCAGGCAGCCCAAGCCAGGCTTTGTTTAATTTACTCAGGTATTCAGACATTCTGTGGAGTTTTGTTTTGTTTGGCCAGTCTGAGATGGTTGAAATGTTATATTATTTTTGTTTTCATTATTGTTTCCCAAAATACCAGTTCTAACCCCACTGCTTTATTTATTTGCCTTTTCTTCTCATCTCACGCTAGAGGATACATCGCCATGACTGATGTGTGGGTCAAACTTCACAGTTTACAAAGCACCCTCACACATAAAGCATCCAACCAGGAGATGGAGATTTGCTTATTGTCCCCATTTGAGGTACATGGAAAGTGCAGCTAAGGCATTACAATGACTTCTGTGAGAGGTGAATGACCTGAATATGGATCTTCTAACACCCAAGCCTGTCGTGCTCTTTCAGCCAAGATGCTTTTCCACATGCTTTTAACACAACTCTATAAATGTGCACATTTTAAATTCTTTTCTTCGTATTATTTCATAAGCATAGTTACCTTTTTCTACACTGTCACTCTGGTTATCATTTGAATGGCTGCATAAAATAACCTTTTACCATAATTTACTCATCAGCCTCAGGCCATTTTGGTCCTAAGTCATTTCTAGTTTTGCTGTGTTAGAAGCAATGCTACTGAAACCTTTTGGGAACATACAATTTCCTTCCTCTGAATTATTTCCTTGGAACAAATTCTCAAGAATGGGATTAAGGACTCAAAGGGTTTCAACATCTTTATGATTCTTGCTTCATTTTGATATTACTGACCTCCAAAGGAGCCAGGCCTATTTACTCATCCCCCATCAATGTATGCATTGTTTGTGTAGCCAGTCATTTATTCATCCGTCCATCTGTTCATCCATCCATCCGTCCCTCTGTCCGTCTGTCCGTCCATCCATCCATCCATCCATCCATCCATCCATCCATCCATCCATCCATCCATCCATCCATCCATCCATCCATCCACTCATCTATCCAGCATCTATCCACCCATTCACCCACTCATCCACCATCCCTCCAACTTATTACTGCATTTCCTCTAATCTCTAAATATATGGTAGAATTTCCATAAAGAGTGTACGTTTAGGTATATGTGTGTGGATGTGGATATTAAGGGGGAAGTCAAATGACACATTGGAATGGGTAAATCTGCTGCAAAGGACCTCTGTAAAGTGTTGAAAAGTAAAGATGTCACCTTGAAGACTAAGGTGCACCTGACCCAAGCCATTGTATTTTCAATTGCATCCTATGCATGTGAGAGCTGGACAATGAATAAGGAAGACTAAAGAAGAGCTGACGCCTTTGAATTGCGTTGGTGGTGAAGAATACCGAATAGACCACGGACTGCCAAAAGAACCAACAAATCTGTCTTGGAATAAGTACAACCACAATGCTCCTTGGAAGCAAGGATGGTAAGACTGCATCTTACATACTTTGGACATGTTGTCAGGAGGGATCAGTCCCTGCAGAAGGACATCATGCTTGGCAGAGTACAGGGTCAGCAGAAAAGAGGAAGACCCTCCACGAGATGGGTTGACATGGTGACCGCAACAATGAGCTCAAGCATAACAACGGTTGTAAGGATGGCGCAGGACCGGGCAGTGTTTCGTTCTGTTGCGCGTAGGGTCGCTATGAGTCAGAACCAGGTCAATGGCACCTAACAGCAACACCTCTGTCTCTCCTTCTATCCTATCCCCCAGTTTCTACCCTTCTGCTGTGGGACTTTTCTTAGACTAGCCCCTGCTGCTGCCATGGCTTTCGCTGAGCAACATGTTCCCGGTCCCTGCCTCCACTTTGCTGCCCTCAGCCGACTCCGTGATTGATGCTGGCGTTCCTGGCTCTTTCAGCTTCCATGTGTTTCTTTTGGAAGGCCTGGCCATTTAGTTGCAGTGACTGGAGTCATTTGGTCCCAGCTGTTCCACCGAGGCCTGGCTGGTGGGGAGAGTCTGTGCTGGAGACAGCCAGCCCCTCCTGGGAGGAAGTCAAGTCTCTGGGGGAGGGAGAGGCCAGCAGGAGTCCTGGGATGTCCTCAAAGGCAGTGGGCTATTGGATGCTTCTGAGATGCCCTGATCCCTCCTGCCTGTAGCCTGTGGCCCACCAACCCTTGCTTGTCACAGCCGTGTGTGTGTGTGTGTGTGTGTGTGTGTGTGAGACACTGGGAAACACTCAAGGACACCCTTTTTTTTTTTTTTTTTTGCCCAAGGGAGTCTTGGCAGTGGATTTTTAAGAAAAATTTTAATTCTTATTCTTTCATTCAATAAGCAAAATATTGTTGTGGTAGAACATACAGATAAGAATTAAGAAAACAAATAATTCCTAATCCCACCACCTAGTAGCACTCATGCTAACGTAGGGTGTGCGCCCTTTGAAAGGAGGACCAAGCGGCCAATGCGCATGTAAAGGAGGAGATGAGGCTGGGAAATGCGGGTTAGGACCAGACTGTTCTCTCTTCAGAAGCCATGTGCTACAGTGGAGAAAGGTCCTGGACCTTGTCCTCAGACCTGGGGTCAGAGTCTGATTCTGGCCACTTCCCCTAGTTGTATGACCTTGGACAAGTTACCCAGCTTTTCTGAACATTCACTTTTTCACCCGTAAAATGGGAAAAATAGAATCTGCCCGGTAGGATTAAATAAGATCAAGTGTGTCTCATGCCTGGCACAAGGAAGAAACTCTTCACTAAATATCAGTCCCTCCCCAAGGAGTCTGGGTCTTGTCCCGTGAAGCCGTATTCTAAGTGGAAGAGGGAAAAATGGATTTCTTATGGCTGATTGGAAACCCTGGTGGTATAGTGGTTAAGTGCTACAGCTGCTAACCAAAAGGTCGGCAGTTCGAATCCTCCAGGCGCTCCTTGGAAACTCTATGGGGGCAGTTCTACTCTGTCCTATAAGGTTGCTATGAGTCAGAATCGACTGGAGGGCACTGGGTTTTACGGCTGATTAGTTGACTCTTTGAAAACCATTTGAAGGACCATAGAGCCCAGTGTTGGTGAAGGTGTGGAAACGTGCCCTCTCAGAGGCTGCTGGGAGGGAGGAGTTTTGCACCTACAATTTTTCTTGAGGAGTTAGGTATTATGCATCAAAAAAAAAAAAAAAAAACGATAACAACAACAGCAAAACCATTAGTCCAGCAATGCTACTGTGGTGATTATTGGTCAAGATGCTTGTACATTCGTTTAGCCTCTTTGTCATTTTTACATTGAAAACAACGCTTTATTCATTGCTGGTCGTGTTTCCATTCTAAGAATCTGCCAGGGCACATGTTTCCAACTCTGACATATTCTTACAACAAAAACACGACCAGCAATGAATAAAGTTTTGAATCTAAGTTTATTCTTGTGAAAAAAAAAAAAAAAGGTATGCAATATATTATTGAAGGAAAATAACAGATTACAAAAGAGAATGTACAGTTTGATAACATACTTGTAAAAAAACTACATGTCCCTGTATTTGTAGAGAAAATGTTTTGGGAGGTTTGTAAGGCTTTCATCTTTGGTTCAAAAGACACACCCAGTAAAAAAAAAACCAGTGCTGCCGAGTGGATTCCAACTCATAGCGACCCTATAGGACAGAGTAGAACTGCACCATAGAGTTCCCAAGGAGTGCCTGGTGGATTTGAACTGCTGACCCTTTGGTTAGCAGCTGTAACACTAAGCCACTACGCCACCAGGGGATTCCTTAAACTGAGTTCCCCTAAGTCAGTTCAGGGTTTTAGTTACTTGTACTCAAATGTGTCCCAAGCAATTCAGAAACGAGCCCCTCTGCTTGTAGCATTCTAGTTCCTCAGAATACACACCTGGTTGCCATATCACTGAATCAGAAAATAAATTCCTTCCTACCTCAGTCTCCCCAGGGTAGGGCTTGGGGGAGGAACCTGAAGGAAACCAGCTGTTCTCAGCCCCATTAAAAAAAAAATCGCTAGGCCACCGCTGGTGATCCCTCAACCACGTAAGCTGAAGGAAATTCCGGATATCACAGCAGCAGGAGAGACCAACGCTACACCTGACTCTTTTCACTTACTCGTGTAGGGAACCTAAAAAGGCATGGTCAATATTGGCCAAGGATGTGGCTGTTTGGAGTTGTCAGCCCAAAAGTATTTAATGAACACCCATTATGTGCAAAGAGGGCCAGTGGTGGTTCTGTCATAGAATTCTCACCTTCCGTGCCGGAGACCCAGGTTTGAATCTTGCCAAAGCACCTCATTTGCAGCCACCACCTGTCTCTCAGTGGAGGCTCGCTTGTTGGTGCTGTGACCCTGAACAGGTTTCAGAGGAGCTTCCAGACTGACTAGGAAGAAAGGCCTGGTGATCTATTTCCAAAAATCAGCTAACCCTGTGGATCACAACAGTCCGATCTGAAACCCATCGTGGGGAGGGGGCAAGACCAGGCCGCGTTTTGTCCCTGTTGTATATGGGGCCGCCATGGGCATGGAACTGACAGAGCTAACAACAACAGCAACAGCTACTTTGTGTGCAAAGCTCTGTGCTAGCTGTACAAAAAAAAGTCACCGTGTCTGCCTTTAAGATCCCAGCCTGGAGGGAAACAATAAACAACAACCTGTGTCAGTGGTAAGAATAGAGAGGGAGGAGAGCCCATATTAGGAAGGGGGCCTTGCTGGGGGAGAAGAGAGAGGCCTCTCTGAGGGGTGGGTGACAGGTGAGCTGGCCTTGAAGGATGAGTACAAGTTGTCAGGGCAGGTGGGGAGGATGGGTGCTGAAATGGGGGTGGGGAGAGCAGGCCAGGAAGGGCTTGTGTGCTTCAGGAAACCTCTCTGCTCGGGGCTCCTCTGGGCACCTGCTTCTTCTCTCACTGCAGCTGCCTTGTTCTGCTTCCAGCCCACAGAGGGAACCGGCCCCCTGTAGCTCCCAACTTTGCATGGCTTCCGTTCAGGACAGTTGAACTGAGGCTGGACTCTTAGTCCCATTTTCAGTTTCTTGTGCCCACTCCTGGTCTTACAAACTGTGTCCAGATGAGCAGGCACGGAGCACATTGTGTGAGCCAGGTGACAGGTCTCCACTGTTGTCACCAGGGGAATTGATGAAGGATGGTCCCCATGGAACCTGGGTGGGCTGCCAGTGCTGAGTGGACTGACCCTGAATCCCTACTCCAACCACCAAGGCGGATGTCTGCTATCTTTAAGATTCAGGTTTGTGATTGAAGGAGAGTGATTTTTACCCCAAATATGTCAGGAAATAGTAATTTCCCAGCTACTTGCTGCTGCCCCATGTGCACTCAGGGGGGTCTGTGCTTACACACACGCACACATATACAAACACACACACATGCGCACACACACATATGCATGCTTACATGCACACACACTCGCATGAACACATGTGCACTCATGCACGCATGCACGCGCACACACACACGTGTTCACATACCCAGAGTGAAATGAGAAAATTAAGCTCTCCCGCGGTCTGACTGCTTCCGCCCTTGTCAGCAGGAGCAGTGCAGAGGCGACTCATCGCCTGTGACTCAGCCCTGCAGGTCCTAAGGGCCTGCTCGCGAAGGAGGGCAAACCTCTCATTATTTTCTCTTTACACCCTCGAGAAGGAGGGTCTCCCCAGCCTGGCTTCCACCTACAATGCAGGTGAGCCTAGAAGGGAAGTGACTCCTTCATTTTGGGAGAAGGGGGAAGGTCCCAGAGAAACTCCATGGATCTGAGGAAGGGGAGTGGTGGTGGGGGTGTGGCTTTACGAAAGGATTTTAGGAAGATGTATTTCAACACAGTACTCCCCACTGGGCATTCAGAACAGGGTATGATTTCCCCCAAACCGAATTCCTGGCATTTTTTCAGGAACCCACTGATTGTGTAAAGTGTGGCTGGAGGGTTGGGGGAGGAGGAATATCCTGGGGGAGGAGGAAAAATTTCCACTAAAAGGTCAGGAAGGGTCTTGGCCCACTGGGACCACTTTGCACCTTGATCACGGTGTCATTGCTGATCCCGCTGACATCACCTTTATCCCCCTCCTGCTCTCCCACCTTCCTGGGCTCAGGGCTGGAGAGGGAGCGTGCTGCTCGGATCCTGTTGGCAGCTTGATTCTCTTCCTCTGCGTCAAGGAAAATTGCTCCAGAGGGTTAGATTCCATCCTCCGCTGCAAATGGTCAGCAAGCACTTACTATGAGCCTGGTGCGGTTCTGGTATACTAGGGGAGGCAATTCCTGTGTGGGTGTGCCCAGGGAAGCTGGACTTTCATCCTGATCCTAGGGTAGTGGTGTGAAGACAGACTGCCATCTGGGGACCAGGTTTCAGTTTATGGAGAAGACTCTGATTCATTTTGGAGCAGGCCGCCACAGTTCTGGGCAAGCCAGATCCACGAGTGTGAGGTCAGTAGCCCCATGATGTTGGGGAAGGATGGGCCTGGGCATTCTGCTCCATCTGGGCCTAGACTCCAGCCCTGCAGGCACGTGAAGCATTCCACCCTCCCTATGGCCATAGGCTCCAGGAGCTTGATGGATGGGGGTGGCTAAATTTGCATACTGAGTCTGTGGCCCTTTTAGAGAGTGACATCTGCTCTCTAGCCCTTCCCTCTGAGGTTTTGAAGTTACCGAAACAAATCAGGATGTAGCGGGGGGGCCTCTGACCAAGACCCAGAGGCAAGGAAGGGATACAACATCTTGGAGATAAAAATCATTCTAAGGGCAAAAGGAGAGGAAAGCAGTGGGCTTGCCCGGTTGCCTATGTGGTGGGATCATGCCCTAGGCTGGTGTCTACACAAATAAGGAGTTACAGAACTGGGAGTTCAAGTCCACCCCAGCATGAAGCCCATCCCTGTGCCCACGGCCTAGGGTGACTCTGTACAGTATCCCTTGGATCCTTGAGGGTCTGCTGCCCTATCAGTGGCTTTGGTAAGCACAGACTTGCATGTCAGACTGCGCTGTGTCTTTGAGGACATCTGCAGACAGGGCCGTGTGGGTCACCAGTTGTGGAGATGGAAGGACCTCCATTAATTCAACAAGGGTCGAAGCAGTAAGACTAACACATCAGAAGAAGAGGAAGAATGGAAGGCAAACTCAACTGACCAGTTTAAGCAACCCCGGAGGTCACTGGGAATACTTAGGAGTTGGAACTCTGGGAGAAAGGCTGTACTTCCTACCGATCTCAATAGAGAACAATTCAAAAGTTTTTTTTTTTTTTTTTATAATTTGAATGAAAACTATAAAGAATTACACCTTATTGTGTATCCAAGATGGTCAAGTGGGTCATCCTGGTTGCTCACGCAGTGAATCAATTAGGGTAGGCTAGGTTATGCTGCAGTAACAAACAAAAAAATGTTGTGTTTTGCTCACAATTACATACATGCCCATCACAGATCTGCAGGGCTCTCAGCTTGTCATAGTCAGTAACCCAGGCTACTGGAGCAGTCATTATTTGGAACTCTGACAATTGTTATAGAAAAGCATATACTGGCTTTTAAAGGGTCTACCTGGAAGTGACACTCATCATTGCCACTCACATGGCCCCACCTAACTTCAAGTGGGGGGAGCCCTTCCAAGTGTCCACAAGGAAAGGGAGCCAGAATATTTGTGAACAGCCCCGAAGATTCCCACACACAACCAGAGTACCATGGCACGCAGCTGACTCTGCCTCAGGCATTCTGAGAAAGGAGACAGCACCATGGCTGGAATCTTCCTGGAGTTGGAGGGTCCAAGCTTAGCCCAGAAAGATGGTCCAGTTTCAGGTCTGCTGATCTGAACAGAAGGAGGATGGGACCGCAGGGAGCAAGCAGCCTGAACAAGATTTGTAAGGAGACCAGGTCTGGTGGTGGTGGTGGTGGTCCTAGGTCCAAACTTCTCCAAACCCTGGTCCCCAGGATACCAGGTGGGGAGGGAAGAAAAAAGGGGCTGGGCTGGGGTCAAGCGGAGATGAAGATTCTAGGGGGCTGCCTTCAAGCACCAACCTGGCCATGAAAGGGGACATGGTGGGGTCTCCTCAGCCTCAGGTCCCAGAGTCTGCCCCTTCCTGCACTCTGCCCTGGCCATTCTTGTTCCCAGGCCCCAGGAGTTGCTAGCTCAGAGAGGCATGTTTGGCCAGAGCTTGTAGCTGTGCTGTCTGTCCCTCACTGACACTTCAAGCAGCTGGACCTCAAGGCATCACTGTCAGGTCATCCGCGGAACCAAATAGAGGAAGTTATCCCAGGCGGAGCCAGAAAGGGACATAAGTCCTAGTTGCTCTGCTGGTCATTCAGCTGGAAAAAGCACTTCGTGAGGCTATCTCTGTATAACTGTCTGTACTGAGCACCATGGGGCTCTGGAGAGAAGGGAAGACAGGACCTTGCTTGCTTGGTGTTACCACAGTTAAGAGGCTATGCGGTCCCTACCTTCGAGATATCCATAGGCAATGCCTGCCGGGGGCCCCCAGTCTGATAAAGGAAGAGGAACTTCTTTTCTTCCTGTTTCCCATCCTTTGTAGCAATTAGCTGACTTGGCAACAGGAACCCAAGGTGGTTCTAGGAGTCTGGGAGCCAGAGGCAAGAGTGCTTCACGGTCCTCCCATCTCCGGCCACTCGTACAACGAAGCATAAACTTGGCCTCATTTAACGAGCAGGTTATATTTGAGGGAGAAATGAGCGCTTTGATGTAAAAGTGCTAAATAACGAAGACAACATTAATAATAGGTAATTTAATAAGCAGGGCCTAGAGATGGATAAGGAGCCCTGGTGGTGCAACGATTAAGCACTTGGCTGTTAACTGAAAGGTTGTCGATTCAAACCCACCAGCTGCTCCATGGGAGAGAGATGTGGCAGTCTGCTTCCATAAAGATCACAGCCTTGGAAACTCTGTGGGGGCAGTTCTCCTGTGTCCTACAGGGTTGCTATGAGTCAGAACTGATTTGAAGGCAGTGGGTACAGAGGGGTTGGCTTGAAGTCCAGGCTCCAAGGGTGGTTTAAAGACTGGGCTTCTCCCCTCCCCTAGAGGTGGTCACCCAAGGCCAATACCCTGGCAATGGGTAGTCTCCTTCAGGGTCAGCTTCTAGAGAGAAGACAGGATGCACAGGACAGGTGAGCAACAAAAGGAAGGTAGTGAGACTTCCTGCTGTGATAGGGCTGAGGTGGGGGCAGGGTAGATGGGCAGGAAGCCCAGGAATAGGGACAGAGAAGTGGGGCACTGTGCATCCTGGGGTTAGGTTGGTGGAAGAGGACACAATCACTTGCCCTGGGGTGGAAGGGGAAGAATCAACTTTATGGTACCTGAGGGTAGAAATCTTGTATACTGACCAGAAGACTCTGGCATGAGATTGAACTAGCAGTGTGAGAAGTGGAAGGCTTCAGATATGTCCCTGTGACAGTTGATGAAAAAAGTGATGAAGAAAATTACAACCTGGAGTGGAAGGTAGGTTTTCTGCAGCCTCAGCCCATGCAGTCCTCCCTGCTCTGCCCAGAGTTGGGCTCACAGCCATCATGGGAGGCCGCGCACGTTTCCGAGGCACATGAGGAGCTTGGGATGTGGGTGCTGCTGAGGAGGGGAAGGAGCCCAGGAAATAGTGAAGGTGGGATGAGGAGGGGTTAGCATGAGGGAGAGACAGGGCATGTGGGAGAGACTTCAGGGATTGGCAATGAGGTCTGTGATCTCTCTGTGGACCAGACTAGGGAGGAACGCCCGAGGGCCAGTTTTCCTTTTTCCCTGGAACTGTATGTGTCGTAGTTATCTAGTGCTGCTGTAACACAAATACCACAGGTGGGGGCCTTCAAAGAACACAAGTTTATTTTCTCACTGTTCAGGAAGCTAGAAGTCTGAATTCAGGGATCAGTCCCTAGGGGATGCTCTCCTTGTCTCTTCCAGCATTCCTTGGTTTCTTGGTGATCTTCACATGGCATGGATCTTCTCCCATTGGTGCTGGCTTGTCTCCCTGTCTGTGCTGCTCCTTATAGCTCGGAGGTGACTGGGTTTAGGACACACTAATATGACCTCATTAAAATAACAAAGAAGACCCCATTTCCAAATGGGATGACTTCTACAGATATAGGGCTTAGAATTCCAATGCATATTTTGAGGGGACACAATTCAATCCATAATGGTATGTTTAGGAGCAGACAGCTGTTCGAATCTTCCTCAGAGTGGGGCATGTGGTAGGGGAAAGAATATTGCAGCCCCTGGCTGTCCCCTGGCTAATCTCAAGCAATCAATATAAAGGTTCCTTGGTCAGGGAGGGGTGTGGGGGTGCCGGCCTGGCCAGGAAGAGAGGTGGTCTTCACTACTGCACAGAAGAGAGCTGTAGGCCCCCTGGTAGCCAAAGATCAGGACTAGTCATCCAGCTTCAAACACCAACACTAAGGTGCCTAACAATAGCAATTAATTCTTACACAGCGCTTTGGTGCTGCTCCGAGCACTTCACAACTATGCAACCCCCACCACAACCCCGCTATGAACATCCCCATTTTACAGATGGGAAGATGGGCACAGAGAGGTGAAGGAATTTTCTGAGGTCATAGGACATGAAGGGCTGCAGCTGGATTCCAACGTGGATAGCAGGGTGTCTTAGTCATCTAGTGCTGCTATAACAGAAATACCACAAGTAGATGGCATTAACAAAGAGAAATTTATTTTCTCACAGTCCAGTAGGCTAGAGGTCCAAATTCAGGGCATCAGCTCCAGGGAAACACTTTCTCTCTCTGTCGGCTCTGGAGAAAGTTCCTTGTCATCAGTCTTCCCCCGGACTAGGAGCTTCTCATCACAGAGGCCCCAGGTCCAAAGGACGTTTTCTGCTCCCAGCACTGCTTTCTTGGTGGTATGAGATCCCCCCTCTCTGCTTGCTTCCCTTTCCTTTTATCTCTTGTAAGATAAAATGTGGTACAGGCTGCACTCCAGGGAAACTACCTTTACATTGGATCAGGGATGTGACCTTGGTAAGGGTGTTACAATCCCACTGTAATAGATTGAATTATGTCCCCCTAAAATATGTCAGCTTGATTAGGCCATGTGTGGTTGTCTTCCTTTTTGTGATTTTCCTACGTGTTGTAAATCATAATCTCTGCATGTGGTTAAAGAGGATTGGGGTGGGAGCACTGACGCTACCCGATCTGATGGAAATTTCCAGGTAAAGCCAACAGGTCCTTAACTAACAGAAGATGCTGCCAAACTCAGGCTGGATGCTGTGGGGGCTCTGCGCTCAGGGGGAGAAGCCAGTGGGCAGAGGGGATGCGTGGGGGTCTGAGTGTGGGAGGTCAGCAGGACCAGGCTGACAGGCACTATGGGGTGGCCAGGGCCTGGGCTTGGGTGGGGGTGAGTCGTGGGAGGCATGCTCTGCAGATGGAGGGATGGAGGGAACGAGTGGAAAGTGGGAGGGAGGATCAAAGCCACAGCAAGTTCAGGCCCCACTTGGTCTATAAACAAATTAAGGTTGAGCTTCAGTGGGGCTGAACCGATGACCTGGAGACAGCTTGCTTTGGTTTTTGTGTTTTGAACAAGTTGCCAAAACACCTCCAGGGAGGCCTGCTGGGGGTGGGCACTGAATCTGCTCCTGACGGAGCCTAATTTGGCCTCCATGGGCCGTGGCGTCAGAGATGTTTGAACATGCTCTCAGTTCCAGAAGAGAAAAACTTTTACCTCGCCTACTGGCCACCTGGAGTAGGGGTATTGGAAGGGGGAGGGAGGAGCCCCTCAAACTCCAGTCTCTGTTCCCTCAGAGAGGACTTAGGGAGCCCTCTGGGGTGCTGGACATGCAATGGGCTTGGCCTAGGAGACGGGAGAGGTGGGCTTCAGGTCTGGCCTGTCCCAGTCCCCAGAGGGACCTCTGCAGTCACAGTCCCTCTGGGCATTATCAGTGACATGCACATGAGGAGTCTATTATTAAGATTAGGATTACTCTTATCACACAGGGAGACCTTTCCTGGGAGTCTTGCACCAGCTCCAGTCTCATCTAGCCTTCTCCTGGCTTCCACTGGCAGGGGGAGCACCTAACTCCTCTGCCTAAAATAGGGTTTCTCAACTTGGGCTCTGATGACCTGTTGGGCTGGATAACTCTTTGTTGTGGGGGCCGTCCTGTACACTGTAAAATGTTTAGCAGCATCCCCGGCCTCTCCCCATTAGAAGCCAGCAACACCCCTACCCACAACCAAAAATGCTTCCAGACTTTGCCAAAATCACCTCCTGTTGGGAACCACAGGTCTAAAGGGGGGGCCCAAGTCAAGAAGAGCCTAAGGTTGGAAGTTGCTGGATTGGTGGGGCTTCATCTCTCCCCAGCCCTTCTATTTCCTGCCTCTTGTAATGGGAAACAGAACTCCCCACCTTCCAGAAACAGGAAGGTGGCGGCTTCTGGGACCCAGAAAACTGTTTTAAGTCAAGTTGGGAGGTCCAGGGGTCACAGGGAAGGGAAGGTTGCAAGGTCAGGGAGAGAAACACAGGGAGTGCAGGTTTCTTCATTTCCTTTGAGAACAGCTTCCTTGGGTGTGCAAAAATGACACCTGCCTATTTTATAAAACACGCCTAACTGGTTTCTGGCATCTTGGCAGGCCTTCTTCCTCCCAGCCACTTCCAATTGTCTCTAGCTCTGCCTCTCTCATGGATGGCTCTTGATTCCACACTCCCCTCTCCACTTCCACCATCACCACCACGGCCCAGCCCTCACTGTGTCCGTCTTACTAGGGGCACCGTCTCTACTCTCTCCCCATCAACCCCACTCCTGATCTGTCCTCCCCACTACAGCGTTTTTTCTAAGAAGCAGATCTTTATATCATACTCCCCTGCTTAACATCCTCCAAGGGCTCCCTACGGAACTTAGGATAGAGCCTGAGCTCTTGAGGCTGCCCACCGGCCTTCGTATTTAGCCCACTCACAGCTCAGCCTCGTCCCCAGTGCTCCTCTCCTTTTTCATATTCATTCTGTTTCAAACCCTGGCACTTCTCCCCCTGTGCTATGCCATTTCATACCTCTGTACCTTTGTACATTCTATTCCCTGTGCCTAGAGGCCTATTCTGTGCCTTGTCTGTCTGGTGAACTCCTATTCATCCTTCAAAACCCAGCTCAGGAGCTCTCCCCTCTGTGAAACCTTCTCTGACTCCCCCGACCAAGTGAATTGCTTCTTCCATTGATCTGCTCGCTTGCCCTTATCCAAGTGAAGTTTTTTAAAAAAAAATCTGCTTGTATGTCTGTCTCCCCTACTCAACTAAGAATCCCTTGAAGGAAGTTCCTTGAGCTCAGGGATGCCCAGCACAGAGCCAGGCACATGACATGGCCCAGCCAATGTTTGTTGAATTGAATTTAATTCTGAGGCAGAAGGAGATTGAGTCCCTGTTGGGAAGGCAGAGGCCTCGCCTCAGGTAGTGGGCTTGTCAGGGGAGAAAGGCCGCCATTTCCAACCCGGGAGCCTGTAGGGCACACAGATGTGAACCAGAGTAGGAAGACACAACAAGCTATTATTCTGACACCAGCTGCTTCTACAGGGAGAGTCTAGAACCTTGAAGTTGAAAGGGCCTCTGAGATCCCAGTTCTTGTTTACAGGTAAAGAGATTGAGGCCCAGAGAGGTGAAGGGCCCTGCCCTGGGGATGACTCAACTAGGACTAGGATGTGGGTCCCTGCAATTCCAGTTTGGGGTCTTCTCACTGCAGTATGTTGCCTCCTACAGCAAGCTGCCTCCTCTGAGGTGCAGCCCTGAATCCGGTGAGCTGCCGGTGGGGTGGGGTGGGAAGGAGAGCACCGGCCTTTAAAGTCGGACTGAGGGGGACTCTGCCTCTGTCACCTCCGTCTGGGTGATCTTAGCTGACTGACTCGTGTGTGTGTGTGTGTGTGTGTGTGTGTGTGTGTCTGCACAGTGGGAACACCACCCGCCCCTAAGGAGACAGTGTGGTGGCCCACAGCACAGTGCGTGCACGCAGTAGGTCTTCACAAAGGCGGTCCCCTCCCCCAGCCCCTCCTGCTCTGCACCAGGAAGTGCCAGCATTGAGAGCCAGGCAGTGCAAAATCAGGAAGTGTGTCAGCGGCAAGGAGCCAGGGCTGACAACAGGAACAGCCGTTTCCTGAGAACGCCGTGTTCCCAGAGGCCAGCCCTCTCTGCCTCTCCGCCACGGTCCTGTCCCTGCCACCCCTGCATGCTCGCCCATCTCCACAGTCTCGGTCTGTGCTTCTCAACCTCCATCTGCAACCCCGGCCGAGACCACCGCAGCCAGACCTGGGCCTTGGCCGTTGCATCCTCACCCTAAAGCCCACAGGTCTGAGCAGGCTGCATGTCTTCGGTGTAACACACTGGCAGTTTGCCAGGACTGGGCTTCTAGCCTCTTTTCCACTGTGGTCTTGGGTGTCGTTAGCTTGTACTGGAGGACGTCAAACGATCTGGTCTAACTCCAGAAGCTTTGTTAGCACCACAAAGCACAAAACAAATGCTTGCTCTATCTCTCCATCACCTCTGCACTCCTTCTTCCCCTAATCTGTCCTCCCACTCCCAGCTACCTCCATCCTGCCTGGACCAGTCCCCCTTACTAAAGGAAATGCTGGAGCCGGGAGCTGGGAGTCAGGGAAGCCCACGGGCCTTCCAACTGCAAACCCCCAAGGGCCAAAGCCACAGCCCTTTTGTCTCCAAGGCTCCAGAACACAGCCCACCTGCTTTTATGTTTTCAGTATAGCTGCCACCACCCACTCTAGACACCGCAGTGAGATGGAGATGGCCATAAGATGGATATTAGATCAGAGGATCCAGAAGAACTCAACTCTTTCCTAGCCCCTTCTCACAAAAAAAGGTAAAGCAAAGCAATAGGATACTTTGTTGCTAGCTAGGACTTTGACCCCAAACCCAATAAGCTCTGCTGGGTCACATTTCTCCTAAGCTAGCCAGGCCCCAAAGCTTTGAGCCAAAGAGCATCTTTCCCCAAGGCCCACATCCAAGTCTCAGGTGAGCAAAGGCCAGTCCAGGGCATACCTGTCAGCGCCAGGAAAGGAAGAGAGAAGCAGAGGGTGCTCCAGAACCAGACTCAGGCTCACCTTACCCAAATGGAAGCAGGGGTGGGGTAGGGCAATGGTAAAGGAAGGCTTAAGAAAGAGATGTCTAGGGCTGCTTGAGGAGTCCTGGTGGTGCAGTGATTAAGCACTCGGCTGCTAATTGAAAGGTCAGTGGTTCAAACTTGCCAGCCACTTTGTGGGAGAAAGATATAGCAACCTGCTTCTGTAAAGATTACAGCCTTGGAAACCCTATGGGGCAGCTCTACTCTGTCTTATAAGGTTGCTATGAGTTGAAATCGACTCAATGGCACACAACAACAACAACAAGGGGTACTTGGAAGCAAATGACGAGGCAGGCACACACACACACAAATACCTGCTCTAAGGAAGAGCAGTCCCTGGGCCTTCCTTGCCTGGAGAGGGCTGAGGAGCCAGCCCCCAAGGCTCTGTACCACTGGGGTTGGGGCTCAAAGAAGCCACGCCTAGTGCATGGGGTCTTTTTAAACAGGCACAGTGACCACACCCACTGGCCCAGTGGCCCAATGGACATTCCTGAATTTGCCCAGGAGGGCAGTGGGAAGGGGTAGAGAGAACTTCCTTTCCCCTTGAGACCAACATGGGTGCCTCTCCGCCCTGACATGACTACTAGGAGAGTCCGCAGGGCCTGTGGCTTCTTCCACGTGGTAATCCTGGAGGCCTGTCCTCTTTTACTAGGCTTCTCCTGTGGAGAATCAGGTGGCAGGCCACAAAAGTCACAACGTGCAGAGGTCACGAGGGTGCTGCACCCCCCTTTTTTCCTCAGAGAAGGCCTGGGTGCCTGGTGAACTCTGGAATCGTGACTTTATGCCTCGTTGGGCGAGGCTCCTTTCCCACATCTCAGAGTATCCTCAATTTCCCCAAACTCCTCGGAAAAAAATGATCCAGATAAAATGGGTTTGCAAGGCTGGTGGATGGAGTGAAGCGTGGGCTCTGGTCTCAGACAGCTCTGGGTTGTAATTTCTGTTTTCCCACTTCCTGGCTGTGAGACGAGGAGAAGCTTCTAGCTCCTGGAGCCTGGGTTTGCTCATCTGCAAGATCGGGATGTCGTCTTCCACGATGGCTGTGAGGATAACAGAGATGGTGTACAAACATGCCTAGTGGTGTTATATGTGCAATGACTGGTAGCCAACACAGCTACTCTAGGTCAGACAATAAAACATGCTTCAATTTAATCTTATTTAATGCTCCACGGGGTAGGTACTATCATTATCCTTATTTTACAGAAGAATCTTGGAACACAGGTACACAACTTGCTCAAGGTCACATAATGAGAAAGAAGTAAAGCCAGGATTTGATCCCAGAGACAGTGACTCCAGAGTGGGTATCTTAGGAAGCGACAGCAAAAGAGACAGATAATTCAGTGGGGCTCAGAGGTTTGTCTGTCCTTCAGGGTGGGATGCCGAATATGGTAAAGACCTCATTCTGGAGGAAGCCCTAGCCGTTAACCCGCCCTCCCCGCCGCCCCTGACTGTTGACAGGTGCTCTCTGAGCCATGCTAGGTGGGTTTTGGGTGGAGGGCATACTCTCTCCTGTCTTCTAGGGTCTCTGCTGAAAGAGCTATCCAACTTCCCTCCCAATTCTGATTCACCCCAGGCCACCCAGGCCCAGGGAAGGGGGTGGGGTGGGGTGGGGTGGGGTGGGGTGGGGTGGGGTGGGGTGGGGTGGGGTGGGGTGGGCGGCATCTCTCAGACAGGGAGGGAGCTCTGCAATCCACATGCTGGGGATTTGAGCGAGCAGCTGGGATGGCAGCGCCTCCGACTCGCAAAAGAGATCCATTGACATGCAGACTGTGTGAAGGAAAGCTTGAAATTGCGGTCATAAATCAAATGCGGACAGGGGAAAAACTCAGATGTTTTGGAGTTATTTTTCGCAGAAGAGGCTGAAGAACGTAGCTGTGGTGAGCTAGCCAGGCTGGCTGGATGCTGCAGAGGCCGGACTCGGCGGGTCATGGTAAGGTGGAGCTATCCCTGCGAACCTCAATTTCAGGAGGCCCAGAGAAGGGGACCCCTTCATCATGGACTGGGTCTCTCTGGGGGGATAACGGTGAACCAAGCCCCACTTACCTTTAGCACCTTTGTTCTCCTCTTTCTGCCTTTAAGTTCTGGCTCTGTCTCTTATTAACTGCATGCCCTTTGGCAAGTCACTTAAGGGGGAAGGACTACATATATCTGGTGCCTTCTATATTTCAACCTCTGGAGCTCTCCTTCTCAGCTGGAGTTTACCTTCTGACTTAACAACAGAACCTTTTTTTTTTTTTTTTTTTCAGGTGTTCACCGTCCCCCAGCCAATCCCATGCATCAAGTTAGGCTGGGCCCAATCCAGCCCCAGAAGGTGAATCGTGATTGATTCAAGCCAATTGTGGATGCCCCGTTCCCTCTACCTGTGATTGGCTGAGGCATGGGCACGTGATCCAATTCTGGCCAATGAGATATGAGGAGAAGTCTACTACCTCTATGGACTGCTTCTCACACTTGAAAAGAGGCAGCTAGTGGGAGGTGGTATTTTCAAACCTTTTGATATTGTTCTTGTTCCTGGAAGTCGTACCTGGAACCCCTGCAGGCATTTAACTACCAGCCTGAGGATGACAATAAAACCAGTTGCCCCAAGGTCGACTCTGACTCATGGCGACCCCTTGACCCCTTGCATGTCAAAATAGAACTGTGCTCCATAGAGTTTTCAGCGGCTGGCTTTTGGGAAGTCGATCACCAGGCCTGTCTTCTGAGGTGCCTTTGGGTTAAAAGCTGAGTGTGTTAACGATTTGTATGACCCAGAGACTCCGAGGGTGAAAATAGTGCCAAGGATAACAGAGACATGGAAAGAACGTGAGTCTTTGGTGATGCCACTGAGCTGCTAAATTAGCCGTTGCTGGAGCCAGCCTACCTTTTGACTTTTTCTTATGTGACATAATGAATTTCTTATTATTTAAGCCACTTTGAGTTGGGTTTTTTGTTAATGTCAGTTAAAAGTGTCCTACTGCTTCTTGCTTTACTGAGAAATGGGTAGGGAAAGTGTGTTCTCTCTTCCCATGCTGAGGGGCCCCATAGCTGGGTTGCTTGGTCCCTGACATTAGCAGTCTCTTTTAGCTTTTTGTAGAGGAAGGGTTTTCCCCCCAGGATGCAAACACATCACCCATGGCAAGATGGGTGGGCTCAAGTCGCAACCACTTCTCCCCTGCCCTTTTGCTGGGTAGGGCTCACTGCACCAGGGTTTTTCTTCTCTCAGGCACACATAAAATGCTCCCAGGTGATTGGTACCTCACCACTTGTTTTATGGGTGCTTTGCATCCATATCTGCTATCACTTGGAATTATAAGATATTTTACATGCCCGCCTGTCTTGGAAAATATGGGTGAATTATTAAGCACCCACTGTCTAGTTACGCATTGGAATGTCTTGTGCTCCCTGAATGTATATAGAAGAGGACTCCAAGATCCCCACTGAAGACCTCTGTCTTTCTAATAAGGGATAATGAAGGAACTACTCTTTTTGGAATGCTCCCATCTTGACACTTTGCCTAGGGGGGAAAAAAGTTTTTTTTTTTTTTGGAGGAACTGATTAATATGGGACTGTCTATTATTTCTGCCCTGGTGGCGCAGTGGTTAAGAGCTCAGCTGCTAACCAAAAGGTTGGCAGTTTGAATCCACTAGCTGCTCCTTGGAAACCCTGTAGGGCAATTCTACTCTGTCCTGTAGGGTTGCTGTGAGTTGGAATTGCTTCCATGGTAACGGGTTTGGCTTTTTGGTTTATTATTTCTGGTGAAGACCTATACTTTCCTCCACCCCACACGTATCCACACACCTTCAAACCTGACAGCTGGGGCCATTGTGATTGAGATACATCATGATGAACTGTGGGACCCAGCAGTAGTCAGGGAGGAGTCAATTTCTGCCCTACAGGACTCCCAGCCTTGCACAAATCAAGCAGCCTCCAGGGAGTGTTGGTGAGGTCAGAAATGGATATTCCTACTATTACCCACAATTAATCCCTCCTGGGCAGCTCTAGAAGACCCAGGCTACATCTGTGAGGATGTAGATACTCTGGGAAGGTCAGGGCAGCAGAAGCTCTGAGCCCACCTGAACCCCAGGGAGGCAAGGGGGATCTGGTTTACCAGGGACAACCTCATCAGCTGGAGGACAGGGTTAGCTCTCAGGTGGGAGAAGGCAGAGAACTCTTTTGGACTTCATGTGACCAGGCCTGTCCTCCTCCTGAGGACTTTTCCCCCTCGCAGTCACATCTGCTTTCTGTACTACCTTTAGCTAGGAGGAAACGGGCACTAGAGATTCAGAGAGGAGCCTCTGGAACCTGTTTAAGTTCAAATCCTGGCTGCACCATTTACTTTTGCGTGACCCTGTGCTAGTTACAGGAGCCCTAGTGGTGCAGTAGTTAAGAGGTCAGCTGCTAACCAAAATATCAGCAGTTCGAATCCACCAGCCACTCCTTGGAAACCCTGTGGGGCAGTTCTACCCTGTCCTGTAGGGTCACTGTGAGTTGGAATTGACTTGACAGCAATGAGTTTGGTGGATTTTTTTTTTTTTTTTTTGCTGCTAGTTACATGACCTCTCCATGTCCTGGTTTCCTCATCTATAGAATGGGGAGAATTACAGTATCTTCTTTGTAGAGTGGTCGGGAGTATTAGGAGAGATAGTACATGGACAGCCTTTAGGTGAGAGCTTGGCACATGGTAGGTGTCCAATAGAGATGAGTTATTATTGTGGTTATTACTGAACTCAGGTCATCCGGGACAAGTGGGTGAGTACTCCCCACAGGCCTTTGCAAACTAGTTGCCTTGAGGTCTTCCTCCACAGTTGTCAGACATGCCTCTATGCTGTGCATGCTGAGCCCAGCTCTGATTCTCATCTAGTCCTCCCATTGGCCTTGTGAAGTGAGTGGTTGAAATATTTTACGGCAGCAACCTGCTGTCATCCACCACCCTTATGTCTCTGCAGTCCCTTCTCTCCTGGGGACAGCTGTTCTCCCAGCTAGGTTAAGCTGTTTCTTCTAAAGTCTGCCTCTGGATCATTTCTCTTTAGTCTAAAACCAACAAAACCATATCATAAAGAAAAGTTTGAAAAAAACATTAGCCACAATCCTTTGTCATTTTGTCCTATTTTCTTCCAATTGTCTTCCAAGATTGGCCACTTTCACCACACCATCCTATGTCCTACTTGTCCTATGCCTGGGCTGCCCACCCCTATGATCCATTAAATGGCCTTAATGCCTTGCCCATGTGTTTGCCCCTCTGGTATCCTCCGCCTTCTTCACTGAGCTCTGGCCCTGGAAGGCTGACACATGTGGGCCATACATACTTGCTGCTATGTTCTCTGGCTTTTTATTGGGCTTGGCTAATGATGCGGTATCAGGATTGGAGGAAGACTCATTAACAACCTGTGATATGCAGATGACACAACCTTGCTTGCTGAAAAAGGTCTTGAAGCACTTATTGTGTCATTGTTAGGTGCCGTTGAGTCACTTCCGACTCATAGCAACCTTATCTATATACAACGGAATGAAACACTGCCCAGTCTTGCACCATTCATACAATCGTTGTTATGCTTGTTATGCTGGGCAATGAATAAGGAAGACTGAAGAAGAATTAATGCCTTTGAATTATGGTGTTGGCAAAGAATATTGAATATATCATGGACTGCCAAAAGAACAAACAAATCTAAGAAGTACAGCCACAATGCTCCTCAGAAGGGAAGACGACGAGACTTTCTCTCATGTACTTTGGACATGTTATTAGGAGGAACCAGTCCCTAGAGAAGGACATCATGCTTGGTAAAGTGGAGGGTCAGCGAAAAACAGGAAGACGCTCAATGAGATGAACTGACACAGTGGCTGCAAAAATGGGCTCAAACATAGCAATGTTTGTGAGGATGGTGCAGGACTAGGTAGTGTTCCGTACTGTTGTACATAGGGTAGCTATGAGTTGGAACTGATTCAACAGCACCTAGCAACAACAACACTGGTTAGAGACTGGAAGGAGGAAGGAGGGTAATGTCGGGGTAGTCATTCCCCTACTCCCTCCTGGTGGGGTCAACATGAGGTCACAGCTCTTGTCAGGCAGCCCATAGCCTCTCTTCCCCTGCTGCTTAAGACTAGTGGAGTTAATGGTGCTGGGCTATTACCAGCCCCCAAGGACTGCACTATCCCAGTGGTTTCCCCACGCCCTTTGTAAATAGTCCCTGTCTTCAACTCTCCTCACATTATCCATTTTGAGCGTGCCATCTGTTTCCTGTTGGGACCCTGCCTGACACCTCAGGTATGGTGGTTGTATTCGTTTTCTATTACCGCTTTAACAAATCACCACACACTGAGTGGTTTAAAACAGCACAAATTTGTTACAAGTCTGGAGGCCAGGGGTCCAAAGTCAAGGTGTCGGCAGGCTGACGTTCCTTCTGGAGACTCTGGGGGGAGGGTGTTTCCTTGCCTTTTCCAGCGTCTTGAGGCCCCGTTCATTCCTTGGCTTCTTCCTCTCATCACTCCAACCCCTTGCTTCTGTCATCACGTCTCCTTCTGTCTGATTCTGACCCTCCTGTGTCCCTCTTATGAGGAGGACACTTGTGATTACATCCAGTCCACCCAGGTAATCCAGGATAATCCAGTCATCTCAAGATCCCTAATTTGACTACATCCGAAGGGTCCCTTTTGCCATATAAGGTAAAACTCACAGGTTCCGGGGATGGGGATACAGACATCCCACCACAGTGGTAGACTTAACATCCCTCTGGAAGCTCTGAGGGTTTCTGCATGGTGGGGTGGGAAGGAGGGTTTTGGCTCCTCCAGACTACCCCTGGTTTTATTGTGGTAAATACACACACACACACACATATTTGTGTATGTACATATATAAAACAAAACATTTGTCAATTCAACATTTTGTGCGTGTACAATTCAGTGACATTATTATGCTCATCATGTTGTACTACTATCACCACTATCTCTTTCCAAATTAATTCCACCACCATTAACAAAAACTCAGTGGCCCCTAAGCTAAGAATCCTCTTCCCCTTTCTGCCTCACACCCCTATTTGTCTCTATACATTTGGCTATTTGATAAAAAAACAAAAACCCATGGCCATGTAGTCAGTTCCAGCTCATAACAACGCTGTAGGACAGAGTAGAGCTGCCCCATAGGGTTTCCAAGGAGCAGCTGGTGAATTTGAGCTGCCAACCTTTTGGTTAGCAGTCAGCCTTTTGGCTAGCAGCTGGCCTCTTGGTTAGCAGCTGTAGCTCTTAACTATTTGTATTCTGTGACTAACTTATTTCACTCAGCATAATGTTTTCAAGGTTCATTCGTGTTATGGTATGCATCAGGACTTTGTTTCCCTTTATGGCAGAATATATATTCCATTGTATGGATATAAGCAGACCTGGCGGCACAAGGGTTAAGCACTCAGCCGCTAACCAAAAAGTTGGTGGTTCAAACCCACCAGCTGCTCTATGGAAGAAACATGTGGCAGCCAGCTTCCATAAGGATTACAGCCTTGGAAACCCTATTTGACAGTTCTACTCTGTCCTCTAGGTTTGCTATGAGTTGGAATGGACTTGATGGCAATGAGTTTGGTTTTTGGTTATATAGCTATACCACCTTTTGTTTGTCCATTCATCTCTTGGTGGACATCGAGGTTATTTGCACCTTGTGCTACTGTGAATATAGCTGCAGTGAACGCTGGTGCACATGTGTCTGCTTGCATTGTTGCTTTCCAGTCTTTTGGGTGTATACCTAGAAATGGGATTGCTGGGTTACACGGGAACTCTATGTTCACTTTTTGAGGAACCTTCAAACTCGTTTCTACAGCACTGTACCATTTTACATTCCCACCAGAAACGGATCAGGCTTCCAGTGTCTCTTCCTCCTCGCCAACCAACACCTGTTATTTCCCGTTGTTTTTGATCTTAGCCATTCTGGTGGTTGCCACCCTTTTTGATGACTGGATCCTGCACTGGGGGCAGGGAGCTATGTTCTTAGACTTGCTCTTCACAGGCAACCTGGCATCGTCTTGTTTAGGCATCGTTGGGACAGCCCAGAACAGAGATGTTTGGGTTTGGGCTTTCTTCTGCAGTTCTCTTTAAAATGAAGAAGTGAAGTGGGAGTCCCCACTCTGTGGTGGCATTTTAGTGCTGGCGTTGACTGAGGTGGTCCTCCTGGGTGCCAGACAGGACCCTGCAGTCAGGAGCGGCTGTCATCTTTGTCTCTCCTCCCCTCCCCTCAGTGTGGTCCCAGCTTCTCCCCAAAGTCACGATGGGGGCCCCGGGGAGACAGACAGTAGCGTTCACAGGTAGTGCCTAAATTCTCAACCACCCTAGCTGGGAGCTGGAGCAGGGGAGGTATAGTCAGCTTGCCAACCAGGAGGACTGCCCCGGGGGGCGGGGGAGGTGGGGGAGGCAAGAGGGAGGGGAGTAGGTATGAAATGTGGCAGGAGGGAATGGGTAAAAGGGCCTTTGTGGGGATGGCCTGGGCACCCACTTGGTGCACGGACAGTGGAGGCCAAGCTGAAGGGGGCGCAAAGCTGGCCCTTCTCACCCCCTCGGCTTTCCATAGCTGATTGTTCACCTTTGGACCAAAAGGCGCCTGGAGTGGGTGCTCGGGACATGCTGTTGAGTCACCCAGTGGGGATGTCAGAGCTCCTTTCCCAGCGACTGAGGGTGTGCGGCAGGGACATGCAGCTGCCTCTGGGTTATGGCTCTGGAGTGAGAGGTGAAGGATGGCAGTCCGGCCAAGGATGAGGGCTGCAACAAAACTAGACTGAGGTGAGAAGTTGCCCACAGCCCACTGGGACCAGGGTCAGACGATGTGGCTTACGGAGAGAGGCAGGGAGGGGGATACCATGAGACCTGGGGAGTTATCAAAAGAACTCCATGAGAATAATAACAACAATAATGAGAACAACAAAATAATAGTAATAGCTAACGCTTCCCTCACCCGTTCATTTATTCAACTAATATTCATTGAGCCCCTACTAGTTACCAGGCACTGTTCCAGGCACTGGACGTGTAAGTAGACAAGATCTTGCCCTCATGGTATGGACAGTCCATTGTGGAATCAAGTGAGCTCACAAATCCATAGTCGCACACAGCGATACAGCAACGTTCACTGAGAGAGCTTGCTAGCTACCAAGCATTGAGCACTTTACCTGCATTATCACTTTTAATCCTCACAACAAACCTACATGGCTAATGCTTTTACTTTTGTCTAAGTTTCCTTGTGCTGCTGTAGTAGAAAGCCCAGAAGTGGGTGACTTTAAAGAATAGAAATGTATTTTCTCACAGATCTGGAGGCTTGAAGTCCCAATTAGGGTCTCGGCCGTATCCATTTCTCCTGTGTCAGTAGCCCCTGCGTTCCTGGGTTCCTTCGCATTCCATGACTTGTAGATGATCCTTGTGGCATCCTGGTGGGCAGGGTCCATGGGAATCACGGAGAGAGAGGAAAGATTGGGCATGACCTTGAGCGCCAGCATAATGTCCGGTGATTCTATTCTGTGGCCCAGGAAGCCACAGATGGTCTGAGACTGGACTGACATGAATGGAGAGGCTGGTGCAAGGTCAAGTTGGAGGCCTTGGACTTCGAGGTGGCTGAGGGAGGTGGGACAGATGGATTGGTGCCGGGCAAGAGGGGTGGGGGTGCCTGGGCTGACTCAGGGGCCGCCTGTAGGCCAGTCTGATGGCTCTCTCCTCTGAGAGGCCACTGGCTCCCAAAGCCTGACCCACCTGCCCAGAGCACACACTGTCAGCTCTGTGGGGCCATTGGTCTTCCCTGAGTGGACTGCTTTCCTGTGGGCTTTTTGCTTTAGTGTGCAACCATCGTCACTATTTATTTCCAAAACGTTTTCACCACCCCAAAATAGAATCCTATGGGCTTTTTGCAACATGACTGAAAAGGGGCAAAAATCTCAAGCTTCCTGGAGAAACACATCTGGTTTTGTCAGAAAGTTGAGGAAAAATCAGGGCGACGTCAACAACTGGCATATCCCCCTGATCTAAAGTGGCCTCGGACTGTCCACCCCAGCAGGGCTCAGATGCCCTAAAGCAGTGGTTTGCAATGTTGGCTGCACACCGGAATCACCTGGGAAACCTAAAAAAAAAAAAAAAAAAAGAAGCAGCAGCTGATCCCTGGGTCCCATCTCCAGTGGTGCTAATTTAATTGATCTGGGGTATGGCCTGGATATCTGGATTTTTAAGCATCCTAGGTAATTCTAACGTGTGACCAGAGCAGGGAAGCACTTCCCTAAACGTTCTACAGCTTTTTTAGTCTGCAGTGACATTGAAGTTGTTTAAAAGAAAAAAAAACCATTGCTGTCAGGTCGATTCTGACCTTATAGGACAGAGTAGAACTGTCTCATAGGATTTCCAAGGAGAGGCTGGTGGATTCGAACTGCTGACCTTTTGATTTGCAGCCAAGCTCTTAACCACTGCGCCACCAGGAGTCCTGAAGTTGGCAAACCTCCCTAAATTGGGGTATTTCCTGGAGACCCCAGATGCTGATTCTTGCTATCCCAAGACTGTACTACTAACAAGTTCCTTGAAATGCCCCATGTCTGACCCTGAGGGGGCCTGGCTTCAGCATCCTGTACCCCTGCCCACCACACTCCTCTTTCCTTCCCTGGCAGGATCCTCACCCCCTCTGCCTCCCAAGCCATTTTTTTTTTTTTTGGACAACCATTAAAGATAAATCTTCAAAAATCGTAGAAGAAAACATGTGTAACCCTCTAGAAATTTCAAGGCAGTGAGTCATTAGTGAGGGAATCAGCCCCTGAGATTCCTATCTCTTATGTAAGACTGAGTCATTTTTCTGTGAGGTCTGTGCAGAGCAGAACAGTACTGGAAGGCTCTCAAGGTGTGTGTGTGTGTGTGTGTTTGTGTGTGTGTGTGTGCAAGAGAAAGGCAGACTGGGAGACACAGGAGAGACAGAGATTCATGGCGTTTGCCATTCACAGCTTCAGAGATGGTGGTAGCTCTAGAGACATTAACTTCAGAGATGCTTCGTCCCCTGTGCTTGTTCACCATTTCTCTCTCCTTCATTTTCAGTCCAATGTTGTCTCTATCTGGTGACTTTCCTTCCACAGAGCAAGGAATCTGGTTCTGTAGTCCTGCAGCTTGGGTGCAGGGACCATCATAGTGCCCCCCAACCCACACACACACAGCACAGGCAGGGCAGGTGTGGGTGGGACGCTCCTGGAAGGGGAGGCTTTTTCCAGCCCCACTCCTCCGAGTGCTCATCCTGAGGCATGGCTGTCTCCTACTATGTGGGGGGCCCCAGAGCCCGAGAGGTGAATAAGACACATCTGGAGACCAGCTTCCCGGCCTAGGGACAGTATATTCTGGTTTTCTTAGAAAAACACAGACAGCATGGGGTAGGGTCAGGAGAATAAGGAATTGCAGGCATTTCAAGGGAGCAAAATGAAGGAGGAGCCCTGGTGGCAAAATGGCTAAATGCTTGGGTGTAACCAAAGGTCTGCGGTTCGAGCCCACACAGTGACTCTGAGGGAGAAAAGACATGGCGATCTGCTCCCATAAATATTACAGCCTAGAAAACTCTGTGGGTCAGTTCTCCTCATCCATATAGGATCACTATTAATTGGAATCAACTCAACAGCACCCAAGAACAAGGAAAACATACCCTAGAGAGCAAAGTTGCTCTTTGAATGTTTGACTATAAAATGGACACACGAAACAGAGTCATCCTAAAAAAGAGACAGGATGGGCCTCAGGCCAGCAAGCCCAATGTATCTAAAGGGAAAAGTAGGGGTCTGAAGTTGCCAGGGCTACAATGGACCTGTAGAAAAGAGCAAGTTTCCAGCACACGGCCACACCCTTCTCAGCACTGCCTGGGAGGATGTCTGGCATCTCGTCTCAGTGATGGGACTCAACCTGTCCCTGCTGGGAGGTGGATACCTCACACTGTGGTTGCCTGAGATTTTCAATCATTCTCAGTCAGTAAAGAATGTCCCTGTCTGTGCCTAGGCTCACTAGGACCTTATCTCCACAACTGTGCCTAAGAAGGGGAGGGACTGCCTGGACAGATGAGAGAGCAACCAAGAGTTCATCATTTTTCTTGTTAATGAGCAAATGTGTCTTTGATACAGTGGTCCTGTGAGCTTGTCTTGTGTGAACCCTTCCTCCCCCACCAAGAGACAACCCTCTCTCAAAGGAAAGATTATCAGGAGGGACTTTGGAGGTGGTGAAGCCAGGGTCACCCATAGTAGATAGGTTTCAGTGGAACTTCCACACTAAGATGGGCTATGAAGAAAGGCCAGGTAATCTACTGCTGAAAATCAGCCAATAAAAACTCTAGGGATCGCAACAGAATATTGTCTGATAAAGTGCTAGAAGATGAAGCTTTCAGACTGAAAGCTACTCAACGATGGACTCAAACACGTCAAAGATCATGAAGGTGGCACAGGATTGGGCAATGTTTTATTCTGTTATCCATAATGTTGCCATGAATCAGAGCTGACTCAACGGCGACTAAGAACATCACCTGTAGGACAGGAGTCATTGTGCTGCTCCTGGCAGGGGTGGGCTCCTCCTTTGAGGACAATCACTCACCCCCCAAAGGGATCCCTGCCCAGGAAAGTCCAGGGCAGGTGGGAGGCAGGACATCAGTGGTTGCTGCTCCTGTCCCTATCTTGAGGTGAACTCGCCCCCAGGAGCCAGGGCCACGCACTTCCCACACATCCCAAGGCAGCAACTCACAGCCAAGCCAAGGTCCTAGAATCCTGCTGGAATGTCCTTACTGGCTACAGGCAGTGTGAGAGTGGGGTCTTGGGGTTACCCAATAGCTAATTGGCTCCACAGGGTGAGGGGGGTGGGGATGATGAGGAGAGAGAAGCCACCTGGCTTGGCCAGACCTGACTCATGTTTTCCCTGGCTGGAGCTGGGATTCTTTTAAAGGTTTCTGACCCGAGATAGAAGCGGCTGAGCTGGGTGGCAGCCCAATGCTGTATTTCACTTGGTTTTCCAAGGCAGAGAGGAGAAACCAAAGATCAACCACAGAATGCGTGAGTTATGAAGGCCTCCCTTGCTGTGCAGGGTCCTAGTTGGGGCCGTTAGATTGTCTTTGGAGGTTCAGGGGTTTGAAGGTGCCTGATCCAGAACCCCCCAAGAGTGTGCACATTTCAGGGGGCCCTGAGATTCAGGGGAGTCCCTGGGTGGTGCACATTGTTAACACGCTTGGCTATGAACCAAAAGGTTGGAAGATCGAGCCCACTCAGAGGAGCTCAGAAGACAGGCCTGGCGATCTACTTCTGAAAAATTAGCCGGGGAAAATTCCATGGAGCACAGCTCTGCTCTGATACACATGGAGTTGCCACAAGTCAGAACTGACTGGTCGACAACTGATTCTTTGGGGATACAGGAGAAGTGGGCAGAACTGGTCTAGTTATTATTCAGCGTGCAAGGGGGCCCAGAGGTGTCCTTGAAAACAGAGGGCCATTCCCTCTTCTTTGCATAATGGTAGTGCTCATTTTTACTATTTTTGGATGACTTTCCTAATAACACCCAAACAGGTTAAGACCTCAGCTTATCCGAAGTCCTCCATGCAACCCGTCTGCACTTAACCAAACCCCTCTGTATTGTGCTTTGAGGGACACCTGGTTGTCCCCTCTGCCTCTGAAATTCCATCCCTGGTGAATTTGTCCCAGCTAAAATACCACTTTTTTTTTTTTTTTTTTTTAAATACCAGCCCATCCTGGGAGGAGTAAAGAGCATGTCATTCTCTCCATAGGTGTCTAGGGAGTGCCACAGAGCCTTGTGTTTGGCCCTCTCCAAGGCCCTGGGATACAGCTTCATTAAAGACCAGGGATTGGACTAGCTCTGTGGCCCCCCTTCTGGGCAGGTCTGTAGGAGTTCTCAGGTGCATGGAGGCAGCACATGCTGTGACCAGTGAACAACTGCTTGGGACAAGAGGTTGTTGTGTGTTAGACCCAGACTCAGCGCAGTGCTCCAGGGTGAGAATTTGGACCCTGCAGGGCCTGGTGGCTCTGCCTCCTCTCAGCAGGGAGCCTTCTTTCCTTCCTGGGCGCAGCTCCAGCTCCCAGGCCTTCTTCCTCCCGTCTGCTTCTTATCTCTGTCTCCAGTGTTTAGAAAATGTCATCTTGAGTGGCCTGGGCTGTGGGCTGCCACGGCAGCAAGGCGAGTTTTGCTGTGGGGTGATGGGGTCTCACCAGGGCCTGGCTTCAGAGGCAAAGTTTGTCAGAGGTGGAGAGGCCTTCAGAGACCCATTCCTCTGCTGCCCCCAGCCCAGCCCTCCCTCACCTTGGGGGAACTGAGATCTGCATTTTTGATAGGTGGGGGAGAGAATGGGGTGCTTTCTTCCTCTCCCAACTTCCCCCAGCCAGAACTTATTTTACACAGGAAATCAAGGGACACTTGCTGTTTTTCATGGTCAGAGCAAATCCAGAAGACTGACTCCATCTGCTCCCAGGGTCATGCTGTTTAGCCAACCCTCCTGCTGGGGCAGAGGGGCAGAAAGGTCTGGGGGCCGGCCCTGGCTCTGGGACTTGACCTGTCACGGGAGAGCGAAGGCTCTAAGGACTGCATGCCCCAGGGTGAGAGAAAGACCCGAAACTTCCTTTCCCTCAGATTCCAGCAGGACCTAAACCACTGGCTTTTCTGGTTCATTGGCCATTTTCCAGTCCCTGGAGGACTTTCACTCTAGCAATGGGGATGTGGGCAGACTGGGGGTGGGGAGTGTCTGAGATTGGGGCTTTGAAGGAATTTCCCCCCAGCAGGCTATTTACAGGCCACCGCTCCCCTCATGGGCTTGGGTGTGTACCAAGTTGAGGCAGATGTTTTCTCTGTATCATTCCAGCCTCAAGGTTTTTATAATTAGACCTGGAAAAGCATCTTTTCCTTTCTTTATTTCTCTGAAAAACTAAGATTGGCTTCAACAAAAGTGATCATTCAAACCTTCTGAAAGCAGAAGAAAGAGATGGCCTTTTGAGAATAATGGTTCATTTCCACAGTCCCCCAACCCCCATGACCCCTACTGCTTGTTGGTTAGGAAAATGCCCTGTTGTGGCTTTGACTCCAGAAGAGATGGAAGGCAAGATAACACTGTGGTGTTTCAAAGGCATTTCCCCTAAGGTCCAAGTGCTTCCAAAGCTTCTGAGAAAACCTTTGCCAAGCTCCTGGCCCCACTGCTGCTGGCCTCAAAACTGAGGCTGCTTGGCCTGTCTAGGAAGTCCGTAAATCCCCGATTAGGCATTGAGGTACTCTCTGGAGCTCGCCTCGTTTGCTCAGATGCCTGGCTGAAGGCCCTGGGCAGACCTTAGTTTACCAAACGCAACCCAACGTAACCCAACACAACCCAACACAACCCATTGCCTTCGAGTCAATTCTGACTCATAGCGACTTTGTAGGACAAAATAGAACTGCCGCGTAGGGTTTCCAAGGCTGTAATCTTTACCAAAGCAGACTGCCACATCTTTCTCCGGAGGTGTGGCTAGTGGATTTGAACCACTGACCTTTTGGTTAGCACCTGAACTCTTTAATCACTGAGCCACCAGGGGTCCTTTCAGTCGGTCAGTCTAGAAGCCTGTAAATAAGCACATTTATCTCAGGCAGACCTCATTTTCTGAGAAATTGTATCCCCTTAAGGGCATAGCAATCAAAACGTCCGTTGTTCCCTGTGGAGCTGCAGCTGTATGCCACCTGACAGTTGCTATTTAATTGGTGGCTGCTGTCCTTTATAGGGTTTTTAGCACATCACATGGTCTTAGTAGAGTTCTGGCAAAACCTTAACTCCTTTGCCCCAAGGCAGAGTGTGGTGGCTCTTGCAATGTCTATTTAATCTGTTGGAAGCCCCCATCAGGGTAAACGCCATACATCACAGGTCAAAAGTTGAAAAGTCCTGAGGCCAGAACCAAGCGTAGCTCACAGATGGAAGTTCTTGGGAGCTGAGGCAAGCTGGGATGCTTCAAGTCTGCAAGAAGAGAAGGAACCTTGGTCTTGAGGGTGGAGGAACCGGGGAAACATTAGTCTTGATGCTTCGAGGAGGTGAGATGTCAACATCAGAGGTGACAAGTTGGCAGCCAGGGTGGAATTTGGGGCTAGGCAGCAGGTGTGGGACAGATGAAGCTGACCATTCATGGAGTCACTTTTCAGACACTGGGCATGGTAGTGGGCAGGAGGAAGCAAGAACGTTCTAGACAAAGTGCAGGCAGCATCAGGAGAGGGGCTGTCTGCCAGGCTGGCTGATCAGAGGTCTGAGCTCTAGCCTGCCTCGCTCCTCAGTGGCTGCCTGACCTCGGGCCAGTCCCTTGACCTCTGTGCCTCATTTTCCTTATCTGCAGGGTAGGTAAAATGGCTCTTCCTTTGTTTTCTTGTCAGCGGAAGGTGAGGCTGAAGTAAAGGAGAGAAACACAAAGGCTGTGAAAAATCCTTAGCACAAGGAAGGAGCCAACTGAGGAAGGGGGGACTACCCGGGCCCCACCCTCGGCCAAGTCTCACCAGCTAACCTCCCTCTTGGGCCCAGAGGCAGCAGAGTTTGCAACCACAAAAGATCCCAAGATGGCTCTTGAGACAGGATGCTGGCAGCCCTGACCTTTTCTCTGTTGGCAGTGGGAATCCTGGGGCTACTTCTGGAACTCTCGGTGGACTGATGTTGCCCCAGAGATCCCAGCTGGCCAGCGCCCCTTCCTCATTCCTTCCCATTCGTGTTTGGGATTAACATGTATCTCCTGAACTTTTTCATTTTTCTACTGAGACGGAAACTTGGACAGCGCCCAGGTCTGGATGTGCTGGTGGTATGGCTGGGCTCAGGCCAGGCCTACGGTGATTGTAATCATATGTGAGGCACTCCCTCGCCGGCTGAGGTTGGGGAACAGCATGGATGCCAGATGGCAGGAGGCAGAAGGGAGGGCATAGGGCTGGGTCCCAGGCCTGGCCCTGCTGTGTATAGATGGTATGGACTCTGGCTCATGCCTTCACCTCTCTGACCCTCGGTTTCTTTATTGATAAAATAAATGGGTTGACTTATAGGACCTCTGAGGGCCCTGCCAGAGTCCCTGGGTGGTGCAAATGGTTAACACGCTCAGCTGCCAGCCGAAAGGTTAGAAGTTTGAGTCCACCTAGACACATCTCATGGAAGAAGGGCCCGGTGATCTACTTCCGAAAAATCACCCTATAGAGCACAGTTCTATTTTGACATACATGAGGTTATCATGAGTCGGAGGTGACTGGACAGCAACTGGAGGGCCATGCCCACACTGTGGGAGCATGGGATATCATGAGATATAGATCAGCTCTTACATGCCTCCCAACACTGGCCTGGCCTTACATGTCCACAGAGAGAAGCCATAGCCAGGGTGTGGTGGGGGGTTCTGGGAAGATCTGCCCCTGCCCTGGCTCATCAAACTAAATGCTTTCTCACAGGACACAGGGCAAGGAGGGGTGCTCGGAGTCAGTGGGGGTTGAGACTGTCATTAACCCAGGAAGGCAAGCATGAGGTGGGAACAGTAAGAGGGCATAGGATAGAAGGGGGTGCTTAGAGAAGGATCTGGAAGAAATAATTCCGGGAGGTGCAGAAGGGTAACCAAAACAACCTTCACCAGCTACCCTATTGTGCAAGGGTCAATCCGATTCTCACCCCCAATTAGCCCAGGGGCTGGGGCTGCCTCTCTGCTTGATTTCTAGTCTTCAAGGTAGCATTACTCTGTGCATTGCTGGGACAGCCCAAAGAATTCTCCACCCGGTGGGTTGTTGTAGCTCTTCCAATCACGCTGGAGTCCCAGAAAGCCTGAATGTAAAGAACAGTTGAAGAGTGGTGAACTCTTTAACTAACTGGCTAGTTCATATTGCCAAGATCAGGGTTAATTTCTGAAGCACAAAATCTGAGGAACAGCTATGACGGTGGTTACCTGGCTAATTGTTGAGAGACAAGCATGGTTATGTTCTAAAACCCACAGTCTGAGTGGAGGTTGTCAGAAGAGTTTCTCCAATTTCATGTAACCCCTGGCGGTTCTCTCCCTTTGCTATCCTTCCTACTTCCACATGTGTTCCTCCTCATTTCTTCCTCTGCCTCTCTCTCTCATTTCTTCCCTACCTGAAGTTTCTAATCTATGAAACTAGAATGGTGCCTGACCCTCAAAAGAACATGTGTCCGCCTGGAACCTGTGAATATGACCTTATTTGGCAAAAGGGTCTTTGCAGATGTAATTAAGTTAAGGGTTCTTGAGATCATCCTAGACTACCTGGAAGGGCCTTAAATCCAATGAAAAGTGTCCTTATAAGAGGTAGAAGAGGAGAAGATGCAGAGAAGAAGGGAAGGCCAAATGAAGATGGAGGCAGATTGGAGTCATGAAGTCGTGAAGAATGCTGACAGCAACCCGAAGTTGGAAGTAGCAAGGAAGGGATCATCCCATAGAGCCTTCAGAGGGAGCGTGACCCTGCCAACATCTTGATTTCAGAGTTCTGGTCTCCAGAACTGTGAAAGAATTCATTTCTGTTGTGTTAAGGCACCCAGTTTGAGGTAATTTGTTAGGAAAGTATTACAAGCCACTCTCCTACTCCCTTGCTTTTCTCTCTCCCTCTTTGTTCTTCCTTCTCCATTTCTATCAAGAGAAGCAGAATGATATAACACAAAGAGAATGGCTTAGGTGTTAGACAGCCTTGGCCTCTCTGAGCCTCTGGCTTCTAATCTATGAGACTAGGATGGCACTATGCTAACTTCAGCATTTTTGGGAAAAACGACACAGGATAATACATATAAAACTTCAGGCAGTAAATAGAAAAGCATCAATAAAAGAAAATAATTACTATTATTCATCCAAAATATTCACGGAAGTTTGTCTTAAAAGACTACTTAATTAGTATTTGTTCCCACTGTTTATAAAAATCAGGTTATTTTAACTTTTTTCTTCCTCATTCTTATAAAATAGAAGGAGTCATATGAAGATAGATTGTTCTTTATTTCCTTGTGGCTTGTGGGTTTTTTTCCCATGTGTCAGCAGTCCTAGAGGGAGGTAAGATTCTCACTCTTGAGCTGGCCCTATTGACCAAGACCTTCTTGGATCATCTCTCGTGATGGGTAAGGATGTGGGTGGAGGGACTGTCCGTCCTGGAATGTGTCTCAGAGGGGAGCTTTGATGTTATCCCCATGGTTCTAAGACCACATCCAAGATGGCACCTACTAAACAAACCTAGCAAATAATGTTTCAGGGCTGATTCATCACTTTAAATAAAAAACATTCGCTTTCCAGAAGGACTCTTTTACATTCCAGAAAGGTTTTTTTCTTTCCACATTATTTTATATACTTTCTTTATCTGTGCCAGTGTACCGTTCAGAGTTTGATCAGAAAAACAGAAGCTGCTCTAGATAGTTCAAATATGAAGGGTTTTAGTACAGGGGATTTAGCGTTTATCTAACTGGGGTAAGGGCTGGATAAGTGAGGGCCAGGGAACCCACTGTCAGAGGTCACAAAATTAGGAAGCACCAGGATTTCAGACAAGAGGCCAGAGGTCATCTCAGCTGTCTGTAGCACCAAAGAGGGCAATTTTCAGAAGGTCTCCTGGGAGCCGCTGAAAACCTCACATCTGCTTGTGCCAATTCAGAGAATAATAGCTTCTCCTCGTCTTGGTTTCTCATTGCTGGAATCTAACTTAGCACCATGCTGGGAGGGAATGTTGGGGAATGAAGATCCCAGGCTACTCCCCTGGACACAATGGAAAATGCAGAAGCTAAGTGAGGATGCTGCCATCCAGGCTGCGCCGGAGCCCCAGCATCCCTTTTGGTGCTCCATTTCCTGGTCTGCTCAACTAAATGGCCTTTCCTATTTTCTTGGCCTCATTTGGCAGAGGCAAGGAATTCATAATCCATTGTGTCCAGGGAAGAAGGGAAAGGGTGTAAGAACAGAGAAGTAGAAAGTGTTTTACAGTTTGTTGAGACCTGAATTGTGGTTGTTGTTAGCTGCAGTTGAGTCATCTCTCACTCAAGGTGACTTTATGTATAACAAAATGAAACACTGCCCGGTCCTGTACCATCCTCACAAGTGTTAGTATGTTTGAACCCATTGTTTCAGCTGCTGTGCCAATTCACCTCATAGAAGGTTTTCTTTGTTTTCGCTGACTCTCTACCAAACATGATGTTCTTGTCTAGGTTCCAAAAGTGAGATGAAGTCTTGCCATCCTCACTTCTAAAGAACATTCTGGCTGTGTTTCCTCTAAAACTGATTTGTTCATTCTTATTGCCGTCCACAGTATATTCAATATTCTTTGCCAACACCAAAATTCCAATGCATTGGTTCTTTAATCTTCCTTTTTCATTGAGGCGATTGAAAAGACCATGGCTTGGGTCAGGCCCACCTTAGTTATCAAAGTGCATCTTTGCTTTTTAACATTTTAAAGAGATTTTTTGCAGCAGATTTTTCCACTGCAGTATGTCATTTGATTTCTTGATTGCTGTTTCCGTGGGCATTGATTATTTATCCAAGTAGAATGAAATCCTTGACAACGTCCATTTCTTCACTGTTTATGTTGTTTATTGGTCCAGTTGCGAGGATTCCCGTTTAAGTGGAGGTGTAATCCATACTGAAGGCTGTAGTCTTTGACCTTCTTTGTAAGTGCTTTAAGTTGTCTTCACTTTTAGCAAGCAAGGTTGTGTCATCTGCATATTGCAGGTTGTTAATAAGCCTTCCTCCAATCCTGATACTGCATTCTTCTTCATACAGTCCAGCTTCTCGGATTATTTGCTCAGCACCCAGAGTGAATAAATATGGTGAAAGTATATAACCCTGCTGTATATCCTTTCTGATTTTAAACCATGTAGTAGTCCCTCGTTCTGTTCAAATGACTTTCTCTTGATCCACGTACAGATTCCGCATGAGCACAATTAAGTGTTCTGGAATTCTCACTCTTCATAATATTATCCATAATTAGTTATGAATGGTCCAGTGGTTGAGAGCTTGGCTGCTGTCCCAAAGGTCAGCAGTTCGAGTCCACCAGCCACTCCTTGGAAACTCTATGGGGCAGTTCTATTCTGTCTTACAGAGTCGCTGTGAGTCAGAATTGGCCCTACAACAATGATTTTTTTTTTTAAGGTAATTAAAAAAAACACTTGTCTTTACAGAGGCCACACTATTATGTATGTCCTAGACACATGGGAAGAGGCAGGATTCGATGCTGGGAGCAAACAGCTGAAGTAGGGCCCTCAGAAGTCACTTCCCCCTCTACCCTTTGTTTCTTCATCTGTAAAGTGAAGAGACTAAACTCTAAGCTTCCTTTCAGTCTTAATCTTCCACAACTCTCTGATATGTGTGGACAGAAGTATGCAGTGCTGGGCATCAATGGTGTGATTCTTCATGTCGTCTCCTTCTCCCCCTACCTTTTTTCCCTCAGTTATAAAAATGGTCAGGTCTCTCAATCCTTTAGAGATAAAAAAAACTGAGCAAAAAAACCCCAAAATACTTCCCTTGGTTTTATGACCCCCCTAAAATTACTGCTTCATCCAGCTCCTTCCATTTACTTCCAAACCCCTTGAAAGAGATGTGTGTGTTAACACTGAGGAGCAGGAGACCAGGATTCAAGCCCCCTTAGCTTGCAGGTCTCAGGCCTTGAAGTAAATAGTGGAAGGATTCACACTGGCAGATCAATAAGGTCTGTGCTTAGCAGGCTATATGTCCACACACCATGGTAAAGGATGCTATCCTACTAATGGATCCTGCTGTCCAGGACTCTAGGTTTTGAGTAATGCACCTGTATTAGTTTCCAGGGATGCCATAACAAATTACCACAAACCTGATGGCTTAAAACAACAGAAATTGACATTTTTTCCCAGTTTGGGAGGCCAGAAGTCCTAAATCAAGGTGTAGGCTCTAAGGGGAATTCTCCCTTGCCTCTTCCAGGGCCTGGTTGCCCCAGGTGTTTTAGCCTGAGGCCACCTGGAGGACCATTTGTGAAGATGGCCTCAATAATCCCTCCCGTTCCTCTTTGCAATGTGACTTTGCTGCTCTCCCTATCAAGAGGTGAAGTTTATTTCTCCACTCCTTGAATCTGAGCTTGGAAAGGTGGCTGATTTTGGCCAATGGACCCTTAGCAAACATGATGCAAGCAGATGCTTGAAATGCACTTGTACATGGACTTTGCCCTCTTTTTTGGCTGTGGTTGGAAAGCAGAGTCTATGAGGTAACTGAGCCTGAGCTAGCCTGCTGGAGAGGCCACACGGAATACTGAGGGATCCCAAACTTAAAGTTGTTGACCACCAGACATGTGAGTGAGGAAATCTTAGACCATTCAGCCCTCCTTAAATCACCAGATGACTACAGCTGCATAAGTGATCTCACATGAGATCAGCAGAAGAACCACCAGCTGAGCCCAGCCAAATGGCTGATCATTTGCAAATAAAATGGTTGTTATTTTAGGTGATTAAATTTTGGAGTATTTTGCTACGGAGCAATAAATAACTGATATAGTTCCCATCTTAGCTGAGCCTCCGGCACCCCCAAGTGTATAGTAAGGCCCTATAGAGGCAACTCCCCTGGTAACTATCAGGGGTGTGTGGCAGAACCTGTGGTCTCCTTTGAGCCATCCTGCTCTTTTTCCTTATAGTAATAGCACAGGGCCACTCAACTAAAGACTATGTTTTCCAGCCTTCCTTATAGCTAAGTGTGGCTAAATTTTTAACCAAGAGAATGGGACAAACGTGATGTGTGTTATGTCTATGTTACTTCTTTAAAGGGAACATGCTTGTCCTATACATCTTCTGTTTCCCCCTTTCTGTAGGCTGGAAAGAAGAGGTGGTACCAGCAAATGTGGACAAGAACTGCCTCTATGGCAGGGCTACTCAAAGTGTGGTCCACAGACTGGCCACTTGACACAGTCCATGACAAGGTAAATACAGAAATTGAGATCAAGTGTTTATAAACTTTTATAACAAATTGACAAAGTGATATTGTTGAATTGTGGTCAAATCAATTCCGACTCATGGTAACCCCATGTATTGCATAGTGGAACTGCACTTTGTAGGATTTTCAAGGCTGTCAACTTTCAGAAGCAGATTGTTAGGGCTTTCTTCCAATATGCTGTTGGGTGTGTTTGAACTGCCAACTTTTTGATTAGTTGTTGAGCACTTAGCAGTTTGCACGACCCAGGGACTCCAAAGTAATATTAGGTCTGTTGAATACAACAATAACAATTGGGGCTTTAAAAATGTGCTTGTATCTTTTTTAAATTTTTTTATTTTACAAAAGTGTTGGTCTAAAGTGGATGGGTGGGCGAGAAGCTGACCCTTCACCCAAGATTGCTTGAGAAGCACTGCTCTAGTGGATGGCTAGGTAACAAGTCACTCTGGAGCTTAGAAGTGACTTGAACCTGCCAGTACCCTCTCCCTCTACCTGTCATTTTCCATTTCTCTCTGCACATCACCTTTTCACCCAAGATGGGGTACCTTGCAGCATGCAGTTCCACAGTCTATTCTTCCAGCCTCACAACCAGGAGGGAAGAGGCCATCTTTCCTTAGCTCCAGTTAGAAAAATTTCAGGGAAGGACTCTGTCTGGTCTAGCCTGGGTCAGATTGCCCACCTCACAATCAAATACTGTGATAGGAAGGCAGGATCGTGTAAGATGGAGGCTCCCTGTGGATCATACAGCTGAGTTGGAGGAGCAGCTCCACAAAGGAGAAGGGGGCAGCTACTGCTCCCAGGAGAAGGCAAATGCTGGGCAGACAACAAATAAGTTTCCACTCCAGCACTCCAGGTAGCTTCCAGCTTTCTCCCAACTTCTTCCCCTTGTTTCCCAGACTCCTAAAGCTTTCCCATCAGGAATGGCCCTCCAGCTCCTGTACCAGGAACAAAGGGGAGCAGAGAAGGAGAGAGCAGAGAAACAGTAAATGCAGAGATCTAGAGGGACGAGAGATTACACTCTTATTCGTGAATTGAAAGCAGCCCAGAATAGTTGGCGTGTAGATTCCAAAGTAGGATGGGGCTGGAGAGCAGACTTGAAGGGGGTTGGTCAGTGGGGAGCCTCCATGTAGCTGTAACTTAAATAGATTTCTCTAGCTACTGTGAGGAGGATTAAAAGTGGACAAGTCTGGAGGCAGGGAGGCCAGTTAGGAGGCTGTTTTAGCTGTCCAAGTGATAGATGATGGTAGCCTGAGGAAAACGTGATGCGAAGGAATAAGACAAATGCATACAAGAAATATTTACCATAAAAAATGAATAGGATTTGTGGATGAATTTGTAGTGGGGGATAAGGGAGAGGGAGGAGATCAGGAGGACTTTTGGAAATGCTGATGCCATTCACTGGGACAGGGAACACAGGTGAGAGAAGTAGGCTGTTTTCCAAAATGGCTGCACCACCTTACATTCCTACCAGTAGCATACGAGGTTCCTATTTCTCCACATTTTCACCACATTTATTAGTATCTGTGGTTATTGTTTGTGGTTTTAATTATACCCATCCTAGTGGGTGTGAAGTGGTACCTCATTATAGTTTTGATTTTAATTTTCCTGATGACTAATGAGGTTGAGGGGAGGTGGTGGTAAAGCGGTTAAGTGCTCAGGCTGCTAACCAAAAGGTCGGCAGTTTGAATCCACCAGCCGCTACTTGGTAACCCTATGGTGCAGTTCTACACTGTCCTAGAAGTTGGAATCAACCCGACGGCACATAACAACAACGACGTTGAGCATCTTTTCATGTACTCATTGGCCATTTGTATACCTTCTTTGGGGAAACGCCCATCTAGATTTTTTGCTTGTTTAAAAAATTAGGCTCTCTTTTTATTACTGAGTTCTAAGAACTCTTTATATACATTCTGGAAACAAGTCCCTTTCAGATATCTGATTTGCAATTTTTTTTCCTCATTCTGTGAGTTTTCTTTTATTTTCTTTGATGATATTGTTTGTAGTGCAATTTAAAAATATTTTTTGTAGCATATTTCTTTTAAAAACAGATTTATTGAGGTATAATTTACACACTGTAAGTTCATCTGTTTTAAGGGTACAATTCAATGATTTTTGGTAAATTTACACAGTTGTGCAGCCATCACTATAATCCAATTTTAGGACTTTAACATCACCCCCCGAAGTCCCTTATGGCCATTTACAGTTAATCCCTGTTACACTGCCAGCCTCTGGCAATCATTAATCTGTTTTATAATCTCTATAAATTTGCCTGTTTTGGGCATTTCATATAGATGGAAAAATACAAAATGTGGTCTTTGCATCTGGCTTCTTTCAGTCAGCATAATGTTTGATGTTCGTCCATGCTGTAGCATGAATCAATAGTTTGTTCTTTTTTTAATTTGCTGAATTCTGTTGCGTGGATGTACCATACTTTGTTAATTCATTCACATGTTGTTGGCCACTTGGGTTGTTTCCAGTTTGGGGCTACTATAAGGAGTGCTGCTATGATTCAATGTAATTAGTGATATGGTGGGATTTACATCTACCATCTCGCTGTTTTCCATATGTCTTATGTTTCTTTTTTTCCTCTGTTCCTTCTTCACTGCCTTCTTTTGTGTTAAATAGTTATTTTCTAATGTATCATTTTCAATTCCTTTGTTGGCATTTAAACGAAATTTGTTAAATTATTTTCTTAGTAGTTGCTCTAGGGGTTACGACATGCATCTTAATTTATCACAAGGTAGAAGGACAAAACATTTTATTGGACAGTTTGCCAGCTTGATTTATAACTTGTATTATGCAGGCATTTGGTATGTAGTGTCCATCTGTGCCCTGCCCCAGGCCCTGCACATGTTGAGGGCAGGCCTGCCTTTCCCATTTTTGTATGCAAGTGCTTTTTCACAAAGGAGCCCTGGTGTCACAGTGGTTAGAGCGCTCGACAGCTAACTGAAAGGTTGGAGGTTCAAAACCACCAGCTGCACCTTGGGAGAAAGTTGTGGCAGTCTGCTTCCATAAAGATTACAGCCTTGGAAACACTATAGGGCAGTTCTAATCTGTTCTACAGGGTCACTGTGAGTCGGAATTGACTCGACAACACACAACAACATTTGTCAGTTTGTTGTACTGTGATAACTTGTATGTTGTTATGATGCTGGAACTTATGCCACCAGTATTTCAAATACCAGCAGTGTCATCCACGGAGAACAGGTTTTATGGGAACTTCCAGACTAGGACAGACTAAGAAGAAAGGCCTAGTGATTCACTTCTGAAAATCAACCAGTGAAAACCGTATGGGTCACAACAGCATACTGTTTGACATAGTGCTGGAAGATGAGTCTTCCAGGTTGGAAGATACTAGATAGGGGCTGCGACAAGAGGCTCAAACATACCAGTGATCATGAAGATGGCACAGGACTAGGCAAAGTTTTGTGTTGTATGTGAGGTTGCCATGAGTCAGAGCTGACTTGGCAGCAACAAACAACAACATATTCATGCTATGTGCTATATTTTATGAATAACCCACTGAACAGTCAGCTATAAATACTGCTTTTTAAGCTTAAGATTTTGCCATAGGCATTTTTTATTTGCCAAAAGCCCTCGTACATTTCTTTTTATAAAGGCTGCATTGTATTCCACTGAGTGGGTAGGGCAAACTTTAGTTAACTGCTTCCCTTCTTTAGGACACTTAAATCATTTTCAATTTTCAGCTATTTAAAAAAAAAAAAAAAGCTGCAACAAGCATCTTTGTGCACACAGCTTGAATAAGCAAACCTTAAAACTGGGGCTGCTTGGCATAATTAAAATGGTTAATCCCAGACCTAAATTGAAATTACATTTTGAATTAAGCTGCACTAGGTTTGAAGGCTACCTCTGCCATTCCACAAAGACAATTGGGCTCATTTGTCAAATGTTTTGACTGTTTGTGGCACAAAGAGTGCAGAGATCTGGGCCTTAGCTAATATAAATAATCCTGCTATCTTAACTGCTCTCAGGCAATACATCTAGTCAATGGCTAGGCCCTAACTCACTCCCTTCTAGCCAGATGGCCACGTTCACATCTCGAAAGACTTCACGCTGAGCTGATCTAATCTTCTTCCTAACCAAACAATCAACTTTTACATTTCAAGGACTCCAATTAGGGTTGATCTGGTCTACAACCAATCACTAAACCCCTACATCAGAAATATTTACAGTTTGCTTTAGAAATATTGCTTTAGTCAATTTGTATCGGGAAATAAGAGATTGATGTCAGGCTAGAAATTGATGTTAGGAAAGTTTGTGGTCTGACAACCCCTTGTAAAATTTTCCTTCCTTCCCCTGGAGACCATTGGATGTGAAACCATTTTCCTTTTTTTGCTCTGCCTGATGAATACTTCATTGCTTTCCTTGAAAGTTGGAACACACACAGCAGCCTCTTGCTTGAGTACTTTGTGTCTCTCCATTTCGGGAAATGCCTTTATTGTTCATCCTTCAAAATTTTTATTTTGCTTTTATTTCTAGCAAAGTGTAAGCCTGGAGATTCTTTAAATCATTTTGGCACCCAATGGGGAGATCAAAGGTGGTTTTACCTCTTCAACATCCCGAAAAGGAGAAACCGGAAGCGTTGGTGCCTGCATAGTCCTCTTGGGTCTGTCCTTTTTCACGGTATCCCAGAAGTTGCACCAGGTAAAATACCTCTCCGGTATGAGCGCCACTTACTTTGCGTAGAGGCTCCCTGACTTTTGTTGAAGGATTTGCCTTCCTTGTTTGGTTCTGCCTTTTTAAACGGAATATAAGTTCCTTTGATTTTAAGTTTCATGCTTAGGGACCTCAGAGTCTTGAAAAACTGCATTCCAAAACCCATCAGCAGTCCTTCGTCAGGGATATTAGCTGGTTATGAGAAAATAAAAGCTCTGACTTTTGTTAGAAATAGCTTCCAAAGCTAACCTTATGCTGCCTTTGGGAATCTGGGAAATGCCAAATCTAAGAGCAATACTGAGTTTCCTCCAGGAATTCCCACTCGTTTTATGAATAAGCATTATGGTTCTTCATCATTTTCATTTTTGTCTGCTTGGCGTATCTTAACCCAAGACAGCCTGAATGTGTGGCCACCTTGGGGAACTTTTGAATTCTTTAAGTTAAATTTTCTGCATAACCAGTTAGAGCAAAAGGCATCCCACATTAAGAAATTTCAATGCAATATTTTTTCTGATTGGCATTTGGAGACCTTTTTTTTTTTTTAAAAAAAAGACATCAAAGTAATAAAATAATTTCTGTGCAAAAAAATCTGTTTCCAAACTGTCTAACCAGAATAAAGAATTGCAAAATACAGTTTCTGAATTAATTGAGCAAAATAAAAAGTTAGAAGTCAGAGCTCTGTCATGTTTACAACCCCTCTGCTGTTCCCTCTGCCCCGCATCTGCTGGCAAACCCTTCTCCGTATCTTCCTCTGCCTCTTTATCCCTCTGAAAACTCTGTCTGAACCCTCTTTCTTTTCAGGAGAAGCCACTAAAGATCGAAACCCAGAAGGAGAATCTATTAAAGATTCAAAGCCAGAAAATATAAAACCAATGAGTCCAAAGCTGGGCAGATAAAACTCAGGAAGCCCTTCTCCTGAAATGCCTTTTAAATTTTGTTTCTTTCATTCCTTGGATACCTACTGAGCTACATAGCATCGCTGAAGATTTTCCAAATTTAGGTGAGGATCCTAATTGGTTCGCTCAAGAATTCAAGGTCCTTATTAATGCTTAGCAGTCCAAATTGGCTGATTTGTGTCATTTAGTCCATGTATTAGTTGGCCCTGGGGAAGCTGAACTATGGTTAGAACAAGCTAACTAGAAAGAGCCCAAGGTGATTTAGCCCTGAATATCACCAAAATAGCCAAAACCCTTCTCACAGAAGCCAGAGCTAAGGGCAATGATTCACATGATACAATCCTTAAACCCCCCAAAATAGATTGGATAAAAGTCCATTCTTCTGTACAAGGTAGAGATCAAAGTGTTTATGATTACCAATCCCAATTATTCTAGAAGTTTTCAGAACATTCTGGGTTGACCCCTTAAGATGAAGGGACAAAGGGGGCTTTTAATGCATTATTTATTTCTGGCCGCCAACCTGAAATTTCAGCCTTAGTTAAGAGACATCCTTTAGATTAGAAGGGTGTTCACTGAAGAATAAAGTACTTTAGCTCATGAACCTGCCCAAACTTTAAAAACAAAGCAGACTGCTCAAACTAACAAATTAAATAAATTAGTGGCCTGTTGATTACAACAGCTGCAAGGACCTACCCAAAAAAGGAGTTTAAAACCCTCCAGTGGACCTAAAACTGGCCTCTGCAACAATTGTAAAAAAGTTGACCATTGGAAAAATGAAAGCCTTAAGTTAAAGAATAAACAGATGGTTTCCACCCCAAATGCTCCTCCATCCCCTTCCTGATTCAGAATGAAGGGGCTCCAGGACAAAACAAGGACTTTTCCTATGGTAGCTCTAAACTCTCAAGGAGAAACAACTGTGCATATTAATGGAGAACCTTGTATATTTTTAATTGATTCTTGGGTTACTTTGTCCACAATTAATCCTATGTGCTTAAAAAGCCCCTGCCCTGAAGTAAGAAGACCTCAATTATAGTGGGATTACAAATAAGGAACAAACCCAATTTCATTCCCAACCTGTGCCAATATCTTTAGACCCAATAGAGGATTTGCATCCTTTTTTAATCAATTGTAACACCCCTGTTAATTTAATGTTGCTGTTGAGTTGATTCCGACTCATAGCAACTCTATAGAGCAGAGTAGAACTGACCCATAGGGTTTCCAAGGAGCGGCTGGTGGATTTGAACTGCTGACCTCTTGGTTAGCAGCTGTGGCTTTTAACCACTGCATCACCAGGGCTCATGTTAATTTAATAGGAAAAGATATTACATCTAAATGGAATTGCTGTTTATGATTTAATGAAAAGGGGGAAATATTATTATTCTCACTGAGAATCAGAATTTAGGGAGAGATAACATTCAAAAGGAAGAGGCCCTTTGTCATATGCAAGCCCTTACTGTTCCCCTTTTGAATTCTGTATGTTCAAGCTCTCTCCCCATTGAGGTTATTTCTCAGGTCCCCGAAACTTTGTGGGCCACGACTTCTACAGACGTTGGTTGTGTCCTGTCTGCTGAACCTATTAAGATTTAAGTGGACACCTCAAAGCCCTTGCCCAAAATTCCTCTATATCTGCGTAAAGGAAGGAATAACTCCTCTAATACAGGATTTTCTTTCTAAACGCTTAATCATCCCCTGCATAGTCCTTGTAACACTCCTATCCTTCCAGTTAGAAACCTTCATGTCCGAGGTTGGCAGTTTGTTCAGGACTTACATGCAATAAACAGCATTGTTATTTCTAGGCACTCCGTTGTCTTTAATACACACCTGTTACTTCCCAATGTTCCCCCCGATGCAGTACGCTTCACTGTTGTAGAACTTCGTAGCACATTTTTCAGCATCCCTGTTGAACCCAAAAGTCAATATCTGTTTGCTTTTACTTGGGAAAAAAAAACAATTTAGTGGAATGTCATGCCTCAGGGTTTTATAGAAGCTCCCAGTTATTTTCCTCAAAACCCACATATGGATTTCCAATCTTTGCAATTTCCAAATTAATCTACCTTGTTATGTAGACAATTTGTAGACGATATGTAGACAATTTGCTAGTCTGTTCTTCCTCTCAGCAGACTTGCCTGGAGTCCAGCATAGCTTTGCTAAACCATTTGGCTGTTGGTGGACGTAAAATTTCCAAAGAAGAATTACAATTAGCTCAGCCTTCTGTCAAATATTTAGGTCACTTAATTTCTGCAGAAAGCATTTCTGTTGATCCCCAAGAGGAAAGAAGCTATTGCAGCTTTTTCTCTGCCTAAAACAAAGAAACAATTTAGAGATTTTCTAGAACTTTGCAGTTATTGTTGAGCCTGGGTTTCTAACTTTTCCCTCATGGCTCAGCCTTTATATAAATACTTGAAAATCTTTGAACCTGATCCATTTTATCTTACCTTGGAAGATTAAGGGGGGTGATAACTGTGTTAAAAGAAGTCCTGATTAACATGCCTGCTTTAGGATTCCCTAAATATCATTTGCACTTTAAATTTTTGTACATGAAGCTTCTGGTAATGCATTGGGTGTTCTTACACAGACACATGGGGGACAAAGTAGGACTATAGGTTATTACAGCCTGAGCTGAATCCAATGGTTAAAAGCATATCCAACTTGTCTTAGAGTGGTAGGTGCTGCAGCAAAATTAGTAGAGTCCACTGCTGATATAGTTTTAGGAAACTTCCTAGATATATATACTGCATGCTGTGTCTGCATTATTAAATTCTGTTCTAACCAACATTTATCTGCCAGCAGACTCACCTCTTATGAAGTGCTTCTTCTGGCAGATTCTAATATTAACTTACATGCAGTAGCTACTTTACACCCGGCTGGTTAAGAGCTCAGCTGCTAACCAGAAGGTCAGCAGTTCGAATCCACCAGTTGCTCCTTGGAAACAGTATAGGGCAGTTCTACTCTATCCTATAGGGTCATTATGAGTCAGAATTGACTTGATGGCAACAGTTTTGGTTTTGGTTACCCTTTTTTCTACAGCTGATAAGGATGACTGTCCTTCCTATGATTGTTTAGACTTAACCAAGCCGCTTCTGACTCCTCATAGTGATTTAAAGGAAAATCCTTTGACAAACCCTGATAGAGTATCATTTGTGGATAGTTTTTTCTTATTTGAAACAAATTCCTAGCTCTCACTATCAGGCTGGTTACACTGTTACAACCTCTACTGAAGTCCTTGAAAGCCAGCCACTCCCTAAGGCCACCTCAGCTCAACAAGCTGAACTTATTGCTCTTACCAGATCATGTAAACTTGCTAAAGAAAAATCCGTAAGTACTTTTCACAGATTCTAAGTATGCATTTGGAGGTATTCATGATTTTAGAATATCAAAGAAACAAAGACGGTAACAAATAATATTACCTCTTCTAGTAACATTATTAAAACGGGACTTTATTAGAAGACCTGTTAGATGTCTTGCTGCTCCCTTCTGGAATTTTTGTAATTAGAATACAAGTACAACAGCCAAAGGGAGTACCCCAAACTGAAGAAATTAGGGAAAATAATCTTGTTGATGCAGCTGCTTCCCAAACTGTTGTTGCCCCTGTTTTGGCAAAAGAGTGTGCAGAGTAGCCTTTGGAAGAACCTGTGGAGAACTATTCTCATGAAATGACTAGTACATTTGCACCCACCAAAGGGAAGTTTTCGAAACACCAGCAAGTGGCTCAATCAAATGAAACTGAAACATGGAAAAAGTCAGGCTGTTACCAAGACCCTGACATTAAGCTACGGTTAGGACCTAATGCCAAAATTGTCCTTCCTAAACTTTTACATGTTCCTATGATGAGAACTCTACATTAGAACACTCGTCTAGGGAGAGATGAGTTTTGAAGAAATACTGGTAGGAAAAATTTTCTGAGGCAGCTGAGTATATGACTGCCTACTGCTCTCTCTCCCCTCATTACAATCCTGGGAAACATCTTAAAAATTTCCCTGGACCGTACCCTTTGCCTTCTGTGTGTATGCTCAAGTGGCGATTAGGCTTTATGCAGCTTCCCACCTTGGAGTGGTTATAAATATGTTTTAGTCATGATTTGTAGATCTTCACGTTGGGTGGAAGCTTTTCCCTGCTGGTGGGCCACTGCTTCTTTTGTGGCAAAGAAGCTCCTTGAAAATGTAATAGCTACTTGGGGATTACTCAAAATTCTTTGCAGTGATCAAGGAACTCTGGACAAGTTATTCAGGAATTATGCCAAGTGTCCCCCGTATACCTGGGATTACATTGCCCTTATCACTTGTAGTCCTCTGGACTGGTAGAAAGAACTAATGGTATAGTAAAAACTCAACTTGCTAAGCTTTCTGTGTTCCTAGATTGGTCATGGACTAAAGTTCTCCCTTCAGTCCTTTTAAGTTTAAGAAACACTCCTTTTGTATCTCTTAAACTTACTCCTTTTGAAATTGTTGCTAGAAGGCCTATGATCTTTCCTTACATTGCTTTTACTGATCCTAACTTGGTAGCACCTGAATTGTTAAGACATTGTCAATCTTTGATGCAGCACTCTGAGAAATGTTTTCACAAGTTAAAGAGACTTTTGAAGAGCAGAAACTTGCTTTTCCTCCCTCAAGTATATCATCCCAGGAGATTATGTTTATTGGAAAAGTTACCAACTAAAAGATTCCTTGGAACCACATTGGAAGGGGACTTATCTAGTCATTTTAACCAACCCTTGAGCAGCTAAACTGGAAAGAATTAACCTTTGGATTTATTTGTCACAGTTAAAGAAAGCTAAAGTGTTTATTTGGACCTGTCAGCCAGCCAGAGATTTGAAACTCAGACTGAAGCAGTGCTCCAGAAACCAGGAGCAAGTAACCTCAAAGCCAAGCTGCTGACTCCAAAATCACAGAGTGAGATCATATGCACAGTGTTGAAATCTATGAACTCTGGTTCTTAACTGTTGGTATTTCAGTAGTCTTAACTGTTTCTGCTCACTTGTGGAATTTTTTTTTTTTTAGTAGCTTATATAATCACTGAATATCTTGAACTCTAAATTCAGAAGTTAAAGTTTTTTTATTCTTTATACAGTAGTTGAAATTGTTCAATGCTTATAACTTTCTGAAATGATTTTATTCTACCTACTTGGGTTCACCTCCTAGTGAATAAGTAGGAAGAAAAAAAAAAACTTGCTTTATGCTCATTAATTTCTATTTACTATATTACTTTAGCTAACTTTTTCTCTATTATGAACTTTATAAAAAGTTTCCTCTTTCTATTGCTTATAACCACCACTGACGCCTGGAAAGAAAATGCTTTCAACAAATTAGCTCAATCAGTTGCCAGCACCAGCAATTTAACAGAATGTTGGATATGTTGCTCTGCCCCACAATCCACACAGGACCATACTGACCCTCTCACTGTACCAGTCCTAGACTATAAGTTCACATCCAATTTTACTATTGATTTTGAAAAACCATTTAAACGAGCCATCTGTGCCAAACTATGGCTACCCCTAGAATTGTCCACTCCCTGTTTCAATCTTACCCATATGTGGATAGAATGTTCTACTCTGTCCACACTATGTGAAGCTTTTATTAGTGATGTTCAATATTATCACTTAGTAAAAAATAACTGCATTAGAATTAACCCAAATCTCCCTATTTGTGCCCAACTTCAAGATCCTCTAGATTTTGGAGAAGTATCCATTTGTAATGATTCACTAGCTACAAACTGGCTTGAAAAAGCCAATCAGTCCATTCCTTTTCCCAATATTCAAACAAGAAAAGACATGTTATTTGCACCATCTGGATGTGTTTTTTTTTTTTTTTTTATGAGGCGTATCAGCTTATTTCAGAAATAAATTTGATGACTCACCCTATACTTGGGTTTTACTGTGTTTAAATAGTTGAAATATGATAGGCCAGTGTTCTTTAGGAACTCTAGAAGTTCCTATGAGTATCCTTTCATAAAATGACCGCTTACTATGGAACAGTGATTTGAAATTAATATCCATACAGAAGACAGAACTTGTCCTTTCAGGCAATCCCATAGGTGATTGCTTGGGATGAGGATAATCCTTATGCACTATTATACCATGGTTTAGGATTGGGCAATTAGAAATGTCCATTCGCAACCTATCTGTCACTATGGCTCAAATTTCTGATACTGTTTCGGATGGAATGGCCGCACAACAAAAATCATTAGAATCCCTTACAAAAGTTGTATTGGACGATAGAATTGCCCTAAATTTTATTTTAGCTGAGCAAGGAGGGGTTTGTGCTGTTGCCAATACTTTTTGATGTTCATGGCTAAATGCCCTCCGGAAAGGTAGAGCAGGATATCTCCAAAATACACCAAAAAGCCTCCTGGTTGCATACCATTCCTCCCATGACCATTCCTTCCTTCCTTGATATTTTTAGCTAGTTATCCCAAGACATCAGATCTGGAATATACTCCTTTCTCCTAGCCTGTCTCCTTCTTCTAATCATAGTAATCATCATTATTATAGGGCTTGTTAAATGTATGACGCATTGTGATCTCATTGTCACAGCCAACTCTCAAGGCATATGGCCATGTGATGAATTACATATTTGGAAGAAACTACTGATTTTGCTGGGGAGAATGAAGTTTAGTTCTGTGATCAAATCCTTTCAAAATTGCCAAGCTGTTCCCTGTATGTGACTTTGTTTGCGACACTTATCCTGATCAGAGAACAAAACACCTTGAAGATGAACCTGAAGTAATGGCAAAGTGAAATTGGATAGTGCCTGGCTATAAAAAGTCAAATGATGACCAGCTGCTAGAATGTAGCATCTGAAGAACTTAAAGGCTCATACAGAGCAACCATCCCAGAGACTCCAAGTCCTTGCAGAAGACAGGTAGCGTATTTGCAGGTGATATCTTAAGTGATCTGTGTTCCTTAGTGGCAGCTTGATCAAAAATGGGAAAAATGAATAAGCAAACTTTAAAACTGGGGCTGCTTGGCATGATTAAAATAGTTTAATCCCAGACCTAAACTGAAATTCCATTCTGAATTAAGCTGCAACTAGGTTGCAGACAATTTGGTTTCTTGTAAAACTTTTGACTCTGACACAAACAGTGCTGAGATCTGGGCCTTAGCTAATGTAAATAACCCTGCTATCTTAACTGGTTTCAGGCAATTCGTCCAGTCAATGCCTAGGCTCTAACTCACTCCCTCCTAGCCAGATGGCCATATTTACATTTTAAAAGACTTCAGGATGAGCTGATCTAATCTCCCTAACCAAATGTTTGACTTTTACATTTCAAGGACTCCAATTAGGGTTGACCTGGCCTACAATTAAACACTAAACTCCACTTCAGGAATATTTACAAGGCTTGCTTTAGAAATATTGCTTTAGTCAATTTGTATCAGGAAATAAGAGAATGATGTTAGGCTAGAAATTGATGTTAGAAAATTTGTAGTTTGACAACTCCTTATAAAATTTTCCATCCTTCCCCTGGATCCCGTTGGATGTGAAACCATTTGCCTTTGTTTGTCCTGCCTGATAAATACCTCAGTGTTCTCTTTGTAAGTTGGAACACATGCTGCAGCCTCCTGTTTGTGTGCCATATATCTCTCCATTTCATGAAATGCCTTTATTGTTCATCCTTCAATAAAATTATTTTGCTTTTATTTCTAGCAAAGTGTAAGCCTGGAGTTTCTTTAAGACAAACTCTTTCCACATTTTAGAATCTTTGGTATAAATTCCCAGTGGTAAGATAACTCTTTCAAAGAGAAGAAATATTTTTATAGTTCTTGATATTTATCACTATGTTATTTTCTTAAGAACTGTAACAATTTACTCGGATCCTCACAAATATGGATTATTTTATCACACCTTCATGACTACTAGGTGTCAAGTGAAATGCTTTTTAAAATTTAACTTTGCATTTCTTTGGCAGTTAGCAAGATTGGATTTTTTCTGTAAACCTGTTACTAATTATAAGTTGATTAATGTAAATTACTTCTTCATGCTCCTTACCTGCTTATATGAGTCTTTGTTTTTAAGCTATTAGTTTGTATGAATTCTTGATGTAATATTACCTCCTCAAAACCTGTTAGGAAGTAGAATATAAACAAATAGAAACAGATATTAACCTTTTATCTTCCTTATTTGCTGTAAATATTTTTCCTTATTTGCTCTTTTTCAGTAATTTTTTTAAATACAGAAAATTTACATTTTCTGTCGTCGAACCTGATAATCTTTGCTTTGTGATTTCATCCATCCTTTCCAAATTTAATAAAAGACATTCTTGCCCCCCAGAAATTTGATGAATGTTTAAGCCTCTCTTCCTCTCCTTTGCCTAGGTTTTTAAAAAGTGTGCACCTGTAGCTCTTCAATCCATGTAAAATTTCTCTGTGGTGTCTGGTGATTTCAAAGCATAAGTTTTTCACACTCAGCACATTTCCTTCCTTGCTGCATTGGTGACTAGGGCCCAATGCTGCATTGGTGACTAGGGCCTGACCAGCCCTGCTCCCCATCTGCCTAAAGGGGAGAGAATGCAGAATCAGAATTTGCCTCTTAACAATATAGGGCTAAGCCTCTGTCCAAGAAAGGCAGCATGACTTGGAAACTGAGCATGAACCCTGGTTATGCATAAATTTTCAGCCCCCAGTTCTCCCTCTGCAAAATGGGGCAAAGAAGTGTCTGCCTGACAGGGCTATTGCGAAGGTGATGTGAGATAATGTATAGAAAGTTCTAGCACAGTGCCTGGCCCATCACAGATGTCTCAGGGCCCTGCCTCTGCACTGACTTGACTCCTGGGTTCCACCTCGTGTCTGAAGATGTTCCTGAGCCTTTCTGTGGAGCGTGGGCGGGCCTACCAGAGCAGTTGGTGGTATCTCCTTTCTTAGGTGAGAAAATTGAGGGTCAGAAAGGTCAAACAGCACAGTAGTTGACACTTTTGGCTACTCTGCTATATTGCTTCCTCCAGCACCTTTTTACCTCGCTGCCCCTCAGCTTCCTCACATGCAAAATGGAGTGAATTGTCTTTGTTGGTCTTTACTGCTGAGGGATTATTTGATGATCTAATGAAAAGGGTCTGAAAAAGGTTGCAGAAAAATCCAGAAATGAGGTTGAGTCTCCACGGGGCTGGTCAGTCCACTCACTCCTCCCTCAGTTTTGAACACAGACAAGCTCTGTGCTAGCTTTGAGAGGCTTCCTTTCTCCCCACCCTCTGCTCCCCAGGAAAACCGCTGTGGAAGTTCTGTGAAGGCCCCTTGTGCCCCTGGCTGGCCAGGCAGGAAGCCCAGGGCTTGGCTGAGGCCCCAGGAAGCAGAGCCTGGGAGGTGAGCTGCATCTCAGGCCCAGCTGTGTTCATCTTGTCTGAAGGCATAGAAGGCCAAGGTGAGGAGAAACCTCGGGGGTCACCCAGGCCACCCCTATTTCACAATGTGGAAGCTGAGGCGAAGAGGGGGAGCAAGTTAGCGTCAGTGTCAGAACTTAGCCTGGGGGGGCTTAGCTCCCAAACCAGAGCTTTCCCCTAGGCCTCTGACCTTTCTGGAAAGCTCTTTGCATTATGATGACAAGTGCATGATGTTAGAGTCCTTTGAAGAGCAGAGCAAACCTGGAGGAATGAGATGCCCCCAGATCAGGAGGGAGGTTCCTGGGAATAGACTTTCCCAGGAGGGAAGGAGCTTGGCTTTACTGGGGCACCTGGAAGAAAGTGGGTAGTGGCTGGAGGCAGGCAAAGGTGGTGGGGAGATTTGACACCACCACTCCACTTTGGCAGTTCAGCATTAAAAAAAAAAATGAAAGTTTCTTTGTCTTTTGGAAACCCTGGTGGCGTAGTGGTTAAGCATTTGGCTGCTAATCAAAAGGCCCATATTTTGAATCCACCAGGCCCTCCTTGGACACCCTATGGGGCAGTTCTACTCTGTCCTATTGGGTCGCTATGAATCAGGATCAACTCGATGGCAATGGGTTTGGTTTTTTTGGTTTGTCTTTTAGCATTTTTTTTTCAGAAGCTGTAGCACCCCCACTGAGGTTGGAGACCTTAGCAGTGGCTCTCAGCCCCACCTGCATGTTAGAATCCGCTGGATGCTTTTAAAACCCCAACACCCAGGCCAAAGCCCACCCAATTACATGGGAATCTCTGTGTGTAGGACCTGGGCAGAGGTGGTTCTTAAACCTCCCTGGGTGATTTTGATGAGCAGCCAAGGTTGCGGACCACCAGCCCCCGCATTACTTTGCCAGCTGATTTATGAATCTAAAATACGCATATATGTGAGCAAATGTGTAATTCTGTTCACCACACACTGGTCCAAAACTTTCTTCACAAGGAGACCTAGGGAACGATTTTATCCCTTTCCCCTACCGCCCCCAATCTAATCTTTCTTACTGTCTTGTAGGGCCCTGCCCCAGGCTCATCTCCTTTGAGAAGCCTTCTCGAATCAGGAATAAGGACTATTTATTCCCTCCCAAACCCAACAGAGGCTATACTGGGCCATGGATTCAGATCAGGGGTGTATGTACAGCCTGTGACTCTTCCTTGTGGGTATTACATGGTGTAGGCCGTTATTTCTATTTTTACTCACACACATGTTATCTGCCCAACTAGATGGTAAGCTCTCTGAGGGCAAGACTCCCATACCTTCTCTTCCTGGAAGCAGCCACAGCCCAGGGGTGGGTACCCAGGGGGCTTCCATTAAGACTTCATGTCTGGGGGCTGAATGAATTAATTGCACCATCTGGGTGGCACGCAACACACTTGGTTCTGACAATGGCTCTAGTAGATTGGCACTGTAATTTTTTTAATCTCCTTTTTATGATGGAGAAAATGAAATTTGGCAAGGTAAGTGGTTTGTATATGGTTACAGAGTCAAGAATTTACTTCCTACCCCCATCACACAGATTTCTGCTAACAGTGAAGATACCCCCAGAGCAGGCAGGACCTGCCTTGGGGCCAAGCCACAGAGGCTTCTCTCCGCTGGAGAAAGCCTGCCTGACTAGGCTGGGAAGGTCATCTGTGGAGGTTGTTTGGATTCCAATTCCTCAGACCTGTGGCTGCAAGCCATGGATTGGTCATTGCACCTGAAGGCAGATAGGGCCAACACAGGGCTCAGAGGGATGGGAGGAGCAAGTGTAATAGGCAGTTAAATGGATGTTTTGCCTGATACCTTAAATTAATAGATATCAGCTACCAGAGTCACTGGAGCAAAATGCAAATTTTATAAGGAAATACTTAAAATCTAGTTTTACAAATCTTATAGTCCTTCTCCTGATTGACGGTCAGGCTGTTGGCATCAAGGGGGAGAATTTGGAGGAAATGACTTGTTTATTGAATATATGCTCCTCCTCTTGCAAGGAAGAGGAGTGAAAGGTGCCAGCATCTCATATCGAGCCAAAGAGAAGAGCTTCATGCGAATGACTGAGAGAGCTGAGCTTGGGATCCCTGCACGGTAGGGTCTGGTGCACTGGTACCTGATGCTCATCTGAGAAATCTAGGGGTGAGAGATGGCTGGCCAGCTGGTGAGTAGATGAGCTGAAGGAGAGGCAGCTGTGCTAAGATCAGCCTAAAGTTCTTTAGTTTGCTTGGAGAAAGGATGCATGAGTGTTCCTCACGGAACAGATGAGAGCCACAGAGCAGAGCAGATGCATATGGAGTCATAACATTCCGTCCCACAGGGCTGCCCAGAGAGCTAATGGAACCTCAACAGACAGAAACTGAAGCAGACGACTAGATTCACTGGGGCTGAGGAAGGGGGAAGTGATCTTTAACAAGTTCCATTTGGGGGTAAGAGATCCCTAGTGATTCAAGGTCTTCAAAGAAACCCGCAAAAGTGCCTTTATATAAAAAGGAGTCATTTTGCAACATCTGTTGAGATGAGATGAAACCAGAGAGAATGAGACCAGCTTACAATAAACCAAACCCAACCCATTGCTGTCCAGTCATTTCCAACTCATAGAGACTCTATAGGACAGAGTAGAACTGCCAACCTTTTTTGGTTAGCAGACGTACCTCTTAACCATTATGCCACCAGGGTTTCCCCAGCTTTTGATAGCGCCAGTCAATTAGTAGCTTTCCTGCTCTCCTCCATTTCCTCTGTTCTACCTCCCCTTCTCCTAGCCCTCAGTGAGCTCAGAAAGAACAGCTAAGGAGACAATGGGAAGTAAGGGGGGAAAAGGAAGCCAATTGCCCTCTTCCCAGGTAGCAGGCAGTGAGCTAGTGGGTGGAAGAGGAGGTGTAATTTTCTTTTTAAGGCAGTAGAATATATGTAACAAAACATTTGCCATTTCAACGTTTTTAATGTGTATAATTCAGTGCTGGTTGGGTATGATTCAGTGACATGAATTACATTCACTGTGTTGTGCAATCATTACCACTATCTGTTTCCAAGTTTTCCATCACCTTTAACAGAAACTTAGTGCATCTCAAGCAATAACTCCCTTTCCTCTTTCCACCTGTCCCTGGAAACCACCAATAAACTCTATTCTCTATGTATTTGCCTATTCTAGACATTTCATGTACGTGGGATTATACATTTATTTCAGTCAGCATGTTTTCAAGGTTCTCCCATTTCTTAGCATGTGTCAGGATTTCATTTCTCTGTTGGCTGAGTAATATTCCATTATATGTTGTCTTAGTTATCTAGTGCTGCTATAATAGAAATACCACAAATCAATGGTGTTAACAAAGAGAAAATTATTCTCTCACAGTCTAGGAGGCCAGAAGTCCTAATTCAGGGTGCCAGCTCCAAGGGAAGGCTTTCTTTCTCTGTCTGCTCTGGAGGAAGGTCCTTGTCATCAATCTTCTCCTGGTCTAGGACTTCTCAGTGCAGGGAGCCTGGGTCTAAAGGATGCGCTATTCTCCTGGCTCTTGTTTTTTGGTGGTATGAGGTCTCCTGTCTCTCTACTCATCTCTCTCTTTTATATCTCAAAAAAGATTGACTCAAGATACAACCTAATCTTGTAGATTGAGTCCTGCTTCATTAACATAACTGCCTCTAATCCTGCCTCATTAACATCATAGAGGCAGGATTTACAACACACGGGACAATCACATCAGATGACAAAATGGTGGACAATCACACAATACTGGGAATCATGGCCTAGCCAAGTTGACATACATTTTTGGGGGACACAATTCAATCCATGCCACATTTTGTTTATTCATTCATCTGCTGATGGACATTTGTATTGTTTCTACCTTTTGGTTGTTGTGAATAATGCTGCAATAAACATTTGTGTACAAGGATCTGTTTGTGTGGAGGAGCTGTAATTTTTAATTAAATAGAAGCTTTCACTATTACAAGGGACTGGACACTCTAAGTACCTAATTAAAATAGTGTTTTGCAAGACTGCATTATCTAAAAGTGAACAGAAAAGTCAGGACTGCCCTAGCTTTCATCTTGAGGCAAAGAACTTTTGCCATTGAATAAAGGCCAAATGTAGTTGCATTGTAATTTTACCCATTGGGTATGGTTGTAACAATTCTGTTTGAAGCAGGAGTTAAGGAGGGGGTATATTTCCAGGAAAGATGTTGTTCCCAAGACCACTTGCAGGCATGATGCTAGGTATGGTAAGGCTTATCTCACCTAATCGTCTCGACAACTGGGAAGCAGATGTTTGCACCCCCATTTTACAGATGTGGAATTGAGGTTCAGAGCGGCCAAGTGACTTGCCCAGGGTTGCAAACTAAGTGGCAAAGGAAAGATGTGAACCCAGGTCTGCCTGAATCCGCAGCTCGGGTCCTACTACTATGTGTTTCTCCAAGCTGGACCCTCAGCAGCTGCTGCTCAGTAGATTCTTGTTTATTGCTTGAAAAGTTGGGTTGAATGAGAGAATGTTAAAACTAGAAGGGACTTTAGCACTCATTGTCCCTCTCTGCCAGCAGCTTCCTCACCCTGGCCTCAGTTCCTCATCTCTAAAATGAAAGAAGAAATGCTGTGGAAAGGGGGGTAGGGGGCCTATAAATTCTATGGAAAATAGAGTTTGGCTGAGGGTCTGGGTAGCCAAGAGATGTTGGAACACTATTGCCCTCCAAACCCCAAATGCCCCATCTGGCAGATAGTGCTCCGCTCTGCTCGGACTTTGTCTTATTTAGTGCTGCTGTAACAGAAATGGAAACCCTGGTGGCGTAGTGGTTAAGAGCTATGGCTGCTAACCAAAAGGTCAGCAGTTCGAATCCACCAGGTGCTCCTTGGAAACTCTATGGGGCAGCTCTACCCTGTCCTGTAGGGTCGCTATGAGTTGGAATCGACTTGACAGCAATGGGTTTGGTTTTTAGTTTGGTAACAGAAGTACCACAAGTGGATTGTTTTAACTAACAGAAATTTATTTTCTCACAGTTTAGGAGATCAGACGTCCAAATTCAAGGTGCTGATTCTAGGGGAAGGCTTTCTGTCTCTGTCAGCTCTGGAGGAAGGTCCTTGTCTCTTCTGAGCTTCTTCTCCAGGGCAGTGTTCATGTGGCTTGTCACCTCTCTTCCCTCATCTCTGCTGTGCTCAAAAGAGATTGACTCAAAATACACCCTACACTAATCCTGCCTCATAAAAATAACAAAGACAATACATTCCCAAATGAGATTATAACCACAAGCTTAGAGGTTAGGATTTACAACATGTATTTTGGGAGGATATAATTCAACCCACAGCATTTCACCCTTAAAAAAAACTCATTGCTGTTAAGTCGATTCCAACTCATAGCAACCTTATAGGGCGGAGTAGAACTGCCCCATAGTGTTTCCAAGGAGAGCCTGGTGGATTTGAACCACCAAACTTTTGGTTAGCAGCTGTACCTGTCAACCACTGCACCACCAGGGCTCTATTTTGGCCCCCCCAAATTCATGTCCTTGTCACCCGCAAAACACATTCACCCTGTCACATTATTGTGAAAGTCTTAAATCAGCTCCAAGTCCAAAATCTCATCTTCTGAAACATCTAAATCAAATATGGGTGAGACTGTAGGCATATTCCATCCTGGGGCAAAATTCCTTTTCATCTGTGAACCTGTGAAATCTAGAATACAAGTTATCTGCTTCCAAAGTACAATGGTAGAACAGGCACAAGGTAGACATTTCTGTTACAAATGGAAGACATTGGAAAGAAGGGGTAACTGGCACCAAGCAAGTCCAAAACCCAGCAGAACAAATCTCATTTGCTCTCAGGCTTGAAAATAATCCTCTCTTCTCTGACCATCTAGGCAATGGCTCCGCCTTTCAGACTCTGAGTGTTGGCCACATCCTCTAGAATCTGGGTGTTGGCCACATCCTCTAGAATCTGGGTGTTGGCCACACCCTCTAGAATTTGGGTGTTGACCACACCTTCTGGAATCTGGGTGGAGGTCACTTGGCCCTGGGCTTCAGCTCTGCCTTCAAGGCCCACTGGAACACCAACTCTGCTTCCTGGGCTTTGGGTTACCCCATTCTTCTAGCCCATCTGAGTGGCAACCTCACCTCCTCAGCCCCAGCAGGCCCTGTTCTTCTGCCCCTGGGCATGGCAGCCCCACGCCCTCAGCTTTGGGCAGCAGGCCCATCCCCCTGGCACACCTCACAGCAGCCACACACTCCAGAACTGAGTTGGCAAAGATCTGACTTTGAAATCTAGGAGGCTGTGGTCCCACTTTTTGAAACCAGGAAAGACCCTGCTAACTGTGCTCCTTTCAAAAGTTCTGCTGATCTCTGAGCTGCTCCAAGGATAGTCCTTTTCTTTTCTTGGAGGACAACAGATGTAGCTCCTTTGGCCTATTTCCTGCCTGTAGGATTCCACGAGGCAGGCAGTGTTCTTTCTCTGTCCCCTTCAGTCTAAGCTGATGGGTTTTCTGCTGTGGTAGTTGGTTAGATCTATCAGTTACAGGCTAGATTTCTTTAACAAAAGAATTGTGTAGCCATGTCCTTGGTGAAAATTCTTGGACATGTGTCCTTAGTTTGTACAACAGAACTTTCCAAATCTTTAAGTTTGCTTTCATTTTGCACAGTTCATCTTTAAGTCCCTCTCTTTCCTCTCGCATTTTACTGTAAGAGACAAGGAGAAACCACATGGCCCTTTTAAGATCTTGCTTAGAAATCTTCTCAACCAGATACCCAACTTCATCACTTACAAGTTCTACCTTCCACCAAACATTTGGAAGCATTGCCCTTCCTCCGTTGTCCAATCTCATGTTCATCATTTTCTTTTAAAGCCTCACCGGAAGCACGTTTAATGTCCACGTTTCTAGCAACATTTGTTGCTGGTGCCATATGTATTCTCTAAGATGATAGAGAATTTGTGGCTCTCCTCAATTCCTTCTTAGCCCTCACCAGAATTGCCTTTGACATCCATAATTCTATCAACAGTCTCTTCAAGACAATCTAGGCTTTTACTATTAAAACCAAAAAACCAAACCCAGTGCCATTGAGTTGATTCTGACTCATAGTGACCCTACTATTAGGCACCTTAAAACTCTTCTAGACTTCTCCCATTACCCAATTCCAAAACCACTTACAGATTTTAGAACAGCACCCCACTCCCAGTACCAAATTCTGTGTTAGTTATCTACTGCTGTTATAAAAGAAATACCACAAATGGGTGGCTTTAACAAACAGAAATTTATTTTCTCACAGTTTAGGAGGCTAAAAATCTGAATTCAGTGTGCCAGATCTAAGTTAAGGCTTTCTCTCTGTCAGCTCTCAAGGAATGTCCTTGTCTCTTCTGCTTCTCTGCTCCAGGGCAATCATCATGTGGCTTGTCATCTCTCTTCCCCCCCTCTACTGTGCTCACTTGTTTATTAATCTCTTTTATATCTCAAAAGAGATTGACTGAAGATACACCCTGCACCAATCCTGCCTCATAAACATAACACAGACAATCCATTCCCAAATGGGATTATAACCGCAGGCATAAAAAAAAAAAAATTTTTTTTTTTTTTTTTAGGTTAGGATTTACAACACATATTTTGGGGGGATGTAATTCAACCCATAACAGACCCGAAAGCTGACTCTGTGGAAGGAAGCATTGAATGGGAGCTAGGGAGATCAACCAGGAACCCAGAGATGGTGGCTGGTGCCCCTGAATCAGAGGGCAAAGCCACAGGGAAATGCAGGCAACAGCATCTGGGGGGACAAGTAGGAATGAAAAGACTGGAATTCTGGCTCGTTTTCTGACTCCGATGCCTGGGTTTTTTTCTGTTCAACCCTGGTATTCAGCCTGAATGTCGCCACTCTGGAAAGCCTTTCCAGATCTTTTGTGTCATTCTGGGGGCCGTCCTCTGTGCATCATTTCCCCAGTGATGGGACTTCTTTCTCTCCCGTGTAGTTGTCTGGTGACGTGTCCATCTTTCCTATTGGAGCATGAGCTCTGTGAGGGCTGATCAGTCACCTCTGCACCCCGAGGACCTACACCAGAGCCTGGCATAGGGTGGGGAGTCCAAATGTGTGCCGCATGTTTGCATTGTGGGAATCAAATCAAGGTGGGGCTTAAGGTTGTTGTTGTTAGGTGCCTTTGAATCAGTTCTGACTCATGACAACCTTATGTCTAACAGAACAAAACTTTGCCCAGTCCTGCACCATCCTCACAATATTGCAACCATCATGTCAATCCAGCTCACTGAGCATTTCCTTCTTTTTTGCTGACCCTCTACTTTTTTTTGGTTTTGTTTTTCTGCTTTACCAAGCATGATGTCCTCTTCCAGCAATTGGTGTCTCCTGATGACATGTCCAAAGTAAGGGAGACAAAGTCTTGCTATCCTTGCTTCTAAGTAGCATTCTGGCTGTACTTCCTCCAGGACAGATTTGCTTGTTTTTTTCTGGCAGCCCATGGAGGCCCACTAAATAGCATCCCTCTTCCTCCACCCATCCGAGTTCAGAATAACTCAGAGTGAGGCAGAGAATTCAGACAGAAGAAGAGGCTTTCTCTACTGCAACCCAGAGTAAGACTTATCCACCTTGTCATGGGCAGCAGGGGGTGGGGCAAGGCCTGCCCTGGAAAACATATGCTCTTGTTGCAGGCAGCCTGGTGAATAAAGACAGGGAGGAGGGGCCACACATTCACATGGTCAGAGAGGTCGGGGTGTCTCTCTAGTGGAGCTCCTTCCATGTGGAAGTATGAAGGCAGCAGGCAACGTCCCCTCAACAGTGTGAGGCCTTTATTTGTTGGCTTGATAAAATGAGATTTGCTTTTATTACACTTATCTTTATATATGTATCTATATTACACACACACACTGTGAATATCTGGGTCCACTTTCTGGTGAGATGACCTTGGGCAAGTTGCTTTCTTTAAGGTTGATTTTTATTACCAGAAAAATGGGGATCCAAAACCCAAAAATGGGGACAAGAGGTTAAAAATATGTTTTCTGGGGTCAACACCTGGCCCTAGCACTACTGTGTGATCTTGGGCAAGGTGCTTAATTTCCCTGTGACTCAGTTCCCTCCTGTTAACTTGGAAACTGTCTTAGAATTCACAGTCAGTTCTGCTATGATGTGACATATGTGCTCCTAAAAATCACCGTGTAGGGGAAATGCGGTGGTGGAACTCCAAAACCTCACACAGCAACACATTTTAAAAAAAGAGGAAAGTAATAAAAATGGTAGCACAGTTTTTACACATGCTAATATGTAAGTACTACAATGAATATATAAAGGAGTCCTGCAAACAGTTAAGCTCTCAGCTGCTAACCAAAAGGTTGGGAGTTCAAATACACCCAGTAGCTCCTCGAGAGGAAGACCTGGTGATCTGCTTCCTTAAAGATTACAGCCCACTTGGAAGACAGGCCTGGTGATCTGCTTCCCAAAGGTCACAGCCTTGAAAACCCTATGGCACGGTTCTTTTCTGCACACATGGGGTTGCCATGAGTTGGAATCGACTCCACGCAACTAACAACAGAATAAAAAGAAAGGAGGACTGTGATGGTCAAGACTGTGTGTAGATTTGCCTGGGCCATGATTCTCAGTAGTTTAGCAGTTATGTAATGATGTAATCACCCCCACAATGGGAGCTGATATAATGTAGTCATCTCCATGATGAGCTCTGCTGTGAGCTGCCAATCTGTGGAAAGGGAGTTTCCTTGGGGGTGTGGCCTGTATCCAATATATATGGACTTTCTGGGAAAGCTTGCTGGCTTTTGCCGCACTCTGGATCCTGCATTTGACGGGTCATCATCTAACCTCCTGTTCTTGGCATTTGAGCCAGCCGCCGGCCATTTTACCTGCCGATCTGGTATTCCTCAGCTTCCGAAGTCTGTGAACCAGTAGCCTGCTGTCTGACCTCCCAATCTTGTGTTCATCAGCCCCTAGTGTTATGTGAGTCAGGAGAAGCCTCCAGATGGATGCCTGACCCCACGGACTTGGGACTTTTCAGCCTCCACAACCACATGAGCCATTTCGTTGATATAAATCTCTCTCTCTCTCTCTCTTTCTCTGTATATGTAGAAAACCAAACCCATTGCCCTTGAGTGGATTCCGGCTCATGACAACTGTATAGGACAGAGTAGAACTGTTCTATAGCGCTTCCAAGGAGCAGCTGGTAGATTCGAACTGCTGACCTTTTTGTTAGCAGCTGAGTTCTTAACTACTGCGCCCCCAGGGCTCCATGTATATATACATGCTTCACTGGTCTTGCTTCTCTAGAGAACCTAGTCTAAGACAAGGACCATGTCTATATACTACTAAAGAGTGATTTCCAGGATGTAAATAAAGTAAAACGGTAAAAAGTGTACCGCATAGTACGCTAAAAAAAGGGAAGGAGGGATACAATTATGTTTATATATTTGGAAATGGAATAATAAATGGTAACTTTTTTCAAAAATGGTTGCCTGAAGATGGAGGATGGGAAACGATGGAGAGAACAACGTTGGAAGTTGGACTTCACTGAATGCATTTTGTTTTGTAGAATTGACTTTAGAACCATGTAAATATTTCCAATAATCATAAGATCAAATTAAGTTTTAAAATTAATCTCTAAAAATCAAAACATAAATGAAACAAGTGAAAATAAAAATAAATCCTTTTCTGCTCCATTAAAAGAACTTCTAATATTTAAAAAAAAAAAAAAAAAGATTGCAGCCTAGGAAACCCTATGGGGTAGTTCTACTCTGTCACTTGGGTCACTACGAATCGACAATGACTCGAGAGCACATAACAACAACAACACAATAAATATAGTACTTGACCTTGGAAAAGGCCTGAGGTTTGCTTATGGAGGTGGGTGTGGGAAAGGTTGTCTCTTATGTTTGTTATTGTGAAGTGGTAGAAAGAAGGTTGTCTGAAATTCAAGGGACAGTTGTAACACCAGAAGTAGACGGGTGTGAGTCATAACAGCCTGAGGTAGAAGTTTAAGGCATGTGCATGTTTTGTATATTCCTATGTGGCTGTGTTTAGTTTTCTGGGTTCGCATAGCACAGGGCTCAGTAAACTTCTTCTTTTGTTTTTTCCATAATATTTTATTGTGTTTTTGGTGAAAGTTTACACAGCAAACTAGGTTCCCATTTAACAATGTCTTTACAGCTTGTTCAATGATATTGGTTACATTTTTCACAATGCATCAACATTCTCGTTATGTTTGTTCTGGTAGTTCCGTTTCCATTAATCTAGTTTCCGTGCCCCACCCCTTACCTTCTCATCTTTGGTTTAGAGTAAATGTTGACCATTTGATCTCATATAGGTGATTTTTTAAAGAAGCATAGTACTCACAGGTGAGCCAATCTATTATTTACCTGAAAGATGACTTCTGGGAGTAGTTTCTGTTCAAAATTTAAAGGATATCTCAGGCCAATAGTCTCAGGGGTTCCTCTAGTCTGGAATTCTTAAGAATTTGAGTATTGTTCTACATTTTTCTCCCATTTTATTGTGGTCTGTCTATTGTGTCCCTGGTCAGAATGGTTGGTAGTGGTAGCCAGGCACTATCTAGTTTTTCTGGTCTCAGGGTAGATGAGGCCATGGTTCGTGTAGGCTAATTAGTCCTGTAGCCTAGTTTCTTCTTTGATTCTTTGGTTTCCTTCTTTCTCTTTTTCTCCGGATGAGTGGAGACCCATAGCTGTATCTTAGATGGCTACTCGAAAGCTTTTAAAACCCTAGACTCTACTCACCAAACTAGGATGCAGAACATAAACTTTATGAACTATATTATGCCAGTTGTCCAAGTTGTCCTATGAAACTGTGGTCTTAAGCCTTCAAACCCAGAAAACCAATCCCACGAAGTATTTGGCTGTGTCTAAGAAATATCCGTAACTGTGTCCCTTATATTTTTATTATGTATGTGGATATGGCAGTTAGAATCAGCCAGGCGCTCCTTGGAAACTGGGGCAGTTCTACTCTGTCCTATAGGGTCGCTATGAGTCGAAAGCGACTCAACGGCAGTGGGGTTTTTTTTTTTATATGAATATGTATGCAGCACACACATACATGTACACACATATGCCCATAAATACACCTATACCTGCACATGTATATACACACATATACTTACCTATACACATATATGCATACATGCCTACCTATGTAACCATACACATATCTTTTGGTTGCTGTTGCAAACTTCTTAAAAGGCCAGATAGTAAATATTTTCAGCCCATATGGTCTCTGTTGCAACCACCCAACTTTGCTGTTGTAGCTCGAAAGCAGCCACAGACCAGATATAAATGAATGGGGGTGGGGGAGGGTTTCACTGTTTCCATAAAACTTTTTTACAAAAACAAGCCACTGGCCAGTGGGCTAGGATTTACCAGTCTCGGATCTAGTATTTCTCGTGGGCAAAACCACACATAAGCAAACATAAAACTTGCATTATGCCCAGGTCGTTCCCTAATATGCCAATTTCACTGGAACAAACTGTATTTTCAAAATAAGCATTAGAGCAGAACCAACTGAGCTTGATAGGATTATTATGAAGGTGAAAGAACAGGGGTCTGTAAAAGCCTTACTAAGTTATTGATGCCTTCCGGGTTGGCAGATGTCAGGTTTTATTACTAGATATGCTATAGGGTTATTGTCAGGATTTTGCATGATTATGGATATAAAAAGAAGCCCTCATTGTGCAATGGGTAAGTGCCCAACTGCTGACTGAAAGGTTGGCAGTTCAAACCTGCCCAGCGGCTCCGTGGGAGAAAAGACGTGGAGATTTGCTTCCGTAAATATTACAGCTAAGAAAATGGAGTAGTTATACCTTGTCACATGCGGTCACTATGAGTCGGAATTGACTTGATTGCACACCACCACAACAACAACATCCATGTAAAGTACTTACAACAGTGCTAGAAGCTCAGCAATCTTAAAATAAGAACAATTACCATTTTCTTAAATTTTAAGACCTATGTTTTCCCCCCACATCTTCCCATCTCTGTGATCAGGATGTGTTTACAATCAAAAGTATCTTGTAATCACTGTTTCTCAGGTGGCGGTTGCAACTGGTAGTCATTGCCTGAATGAGCATAAACTTGGTCACAGCTCTTCAATTGAGTTTGTGCATTTTTTGGTGTTTTATGTGTTAAGTTTAACTGCCATCCAAACTGCCTTTAAGAATGCTATGTTTCAGCAGAGAGATGAAAAGTTGTTGAGTAAGAAAAGAAGACAGGAAACACAGTGTCAGGGTATTCAAGAAGCAAATATTTATTGTTGGAGACATCACTATGGTTGGTGTTTCTTCCAAAGCAACAAGCAAGGACTAATGGGACAAGAGACATGGGACAAGAGAGGAAGGTACAAAGAGATGCAGCTGTGTTACATTTTGTTCCTGAGAGATGTCTAAAAAGATGGCCTGTCACATGTCAAGAAAGGCAACTGAAGGCAGGAGAAATCATGAAATCCCTTGGAATAGATAATAAAAATTTTTGAAGCAACGGGAGGTTGGCTTGACTGGCTCATGTGTCATGAGGGACTACTGTTAAGACATTACGTCTCACTTTAATGGCCGTATTATTCTGCTTGATGGTACATAAAATAGCAGTGCATTTTATAATTGCTGTCATTTTAGAGTTGATGATACAATGTGATTATCACCATCACATTGCGTTTTTATTTCCATTTATTCGTGTTTCCTCCACTGCATGTGGATATTTGAAGACAAAGAGTTGGTCTTCTTCACTACTGTATTCTCAATGCTTTGCCCAATGTCTGGTACATAGTACAAACCAAGAAAAGATGTGGAATGAACAAAATTCATTTGGGAGATGAAGCTTATAAGGTAGTTAGTATTAACACTTGACTTTAAGGTCGCTGTGAAAATTACACACTCACACAAACAAACAAAAGATAGCTGAAGTGCCTATTACAGTGCTTGGTACAAAATAAGTACCCACAAATTATGTCCTTATTGGTGGTTTTTGTACCAGTTAAGATTGAGTTTGGCTAAAGTGACAGAACACCTAAACTAGTAATGGTCTAAAAAGACAGAAGTTGATTTTCCCCTCAGGCAAACAGTATATGGAAGTAAACAGCCCAGGGATGGGAGGGCAGCTCCCTAATTTTTAGGGTCTCAAGTTCTTTTAATCTTGCTTTGCCATCCTGAAACACAGCATTTATCTTACGGTTCAAAAAAATGGCTGCTTAAGCGCCAGCCATCACGTTCACATTCCAGATGGCAGGAAGTAGGAAAGGACGGCATAAGTATGCCTTAAAATTCATCCTTTTATGGATACTTCTCGAAAGCCATAAAAGACTCTTTTGCTTAAATCCCATTGGCCAGAACCTGACCGCATCTTGGGAAATGAAATATAGGCTTTTGTCTAGGTGGCAATGTGCCCAGCTAAAATCCAAAGGCTCCATTACTGACAAAGAAAGGGAGAATGGATGTGTGAGGGACAAGTAGCAGGCTCAGCCATGATTATTAAACTTTATGGTGCTGATCACAAGCACAACGTGAGCTCTTAGAAGGCTTTTCCAAGAGTGGCAACAGAAGGCTTTCAGATGGAGTGGGTATGAGCTGGGATGAGTAAGACATAACTGAGCAGGAAAGATAGGTAAGGGCATTTCAGGGCAGATGTGACCAACAAAGGCCCCAAGGAGGCAAGGAGGCACAAGGTGTTGACTTGGCCAAGCAGGAGTTTTGTGTTAGAGGGAAGGGAACTCAGACTATCTAGCTAGCTGGGTCCCAGCCCCGGGGCAGCGGTGGATCCTGCATCAGCTGTGAAATCAGCCTGGGTCACTTGACCTCCCAGAGTCTTGGTTTTCTCCTCTGTAAGTTGTGCACGGTAACAATCCTGTTGTGAAGAGTCAATGGAATGAAGGACGAGAAAGCCCTTTGTAAACAGTAAGTTCCTATACACATTAGACACTGCAAAAACAATTACCAACTGTTATTATGACCCAGTCTTGGAATGGGCAGGGTGGGGTCCACACTTCCCCACCCTTGCTCTGGGTGAGGTTGTGGGCGGTGAAAGGAGGACGTGAGGGCGGAGGGATGGGAGCCTTTGGTGGGACATGGCCAAGGCACATATATGATCCCAGGATGCAAGACAGTGCCCTGGAGAAGGAAGGGCTCCAGGGTTCCCCGGATTGTCCAGCGCCCACTCCTGCCCCCACTGAGGGGCACAGTGGTCAGTGTCCTGTGCCAGTAGGAGCCAGTCCTGGGGCCCCATGTCCACTGTAGTCAAGCCCTCCAGGGTTCTGAGCTCCTGAGTTGGGGGTCAGCCTTCAGGCAGGGCCCCTCAGGGGGTCTACCCCTTCGCATCCTTGTGGGGTTAGGCAGGAACCCCTGTGGCAGAAGCCAGAGGTCACAAAAGCTGAAGGTAAAGGCGTAGAGCCCAGAGTGGGGTCAGGCCTGGAGTGCTGACCCAGATGCATCCCCCCAATAAAGGGGTGACTGGAATGGAACAGCTAACTCCATGTGGAAATACCCCCAGGACCTATGGGTCCTGCGTAGTCCCCATGCTTGGCTGTGTCTTCAAGACACGCAGCAAAGCTGGCATGTTTCTGTCCTAGTCTGGTGGGAGAGTCCCTGGAGCTGTACTGCTGGTCTGTAGCTGCTGGGTGTGCAGGGAGGGTTGGCCAATGGCAGCTCTCCTGGGGGGCGGCTGTGGCAGCAGTGAGGTGGGCAGGCCCTGCAGCCACATTCCAAGGCCACCTGGGTTTCATTACACTGATGAAAACCGAATGGTGCCCTTCTTCTCTCTTTCCTTTTTTTCTCATGAGATTGATGCAAAGTGCGTTACAGAGCCCACATGTTGGATACAGAGAGGAGGGGAGGGCAAGGCAGAGGGGTGATCAGAAAGAGACAGGGGGACAAAGAGACCCCAACAGGGATGGAGGGACATGGAGTGGGAAAGACAGGCAGAGAGTGACTTGAAGGCACAGAGGGCTGGGGGCAGGCACAGATACAGGACAAGAGGGAGCCAGAGGGAAGGAGGAGAGGGACATAGGAGTGATGGGGTCTGTAAGGAGATGCAGAGATACCCCAGGAACATGGGGGGAGACAGGGAGGAAGGCCTGAGGGAGAGGAAGGCAGACAAGAGGCGCTCCCCCTCCCACGAACCAAGCCAGCAGAGGTGGAGATGGCAGGAGCCAGGGCAGGACCCCCCAGGGCTCTGGGCAGCTCCCTGACATCAGGTCTTCCCCATTCTTCCCTGGCTGTCCTCTCTTCCTCTAGCCCAACCTCTCACCAGATCAGGAGGCCAGGGCCTGAGAGGGGAGGTCCTAGGGGACAGGGAAGCTGATCTGATGGGTATAGTGTGGCTGGGTCTACAGGCTGGGGCTGGGGTGGGGATGGGCATCTCAGGACACCCCTTGTACCCCAGGCTGACCAGACAGTGCTGGGAAATCACCCAACATTTTCTGATGCTCCTTCAGAGTGACTTTTCCGTTTCTGTTGCTGGGAAGAAGATAAAACCAAAACCAGGGGCTGACAAGGGAGATGAAGAGAGAACTAAGACAATATATTCAGAACATAGCATGAGTTGACTTCTCTTCTGGAGAGCATGGCCTTCCTCAACCAGATGGTTGTGACTCATGCCAGTCCCCTGAGAGCAAATCCCAGCAGGCCAGGGCTCATTCTGAGGCAGCTTTCCTAGAGCCAAAGTCCTGTTGCTTCTCCTAGTACGCTCTGGGGAGCCCTGGGCTGTAGGAGTTTGGCTCAGGACCCAAGACTGGGCTTGTTCTGAGAGCCAGGAGTACTAGGCAGGGCAGGGGGCAGGGCTTGTGCATGTGGCTGACTGTCAGGGAGACACAGAGGCTGGGCAGGAAAGCCCACCTGGGGAGTCAGACTCTATGGAATGAGAAGCAAGAAGCCCACTTGTAGCCCCGGGGGACACAAGGAGGGTAAGACTTGCCTCTCTCCCTGTGCCCTGTGCTCCCCCACATGTCCTCAGGAAGGTTGATGCCCAGAGCAAGGCCCTTGGCATGGGCTCTGAGTGGTTGAGAAGAACAAGGTAGAAGTTGCTGGCAGCTCCTCCTCAGGAAGATTCTCTTTCGAAGGGTGAAGAAAACCACTGTTCTTCACAAATGAAGATGGTGATGAGAGAGGTCGGAGCTGCAGGGGTCATTTGAGATTGGCTGGTTCACCCTCAGAAACCCTGGTGGAGTAGTGGTTAAGAGCTACCGCTGCTAACCAAAAGGTTGGCAGGTCAAATTCACCAGGCGCTCTTTGGAAACCCTATGGGGCAGTTCTACTCAGTTCTGTAGGGTCACTATGAGTTGGAATCAACTTGACAGCCACGGGTTTGGTTTTGGTTTTTTGGTTTGCTCTCACAGTTACAGAAAAGGGTCAGGAACTTGCCCAGGGTCACGCAGCCAGCTCCATCTTTTCACCCCTTGTTTACTACCTTTCAGCCTCCCATGACCCTGCCACCAAGTCTCCCATCTAACAGGCCTAAATCTTTCATGCCCCTCACAGTGGTTGTGAGATGTAGGTAGGATCATTTCCATTCTACCAGTAGGGAAGCTGAGGCCTGTTGGGTGACTTGTTCAAGGTCACAGGGCTCATCTGAGGTGCAGCTGTGGCTAGAGCCAAGGGTCTCCTCTCCCAGCTCTGGGCTCTTTCCACCTCCAATCTTGCTGCATTTTCTGCACTGGGTGTGGCCTGTGCCACACTGGGCTCCCTTCCCACCTCCCTGGGCAGACCCTTCCTGTTTTGGAGGAGAAGGTGGCCACCTCCGAGGGGTGCCCCACACTCCATCTCCCTGACGGGACTGCTCCCTCCCAATCTAAGAAATTTCGTTTCTTTGGTGTAGGCCTTATTTTCCGCGGGCTAGCCTTTTTAATCTATCTCCCTTCTTCTCCTGTGGCCCTAAGGCGCCGTGTTGCTGACACTCTGTGTGGGTGAGCATGTCAGCCACTTTCCCCTGGAGCAGGAGGCTTTGGGGGCAGCCATGGACAGTGACACATGATCTGATGCGGGGTGAGAATGTTTTAAATCTGAGTTATCCTTCAAGGCCGGAACATGTGGTTGCCAGAAAAACGAGGGTATTGGTGCCCCCAAAGAGGGGGAGGGGAAGTGAGGAACAAGTGTGGAGAAGGGTGAAGACGATGGGTGAGAGAGGGACAGGCTGACCCAGCATGACTCCCCACTTCCTGAGGGCTAGCTTTGGGAAGACTCTGCCTGCTGACAGAAGCATGGGTCAGTCCCTCCCAGACTTGGGACGCTGCTCATTCCTGCTCCCTTCCACCCTCCCCTTGTTCTCAGCACATCTGTCTGCAGCATCAGCAATGTGTTCCTATTTTTTCCCCAATCCCCCTGGTGCAGCTCATTCCGCCCGGCCAGCGGGCCTGTGTGCCAAAATCTTCCCCTCTCTGTCAGGGGTGTCACGTGTGTGAGGGAGGGCCAGCCACATTTCCCACATCCCCCACGCCACACACAAGGGAGGCTGGGGAGACAGGACAGCAGGGCTCTGAACTCACCAACCCACTTGCCAGTCTGGGGTTTGATGCCTCAAACCCTGCATGTGACCGGCTGGGTCAGGCTCCTGGCATAGGGGAGCAGCTCCCCAACTCAAGAAAGGGGCTACACAGAGGAGTGGATGAAGGCTGGCCAGTGAGTTTAGTTTTCCAGGAAGACACAGACGGAGAAGGCCTTCCATTCTGAGCTGTGGGGAGCTAAAGAGGCTCAGCCACCAAGAGCTTCCAGACTGATCTGGAGGGCAGTCTTTCCAGAGAGACTGAATGGAACTCAGTGGCCTTTAGGACAAAACCTCAGTGCCAATGACTCTCTTCCCAAGAAACGATCTGATTAACCAGTGAGCCACTATCCCATACAAAGCACCCATATTGGGAAGAATGTCTGACCAAGCCCTCTCGGGGGAGGCCGACTTCCCTCACAACAGCCTCTATGTGGTTGCCTTCAGCTTGGCTACCAGTCCCTGGTCTAACCCACTAGAAGGGTCTCAGAGGTGGTTTTGCTGATCACGTGGTACCAGCCATAACAACTCCATGCAGAAAGAGCTACTGGGGGGCACTTTTCCTCCAAGGTGCCCTGGGTGAGGCAGACACCTAGAGCTCTCTGAGGGTGAGACCCAGTCACCAGGACTTGGAGGCAGGGTGCCTTTGTTCACTTACGAGACAGTATTGAGCACCTGCTATATGCCAGGCTCTTAGAGTCCTGGAATATAGAGTTCTAGCCCTTGTGGAGTTTAAAGGCTGGTGGGGAAGCATAGATGTAGTCCATGGTTATAACTGAATGTGACACACACTCTAGTAGGGGAGGACAGGGGTTCTGAGAGCTACTGGGGTCCCCTCACTCAGTATTGGGGGGTCGGGAAGCTCCTCAGAGAACATGGACTTTTAGGGTGATGCCTGAAAGATGTTAGTTAAGTGAATTAAGGATGTTAGTTAAGTTACTTAGATTAAGTAAGGGTATTAGTTTCCTAGGGCTGTCATACAAAGTACCACAAAATGGGTGGCTTATAAGAATAGAAATGCACTCTCCCAGTTCTGGAGGTTCAGAGTTTGAATTTTGGGTATTGGCAAGACCATGCTCTCTCTAAAGGCACCCCCCCCCCCCAAGAAGATCCTTTCTTGTCTTTTCTGGCTTCTGGTAGCCTCACGTGTTCCTTGGCCATGCATCTTCAAGTGGCCGTCTTCTCTTTGTCTCTCCGTGTCCCTTCTCTTTTACAAGGAGTCACTCATATTGGATTAGAGCCTGCTCTACTTCAACATAATCTCATTTTAATTGACAACATCTTCAAAGACCCTAATTCCAAGCAGGGTCACATTCACAGGTAGCAGGGGTTGGGACTCCAACGTAGCTTTTTGGTGACACAATTCAATCCATAATGGGGGTGGGGTTGAGGGGTGGATAGTGAAGAGCCTTTCAGGCAGAGGGGACAGCAGGGGGCAAAGGCCTAGAGACTAGAGTGATGATGGTACTTTCCAGAAGCAACTCCTAGAGCAGGTGGTGGGGAGAGAGAGAAGGCTGCAGAGGTGAGCAAAGGCTAGTCACAAAGAACCTGCAAGTCCCTGTAATTCCCGCCTCATCCCTGAATGTCAAAGTTGACTTATACTGGTTGGGGTAGCATAGAGGCTGGGAGACTTTTCTTTTAAAAAAATAGTGCTTATTGCTTTTCTCTTGAGAGAGGTAATCCATGCTCTACCTGGAAAAACCAAAAAATCAAACCCATTGCCATCGAGTGGATTCCAACTCATAGTGACCCTATACGACAGAGTAGAACTGCCCCATAGAGTTTCCAAGGAGTGTCTGGTGAATCCGAACTGCTGACCTTTTGGTTAGCAGCTGTTGCTCTCAACCACTATGCCACCAGGGTTTTCATGCAGAAAAGTATAAAGAAAATAAAATCACTTATCTCTTATTTCTTCGTATGGAGGTAACCAGTGTCAGTATTTTGCATTTTTCCTTCCAGTCTTTTTTTTTGTGTGTGGTTACATAGTTGAACTGTCTATACAATTTTATTATCTGCCTTCTTTCCTTAACATAGCATAAGTGTGTTCCTGTGTTACTAGAAATTATTTTTAAGGACTCCATGATATGCCATTGTATGGGTGTATCATAGCTTACTCCGTTTCCCTAGTGTTGGATATTTGAGTTTCTGTTTTTGCTAAAGTAATGCCATGATGGACATCTTTTGCAGAAAACTTTTTGTCTCTTATTTCCTCAGGATTGGTTTCTGGAAAAGGAAATTAATGAATCAAAGAGGGATTCGTGATGCACACAGCTGAAGTTCTTTCCAGAAAGGTGGAGACAGTTTGCCTTTGGTGGAGCTCCAGGCATGACTAGTGGTGTCTGACAAGCCAATAGCTGCGCCTCCCAGCAGCACCTTCACTCTGCTCTCCTCTTGGGCCCCCTCCTGGACAGGTGTTTCCTGGTGGCCTCTGGGTGCCCTCCCCACAAGCAGCGGAGCTTAAGAATCACCTGGGAAGCCCAGAGGAAGCCTAGGCTTCCTGAGCCAGAGTCTAGGATGCAGGCTGGGAGTCTGCTTGTTTAAAAAGTTCCTCAGAGTTCTAAAGCTGTTCTGGGATCACATTTGGGAGGTGTTGTTTTAAAGTCCTCTAGGTTAAGCGCTTGGCTACTAACTGAAAGGATAGTGGTTCGAACCTACCAGCCTCTCTGCAGAAGAAAGATGCGGCAGTCTGTTTCCATAAAGAATTACAGCCCAAGAAACCCTATGCGGTAGTTCTACTCTGTCCTATAGGGCCTCTACGAGTTGGAATTGACCTGATGGCACACAACAACAACAGGCTGCATAGCACCTGCGTAGCTCCCTCTAGGAACGGATCCACAAGGCTGAGATGTCTCATTCTGAACCAGAAACAATAATATCTACTTTGCAGAATTGCCAGGAGAAGCAGAGATATAGTTTGTAGAGGTCAGGGTGAGGCATGTTTTAGGTGCTCAAAGAAATAGTAACTTCCAAAAAACAGCAGTGGCCATTGAGCAGATTTCAACTCATGGTGAGCCAATGTATGTCAGAGCAGAAATGTGCTCTGCAGGGTTTTCTGTGGCTGATTGTTTGGAAGAAGGTCACTAGGTCTTTCCTCCAAGGTGCCTCTGGGCGGACTTGGGTTAATCATTTGCACCACCCAGGTAGTCCGTAGTACCTGTCGTTGTTGTTAGGTGTTGAGTTGGCTCCAACTCACAGTGTCTCTATATACAACAAAACAAAACACCGCCCAGTTCTGTACTGTCCTCACAATCATTATGCTCAAGTCCATTGTTGCAGCCACTGTGTCAGTCCATCGTGTTGAGGGTCTTCCTGTTTTTCGGTGATGCTCTACTTTACCAAGCATGATGTCCTTCTCCAGGGACTGGTTCCTCCTGATAACATGTCTAAAGTATGTGAGATGTACTCTCGCCTACCTTGGTTCTAAGGAGCATTCTGACTATACTTCTTCCAAGACATTCTGGCTGTATTTCTTTCTGTCTTGGAAGAAGTACAGCCAGAATGCTCCCTAGTAATTCTAGTTGTTATAATTCCAAGCAGAAACCTTTGGACTGTTAGCCCATCAGATGGGCACTCTTTGTTCCTGTCCCTACCTGGGGAGGACTTTACTGCCTCAGAACCCAGCTCTAGCTCTCCTCATCCTCCCTTAGATCAAATACAGAATGTACGGTTATCTTTTTAGGAACATGTCCATTGCATGGCAGACATTAAAGAAGAAAAAAATTCAGAACACACTGGCCATTAGACAGTATATGTATAACCAGAACTGTCCAGAAAATCCAGGACATACAATCATAGGCCTGGTTGACCACGTAAGACTTGGGAGAAGGATCTCTAGACAGGTGATGAGGGTCTATTGGAGCCCCTCTTCCCATCTAATCCAGTACAAAGTGACATTTTAGAAAGGAAAAGAGGGAAATTTACCTTAATTGAGTGTCTTCTCCAGGCTCCGTGTGGTTGTTTCCAGTACCACTTGGCAAACTGTTTGTTGCAGGTGGGTGATGAGATAAGCCCAGAAATTGAGAGTAAACATTTGTAAATTTTTACAGCAATTTGACATTGCCATGGTATCCAAGTATATTAATTTTTAGTTTATTTTATAAAACCATCCGTCTGTGACAGATTGGATATTTTAAAAAACTGGTCCTTGGAGTCCCATGGTGGTGCAAGGATTAACTTACTTGGCTGCTAACCTAAAGGTTGGAGGTTCCAGTCCTCCCAGAGGCGCTTCAAGAGAAAGGCCTGCTGATCTACTTCTGAAAACCCTACAGAGCACAGTTTCTACTCTGATACACATGGGGTCACCATGAGTGGGAATCGACTCTATGGCAACCGGAGAAACAAACAAACTGGTTCTTCACCAACAAGAAATTTAGAAGTCCAGGTTTAGAGACCACAAAAAAACCAAACCCACTGCCATCAAGTCGGCTCCGACTCACGGCGACCTTACAGGACAGAGTAGAACTGCCCCACAGGGTTTCCAAGGAGTGCCTCGCGGGTTCCAACTGTCAAACTTTTGGTTAGCAGCCCTAGCACTTAACCTCTACGGCGCCAGGGTTTCCAGACAGACCTGTATCATTTTAGTTAGTCCTCACATAACTTCTGCAGAGTCTTGAATTCGGGCTTCCGTTTGCCTCCTCTTCTCCCCTCCAGCAAGCCACCATCAGCGCTAGTGTTTGCCTGCTAAACTTCAGCTAGGGGAGGGCGGCTGTGTTCCTGGGTCCTCTGTCAGAGTCTGAGGGGTCCAGATTTCCCAGGAGGATGGGGGCGTAAGACCCTCAGAGAAGACTGGCATGGGGCCTCGCAGGAAGGACACTCCCCAGATAACCTCTGCTCTTCATTCTGTAATCGCTTCTCCACATGGAAAAGTTTTCCTTCGAGTCTGATCCCAGCCCAGTACTCAACCCCTGCTATGTACTGAGATCAGAGCTGGCTCTTTGGGTGTACACCAAATGAATATAGCTTTGTTAAGCTCGTACTCTGATTAACTCAATTTTCACAACAACCTCACGAGATAGATACTATTTGTATCTTTATTGCACAAGAGAATCTCAGTGAAGTTAAGGGACAAGTTTAAAATCACATAGTCAATAAGTGGCAGAACTGGCAGGCTACCTCAAGCCTACCTTACTCCAGAACACAAGCTTTTAGCCACTGTTTGACGTTGTGGACCTGCCTAAGAGGGGTTTATAGTCTGGTTGGTTTGCTGATACCCTGGGACAATTCTAGCATGGCCAGGAGGTATAAGGCCCCAGGAGCCTAGAAGAGGAGGGGTTCCTGGGATGGGGGCCTTGGAAGACTTGGGGGTGGAGGCAGCCTGCTCTGAAGGGCCTGCCCTTTGCTCCCCATCTTCCCCTGGGAGCACGCTTCTTTCCTGTGTTCCTGCTCCCGTCCCTCCCAGACATGATCTCACCCCTCCTCACCCCCGGAGTCCCCAGAGAAGAGGCCATTGTTTCCTCCCACATATGGAACGTTGGAGACCCGAGAGAGACCTCTCTCACCCCATCAGGGCAGTTCAGGGCCCTGAGGGAGGGGAGTGGAAGAAGGGGGGACATCTATCAGTCCCTATGTTCCTCAGCCCTGAAATGGCACACCAATCCCCCACCCCCCGTAAAAAAAAAAAACTAAACCTGTTGCCATCGAGCAGATCCCGACTCATAATGACCCTATAGGACAGAGTAGAACTGCCCCACAGGGTTTCCAAGGAGCAGCTGGTGGATTCGAACTGCCCACTTCTTGGTTAGCAGCCGAGTCCTTAACCACTGCACCACCAGGGCTCCACACCACCCTGCAACCTACCCCATAACCTCTCAGCTCCCCACAACTGCATCTTATGGCTTTTTTTCCCCTTTGAGATTTCTGCGCCTCAGGAATCCTAGAGGAGAGAGCCCTGTTGGGAGTCCCTCCTCCCTTCTCATTCCCTTGGTTTCCCCACCTCCGCCTCTGGCAGCCTCTGTCTTCTCTATGGATGGCAGAGTAGGGCAGTGTGGGGCGGGAGAGTCAGCATCAGGAGATCCAGGCCAGCATCTGGCCGCCTTAATCTCTCTGGGTCAAGTCACTTGACCTCTCACTGTCCTGTAAGGTGGAGGCAGTTGTGAAGATTAAACGGGAAGTGGCTGTGGACGCTCTTTGCCAGCTGTAAGGCCCTGCCTGGCTGGGCTTCCCTCCCACTCTGGGCTGATTTGAGTCTTGCCTAGGCTTCAAAGCTCTGGTCGAGTCCACAGCCTCCAGGAAGACCTCCTGTCTACACTAGTCTAGAATGATTCCTCACTCTCACCTCCCACCACATTTCCTGAAGGGGTCACCATCAGCACTTGGTGATCCGCTGCTGTGTTCCTTCTTTCCTAAAAGGCCACGTGAATACCAGGCAACACTGTGATGACCACGTGTTAGAATCCACCGTGCCACCCACAGTGTCAGACTCTGCATGCTCAAGCTTGCTGTACTCATAACGTCCATGTTTTAGGGCGTCCTGGTTTTCCAGGGATGATCTGATTTGGGTTCTCTTAACAACCCAGGGAGATAGTTCTGGAAGAGATTCTAGGGTTCCTGTGAGTTGGAATCGACTTGACGGCCACGGGTTTGGTTTCTACCGATGAGGATTATTATTCACACTATACCAATGAAGAAGAGGAGGATAAGAAAGGTAAAGGGACTTGGCCAAGGTCACAGAAGTGGCTAGTCAATTACAGAGTCAGGACTCGAACCCAGGCTCCCGGGCTTTTGACACTCCCCTTTCTTTAGGCTGCCACATTTGCTCAGGGCCAGGACAAAGCCAAACAAAGCACCAAAGAGCGTGTGTGCTTCGGCTCATTTGACCTAAGTGGGCTCTTGCCTCTCTTTTGTTTCCCCCAGTACCCTCCTCCTGGCACCCCAGACCCCGCTCAGGAGCTCCCTCCCTGCCCCACCACGGAGCCAGCCCCATTACAGGGGCGGCCCTGCCTTGCGCAGCAGGCCCTAAACACCACATACGTTGGATCCTGGGACCAGGCACGCAGGGCTTTGCTCTTGGCAGGACAAACAGTCCTGGTTCTGAATGGCCCCAGAGGCCAGGATAGAGTTTTAAATAGCCAGTGACAGGCTGATTTGGAGGCCCGGTTTAAATTAGTTGTCAGCTCTTGATTGAATCAGGTTTAATTGTTGGTTGGTGCTGAGATGATGAATCAGGTGTGGCTTTAAATAGGAACCATAAGTGTTTCAGCCTCGCCCTGGGTGGGAACTGCAAGCCCAGATCTTATTCAGAGGACTCAGTGGAGAAAAGGACAAGTGGGGAGGGGCTGTCTGAGCTGGTCTGGCCGGGGTGCTTCACCTGTGCCCCCCGCCACCAAAAAATACCCAAACCTGCTGCTGTTGAGATAATTCTGACTCAGGGAGATGCTGGATGTTTGTTAGTAGAACTGCTCCAGGGACCTACCCTATTTCCAATGGTCTAGTCCTCCAGGAGAGAGATCCAAGAAGAGCCTGGCAGGGTGGGTTGGGGATGGGGGGCACCCAGGGAGATGTGGTCTTGATGATTTATCAATCATTTGAGCATTTCTTCACCGCTCTTTGACCATGCTTCCTTATTTCCATCTGTGCCTTTGCAGCTGCCCCCAGCTCAATCTGAGAGTTGGCTGAGGAAGAGCAGAACAGGGCAGAGCCCCTGTGCTTTGGGGCCAGAGGGCCTGCATTCGGGCCTCCCCCTACCCCTCATTAACAGCGTGACCTTGGGAAGTCATAGAAGCTTGCTGAGCCTCAGTCTCCACGTCTGTAAACTAAGACTAAGCTTGCCCTAACTACCTGCCTCAACGAGTTGTTGAAGGATCAAAAGGGCTCTTGAGGAGAAGGGGCTCTGGATACTGCTGTCAGTGCCATCATGATGGCTAAGCAGCACCTCCCCTACTGGGCCTGGGCTAAGCTGTGGGTGTGTGGGGTGTGTGGATGGGGGAGGGAACCCCAGTATGCCCTCTACAGCCTAAGGGCTCTCCCTAGCCTGCAGACTCACCACCAGCTCAGGGTGCTCTGTGCCTCCCCCAGCATTGCTGGGCATTCCCAGTTCTTTGGACCAGGGCTGTAAGGTCCTTGGGTGATGAAAATGGGTTGCGTCTGTTACTAGCCTAAAGGTTGGTGGTGCGAACCCACCCACTGGCACCATGGAAGAAAGGCCTGGCAATCTGCTTCCATAAAGATTACAACCAAGCAAACCCTGTGGAGCAGTTCTACTCTGTAACACATAGGATCGTCATGAGTCATGGCAGTGGGTTTGGTTTTTTTTTTGGTTTGGGCTAGAGCTGGATTCCTCGTCTACCCCTCTCACATGGGGCCTGTATGGTAGCTCACCTGGCTGCATCTTTCACCTTTAACTCCCCTCTAACTTCCACTCCACAGCCAACTGGGGCAGTTAGAAGAGAGGGCAAGAGAAGCCCTACAAGCCCTGGTTCTGATGCCTGTCTTCTTGGGACAGGAGAGCAGAGGGCTGATTCCAAGTTTTTCTTCCTGAAGCTGGAAGAATGGCTGAGTGGTGGGAACCAAGCACCAGCGACCTGTGAGGGAGAGCTGGGAGCCACAGAGAAGGCACCAGAAGCCTCCACACTGGTGGTCTAGGGAGCAGAGCAGCTAGTAGTACTTGTCTGAGAGGGCTGTGGAGTGAGCCCCCCACTCCCACCTCACCTGGCTCTCTCCTGGCCCTAACCTTGGTATCGCCAATGGAGTCACGCAGCCAATTCAACTTATTTACTATTTACGGAGAACTTACTACGTGCCAGGCACTGATCTAGGAGATTGGGATACATCAGTGGGCAAAATAAACAACAATCCTTGTCCGTCTATAGCTTACCTTCTAGCAGGGAATTCAGATGGTAAAAACAAACAAAGTGAATAAGTAATATATGTATATAAAAAAAATTTTTTTAATGTATATTTAAAAAAAAAAAAACATGGTTAAAAAAAAAATGTTGCCATCAAGTCGATTCCAACTCATAACGACCCTACAGGACAGAGTAGAACGGCCCCATAGGGTTTCCAAGGAATGCCTGGTGGATTTGAACTGCTGACCTTTTGGTTAGCAGCAGAGCTCTTAACCACTGTACCACCGGGGTTTTCATATAGTAGTATGACAGAGGACAGTAAATATAGAAAAGAAATTGGAGCAAGTAAAGGGAATATAGACTACTGACTTGGGGTAGTGGCAGGGCAGACCACATTGAGAATGTAAGATATGAGCCAAGACTTGGAGGAGGTGTTGAGGTGAGCTATTCAGATATTGGGGGAAGAGTGTTCCAGACAGAGAGAGCAGCCAGTGCAATGACTTCAAGGCAGGAGTGTGCCAAGGAAGAGCATGAAGGCCTGGGTGACTGGAATAGAGTGAGGCAGGGGAGAGGATCAGGGAAACGAGGTGGGAGGTGGGAGAGGGCTGCTGCAAGGACTTCGGTTTTATGCTGAATGTAGTAAACAGCCACTGCAGGATTAGGGGCAGATTTTGACAGTGAACTTGGCTCCTTTCATCTCCTCAGTAGCTCCTGGAGGGCCCCAGGCTGTACCAACCTTCCTCTTGCTGCTGTGTTCTCAGCTTTGCGTTGTGGTTCAGGAGAACGCTCGTGAATGACTGAATGGCCCCATTTATTATTTAATTAAAGGGGCTCTGTACAGCCAAGTAAAATTTTATGGAAGATAATTAAAAAACAGTTGCAGTAGTACCTCGACAGGGAACTGCCAGAAATTCAGGTCGGATTCAGAAGACGACGTGGAATATGGGATATCACTGCTGATGTCAGATAGATCCTGGCTGAAAGTAGAGAATACCAGAAAGATGTTTACTGGTGTTTTACTGACTATGCAAAGGCATTCGACTGTGTGGATCATAACAAATTATGGATAACACTGCAAAGAATGAGAATTCCAGAACACTTAATAGTGCTCATGCGGAACATGTACCTAGACCAAGAGAGAAATGTTTAAACAGAATAAGGGGATACACTGCATGGTTTAAAATCAGCAAAGTTGGGTATCAGAACGGTATCCTTTCACCATACTTACTCAACCTGTATGCTGAGTAAATAATCTGAGAAGCTGGACTATATGAAGAAAAATACGGTATCAAGATTGGAGGAAGACTCATGAACAACCTGCAATATGTAGATGACACAACCTTGCTTGCTGTAAGCAAAGAGGACTTGAAGCAATTACTGATGAAGATCAAAGACCACAGCCTTCAGTATGGATTACACCTTAACATAAAACAAAAATCCTCACAACTGGACCACTAAGCAACATCATGATAAATGAGGAAAAGATTGAAGGTGTCAAGCATTTCAATTTACTTGGATCCACAATCAACACCCGTAGAAGCTGCAGTAAGAAATCAAAAGACGCATTGCATTGGGCAAATCTGCTGCAAAAGAATTCTTTCAAGTGTTGAAAACCAAGGATGTCACCTTGAGGACTAAGGTGCACCTGACCCAAGCCATGGTATTTTCAATCACCTCATATGCCTGTGAAAGCTGGGTAATGAATAAGGAAGACCAAAGAAGAACTGATGCCTTTGAATTATGGTGTTGGGAAGTAATTTGAATACACCATGGACTGCCAGAACGAACAAAAATATCTTGAAAGAAGTAGGGCCAGAATGTTCCTTAGAACTTAGGATAATGTGTACCTTGAACATGTTATCAGGAGGAACCAGTCCCTGGAGAAGGATATCATGCTTGGTAAAGTAGAAGGTTAGAGAAACAGAGGAAGGTCCTCAACGAGATAGACTGACACACTGGCTGCAACAATGGGCTCAAGCATAGCAACGATTGTGAAGATGGCACAGGACTGGGCAGTGTTTCGTTCTTTTGTACGTACAGTTGCTTTGAGTTGCAACTGGCCAGACAGCACCTAACAACGACAACAATGTACAGCCAAAAAGGAGTTCCTAGGGGGCGCAAATGGTTAATCACTCAACTACTAATCAAAAGGTTGGCAGTTTGAATCCACCCATAGGTGCCTTGAAGGAAAGTCCCGGAGATGTGCTTCTGAAAGGTTACATACATTGAAAACACAACGGTGCATAGTTCTACTCGGACATACATGGGGTCGCCATGAGCTGGAATGGACTTGACAGCAACAGATTTACTGGGTTTTTTTACTAGTACAGCCAAGAGGGGCAATGTCTTGGTCATCTAGTGCTGCTGTAACAGAAATACCACAAGTGGATGGCTTTATCAAAGAGAAGTCTATTCTCTCAGAGTCCAGTGGGTTACAAGTCCAAATTCAGGGTGTCAGTTCCAGTGAAGGGCTTTCTCTCTCTGTCAGCTCTGGAGGAAGGTCCTTGTCATTCATCTTTCCTTGTTCTGGGAGCATCTCAGCATAGGAACCTCTGGTCCAAAGTACACACTCTGCTCTCAGCACTGCTTTCTTGGTGGTATGAGGTCCCCCACTCTGCTTGCTTCCCTTTCTTTTTATCTCTTGCGAGATAAAAGGTTGTGCAGGCCACACCCCAGGGAAACTCTCTTTACATTGGATCAGGGATGTGACCTGGGTAAGGGAGTTGCCACAATCGCACCCTAATTCTTTTAACATAAAGTTACAATCACAAAATGAAGAAAAACCACACATGGCCTACTCAAGTTAATACACATATTTTGGGGGGGACATAATTCAATCCATGACAGGCACACACCACATGGGGTCCAGCTCCATGGGTTGCTTTCCTCTGGCTCTTTCCCACTAGAGTTGGTGAGGGGATTGGGTGGAAAGTTACAAGCTCAAGGCTGTTCTGAGCTTGCTATAGGCCACAGAGAATAGGGGACACAAGGAAAGCACCTTGGTGATGGATGGTGATAGGTGGAGCAGGAGAAAAAATAATTATTGTGTTATAAGCTGCTACCAGGGATAATGCTCAAAACATATATATATATATATATATATAAATTTTTTTTTGTCATGGCACAGTCACTGGCTAACAAGAATGGAGGCTGGCTGTCATCGTTCCAGTTGATGTCAGCCCTGGGTTGGCACCACATTTATTCTCAGGTAAGAAATTGTCCTTGGTTAGAAAACCAGAAAAATACCCTGATAAGCTGAGGGCAAGAGTGGGCAGAGGTCAAAGTAGAAAAGGGATAATTAGAGTGCTTTGGTACTGACGTTAGGAGTCCAAGCTGCGCTGAAGGCATTGCCGAAAAACAAGGCTCTAGGAATTGATGGTACACCAATTGAGATGTTTCAACAAACGGACACAGCACTGCAAGCGCCCACTCATCTATGCCAAGAAATTTGAAAATCAGCTATCTGGCCAACAACTGGAAAAGATCCGTATTTGTACCCATTCCAAAGAAAGGTGATTCAACAGAAAGTCGAAATTACCGAGCAATACCATTAATATCACACATAAGTAAAATTTTGCTGAAGAATTATTCAAAAGTGGTTGCTGCAGTACATTGACAGGGAACTACCAGAAATTCAAGCTGGATTCATAAGAGGAAGTGGAACAAGGGATGTCATTGCTGCTGTCTGATGGATCCTGGCTGAAAGCAGAGAATACCAGAAAGATGTTTACGTGTGTTTTATTGTCTATGCAAAGGCATTCGGCTGTGTGGATCATAACAAACTATGGATAACATTGCAAAGAATAGGAATTTCAAAATGCTTAATTGTGCTCACAAGGAACCTGTACATAGACTAAGAGGCAGTCGTTCAAACAGAACAAGGGGATATTGTGTTGTTTAAAGTCAAGAAGGTATGTGTCAGGGTTGTATCCTTTCACTATATTTATTCAATCTATATGCTGAGCAAATAATACAAAAAGCTGGACTATATGAAGAAGAACATGGCCTCAGGATTGGAGGAAGACTCCTTAACAACCTGAGATATGCAGATGACACGACCTTGCTTGCTGAGAGTGAAGAGGACTTTAAGCACTTACTGATGAAGATCAAAGACCACAGCCTTTGGTATGGATTATACCTCAGCATAAAGAAAACAAAAATCCTCACACCTGGACCAATAAGCAACATGATGGTAAATGGAGAAAAGATTGAAGTTGTCAAGGATTTCTTTTCACTTGAATCCACAATCAAAGCCCATAGAAGCAGCAGTCAAGAAATCAAAAGACCCACTGCATTGGCAAATCTGCTGCAAAAGATCTCTTTAAAGTGTTAAAAAGCAAAGATGTCACTTTAAGGACTAAGGTGTGCCTGACCCAAGCCATGGTATTTTCAATTGCCTCATATGCATGCGAAAGCTGGACAAGAAGAAAGACTGAAGAAGAACTGATGCCTCTGAATTATTATTGTGTTGGTGAAGAATATTGAATGTAGTGTGGACTCTCAGAAGAACCAACAAATCATGCTTGGTAAGGCAGAGGATGGAAACCCTGGTGGTGTAGTGATTAAGGGTTACGGCTGCTGACCAAAGGATCGGCAGTTCGAATCTGCCAGGCCCTCCTTGGAAAGTCTATGGGGCAGTTCTACTCCGTCCTATAGGGTCGCTATGAGTCAGAATCAATTCGACAGCACTGGGTTTGGGTTTGGTTTTGGAAAGTAGAGGATCAGAAAAAAGAAGAAGACCCTCAATGAGATGGATCGACATAGTGGCTGCAACAATGGGCTCAAGCATAACAAAAATTGTGAGGACGGTATGGGACCAGGCAGTGTTTTGCTCTGTTGTACATAGGGTTGCTATGAGTCGGAACTGACTTGACAGCACCTAACAACAACAACAATAAAATGCTCTGAGTGAGAAGTGGACAGGTATCAGTGGGGAGGCAGAGAGATAAGGGAAAGAGATGGGGAAAGGAGAGATGAAGGCTGAGGAATACCACAGAAATGGCGGGGAGGCTCCTGGGGATTCTAATCAATCAATTTCTGTCTCTCTCTCTATGTATCTCTCTCTCTCTCTCTCTATCTACCTACCTACCTACCTACCTACCTACCTACCTACCTACCTACCTACCTACCTACCTACCTACCTACCTACCTACCTACCTACCTACCTACCTACCTACCTACCTACCTATCTATCTATCTATCTATCTATGAGCCCTGGTGGCACAGTAGTTAAGAACTTGGCTGCTAACCAAAAGGTCAGCAGTTCAAATCCACCAGCCTCTCCGTGGAAACCCTATGGGGCAGTTCTACTGTGTCCTATAGGGTTCTTATGAGTTAGAATTGCCTTGACAGCAACAGGTTTTTGGTTTTTGATATCTAAATACAGTCATAGTGGTTTCTTGGGGAGGGAAGGATAGCAAAATGGTTTGGTTTCTTTACTGCTGAGTCCATCTGACTGACAGTAGAAGATATAAATGAGAGACCAGAAAGACTGTCGAGTACAGGGTTGGGAAGGAGAGTGAAAGGGGCAAGGATGGGGACAGAGAGGACAAAGAGAAGAAAAAGAAAAGGAAAAAGAGAAAGAAAGGAGGGGAGGAAGAAAAGCAGGCAAGAAGAAAGGAAAAAGTGAGGAAGATAAATGTTTCCCCAAACTTTGTCATCTGTGTGCTTGCCACACGGGCACCCTTGGAGGGCAGGCACATCGAGGAGCCAGAGGAAAGCAACCCATGGAGCGGGACCCCATGTGATGTGTGCCTCTCTTGGCTGTACCAATAAAAAGACCAGTAAATCTATTGCTGCCAAGTCAGTTCCAACTCATGGCAACCCATGTGTGTCAGAGTAGAACAACATGCCATAGGGTTTTCAAAGACTGTGACTTTTTGGAAGCAGATTGCCAGGCCTTTCTTTCAAGGCACCTCTGGGTAGATACAAACTGCCAGCCTTTTGATTAGTAGTTGAGTGCTCAACCATTTGTGCCACCCAGGATCTCCTCTTGGGATACGTTGTTGTTGCTGTTAGGTGCTGTCAAGTTGGTTCCAACTCATAGCAACCCCATGTACAACAGAACGACACACTGCCCAGTCCTGTGCCATCCTCACAATCGTTGCTGTGCTTGAGCCCATAGTTGCAGCCAGTGTGTCAATCTGTCTCGTTGAGGGCCTTCCTCTGTTTCTCTGAAGCATGATGTCCTTCTCCAGGGACCGGTCCTTCCTGATAACATGTCCAAGATACATTTTATTCTCACTTCTAAGGAGCATTCTGGCTGTACTTCCTCCAAGACAGATTTGTTCATCCTTCTGGCATTCCATGGTGTATTCAATATTCTTTGCCAACACCATAATTCAAAGGCATCATTTTTCCCATCTTCCTTATTTATTGTCCAGTTTTATCACATGCATATGAAGTGACTGAACATACCATGGCTTGGGTCAGGTGTGCCTTCATCCTCAAGGTAACTTCTTTGCTTTTTAACATTTTAAAGGGGTCTTTTGCAGCAGATTTGTCCAATGCAATGCATCGTTTGATTTCTTGGTAGAAATTAAAGAAAGAGCTGACTTTCCCATCTGAGTCCTGCAACATGGATCATGGACAATACAAGCCTGGGAGCCGGGGCTGGTGACCCTAACTGGAACAATTTCAGCAAAAGCAGGAGATAGGAGCTGGGGGAGAACACAATGGTACCAGAACACCAGAAATTCTAGGTGGTCTTTTGACTTTCACCACCAGAGGATGGGGGTTTGAATCATTCTTGCTCTATTGTAAAGAGTGAGGAGACTCCATCTTGCCCCAGGCTACGTGCAGAGACAAAAGACATTTCCTTCTGTTTTTAATTAGGATTTTCTTTGTCTTTAGCTTAAACAAACAAACAAAAACTTTGTGGGAGGTGGGGTGCAGAGGAGATGCTTTTGAAGAGAAAAGCCTGACAAACCTAAAACACCTGGGTGAAAGAAGCCCACCCAGGGCAGCCAGCTAAGTCAGGTCACTCGTGCTCACTGACAGTTGACTGAGCTCTCTCCACGTACATCACTGCACACTCCCCACAAAACACGCGGGCAGTATGACTAGAATTCCCTTTTTACTGATGAGGGAAACTGAGGTAGGTATTACCATTCCCACCATATAGATGAGAAACCTGAGGCTTGGAGAAGCTAAGTCATACTGATGATAAAACAATGACGTTGGCTCTCAGTTCCTTTGAGCTTATTAGGTGTAGGCCCCGGGCTAAGCGCTTTCTACGTGTCCTCTCACTTAATCCCTTAACCACCTGGCAAAGCAGATACAATCACCTCCATTTTATGGAAGCTCAGAGAGGTTAAGAAATGTACTCATGGCCACACAGTTAAGAAGTGGCAGGGCTGGACCCTCAAGAACAGCCATACCACATTGCTCCTGGGGCAGGGACAGGGATGACCAAGGGCCATTTGAGGCCATCTTTCTATCTTTGAAGAACCAGCACGGCTGAGAGCAGAGATCTGGACTCCCCCCTTTTGCCTGGAGTTAGATTTGGGGCTTTTAGGACCTGTGGGTGAAAGTTACAGGAACGCAGGTGTTAGCTCAACCCTGAAAAACATTTCAGACAAGACTTTCTTGAGGCACCCCAGAGCTCAAAGTAAGTTCGGTTAGATAACCTTCTACTGAGTGTGCAGAAGAGACTCTTCCTGTGCTTGGTCTCTACTCCTGATCTCCTTAATTTATGACCTTGAACCAATGACTTAGCCTCCGTCTCAGTTTCCTGTTGCTCCTGTAACACAGATGACCACAAGTGGGTGGATTTAAAGAGCAGAAATTCATTTTCTTACAGTTCTGGAGGCTAGAAGTCCAAATCAGGGTCTCCACCAAGTTGATTCTTTCTATGAGCCTCTCTCCCAGTTTCTGGTGGCTGCTGGCATTCCTTTGCCTGTTGGCAATTCTCGCATTGAGCCGTCTTCCTCCCAGTGTGCACCTCTGTGTCTATTCTAGTCTTTTTATAACTCAGAAGTGATTAGGTTCAGGGTTCACCTTACACTGGTATGATCTCATTAACATAACAAAAGAAAAAACCCACTATTTCCAAACAGGATGACCGCCACAGGTACAAGGGTCAGGGATTCAATACATACTTTTGGGGGAGACAATTCAATCCATGATAGCCTCTCTGAGGCACAGTTTCTGCATTTGTAAAACTGGAAAACAAAGCCTTTCTAAAAAGCTTGTTGGGAAGATAATATGAAAGGACAGATGCAAACACGCTTCTTGCTTGGCTCAAGGTTAACCCAACCCACTGCTGTCCAGTTGATTTGGGTTCACAGTGACTCTGTAAGGTCTCCAAGGCTGGAAATCTCTATAGAAGTAGACTGCCACATCTTTGTCCCACAGACCCGCTGGTGGTTTTGGACTTCCGACCTTCCAGTTAGCAGTTGATGGCTTTAACCGCTGCGCCACCAGGGCTCAGGGTTGGCACACCATCAATGCTGTGTGAATTTGAATCTAAGCCAGGTTGGGGTTTGGACCTGAAGCAGTGACATGTCCCTGGAACTCCAAGTTGGATGACTTTAATCCCCACGTGGGCGGTGGAGCCCTGCTGATTGTGGAATGTGTCCTGGGTTGCTAAACCCCCAGATGGGACACCATCAGGTGAAGTGCTCACAGACTTGAGAAGAGAGTTGTTAAGGCTGTGTGGGTTAACTGCAACACTAAGTCCTCTGTTCGACCCTCTTTGGAGGGGAGCACAAAGAGCGGAGGGGCATGTCTCAGGGCCCTTATCTCACTTTCCTCTTCCAGCCACATGTGGTGGAGATGACTGTGCCAGGGACACGCGGGAGGGGTAACGAGAACTGACAGAGCCTGGGTCACGTCCTCCAGGTCCTCTTCCCACAGAGGCGTACAGAGGATGAGAATCCGGCTCTCCTCTTGGTGCCAAAATAAACTTGCATTGTATCCAGCTCCAGAGAGGCCTTGCTTGAGTGCAACAGCTTTAGCCAAGCCGTATAAGGAAGGGAGGCCGGGGGAGGGGCAGGGGATGGCCCCTCTCTCTAGCTTTCTCCTGACTTCCAGAAAAGTCCATGTAGACAAGTCCTAAAGCAAATCCCAGAAGGCACTGTGAGAATCTGGACTTTTAAGGGAAAAAGAAGGGACTGGAACGTCCATTTATGGAGTGCCTACTGTGTGCTAGGTACTTTGCTTTTAAATGGAGTCGTGTTGGTGGTCTAGAAATGCATGCAGACCGGTAAAACCGGACCATTGCCATCAAGTCGAATCCCAGTTCAAATTCGACCCTGTCTTTTGCTAACTCTGTCTGAGCAAGCAAATAACTTCTCTGAGCTTTGGTTTCCTCATAGGTAAAATGGAGCTAATAATAACATTACTTTGAGGGGCTGAGGGTTAAATCAGGTAATCTAGGTAAAGTGCTTGGCATAGTGCATGGTACAGAAAAAACCCTCAATATATGTTAGCTGTTATTACTGCAATATCAACAGCAAAAAAAAAAAAAAAAAAAGTTGCCATAGCGTTGGTCCAACTGATGGAGACCCCATGTGTTTCAAAGCAGAACTGCCCACCACAGGATTTTCAATGGCTGTGACCTTTTGGAAGTAGATTGCCAGGCCTTTTTTCTGATATGCCTCTGGGTGGATTTGAACCACAAACCTTTTGGTTAGTAGTTGAGTGCTTAATCGTTTGCACCACCCGGGGATTCCTATTACTATAATATAGCTGCTACTATTTTATTACTACTAATATCATTTTAAAATCTTTATGACACGGCTGAGAGGTGGGTATTGTTTGTTAAATATTACAGATATGGAAACTGTGGCTCAAGAGAGGTTGAGGAACTCCTGAGGGAGCAGGAGAACAGTGGGATGCAGACCCCAAATTCTCATAAAAAGGCCAGACTTAATGGTCTGACTGAGACTAGAGGAATCCTGGCGGTCATGGTCCCCAAACCTTCTGTTGGCCCAGGACAGGAACCATTCCCGAAGACAACTCATCAGACATGGAAGGAACTGGACAATGGGTTGGAGAGAGATGCTGATGAAGAGTGAGCTACTTGTATCAGGCAGACACTTGAGACTGTGTTGGCATCTCCTGTCTGGTGGGGAGAGGGGAGGGTAGAGAGGGTTAGAAACTGGCAAAATCGTCACGAAAGGAAAGACTGGGAGGAGGGAGCGGGCTGACTCATTAGGGGGAGAGTAAATGGGAGTATGTAGTAAGGTGTATATAAGCTTGTATGTGACAGACTGACTTGATTTGTAAACTTTCACTTAAAAGCACAATAAAAATTATTAAAAAAAAAAGAGAGAGAGGTTGAGGTACTTTTTTCAGGGACTGACAATTAGTACGGCTCATGATTCAAATTCAAGTCTGCTTGGCTTCATGGTCTGTGCTTATCCCACCTGTATTTGAGCTGGGGCCTGACTGGGATTTCTGATAGAGATGTCAAGCTGCTCCAAGGCTAGGGAGCTGGAAAGCAGCAAAAAAGAGGCTGTCGGGCATCATTTTCAGGGACCAACTGCTCCCTAGATTGCATAGGCTCAGCTGCTGTCCAGCTGGGCCTGGCTCCCCACCAAAGCCTAGGGTTCCCCACCAAAGCCTAGGGCTCCCCTTGCCTGCCACTGGGGCTCCTGTCTTTGGAGTGGCCATCTGGAGCAAGAATCTGCAGCTCAGGCCCAGTCCACACTGAGTTGGCACAGTTGGACCCCGGGCCCTGCACAGTTGGCCTTCCATTCCTGCACAGACAGCTTGTTGAGCCTGAGCCAAAGCAACCTGGGGCATCAGTCCTGGCTCTGCCACAGGCTAGCTGGGCCACTTTGGGCCAGTTCCTTGCCCTCTCTGAGCCTCAGTCTTCTCATCTCTAACACTGGAGAGCTTGCCCCATCGTTCCGAGTCCCTGTGAGAATCACATAGGATAATGAACGTGACAGTGGGTTTTTTGGAAATTGTCAGACCTCTTCTTTCTCTCCCCTGGCTCTCCTGCTCACTTCAGACCATGAAGCCCTGAGTGGGGACCTATTTTTCATCCTCAAATCTGTAGTCTTTTAATGAAAGTCTCTTAATGTAGCCCTTAATGAAAAACGAATAACTCATGCCTTTGTTTCATTAAATGCTGCCCCCACAAAAGCGGGGGCTTGTGCAATTCTCCAAAGACTGTCAACTGGAAGATATCTTAGAATTCCTCGTAAACCAAACAGTTTCGTTTTGCTGCCAAAATCCTCAGCTTTCTCTCCCTTCAGCTGGCTGGGCTGGGAGTCCCAGGTGGAAGACATGCCTACCAGACTGGGCTCTGCCAATTACCAGCGTGGGACAGAAGCAAAGTGCTGCTTGTCTCAGAGGCCTCAGTTTCCTACTCTGAAAAATGGGTGATATGTGTATAGGGTCGTTATGAGTCAGAATCTACTCGATGACAATGGGTTTTTTGATTTGGTGTATTGGGGGAGTCCCACTGGACAATCTTCCTTCTCCTCCTCTAGTTCTGACATTCTGGAAGGTGGTCTTTCCTCCTCCCTCTGCTTCTCACCACTCCAGCCCCCTCTACACCCTCTTCTTTCACCATCTCTCCTGTCAATCAGGTCAGATCAGCCCAGGGCAGAGACTGTGGGGGTGGGGGGGGGCGGAATCTATGCATTCTTGGCAGACGACAATTATCTAATGCCCCTTATTGCAAAAGCAGCCTTCCTTTGGGGTGAAAAGAAGGGCAGCCAAAATCTGTGTTTCTGTCTTGGGGTCCAGGAAAGGGAGGCAGTTTGCTCCTGGGGTATGGATGGATAAATTTAGGAATCAAAAGAAGGCCCCTGCCTGGGTGGCAGCTTTGGAAAGGGTTCCTGGGCCAGCCCCTGTGCCTTCACCGTCCTCACTGGAGAGGGTTCTAGGCCACCCAGAGGATGACGTGGGTGGGGATGGAGGGTGCCTGGCGAAGGTCTCGGAGGATAGGGCGCTCAGAGTTGTCTCCACGGGGAATTCAGGCCCTTAAATCCAGTCAGAGCTGGTTTCCTGGAGAAGGGAGAATAGAGAAATGGTTTAGTTTCTTTTATTGCTGGGTCCATCTGACTGACAGGAGAAGATATAAGTAAGAGGCCCGGAAGACTGGAGAACACGGTTGGGAGGGACAGTTAAAGAGAGCGAGAGGGAAGGAGACAGAGGGAACAAAGAGAGAAGAAAAAGAGAAGGAAAGAAAGGAGGATGGGTAGAAAAGCAGGCAAGAAGAAAGGAAATGGAAAGGAAAAAGTGAGGAAGATAAATGTTTTCCCAAATTGCGTCATCCATGTGCCTGCCACACTGTCACGCTTGGAGGGCAGGCGCACCAAGGAGCCCACTGCATACGCGTTACTTCCTTTCGTCCCCACTCCACCCCTCCTGGTTCGTCGGGGTGCCCATTGCTCCACAGTCTCCCCAACAAAATGGGTATGAACCTTCTCCTTGCGCCACTCCAGGGGCTTCATTCACCTAGAACGCGAGGAAAAGAAGGCCTCATGGAGGTGAGCAAGGAAGCCCGCTGTGTGGCTGACAAGTCCGAGAAGTCTCAGTAGCCTAGTTAGATAGGGACACAACTGAATATTCAGAATACAGAATGCATGTCACTTCACTAAATCACTAAATGTGCTTTAGTCTCTATACCACACTGGCACTTTAATGGAAACCCTGGTGGCGTAGTGGTTAAGAGCTCAGCTGCTAACCAAAAGGTCGGCAGTTCAAATCCACTAGGCAGGCGCTCCTTGGAAGCCCCATGGGGGCAGTTCTATTCTGCCCTATAGGGTCGCTATGAGTTGAAATCTACTGTACAGCAATGGGTATGTATATATGTAGAACTTTTATGCTTACAAAACCACTCTATTTTACCAGAGATGGCTTAAAACACCTCTTCACCAATTCCAAAAATATTGTTGTTGTTAGGTGGTTGGTTTCAACTCACTACATACAACAGAAGGAAACGCCGCTGGGTCCTGTGCCATCCTCACAGTTGTTATGATTAAACCCATTGTTTCACCCACTATGTCAATCCATCTCGTTGAGGGTCTTCCTCTTTTTCTCTGACCCTCTACTTTACCAAGCATGATGTCCTTCTCCAGGGGCTGTTCCCTTATGATAACTTGTCCAAAGTGTGTGAGACAAGCCTGGTCATCCTCGCTTCTAAGGAGTATTCTGGCTGTACTTCTTTTAAAACAGATTTGTTCATTTTTCTGGCAGTCCATGGTATATTCAATACTCTTTGCCAATACCATAATTCAAATGTATCAATTATTCTTCCTTCTTCCATATTTATTGTCCAGCTTTTGCATTCATATGAGGTAATTGAAAATACCATGGCTTAGGTCAGGTGCACCATAGTCCTCAAGGTGACATCCTTGCTTTTTAACGCTTTAAAGAGGTCTTTTACAGCAGATTTGCCCACTGCAATACATCATTTGATTTCTTGACTGCTGCTCCCATGGGCCTTGATTATGGATCCAAGTAAAATGAAATCCTTGACAACGTCAGTTGTTTCTCATTTTATCATGATGTTGCTTATTGGTCCAGTTGTGAGGATTTTTGTTTGATGTTAAAATGTAATCCATGCTGAAGGCTGTAGTCTTTGATCTTCATCAGTAAGTGCTTCAAGTCCTCTTTGCTTTCAGCAAGCAAAGTTGTGTCATCTACATATTACAGGTTGTTAATGAGTCTTCCCACAATCCTGATGCCACATTCTTCTTCATATAGTCCAGCTTCTTGGATTATTTGCTCAGCATGCAGATTGAATAATTATGGTGAAAGGGTACAACCTTGACACACACCTTTCCTGATTTTACACCACAAAGTATTCCCTTGTTCTGTTTGAATGACTGCCTCTTGGTCTATGTACAGACTCCTCATGAGCACAATTAAGTGCTCTAGAAGTCCTATTCCTCGCAATGTTATTCATAATTTGTTATGATTCATACAACCAAATGCCTTTGTATGGTCAATTAAGCACAGGTACACGTCTTTCTGGTATTTTCTGCTTTCAGCCAAAATCCATCGGACATCAGTAATAATATTTTACTTTCCATGTCTTCTTCTGAATCTGGCTTGAATTTGTGGCAGTTCTCTGTCGATGTACTGCTGCAACCATTTTTTAATTATCTTCAGCATAATTTTACTTGCATATGATATTAATGATATTGTTTGATAATTTCTGCATTTTGTTGGATCACCTTTGCTTGAAATGGGCACGTATATGGATCCGTTCTAGCTGGTTGACCAGGTAACAGTCTTCCAAACTTCTCGGCATAGACAAGTGAGCACTTCCAGCATTGCATCAGTTTGTGGAAACATCTCAATTGGTGTTCTGTCAATTCCCGGAGCTTTGTTTTGTTTGTTTGTTCATTTGGCCAGTGCTCTCAGTGCAGCTTGAACTTCTTTAGTACTGTTGGTTCTTGATCATATGTAACCTCCTGAAATGATTGAGAGCCAACCAATTCTTTTTGGTACTGTGACTGTACATTCCTTCCATCTTCTTCCCATGCTTCCTGTGTCATCCTTTTTTTTTTTTTTTTGCCCATAGAAGCCTTCAGTATTGTAACTCAGGGCTTGAATTTTCTCCTCAGCTCTTTCAGCTTGAGAAATGTGAGCGTGTTCTTCCCTTTTGGGTTTCTAACTCCAGGTCTTTAGACATTCAATTATAATACTTTATTTTGTCTTCTAGTACTGCCCTTTGGAATCTGCTGTTCAGCTCTTTTACTTCATCATTTCTTCCATTCACTCTAGCTATTCTATGTTCAAGAGCAAGTGTCAGAGTCTCTTTGGACATTCATCTTGGTCTTTTCTTTTTTTTCTGTCTTTTTAATGACCTCTTGCTTTCTTCATGTATGATGTCCTTGTTGTCATCCCACAACTTGTCTGGTCTTCAGTCATTAGTGTTCAATGCATCTAATCCATTCTTGAGATGGTCTCTAGATTCAAGTGGGATATACTCAAGGTCATACTTTGGCTCTTGTGGACTTGTTTTAATTTTCTTCAGCTTCAACTTGAACTTGCATATGAGCAATTGCTGGTCTGTTCTGCAGTTGGCCCCTGGCCTTGTTCTGACTGATAATACTGAGTTTCTTCATCATCTCTTTCCACAGATGGAGTCAATTTGATTCCTTTTATTTCATCTGGCGAGGTCCATGTGTATTTATGTTGTTGAAAAAAGGTATTTGTAATGAATAAGTCATTGGTCTTGCAAAAGTCTGTCATGCGACCTCCTACTTTTTTTCCATCACCAAGGCCATATTTTCCACCTACCAATCCTTCTTCATTCCCAGCTTTTGCATCCCAATCACCAGTAATTAACAATGCATCTAGACTGCATGTTTGATCAATTTCAGACTGCAGAAGTTGGTAAAAATCTTCAGTTTCTTCATCTTTGGCATAAGTGGTTGGTTCATAAATTTGAATAAAAGTCATGTTAACTGGTCTTCCCTGTAGGTGTATATTGACCTATCACTAGCAGTGTTGTATTTCAGGATAGATCTTGAAATGTTCTTTTTGACCATAAATGCAAAAACCAAAACCAAAACCCACTGCCGTTGAGTCGATTCCGACTCATAGAGACTCTATAGGACAGAGTAGAACTTCCTGATAGAGTTTCCAAGGAGCACCTGGCGGATTCGAGCTGCTGACCTCTTGGTTGGCAGCCATAGCACTTTAACCACTATGCCACTAGGGTTTCCGAATGCAACACCGTTCCTCTTCAATTTGTCACTCCTGGCATAGTAAATCATACGATTGATTAAAAATGGCCAATACCAGCCCATTTTAGCTCACTAATGCCTACGATATCAATTTTTGTGCATTCCATTTCATTTTTGACAACTTCCAATTTTCCTAAATTCATACTTTGTATATTCCACATTCCAGCTATTAATGGATGTTTGCAGCTGTTTCTTCTCATTTTGAGTCACGTCACATCAGCAAATGCAGATCCCGAAAGCTTTCTCTGTCCACGTCATTCAAGTCGACTCTACTTTGAGAAAGGCAGCTTTTCCCCAGTCATTTTTTGAGTGCCTTCCAATCTGCCAACCTGAGGCGCTCATCTTCCAGCACTATATCGGACAATGTTTTGCTGCTATCCATACCGTTTTCACTGGCCAATTTTTTCAGAAGTAGATTGCTGGGTCCTTCTTCCCAGTCTGTCTTAGTCTGGAAGCTTTGCTGAAACCTGTCCACCATAGGTGACCCTACTGGTATTTGAAATACTAGTAGCATAGCTTCCAGCATCACAGCAACATGCAAGCCACCACAGTATGACAAACTGACAGAGGAATGGATTCTAAAAACAGAATTCCCTATTAAATAAAGACCTGCAACCATGAAGTTCTGTTTCTATCTTTTCATCTATCTATCTATCCATCCATCCATCCATCTATCGGAGTCTATCCTTTCAGCCAGTGGGTCAGCACTCTGCTTTGCCCATGAGTGCAGCCATGAAAATGTCACAATCCCTGTCCTTGAGGTGCTCTCCTTCTATGTGGAAAACATAAATAATTTATTATAATATGCCATTTCAAGTGGGATAATAAAAGCATTACAAGTGGAACTAGACAACCATTATTTGGGAAAAACAAAACAAAACAAGGCATATCACCTGTGCCCAATAAGGAAGAGGCTTCCCAGGGGAGTTAATCTGTAGTGTGGACCCCTGGTTTCCAGTAGGAAGCACCTGGATAGTGTGCTCTGTGTTCTGCATCGGCACATTCAATTTGTTTTCTTTTTTTTCTAATGTTGTTTTTAAAATACATAAACCACATACATGGTTTAAAGAAAAAACATAAAGCAAATATCTTTGTGACCACCAATGTGGCTAAGAAATAGACCAGAACCTTCCCAGCTCCCATGAAGTTCCCCACCATGTGTCCTTCCCCAATCAGATCTCTCACCCTCCTCACCAGAGGTAATACTATCCTGACTTTTGTGTTAACCTTACTTTCCTTTATGGTTTTACCATTCATGCATGCACCCTAAAAAATATTAGGTTGTACTGTAAGAAATTCCATTTTCATAAGTCTTTTGACTTTTGATAGTTAAATGTCAGAGTAGTATTTTCCTGGAATTGCTTAACAAAGTACCACAAAGTAGGTGGCATAAACAACAGAAATTTATTCTGGAGGCTAGAAGTCTAAATTCAGCATGTTGGTAGGGTTGTGTTCTCTCTGAAGTCTCTAGAGGAAGAGCCTTCCTTGTCTCTTCAAGTTTCTGGTAGCCCTAGGTGTTCCTTGGCTTGTGGCTGCATAACTCCAATCTCTCCCTCTTTGGTCACATGGCCATCTTCCCTGTGTCCATCTCTCTGTCTACCTCTTCTCTCTTCGTATAAGGACATCAGTCATATTGGGTTAGGGCCCACCTTACACTAGTTGACTTCATGTGAACCTAACTAATTATATCTGCAAAGATGTTGTTTCCAAATAAGATCACATTCACAGATATACCAGGGGTTAGAACTTGAACATATTTTGGGGAGGGGGACACAAATCAACCCATAACAATCAGCAAAGTCATAGAGTGAAAAATACAACTTTAAAACTGGATATAAAAGCACCATATTCTGTGCATTCTTTACTAATTTGCTTCATTTGCTCAACATCATGTTTGTCAGATTCATCCTGTATTTAACTGTTGTCCCATTAATATTCATTGCTGAAACTTCCTGTGCTCTAAAAAGCACAGTTTAGCCATTTTACTGTTGATGGACATTTGATCTGTTTCCAGTGTTTGGTCCTTACTGACAATGCTTTTGCTAGAAGCTTTTTTTGTCTCCCGATGTAGATATGCAAGTATTTCTCTAAATTATTTCTCTAGAAATTAAACTGGCAAATGGTATATGCACCTCTTGAAGGTCAAACTGTTTTCCAAATTGGTTCTACCAGTTGACACCCCACCAGCAGTGAATTTTTTTTAGCAGTGAATAAGAGTTCCTTTGCTCCATATCCTTATCATCTCTTGGTATTACTGACGGTTAACTTTTCCAGTCTGTTGAGTATGTAATGGTGTCTCATTGTGGTTTTAATTTGCTTCTCCCTGATTATTAATGAGGTTGAGTATCTTTTTCTTCTTTACAAGCTACTTTTATTTCCTCCTTTCTGAGCTGTCTGTTCAAGTCTTTTGCCTGTTTTAAAAATTGGGCTGTTCCCCCGCCCGCCTGTTCTTTCTTAATTTCTAGTTCTTTTTACGTTATGGATATTTGTCCTTTGTTAGTTTTATAGGTAGTAAAATTTTTTTCCTCCAGTTTGTGGTTTTTTATTCTTTTATGATCTCTTTTTCATTAAAAAAATTGTTGTGGAAATTTCAAGCATATATAAAACTAGACCGAATTATATAATGAATCTCTTTATACCCATCGCTTTAGTTCAACAATTATCATTTCCCAGCTGTCTTAGTCATCTCGTGCTGCTATAACAGAAATACCACAAGCAGGTGGCTTTAACAAACAGAAGTTTACTGTCTCACAGTCTAGTAGGCTACAAGCCCACATCAAGGTGTCGGCTCCAGGAGAAGGCTTTCTCTCTCTGACTGCTTTGGAGGAGGGTCCTTGTCATCAATCTTCTCCTGGACTAAGAGCTTCTCAGCACAGGGGTCCTGGGTCCAAAGGACACTTTTCTCCTGGCACTACTTTCTTGATGGTGTGAGGTCCCCATGTCTCCCTGCTCACTTCTCTCTTTTATATCTCAAAAGAGATTGGCTTAAGACACAACCTAATCTTATAGATTGAGTCCTGCCTCGTTAACACAACTACCTCTAAACCCACCTCATTAACATCATAGAGATAGAGTTTACAACACATGGGAAGATCACATCAAATGACAAAATGGTGGACAATCACAGTGCTGGGAATCGTGGACTAGCCAAGTTGACAGATAATTTTGAGCGACACAATTCAATCCATGACACCGGCCAATCTTGTTTCACCTATACCTTACTAACTTCTACTCCTCCTGTATTATTTTGAAGCAAATCTCAAATATTGCTATTATTTCATGCATAAAATCTTCAGAATTTGTCTTTAAAATCTAATCTCTCTCTCTCATATTTTGGGGAGGGGGACACAAATCAACCCATAACAATGAGCAAAGTCATAGAGCGAATTTTAGCTGAAAACATTAAAAGTAATTTCTTAATATCACCAAGTATTGTGATAACTTTTGATGAACAAAAGAGCTTAATTTTAATGCCAGCCTATGTCACAAATCCATTCCTCTACCATTGTGTCTTATTTAAGAACTCTTTGCTGCTCTGAGGCCAGGAAGGTATTCACCTCTCTCCTTTTCTAAAAGCTTTGTTGTTTTACTTTTCACATTTAGTCCTGCAAGCTGGATTTCACATTTAGGTCTTCATTCTGATTGGAAGTGTGTTTTGTGTATAGCATGAAGAAGAGGTTCAATTCTTTTTTCTTTTCCCATAGTGCTTTCTCCAGCACCATTTCTTGCACCATTTTCCTATTTTAAAAGTCTATTCTTACCCACTGTTCTGTAATCTTACCTCTATCATATATCAAGTATCCATATATGTGTGGTCTGTTCATGGACTCTTTATTCTGTTTCATTAATCTATTTCTCTATCCCTATGCCAATGCCACATTGTCTTAATTACTACGGATTTGTCATAAGTCTTGATATCTACTAAGACAATTCCTTCATTTTGTTCTTCTTCTTATTGAACTTTCATATACATTTTAAAATTAGCTAGCCAAATTCTACATGAAAAAAAAATGTATTGGATTTTTGATTAGTAACTGTTATGGCTTGATATGTGTGTCCCAGAAATGTGTGTTGGAGATCTGACCCCTATCCCTGTGGATATGATCCTATTTGGAAATAGGGTTTTCTTTGTTATGTTAATGAGACCATCTCAGTGTGTGATGTGTCCTAAACCTAATCACTTCTGAGTAATAAAAAGAGTAGATTAAACACAGAAGCAAGCACAAGGGAGGGAAGACGGATGCCACGTGAAGATTGCCAAGGAACTGAGGAATGCCAGGGCTACAAAAGCTGAAAAAAACAAGGATTTTCTCCCAGGGCCAACAGAGAAAGAGCCTTCCGTTAGAGCCGGTGCCTTGAATTTGGACTTCTAGCTTCCTAAACTATAAGAAAATAAACTTCTGTTCTTTAGAGCAACCCCCTTGTGGTATTTCTGTTATGGCAGCCTAGGAAATGAAGACAGAAATTGAATCTATAGAAAAATTTGGCAAAACTTGCATTTGTACAATACTGACTCATCCATCCATGAATATAGTATATCTCTGCATTTATTAGTCTATCCTTTAATGTCTCAACTAAGTTTAATAATTTTCTCTACAAATCTGGTACAAAGTTTTTTGTTAGGTTTATTCATAAATATCTCATTTTTTTGTTGCAAATGTAAATAATCAGTTTTTAATTTTTTCATTTTCTCAGTGTTTATTGTTCATATGTTAAAATAAGGTGTTTTGCTTGTTAATTTTATACCCAGAAATTTGCCAAAATCCCTTATTAGGTCTAATAATATTTGGAGATTTTTGGATTTCCTATGCATACAATATTATCTGGACATATTTCTAGTTTTGTTTCTTTTTTCTCAATCCTTAATTTTTCAAAATTTTTTTATTTCTTTATTGCAATAGGTAGGGTCTCTAGTACAACCTGAATAGAAGTAGTGATAGTAACTATCCTTGTCTTGGTCTTCATCTTTAAGAATGTTGTTGGACAAGATGATCTCTCGAGATCAACTCGAAGATCTTCTTGGTTTTCTTCACGGTCATCTTCTTTCTGGTCAAGGTAGCTACTTTTAGCCTTCCAGAGTCTTTCTCTTGCCCCAGAGAGAGAAAGGTCAGAATTTGGAAAGCTATTCACGTCTAGCCTGAATCTAGAAGATCTTGGAGTCTGGTGTCTTATTCTCCAACATTTCACACTTGGTGAGTCATTTCCTCCCAAAACTCAGTTCCTCCCCAAACTCCCACACCACTCCTTGCTCACATTTTGAAACATGACCGGCCTTCAAAAAAACTATGATGGCTGACAGGTTGACTGTGCCCACCTGCCTCTTTCAAACTGTCCCTGGCCTCCTTCAGGGCAGGAGAGATGGACAGTGCCTTTGCTTTTCCATCCAAACCTTGCTTGACAGAACTGATGTGTGATAGCTAGGGTGTTTAAGCTGCATCTGGGGGTAAAAACACCAGAGCACAACTAGACTCACCAGGTTAGCTCCCTTTCACCAGAGGAACATCTCATATTCTACCCTACTTTTCTTGCGTACACTTCCTTTTTATGAATATGAAAATTATTTACCTCATCATGGTCTCTTTTTATCCCAGCTGCAAAGGTGCTCAGACTTACATGTTATACTCAGTGGCAGCAAATAGAAGCTTTGGAGTTAGAGAGACCTAAGTTTGTGGCCTGAGGCCGCATGATGACCTTTGGGGGCCCTAAGAACTTTTACATTTGTGAGCCTTTCCTCCATCAAAAATATTAAAAATTCTATTTTATGACTGCATTGATATAAAGATGAATATGTGAATGTCACATTTTCTTTGGCCTAAAAGTTCTTTTCTTCTTTAGATTTTAAAAGAACTTTAAAAACATTTTTTATAGGCCCCTAAAGGAATCACGGGCCCTTGGCACAGTGCCTACTGGGCCTAATGGAGAAGTTGGCCCTCCTTGCGCCTCCACTTGCCCTGGGTGTGCCTCTTTATGCTTGGAGCCTTATCTGTGATATGGGGATAATAATATCTTCTTCTCTGGGTTGTTGGACTAAATGACAGAAGGCACTCCATGACTTGACATGTGGAGATAATAACTGTTGGTTTTCTTTCCTCATTTCCATGGATTTGCTTTTCTATGTCTATTTTAGTGATCTTGCAGCATATGTGTTTTTCATTGTGAGTCACCTTCAAATTCTCTTTGGAAGTAGGTGGGGTATAAATTATAAATAAAAATTCCTTTTTACTTCCTCAGCACTCAGCACAATGCCTGGCTTTATAGTCTCAGCCCTTGTGTGTTGACTGTGCCGGTAAACCGCTCCCTCCCCTCCCAGTGCCCGCCCACCACCCTGTCCCACTCCAGGCCAGACAGACTCTAAAATCATCCTTTCTTTCTTTCTTTTCTCTCTTCTTTCTCCCTCAAAATTCTTCTTTCCTCAGTGGACTGGGCTCAGCTGACTTTCAGAGTGAGTAAAGCCAAAAACCAAACCTGTTGCCATCAAGTCTATTTCGACTCATAGCGACCCTGTAGGACAGAGTAGAACTGCCCCATAGTGTTTCCAAGGAGCTTCTGGTAGATTCCAACTGCTTACCTTTTGCTCTTAACCACTGCGTCACCAGGTATCCAGAGTGAGTAACCCAGAACCCCCCAAAATTTTTTTTGAGGTGCCCCCTAAATGTCAGACCATTGAGACAGGCATTCTCCCATCAGCCCTATGAGGTGGTACTTGAACCCCACTCTATCCGTGCCTCCCTGTCTTAGTCATCCAGTGCTGCTATAACAGAAATACCACAAGTGGATGGCTTCAATAAAGAGAAATTTGTTCTCTCACTGTCTAGTAGGTTACAAGTCCAAATTCAGGGGGTCAGCTCCAGGGGAAGGGTTTCTGTCTTTGTCAGCTCTGGAGGAAGGTCCTTGTCCTCAATCTTTCCCTGGTCGAGGAGCTTGTCTGGCACAGGGACCCCAGATCCAAAGGACATACTCTACTCCTGGTGCTGCTTTCTTGGTGGTATGAGGTCCCCCGTCTCTCTGCTCACTTCTCTCTTTTATATCTCAAGAGATTGCCTCAAAACACAACCCAACCTTGTAGACTGAGTCCTGCCTCACAAACACAATCTCTGCCCATCCTCCCTCATTAACATCATAGAGGCAGAATTTACAACATATAGGAAGATCACACAATACCAGGAATCATGGCCCAGCCCAATTGATAACATACATTTTTGGGGGGACATAATTCAATTGGCTGTTTTTTTTTTTTTTTTTTTAATTCAATCCATGACACTCCCTTACCAGGCCCTGGGCTAAGCTGGGATGTGGGATATGTGGATGGGGAGAGGGAACCCTAATACACCCTCTACTGCCGGCTCAGGCTGCTTTGTGTCTCTCCCAGTGCTGCCGGACATTTCAGTTCTCTGAGCCAAGGCTGGATTCCTGGTCCACCCCTCTCACCTAGGGCCTGCCTGTCTGACTTAACTGGTTGTATCTTTCATTTCCAGTGGAGAAGCTGTGGCTCGGGGTGTGTAAAGAATTTGCTCAATAAATGGTGGGATAAGGACTTGAACCCGGGTCTCTGAAATGGTGTGATGTGTTAAGCCTCTGTGATTTGCAGTCTGCAGAGAGTTACTTGGAGAAGTTGCCCCCCAAAATTCCTTTCCAGAGGTGAAGGAGACAGGATACCCTGGGTGCTCAAAGCAAACCCTGTAGGAAAACGACTAAGTATCCTTCGGTGTGTGCTCAGCTTTATCATTGTCACCCAGCCCTGCCACTCACGAAGTTGAAAGTTTGCATGGAAACTCCTCGCCAAGCATTAGAGCACAATGCCTGAGGGGAAGGGAATAATAATGAGTGACAAAGATTGAATTGGGGCTTTAAAAAGGTGTGTCCTTTAAGAGGATAGGAACTGTACACATTTCCTTCAGGCATTTAATAAATGTTTAATCTCTGTGGAAGTCTCTGAGTAATGCAAACGGTTACTGTGCTCGGCTGCTAACTGGAAAGACTGGCAGTTCAAATCCACCAGCCACTCCTTGGAAACTCTATGGAGCAGTTCTACTCTGTCCTATAAGTTCTCTGTGAATTGTAATCAACTCAACGGCAACAGGTCTGTTTTGTTTGTTTGTTTTTAATTATATGCTCAGAGTGTCTGGGTGGTGCAAACAGTTAATGCACTTGGATGCTAACCAAAAGGTTGGCAGTTCGAGTCCACCCAAAGATGCCTTGGAAGAAAGGCCTGGCAATCTACTTCCAAAAAATCAGCCAGTTGAAAACCCTATGGAGCACAGTGTCCCTCCGACACTATGCGGGTTTGGACAACAAATGGTAATTCTGGCACTTTAATATGGTGCCAGAACCTTTAGGGAGTCAGTGGGTATGAACAGTTTAGAACAGCACCTGGTACCTGCGTGACCAGAACAGGATCAAATGTGCTGACTCAGTACACCTTGAGCACCTACTGTGCGGCGTGCTAGAGAGACGCACATGAATAAAACATCTCCCACTTATTGCAGGGAAGACAAAACAAGAATTGCCCCACGGTAGGCTGCAGAGACAAAGGAGAAGCACGTGCAAGTTTATTTGTGTTCTATTACACAAACTCCTGCATTCTCCACCCCCTCCCTCCCACCCTCTCAATCTGTCACATTCAAGGATCTGAGGCTGTGAGCGTTCAAATGAATTAACAAGATTCATTGGCATGCCAGGGTTGGAAGGAGCAGAAAAGGAGACGGTGGAGGAACGAGACAAAAAGAGAGCTGGAGGTCAGGCAGTGGGGCTGGAATATTCCAGTTGGAGCCATCACACAGTTGATCACAGTGATAACGGCTCACATTTATCGAGCGCCTCCCGAGCTAGACATTGCTCTAAGCCTGTTACACGTTCCCCTAAGAGGTAGCTTCGACCACAAGCCCCCCATTACTGATGAGGAAGCAGAGACCCAGGGAGGGCAGTGGCTTGACCAACGGTACTACTGCCAAGAGGCAGCCCCCCACCTGGAGCCAGCACTCAGCCTGTGGCCTCTGCACAGGTACTTGTGACACTTTGGAAGAGCTGAGGTCGGGGTGGGCTGTGCAATACCATTATGGCCTGGCTGGAGTTTAGAGCAAACACTGTGGAGCCCGACTAGCAGGGTTTGAATCCTGACTCACCACTACTAACTCTGTGACCTTGGGCATGTCCTTAGTCCTTAGTGCCTCAATTTCCTCAGTTGTAACATGGGGATTGATGATGATGATGAAGACATCTACCTCACACGGTCCTTGAAAGATGTAACATGATTCTGCATATCAAAGCTTTTGCACCGTGTCTGGCCTGACAAAACTTGCTAGGTGGCAGGCATCACAGAGATTGCAATTTGCTTCCTGGAAGAGCAAAGCGTTCCAGCCATTGCCCAGGCTTGTGGGCACGGTGTAGACTTTCCTGCTGACTCAGCAGTGAGCATCCCAGCCTCCAGCACTCATCAATCCGGTGCTGGAGAGGACTTGGTGTCATGCAGTGAGAGCCATGGAGAGGGGAATGCTAACGAGAAGTGGCCCACCCGTGGAGCCTGGCCCCAAACTGACCGGCATTTGGGAAATGTGCTCAAGTATGGCTGGGCCTGGCCTATGGAAACACCATAGACAAAGTGGGCAGCCTGGTAGTTGGTGGCTTCCAAGTGGGGCTCAACCTGGCTGGAGGCACAAGACCCCCATATGTGAACCAATTATCGGAGCAAGCAGGGTCTTCCTGAGGGCAGCCTGCAGCAGCAGGTCTGGCCATCCAAGAGCAGTGTGACGGGGCAGGCTGGGCCGGGAGCAAGTGCAGGCAGAGCAGACAGGGAGAAGGCCCAGGGCTGGTTGAAAGTGTGCCAAGTGCAAGTGGGTACCATGGGTACCTGTATGTGTACGTGCATGTGTGTAGGGGTGTGTGTGGGATGGTGTGACTCAGCCAACTGTAGGGCCAGCTTCAGCTCTTTCCTCCCCACCTGCAGCCTGATCTTGGTGCTCTTGACCAGGCGTGTAAGTTTTTCTTTCCTTTTCTCTTTCTGGTGAGGGGCAACTCTGCGCCATAGACGAGGCACAGCCAAGCCCCAGGTTTTTCTTTCAAGAGTGGCTCTGGTCTGGGCTGACTAAGCAGTTTGGAGCCTCTTGAATGCCCGGGGCTGAGAATGCCGATAGAAAGAAGACCTTTTGAGATGCATCCTGGCAGATGAGTCTATTCCACCTGTCACAGTGGGAGGCACCACGTCCATCTGTTTGAATCTTTACTCCCATCCTCACCCCCGCCCTTGTATTTTTAACCACAGGTTTTCACAGTTTGCCTTCCTTATTTAAATCTGTTATTTGGAAAGACGTGTGTACTGCTAAGTAAGGAAATGGCAGCTTTGCCCATTGAAGCCTGTTCTTTCCAGTCTCTGTAGCTGACTGCAGCCCCATGGGGGACCCCCATGGATAAGCCTGGATGTCCTTTGGCCGGGTCAGATTCAGGACTGTGGCCCCCTTGGGACGACTGGGTGCTCTGTGCTTGAGTGGGGGCAGAGAGATGAGAGCCAGGATTTCACCCTTGGGGCTTTGTTGATGCCCCTCCTTGTCACTTACTGTGATACTGAATGTGACACGTCTTTACAAGTAACCACGTGGCCCCGTTTCTTGGCCTCTCTTGTGGGGGTGTGGGTCCCTACTTTAACCCAGGGACAAAGCTATATGTTTCAACGCGATGCTCTCTAAGTCTTCCTGCATGGCCAGATTACTGATTTACTTATTTAGCACCTACTGACTCAACGGCACTGGGTTGGGTTGGGTATGTGCCAGACAGAAACCCTGGCGGTGTAGTGGTTAAGAGCTATGGCTGCTAAACAAAAGGTTGGCAGTTCGAATCCGCCAAGCCCTCCTTGGAAACCCTGTAGGGCAGTTCTGTTACCGGAATAAGGTTCTTGCCTCCCACTGGTCAAGAATGAGCAGGTAGGGCACGTAGTTTTCCACACGAGCAAAGCTTTATTGAAGAGGCTTGTAAGCGGAGACGAGGAAGGCCCAGAGCAACGCTTACCCTCATCTCACAGAACAAAAGACAGGCCCCAGTTTTTAAAAGTTCTTGGGCGGGAAAAGTTTCATGTTTATTCATAGGCACGGGGGGGATATGTTAACTAAGGTACGCAGGCAGCAGCTTTCCAAGATGGCTTCTGTCCTGGAGGCCTCTGGGAATCGTAGCAGGACTTATTATGGGGTGTCACACCTGTGTAGTCTCTTGCTCCTTGGGTTCAATTCCCTGGCTGGGGCTGTAGCCCCTCACTGCCCCTGGTGGAAGGTCACACAGCGGTCACAGGTGGATGTTTTGCGCATGTCCCTGGGCCTGGTTTTCTCCAGCTGCTTCTGAAAGGCAACTTTAAAGAAGTTTGCGAGCTATTTTTAGATACCCTGCCCCATTGTTCTGGGGAATGGCTTTGTTTCTGTACCCTGGCCTATTTCTTGTTACTTTGCAGATTTGGGGGCCCCTCTGTTCCTTGTCTTACTAAGTCTCTAGGTTCCACACTCCACCCCCTATTATCTCCCTTATGATAAAGTCTATTTCTCTTTTACTTGCTTCTCCTCTAACCACACCAGCCTCTTCGCTATTTCTCAAACAGGCACCCTCCGATCTCTGGGCCTTTGCTCCCTGTCTTAGTTCTACTCTGTCCTATAGGGTCACTATGAGTTGAGATCGACTTGATGGCAACAGGTTTGGTTTTTTTTTTTTTTTTTAATGTGACAGACAGAGGAGCCCTGGCAATGCAGTAGTTGAGGGCTCGGCTGCTAACCAAAAGGTCGGCAGTTCGAATCCACCAGCAGCTCCTTGGAAACCCTATGGGGCAGTTCTAGTTTGTCATATAAGGTGCTATGAATCAGAATCAACTCAATGGCGATGGGGTTTAAGTATGTGCCAAGCACATGTCTGCCAGAAGCTAGCTATATCTGAGGGGCTAGCCAGCCTTCTGAGACTGACACTGTAGTGAGGAGAGACAGACACAAACTGTGTTAAGTGCTGTGAAAGGAAGTAACTGAAGCAGGATGATAGAGAATAGAGAGTATCTACGAGGACCCCTGGGCAAGGGAGGTTCCTGGAGGAGTGACGTCAGGCCCTGAAGGACGAGAGGCTTTAAAGACACTCCACACAGAGGGAATCTGCGTGCAGGGTCCCTGAGGTGAGCCAGAGCTAGGCATACCTGAGGGGCAGGGGGATCACCTGGCCCTGGGCCTCCTTTCCACTCCCCACGCCCAGTGCCCTCCTAGGCTTTTCTGCCTTTGGAGCTCCTCAAGGGTGGAAGGGAGAAAAATGTAGAATAAAACTCACATTCATAAAAAAGACCAGACTTACTGTTATGACAGAGACTGGAGGAACCCTCGAGACTATCACCCTATGATACCCTTTTAACCTGGAACTGAAGCCATTCCCAGAGGTCACCTTTCATCCAAATGATAGATTGTCCTATGAGATAAACAATAGCACCCATAGGGAATATGCTCCTCAGAGCTATGGCCTATTCAAGATCAACAGGCAACATTTGCCCAAAAGCAAAGATGAGAAGGCAAAGAGGGGCAGAGAAACAGGATGAATGGAAACGGGGAAGCCAGGGTGGAAATGGGGAGCATGCCGCTACATTTTGGGGAACAGCAACCAATGTCACAGAACAATTTGTGTGTGAATTATTGAACAAGAAATTAATTTGTTGGTAAACTTTCACCTTCCTGGGCTTCTACCCATCCCCACCAGAGCTCCCTGGAGGCCTTGGGGTTGCCTGCTTGCCTAGTAGCTCCAGGCATTGCCCGTGACTGCACCTGGCCAGGTGAGTTCTGAAACCTCCCCACTCCACCCCCAAGCACATCCCTGCCCCCACTCATCCCCACTCTGCTCCAGGAGCAGAGCACACAGCCCAGCTGCCACCTCTGAGTCTCAGATCCCCGCCACGACTGCCGCTCCATCACCCTGATTTTCCTGGTAGTTTCTTTCTATCCACCAGGTCCAGTTACTTCTCCTGTCTACACCTCCAGCCTTAAGCCCACTGTCATGAATGCACTACTGTCTATCCCCTTCCCCTCCTCGTGACATCTGATGACTCCTTCAAGGTCTCTTCAAATGCTACTCCCTTCCCTACTCCCAGATAACACTGATCCCTTTGTTAGTTATTTGAATCTCTTTCTCAGTTCAGTCTGAATCACTTTTATTTTAGCATTCCCAGTACCTCATACAGAGTGTTCTGGATTGAATTGTGTCCCCCAAAATGTGTGCCAACTTGGCTAGACCATGATTCCCAGCATTGTGTGGTTGTCCACCGTTTTGTGATCTGATGTATTTATCCTATGCGTTGTGAATCCTAACCTCTATGATGTTAATGAGGCAGGATTAGAGGCAGTTATGTTAATGAGGCAGGACTGAATTTATAGGATTAGGTTGTATCTTGAGTCAGTCTCTTTTGAGATATAAAAGAAGCAAGCAGAGAAGAGAGGGATCTCCTACCACCAAGAAAGGAGAGCTGGGAGCAGAGCATGTCTTTTGGACATGGGGTCCGTGCGCTGAGAAGCTCCTAGACCAGGGCAAGATTGATGACAAGGATCTTCCCCAGAGCTGACAGAGAGAGAAAGCCTTCCCGTAGAGCTGGTACCCTGAATTTGGACTTCTAGCCTCCTAAACTATGAGAAAATAAATTTCTGTTTGTTAAAGCCTTTCACTTGTGGTATTTCTGTTATAGCAGCACTAGACGACTAAGACGCAGAGTCCATAATCAATACAGGTGTGTTGGGTGAATCTCACACGAGCACCTTAGAATAATAGCCTTCATTTGTGAAAACTCTTTCAAAACTTTGTCCCATTTTATGCTTGCAATAGCTTTATAAGAGTAGGTGGTGACCCCTTGCACAGGTAGAGAAATAAACAGAGGTTATACATTTGTTAGATCATATACAAATTGGTGGCAGGACCTTACCCCTAATCTAGTTCTCCTCACCAACCTCCGAGCAGTCAGAACCTGGGCTAACAGAAAACCCAAATAAACCTTAAAGTATAAGTTGAGTACACATGCCTTTTTTTGACACAAACTTTTAAAAAGTGCATTGTAGCTATGAGGTAATATGTTCATTCAGTCATTCATTCAAGAAGCATTCATTGAGCACCTATTGTATACTGAGCTCTGTACTCTAAGACACCAAGGAATTATAAGTCTCTTCTTTGTAGTATTCACAATTATTCAGGAAAAAGGATCCAGAGTAACACAACAAATGGGGAATGAGAGTCAATATAAGATAATGTACAGTCAAGTAGGTGCAGAAGCTCTGGGTGGAAGGTCCAGGAAGCAGTCATTCCTCTGGGCAGGGGCAGACAACCCAGTTAGCAAGGTAAGCAGGGGCTTACTTGTGCTTACTTACTAATCTGTAGTGAAAAATTTCACATGGGTTTCACCACATCAAAGGGAACTTGGTAGAAATGCAAATTCTCAGCAGTGGTTCGAACTAGAACTAACTGGTTCAACGCCTTGAACTCAGCTCAGCTCAGTTCAGCTCAATTCAGCTTCAGCTCAGCTTAATTCAACCAACTCAGATTAGCTCAGCTCAGCTCAAAGCCAGCCAAAACCAAACCCAGTGCCATCGAGTCGATTCTGACTCATAGTGACCCTATAGGGCAGAGTAGAACTGCCCCATAGAGTTTCCAAGGAGCACGTGGCAGATTCGAACTACCAACCCTTTAGTTAGCAGCCGTAGCACTTAACCACTATGCCACCAGGGTTTCTCAGCTCAGCTCAGCTGAGTTCTACTCAATTAACCTCTCTCTTCACATTACCTGCCAGACTTGGGACAACACTCTCCCACCCCCAACTGCCACAGACAAAGCCAATGAAATAGGTAAGGTACACAGAGAAGGGGTAAGAACAAGGTTCTGTCTCCTCTCTGTCCCAACCTCAATCATGACACGACCCCACCCCCCACCTTTTACCATTACCTATCAAGGGCCAGCTTCTTTATGGAACGTGGAATTTGGGGGATGGCTGGAAAAATCTCCAGAGCTGATAGGAAAGTCCCTGGAGAACACTCAGTTTGGCTGTGAGTGTGACTCCTCCTCCCCTGGCAGACTGAAGCCATGGTGAGATAAGCAGGAGGAGAGAAGGGTCATCATAGGCCCCTGGCCCCAACTGACCTGGCCCCAACTGACCTGGCCACTGAGGCTGTACAGGAACCCAGGCAAGGCTCCAAGGGATCCCCTACCTTAGGAATGTAAGGCTGTAAGGAGTTCTTGAAGGACTCAGCACATGGGAGCCTCATGGGAAAGTAGCTTTAGTGGGGGCCCTTCTGTGCTTCTTCAGAGCCAGGCATGAGTGCTGATTCAGGGGTCTACTGCTTTCACTCCACCCTCAGATGGCACTAATGCATTTCAGCTCTTCGACTGCAAAGACCTGTGGGTTGGTATGGAGCAGGTCACACTCAGCGCATCTCTGGCTGAACCCATTGGCCTTATCACAACATCCTTGGCTGTTCATGGCCTGTAGAGGCCACCATGTAGTCCCACATCCCTCCTCATGGGTCAACCCCAGAGCTAGTCCACATGATGAAAGCATCTATTGCATTCCAACAGACTTCCACCTCTTTTCATAACTTCTCTTGATGTTTGGCAGCCCTCATTCAGCTCTAACCTGAAT